>NC_069362.1:82040000-83290000 GCF_021730395.1 Mercenaria mercenaria
ACAGGCACACATACACAGACAGGAGTAAATCAGTATGTCTCCCACACCACTGTAATAATCCGAGATTTCATACTACAGACAAACATTCTGAAAGTTTCATAAAGGTGAGGTAGAAAATGCGGCCTCTTGAGTGTTAACAAGGTTTTCCTATAAACTGACCTATTGACCTAGTTTTTGATCCCTGATGACCCATTAATGATCTCATCTGAGATTTTATTGAGGGTAACGTTCTGACCACATTTCATAAAGACTGGGCTTAAATTGTGACCTCTTGAGTGTTAACTGAGTCAAACTGGTGACAACACACCATGATGCACAACATACATAGGGGAAAATCACAATAATTCACCCTGAGCACATAGTGCTCAAATGCGCTTAACACTGTACTGAAACGGCCAAGTTCTCATTTTTCGCCATGTTTGCATGCATATAAAAAACACATTTTGTACTTATATTTTCATGTCAGTGTAATTTAGTCATGCTGTCCTCTGTTATTTCATTCTTAATTCCCTTTTGAAATGGCAAGTTTTACTTGAAGTGTACTTCAAATAAATATAGATTTTATGTTGCAACAAAACCTGAATTTGTCAAAAACTGACTATAGAAATTATATCAATGACAAGAAATTCCTGAAAAAAATTACATCAATAATTGGAAAACCAGGCAATTCAAGAAATTGTAATCAGCCCAAGGATCTATTATTCTACTGCAAATTCTTAAGTATTTTTGACTTATACAGAAACACCATTTCCAATTCAAGATCTTTATCCCATCAGTAACACCGCTTCTTTTTTTTATTCTCGGAGGAATAAATTTGTCTAGGAATATGAGGTGACAGAGAAAACAGTCTCAATTTTGTAATCCACATTGATATTAAAGTGACGTAACCAACAGAATTGGAAAACCTAATCATCATACTGTGTAACAGACACAACATGATCAATAGCTTACTGATCATCGACAGTGGTAGTGAAAAGGCCCCTAAATAGCAGCCGCATCAATATTTAATACATCACTTCTCATTGATACTAGCTTTGATACAGCAAATCTGGCCAGGGCATGTTTGTACATTCTGTCACAAGAAAATAAAGGTTTTAATTCAATTAAGTGCGTCTCCACCTTGGGATAAATCAGGTCCATGCAGCGGGGAAGGAAAAAACACAATACAGCCACATCATGTGTGTATTCCTTTTTACCATACAGCAGACAAAAGATCTGTGACACTTTATTTTTTCTCAATATATTCCTAAAAATTTGCATAAATTCTTGTGCAAATGAGTAAGAATAACAATAGTGTCATGAATAATATCAAATATACAGTACACAAATTTTCTACATGAAGGAAACACTGAAATTACTAGCAAATTCTAATGCCTATTCAATAGAAGTCTGTATTTCTGTCACATCTGGTGGCAGACAGGCAATAATAATAAATGCACTCAAGGAGTCATATTTCTGCCAAACAGCAAAATTTCCATATAAGGATAAAGTAGTAAATGAAGATTTTGTAGTATTTCTGGCACTATGATCATCTAAAGCACTTAACTCCATTACTAGAAAATGGAAAGTTGTATTTATAAGTGTCTGTCTAAAGCAAAATGAGGCTGAACTAAAATACTCCAGACTTATATTCCTTGGTTTGTTGCAATCGAGTGTATGAACTTCCTAAGCACACCTCCATACCTGATTATATTTGAAATCTGCTAACAAGAGCTGTCCATTAGACAGCACGCTCAACTTTTCTCAGTGCTTAGAGCTTTGCCAGTAAAAACTTCATAAAACTTGAACCAAAAAATTCTAAGTTAAAAAGGAGCATAACTCTGTCAAAATTCAAATCAAGAGTTATGGGGATTATTTCTCCTGGTGTAGACTTTGATAGTAAATAACTATTTTAAGTTTCAATTCAAAACCTTTCTATCTGACTTTATCAGAAACTTTAACCAAACAATTCTAAGTTAAGAAGGGGCATAACTCTGTCAAAATTTAATCAGAGTTATGGGGATAGTTTCTCCAGGTGTAGACTTTGATAGTTAATATCTATTTTAAGTTTCAAGTCAATAGCTTTGATAGTAAGAGAGATATCTGACTGTATCAAAAACTCTGAACAGCTACGCCAATGCGAGTGCAATAGTTCTACTTTTTCCAAAAGTCGAGCTGTTAAAAACTGTTTTTAACAAGAGCTTGTAGAACACAAAATGCCCCCCTTGATGTATTCAGTAATTGCACAAGGAACAGAAATTATTTGGTCACTGTACAAAATGTTCTGGGTAAATGTGACCTTGACCTTTGACCTACTGACCTCAAAATCAATAGGGGTCATCTGCTGGTCATGATCAACCTCCCTATAAAGTTTTGGGATTGGTCTACATACCGAGCGATGGACAGACAGACAGACAGACAGACCAACCAACATCTGCAAAACAATATACCCCTCCTTCTTCGAAGTGGGACATAATAAACTGAGGCTCATCCAACAAGCATTCAAGATACAATGGGTAAGATGAGGATAACAAAGTGACTGTTCAGGATGCAATGGTGTAGTTAAAGTAACACCGAGGTTTACAGACTGATGCAATGGTGTGGGTAACAGAGTTACCATTCCATATATAATAGTGTAGTGGTTAACACTACCGTTAACAGAATGACTGTTCAGGATGCATAGCTTGGTTGGCTAACATAGTGGCCATTAAGGCTGCTTGGTGTTGTGGGAAACATTGAGGCTAACAATGACCATTAAAGATGCAATTGTTTGGTGGGTAACATAAAGGTTTCAAGATGCATGGCGTTCTGTGTAATGAGGTTAACAGTGACCATTCAAGATGCAATAGTTGGGGGTATAATTCAGACGAACATGGTGATCAATCAGGTTTCATGGTGTTATGAGTATGTGTGTGTGTTCGGGTTTAACGTCTTTTTCAACAACTTTTCAGTCATGTAACATCCACACTAAGGTATTGACCATTCCAGATGCAATGGTGTGTTGGGTAACATAACGGCTTTCAAAGTGACCGTTTAGGGTGCATCATTTTATTGGTAACATTGAGTCTAACAGAGTGTCCGTTCCTGATGCAGTAGTGCGGCAGGTAATACTAAATCTAATAGAGCAACTGTTCCGAATGCAATGGTGTGATGGGTAACACTAATTTTAAGGCTAACAAGAGTGATGTTGAGGATGCAAGGTTGTGGTCTGTTCTGAAGTTAAAAGAGTGACCCTTCAGGATGCAATACTGTGGTGGGTAACACTGGAGCTAACAGAGTGACCAATCAGGATGCAATGGTGCAGTGGGTAAAATTGAAGCCAACAGTGACAGTTCTGGTTACAAGGGTGTAGTTGGTAACACTGGGGTGAATAGAGTGACTGATAAAATTGACAAGGATAAAATTGCGCGTGGGTAACACTGAGTAAAGAGGCATCTTAGATGCAATGTGACATTGGATGCATGGTGCAGTGGGAACTCTGAACTAACAAAGACCGTTCGGATGCAATGGTTGGGGCAACACTGAAGCTAACAGAGTGGACCGTCTGATGCAATGGCGTGTGGCAACATGAGCTAACAGAGTGACCGTTCTGGATGCAATGGCGTGGTGGGCAACACTGAAGTTAAAAGAGTGACAATTCTGGATGCAATGGCATGGTGGGCAACACTGAATCTAACAGAGTGACCATTCTGGATGCAATGGCGTGGTGGGCAACACTGAAGCTAAAAGAGTGACCGTTTCAAACGTAATGGTGTGGTGGGCAACACAGAAGCTAATAGAGTGACCATTTCGGATGCAATGGTGTGGTGAGAAACACTGAAGCTAACATAGTGACCATTTCAGATGCAGTGGTGTGGTGGGCAACACTGAAGCTAATAGAGTGACTGTTCCAGATGCAATGGTGTGACTGGTAACAACGAAGCTAACAGAGTTACCATTCTGGATGCAATGGTGTGGTGTGCAACACTGAAGCTAACAGAGTGACCATTTTGGATGCAATGGTGTGGAGGGCAACACTGAAGCTAACAGAGTGACCATTCTGGATGCAATGGTGTGGTCGGCAACACTGAAGCTTACATAGTGACCATTCTGGATGCAATGGTGTGGTGGGCAATACTGAAGCTAACAGAGTAACCATTCTGGATGCAATGGTGTGGTGGGCAACACTGAAGCTAACAGAGTGACTGTTCCAGATGCAATGGTGTGGTTGGTAACAATGAAGCTAACAGAGTGACCATTTCGAATGCAATGATGTGGTAGTCAACACTGAAGCTAACAGAATGATTATTTCAGATGCAATGGTGTGGTGAGCAACACAGAAGCTAACAGAGTGACCATTCTGGATGCAATGGTGTGGTGGGCAACACTGAAGCTAACATAGTAACCATTCTGGATGCAATGGTGTGGTGGGCAACACTGAAGCTATCAGAGTGGCCATTCTGGATGCAATGGTGTGGTGGGCAACACTGAAGCTAACAGAGTGACTGTTCCAGATGCAATGGTTTGGATGGTAACAATGAAGCTAACAGAGTGAACATTTTGGATGCAATGGTGTGGTGGGCAACACTGAAGCTAACAGAGTGACCGTTTCGGACGTAATGGTGTGGTGGGCAATACAGAAGCTAATAGAGTGACTATTTCAGATGCAATGGTGTGGTGAGCAACACTGAAACTAACAGAGTGACCATTTCAGATGCAGTGGTGTGATGGGCAACACTGAAGCTAACAGAGTGACTGTTCCAGATGCAATGGTGTGGCTGGTAACAATGAAGCTAACAGAGTGACCATTCTGGATGCAATGGTGTGGTGTGCAACACTGAAGCTAACAGAGTGATTCTGGATCAGTGTGTGGCACAGAAGCTAACAGAGTGACCATCTGGTGCAATGGTGGGTGGCAATGAAGCTAACAGAGTGACATTGGACAATGGTGAGTGGCACTGAGCTAACAAGGACGTTCGATGCAATGTGTGGTGGATGAGCAACAACTTGATGAAGGCTGGCAACATGAGCTACATCTTCTGGATGCATGGTGTGGTGGGCAACACTGAAGCTAACAGAGTGACTGTTCCAGATGCAATGGTTTGGATGGTAACAATGAAGCTAACAGAGTGAACATTTTGGATGCAATGGTGTGGTGGGCAACACTGAAGCTAACAGAGTGACCGTTTCGGACGTAATGGTGTGGTGGGCAATACAGAAGCTAATAGAGTGACTATTTCAGATGCAATGGTGTGGTGAGCAACACTGAAACTAACAGAGTGACCATTTCATGCATGTTGAGGCAACATAAGTACGAGTGATGTCAGTGCAATGGTGGCGTAACAATGAAGCTAACAGAGTGACCATTCTGGATGCAATGGTGTGGTGTGCAACACTGAAGCTAACAGAGTGACCATTCTGGATGCAATGGTGTGGTGTGCAACACTGAAGCTAACAGAGTGACCATTCTGGATGCAATGGTGTGGTGTGCAACACTGAAGCTAACAGAGTGACCATTTTGGATGCAAAGGTGTGGTGGCACATGAGTAACAGAGGACCATTCTGAATGCATGTTGGTGTCATAGAAGCTAACAAGTGACCATTCTGGTGCATGGTGGGAACTGAGCAAAGAGTGACCTTGGATGCAAGGGTGCGGAGGGCAACACTGAAGTAACAGAGTGACTGCTCCAGATGCAGTGCTGTGATGGGTAACACTGAAGCTAACAGAGTGACCATTTTGGATGCAATGATGCGGAGGGCAACACTGAAAGCTAACAGAGTGACCATTCTGGATGCAATGGTGTGGTGGGCAACACTGAAGCTAACAGATGCAGTGGTGTGGTGGGTAACACTGAAGCTAACAGATTGACTGTTCTGGATGCAATGGTGTGGTGGGCAACACTGAAGCTAACAGAGTGACTGTTCCAGATGCAATGTTGTGGTGGATAACACTGAAAGTTACAGAACTGACCATTCCAGATGCAATGGTGCAATGGATAACACTGAAGCTAACAGTGTGACCACTTGGATGCAATATTGTGGTGGGTAACACTGAAGCTAAAAAGAAAAGACTGTTCAGGATGCAATGGTCTGGTACCATAGGTAACTGTGAGGCTAATACAACAGCCTTTCTGAATGCAATGGTGTGCCGGGTAACACTGAGGCTAATGGGTAACATGCTAACCACCTATTGTACAAGAAACAGTAAATGTTCTTCTCCACGAAGCCTAGGTTCCCTTCTTGCCTTTTTCAATTCAGTACAAAATATTTATATTCTGTTTGAGGCAAATATTGGTTACGAAATGCTTGTTTTCAAAGTCTACCTGTCATTTGTACAATGGCAATGGACACCCTGCACAACCATAGTACTTTATATCATATATTACTGGCATCCTCAATTGTTATAATGTTGTTTCACTCTTTATCTTCTCTAAACTGATCCAAATAGCAGATCAATGTGCTACTGGGTTATGTTTTACAACTTAATCAGCGATTCTTTGAATAATTTAACATCAACATATCGTCTACAGACTCCTCAAAGATTTCCTATAGGAGTAAGAATTGTCACATCCCTTCAAAACATAAGTTACCAAAAGATCTTTTGCATTTTTACTAGCTTCTGCACAGTCACAAATCAAAAGTGACGCCTGTGAATAACTGATCCACACCTTTAGCAGTTTCTAATAAAATGTAAGACACTGCCAGGATGTGACTTTGCCCACACACAAATTTAAGCAGTTGTAACACTGGAAAATCACTTTCTGTATTCTATTTTTAGTTCACATAATATGGGATGGAGCATTTTAGAATTACTGATCTTTGGAGGAAATGCAATAATACTTCCTTGATACCATATTGCTGTATAAATGAAACAGTTTGCTTGTAGTTGTGCAGAATAAAAAAAGAGGTTAGTCTATCACAAAAATGATATCATTTGTGTAATGTAGTAACCACATAAGGATAAATTTTCAATCATTTCATGTTGGCTAATTTAAATAACGAACAATCTTTTAGTTCATGACCTTGTCAAAACTATTGTGTCTAAACTTTGCACATTATCACTTTAATCTTTGATCCGTAATTCCTACAAAGCTTCTAATATTACTTTCTGATGGTAATGTTGTCTCTAACTGATTTGGAAAATAGTATATATAACAATAGCTGCGTCCAATAAACGCTTGATGTCCCTAATGGCATCCTTAGATTTTGCACATAAGTCCAAAACGAGGTCAAGGTCAGATTCAAACTGAGGTCAGGTGATGTTTGAAGATGAGGAATGGTCACAGTTTACATCTGTATTAGTATCAATTCATTCTTGTAAGGGGTATTGATGCTAGATGAAACAGTCCCATTTGGTTAACCAAGAGATGGCCCATATAAAGCAACCTAAGTCCAAAATGAGGTCAAGGTCAAACTGAGGTCAGGTGATGTCTGAAGATGAGGAATGGTCACAGGTTACATCTGCATTAGTATCAAGTCATTCTAGTAAGGAGTATTGATGCTAGTCCCATTTGGTTAACCTCGTACGGACGGACGAACGGATGTTCCTACATATGGATACTTATGTGGCTACTCTTTTGTTCTCTCTATTGTTCTTTTAGCCACGTAAGAGAACAAGAGCTGTCACAGGAGACAGCGCGCTCGACTATTTCGATGCTGGATAGTGAAACTGGGCACATCTGAGGAAACTAGAGCTGTCACTGGAGTGTTTAATGACTCCAATTGTGGATGAAGATATTGCACAATAGCCTGAGTCTATGTCAAAAATATCAACTTAAAGTAATAAGAGAGGTAAAGATAAAATGTATCAAAACACTATATAAGTATATCCTAAGCAAAAAGGGGCATAATTCATTAAATACTGGTGCCAGAGTTATGCACCTTGCATCATATGGTGTGGGTGATGATGTTGAACAATTATTTTAAGTTTAAATCAAACCCATTCAGTAATAACAGAGACAGAGTGAAAGTGCATCAAAACTTTAACCTAAAATTCTAAGTAAAAAGGGGAAATAATTCATGAAAAATTGGTCCCACAGTTATGCACCTTGTGTCATATGATAAGGGTAATGACGTTGAACAATTGTTTAAAGTTTGAATCAGATCCATTCAGTAATAATAGAGATACAGTGAAAGTGCATAAAACTTTAACCTGAAATTCTAAGTAGCAAGGGGAATAATTCATGAAAAATTGTGCCAGAGTTATGCATCTTGTGTCATATGATGTGTGTGATGATGCTGAACAACTATTTTAAGTTTGAATCAAATCCATTCAGTAATAACAGAGGTAGAGTGAAAGTGCACCAAAACTTTAACCTGAATTTCTAAGTCAAAAGGGGGAATAATTCATGAAAAAATGGTGCCAGAGTTATGCACCTTGTGTCATATGATGTGAGTGATGATGTTGAACAACTATTTTAAGTCTGAATCAAATCCATTCAGTAATAACAGAGATAGAGTGAAAGTGCATCAAAACTTTAACCTGAAAATCTAAGTGAAAAGGGGGGATAATTCATGAAATATTGGTGCCAGAGTTATGCATCTTGTGTCAGATGATGTTGATGATGATGAGGAATAAGTATTCAAGTTTGAATCAAATCCATCAAGTAATTACAGAGATAAGCTGAAAAAAGAGAAAGTGCACCAAAACTTTAACCAAGGTGGGGACGCGGAAAGATGCTGACGCCGACGCCGGGGCGAGTAAGATAGCTCTCCTTATACTTCGTATAGTCGAGCTAAAAATAGCCACATAAAAGCCTTACGGAATGAATGACATCAAAGAAAAAGTACAGATACCTATTGTTCCTATAGCCACCTAAGTATGCAAATGTGAGCTCGGATGAATGGACGAACGGACAGGACAATCACTATATGCCTCCCGCATCAGTAGATGCTGGGAGCATAAAAATTAATAAACATTTAGTAAAGTTGCTGTGCAGAAGTTGGTCCACTGGAAAAGTCAATATACCAAGAAAATAACCAAGCTGGCAAGAAAATGTTTGTCTTGCTGGACAGTTTCTGCTCTTTTGAGGCACTGTTAATTATTAATTTCATAACTAAAATGGAAGATAAACGTAGATTTTTTAAAGATAAAACACAGACCCTGTGACATTTCTACATTTAATCTGAAGGATCCAGGCAGCTGGTGCAAAGCTTTGGTCTCTGTAACACTGGTATAAGACCTTAACTGACCCTCAGAGTCATCAAATGACCACAGGCAATTATAATATAGGGTTTGAGGGCCGAATGCCAAAGCATCCTTCAGATTTTGGAAATTGTTGCCAGCCTAAAAGTCACTGAGACCTTGACCTTCTAGAATTTATACATTACTATAATAATCAAAACTCCTTTAGCCCTGAATAATATGAAAATTCTGTTATATCATTGTGCCTCGCAAACTTTTGCGGGGTGCACTTAGAGTTGCACTTATCCATCCGTCTGTCAGTCAGAATATCTGAGCCCACATTTGCAATAGGTAATTGTACTTTTTCTTTGATGTCATTCATTCTGTAAGCTTTTATGTGGCTACTTTACTTTGACATGGCTAAAAGAACATAAAGAGAACAAAAGAGTGGCCATATAAATACCCATTTGTAGGAATGTCCACCTGTCGGTCCTTCCGTCCAAATTTGTGTCGTTAATATCGATCAAAAAGTATTTGACCCAGAGTCATCAAATCTCACAGGATTGTTATTCATGAAAATTGTACACCAGGGAACTAATTTGGATTTCACACAGTCAGACCAAAGTTATGGCCCTTGAATTAGTCAAAAGTATGAATAAAATGGGCCTATGTTTGTGTCACATGTATCTCACAAAGTATTAAACCCTGCATTATGAAACATTACAGGAAATGTGATTCAGCATGTAAAGTTGTGCACCTGGGATTTTGTTCTGTTATCAATCAGACCAGAGGTTTGGCCCTTGATTGTCAAAAATATGCATCAATGGGATATTAAACTGTTTCACATTTATCTCAAATGTGATGTTGTGCACCTGGTGTTCTGTTTAGGATACCAGACTGCATGAGTTATGGTCCTTGACCTAGTGAAAAATACATAGAAAGTGCTTGTGTTGCATATAACTTAAACAAGGCAGTCTGAAAGACAGCTAAATCCCCCGCCATTGCTATGGATAGTGAAAGGGTAAACCTTTGACCTTAAGCTGTAACCTTGACCTTGAACTGACATGGCTGACTCACGAATTCTGCACAATGTCTTGATGAGGTGATCATTTGACCCAAATTTCATGAAAATCCTTCAAGGGGTTTAGGAGATACAGAGCTCAAACCTTTGACCCTAAGTTGTGACCTTGACCTTGAGCTGGCATGGCTGACTCATATTAAGTTCTGCATATCGTTTTGATGAGGTGATCATTTGACCCAAGTTTTATAAAATTCCTTCAAGGGGTTTAGCAGATATAGAGCGGACACGAAATGGAAGGCTCAAACCTTTGACCTTGAGTTGTGACCTTGACCTTGAGCCAGCATGGCTGACTCATGAGTTCTGCACATCGCCTTGATGAGGTGATCATTTGACCCAAGTTTCATATGAATCCTTCAAGGGAATTAGGACATACAGAGCAGACACAAAATGGAAGGTTCAAACCTTTGACCCTCAGTTGTGACCTTGACCTTGAACCGGCATGGCTGACTCATAAGTTCTGCACATCGCCTTGATGAGGTGATCATTTGTAGGAGATATAGAGCGGACACAAAATGGAAGGCTCAAACCTTTCACCCTTAGTTGTGACCTTGACCTTGAGCTGGCATGGCTGACTCATGGGTTCTGCACATCGTCTTGATGAGGTGATCATTTGACCCAAGTTTTATAAAATTCCTTCAAGGGGTTTAGGAGATATAGAGCAGACACAAAATGGAAGGCTCAAACCTTTGACCTTGAGTTGTGACCTTGACCTTTAGCCGACAAGGCTGACTCATGGCTTCTGCACATCGTCTTGATGAGGTGATCATTTGACTAAAGTTTCATGAAAATCCTTCAAGGGGTTTAGGTGATATGGAGCGGACACGAAAGTGTTACGAACAAACGGAAGGACGGATGGAGACCATTCCTAAAAACCCCCCACCATTTGTGGCAGGGGATTAAAAGTATTTCACCTAGAGTCATAAAACCATGTAGGACTTTTATCCAGCATGTGAATTTGTGCACCTGAGTGTTTCTCTTTGCAGGACCAGAGTTACGGCTCTTGACTTAGTAAAAGAATAAAAGTTTGTGCCCCATGTATGTCAAAACGTACTTGACCTAGAGTCATAAAACATTAGAGGATTGTTTTAGGGCATATAAAGTTTGTACCGGATGTTCTCTTTGAGATTTTACTCATCTTGGCCAGAGTTATGGTCCTTCACTAACTGAAAAATACACATAAATATTTTACAAGTTTGTGTTGCAAACATCTTAAACAAGAGGACCATGATGGTCCTGAATCGCTCACCTCTTCCCACATGACCCAGTTTTGAGTATGACGTCATTTTTTTATCTATTATCTGACATAGTGACCTAGTTTTTGAGCTCATGTGACCCAGTTTTGAACTTGACCTAGATATTATCAAGATAGAAATTCTGACCAATTTTCAAGAAGATCCATTGAAAAATATGGTCTCTAGAGAGGTCACAAGGTTTTTCTATTATTTGACCTATTGACCTAGTTTTCGAAGGTACGTGACCCTGTTTTGAATTTTACCTAGATATCATCAAGGTGAACATTCTCACTAATTTTCATGAAGATCTCATGAAAAATATGGCCTCTAGAGAGGTCACAAGGTTTTTCTATTTTTATACCTACTGGCCTAGTTTTTGACCGCATGTGACCCAGTTTCGAAACTGACCTAGATATCATCAAGGTGAACAGTCAGATCAATTTTCATGAAGATCCATTGAAAAATATGGCCTCTAGAGAGGTCAAAAGGTTTTAATAATTTTAGATCTACTGACCTAGTTTTTGACCGCAATTGACCCAGTTTCAAACTTGACCTAGATACCATCAAGATGAACATTCAGACCAACTTTCATACAGATCCCATGAAAAGTATGGCCTCTAGAGAGGTCACAAGGTTTTTTATATTATTTGACCTACTGACCTAGTTTTTTAAGGCACATGACCCAGTTTCAAACATGACCTAGATATCATCAAGGTGAACATTCTGACCAATTTTTATGGAGATCCATTCACAAGTATGGCCTCTAGAGAATACACAAGGTTTTTCTATTTTTAGATCTACTGACCTAGTTTTTGACCACACATGACCCTGTTTCGAACTTGACCTAGATATCATCAAGATGAACATTCAGAACAACTTTCATACAGATCCCATGAAAAATATGGCCTTTAGAGAGGTCACAAGGTTTTTCTATTATTTGACCTACTGAGCTAGTTTTTGAAGGCACGTGACCCACTTTCAAAATTGATCTAGATATCATCAAGATGAACATTCAGACCAACTTTCATACAGATCCCATGAAAAATGTGGCCTTTAGAGAGGTCACAAGGTTTTTCTACTATTTGACCTACTGACCTAGTTTTTGATGGCACATGACCCACTTTCAAACTTGACCTAGATATCATCAAGGTGAACATTCTGACCAATTTTCATGAAGATCTCATGAAATATATGGCCTCCAGAGGTCACAAGGTTTTTCTATTTTTAGACCTACTGATCTACTTTTTGACCGCACGTGACCCAGTTTCAAACTTGACCTAGATATCATCAAGATGAACATTCAGACCAACTTTCATACAGATCCCATGATAAATTTGGCCTTTAGAGAGGTCACAAGGTTTTTCTATTATTTGACCTACTGACCTAGTTTTTGATGGCATGTGACCCACTTTCAAACTTGACCTAGATATCATCAAGCTGAACGTTCTGACCAATTTTCAAGAAGATCTTGTGAAATATATGGCCTCTAGAGAGGTCACAATGTTTTTCTATTTTTAGACCTACTGACCTAGTTTTTGATGGCACGTGACCCAGTTTCGAACTTGACCTAGATATCATCAAGGTGAACATTCTGACCAATTTTCATGAAGATCTTTTGAAATATATGGCCTCTAGAGAGGTCACAATGTTTTTCTATTTTTAGACCTACTGACCTAGTTTTTGAAGGCACGTGACCCAGTTTCGAACTTGACCTAGATATCATCAAGATGAACATTCTGACCAACTTTCATAAAGATCCCATGAAAAATGTGACCTCTAAAGTGGTCACAAGCAAAAGTTTACGGACCCACAGACGCACGCACGACGGACACCACGCGATCACAAAAGCTCACCTTGTCACTTTGTGACAGGTGAGCTAAAAATGTTTCACCTAGAGTCATAAAACTATGTACAGTGACAGGAGTGGGGGCACCTGTGTACTACCGACACACATCTAGTTAAGGAATTGTGATACCAGTGTGTATTTAAAATCAGACAAATTTTTGCCATTTTCTTTTCAGTTGCCATAAATTCAAAAGGCACTTTTAACATACTCTGGATCATAACTCTGGCCAATTAAAAAAAAATCTTTCACAACACTAGCTGACTAGTTTGAGACCATGTAAGCCATTTTCCCTTCATACACTGACGCTTAATCTTTAAGAGTATTAATATTGGATGTATCAGTGTTCATACCAACATCATTCTGAACAGCTTTAAGTAGGGTGTGTTCAAATGGTGACAGATGAGAAAGTGATTGATACATCAGTAGATTATGCCCAGTACAAAACTAATCAGGGAACATTAGCACTGCTGGTTTATTGATCCATCATAATATATGTTCATTGCTTTATAATACTGCATTCTTCTGTTCTTCATATTAACATCTGTCGTGAGAACTTCTAATCTAGCTGTCATCTAATGTATTCCAATAATTGTCCACTTTGCTGTACAGAAAAAATATATACTGTTTGGAAATTATTTTTTTTGGGCTGAATGGTTTTCTGCAAAACTATGTTGCATACATTTCTAAAAAAAAAATACCATACTTATTTACAGTGAAGCAAAGACAGTCTTCAGTTAATATAATCCTAATGAGTGGACTGCAAAAAGTTCTTCACATGTTGTTCGTGATCTGTTAATAACACAGTGTTTATGTTTGGAATGCCAACAATCTGCCCAAATCTTGACACAGTCATATTTCTGAGTAGAAATTAGGCATTTCTAAGAAGCACTAAAACTAAAAAAAAAAACAAGACTGTAAAAACACATGTACCAAATTCTTACCACAGTACTTAGAAATCACCTTTCCATGTCTCTTGCTAAGGAGCTAACTTTCTATGTACAATTAATGTGTAACTATCGTTCCTACTCTCTCATTACAATTGTCTATACTTTCTGAAAGAATTCCTAACTATCCACTTGAGGACAGTCTCAGAAACATGGGCATTTTTCATGGCCAAATTACTGATTCTAGCTTCCATTATCAGACCATTTGCAAAGAGATTCTGAGGACACTGTTAAATCAATTGTAAATGAACACTGAAGCATCCCTACATACAAGTAAACTCAATTTCCATAATCTAACTAGCAAAATGAATATCAAATATGGCTAATGAGTACATCTTAGCAAGGTCACATTTAGAGAAACTTCAAATAGCCTCAATATCAAAAGAATCCATAGGACACTGGTGCCCCTACTTCCTGTCCCACAATGCATATTTTTGACTAGGTTAAAGACTTATAACTCTAGTCCTGCAGAGTGATTCCAACCAAAACTTCACATGCTGAATAACAAGCCTATGCCACTCTTGAGATATGAACCAAACAGTAAATCTAAAAGACCCCAAAAAATGTTTGAGGGCCCAAAAAGCCCAAAGGCCAACAGTACTATTCTAACATTAATCACTTATATCATCTTTACATATCTAACATCTAACTGTGACATTTAGATCTGCACATTGTTGAATTAAATACTTTTCTAGTCTAATTGACACCATTGTTTTTGTTTTTTGGTTTTTTTTGGATTTAATGTCGCACCGACACATGATAGGTCATATGGTGACTTTCCAGCTTTAATGGTGGAGGAAGACCCCAGGTGCCCCTCCGTGCATTATTTCATCACGAGCGGGCACCTGGATAGCTTCCTCACATGAAGAATTCAATGCCCCGAGTAAGGCTGGAACCCACATTGATGAGGGGCAAGTGATTTGAAGTCAGCGACCTTAACCACTCGGCCACAGAGGCCCCCGACACCATTGTCTGACCAATTAAGATGTCAGCATGGCAAAATTTAATGGACTTTTTTTAACATTGCAATATCACTTAATATCAATACATGACATTCTGTAATAACTGACTAATATACTGTACACAACATTTAACAATATCACTTTAACTTTCTCTACAGTCTTGGAAATAACGTATTTTTTCCATCTATCAAATCCCTCTAAATACAATTTAACTGAACTGGATACAGCATCTTTAATAGGGCTTCAGTTTTTATCAAATTCAAGTTAATTACAGTTATGTCAGTCAGAATATATAACAGCAGAAAAAACACTTTGCTTTATAATAATCACCAAGAAAAAAACATCTTCATCTGTGATATGTGCCTTTAATTTGAGTATATCTGGATCACAGTCTGCTCATAGTAAATCAATTATGACATTCTTTCTCTGCCTCTAACATTAAGAAGCCAGCTGCTTTTTCACAGATTTTGCCAATTCCAAATAGGGAATGTTTATAGTTCAACCTTCAGAGGCATTTGTACCTAGCTGACAGTCAATTGTAAAAGAAGAACTAGAAGATGCTTTTGTAGAAAAGCGCATGTCTCCCCCAATGCATAGTCGCGTAGGCAAGAAGCCAATAGGAGACCATGGTTCATACAGAATATCAGAGACAAAATTCAAGTACTTTTCAAGGACTTTTCAAGGACTATTTACAATTTTTCAAGGACTATTTTTTTTCAAAACCGTGACCTAATCTGAACAACTTTTAACGAGTTTTTATTGTGTTCATCATGTAATGCAAAAATAAAACAACCATCACTTGTCACACCTTTGAAAATGACGTAATTGGATTGTTAGACTGATGTGATTCACTGTTTTGCTGATGTTTAATGCTTTTCTTGTGACTTTTTAGCACACTCCCACTGTTGATACGTCAAGAATTTTGTCATACGACGTCATATACCCTTCGTTCAGTCTGCTTTATAGCGCTTCAGCCACTGTTTATATTCGTCCTTTGTCTCCCACTTACTTGAGCTATTTTCATTTGGTCCGATTTATTTTAAGCCTTATTCATTTTGCAAAGCAAAGTTACGGACAGAATGTTTTCAAGGAGTGAAAGGTCAAATTCAAGCAGTTTTTTTTTTCAAAATTCAAGTACTTTTTCAGGTTTTTTAGGGTTTTTGTCATTTTCAAGGACTACCATCGAATTCAAGGACTTTTCAAGGCCTGTGCGAACCCTGGAGACAGAAGCAAAAGTCAAAGAGACACTGATGGTTGGCTGCAATAGGGATCATCTACTTGGCATGTCCAATCATCCCACTAAATTTCAACATTTTGGGCCTAGTGGTTCTCGTTATGAATTGAAAACTGTTTTCCATGTTCAGGCCCCAGTGACCTTGACCTTTGATCAAGTGACCCCAAAGTCAGTAAGTGTCATCTACTATGCATGTCCAATCATCCTATTTAGTTTCAACATTCTAGGTCAAGTGGTTCTCAAGTTATTGATTGGAAAGAGTTTTCTATGTTCAGGCCCCTGTGACCTTGACCTTAGCTCAACTGACCCCACAAACGATAAGGGTCATCTACTCTTTAAGTCCTATCATCCTATGAAGTTTGAAGATTCTGGGTCAAATGGTTCTCAATTTATTGATCAGAAACCGTTCTCCATTTTCTGGTCCCAGTAACCTTGACTTTTGATCAAGTGACCCAAAAAGCAATAGGGGTCATCTACGTTATATGACCAATCATCCTATGAAGTTTCAACATTCTGGGTCAAGTGGTTCTGAAGTTGTTGATCAGAAACGGTTTTCCATGTTCAGGTCCCTGTGACCTTGACCTTTGATCTAATAACCTCAAAAAAATCTTCTCTGTAAGCCCTATCAACCTATGAAGTTTGAAGGCTGCAGGTCAAACGGTTCTCCAGTTATTGATAAAAAATAGTGTGACTGACAGATGGCCCCTGTGACCTTGACCTTTGATTGAGTGACCCCAAAAGCAATAGGGGTCATCTACTCTGTAAGTCGTATCACCTAAAGAAGTTTAATGTTTCTAGGTCAAATGGTTCTCAAGTTATTGACTGGAAATGGATTTCCGTATTCTGTCCACTGTGGCCTTGACCTTTAATAGAGTGACCCCAAAATCAATAGGGGTCATCTACTCTGCATTTCCAATCATCCTATGAAGTTTCATCATTGTGGGTCAAGTGTTTCTCAAGTTACTGACTGGAAATGGTTTTCAATGTTCAGGCCCCTGTGACCTTGACCTTTAATAGAGTGACCCCAAAATCAATAGGGGTCAGCTACTCTGCATGTCCAATCATCCTAAGAAGTTTCAACTTTCTGGGTAAAGTGGTTCTCAAGTTATTGATCAGAAATGGTTTTCCATGTTCAGGCCCCTGTGACCTTGACCTTTAACAGAGTGACCCCAAAATCAACAGGGTCATCTACTCTGCGTTACCAATCATCCTATTAAGTTTCAACATTCTGGGTCAAGTGGTTCTCAAGTTATTGATTGGAAATGGTTTTCCATGTTCAGGCCCCTGTGACTGTGACCTTTGATGGAGTGACCCCAAAAACAAAGGGGCCGTCTACCCCATAAGCCCTGGAACCCTATGAAGTTTTAAAGGTTCTAAGGTCAAATGGTTATCCAGTTATTGATCTGAAATGAAGTGTGATGGATGGACAGGGTAACAAGAGCTGTCTGATGACAGCGCGCTCGACTATTCGAAGAATTGACTGAAGAATGGGGTCAAAATATTTTCACGGATATTCAGACAAAAGAAATAAATAGATCAGACAATGTTCCTGTATTACTTTGATTTCGATAATTCTTGCAAAAAATGGCAATATATGAGCCAATTTCAAAGTCCAAAAAGGGCCATAATTCAGTCAAAATAGTTATGTACTCTTGCCTACAGATGGAAATCATAATGATAAACAAGTGTTCAAAGTTTAAAAGCCATATGTCAAATAGTTTTGACAAAACATGGACTTGTATGAAAACAGAACCAATTTCAAAATCCAACAAGAGTGCCAGAATGTCACAATATACGCCCGTCACAGCAAATATCTTTACTCTAGCACCTGTATTTCCAAATGGAATTTTAATTTTATGGTTGTTTAGTAATCATTGTAAGTCTTTTGTTTTTCTAAGTCCACAAAAAAACTCTTACCAGGTAGAGATACCTTAAAATACACCTAAAATTTGAAAGTAACATCTATGTTGTACCACAGAAAAGTGGTCTTGTTTTTTCCCTACGGTCAATTATAAAAAAGTTACTATATAAGTTATTTATAGTAACAACTAAGGGAAGGTAATCTTAAAAAAAAAAAAAAAAAAAAATTCAAAAAAAATTGTAAGTCCACACAAACATCTTTACCATGTAGAGATTGGTCAAAATACACCTCATAATTGGATGTAGCATGCATGTTGTACTACAGAAAAGTGGTCTCGATTTTTCCCTACGACTAGTAATGAAAAAGTTACAATATAAGCTATTTATAGTAACAACAAAGGGAAGTAATTCTAAGGAAGGGAACTGCGCATGACACTTCGTCTCATGATGGTGTATAATTGTGCCAAGTTACATCAAAATCCCTCTATGCATGAAGAAGAAATGCTTCGGACATTCATTCTTGTATCTGACCTTTGGCCTCTAAGTGTGACCTTGACCTTAGACCTAGGGACCTGGTTCTTGCGCATGACACTCTGTCTTGTGGTGGTGAACATTTGTGCCAAGTTATATCAAAATCCCTCCATGCATGAAGAAGAAATGCTCCAGACAAAGTTTTCATTCTTGTATCCTTTGACCTCTAAGTGTGACCTTGACCTTAGACCTAGGGACCTGGTTCTTGCGCATGACACTCCGTCTCATGATGATGAACAATTGTGCCAACTTTCATCAAAATCCCTCTATGCATGAAGAAGATATGCTCCAGACAAAGTTTTCATTCTTGTATCCTTTGACCTCTAAGTGTGACCTTGACCTTAGACCTAGGGACCTGGTTCTTGCGCATGACACTCCGTCTCATGATGATAAACAATTGTGCCAACTTTCATCAAAATCCCTCTATGCATGAAGAAGATATGCTCCGGACAAAGTCATACTTGAATTTGACATTTGACCTCTAAGTGTGACCTTGACCTTAGACCTAGGGACCTGGTTCTTGCGCATGACACTCCGTCTCATGATGGTGAACAACTGTGCCAAGTTTCATCAAAATCCCTCCATGCATGTTGAAGATATGCTCCGGACAAGGTCTGTGGACGCCGCCCGCCCATCCGCCCGCCAGGGGCGTTCCCATAATACGTCCCGTTTTTCAAACGGGCGTATAAAAAGGACCATAATTCAGCCAAAATAGACGACAGAGTTATGTTCTCTTTCCTACAGATAGAGACTATTGTACTAAACAAGTGATAAAAGTTTCAAAGCCATATGTCAAACACTTTACAAAAAATATGAACTGGTACGAAAAACTTAACCAAGATTTCTAAGTCAAAAGGGGCCAGAATTCAGCCAAATCCTTGATGGAGTTATGTACTCTTGCCTATAACTGGACACGGTGATGGTAAACAGGTGTTGAAAGTTTCAAAGCTTTATCTCAAAAGACTTTGTCAAAATATGAACTGGTACGAAATATTAACCCAGATTTCTAAGTCAAAAACAGCCATAATTCAGCCAAAATCCTTGATGGAGTTATGTGCTCTTGCCTATAACTGGACATGGTGATGGTAAACAAGTATTGAAAGTTTCAAATCTTTATCTCAAAAGACTTTGTCAAAATATGAACTGGTACGAAAAACTTAACCATGATTTCTAAGTCAAAAGGGGCCATAATTCAGCCAAAATCCTTGATGGAGTTATGTACTCTTGCCTATAACTGGACATGGTGATGGTAAATAGGTGTTGAAAGTTTCAAAGCTTTATCTCAAAAGACTGTCAAAATAATTATGAACTGGTACGAAATATTAACCCAGATTTCTATGTCAAAAAAGGCCATAATTCAGCCAAAATCCTTGATGGAGTTATGTGCTCTTGCCTATAACTGGACATGGTGATCGTAAACAAATATTGAAAGTTTCAAAGCTTTATCTCAAAAGACTTTGTCAAAATATGAACTGGTACGAAAAACTTAACCATGATTTCTAAGTCAAAAGGGGCCATAATTCAGCCAAAATCCTTGATTGAGTTATGTGCTCTTGCCTATAACTGGCCATGATGATGGTAAACAAGTGTTGAAAGTTTCAAAGCTTTATCTCAAAAGACTTTGTCAAAATGTGGACTGGTACGAAAAACTTAACCCAAGGTGTGACGCCGACGCTGACGCCGTGGTGAGTAGGATAGCTCTGCTTATTCTTCGAATAGTCGAGCTAAAAACAATATCTCTCCCTCTCTCTCAGTCCATAAATCACTGACCTTGCCCTTTGACCTACTGACACCAACATAAAAAAGACCATCTGATGATTACAGGAAATCATTCTATGAAGTGTGCAGGTCAAAGTGTTCCATAGTTAGCTGAAATTGTTTCAGTGTCAAGGTCATCATAACCTTGAGCTCAGACTTACCCCTTAAACTACAAAGGTCATCTACTTTTTAGCTACAGATAAAGTTGAAGATCCACCAAGTCCCTTGAGGAAAGAAGAGAATCATGATGACCCTATATCGCTCACCTGTTACATTTGGCCTTGGAATCATCAAGATAAACATTCTGACCAAGTTTCATGAAGACAGGGTCATACATGTGACCTCCAGAGCGTTAACAAGCTTTTTCTTTGGTTTTAAACTTGGCCTAGGAATCATCAAGATAAACATTCTGACCAAGTTTCATGAAGATAGGGTCATACATGTGGCCTCTAGGGTGTTAACAAGCTTTTCCTTTGATCTGACCTGGTGACCTAGTTTTTGACCCCACATGACTCAGTTTCGAACTTGGCCTAGAGACCATCAAGATAAACATTCTGTGCAAGTTTTGTATCAATCAAAGCATAAATGAAACCTCTATATGGCTGAAAGGGCCAAAATACAAAAATTTGCCACTTTCAGAGGCAGTAAATCTAGAACTCATAATGGAATCTAGCTGGTTTTTGAAAGGAACCAAGATCTTATAGTGACTTAAGATGTGTGTAAGTGTGGTTAATGTAAAATTGATTGTAAAAATGCCACTTCTATCGTGTTCGCAGGGTAAAAATTAACAAATTTTGGCTTTTTCAGGGTCAACCTGACCTAGTTGTTACCCCAGATAACCTAGTCTCTAATCTGGCCTAGATTTCACTGAGACAAACATTTTTGACAATATCTTATGTAAATCAGTTATATCATTAACCAAGTTTTTCAATGATTTGACTCAGTGATACAGTTTTTGACCTCAGATATCCAATATCTGAATTTGTCTTAAGATTTCATTATACAGCTAAACATTCTAAAACATTTTACGATAAAGTCGAAAACTAGATGTGTGTCCTTAGGACACAGGTGCACCCCGCCCCCTTCTTCCGTCACTGTACATAGTTTCATGACTCAAGGTGAAACAGTTTTTAAGATGTTTGCAACACAAATTTTAAAAAACTTTTTGTGTATTTTTCACTTAGTGAAGGACCATAACTGTCAAATTAGAGAGCAGACACTGTCAATCTGTGCAATATTTAGCAATTCAAGGCCAGTTACTCTAGAGCCTCTCAGACAATGCAGCTGTTTATCAAAACTGGCCTTAAATTAGAAAGTCTCGGTACAAACCCAAATGATATGATCAAGATGAGACAATATGGGAAAAGGGACATTAAAAGTATAAAATAATGTGGAAAGAATCATTTTTAGTAAAAGAAGAGCGAAGGGACTGTCTCTAGTACACTAAATGTTTGTTTACTGATTACTTATTGGCCTTTCTGAAGCTCTGCTTCCATCAAACTGTGTCCAACAATCAGCATCTGAAGCTGTATCAACATTTATAATATCTGGCAAGGAATCAAGATAAGCAAGTCTATCAATCTAGATATTGATATGCAAAACATAAAAGATTCCCAATGCTTGAACTCACCAGCAATTGTAGGCTATATTATACCCTTGGTAACCATTTCTATAATGTCTCCCATACTATGCAAAATTAATCATGCAGAGTGGCTAGGTCCCATAGGCCAGTCATAAACTCATACTAACTTATTGATTTCTTGTATTTGCATCTCCATTAATTATTACACAAAAGATACTAATTGGTCTCCTATTAAGGGGTTCTGAATCAGCTCAGATATTTATCACTCTAACTTTGAGCACTCATACAATAAAAAAATTTGTGTAGCTTTAAATGATTTTGCCTGAAATGTGGTATGTGCCTAGTCTTACAAATTTTGACAGGTATTAAATTTCTTCAAATCATCCAGGCATCATTACTGCAATACTTCTATTTGCAAAGAATTGAGTCTCATTACGCAAAGTAAACATTTTACCTTTATTTGTGATGAAATTGCAAGGTTAAAACCATAAAATTCATCATGGTTGTGAATTCATCCATATATGTTCATATACTAGGACTATTATGAATTTATACAGTATCTGTTAAATCTGATCTTTAAATTAAACAGTCAAACCACATCCTGCTAAATACCAATAAAAACTCCTACGCAGTTTAAGCTAAATCTAAATTATCAGTCAAAAACGTAGGAGTAGAAGGGATTTTTTACATTTCATTCACCCCTTTTCCCATATCCAAAATACCAGATCTGACTGATTAAGTTTGTTAGAGGGTGAACTAAGGAACTTTTGTGTGTATTTTTTCAAAAATCTGTTTAAATTGCCAAGTAGCGACAAGAAGGCCATGATGTCCCTAGACTGCCCACCTGAGTTACACTGCTTGCTTGAACAGTTTTGGGTGATGGTTACTAGTGTTATTTCTAAAGCACAAAAAGGGCAGGGTGCTGCCTAAAAGGGGTAAGGTGCTGCCAAAAAGGGGCAGGGTGCATTTTTAAACAGAAAAGTTACCATTATAGCTGTAGTTGTGTTTCTAGATGTTTATAGTTATGTATTTATTACATTTATGATTATTGAGCACTTATCACAGTGGTAAATGATATCTTCCAAACTTTGACACCATACTTAACCCTTAGCCTGCTGCAGGCGAATTTAACAGCCTTTGCAAACAGCTTGGAACCAGATCAGACGCCGATTAAATCGGCGTCTGATCAGGTTCCAAGCTGTTTGCTACTCTGACAATATTTCTTCCAACTTTGGAGCAAATTGAATGAACTTTACAATTTTAGCAGACGACATTTCCAACAGACGACAATTTACCTAGCATGCGAAAGGTTAACATCAGTTTTTCGAATAGTCAAGCACGTTGTCAACAGACAGCTCTTGTTACATTACTTGGTAATTATTTGGTCAAAGCATTGAAGCCTTTTTCTTTAAAAACTTCACCCAGGATATCAACTTATTCATATGAATATGAAATTGTGGAGGGCCTTTATATGGTTAAGCTTGAAACCAAGATCATGTTTAATACAACATAATAAAAAGGCCTGTTTTCAGGTCACATTGTAAACTACTATTAATCAAAATTCATGTTATGTTGATTTGGACTTTAGTCGATATTTTAGTAACAGAAAAGTGCTACAACAGCCTATAAAAAAATATATCCAAAATGTACTATCCGGATACTGGTACACTTTTAATACATCTTCTAAAAGAGGGTTTTGTTCAGTTTACCAATGTCCCACTAGGGTAAACCAGCGATAGTTCCTTAAATTTTGATGTTACAATAAAATTACACAGCATTTTTTAAGGAATTATGGAAAAATTGCATAATTATGACATTGGGTGTAATTAGAATCGTGAACCGACATTCTAAATTTATTTTTGCTTTCAAAATTCACTAAAATTTGTGCATTTTCTTCCTGAAATTATGGTATGACCAGACTGTATTGATATAAACTTATTATTATACTAAACAATGATCTAATTTAAAGCTTGCATGAAGAAATCTTACACAGCACTTTTCACGTGCTCGGTAATCAGGTGGCCGCTTATTATTGTTTTTTTTTTACAGTAGACAGGATCAATTCTTTTTATCAATTAACTGTAACATTTCATTGATTCTCGTTACCTGTGTGCACTCACAAGGACGTAATTTGCTGCTCAAAAAATCATCGATCTAGAAATATCACTAGGGTCACAAGATGATTATTGCTGCAGAAGTATTTTTGAAATCAGGTCAGTGCTTATTAAAGAAATTATAATGAAATATAACTTTTTAACTCATTGCACCTAATGAACTACACATACTTTCACATAAAATAAATTACAAGCATACATATATCCAGCTGTCCTAACTGACCTGAAGAAAGGTCAAATATTAATTAGTGTAATAAAGTTCGTCCTAATGTCCTCCCCCACTTGGCCAAGACATGACAGGACTGGGACACTCTTATCATAATGATATATCAGTCAATGACTTTTTCAGTGGTGGTCTATATCTACAATAGACTGTAAATGTCTATTTTATAACAGACTGTAAAATGTTTGTCCTTGCTCAGCTTTTCTTTTACATGTTCTAATAATCTCTTGGGTTACTCATTATTCCACTTCTACATATTACACACAGCAAATGGACCTAAACCTGTTTAAGCCAAAAACAAGAAATAGTTATACTGTATGATTTTCCTATTTCATTCTGAAACTTCACTTTTTGTAATTGTTGTAAAATTTATGCAAGCTTATGTATAATGCAGGCTCAGTATTTCTAAGTTTACTTACCTATATTTGGATGCTTTAACAATCTACATATTCTAGCTTCTCTTTCTAACTTTTGATGGTCTGAAAATAGAAAAGTAGAGGATAGACCCATTCATTGATTATACATAGCAATTCTCTATTGGTATGAATTGAGATCAAATTTGACATTGTGATTGTGTTAATTGCTACTTTCCTGACATTAAGTCTACAGATATTGCTCAAGTTTCCATGCTGCTTAGTTCTCCAGCAAGGAGCTGAGAAACAGTGTCACAAAATTACTTGCAATATACTGTCAATGGCTTACAAACATAAATAAGATTTTGCAGAGCTTTAATTTCTTATGCCAATAAGGCATTTTCTGTAAAAATGCAAAAGATGAAAAACTTCTTGTGTATTATATGTTATCTATTTTCACTAACACAATTGTATTCATGGCAATGGTATTATATGGGCATGAAAAATGGGACAAGCCCTGTTCCACAATGGCAATAAATACTCACTGTGCATTAAATGCTGTTTGTACCAAAGTGTGAAAGTGCCAAAATCGTTATTAAGCATAAATACTTAATGGTTGTATAAAGGATATAGACGCTTCCAAATATGCACTTCTTAGTATATATTTGGCATACATAAGTGTGACTACACTACATGGTATACCCCTTGCTCTCATACTGCTTCTTTACTTATTTCAAAATGTCAAGCATGGGTTGAGGCAGCTTTCTTTAGTGACCAGGGAATGACATATTACTGGAGGCTGCAAGTGAAAATTTACAAAACTAAAAGGTGACACCGGGACATCTGATTAGAGGCAAAATACCCAAGGCAAGTGTTAACAATCTGCTGTATATAGTATATTTAAAATTTTCTCAGAAACAAAATCCCTGCCCTTACTGGTAAACCTTAGACCCCACTAACCAAGATCTGTCACAGTGTCTCACTATCCAACATCTCAATGAGTCTCTAACCTTACAAAACTCAAGTTTTGCAAGAAATACCAATCTATCTCTATTAACATGTACATATAAATCTCTGCTGATAAGGCTTGGAAAACAATTCTATTTCAAAAGGATTCCGAGTGCTGATTCTTTATAAAGATCTGTATGCAAATGAATTCTCTTCATTTTAAGAACTAAATATTTAGAAAATCAGCTTTAAATACAGCAGATTATAGCAAACAAAGTTAGAAAGGTGTTTCACTTTGCATGGAAGTTCAGCAAAAAAAAAAAAGAGAATAATTATATCTTATATTATTTTATTCTAATCAGTCATTGGTATTTGTACAATGTGACGATAGAATATATTTCTGTATTGGATACAATATATTTCATATTAGACAATGCATCAACTTCAGTTCAAATCTCACTCAAAGTCATTAAAATTTAAATGTATCAGTGTAAATATCAAGGAAGCATTACAAAATATCAATCGACAAAATCCTGAAACACCACATATGTTTTCCTCCTTTTTAAGAACAAAGAAGCAACACAATGACGTGTTTAACTAGAAGACGCTTTTGGTTTTCAATGTTTAGGTCCCTGTGGTCTTGCTGGTGACTTATCAATAAGTCCAATCATCCTAGGAAGTGTCAAGGTTCTGGGTCAAACTGTTTTCATGTTTCAAGGCCCTGTGACCTTGACCTTCGACCTTCTGACCCCAAAATCAATAGAGGTCATCTACTCTACATGTACAATCATCCTATCTGGCCCATGTGACCTTCACCTTTGAACAAGTGATCCCAAAATCAATAGAAGTCATCTTCTCTGTATGTCCAATCATCCTTTGAAGTTTGACATTCAGGGTTAGGTGGTTCTCAAGTTATTGATTGGAAACGGTTTCCCATGGAAGGCCCTTGTGACCTTGACCTTTGTCCGAGTGACCCCAAAAACAAAAGGGGTTATCTGCTTCTTAAGCCCTATCATCCTATGAAGACTGGAGGTTATAGGTCAAATGGTTCTTCAGATATTGATTGGAAATAAAGTCTGACGGAGGTACAGACAGGGCAAAAACAATAGATGTCTCCCCCAGTAGATGGGAGCCATAATAAGATCTTACTGGATACAATGTCTGCTCAAACCAACATTTTGTACCCCATTCAGATCCAAAACTGTGCTTAATCATATGAAACTGAAGTACAACAACTCGTAAGAAGCACAATTTTCAATCAAATTCATGTAATTCTTTTGGTAAACAGTTCCCATACTGCCCAAAGAAGGCAGGTGATAATGTAATATAATTATATAATCATGCTGTTTACTTATTGATTGTTCTGAAACATTCTTTATAACTGGAATTGAGTTATTAGGCAATGATGAAAGATAACCACAGCAATGTTTGTGACAATAAATTTTATCTCCGAACCATCTTATATGAAACTTCAACTCTCATTTAATTTACACTGTCTGCCCACACACACCATTTCAAACTTCATTCCTCCATTGAGATTCAGAAAGGACTTTATGAATCAGTCAGTTTTACATAATTTACACCCTATGATGAAAATAATAAAATATATGGTACCATATTTGCTCTAATGGCACAAACATTTGTAACTAACAAAAATATACTACTGTGAAATCATTTAAATTCGCTGGCATGAAATTTCGCGCAAACGGCAAGTTTCGCGCAGGCTTTAATTTGCGCATTTTTAGTTTAAGATAGATTTTTTTAAAGCATTTTTTTTCAGAAATCGCCCGCATCGCACGTGTCCTTATCATGTTCCGCCTGTCAATAAAAAGCAATATGACAGTCTAACTGATAATTGTTGTTAGTTGACACTATGGTTAGGTTTAGTGCGAAAGAGTATTAAAGGATCGATTAATATAAAAGGAGTTTGAAGTTGTTTGTCCAATTACTCTAAAACAACAATGGCAGGTACGAATAACTACGAAGCTGCGCACTGTTACATTCAATAATGAAGTGTGACAAACTTGAAATCTGTGGACGACAAATGAATTTATACACACATGAATTCAAATACTTACATAGTTTTCTGTCAAGAATTAAATGATAAATATTTTGTAGTTTGTAAGACGATGACAACGATATAAAACTAGAGTTGTCACAGGAGTGACGAATTATACCCCCACAATATGGCCTTGTCACAGAACTAAGCCAATGTCAAAGCCAAACTTGCTTAACCTTTGTCCTACTGACCTCAAAATTAATAGAGGTCATCTGCTAGTCATGATCAATCTCCCTATGAAGTTTCATGATCCTCGGACCAAGTTCAAGTTATTGTCCGTAAAAAGTTTAAATGACCTTTGACCTTTGGAACTAAAAATGAATACGGATCATCTGCTTGACATGACCAACCTCCCGACCAACCTCCCGATTAAGTTTCCTGATCCTAGTCCCAAACGTTCTGAAGTTATTGTCCAAAAACTGTTTAAATGTTGCGGGTCACTGTGACCTTGACCTGTGACCTACTGACCTCAAAATCATTAGGGGTCATCTGCTGGTCATAACCAACCTCCCTATCAATTTTCATGATCATAGGCCAAGTGTTCTCAAGTTATCATCTGGAAACCATTTAACTGTTCTGAGTCACTGTGACCTTGACCTTTGACCTACTGAACTCAAAGTAGAACTTGACCTGTATTTCATGATGTTACACCTGTGTACCAAAATTTATGATCCTAGGCCCAAGCATTCTCAAGTTATCATCTGGAAACCATTTAACTGTTCCAAATCACTGTGACCTTGACCTACTGACCTCAACGTTTTGACCTGCATTTCATGATGTTACATCTGTGTACCAAAATTTATGATCCTAGGCCCAAGCGTTCTCAAGTTATCATCCAGAAACCGTTTATCTGTTCAGGGTCACTGTGACCTTGACCTTTGACCTACTGACCCCAAATTCGAACTTGACCTGTATTTTCTGATGTTACACCTGTGTACCAAAAATAATTTTAATTAGTCAAGCCTTTCATGAGTTATCATCCAGAAACCATCAAAACAAACGGACCGACGGTCCAACCGACCGACCGCCAAGCTCACTCCTATATACACCCCAAACTTCGTTTTGTGGGGGTATAACTAGCGTAAGAAACTGAAGTGTTCCTACAGAATAACCAATTAACCCATTAATATAAATAATTTAATCAGATTTCATTATCTATTTTGGTAGAAAAAAATAAATTCCTATCAAGACTAGGTTTAATTAACTGCCGATAAACTGTGATGTTATGAGAAAATTTGATATACACGGGTCTTATAACATACCTATATTTCGGACAAGAAATCAATTCGGATAACTCTATACTAAATGTTAAATAATAGCGCAGTCTTAAATTCGCGAATAGAGTGACTTTAACTCAAAAACTTCAGGGGTCATCTGGCTATAGGCAATCACCCTGTGAAGTTTGATGACTGATGGCCAAAGCATTCTTTAGTTATTGAGTGGAAATTGTTTTCAGTCTCAACATCCCTGTTACCTTGACCTTTCACCCACAGACCCAAAACAATAGGGGTCATCTACTGTACACATGCAAACATCCTTAAAACGTTAATGACTGTATGCCAAAGTGTTCTTCAGTTTTTATCTGGAAACTCAAGGTCACAATGACTCTGACTTTTGACCTACTGACTCCAAAAGTCTTAAGGTCATGCACTGACACAGGCAATCATCCTGTAAAGTTTGACCAATGTTAGATCAAGCATTCTCTAGTTTTTGATTGGGCAATCATCCTGTAAAGTTTGACCAATGTTAGACCAAGCATTCTCTAGTTTTTGATTGGAAACTAATGGTCTATTGACCCACTGACCCATAGACATACATTCAGAAGGACACTGACCAAAATAATATACCCCTCTTTACCGAAGTGGGGCATAAATATTATCTCTAAATAATTTTACTTAATAACCAGTTTTGATTGTTGTTTTCATCAAATCTGACAAGGTTTCGTAAAGATAAAGAGTACAGCCAATTGTACAAGCAAGACTCCTTTTTATTCAACCTAATGACTTAGCTTTTTTACCCCAGATGATCCGGTTTAAAACTTTACGAGATTTCATAAGGACAAATATTCTATCAAGTTTCATGAAGATCAGATTCAAAATGTAGCCCCCGGAGTGTTACAAAGATTATTTGACCTTATGATCTAGTGTTTCACAACAGATGACACAGTATCAAATTTGTCGGAGATTTTATTGCTGCAGACATGTTGATGCTGTATGCGAAATTGACAATCGGATCAAAACCGTTTGAATGGACAAGATTAATTTTGCAGATTTCAAGTAATTCAAGGGCCATAATCCATGAGTGCCTGGGGTGTTTTGGGTGGTTATCGAACTTGGCCGAGATATTATGCCCATAAACATTGTCAGCAAGTTTGGTGAAGATCGGATGAAAACTGTTTGACTTAGAGAGCAGACAAGGCTAAATTCGCAGTTATTCGAAGAGCAATAATCCAAGAGTGCCTGGGGTGATTTCGGTGGTTATCAAACTTGGCCGAGATATTATGCCCACAAACATCAGCATTGTCAGCAAGTTTAGTGAAGATCAGATGAAAACCGTTTGACTTAAGAGAGCGGACATGCTTTGGATGCCAACAGCCCGCCCGCCACGGGTATTCACATAATATGCGCTGCTCTTTCAGAGACGGGCATATAAAAAGATTGGTGATAGACGGCATAATCCCCATGATGAGAGACACAGGGAAATCCTTGTGCATTTTGTGCTCATGTGACTGAAAACACCAACTGTCATTCACAGTGTTTATCACTACAGTAACAGAGTCAGTGTCACATATAATTAAATACATTGATCACCTTCACCCTTCATAAACTACAAGACAAAAGGACAAAATTATAGCACCGTAAATGGGCTGGATTCACTCTCAGTGTGGCAATCAATACAACCAACATTTTTCCACATCATAAACCATATTGGTAGATGTGATCCATGGAAGGCAAAAAATGGCCTGAAACCCTACAGAGACTTCAGATAATGTGAGAACCCCACTGCGATAAATATGGAAATCATGTAAAATATTTTATATCACAGAATAAGACATAATCTGTGTTCTAAGGATTGGTGCTAATCAGAGAAGTCTGAAGAATGGCAAAACAATAATGAGTCTGAATGCCAGTTCTATAAACAAAATTAATTTGCTCTATCCTATATGCATAAAGATGTACGGAGATGTGAAGGATTTTCAAATACTTTTTGTATTGCTACATTTGATCAGAACATATACTGAAAGTTGAAAGAATTTGGGATCTGTTCTACTAATACATGTACTAGTGAAAAACTTTTAATTACTGGAATTCCATTAAAACAGTGACTGAATGAAGACTCAATAAATGTGATTAAATCATAACTAATATCAGACAAAAATGTAGTTTTACTCCAATGTATCTGTCCAATAAGACCCATCATAATTTCTATAAGATCGAATTTTGAATCCAAAAGAAACGCTACAAAATGTCTTCAGACCTGGAATGTGCAAGTAAGTATACAGGTGAAAGGTATTATGATATGGGTATTTTAAGGGGAGCTTTGGTCTAATAATTGAGGTGTTGCAGGGTTTGGCTATTGCTGTTAGACTTTTTGTCCCTGCTTCAGTCCTCAATAGCTTTATTCCAGGAAATCAGGGCTAGAGCTAGGGGTCGACTTGTGCAAATCAGTTGCTCTGAAAGTCCTGACTTAACTGGCTCCAATCTAAAATCATACCAAACTAGAAGATGCTTTTGTAGAAAAGCGCATGTCTCCCCCAATGCATAGTCGTAATAGGCAGGAAGTCAATAGGGGACAGGAACGAGTCATAAAGACACTGATGGTTGGCTACAACAGGGAGAGGCTACTTGGCATGTCCAATCATCCTATGAAGTTTCAACATTCTGGGTCAAATGGTTCTCAAGTTATTGATTGGAAACTGTTTTCCATGTTCTGGTCCCTGTGACCTTTACCTTTGATCAAGTGGCCCAAAAATCATTTATAGGGGTTATCTACTCTACCTGTCCAATCATCCTATGAAGTTTCAACTTTCTGGGTCAAACGGTTCTCAAGTTATTGATTGGAAACTGTTTTCCATGTTCTGGTCCCTGTGACCTTTACCTTTGATCAAGTGGCCCAAAAATCATTTATAGGGGTTATCTACTCTACCTGTCCAATCATCCTATGAAGTTTCAACTTTCTGGGTCGAACGGTTCTCAAGTTATTGATTGGAAACTGTTTTCCATGTTCTGGTCCCTGTGACCTTTACCTTTGATCAAGTGGCCCAAAAATCATTTATTGGGGTTATCTACTCTACCTGTCCAATCATCCTATGAAGTTTCAACTTTCTGGGTCAAACGGTTCTCAAGTTATTGATTGGAAACTGTTTTCCATGTTCTGGTCCCTGTGACCTTTACCTTTGATCAAGTGGCCCAAAAATCATTTATAGGGGTTATCTACTCTACCTGTCCAATCATCCTATGAAGTTTCAACTTTCTGGATCAAGTTCTCGAGTTACTGATCGGACACTGTTTTCCATGTTCAAGTCCTTGTGACTTTGACCTTTGATCTAGTAACCCCAAAACTAACTGCTGTCATCTACTCTGTAAGCCCTATCACTCTATGAAGTTTGGAGGTTCTAGATCAAAAATGAAGTGTGATGGACAGATGGCCCCTGTGACCTTGACCTTTGATGGAGTGATCCTAAAAACAATAGGGGATATCTACTCTGTAAGTCCTATCATCCTATGGAGTTTGAAGATTCTAGGTCAAATGGTTCTCAAGTTACTAACCAGAAATGGGTTGCCACGTTCTGGCCGCGGTAACCTTGACCTGTAATGGAGTGACCCCAAAATCGATAGGGGTCATCTTCTCTGCATGTCCAATCATCCTAAGAAGTTTCAACATTCTGGGTAAAGTGGTTCTCAAGTTATTGATAGGGAATGGTTTTCCATGTTCAGGCCTTTGTGACCTTGAACTTTAATAGAGTGGCCCCCAAATTCAATAGGGGTCATCTATCCTGCATGTCCAATCATCCTATGAAGTTTCAACATCCTGGGTCAAGTGGTTCTCAAGTTATTGATTGGAAATGGTTTTCCATGTTCAGGCCTCTGACCTTGACCTTTGATAGAGAAACCCCAAAAACAATAGGAGTTGTTTACTCCATAAGCATTGCCACCCGTATGAAGTTTGAAGGTTCTCCAGCTTTTGATCGGAAATGAAGAGTGACAGATGGATGGAAGGACGGGCACACAGGGCAAAAACAATTCAAGTCACCAAATTCTTTTCATCCACCCTCAGCTAAGTACTGATTATCAACCTGTTGACAATTTGCAAGCCTGTCAACATGCCACTTGCACAATGGCATAATTTACACTCAGAATACTTCAGGTATTTGTGAAATTTTCATGAAGTTAGAAAGCCTATCAAATTATCCATTACATTGGAGATGACTGTGTTCAGCCAATAAGCCGAAACGGACACATCATTGAACCTTTGTCTTAAAATACTTTCACATGAGCAAGCATTGTAAACATGCATGTTTTGTAAACAAACTATTGAGAAACTTTAAAATAGCTTTTAGTTGGAATTTCTACAAAAGCATAGACCAACTGCAGACTGTCTTTCATTTGTATGTACTTTTATTTTCCACAATTTACTGTTCATCTTTACTGGTGGGAGATACAAATGACCCCTATTTGGTGACTCAGTCTGAATAATAACCTCGTTTGTCCTATCTCATACAACATTATAGAGTATATATAATGGGCCTTAGAGCTACTATTAAAGCAAAGCTTCAGCTGGAATTTTTGAAAACAATTTTTTTCATAATTTTGGATCAAAACAGTAACCACTTTGTGAAGTGTTGTTACTAAGAAAATGAATGGTCATCATCAAAATTGGTTTTTATCCAGAAATAAGCAAACATTAGTAATTTTTCATATCAATGCATGTCTTTTAACAAGCTTATGTGCACACAGAAGCTTATAATGTGTGTTTTTCTACTTTTTGTAGAGAATGCATTAAACAAGAGCTGTCTCCAAAGGATGACACATGCCCCCGATGGAACTTTGAATGAATATAATAGTTATGGCCGATGTTAGAGTTTAGGACCTTTGACCTATGGAACTGGGTCTTGCGCGCCACACGTCGTCTTACTGTGTTACACATTCATGCGTAGATATTTTAAAATCCATGCATGAATGACAAAGATACGGACCGGACACGCCTATCAATGCACTTTCATGAAAAATGACCTTTAACGTCTAAGTGTGACCTTGACCTTTGAGCTACAGACCTGGGTCTTGCGCGCGACACGTCGTCTTACTGTGGTACACATTCATGCCAAGTTATTTGAAAATCCATCCATCGATGACAAAGATATGGACCGGACACGCCCATCAATGCACTATCCTTTAACGTCTAAGTGTGACCTTGACCTTTGAGCTACGGACCTGGGTCTTGCTTCCGACACGTCGTCTTACTGTGGTACACATTCATGCCAAGTTATTTGAAAATCCATCCATCGATGACAAAGATATGGACCGGACACGCCCATCAATGCACTATCCTTTAACGTCTAAGTGTGACCTTGACCTTTGAGCTACGGACCTGGGTCTTGCGCATGACACGTCGTCTTACTGTGGTACACATTCATGCCAAGTTATTTGAAAATCCATCCATCGATGACAAAGATATGGACCGGACACGCCCTTCAATGCACTATCCCTTAATGTCTAAGTGTGACCTTGACCTTTGAGATACGGACCTGGGTCTTGCGCGCGACACGTCGTCTTACTGTGGTACACATTCATGCCAAGTTATTTGAAAATCCATCCATCGTTGACAAAGATATGGACCGGACACGCCCATCAATGCACTATCCCTTAATGTCTAAGTGTGACCTTGACCTTTGAGCTACGGACCTGGGTCTTGCTTGCGACACGTCGTCTTACTGTGGTACACATTCATGCCAAGTTATTTGAAAATTCATCCATCGATGACAAAGATATGGACCGGACACAAAAACTGCGGACAGACCGTCAGACGGTTCAAAAACTATATGCCTCCCTTTGGGGGCATAAAAAATTGCCCCGAAATTGATAACTGTTTACATGTCATATTACTTCAGTCCATGAAAACATGATTTTCATTTCTTTGACGATAACAGCTGAAACTCATCTTCAAATATCTTGCATGGATTTGTTTTAATTCATAATATGTACATAATCACTTCAGTCAATGATGACATTAATTCATCAGGTATAAAGGCGGAGCTGAAATATGTACTGAGAAAATATGGCACATATTCTATATCCAAAGCTGTCATTGTTGTTTTTCACTTGACTGACGTCAAAGACTGAGAAGCACCTGGCAGCATTTGGATACACTAATGTTAATTAGGTGTAGCTTCGGCAATTAAGGAATGGCAGGAATACTAGGGCATGTCAAATATACGACTCAAAGCCTGAAGGCATGTTGCACCCAACATGCGATACTAGCCTAGCAAGAACCCTGACTAGGTAACCAGTACCCTGCAATTATTACATTGCAGTTGAACAATATCTAAGTTTTTTGCTGCATAGAGAGTTATTGTGTACAGAAATGTCAGTCAGACAGACAAAATGTAATCAATACAATATCACTTTCTACCCTCTGGGATCATTCACTGGTCCTTCCCCAGGAGACGATTTCCTGTTAATATTACCAAATTATTGACCTAAGGAAGGAAATTCTGTCAATAAATGCTGATTGTTAATGTTACGTGTTTCATCCCTATTGAGCATTTACTTTTCTATTTTGACTGCAGCTTTAGAGAATGCTCATATGGCCTCTACTGCATGAAAATACTTTCAAACCTAAACTACAGTTTTCTTTCAGTAAACAAGTAAACAACAGCATCTTGACATCATGAATGGACAAAACCTATTGCCTGACAGTGAACAAACGTCTCAATTGCCCACGTGGACTAGGCTTTTGTTTTACCTAGAAAGTAAAGGCCCATAATTCTGTCAGTGTAAGAAACAACTGGAATACGCTGTGGTATTTTCACTAAAAGATTTAGCTAAAGCAAAAAAAAAGAAGCTTGTGCATATTAGGTCTACATCAGCAACAACTCCATCAATATAATATCTTGTTATTTTACAAACTGCTGACTCAGGGAATACTAACTTGACTATGAGTGTACCAAAATTTCAAGATAAACTTAAGTTCAAATGTATGAACTTTCACCATTAATCCCAACTTATGAGAATTGTATCATTAAATCAAATGTTGACAACAGTTTCTACCAAATGGATGTGTGTCAAGGATACACGTATTCCCATTTACTGTCACTGTATGGTCTATTTAACTAGTCTGGGTTTAGAATCTTTTTCAATTTTCTATTCATATAAATGATGGGGTCTACTTGTTGCATTAAGCACAATGCCCAAATTTTTTGTGATGCCTCATTGATACAGACACACATGACATGATACCCCTACCCAAACACATTATATACTGGCACTGGGCTGACCAATCTTAGTGTTTAACACTAAAGCACTTTCAGAATTTTCTATCATCCGCAGAAGCAGTCAGCTTCTAATTGACATACTGGATTATTTATTTAGTAAATACCCTTTCAAATAGATTTATTTCTAAAGTTTCTGAGTTTAAGATGAAAAACTAATTTCTTTCATTCTAGTTGAAAACAAGGACCTGTGTTCAATAAATGCTTGATGCCCCCGGTGGCATCCTTGTCAATACAAAGCAACCTAAGTCCAAAACAAGGTCAAGTTCAAGGTCAAGGTCAAACTGAGGTCAGGTGATGTCTGAAGATGAGGAATGGTCACAGGTTACATCTGCATTAGTATCAAGTCATTCTAGTAAGGGGTATTGAGGTCAGACGCAACGGTCCCATTTGGTTAACCAAGAGATGGCTCATACAAAGCAACCTAAGTCCAAAACGAGTTCAAGGTCAAGGTCAAACTGAGGTCAGGTGATGTCTGAAGATGAGGAATGTCACAGATTACATCTGCATTAGTATCAAGTCATTCTAGTAAGGGGTATTGATGCTAGACGAAACGGTCCCATTTGGTTAACCAAGAGATGACCCATACAAAGCAACCTAAGTCCAAAACAAGGTCAAGGTCAAACTGAGATCTGGTGATGTTTGAAGATGAGGAATGGTCACAGGTTACATCTGCATTAGTATCAAGTCATTCTAGTAAGGGGTATTGATGCTAGACGAAATGGTCCCGTTTGGTTAACCTCGTACGGACGGACAAATGAATGAACGGACAGCACAATCACTATATGCCGCCCGCATCAGTCGATGCCGGGGGCATAAAAAGGATACATAAATTATTTTACACAACTAAAGACGTTAATTTTGTAATGTATAATGTAGTTCTCTGAAAATCAATTTAATCCACTATTTAGTTTAATGTTGCAAAAGAAACAGAATGTCAGACAGTTTGATCAAATGTTCATAACTTTCTCATTTTTAAGTCATGTTCAAATGTTCATAACTTTCTCATTTTTAAGTCAATTTTGAAAAGTACTTCACTGGCCTAGCAGACACATTAGAACAACAATGCCTTTACATTTAAGTTACTATTTACAATGTTCACCGAGATACAAAAATCATCAAGATCTGTGCTTTTTTGTTCCTGATCACTATCGTAGTGTATTGATCCCTCTGGAGTTGTGAAAATTCCTCCTAATTGTGGCATCCTGGTAGCTTGTATTTAGTATCTGAGTTAGTTAAACAAATACACACATTACCACTTAATGGATTCTCCACAAGATACTCCATGTTATCACTGGTCCAAGTCATTCTGTATGTTACATGCTCTGACATACAAACCCTTACCTTGATGTGCTCTTGTACAAAAGTGATACCCAACCGTTTGTAAAAAATCCAAGCGATGGATAATATCATAAATCATTATTTTTCCAAATAAACTGATAGGAAATAGCTTCCATGAAAAACAAGTGACTTAGTATTGCAGCGGCAATACAGAGGTCCCCTAACGGTATAAAACTTTGTAAGTGTCCGTCCCGTGTGGTTGTTTGCAACAGTGTTAACACTTAAAATGCTTCAAGGCATCTAGGTGCTAAGAAATAAAAACTGCTTTTCCTTAAAGACGTGCCACAGAATAACTGCATGCATTCTTTTGTATTTCCATGATGGTAAATATACATTTTTTACTTGGCCTTCAATAGTGACCTTGACCTTTGACCGACAACCATGGGCCATGTGCACAACACATAGTCTAATCATGGGGAACATTTCTGTATAGTAATAAAAAAATCCTTCAATGCAATTAAAAGTTTTCAGGCAAAAACAAATTTTTACTTTACCTTAAACAGTGACCTTGACCTTTTACCGACAAGCATAGATTTGTCTCATCATTGACACATTGTCTCATCATGGGGAACGTTTGTGTGTACCACAAAGATAATCTATCAATGCATATAAAAGATATGGAGCGGAAACAATTTTTACTTGACCTTCAATAGTGACCTTGACCTTTGGCCTACAAGCATATATCATGTTCATGCATAATCTACATATTGCCCCCTATTTATATACTATGTTTAATGAACCTAGTTTGAATACTTCTTGAGTAATTGCAGGATACAGATTTGCCGACAGACAGACGGACAGATGGATGGAGGGCATGCCTATAGTCCCCTCTGGTGTTCCTCCGGTAGGGGACTGAAAAAAGATATTAAGGTACTAAAATTGTCTGACAGTGAAGTACAGAATCCGGATGTATAAATTATTGCTTTAATATTACATGCAGGCCTCAAACTCAGGAATATAGTTGACTTTCCGGGTGATGGACTATATACTATACTAATGTCATAAGATTACTTCAAGCTTTCGCTTTTGCTTTTAGAAAACCTTTTAATTATTGTTTTATTGTGTGTATAAACATATTTACATAATACCAATAAGATAGGATTCAAATCATGCTGCAGCTAAAAAAAAATGTGTCAAATTCTGTTGACATCTCACATTCAGCTTTTAGTCTTAAGGAACTATTTTCTAGTCTTAGCAGAAATCCCTTACATAATAGTTACAAGTCAAGGAAATTTAATTAAAAATTAATGAAAACTTCACTTCCAAACCAAAAATGTTGACTAACTAAAATACCAACAGACAGGTAGACATAGCAATCAAAGTGACTAACAATTACCTACATAACGGTAAGCGTAACACTGTATGTACAAAAATACCAGTTATTATATGTTGCATACTTTCCTATTCAGAACTTAGGAGAGGCCAAATGGAAAAATAATTAAATGTAAGGAAATAAATGCAATATTAGATAAAAATAATGACTAATCTGCAATTCACACATGACATTGTATCAATGAATACCGTAATATTATATTCAAGGCCTTCATGGGAAAATAGATATAAATCAATGACCAATAATAATGTTTATAATTTTCTAGCTTACAGTTATACAGGAGAGACTTCTCAATCAATATGCGAAATATTTGCAATGCAAATTAAATCAATTTGATTCATTTAGAGTTACCACTGGATCCCATCATAAGCAGGAAGTTTAAACCACAGGAGACTTTTAACAGCTTAAATCATCCCCAAAAACCATCCTTGAGTGCATGATCAATCTTAGCTGTCAACTTAAGGTTAGTACAAGCATGTATATCTTCCATGCATTTCTAAGAACCCAGCAACAGTTGCAGTGTCACTGTGCAAATGTCTGCAATGCCACGGTCATGATTAAAAATGAATTTGCTTTTTGTCGGTGGGCGGTGGGCTCCAGCAAAGCTTTCAAACATAGAAAATGACAAATTGGGAAGCGGTAGCCTGTGAAGTTTTACAATCTTCATTCATAACTACATTCCCCTATCAAGTTACCTCTATGGAGGCATTCTCAAAGTAAAGAAGTGTGTTCTCAATTCTGAACTTTAAATAAAAAATTCTCAACTGAATGTTAATTTTAAGTAGTTTTTTTTTTCTGTTTTACAATAATTCTGTGAACTTTATATCATTCACAGAAAATTTCTCTATAAATGTTGAGTTTCATTTCTTCTTAACTCGAACACTTGACAGTCATATTTTGTAATGTCAACCAGTGCTGCTGGCATTCCCAAAATGATTTTAAAAAGCCAATCATTAACTGAACACTCAGATTTCTGAACAATTAAAAATACTTTGATTCAAAGACACTACTACCAATGAAACAGCTTTTCCTAAAATCACTGCAACCTGGGACTGCATCAAAAAAATGCCTCATAGGCACCTGCAATCTCACTCCAAATTTTCTACAGTGTGCTGATATATTTGTAAAGATTGCAAGTAACTGTTCCAATTACATGAAGAACAAGATGCTACAAAATTTAAGAAATAACTACCAAACAGCTTAAATCAATAAATTCAACCCAACATAACAAATTATTGCTATATTCATAATGCGTGTAAAACCAGAAAAATTCAAAGCTTTTCAAACAGCTTAAATGTCATCATGTAGATTTACTCCTTCGGACATGGACAAATACACCAGGCAAGAGGGCACAGTAAACACTGCTTATCTTAATGACATTCCTGTGGAAAAACAAGCAAACATTTTGTCAACTTTAATGGAGTAGATACATGTTCCTAGTTAAAACTTAAACAAATATAAAACCTTTATAAGTTCAAAGTCAGATGTGTGATGATACATTAAGTCTACAGTGGTATTCGGAATAGATATATTAGACCCACACTAATTAACTTTACATTGTACCTTGTTCAATAATGTATCATACATATTTTCTCTTGCAGTCTGCACTTTGACAATGAAATTAGCAACAAAAAGTATTTACCATGTTTCTGACATTTAGTTTTTGCCATACCTGCGATGTTCTTAAACAAGCCTTTCCACGGCCCATTAAGGTTGTGAATCCATTATGACAAGCTGTTAGTTTTTCCAGAACAGTTGTACCTAAGTTGATGTTATTGAGCCAAACTGCAGATTATCAAGTGATGATATCACTGGGACCTCAATTCTGTTGTTGGTGCAAGTTTGCTATTTGCACAACTTGTTTTTCCTACCAATGGTAGATGAATTATTTAATTAGACTCTCCTGGTTGGTTTAGAGATTTGTCATTTTTCTACAGATATACCGATTGATTTCCTGTGTTTACTATGTAAATATCCTGCAAGTGGCAAATAATATAGGTTCAGCAGTGTACATGTAGACCACTGATTTGTTTATGTTCCAATGCCCAACACCTTCAATATACAAATGAGCCGCACCATGAGAAAACCAACATAGTGCATTTGTGACCAGCATGGATCCAGACCAGCCTGCGTGGATGTGCAGGCTGGTCTGGATCCATGCTGGTCGCAAATGCACTATGTTGGTTTTCTCATGGTGCGGCTCAAATGTACAAGTACCTGAAATGTTCACATTACTTTCCACTGGGTACATGTGAGAAAATTTGCTCTAATTGGAATGATTGTAGAATATGTCAAAAAACGTGATGACCCCTGCGCTAGTACTGGCTTTTCCTGCTAACAAGTGTGGATTAAAATTCTTTATAATTGAACAATTGTATTATGCAGTGGTTATAAGAGTCCAGCTGAAATATCAAAGCAGAAAGAAGCAACTCACCTCTGGCTGATAATTTTTTTGTGTTTATTATTTTTGCTGCAAATTCTAGGCCTGTAGATTTTTGAACACATCTTCTCACTATTGAAAAAGCACCCCTGAAAATAAATGAAACATTATATGCCACTATAGCAATCCTCTCAACATTCAACACATATACGTCAATCTGCACTGACATCAAGACAGTGCCTAGCATTGACATATAGAACTACCCTACTGTGTTACCACAATAAAGGTTGTCCAATACTGATGGCAAACTTTGACTTTTTACCTCAACTTTTCAAAAAGTAAGTGGGTACAAAGAACAACAAGAGACGAAGATAAGCTTGTGGAATTCTGTTATTGCTTTTCAGCTCACTTTCCCAAAATTACAGTTTTACAGAAGGAATTAAGTCCCCCATTTGAACAAATCTGACAGAGGCCGTTACAGTGATGCTTCAGACCAAGTTTGATGAAGATTCATCAAGCGGTTCAGAAGAAAAAATTGTAAAAAGATTTTTCTATCTTTTAGCTCTTGCATTCAAGCGCCCTAATTTGAACAAATTTGGGAGAGGACAGTATAATGCTGCAGACCAGTGATTCATGGGAAGTTATTTAAGCTTTTTCTCATATTTTTAAACTTAGTGCCCAAATTTAAACAAATTTGGGACAGGACCTTACATTGATGCCACAGAACAAGTTTGATGAAGATCCATCCAGCAGTTCATGGGAGGAAGGGTCTTTTAACAAGAGGGCCATGATGGCCCTATATCGCTCACCTGTTATCATTGCACTTGAGGACAAGAAGGTCCTCAGAAAAAATATCTAAGTCCAAAGGACAGGAACAACAAAGGGAAGAAATTTAAACAAAAAGAAAAATGATTCTTATAAAGTATAGATATGTCAAAATACACCTAAAAATTGGAGGTACCATCCATGTTGTACCACAGAAAAGTGGTCTCGGTTTTTCCCTACGGCAAATAATAAAAGTTACTAAAAATAAGCTATTTATAGTAACGTAAAAGGGAAGTAATTAAAAACAAAACAAATATTGTAAGTGAACAAAAGAAGGATCTGCCAAATAAATCTGTTGACATAAATGAAATTTCAGATCAGTATCTTCATTAGTATACCCATTTTAATTTGAAATAAAGGGAGGTAATTTGACATAAAATTAGTCCATAGTTATCTACTCTGATTGCTCAGTCCAACTAATAACAGTAATGAAATTTCAAATAAGTCCTATAAGTACTTACTGATATAAATCCATTTTGATTACAATCAGGGGAGGTAATCAGATATAAAATAACTCTGGAACCTACGATTGGATCTGATTTGTCATGGAATCCAAGATTTATTGTTGTTGAAGATACTTTGGAAGTTTGTATCAAATAAAACTATAAATGAAGTCTCTATATGGCTGCAAAAGCCAAAATAGCCAATTTTGAACCTTTAAGGGGCCATAGAACCCATGATGGAATCTGGCCAGTTGAAGAAAGGAAGCAAGATCTTGTGGTGATACAAGTTGTGTGCAAGTTTGGTTAAAATCAAATCATAAATGAAGCTGCTATTGTGCAGACAAGATCAAAATAGCTAATTTTGGCCCTTTCAGGGGCCATAACTCTGGAACCCATTTAGGGATCTGGCCGGTTCAAGAAAGGAACCGAGATCTTCTGGTGACACAAGTTTTGTGCAAGTTTGCTTAAATTCAAATCATAAATGAAGCTGCTATTGTGCAGACAAGGTCAAAATAGCTAATTTTGGCCCTTTCAGGTGCCATCACTCTGGAACCCATATCGGAATCTCGCCAGTTCAAGGAAGGAACCAAGATCTTATGGTGATACAAGTTGTGTGCCAGTTTGGTAAAAATCAAATCATAAATAAAGCTGCTATTGTGCAGACAAGGTCAAAATAGCTAATTTTGGCCCTTTCAGGGGCCATAACTCTGGAACCCATAACTCTGGAACCCATAACTCTGGAACCCATAATGGGATCTGGCAAGTTCAAGAAAGGAACCATGGTCTTATGGTGATACAAGTTGTGTGCAAGTTTGGTTAAAATAAAGTCATAAATGAAACCACTATTGTGCAGACAAGAAATTGTAGACGCACAAAAATAGGAAATTATGACCCTTAAAGGGGCAATAACTCTAGAACCCATAATGGGATCTGGCCAGTTTTTGAAGGGAACTGAGATATCATGCCAATACAAGTTTTGTACAAGTTTGATTAAAATTGCTTGCAAAATGTGGTCTCTATCTTCAGGGGTTCCACTAGACCTGAAAACCCAAGAGTCCCAGGACCCTTGAGCCCAAATTTTGAAGGGTCCTTTTCCAAAATACAGGAGTCCTGTCCCAACACGTCCATATAATTGACTATATTTTTTTATTTAGTAATACGTAGATTTTTACCTAAGAAAACAATAAACCCAAGATCATGTTACAGCATAATAAAAATGTCAGTTTCAGGTCACATAGTCTCATATTGTAAACTAATATTTATCAAAATTCATGTTATTTTGATTAGGTTTTTCTTCAATATTTCATTTATTTTTTAATAACAGTGCTATAACACTCTATAAAAATGTATCCAAAATGTACTATCCGGATACTGGTACACTTTCGGAATGTCATCGGAAAGTAGTTTTTACTCAGTTTACTTGGTCAACTAAGCTAAATCAGAGATAGTTCCTCAAATAATGATGCTACTTGTCATTAAAAACTGCATTGAAAGTCAGTTTTTTTTAAGGAATTTTGGAAATATGCATATGCCATCGGGTGTAATTAAGACTCGTGAACGGACATTCTAAACTTATTTTTGCTTTTGAAATTGACCAAAATTTGTGAAGTTTCTTGTTGAAATTACGATATGATCACTAAACAATGTTCTAATTTAAAGTTGGCATGAAAAAATCCTGCAGGACACTTTTCACATGCTCGGTAATCAGCTGCTAACGATAAATTTAATAACTGGCGCCTTTTTTGACAGTACACAGGATCAATACGCTTTATCAATTAATTTCAACACTTCATTGATTCTTGCTACCTATGTGCACCAGCCGTGACGTAACTTGCTGATAAAAAAATCAGCGAGGCATGTCTACAGGAGAAAGGGCGGGATTTAGCAGAAGATCAAAGGCAGGAGGGCATGACCGCGAGTGCTTATTTTCAATACACGTGTTTATCGTGGAAATAGTTTTACTGAAGGAAATGAATGATAAGAGAAAGGATTATCAAAGGAAAATGCCCCCGGGTCCCGAAGGACGCACAGGCAAGTATCGTGCCGGGTCCTTTGAGCGTCTTTTGAAAATCTCCCGGGTCCGGACCCGGGATCCCGGGTCAAATGGAACCCCTGAATTCTTGTTCACAAGAAATTGTGGACGGACGGACGAAGGCCAGAGCTCCAGATAAGATTTTAGGTTAAAGGTATTTCACCCGCTAGATTTTTTTGCAAGGAGTATTTTACTCGTAAATATTTTTCCAAAAGGGTTTTTTCAGAATTTCTAAATGGTATTTCAGTCTTCGAAATCGTTTAACGGGTAATAATATTAACTGTTTGTATAAATTTCATGTGCTCCGCTGACGTGCCTTTGTCGACAAATGCTGTTTTCCTGAATATTTTCTAGCCTTCATTCAGATAGTTTTATCATTTTGTTCACTGCATATACTACATCACTACATCTTAATTTCAGTTACTGACCACTGTGATCTATCAACAGACAGTGATGTTTTAACTGCAATTGTTTTTTTTTTGTTTTTCAGAAACACCCACATGGTGCTTCGCCTTTTCCTCGGCTGTTTCAACAGTTACTCATAAGATGTCATAGATCACAGACTTAGCGATCTGACAGGCATTGTCCCAATTATCTCTTGTCACACACTTTAATATACTTGAAGAAAATAATGGCATTTCTTTATGGTATCGTCAGCGTTTGCTTTATGAGACGCCATTTTTATTTGTTGTACTTGATTACAAAAAAGATGTGCTTGATTGAAGATAAAATTGGTTAACGCACTTATAGCGAGTAAAATACGTATCTCATTTTTTTCAATGCTTACTAGTACACGTAGGTTTGATTTTAAATGCGTTTTTCGTAAATTTCAAAACGTATTTACGCAAATACGCATCTTATCTGTAGCTCTGGAAGGCTGATCACAAAAGCTCACCCTGTCACTATGTGACAGGTGAGCTAAAATACTTCAATCTTAAGCTCTAACAGAACAAAGTATCCATATTTGAACAAGGTAGTTCAGTGAATTGGCATCGTCTCCCCTGTGATAATAAAAGTTTCATCCTTGAATGCTTTACAGCAACAAAATTCTATTATTTGGCTTCTTGGTTAATGTTAATAATTATTATGTAAGGTTTGGTGATTCTAGCTATAATTCTTTTTGAATTATAACGCATTTTCAATTTTGGACGGAAGGACAGCAGCATGAACAGATGAATAGCTGGATGGGCAACACCAAATCTATGTATATGGCTTTGCCTTCGGCAGAGGATATTAAATTTGAGAGAGAACTTTATAATAATGCTTCAGATCAAGTCTGATGAAGATCCAACAAGCAGTTCATGAGAAGTTATTATAAGGCTTTTATACTTTTAGCTCTAGTGGTCCTTAATTGGAGCCAACTTTTTCCATCTGAACCAATTTGGGAGAGAACCTAAAATAAAAGGATGCAACAGACCAAGCGTAATGAAGATCCATCAAACAGTTCATGAGAAGAAGTTGTTTAAAGGTAATCTAATTTTAGCTCTAGGGGCCCACAGCCCCCATTTGAACAAAGTTGAGAGAGAACCTTATAATGATGCTACAGACTAAGTAAGATAAAGATCAGTCCAATGGTCAATGAAAAGAAGTTCTATAAAGTTTTTTTCTATTCTTTTTTTTTTTTTTTTTGATCTGGTGGCCCCTAAAAGGAGTCAAGATAAACCGATAGAGGTCCATGCCAGGATGATACTGACCAGGTTGGGAGTCAGGGTTTTTTCCCCACCATTTTGGGAACATGACCCATACCCCCGGGGTTTGGGAATTTTCGCGGCATTTTTGCCAAATTGGGAAAAAGTACAAATTTCAATATCCATTCTTGTTAAAGCCAAAATGAACACAATTACTGATTTTTATGTTTAATTAACTGTAACTCAGTGTGATAAGATTTACAGATCAATTTCACAGACTTTCATATTCTTGAAACAGTCAACAAGTCAACCCTGGTAAGTTGTGCTGGTGAAAGCGACTGATGACTTTGTGGATACATATCCTCATCAGACTGACCAGTGACTCTTGGCTAAGTCGACTTTGTGCAGCCGTACATAGGTTCTTCATCAAACTAACACTAACAAGCTTTTGATAATGATTAAAAATTAAGGCTTTTAGAATTAAATAAAAAATAAATGCTGGATCAGATTGTCCTTCGACAGATTTTTAAAAACAATCACAGAATTAAGAACAACTATAATAATTCGAAGAGAAAGTCATCTTACACAAATATATAAAGTTGAATGTTTTAATAACTGTAAGTCTGGAAGAAGTTGAGTCAATCATTTTTCAACATTTTTCCCCAGCAATTTTTATCTGCTGACAGAAGTCACCAGGAGTTATGGGGTATGTAGCCACACATGCAGATGATTATAAACAAATACTTTTAATTTCAAGTAATTATCTTTTAAAGTACAAAAGATATGTCTATAAACGAAGCTCTCGAAAAAATTTAACATGAAAATAATTCAAAGTATAACTTCTTGGTGACCTTGACCTTGGGTATAATGGGTTCAGCCCCTGCACATATTTGCTTGTATGCTGGACAATGTTTATGTGAACTTACAGTATGATTTAAGCAAAAGTAACAAAGATATGACAGAAAAACAAAGGTTGCCGAAAAACTTTAACCTTAAAAATAACGTAAGTATAACACCTTGGTGACCTTGACCTTGGGTATAATGGGCTCAGCCCCTACACATATTTTGTTTGTATACTGGACAATGTTTATGTGAAGTTACAGTAAGATATAAGCAATAGTAAAAAAGATATGACAGAAAAACAAAGGTCGCCGAAAAACTTTAACTTTAAAAATAACCTAAGTATAACACCTTGGTGACCTTGACCTTGGGTATAATGGGCTCAGTCCCTACACATACTTTGTTTGTATACTGGACAATGTTTATGTGAACTTACAGTAAGATATAAGCAATAGTAACAAAGATATGACAGAAAAACAAAGGTAGCCGAAAAACTTTAACCTAAGTATAACAGCCTGGTGACCTTGACCTTGGGTATAATGGGCTCAGCCCCTACACATATATTGTTTGTATACTGGACAATGTTTAAGCGAAGTTACAGTAAGATATAAGCAATAGTAACAAAGATATGACAGAAAAACAAAGGTTGCCGAAAAACTTTAACCAAGAAGGGTCACGCCAACGCCGGGGCGCGTAGTATAGCCCCCCCTATTCTCCGAATAGTGGAGCTAAAAAACAGTAGGGGTGTCACAATAAACCGGCATACTGCAATCTGTTGCCAAAACTGTATTGCACCGCGATACGCAAACAACATACCAGTTTTTTACGGTATTTCCTCGCATTTTTTCTTTGTCAAATGCGTTTAGCGAACTGTTGTTTTTTTTCATGGTTCGTTCAATTGAAATATTAGTTCCAAAAATCTAATCAAATAGATAAGCATTCCGGGTCATGCAGACGCTTACTGCAGTTGATTACTGCATGAATCCAAACTTTCTATGACAATGATTAAATATAAACAACATGGCAAAAAAAGTGCCGGCTTTAAAATTGTTGCAAATGAAACGGCAAAGAGTCCAGGGGTCTAACTAGGTCCAATTTTTTGGGAGAAGTCACTTCTCCCTCAAGCTGATTTAGGGAGAAGTAGGGAGACTTTAGGGAGAAGTGGGAAGACTTTTCCTACCGCAATGATGTTGCGTGATTCGAAAGGTGGTTGTAATTTTTTTGTTTCTTGATAAAAAGCATTGATGTGACCATTCATTTTCTTAGTTACGTAGATCATTTCCCATACAGTGGTTATTGTTTCGTTACAAAATTCTGAAAAAAGTTGTTTTCAAAATTCAAGCCGATTCTGTAAATGCAACCCGCCGATTTTTGGTTATATCTTGTATGAAGTGTTTATTAATAACTAAGAGTCATTCACCGAGGAATGTCAGTATCTCACTCGAATAAAACTAAAAGTAAACTGTGTAAACTAGAAATACATAGTCAAATAACTTCATCGACAGAAGTCAATTTAACATAGTTAATACATTACATGTTATTTTATCATAGGTAACAAATAATTGTGTACAATATTCCAATTAATCGCATGGGTAATCAGCAGTTTCTTTATAAAACATCGTCTTTTTGCACTCAAACATGTTGACAACTAAACGCAAAGTGTCAAAGACGTAAACGCGGCGCTAATTGGCTGAACACAATCGACTCTGCTGTATCGGATAATTTGATTCTCTTTCACACTTCTCGGGAAAATCTCGCAAGTACCTGAAGTAGACGGAGCTTAAATTATGCTACCGGCGTGTATTTGTGTATTCGACACTCGTTATGACACCGTGCAAATTGTCAACAGTCCAGGTAGCAGTAATTAGCGAGTGCGGAAATCAAAGAAAATCGGGCGACTTGCATTTCGCTTTGACTTTTGAGGTTAGATCTGAGCGAAGTTTGAAGTTCTAGAGCGCCTATTCAGGGGCGTAGGGATGATTTGAGCATTGGGGCGGCGAAGGGGGTGGGTTTGGGAGGGTGTGTCCCCCTCCTATGAACGGGGTCCGGGAAAATTTTGCATATAGCTAGAGTAAATGGTGCAATCTGGCGGCTTCTTGGACTGCTCAGTATCTGTTTAACATACTCGTTTTTTTTTTTTTTTGAGTTTTCACCCCTATTTACAGTTTACTATGTTTAAACACTGTAATGGCCATACGATGTTAGATACGAACAATGTCTTGCCAGGGTAAAATCAGTTATGTCTAAGTAGGGGATCGAGCACAAGACCCTGTCTTAAAGGGGTAATCTAATACTTATAGCATTTTAGTCATTAAATGCCATTATATTCACTGTTTTCTTTGAACCATTGAGGGTGGAATGAACGGAGTTCAGGGTTCTTTTTACCAAATGATTGATTTGGAAATGCAAAATTGCGAGGCTGATTGGCCTTTTATATTTTTATGTAGAAGCGTAATACTTAATTTAACTAGATCTGTAAAATCTATAAGGATTTTTCTACATTTTATGCGTTGAATTTAATCATTATGATTGGCGCCTTTTTTTTAAGTGTCAAAAATATTTAATTTAATATATTTTATGTAAAGACATCTAAAGATCCTGATTTGCATTTGTGTTTTACTCAAAATACTTTCCTTTGTCGGCAGAATTTGAGACACAACATTAATTGCAAGCTTGGCAATAAGCAATTAAATACGATTAACTTTCATTAATTAATGTATTACCTATAACCTGAGTCTGCGGGGTGTGAAAATACAGCGACCTTGGTCGTTGCGGATTATCAATTTTGTACAATACCATGTCACCAAGGTGATCTAGCAAGGTTTCAGCGATATGACAAGATTCTGTGTACATATCAGTCGCCGATGCACTTCATGATAAATGGAAGACCGCTGTATTTATTTTCAATTATATTTTCTAGCCTTTGCAGAAATTTACGAGTTCGGCATTTTGCGTGCCGCCCCTGCTCCTATGCCCTTGCTATTTCGCTCAAGTCGCCCACTCGTGAGAGCCCTGGAGTCTCATTTCGGGCTGAAATTCGGCCTGCAGACAAAGAAAACTGTTGATGGTATTGCAATCTGTCGACATCATCCGAGATTGAAACTGAAAGTAGGACATACCTCCATACTCTTCAAATAAGTTGTAGAAAGTAAACATAAGCTTTTTTAAGATGAACTCATCATGTTGAAGCAGTACAGTATTGTACATGCAATAACTTGTAGAATATAATTGACTTTAAACAGTTCTGCACAAATATACATTCCTTATGTTAATTACTTTCTACTTAAATTCTAGTTTCTGTTAATCTGTTTCTAGTCAAAACCTTGAGAGTGGTATTTGTTTAAATGTTTTAGCTTATATTTACTTTCTACAACTTATTTGAAGAGTATGGAAGTGTGTAAAGGTTTTGCAGTAATAAAAAAATCTCCAGTTAATCTCCTGTTCATGAAGCAATATATTGTGGTATGTATTGCAACAAGGCGATAATGTATTGCAAAATATTGTGGTACACTTCAGGCGTATCATGACACCACTAAAAAACAGTACTTCAACATCATCTACATAGATCTATAATCGGTATTACTTTTGTTAACATTTTGTTTTCTGCTAGAAATGTTAATTGAAGTTTTATCTTTATAACAACACCAAAGCAGGGTCCACGCTGTCGTTCGCCATCTTAGCCAATTTTGCTGGCCAAAATGGATTTTTCTACATATGTTTGTTCTAAATCGTAACCTTTCTAGAATTTTTGACAGTATTAGCAACACTGTGTTTGAGTCAGATCACCTGTTTGTCTGCGAGTTAACATTTGATTAGAAAACTTGTGTTTCCACTATAACACTGGTTAAAGCTAAAGCACACGACTGTATAAATAAAAAGTCAAACACCTCATCTTATTCAGTGACAAATATGGGGAAACACTTCAATCTGTATAATCACTAGTATTTATAAGTAGGGGTGGGTATTGCCACGAAAATTGGTATTGCGATATATTGCAATATTGTATGTGGATATTGCAATATACTACGATATATTGTACCAGTTATTTAATGAACAAAAACATGACGAATCATACTGTTTTTTCAAATTTATTCAATTAAAAATGAGTAAAATGACTAGTATCAACAACACGAGTGTTTGCTCGACCTTCTCAATAAATAAATATACCAGTAAACAAAAAAAATAACGCCGATTACCGGATATTCAAAAGCGAAAGTAGACTGCGTCAAAATATTATTTAGTTTATTGTGCGGCACTACATTCGGTTTATGGATACAATCATATAACACAGGTTGCTCAATTCACCGATTATAAACGAGGAAAGTGGTATAGCTGTTGTATGAATAATAAATTCTAGTTGATAGAAAAATTACTAAAGAGTCGCTGACAAATACGAAATTATATTTATCTAAATTTTCTTATTGGTTTTATTATGTGGAATTGGGTCCGTCAAATAGCTGTAAACCAGTCTGCTACCTGCACCGGAAATGAAAGGAGAAAAATGAAAACAAAGTTGAATCATGCTGGCAAGTAAAGAATTTTTTTGTGTGAATCTTCTTGGTTTACGTTAGTGTTACTTAATGTTATAAAATAACCGGTATTCGAAAATCATATCGCAATATCGTATCGTCGGAAAAAACATCGCAATAACCGGTCTACCGCGGTATATCGCCCACCCCTATTTATAAGTAAAACAAAGTTTTAATACAAAATACTGAAAGTATACCTGTATGACCCCAAAAATTTGGAAATGATCCCCAGATGTGAAAAACTTGGGGTCACAATAACCCTCATTTTCAAAAGCCAAGGGAAAACACTGGTCTGCGGAAGTTGCATTTATTACAGAATAACTTGATCCAGGGCTGAAAACCTTATCTTGATTCTTAAAATCTGATTTAGACCCTTGAAAATTTAGGCTGAAGAGTCAATGACTGTTGAGTTTCAGTCCCTACCGAATGCCCTAGCTCAATCCACTTCCGTTGGTTGTAAAAAGGGCGTGAGAGCTACCTCGCCATTTGTTTAGTATCATGGGCAAATTCTGGACCTTTTAAAGAAGCATTTAAATCAAAAGTTGTGGGTTATTTGGTGACTATATTATAATTATGTAAATAATTTCAAATAACAGAAATAACATCAAATTATGGTGGGTAGTCAACACGGCCGCTATATGTCACGCAGCAAGGTACCTGTGATTTTGACCCTCCAATCCGAGAGACCAGATCAAATATATGATTATATCAAGATTTTGACAGATTGTTTCAACCTGTTGTTGCCATCACAACAATGAGACAACATAATCTCATGAAATCTGGCCTTTATTCGGAAGCTGCAAATTCATTATATTCATTCCTTAATAGAAAAGCTAATTCCTGAGAGAAAATATAAGAAATTATTTCCCAGCTGAAAGAAGCGAAATTGTGACAGCAGATAAAATATATATGCTTCACAGATCACAATATATTTCGAAACTAAATTAATACCAAAACTTTAAAGATAGCATCCATATCAAATACTAGCTCTAGTCTCCACAAAATTCATCAAATATTATTAACACAAGCATGGAGAATCATACTGAAGCACCGTTTACCGAGCTGTCAAGAATCCGGAAACGATAACTTATGAAGTATTCCCGAATACAATATAAAATCCAACGTTATCATACAATTAAAATACAACAGATAAATCCAGAGCACATCAGTAATACGACTTACTTTCCTAATTCTTCTTTTAATTCGTAAATATCATTAAATTTTGATGTACTGTTTTGTACGGCCATGTTGAATCGTAAATGGCCTTCTCGCACTGTCTCGTTATTTCTCGTGTCAAAAACGAGATCGATGAACACGTGGATATGTTTACAAACAAACCTCTGAAATTCTAGTAGCATTGACCGGAGCCTTTGGAAAGCATTTCTTGTTTCTAAACTTATGAGAAAAATAAGACAGCATGAAATGCAAAATGTTCATCTGAAAATCTTAGCATATGATTTACTTATTTAAAATCAATCACTGGGGTAATACATTAGGCCTACTTCCTTATTTATAATAGAAATAACATTCACTTGCAAACACATTTGTTTACCTGTACTTCATTAAAAATACCCTTTTTCTAAAAAGGTCTACGTTTTTGAGAGCTAGTACGGATGATCTTAAGTCTCGGTTCAACGAGAAAGCACCTGGCTGTTTCAGAGGACGAGGGTCGTCATGTGAAAACTTAATTGATCGAATTAATCACTGACAACAATTCTTAGAAATTTCCCTGTATCAAAATGTAGCAAAACATCTTTTGCAACTGAAATCTATGCTCATGAGCAACTATGGTATACGTGGCGAAACCTAGCCTTATTCCTGCCTTGTCATAAGAAACAAAGAAGTATAAAATACATTCTTTGGAAGAACTATGCATTAAAGATCCCACTAATTTTGCGCTGATTCTAGTGTTAATTAGCATTTATCGAGTTTCTGATATTATCAATTTGCAGGTAGAAAAAGGTAAGAAATTGACAGACTGGATTCCCAGGCTAGGCGAACCCCTGAAATGGATTAAGAGCTTCGATCCTTAACAACCGGCTTCGATCCGTTATCTCAAACGATCTCTCGTGGGACGCCCAAATAAATAGGTCAACGAAAAAAGGCAAATCAAACCCTATATACCAAAGCTGGAAATGAACATAAACCCAAATAGACCAAATAGAAGCGGTCCAAAGACGGTCAGCGATTTGGGCTATGTCCGACCTTGGCCGCACTTCCAGTGTCAAGGACGAATATGAAAAAAAAACAGCAAGCAAAACAAGCAAGGAAACTTGCGGAACTAAAAGGGGTCGCTGTAAAATGTCCTCACAATCAAGCAAATGGGCAATTTCCTGTGTTGGAGAGGCGTGAGGATTTTAGAATATCATTTGGTAGATAAGTAAACGCCCTTAGCATCCGGATAGTACGAAATGATGTGATAATTCCAAAATGCTACAAACTGGAGGAAATGTCAAACTTGGTATGGGCATTGTTTTTGTCAATATTTTCTTATTACTCATTGTGATTGTTTAAAGTATTATAACTGATAAAAGCATGGTTTTAAGCTGTACTATTTGCACTAAACAATTTTAATATGGGACATATTGTTCAGTATGGAGAGCCCCAAACAATGAGTACATTTTGCTTTTGAGAATGAGTTTGGCAATTCAAAGCGTTGTCAACCTCATTTATTATTATTATTATAAAGTTTTTATTTTAGATCAAATAACCCACATTGACAAATATATAAGCATATGTAGTAGTCGATGGATACTGACCCAAGTGTTCATAGAAATTTCGAAGATAAAGCCCGAAATGCTATGAGGATAATAGCCAATACTGTAATTTGAAATTTTGAATATGCTGTTCTAAAGGTACCGATTGTTTTATATTGAAGAAGTATACTCATAAAATGTGGTAACTAATGACTGTAGCATGCCCAAGGTAATGTTTACACATGGTCAATACCAGATGTTCCTGAAACATTTTATCAAAAGGGTAAATGTCTATATCTTTGTAAAATTCTGTTTTAAAACTCAAGTCCGCTGTCAGAAGGTTCTAAAGCTTACACGCCTGTATCTTTTCTGCTAGATTTTGGTAAAAAATTAAACAAGGCAGAACAGGTACATTTAACACCTGAATCTAAATGTAAAGAGATTCCACAGAGGGAGGGGGTACACCCATATTTAGGAATTAAGTATGCTAGGAGTCTGTTATCATTTTAAGAGTGTGAAAATAATGGCACTTTAACAGGTCAGTTTTGCTGGAATATGTTGAATACTGCTATGAAGTACATTCCCTTAATCCCTTAACTGATTATAGTTTGATATTGTACTTAATAATTTAGTACACTTGTTAACATTTCCATACAATGTTGTCACCCTACCAAAATTTCATCTGCATCTGCAATACAAGACTCACATGCATTTCTATACTGAAATATAAAGAGTTGGTCCCAGTGTAAAGGATAAGATCTACGTTCATTAACTGTAATATTTGTTCAATATCCCCTCCCCTCTTCTTCTGTAAGTTCAATATATTAGGTTGGTGTTATGAATTGTAATTGAGATCTTTTTTTTTTTTGCTTTGTTTCTTGGGCTATAATAACCATGGTATTTTGACCGTGTTCAAAATTTGTGGTATGTTTTGTGGTGTTGAAAATCCTGGGCGTTTTTGAAGACAGTATTATACGTCGCGTAGATCTTGGTAGTTTGAAGATAACCTCCGGCCAAACTCCAAAAGTCATTTCTAAAGGAGCGAAAGATCTGTATAGGTTGACTGCCCGGAACCCCCATCAGCACTGAAACAAGCGCCAATATATGGCCATATCTTTTCGGCATTCTTTATCGGGTCTTTATCCAAAGTCATCATTCGGACTATCTCTGTAATTGTAAGAATTACATTCATGGAAAGAGAGTGTTAAAATTTCTTTCCGATAACATATGAGGCAAAAACTCTTAATCTGCGATGGGTTTCATATGCTTTACTTATTAGGTTGCTGTGCCTGTTACCAGTATAACAAGAGCTGTCGGAGGACAGAAACGTTCGACTTTTCAACAGCCTTGTCAACTGAATTAATACAAAAGTCGAAAAAGGGGCATAATTTTGTTAAAATGGGAAAAAGCGTTCTGGAACCTTCACAGTGCTTATCAGCTCATGACTTATACTCATGACTGAGTGTGTGAAGTTTCAATCCTTCCCATTAGTGGATACTGAAATACCAGCTTACATACAAAAACTTAAAACAAAAAACTGTTAAGTTGAAAAAGGGACATACTTTTGAAATAATACAAAATAGAGTTATGGGACCTGCACAGTGCAGGTCAAATCATGACTGTGAACAAGTGTGTGAAGTTTCAATTCATTCCCATTAGTGAGAAATGAGATACCAGCTTACATACAAAACCTTAACCAAGAATTTCTAAGTCGAAAAAGAGACATAATTTTGTAAAAAAAGCAAAATAGAGTTATGGACCCTGTGCAATGTAGGTCAGTTTATCACAGTGAATAAGTGTGTGAAGTTTCAATCCATTCCCACAAGTGGTTACTGAGAAACCAGCTTACATACAAAACCTTAACCAAGAATTTCTTAGTCAAAAAAGGGGCATAATTTTGTAAAAAAACAAACAAAATAGAGTTTTGGAACCTGTGCAATGCAGGTCAGTTTATCACAGTGAATAAGTGTGTGAAGTTTCAATCAATTCCCACAAGTGGTTACTGAGATACCCGCTTACATACAAAACCTAAACGAAATCGGGACGCCGACGCCGACGCATGAGTGAGTCCAATAGCTCTACTATTCTTTGAATAGTCGAGCTAAAAATCGTTAACAAATTCAAATAATCATGTTGTTACAAACTCATTCACCAAAACATGTCCACACACACAAAACTGGTCTATGTGTAATGGTATGTAAATGAAAGAAGTCAATGACGGCTATTATCCACTTTCAAAGACAACACATGTAGGGCATTATCCATGGTCATTTTCGGCTATTATCCATTTTTCACACAAGGATCAATAAAAATCTTTTCGACATAAAAACGGCAAACGTAAACAACTTACTCTAAACTATGTCAGATATTGAAATGGTAGAGCAGTATATACAGTGAATTACAAGCATAAAAAACAATTCTAAATATTTTTTATGAATTCTAAAACTAAACTTACATGGATTTTGTAAACTATTTAACATACTGTGTATTGTATTCACAAAAATAAAGTAAAATAGTTTGAGTTCCATGGAAACAAATCACCATTCGTTCTTTTTGCAACATCTGGTGGTTAAAATCTCTTATCAACCACAGCAACTTACCGAAAAACCTGAAATTTTCAGAAGCGTTCATCTGTCATTTTGTAGTATTTTGGAATTATCACAGCATTTCGTATTATCCGGATAACAAGGGTGGAAACAGTTATAAAGATTTATAGAAATATATTAAAGATAAAGACTAATAAATGTACAAAAACTGTTTATGTAAAATCTCTATAGCCAATCATGTATCAGTAGGCGTGGCTTAAATATAATGCATTCATGCCAATGACCAGAGTAGCAGAGCGGACGCAGTGGTCCAGTGGTAACACTGTTTGACTACGAAACCAGGGGTCGTGAGTTCGAGCCCCCCGCTCCTCCAACTAAAATGCTAACATTGGGATAAGAGTCCCGTGTATGGATGCTTTACACCTGGCACGATAAAGAACCAGGGAAGCTTCTGGAATTGAAGCGTCTTCTGTATCTTGCACTATCCTCCTATGGGTTACCGGTGGCGGCTATGAATAAACTTACATACAAACAAACAGACCAGAGTATTTCTATGGGTAGTTCTATGATAGTCATGAAACAATGTAAATAAAGCAATATAAACCAACTACTCGAAGTAAAAACGTAACACCCGATACATGTTTAATACAGTTTAGACTCTATATGACTTCCTAGCAAAATACGGCACAAATCATAGATGAAGTCGAGGTATACATGCATCGTTCCACAGTGTAGAGACAGACTCCGGAAGGCCAGGGTCTTTTGTGACGTAATACACCTGATTCTAGTTCTGTCTGGATGGACTGTATTTAATCTACTCGTCAATATCTCCGATACATGTCACCATATATGCACTTAACATACCACTAATGATCTGCCTTTAAAATAATAGAAAGAACATTCTTGAAAGATGTCAAACTTTTAAACAAATAGGCCTATGTTGTTGATAACATTCCAAAATTTTGAAAATGTTTGGCTTCATTTTAAACGCCCGTCTGAAAGTCGAGACGTATTATGGGAACGCCCTTGGTGGGCGGGCGGCGTCCACAAACCTTGTCCTCATGCATGGAGGGATTTTGATGTAACTTGGCACATTTGTTCACCATCATGAGATGGAGTGTCATGCGCAAGAACCAGGTCCCTAGGTAGGGGTGTAACGATATGTTAGTCTCACGATATATTACATATTGGGATACAGATGCAACGATACGGTACATATCGCGATACAAATTGAGTACAATAAGTAAGCATTCATGTGACAAAATGAATAAAAAAATCAATGTTCCTGCACTTAGAAATTTTGGTTCAAAGTTAAAGAAACTGTTATAAATGATACATTTGTTTAGTTACTGTCTTCAATACTGATTGTATGGAAGGTTTCTTTCAATGTTTTTGTACTTTTCACTGTATCGTTTCTGTATCGTGAAACAGGCCTTTGATACGATACGCCTATCGCCAGACTAATGTATCGTAATACAGTGAATTTCGATATATCGTTACGTCTATGGTCAAGGTTATATTACACTTAGAGGACAAAGGTCAAATTCAAGAATGACTTTGTCCGGAGCATTTCTTCTTCATGCATGGAAGGATTTTGGTTTAACTTGGCGCAAATGTTCACCACCATGAGACGGAGTGTCATACGCAAGAACCAGGTCCCTATATAGTTTTAGAATTACTTCCCGGCTTCGTTGTTACTATGATAATTTATATTGTAACTTTATTACTGGCCGTAGGGAAAAATCGAGATCATTTTTCTGTGGTACAACATGCATGCTACATCCAATTTTTAGGTGTATTTTGACATATCTCTGAATGGTAAGGATTTTTGTGTCGACTTCAATTTTTTTTTAAGATTGACTTCCCTTTGTTATGACGGGCGTATATTGTGACATTCTGGCACTCTTGTTAAAAATAACACCAAATTTCAGCTTCACCTTTTTTACAGCTAGGGTGACTTTAAAACACATCTATTTGTAGACCTTATGCTACCTTATCCTGTAGTTTGAGACATGTATGAATCCCTTAGATATCGCGGGACACTCAGAACTTTTGAACGGATGAACTGGTGATTAAATATCACTGAATCCTTACGCCGGAATGTCACAGCTGAAAGAAGGCTTTTTACATTATCTCGTTAGATATGACTTGTTACCTGGAAGATAACTGGTACTTCACTGATATTGCAATAATTTGTTTAATGTACCGTTTAAATGCCTAAAAATGAAATTTATCAAATATTGCCATCAGTGTTCGAAATTTACCTTTACCTTTTTATCTTTAAATTAACCAAATGTTCTCATGACGATGGTGTTTTTCTACTGGCGGTGGTTTCCGTGTTACCTGGTAAAGTACAAAAATAAAACGAAATCAAGAAAATGTCACCAACAATGTTCTTTTATATTCAATAGAAATATTCAGGAACTTCTAAAGGCCAAAAATAAATAATCTGTATTAACAGGAAGACATTCATTTTAATAACTATTTTAATGTCATATCGTTCATTTAAGCAAGAAATCACTTTTTTCAAAACAACTTCCGTAAACCTCCATTTTGTATGAAGATGAACTCGTGCAGCATCCAAATTATATGAACTTCTTTTTCAGTAAATTACGTGTACGAGTATCACCTCAAATCCTGCGCTTTTTGCAGATATTTGTACCAATTAAACGAAGGCGAGTTTTGCGGTTTACAAACTACACGTCTATTAAGTTTTATCTACCGCCCTCTAAAATAAAGGGAGAAACCATTTTTAACACTTTTAAGTGTCAGGCATACTAGTATCTAAGACTTTCAATAAGACAGGAAGTGGACATGAAGAACATGCAAAGAAAGATAGAATAGAAACATACGACTAAACAAATCGTCCGTGCACAACGTAGAGAATTAAGAGAATTACTTAGCTCGGCCCCCTCTCTCTACATCCCAAAATAATAATAATGATAATAATAGTCGGATGTTTCCCGAACTGCTTCTAACAATGTACAAAATGCTCGAGGAAACTGTGCTTTTGCAGAAGTTTAAATGCTCATAATGCCTTTGTTCAAAATGTGGCTGCCACATGTTCCGTTATAAACATTAAATATATTAATTTTTTGTTAAATGCTGTTTCTGATAATTACTTTCATCAACATTTTTCAAAGGTTTTAATATTGCTGAATATACGAAGTAGTGGTTTTCTAACCATGTAAACTTGTACGCATAACATCTATTTGAAAAGTTGTTTCATTTGCGGGGGTTGTGACAATCAAATTCTAGACTTCTTTTAAAACAAGGTTACTGTTATACTTATAATTTGTGTATATGAGCCGTGCCATGAGAAAACCAACATAGTGGGTTTGCGACCAGCATGGATCCGGACCAGCCTGCGCATCCGCGCAGTCTGGTCAGGATCCATGCTGTTCGCTTTCAAAGCCTATTGCAATTAGATAAACCGTTAGCGAACAGCATGGATCCAGACCAGACTGCGCATCCGCGCAGTCTGGATCCATGCTGGTCGCAAAGCCACTATGTTGATTTTCTCATGGCGCGGCTCAAAATTTATTATTATGCTTCTTAAGACTTCATTAATTTGAGACGTGTTTGTCGAAGAAACATTTAAGTAATTCTGATATGTGTATTTTTGTATAAATGGTTGATTATAAATTGACTGTATGATTGTGTAAATGTATGGATGTATATGAAATTTAATTGAAGGCCATACTGGAAATAAGTTGTATAATATTTGTATTTGTACACTTAGTATGTAACCTTCAGAAAATAAACAAGTTGTTATCTTATCTTATCTTATCTTATCTTGCTTTTAAGATAAAAATTTAAAGCATTATGGACCTTAAAGACAACACACGGTGTTACTGCATTACATACCTATCGAAAATGCCATCAGCTATAATGATATTTTTTTTTAATTTAAGTATATATGTGACTTAAAAACTAATTATTATTAAATAAAGAATTGATAAAGAACAAGCGGCACCAATTTAGTTCTTTTAGATAAACATTCGTTTTTACACAGGCAGCTTCTTTCTGTTCATCAAGTAAAATTACATGGAAGGGAAGCGATTTTAATATATTGTACAGCCAGGTAATATTTTTTGTTATATATTAATTGATTTTTTGTTTATTTCAACAAGACTGCAATATCGTTTTGCAGTTTGAGTGCAATGGACGGTAACTCTCAGAAGTGATATGATCTTAGCCAGCAACAGATTACATTGCGGACTCCGCAAATGATTGTTAATTTTAAACTGACCCGATATACTTCTAAGATAATTTCTCTATTTAAGAAGCAAGTACCTCAAGGTGAGAGGTAAGTCTCTTTTCTCCTGCGCAAGATCCGCATTCATCGTGCATTTACCACGTGACCTCTGTTCAGAGTGTCCCAGATGGCAGATATCTTGGCATGCACCTAAGCAGCGAAGTCATATCAACCAGACGACAGCTAAGGGCACTATATCGATTTATTACGGTTGATCCTAAGGAGCTAACTGTTGGAAATCAAGGAACAGACATACACCACATTTGTTAGATCTGCCTTTGAATATGTGCCATCAATGTGGGATGGTTATAAGAACATAAACGCCTAATTACTTAAAATAGACCTATGCAGAGCAGCCAGCTTAGTCACTAGAGACTTCCGGAGACCGTGCTAGTGTCTCAAACAAGGTCCACAGTCGGAAGTGTGTAACCTTTAGGAACGTAGTGTCGGTTTTGGATAACTTTGTTAATATTCCAGTGCACCATGTCCAGAAGCTAAAGCATCCGGTATATTAACATTAGAAAATAAGTGTATCCTGACTACCATCGTGGAACTTTATCTTGTCACCTGTGCGAGGTTTACTGTCATTCCTCAGTTCCCGAAGTGAGTTCCTAGCATCGCATGACTAGTCTGATTTTTTTCTCACAAAATGACGTTTTGTAACTTCAGAGAAATCTTGTACGTTCGTTTATATATTTGCTAGTCAATATCTTCTATGACTGGAGCGAGACAATGAAAATGTGTTTTTTTTATTTTATTTTACTTTAATTTTTTTTTCGGGACTGAAATTTTACTGTAATGCCAAGGATGTTGTTTTGTGTTATATTGAATATTAAGGTTGTTTCTCGTATAATCCTTAAAATTGTTGTCGTTTCTATGTCATTTTATTTTTGTCTTTATCAAAAGTACTTTTAAAATCATTACTTGGCATTTGAAATATACCGATAAGACGTAGGTTTTCGCTTGTTTCTGTTTAAATTTTGAGATTCAGTTAATTTCTTGATATCAATGAGAATGGTTTTGCCTATTTTGGGAAATTGTCATTGACAATTACAATTTCACATTTGTATGATTGCCTATAATCATGGGTTTATCAGTTATTTCTGTGAGCTTCTAAATTTCAAAGTCAGTTTAAGGAACGTTTTCATACAACAAACGGTATATTCATAGCATACAAGGGTTCAGCTAATGGTAATAACATATGAAGAATGCATCCATTAAAGTGAGTCTGGTTCGTTAATCTTTGTTAAGCATTTAGAGTTCGAAAGGAAGTCTTTTTGCAAGAACTAAAATAACATTTTACACAGTGTGAGGCTTTTGTTCATTTATGTCAGCAAATATCAAAATGAAATATCGACTTGAAGATGCTCAGTATTTATATCAATTCGTATCAAAAGTTACTTGATAAAAGTAATATAGTATATAAATGATTACTTCCAACGATGACTTAAAAAAAATCTTTTTAGCATTCAAAATAACAGGATTTGCTTTATTTTTTCATGGCCCTAAAGTGTTTTAAGTTTTGCTTCACATTTATCTCGCTTAAATTAAAGTATCTAAAGTATTATACCCTCAAAATATTCCTTTAAGGAATATTGGATGGAGCCTTTTTACAGGCTTACAGAGCTATTCCCGAAAGAGTATGGGATGGAGCCTTTTACAGGCTACATAACGGACCGAGCGTTTTAAGGGTTCATAAGGTTATTTCCTTTTGGCATACCATTTTATAAAATAAAAGATGTTTTTGAAAAAAAAGGGAAAGAAAAGAATACGCGATGTTCCAAATGTGCTTCAAAAATTGCCCATAAACCATGAAATAGCCTTAGCGTAAAACTATTTATTATATCTTGATTAAAATAGGTTTAACGTTTAAAGCGGGAGACAACACACGCCTGTTATAATGAATGCATTATACCGAGTAGGGTACCTTGCAATGACAAAATGATGCCCTAAACACGTATGGTGTTAACACTTCAGTTTCAAGCATTCACAAAAGTTAGTAGTCATATTTGAAAAAAAAAGCTATTTCCTGATTTAAAATCAATAGATGTTTACACAGACTACTGCTTCGATGCGCCACACTCCTCTAGACATTGGCTGGTGTATACATTATATACTTGTTTCTGATCAAAAACGTTGAAAGCCGACCAATGCCTTTAAGAGAAAAAAAAAAGAATAATAAACAAAGAATAATGAATAATAAAAAAATAAAATAAAAAAGAAGAATAATAATAAAAAACAAAGAATAATAAATGATAAAAAAACAAAGACTAATATAAAAAAAAAACCCGGGTCAACGTGAAGTTGGCAGTACAGCAGTAGCAGCAGTAGGAGCAGTTAACTGCTCCTACTGCCGGCAGTTACAGCAGTTAACTGCTCCTACTGCCAGCAGTTACAACAATTAACTGCTGCTACTGCCAGCAGTTACAACAGTTAACTGTTCATACTGCCAGCAGTTACAGCAGTTTATTGCGCATCGCAGTTAACTTCCAGTAGTGACAGCAATTCATCGTGTGTACTAACACGAGTTAACTGCTACCACTGCCAGCAGTTACAACAGTTAATAAAGCTGTATTACCAGTTAGGTGATGGGAATGGCATAATACAGATGTGTAATAGGCCGTCAAACCTACCCTTCACACATACATTTGTCCGTATCTTATACTGAAGCGTTCTTAATCTATTTCTATCTTCAAACTTGTAAACGAAGTCTCGTGTGCGTTCAATTGTTCTTATTAAATTAAATGTTATTGGATCGCGCAAGTGCAACGTCCAAGGATATTCATTTTTTTTGTTACAAAATTACTCAATGGTCATTTCTTTTACGGACATTGCCAAAGACTTGTTATGTTCTGTTGCTAAGTGTTATGTGCAATGATTTTACATCTGTGCTTCTTCCACGATAATGAGGCGGGAAAAGTGCCGAGTCGGGATTCGAACACTCCTCAGCCCGTTACAGATGTTATCGCCAGCAGGTAAATGATGTTTCTACGACATGCTTTATCATTTCTTTGTGTATGTCACTGCCAGCAGTTACATATTGTCACTTACTACAGTTTCAGCTGTTTTCTATATGATATTGACAGCTGTTAAAATATACGAATTTTTGAGTTTTCTATATTTCCTATAAACATTATATTATATAATGATAGCAGTTAAATGACGATATCTGGTATCAGTGTCAGATAGATGTTACTGTCCATAGTTAAAAGTTGTTTCTGCGATTACTTTCATCAGTTTCATGTATATGTTACTACAGGTAGTTAAATGATGTTTTTAAGAGCAGGATATGCAACCCCAGCAATAAAAAATGTATTACTAAGAGCAGTTTCGTCATTTTTCTTACTATTTTACTGTCAGCAGTTAAATAGCTTATAAGAATGTTTACCAGTCTCCTATATATGTAACTGCCAGCATTTAAATATGACTAAGAACAGTTTATCAGTATGGTTTATTTGAACAGTTGGTCAGATTTTTATGTCTGTTATTGCTAGCAGTTAACTGGTACAATGTATATACGAGTAGTTTAAAATTCTCATATAAATTATGTAAGACCAGCGGTCTCAATTATGTTTGTGCCAGCAGTTAAGTGGTCTATGAGAGCAGTTTACCAGACTTCTGTTACTTCAAGCAGTGAAATTACCAATGAAAGCAGTTTCCGAGTTTTCTTGTGTTACTGTCAGCAGTCAAATGGTTTATAAGAGCAGTATACCAGTTTTCTACCCGTAACTACCAGCGGTTGAATATTTTATGAAAGTGATTTACCAGGTTCCTGTTACTGCTAGCAGTAAAATGGTTTATGACAGCAATTAACAAAGTTCTTGTTACAGCCAACAAGAGCAATAAACAAGTTTCGTATATATTTCTGGTGTTTCCTATTACTGCTGGAAAGAAAGGGCCCCTCCAACCACACTCCGCCCGCTTCTTAAAAACAAGTTCCAGGCAACACCCCGACTCGCCGGGTTCCTCCCAAACAAGAGTTTTCCCGGATGGCGGCACCCGTGCCTGGTGGGGACAACCCTCTCTACAACGGCCACCCGGTCCGATCCGCTAATAAAGGTCTGGGGCGGAGCTGGGGGGCGTCCAAACTGGAAAAATTGAAAACTTCCGAAAATGGCCTGAAACCAACTTTGAGACCCGCTCGCGAGTAAACAAGAGTTTTCCCGGAATACCCACTATGCTGGCGCCCCCGTAGACCGCCACCCTCTACAACGGCCATCCGGTCTCAACCCTAGATAAAGGTCCCGTAGGGACCTCCTATTAACTGCTGGAACGATTTTAGGCCACCCCCGACCCACCCCCGCCTCACACCTCGACCCGGGTTCCTCCCAAACAAGAGTTTTCCCGGAATGGCGGCCGCTCGGTATAACTCCTCCAACACTATTCGCCTGATTTGCTTCAAACTTTCAAAGATGAACAAGCTTGGTGTGAAGATGATCATACAGGAAGAACGTTTTGTGTGACTGTTTTTACCACAGTTATGACCATTTGATAATTTAGAGAAAAATCTTTAGTTTCCAAGTCCTCCAGCAATTGAAAGGATATGCTTGAAAATTTCACGGATAAAGGGTCTTGATGTGCAGATGACCACATATAATGGACTTCTTTCTGTGGCGATTTTTCTAGACTTATGGCCATTTCTTAACTGAGGCCATAGTGGAGAAATTTAGTGTGTTCAACTCCTGATACACTTTTATGAAGGAATGGATTCAAAGTTGCTCAGATGCACAACCTTATCTGAATACAATATGCGTCCAACGTTTAGTCGAACATTCTTCATTTGATGATTGTCTGTACTAGAAACGTTGCTACTTAGGGGATAGCACAGTATGTGGGGGCAGCCATGTCCTACGGACACAATTCTAGTTTATTCTGAATTTGCCCGCAGCAGCGTTTTCTGCTGTCTGTAGATTTGTTCGTATTCCAATGATTATTGATACTTTGTTCTTTCTTTAGATATAGATTTCCGGTATTTCATAGATATTTCAGGGACAGTGGAAACTATTTCACGAGTTAGCGACTAAAGACTGATTATATATTCATATGCGATCACAGACACGTTTGGTTTGGACAGGTCAGGTGATCGGCTCTGGACTCACCCAACTTATCTTTCTTTAAAATAATTCAATGTGCATATCTTTCAAAATCTAACAAGTTTAGTCAGTGTAGGACAGTCTTTAAAAAGAAGTCAAAATGAAAAGCACAAGTCACTACAATATACGGACACTTCAAACATCAACAACATCAACAACTTAGGACTCGTTAGACTTCGTACCTTATTTACCGGTCAATCAGGCAAGCACACCATAACAAACAATAAATTTCTGGTGGAAAAATACTTAAAATGATTTATTTCCAATTATTTGAATCAGCAGGGATGTTTATATACTGTTTTGGATCTCTGATATAATGGTCGCGACCGTTAGAAAATAAATTTTAGCGGCAGTTAAGTTATAGTAACCAAAACTAATGTTCCATTCAAATCTTTGTGGGTCGAAATTGATACTTTTGAAATGTTAAAGTGGTAAATAAACACTGGTTTACTAATTCTATACGAACTTAGTATTCTTTAACCATGCTTTTACTGATTTGAAATAAAATAGAAACAAATCTTTTAAGGACGTCGTCTAATGAACAGCTTAATAGATGCTCACCAAGCTTATTTAGAAACATCACTAGGAAGACCCTTTTCAAACGTGTTTAAATGCAATAAGAGACTGCAAGATATAAAACAGAAAACCTTTTAGTTATTTCTTATATGACATGAACCGCATGATGGATGTTCACCAAAGTTGTTAAGAAGTATCCTTTGCCTTTGTAGCTTGCAAAGTCAAGAGGTGGTCAAGATCAGATGAGCGAGTGATGGACATCACGGCCATCTTTAATATTATTTTCAGCTTCAGATGAGCGTATTTTGTTATAAACATGAAAAGGTACCCTTTCAAGGTCAAACTGACAACTGGAAAAAGCAACAAAAAAGAATTTTCAGGAAAATTTGGAAACGATATTTACATTGACCAAATATGGCACTCATACTAGTTCAATTAATAAAATGTTTTATTAGATATAAATATTTCAAAGCTTGAAGACTGGAAAAATACTTGCAGATCAACCCCAACGCTTACTTTTCCTTTAAACTGAGATACCTCAGAGCAAACCTACTCAGTACTCGCATTTCTTTACCTATCATGAACAGATCAAACCGGAATATGCTATTATTTTGCATGTTTGTAGCCCATGCTTCAAAATTGTCTCCGTATAGATTTTATAAACTGCAACAACAGCTGTTTTTAAGTACTGTATGGCAGCTGTAAATTCCACTCCCTTTCTTGAAATCAGTTTTTTTTTATATTTTTTTTTCCAATCCTTTTCTAATCACGGAGTCCATTTATTGCGTATGTACAAGAGAATTCCGCTTTGGTGTTGCAAAGTCATTTCCACTCATAAAAAGATTCATTTAAACGAAGTCTGCTTAGTCGCATTACATGCTTCCAAGTTGTTTTCTTATAAATTTAATTAGATATCATATAGGCACGTTTGGATCAAATTTTTTTCAACAATGTAGAATTTGATTAAACTCTATTTTTTCAAAACTTCAGAATATACCTAGAAAATTCAGCAAATAAAAAAGATAAGGTCGTGTGCTTGATTTTTTGCTAGACTGATTTGAAAAATATGGACCTCATGCAATATTTCATAATCGGACTCTGTGGGAAAATCATAACTTTCATAACATTTTAGCGAATAGATTTGGGATTTGCCTTCTTTGCTCCAGAGCGAACATACTCTTGTATTTATGAAAAACTACTTCTAAAGATATCGAATGCATCATGTCATAACCAGTTGCAATGTTAAACCTTTTTTCAAATCTTCCGTTTTTGTTAAACTTTGTTTTAAATTCAGTTTTAAAGGCATTGGTCGGCTTTCAAAAGGTGTTGATCAAAAACAAATGTAAACACCGGCCAATATCTAGAGAAGTGTTGCACATTGAAGCAATAGTCTATTTACACATTGAAGCAATAGTCTATTTATACATCATTGATTTTAAATCAGGAAATAGCTGTGTAGTAGGCTGAAAGGATATGTAACCTTTGTATCTGTCCTATTAAAGCAGAATAACTTTTCATCCAAAGGTATAAGGTAGACTGACAGGTTTGCCTCTAGAGCAAATATGGTCATACTGATTAAGAATAACTTGCAACACTCAGGTCTCTTTTAGACTGAAAGCAATAGCAACTTATGCATCAAGAATAAACTGACAAATATATTTATGCAGGGTAATTTCCAACACCTAGCTGCCGACTGGAAAACTTGCCCTTACATGTCTCCAAAGAAAATGTTGTCCTTAATATGCTAAACAATTCCCAAAACTTCGGCCTATATCTGTTATATACTGAATCTTTGCATTATGAGCATAATCGCAGTCCTTATAACACAGATTAACTTCCAACACATAGGTTTATTGGAGACTGAAAGTCTTTGTACCTAATGCATCCATCGAAAACATACTGTTTTAACTATGCAGAACAACTCCAAACACATAAGATATATTGTATTTTGAAATAGATTGTTAAACTTGCATCCAGAGGGAACGTACTGTTCTTTTCTCGGCGACGCCGTCTAAATTCGTTTTCGTTACCTATGCCACGTGACTTCAGTTTGCAAATCAAACTACTTGATAACGCATTATAGATCATTTATCAAAATGGAAGATTTATGCAACACTCTTCCTGATTGGACGAGAGTGTCAATTTCTTTCACTCTGTTGATTGTGCTACGCTGAGTGAAATGTAGACAAAGTGTTTATCCTAAACGACGCTGTTCACAGTTTTAAAGCTAACTTTGGCTCAGTATATTTAGCAAGAATATTGATATATCTCAAAATGATAAGTAAGTTTAATAAATATGATAAAAACCTGTTCAAATACCAACATATATCAAATGAAAGAAAGAGCTGAATACGGTCTGCGTATCACATGAATAAGGGTGTGATGAAAGTCTTTTATGTAGAGAAGTGCTTTTTAAAAGATTTTCCTTGTTACAATTGTCGTCTGTATATGAAAAGGTTTCTTGCTTTTATGACTTATTCAGATTGCATATTAAAATGAGTACTTGTTTGCTTTGATATATTTGTTATAAATTATTTAACTGATTTATTATATATGAATATTTTTCTTTAGTATGGTATGCAAATACTGAACTCAGTTGAAATCTGTTTCATTATATATATGCTATATAATGACTGAATCTTATTACACTGAAATGAAGGTACGCTGCATACAGTTTATCTATGTGATATGACTACGGTCAAACTTTGTTTATGAAACAGAAATATTGAAATAATTACAATTGTATGTTTTGCTTGGCCTTCACTTTTTTATAGGTATGACGTCATTGTCCAAAGATTCATGAATAGCGAATATGCATTTGTTAAGCGGGATCAGTTGGCCTATTTTAGAAATAAATAATAATAATAAATAAAAAAAATCCTTTAATTGATTTTTTCTCATGTATTCTAATCAAACTTGATTTGTAGCATCTTTATTAGGCCCGCAACCAACCTTGTTCAGCTCGGACATTTGACCCCTTTTAGGGGCTGCTAGAGCTAAAACTAGAAATGCCTTTATACAGCGTCTCATGAACAGCTTGGTGGATCTTTGTCATACTTGGTCTGGAGCATCATTATAAAGTCCTCTTCCAAATTTTATATAGGAACTTGGGCCCTATTAAAGACCACTATAGCTAAAAGTAGATATGCCTTTCTTCGCATTAACCACTAAAATGTAATGGATTTTTATCAAACTCGATGTGTAACAATATCGTTAGGTCTCCTGCTATTTTGTTACAAATGGGGATAGGGACCAATTTAGCTAAAAATATAAACCCGTTTAATGAACTCTTCTCATGAACCGCTTCATGAATCTTCATCAAACTACTGCTATAATTATTTGTCTAAGGATAAACGAAACAAAATTGCAACCCTACGAAACCTTTGCGAAAAATTAAAAGAGAACCATTTAAATTGTTAAAGTGCGGTGTTTAGTTTTGCAGTTTGAAAAATGTTAGATGAAAGATGAATGTTAGATGAAAAATTCATAAACTTCTTTCCTTATTACAATTCGCCGACCATCATTTTTAAAGATATTTCTTGTTTAAGAATAGCTTCCAACACGTATATCTGTTGTAGGCTGGGTTTGCAAACCTTGCATCCAGAGCAAACTTACTATTGTTCGAACACTTTCGTCCATTTTCAGCTTAAAAGAGTTACCTTCTTTGCTTCAGCAAATTCAATACAAGATTCGTGCTGAACAACCTGTAACACTAATTTATATTAGGGTTGAAACGGAATGCTTTCTCTACCTCCAAAGCAGATTTACTGTCATATTTATGCAGAACAGCTTCCAACACCTAGACATATAGTGCATTGAACTGCTTTGTTGCTATTGCCTGCAGATCAAATATGCAGACTCTTGTATTCTTTGTTCAGCGTTAGAGCAATAAATGTATCTACTGACTAATTATATTGAGCATTTCTGCTTATTTCTTTCCAAATGCATCAATAATTTCCTGTAGACATTTGATCACAAAGTAATGAGCTGTGACAAGGCTCTCGTGCCTTTAAAAATATATTCTTCTTTCTTTCAGTCGTTTAGATTTTATTTCAACTTTTTTCTATAAAAAGTTCCGGAATGGAGTCCTTTAATTATTTTACTACCTATTTATTTTAATACGTATTACAATCAGATTGTCAGTATAAATAGTCGGTATATATCGAGAAAACAGATAGCGCCCAAGACGTCAGTCGTTCAATGCTTTACTAAGTATATTCTTGTGAAACATATCATTTCAGGGTTCAGTGAAGGTCGTGTTCAAAATCACATTAAATATCCAAAATTTACCTCTGAATCACTTACATTACAAAACAATACTAGTATCGTGCGAGGTCATGTCATTTCGGGGATTATAATATTATATCAGCATATGTAAATGTCAATGTGAATAATACGGAAAGCAGGACTTTTCTGCGCCCAGTTCATACTCGACTGTGGTTTTAGTGAGTCAGTACGTGTTACGACTTCAAGAAGTCATTTCAGCTCCCCCATTTGCACTATCTAATTATTGTTAAGTAGTTTGAAAATAATCTACGCGTAGCCTCATCAGCAATTGAGACTAATAATTTGTTTCAAAGCTAATTATACTTTTCGCCATTATGCCTCATATGATATTGTTAAAGCCGTTTAGATTGTTTCCAGATTGGTCAGTTATATATTTATGGCAATGATATCGACTGAGCTCAAATATTGGATCAAGCCCTGATCACAATATTGCGAAAAGATGACTGGGCAGTAAATGCTGTTTCTAGGGTAGCGTGACAAATTGTAACTGTTTCAGTGGCATCCTAAGGTACATAACATGTCATACTAGTGTTGGGAAATCATTGAAGTACACGAGTTACTTGTATTTGTAAAGATTTTATTAAAATCTAATTGTAAAACTTTTTTTTCCTGATTAGTCACGATCATTTGCCAATACAACATACATATATGCAGGCGAATTAATGAAGTACGGGTTAAATGTCAATTAACTATCTCTTCTGACAAGTTTCGTCTGGCCCATGAAGGTGTTGCTCTTTATGCTCTGACTTCTACAAAGACATTTAGTACATGCGTTTTTGGTTCTTCAGGTTTACTTTTCATATGTACATGTATTTACAAAAGCATCTTTGTGTTTTACATGAAATGCCTTCTGTTGCCATTGCGTGTGCTAGGGAATCACCTGGCGGAGACTTCTTTTATTTACACTGTCCTGTGATTTTTTGGGTAGCGTGATTTATAATGTCATAAACCAGTTTAAGTTCCCCAGTAGTGGTTTTGCCACTGAACGTTCCAAGGCTATGCCTCATTGTGTTTCTTTTTTGTTGGTCTTGTCATCAGTGATTACATTCTCTTTGTCAGTGCGAATGTTTGTTTATGTGCGTGTGATGTGGATTGCGCTGTGGAGAGGTTGCGCTTTTGTACCCACTCCACCACCCCATTTTTGTGGTGACATTTAGATTTGCCGTTGTCTGTACGCTTCCCGTACGAATTTGTTCGTGCATATAATTATATAAAAAGTATTTGACATAGAGTCATCAAAGTATTGTTAATCAGCATGTGATTCACAAAGCAAGAGATATGGTCATTGAATTAGTCACAAATATGCAAATAGTGACAGGAAGTGAGGGGGTGGGGGGGGGGGGGGCGTGTCCTGTGGACAGACATCTCGTTGGAAAGTTCGTTTTTTTCCGTTGAACGTGTTTAATTTTGTTTAAAGAACAAGTTTACGGTCAGAGAGGTAAAATATATGTGATATTTCTTTTTAAAACCGGCAACTGTAGCTCAAAATTACTTTACAATAAGATGATAGACAATCCGAGAAGCGAAGTAAACTTAAATCACAGTGTTTGTTTAGTCTATGTGTTTTTTTCTCAGCCGTGAGTAAATTTAAATAGATAAATAAACAAGAGGGCCAAGATGGCCCTAGGTCGCTCACCTAAGAAACACTCCATAACAGTGTAAAACATGTTTGACCTAGTGATTTCATGGAAACAAATATTCTGACCAATTTTCATTAAGATTGGACCAAAAAATTGGTCTCTTGCGATAAAACAAGCATTTTCTTAGATATGACCTAGTTTTTGACCCTAGATGACCGACGTTCAAACTCGACCTAGATTTTATCAAGGCAATCATTCTGACCAAAATTCATGAAGATCAACTGAAAAATACAGCCTCTATCACATACAGAAATTTTTCCTTTGATTTGACCAAGTGACCTAGTTTCTGACCTCAGATGACCCATATTCAAATTCGACCTAGATTTCATTAAGGCAATCAACCTGACCAAATTTCATAAAAATCAATTGAAAAAAACAGTCTCTATCGCATACACAAGATTTTTCTTTAATTTGACCTAGTGACCTAGTTTTTGACCTCAGATAACCCATATTCAAAATCGACCTAGATTTCATCAAGGCAATCACTCTGACCAAATTTCATGAAGATCAATTGAAAAATACATCCTCTATTGCATACACAATGTTTTTCTTCGATTTGACCTAGTGACCTAGTTTTTGACCCGAGATGACCCATTTTCAAACTCAGCCTAGATTTTATCAAGGTAATCATTCTGGCTAAATTTCATGAAGATCAGTTGAAAAATACAGCCTCTACTGCATACACAAGGTTTTTCTTTGATTTGACCTAGTGACCTAGTTTTTGACCCCAGATGACCCATTTTCAAACTTGGTCTAAATTTTATCAAGGTAATCATTCTGACCAAAATTCATGAAGATCAATTGAAAAATACAGCCTCTATCGCATACACAAGGTTTTTACGTGATATGACCTAGTGACCTAGTTTTTGACCCGAGATGACCCATTTTCAAACTCGGCCTAGATTTCATCAAAGTTATCATTCTGACCAATATTCATGAAGATTAAATGAAAAATACAGCCTCTATCGCATACACAAGGTTTTTCTTTGATTTGACCTAGTGACCTAGTTTTTGACCCGAGATGACCCATTTTCGAACTCGGCTTAGATTTCATCAAGGCAATCATTCTGACCAAAATTCATGAAGATCAATTGAAAAATACAGCCTCTATCGCATACACAAGGTTTTTCTTTGATTTGACCTAGTGACCTAGTTTTTGACCCGAGATGACCCATTTTCGAACTCGGCCTAGATTTCATCAAGGTTATCATTCTGACCAATATTCATGAAGAAGAATTGAAAAATACAGCCTCTATCGCATACACAAGGTTTTTCTTTGATTTGACCTAGTGACCTAGTTTTTGACCCGAGATGATCCATTTTCGAATTCGGCTTAGATTTCATCAAGGTTATTATTCTGACCAATATTCATGAAGATTAATTGAAAAATACCGCCTCTATCGCATACACAAGGTTTTTCTTTGATTTGACCTAGTGACCTAGTTTTTGACCTGAGATGACCCATTTTCGAACTCGGCCTAGATTTCATCAAAGTTATCATTCTGACCAATATTCATGAAGATTAAATGAAAAATACAGCCTCTATCGCATACACAAGGTTTTTCTTTGATTTGACCTAGTGACCTAGTTTTTGACCCGAGATGACCCATTTTCGAACTCGGCCTAGATTTCATCAAGGTTATCATTCTGACCAATATTCATGAAGATTAATTGAAAAATACAGCCTCTATCGCATACACAAGCTAAATGTTGACAGACGACGGACGACAGACGACAGACGACAGACGACGGACGACGGACGCCGGACATCGAGCGATCAGAAAAACTCACCTGAGCATTGCTCAGGTGAGCTAAAAATGAATAAATAAAAATTAACAACATAAATCATTTACTTTATTGACTTAATATGGTATATACAGTACCTTACATTTTATGTAAATTTCCTAGACCTTGATAATATATCCTCTGACTGTAAAACTCTCTTTCTTGTACATTTGCTATGAAAATAATATTCACTCTAGAAAATATTTTTATTAACATTTTGTTTATGGAATAAACATTTAAACTAAAATCCTTTCTGCCGAAGGTAAGCGGTCTGTTTCCAAATTTTCAATAGAATGTAAATTGTTGATTTCACATTATTCTTAATTTGATTTTATCACATGTTTGACGTCGCGGAAGTGTAATAAAGCCATTACATACAAATGATAATACACTAGACAAGACAATTTTATTGCAAATCATTTAGGCTTAAACGTCCATCATGACATAAATATTACATAATACAAGACATACAGCAAATATTGGTGTACATCACGATATAATAGTTACTATAAAGAGTTATATAACATGAAGACGAGCGACAGAAAAGACAAAATCACAACCATAACACACACAAACAAACAAACAAAAACGGAGAAGGTCATCTTTTGACAAATTTACAAGAGTAGTACTACTTGACATATATCTATTCAAATCAACAAACAGAAGCATAATTAATGCTTAGATAAGTAGCTTCAAAACAGAAGCAATAAACCAAATAGACATTATATATATGGACCGTTTAACAATACATTTAAATACAACATATATAGAACAATCAGTTCAATCACAGCCTTGTCGAAACGTAATACAAGACCTGAAAGAACATACACATTTAACTACAACCATAACATAAAACATTATAATATGAAGTATTACAAAGTAGACTGTCTAAGTTTAAATGCACTAAATATAAATATTCCTAAATTTTGTATGATTTTCTAATTTTCGGAGTTCAAATGTTCTATAAATTTAAACATGTTTGGTCTAATCAAGTATTTTCTTGGTACATACTGTTTTCTTAAATCATTATACAAATCACATTCTATTATAAAATGGTATTCATCTTCTAATTTTTGACAGATCATACATTTCCTTTCATTTAATGGTGTACTAACTGGTCTTACCCATCTTCCAGCTTCTACCTGTAATTTATGAGAAGATACCCTTAAACGACCAGATATGCAAAACTTATTTACATTAAAATATTCAAGATATGGCTGAAATCTAAAAATTGAAATTCTCGTATACAATAAAGCTCTAGAAGAATTATTTATTCTTGAATTCCAATTTTGTATAAACTGATCATTTAATCTTTGTTTAACCACATATAAAAACATATCAACATTATCTACGCCTTGATATATCCAAACACCTTCAAAACCCAACGAACAAAGTAAATCTTTAAGTAAAGAGCACCAGTGATGTCTACCATGATTTTCAATGTCGTTTTTTAACAATGTGCATGTAATAAAAACATATTTGTTATGACCAAGTTGCAATATTTTTAATCAATATTTTATTATATTATACAGGTGAATTGTTCTGTAAGATACTCAGCCCAATTCGCCATAGATAAAGTCATTTTGAGTTACCTTTTAACTCCTAAAAGTTTCTTGCAAAATTGCATGTGCACACTCTCGACGGATCATTTACAAATTTTAAACCCCAAACTTCGCTGCAATAGTTTAAAATAGGTGACACAAGCTTATCAAATAATTCCAATTTATGTTTTGGTGATATATAAGTAAACTTATACAAATATTTACATTGTATTTAATTTGAATATTGCTTTTTGTGCTTGGCCTGCTAAGGTATTTTGGGCTATACTCAATGCCCCTCCACAAGTAAATACTCTACCTAAGTAACAAAATTTATTAACAATTTCAATCCTAAAACCATCATATAAAAATTCTCTGTTTTTTGGAATACTACCACCTTTTTAAAAATCATTATTTTTGTTTTTGTAACATTTACCTTAAGTTTCCAAAGCATGCAATAACTATGTAGCAGATTAATATCATTTTGTAATTCTTCAGCAGAATTTGCAAATATAACTATATCGTCTGCATATAACAATAAAAATACTTTAAACATATTAACATCTATTCCAGCTGCATCACTATTTATAAATACATCTTCCAAATCATTGATAACTATTGTAAATAAAAAGGGAGACAAGCACTCCCCTTGTCTACCCCTAACATGCAAGAGTACTCTTCGCTTAATTTATTACAATATTTAACTCTAGACTTAACTGATTCATAAATTGATTTTACAATATCTAAAATGTTACCTCGCAGTCCTAATTTTATTAATTTATACCATAGATTATCTCTTACCACATAATAAAAAGCCTTCGTATAATCAACAAATAAAGTATACAGTTGCTTCCCTTGATTAAAAAAATGCGATATTAAACCATTTAATACAAATACATTGTCAACAGTACTCATTTTTGACCTGAACCCCGCTTGGGCCTCAATATATACATTGTAATTCACAGCCCATAATTTTAACCTATTATTTATTATACGGGTGAACAGTTTACCTATACAGCTTAATAAAGTAATGCCACGATAATTTCCAACGTTATTATTCTTCCTTTCTTGTGTAACTGAATAACGTAACCTTCTGACTATCGCTCAGGAAAATACCCTATTTCAAGTATTTTATTGAACAAAGAAAACAAAACAGGCACTTTGAGTATATTTACCGTACATAAAAAAATCATAAATTTTGTATATTCTCAAACATAATAGATTTACATAACAAATAGTCAACAACGCTACAACCTCTGTTATTAACAAAAGTATATTTTCCCAGATTTACATCATCACCTTTTTCGGCCATTTATTACTCTATAACCTGTTTGTTTGCAAAAATCAAGCAATAATCTTCCATTATTGTTAACATGTCCATGGTCCTGTCTAGTGTAATAAAGCTTTGACGTCGACTTCGTTTATAGTATAGGAGACGTTAGTCAAATTGACTTGTTCATATAGTAAAAAGAAAGTAGAATTTTTAATGTTTCGACAGCAAAAGCTAACATGTGATAAAAAGAATATTACATCTGTGACTTTCCATATTGAATTTATTAAACTCGTTGAATAAAATTGATAAAATGCTCGGCAGAGCCTCGCATGGCAGAGCCTCGCATTTTATCATTTAACCAATAAAAAGAATAATAGCAGGCTCGGTTTGATTGAGTCTGTTCATGAGATGTTGTAAAATTAGTATTAGTTATAGAATTAGTCATTCTTAAAGTATTAGATAAAGATTTATACTGGCTGTGCACTTGTATGGACCAGTGACACTTTAAATAATTTTAACAATTGATGATGTATTGATAACACTATATAGAGCCTGTCAAAATGGTTTTCTGTTACATGAGTCTGTGTGTTAACGGCTACTTATGTAAAAGAACTGTGTGTTTAATCATACTCATGTTTATATACAGACACATAGCAGCAGAAAGTGTTGCTCTGTTTGGATAACTCAGAGAGAATTCCCATTGTTTCATACATGATTTTCATTGGTTTTGTTTCTATTTAACTTAATAAGTGGATTGAGGAATGTTTCAGGGAAACATACAATTAAATGCTGCTTTTAAGCAAATAGTATCGGGGGGATGTCCGGCGTCCATCGTCCGTCGTCCGTTGCGCATCGTCCATCATCAACATTTCATTTAGATGGCTTCTTCTCAGAAACTACAAACCAGATATCCACCAAACTTGGTCTGTGGCATCCTTACATTGACCTCTCTCAAAAAGCACTGCACACATGGACCACTGTAACTAAAATAGATAAACATTTGAATGGCTTCTTCTCAGGAACCAAATAATTAACTGCACACTAAAGTACATACTCTACTACGATACTTTAGTACATACAGTTGCCATTGTAGAATCAGTATACTTCGCTTGACACAGTACATGTGCTGAATATACATGTACTGTATACTAAAGCAGACACAACATATGACATTGCATACAATATAATATAATACATACAGTAAACTATAATAGACAAAGTACACTATCTTTAGTGTATATCAAATGTACTGCTGCACAGTATACTATGATATATTCTGTGTACTAAAGTAACCTAGTATTCTTCAGTACATGAAATGTTCTGAGGTAGAATTATTCTATAGTAGACTCTGTAGACTGTAGTATACTTTAGTAACTACTAGAAATACTGTTCAAAAATAAAATAATGCCTGTTCAGATGAGCGGCTTAGTGTTTCTTAGTTCTCTTTTTTAGGTTGTGAGTTTGTGTTGCAACAAACTTTTTTATCTTTCAGTGCCCAAAAGGTTAAAGTTAACCTCTGTGTATACTTCTTGCAACTTTAAGAAATCTTTTGTATTTACATATTTTTTCTAGTCTCTTGCATATCTTCACTGTAAAATAAAGGTCAGTAGTTAAATAAAAAAAATTAGAAGTTTATTTTTATACTGTTTAACCACTGTATTATTCCCCTACTGATTGAAATGCAGTTTCGGGGTCCATAGTATTGCGCTTTTCCATCCATCCGTCCGTCCGTTTGTTAATCTGCAATTCCGTCCGCAATTTCGTGCCCGGTCTATAACTCTGTCATTCATCAAGGGATTTTAATATAACTCGGCAAAAATGTTTCCATGATGAGACGACGTGTCGTGTGCAAAACCCGAACTCCTAACTCAAAGGTCAAGGTCACAATTGGAGGTCAAAGATCAACAGGGCTTTTTTTTCCTGTCCGGCCCATACCTCTGCCATCCATGAAGGAGTTTTTATATTACTTGACACAAATGTACCCTATAATAAGACGATATGTCCTGCACAACTTTCAGCCCTCTGGATCAAAGGCCAAGGTCATACATGACAGTCAAATGTTAACATGGCATGAACAGGGTATGTTTCGTGTCCAGTCCAAAACTCTGTGATTCATCAAGGGATTTTAATATTACTTGGCACAAATGTTTCACATGATAAGAAGACGTGTGATGCGCAAAACCCAGATCCCTAGCTCAGATGTCAAGGTCACAATTTGAGGTCAAATGTCAACAGGGCTTTTGTTTCATGTCCGGTCCATAACTCTATCCAAGAAGGGATTTTAATATTACTTGTCACAAATGTATGCCATAATAAGACAATGTGTCATGCATATTTTTCAGACCCCTGGCTCAAAGGTCAAGGTCACACTTAGCAGTCAAATAATAACATGGCGTGAACAGATTCTGTTTCGTATCCGGTCCATAACTCTGTCATCCATCAAGGGATTGTTATATTATTTGGCATAAATGTTCCCCATGATGCACAACAACCAGAACCCTAACTTAAAGGTAACGGTCACACCTGGAGATCAATGGTCAGGTTATTTTTTTCTGTCCGGTCTATAACTTTGTCATGCAAATATCAGTTGACACAAATATTTCCCTGAATGAGACAACTTGTGTAAAACCCGAAACCTTGGCTAAAAGGTCAAGGTAACAAACCTTTTTCCTGTCAGGTCTGTAATTCAACAATCCTTAAAGCGATTTTAATATTACTTGGCGCAAATGTACCCCATGGTAAGACGATGCGTCATGCCTAGTGCAAAACCCAGACCTCTTATCCAAAGGTCAAAGTCACACTTGGGGGTCAAAATTCAGTTTTTGTTTTCCTGTATGATCAATAACTCTGCCATCCATGAATGGATTTTAATATTTCCTAGCACAAATGTTCTCCATAATAAGACAACTTGTCTTAGGCAACCCAACATCCCAGGCACAAAGGTTGAGGTCACTGTCAGAGGTCAAAAATCAATAGGATTTGTTTCTTTCTGGTCGATAACCCTGTCATCAATTAAGTGATTTTAATATTACTTGACATCAATGTTCACCATAATGAGACAATGTGTCATGTGCAATACACAGACCCCTAGTGCAATAGGTCAAGGTCACACCTGAAGGTCAAAAGTCCACAATGATCTTTTCCAGTCCAATCTGTAAAATATTTTATATCAGGTAATGTGTCATATGGACCCAATTAAAAATGGTGTTTTTTCTTCAGAATAACTCCCGTTTTATATTTTTCCATCAATTTCAAAATTGTAATTAAACACATTTTTTTATATTTATAGATGTTATGAAACAATCAACAACAGTTAATGTAGATTTTTGTATATACAAAATTTTAATACAAGTGTTGTTTTATAGCATATTGTATATAGACTGTATATTGTATATATAGTACAATATTGTTTATACACTATTGACAGATATCAGGGGCCGTATTCATAAAGCATCTTAAGTATAAGTATAAGAAATTGATTATTTACTTAAGTATTACTTAGATAAGAAATTTATTTTACTTAAGTATATTTGTTATTCATAAAACAAGTTAATAATAATAATAATGGCTTTTATTATGGACGAAAACATTAAAAAACACAACATTAATTTCAGGCAGATACAACATGCACAATTATGTTTAAAGTGCTTTTATCTGAAAAACAACACTTGAATCGTACTCACAACGCCATTTTGTTTTCTGACTTAAGTCATTTTTTACGTATCTTAAGTTTAAACTGTTTTATGAATAGGACTTAAGTTTTTACTTAGACTTAAGCTGAAATCACCACAGACTTAAGTAAAATCTTCAACTTAAGTCAAAACTTATACTTAAGATGCTTTATGAATACGGCCTCAGATCATTATGTTATATTGCAGTGGACAAAATTAGGTGACTTCCAGTAGAGGACGTTGTATTGCATGGCAATACTTAATTCACTTGTTTAAAATTAAATAGTGTAGTATCAGAATGTTGCGACTGTTATGTTTTATTATGCCTCGATATTGGTCGAACTATAAACACTTCAAAGCATATTGTATGAGCTTATATAAATATGTTGCAGCAGAAATTCTAAATTCCTCTTTAAGAAGCTCAGTATCATTCACATAAAATTCTGTGAAGCAGGAACCAAAACAAACTGACGTATCATAATGCTAAACATTACATCTGATATTATATTTGATGATTCCATTTACTAGTAAATTAATTTTAGCTCGACTATTTGACTATTCACCACGGCGTCTGCGTCGGCATCGGCGTCGGCGTCACACCTTGGTTAAGTTTTTCGTACCAGGCCACATTTTGACAAAACCCTTAGAGATAAAACTTTGAAACTTTCAAAACTTTTATACCATCACAACGTCCAGTTTAAGGCAAGAGTACATAACTCCATCAAGGATTGTTGCATAATTATAGCTCCTTTTAATTTACACATCTTGGTTAAGTTTTCGTACCAGTTCATATTTTATGTTAACTGTTCGATATATGGTTTTGAAACTTTTACCACTTGTTTATTATAACAATCCCTATCTGTAGGCAAGAGTACATAACTCTGTCAACTATTTTGGCTGAATTATAGTCTAGTTTTACTTGGAAATTGGTACAATTTTCGTACAAGTCCACGTTTTGTCAAAACTATTGGACATGTTGCTTTGACACACTTGTTTATCACGATTTCCATCTATAGACAATAGGACATAACTCTGTCAAGTATTTTGGCTGAATTATGGCCCTTTTTGGACTTGGAAATTGGCTCAGTTTTCGTAAAAGTCAACGTTTTGTCAAAACTATTTTTGACATGTGGCTTTGAAACTTTAACACTTGTTTATCGTCATGATCTCCATCTGTAGGCAAGATAACATAACTCTGTCAACCTTTTGTGCTGAATTATGTCCATTTATGGACTTAGAAATGAATTATTTTTTTCATACCAGTCCATATTTTGCCTAACCTGTTTGTCATATGGCATTGAAACTTTCACCACTTGTTTACCATCATAGTATACATTATGTAAACAAGACTACATAACCGGGACAAGGAGTTCAGCTCAGTTATGGCCCTTTCCATATTTTGTCCAAGCTGTTTGATACCTGGCTTTAAAACATTGAACACTTGATTACAGTCATGGCGGCACATTGCCATATAGTGCAAGACTTATCCAAATCCACAAATACAGGTAGATTGTTTGTCTTATCTTTTTTCTTCTTTTGTCTGAACATCTCTGGCAATATTTTGACCCCATACTTCTATCTATTCTTCGAATAGTTGAGCGCGCAGACAGCTCTTGTTAGTATCTTGATTCACTAAAAATAATATCAGATGTCTAAATGCTACGTAATATTATAATAATATTTAAAATCACACTGTAGTCATTTCTGCATTTGCATGTGAATGGCACTTTATACCGTGTCATGTTTATACCTCATGTGATCATGCATGTTGAAATCAACAATAACGAGAACATAAAGTGTTTCGGATTGACCATAGTTGATTTGTGCATATGTAAAAAAAGAAGCTCATCTGAGTACAAAGGGCTAAAGCTATTGTAATTGCCCTGTGACTAGCGGTTGCCGTGAAGTGTTCCTCGTGCGTCGTCAACAGTTCATCTAAACATTATCTCCCAAGTCAAAGTACAGACGTGCTGATAGAAGGTGATTTTTAGTTTGAGTAAACCGAGACAATTAAGCATTTTTTTCTGGCACAGTCATTTTTACGACTGAAGAAAAACTAATTGCATAGTAAAATAAGTCTTGTCATTTTTGCAGAATTTTAACATGCGTTGTTCCTGGGCGAGAAATCCCCGAATTCATTTAGCTCTCTTCGGCATCACCGGAAAATTTAGTATTCATTTTCTGGTGTGAAACGATTTTGATAAATATCAGAGGTGATAAAATTATTCCGCATTGAACTACGTTGTACAGCGGATAGATATGAAATAGTTGAGAGACAGTCCGTTTCATATTAATTAAATTCTGCGTAAGTACATTGGGAGGTGATTTTGATAAATTCACCTTCCAAAATTCAACAAAACTTTACATGATTGTTGCTTTGATAGTAGTGTTTTTAGGATTCCTTCAAATAATGAAATTGAATGCAGAGCTAAGTTTACCGTAGAAACAAAAGGAAAAAAAAACAACTTCAAAAATCTTCTCAAAACATACTTGTAAATGACTTCAAGTAATTTTGATATGCCAAAGAAAGCAACAAGGGAACAGGGTTTATCGTATATACACCATCATGTGAAAAACATTAGAAATACTCTTTCAGATACTAAACGTCATGGAATTTTGATTTGCCAAGTGGGCGTTGTAAAGACTTCCTTATATAGCAATATGGAAGTTATAAAACAAACTCTTGAAAATGCAGTAGACCAAGTTTATATGCGTAATGTTGGAAGTTTGATAACATTCTGAACTCATTTGATCAGTCCTTTCTAGACTCGGAAAATTGCGCAACATATACCACCCTGTGACGATAAACCACACCGGAACAATCATGTAATTTTCAAGTACTCTTTACTATAACCCTTTTTATTACCAATATTTGTAACATTGCTAAGAAAACACAAATCTTCCAAACGACTATTTAGCTCGATGAAAAGCTTTAATGCATCAAATGGATAAACATGGATGTGTACACTTGGTTTTATAATTTTACAAGCTCTCTAAATTCTCTACTGCAAAAGTATTTCCGTTTCAAAAATATGACCGATGCACGTATGCACATCCTCCCTTTTCACATTAGTCCCAAAGTCATCGGCACCAGTCAGTTCAGGGACAAAATACAACGCATCGGGTTTTGTGGTCGTTTACTGTCAAAATTTCAGTGCTGTCCAATGTTGTCTAAATCCGTTTGCATCCATAAACAAAGCGTCCGTAAACAAAACCTTAAGCACTCGTTTATCACTGGATTTATCGATCTAAAACATCCCGCAATCCCCATTATCCTTGAATAAATACATCCATCAGTGAATACCCAGCTTACGAAGTATCCCCCAAAATGCTTCTATCCTATATGGTTTGCTGTACTTTTTCCGTACAAAAAAACCCCAACTTTTTGTGCCAGAAAAAGAGTCATTTGAATAGTTCCTAAAATGTGGCTGCAAAAAGGTCAGGGAACTGTTTTCGGTACCCATATCTGCTCCTAAAATTCGTGGAACACATTGAACATGATTTAAACAGTCTATGTAGTACTTGGAAACAACAGTTGGGTCATTATTACTGGATGCAACTTCAAGCCACATGATTATACGACTGTAACCGTCAATGCATCCACGAATACAGAATCCATACAACTTTAATTATCGTACATGCCACACATAATAAGGTCATTTCAGTGTGTACACTCTTCTCTTCAACCTATGTGCCTACCATACTTCTGTTGCATCTGGGCAAAGCTGTTTCATAAATTTCATGAAGTCGTTTCTCTTGACTGCTCTCTTATCTGTCTTTTCCACATAGTTCTATATCCTAAACACTGCCCACTTACACTCCACTCGCGCTTTATTGCGTTCATCACATCTTCTGCAGAGGAGTAGGACTGAGGACGTCTCCGTAAACGCAGAAGCGCATGGTTCGTTTCATATGATGTATGCTTATTTTAATGTTGTGTTTACAGAATAAAATCAACTATTTCCGAATATTAAGTCCTTCGGTAAAATTGATTTTAATCAGTTTATTTCTTGTCAGACCATTTCCAGCTAGGGCAATATTCGGCAGTACTACACTCTCGGTGTGACATGTTGGGAAATAAATCTTTGGCTTTTAGATTCCAGCAATTTGGTAGCTCCTTTTATTTTTAACAGTCACATTTCTGCACTTTCCAAACGTATAATGCTCCCATCACATTTAACTTCTTGCGCTTGAGGTACTAGCCAAAGCTTGATTCTGAAAATACAGAAATGTCATTAAATTCAGCATTCATATACATAACTATATAACATTATAACAGACTTCCAAATATTTAGTCTAAGAGTGATCACTGACTGAGGAATCTATAGATGACTGAGGCTGTGTGTCATTTTTAGCTATCCGCAACTGTACATATCTTGCTATCTGTGACACGGTAATACTAACCCTAACCTTTAGTCTGTATGTCATACATATTATGCCCGGATAGCCAGATATGTACGGTCATGGATAACTGAAAGGGAGATTTGGCTGTAGAATGTGCTAAAAGGATTAATATAATTAAAATAAAGTTTCCAAATTGTTGAACTGAAAAGCTTGTAAACATAAACTTATATTATGTTACAGATAGATGTTACTGTCTGCGACGATAATTACGTCATTTCAAGAGGGAGCTGTATCCTTTTTCTCCACATTGACTAGTTTTTCTTAATTATAATTTATCTATTGTTACTTGTGTCTTTTACTTTTTTTCTTATTACTTATTTCTTAATACTTACTAGTTATTTGTTACTACTTATTTCTGATTACCTACTAGTTATTTCTAAACACTTATTTCTTATTACTTATTTAGCTGGGGAAACTTCCCGTTCGGGAATTCAACTACTGGGTATTTCCCTACTTCCTGAACGGGAAACTTGATCTTGCTTCCTATTCAGGAAATAAAATCACCCTTTTTTGACTTGTTTAATTCAAAAGACCCGATGCATAAGGATATGCATAATATCATTAATGAGATACACCATTGTAAACTTGAGAAATATGTCTAAATTTCTACCGTGCATTTTTTATATATCCTAATAAAATTTTTATTCAACATTGAAATTACTTAATTTAAAAATTTCCTGAATTGGAATCGGGAAGCTCATTATATAGATTTATATTGAATTGTCTGCCTTTAATAGAGTACTTACGTTACACAAATAATCCTACTAAAACACTTTTTAACATGCCCTGCTTGAAGATTTCTAAGCCTTCCTTACTTCTGGCAAATACACACTTTATACTTGTACACGTGCAGTTCTTGTATTAAATTGTATGTTGCTTAAAATTATACTGGCCCATAATGATTTAATGCAATAGTATGCAGCATAAATTGTTTCATACGGACCTGATCAAAAACCTGAAAACAAAAACAAAGAATTTTCTGTATGGAAAAGGGGTCATAATGCTGACTAAACGCAATTCAATGTAAATACACATACCAGTGTTTCCCGATTGGGAAGTAACGTTTTCTGTTTGGGAAACTTTGAAATTAAGAAAATATAAAAATTAAATAAAAAGACGGTAGAAAATCTGAACAGTAGAAATTTAGATAAACTATCGAAGTTTACATTGGCATATTTCATTTAATGATACCATGTATACTCCTATGCACCGGACCATTTTGATGGAAACAAGTCAAAAATGATTAATTTGCTTCCCGAATAGGAAACAAGTTATTATATTAAGTAACAAGTTTCCCGTTCGGGAAGTACGGGAAAACCATAACTTGATTTCCCGAACGGGAAGTTTTCCGTACTGTTATTAGTTATTTAGTTATTTCCAAGTTTCATTTAGTGTGAGCAAAAAGGACGCTCGCTACAGTTTCTTAATTTTTTTCTCAATAATAGATTTTGATGAAATGTTTTGTATTAAAAGATCATGTTATGATGTATTGAAAAATGAAATAAAAATACTAGGTCACCAGCTTTGTTTCAATTTAATTTGCCCCTAGATATGGTGCTATTTTAAACATTTTTCAAAATTTCTGTAATCCTAAAATATCTTTCAGTAAAGTACAATGATCAGCATAAACTTGATTATCTAAGCGTTTTTATAACGGAAAACAATATATCTATTTGAAACATGCTCAGAGAAATCAAAAGTACATGATTTTGTAAATAAAGGACCCAAGGGCTATTTTTGCATATTTTTGTCAGTTTTAAGTTGGTACTTCTGCTATTTTATCGAGTTTCACATAATAGAATTTAATCAAACTCTGCACATACCTTTGTGTATGTCTGCCTAATCTAAATCAAAAAGAAAATTGATAGGTTACCATATTAGATTTCGCTTAAATCAAATTACAACGAGGTGGGGTGTGGTGGGCATTTATACAACGCAGGTTGGTACGAAATACTCTTTCAGTGTTTGAGCAAATGACTTAGAAATATATATATAAAATTATCAAACGACAGATTTCTTAATAAGCGGATTTTAAGGTGTTTCTGGAGCATTTTGATGGCATAGAACGATGAAAGTTTCCGCCCTTTTTAACAAAACCTATAGTTTACGAATGTACGGTACGGGTACGGTACGGGATTAGAAACAGCTGTGACTCAATGCAGAGTTTGAGCGCTGGTATAAATAACAGACTCCAGTATATGTCGGATTGAAGCAATTTGAACTAAAAGTACTTTAAATGTTATATTTTGTAACCATGGTGATACTTACCCTAACCTTTAGTCAGTATATTATACATTTTGTACATTAAATGCATGCGAACATACAATAATTTACGAATTTTTGCCGTACGCGACATTAGATAATCACTTCCGGGCAGGCGCAGAAGACCGCACCAAGTCTGCAGTGAGCTACATCGATTAGGTTATAACACACTAAATAGTTGTTGTTCTTTATTCTATATAGAATTGACCTATTTCCAATGACCGCAGCACACATCAGGACCCATTTTAAATTTCTGTAACTTACATTTTATTGAAGAATATTGTCAGTGCTAACTAAAAATCAAAAGAAAAGCGGGGGTCATGTTTGATGCAAGAAAAATAATTTCAGTCAAACACACAAACTGCAAAATCAGCTAAAAAATGAGACCCCAAATTATACTGGTGGTGTATGATCTAAGTTTCCATGAAAAATTTTGTCATGTTGTTATTTCATTATGAAAATGTTACCTACATGTCAAGCATAGATCTGTCATGTGATTTTAGCAAAAAAATTGCAAAGAAAATAAGGAAAATAGCTCTACAGAGCAAAAAAAACTAAGGACTATTTGTATCCGCCATTATGCGACTACCATTTTTTTTCGCGCCATTTTTCTATTTAGTGTCTGTATGCCATTAGAAACACGGTGTTGGGGTAAATATCGACCCGTCCGGAAAAACTGTAGTGAGTGCCTTTAATATGAAGCATGTACTAATTCTCAAAACAAACAGCTGTTACTAAACCTACTGAAAGAACTCATATGCCCTTCTCTCTAAGTTTCTTTCAAATCTGGCCAAAAGTTCTGTATTTAAATTTGCATGAAATATCTGCATTTGAAAAGGGCCATATCTATGTGAAAAATAATTCCTAATAAATCATGCCAAAAGCAAACGCATTTATCAGTCACTCACAAAGCTTCATTCATTTCTGACCTTGGTTTCTGAAGGTGAAGTGCAGGCATACTTAAATGGACATCAACAAACTCATATACAACATTTTTGGTGCACAGAGTATAAACATTTACACGAATAAATGAATGTAATACAATAGGAGGATCCAAAGCATATTACTAGTAATACTTCTGCTTCGTTGCACTTCTTTACACTTGCTGCAGATTCGGCTCGTTGCAAATTTCTGGCGTTGCTAATGCTCTGCGAAGTTATTGCAAAACAGTTACTATTACCTGGGAGACGGATGTTCCCATCCATGTATAAACTGTATGACAAACATATTTTTCAAAGTAAAGATATTCCACAAATTTTCTCTTCAAATACATTAAATATTCGAGAAATCACATGGTTTAACCTTACGGAAAAGATACACTAAAATATATACATAAGTACACATATATGAGGAAGGCCAAGTAGGTCTCTGTTTATAAATAAATGAAAGTAATCAGCAATCACTAATATTTGTAGTGTAGTTCATGCAAATGGTGGGATATCTTCAGAGAAAATACTTTGAGCGTAAAATTACACTAGACTGATTGCGGAACGTATCACGTATTATTCCCAGTACACTGATGATACTGCAGCCATGATAAAGCAATAAACATGGTTTTTAAAACACCTGAACACACTTGTCATCGTGACTGTCCTATTTAAACTAAAAATATTAGTGCTAGATAAATCGGCGTATACATACCTCTTTTGCACTAGGGTTGTTCTCCATTATGATGCAGTTTACCGCGTATTGCCTTTCATATGTTGTAACAAATAAGTAGTAACAACTGATTAATAACAAATAAATAATAACAAATAAGTCATAAGAAGTAACTAAAATGTCCCTCCAGGGCTTCCGTGCAAAAGTCATTATTTTAATATGGAAAATCAGTTGTTTTTTCAAGCCTTAACACTATGTGAGGGCATACGTTCGCAAACACTTACACTGACACTCGAGTGTTACCCTATAGAAAATGCATATACGCGCTATTTACCTAATATTTTAGTTCATCACTTGCCATTTCTATCATAATATTTGAGGGCAGAAAATCGCAGACTGATTCAATCATGGGAACCATGCAATTGAAACAAAAACGCACGGAAATTATTGAATTAAAAGCAAGTTTTCGCACCGTTAAAACACTGTGTGTTGTGGTGTTTCACAGTTTGAATATTTTTGGTACGACAGAACGTTTTAGAAGAAACCTGCATGTCGTCTTAAGTGATGTGGAAAATTAATTGACATTTAGTTTATAATTTGCTGCATTGATTGTCACTGTAATATGATATACTAAATCAATTAACAAAGTGCATATTTTATTCCATTGAACAACACCGTAACTTAATATGATGTAAAATGCCTCAAACAGTAGCATTTTGTACTAAAATAACTGGCAAAGTAATATTATGTACTAACATAAGTATTATATATTATAACTGTAAATGTTTACATTGTTATTACATTTGTATATAGCCTCTTGTAAGATTGGAATTCATACATTGGGAATACCAGTCATCTCAGTCAGGTGACGGTTAGGTTTGCCAATATGAACTGTAATTCTCAACACGATGAAATTTTCAGATCTTATCAAAATAATTAGTTATTGATCTGTTATATAATATTAAAGGATATAAAGTCAATTTAGCAAAAAGTAATTTGATCTTCGGAAGAGGAAGTGGATATATACACAATAAATGGCGAATCTAAGCCCATTTTCTAGCAATTAAACCATAATATTGCGGTAAATATGGAAAATGGTCCATAACTTTTTAAATGTATATTCCAAAATTTTCTAAATAGTTTAATCTTATATATTGGGATCATCCGATGTAATTCATATCAAAGGTGATATTTTACAAAATTTGGGCGGCCATCTTGGACTTTGAAGTTTCGATAAACCTTTAATCACTGTTGGTGTATGCGCATGGTTGGAATCAAGTCAAAATGGCTATTTTGTAATATATTCTGAAGGAACACAAAAGCATTTTTAGACTCTGTATTCATTTTAATAAATATGTGTAATTGTTGCAATATTCATATTACGCCCACTGGTTGATCACATTCTAATTACTTAACATATAAGGACATATTATAGACAATATCTTTTCATTGGTAGACCGTCTGAATGACCTTGACCTCCGTCGTTTTGTAAAATATTACTCAAGTCGTTTAAACTACTTAAGTGTTATTACATTTCTATAAACACAGACTGTCGTCAATTAATCGTCACATACTTATGAACACTAAGTTTCTGGTGGTGCAATGACCCCTCCCACTTTGCACAAGCCGATGTTACTTGAAATAGTTTCTGAACCAACCAAATCGTATCAATAGTACTAGGTGATGATAATTGTTTACAGAAATAGAAGTATATAAAGACAATTTGGTGAAAATCTTTTATAAATAACAGAAAAGAAAATAGCTAAAATTGTGAATTTGAACCCTTTTTCAAACGACAGAAGCAAGTATTTCAGAAAATATGGAAAACAGTCCAGACAAAGTGTTTTGCTATGAATTTTAGCATACCACCAGTCAAAACTATTTAGAAAGTTAAATATTCACTTGTGGGATGTTGGGTAATTTCGAAGTCTTGGCGGTCATCTTGTCAGCTATCGTGGATTTCGGCATTTCGCGAGAGAAATGTTGTTACAAGTAAGAATATATATCATAAATAATTGTCATTCCCCCACACACTCGTATAAAAATTATATTGTAATGTTAATGACAAATGACAATTCTCAGTATTTCCAAAAAATTCAAAATTACTAATAACATCAAATAAACTTTTTGACACTATTAAATCACTGTATGGTAACTACAACGGTAGCCGTATGTTTGGATCTGTCCAATATGACTGCTCAAAACAAATAAATATGGAACATCATGTAAGTTTTTGAAGCTATTTCAATAAGCCTTGTAATGCTCAAAGAAATAATTGCCACACCGGCATTGCCATCTGAATGGTATTTAGCATTAATATCTCTTCATAACTCTAAAATGTTCTAAAATTTCATTTTTATTGTTAGTAAAATCAAAGAATTTTGACTTAATGGATATGAATATACTTGACGATAATCTCTAGTATAAGTATTTACAAACTGTGGTATGTACAAAACACCTGAATATTCAAAAGGACACAAATCGTTGACAGAAATAGAAGCATTGAAGTAACGGTTTGGATCATAAGTGTACGCCGGTTTGGATAACTTAGTCTCTTTGGATGTTTGCGGTTTGGACTTACCTTTCTAACTGCTAATGTATGTTTTTAACTATGTTTTCATAGTTTGCATACATGTTCAAATATAACTTCTTACAGAGCATGTCCATCAAAAACTTGTTGCTAGATTTTTATAAATGCATATAAAGTTGAGATATATACCTTAAACGATTATCAATATGATTTGTTAATTAAACCAGTGTATTTACTCAGACTGGTGTCACTAATGCCAATTTGAAAGATAGTCTTTTCAAAATAGTTTGAAATGTATACCAGATGACCAGAAAAGTTGTTTGTAAATTGAAAACGTTTTGGTGTAAAAGTTTCACGTGACCAGAAATAGTTTTATACCTTGGTGCGCACCTCACACGTAATATATGCGTTAGCACTAAACCAAAGAAACATGCCTGCTGGATGAATTTTTACAGGGGATAGTTTTAGGTTTTCCAGAAATACATTAAGCGATAGGTTGAATATATAGGGTTTGCTATACAGGGCTAACAGACGACAAACTTGTTTACCTTATCACCTTTCCGTATGTAGTACAAGACTTATACTCCCCTATAGTCAGGTGACTTTGCTATCCAAGACGATGTCCAACTGCTTATTTCTTTCTTTTACGTTATGTACACGTTAAGCTTTATCTATGCATTTTTGTATGTACACATCCATGCATACACTGTTGCAAGGTTTTCTGTGTGAAGGGACTGGGTTCTTACAGTGTTTTATTTTCGAAAAGATATTTTCCTTGTAATAATTTTCATTTCTTAAGCGAAGCAGTGTGATTGACCCAACTGAAACACAAGTGGGGGAGGAATGACCAATAAAAGCAATGAAAAACACCATTCGTCATAAATGGAAATTTAAACGCACAGGCCTAGCAGTTACTTTTTACAGGGTGCAAGAACACAATAGTGTTGCTTATTATGCATGACGGCTAAATGATCTGATGATAAGGCCCCATTAAAATTTTTACTGTCTCCCGATCCTACATTTCGAAGGAAAGGAGATGAAACTTTCTTAGGAAAATAGTTATTCACTTGTTTGTATATTTATACACTGATTTCTGTTATATATTTGAAAATCATTTCACAACTGTTTACATGATTATGTCTCTTTGCGAGGGAGCAATTGTCAAATCTAATTGAAGACAACAAAGCTCGACTACTGAAGTACATTGTCACTAAAAAAGCTAAAGGTATCAATGAGTGCGTAAACAATTTTGCTTAAAGTTATCTTCAAGCCATTGTACTTTTCCGTCTTATAATGCAAAATGAGATACCTGCTAACATACAAATTTCTAAGTCACATTAGAGGTATTTCTGTTTTGAAAAAGCAAGGCAGAATCGTGGAACCTATGCTCAATATGTCGAATGATCACAGTGAAGAAGTTGGAGTTGTGAAGTTTAATTTCATTCTTAACGAGTTATGAAGACTGTTCATTGCATGTTAGATCAGTAAACATAATCCATGTAACTAGTGGTACTGAGATACCTGTTGCCGAATAAAAGGCCTTTGTGACAAGCAAATTATTGCGGTTATTTGCGTTACATGCCAGATCATCACACTGAACAATTTACTTTCGTTTTAATACAGAATACATGTACTATCAAATCAGGACGCTGAAGCCGATGAACGGATTTGTGCAATAGCCATATGTATTTTTCAAACTCATTTTTGAATTGCGAAACACAAGCTTGTACAGGCCGTTTGTACATAATTGAATTGGCTGCGTGGGCGATAAACAAAAGCTTCTAATAGGGACCTATTTTCTATTCATTTTCTGATCGCTGTTCCCAAAACGCAACTGAAAAATGAGATAGACAAACGACCTTTGAAAGAATTTTTTTTAGATCGAATCATCCTAGAGACGGAAGACTGGTTGTGATCGAACCTATGATTTCTAAAACGAATAACTTAGATTATCCGAACCAGCTATACTCTTAAACGTACTTATACGTCGTTTTGACCTACCTATCAGGATATATAATGCTTCATTTTATATTTGATTCCGGAAATAAATATTTAATTATAGAATTATGAATTTGAATTTATTACAGGTAACATATTCCCACGCATCAGTAACACAAACAATTTGTTACAATGTTAGTTTTATCGTTTATATACACTTTTTTCCTTTAAGCTTATATATTTAGTTTAATAACCTTTAGTTTGCTTCTTTCCCTAAATTTATTCTTGGTGATACATAAAATTTTTCTGTTGATTCGCCGTTTAATCCAAGTCACTAGAGTTTATGCCATTCTGATATCCCAGAAATTTGTGAAGGAGATAACTGTATATGTATCTGGTTTTGTCAGCTTTGATACCGATCATGTGAATTTAGATGTTATCCAGACCGTTACATATACTAAATCCAAACCGTTAACTGGTTTTCGCTTACTTGTATCCAAACCAGTACATACTTGATACATGTGGTTGACTTTAGGCTGTATTTAATTGCAAAACTACTGATTTTTCAGTTAAAAGACCAATAGGTACAACTGATGATACAAATGCAAAAAGTTTGATAACATCATTTTAAAGTGTCGTTTTCGCTTTTGAATGCTACAATCAGCACGTTTTTATCATTTATCGATTTTAACTGAAATGATTTGATCATTTTATAACCCATAATTTAGACGTTAGATTAATGAGACAAAATGGTATAAAGTTTCATGTAAAAATATTCTGATAAATGGTAGAAATCAGCAAAACTTACGCCATGTCTCTGTCTTTTTTGCTCTGAGAGGCCATATTGGACAGATCCAAACATACGGCTATCGTTGTAATTACCATACAGTGTAAATAGTCAATAGTACTACTACCGTTTTGATTTAAAAATGTTAATCCGCCACTGAGAGCTCCGAACTCCCCATTTACGATAGAAAAAAAACAAACGTTTGACAGAACTCTAGTAGTTGGCAGCCATTTTTATTCACTGTATCATCTGATGCGCAAAGCGAATTTATCATATCATGGAATTCATGCAGTTAGTAAAGTCAGCAAGATTAGCGGTTCGTGCATTAAAATCACCATTCAATAGAAGCTCGGTATTAAGGTAATTTGTAGTAATGCAGTCCTCTGGCTGCTCTATGACCGACATTACGACATCGTCATAGAATGGCGAGTTATCCCACGGAACATATATAGAAACATAAAATACATTCCGTGGTGTACCAAATATTAGTTTGTCTATGACCATTACGACCCCATGATCAAAGTTCTTACACACATGCTTAACATATTTCGACAACTTACTTCTAATTAAAACTGTTACACCTCCCATTGGTCGTCCACCCGTTTTTGATCGTTTAGCTTTACAGGCGTATACAAGAAAAATGGTTTATCGCGGCCAGAAATTTGTACAAACCGGACAGAAGTTGCGAAATTGTCATTTGTACAGGAAAGAAGCGTTTACAATAATGTCCAGTACTGGACAGGTATAGTGATGTATACGTTTAAGATATCATGGTTTCTGTTTATGCAGGTAAACTTGTGTTTGGTTAAATTTCAACAGAGCACAATTGTCTGAACAGTGTACAAACTGATTACTGTTTCTTTCAGGCAAGGGTGGAAAAAAAGTTGTAGACAATGAAAGCAGTAACATTTTTATTAAAAAAAATAAACAATGAGACAAACATTTCCAACATCTTTGGACGGTTCAAAAATCCCATGTTAAACATACGATAAAGCCCAAAACGCGTGAAAATGTTCCGTGAAGTAGGCGCCCTATGTATAGAGTTAGATTATGCGTCTTGATACTGTACCAGAGGGGTCGGTCAATTGTGGGTTATTGATTACACTGGGCGAGTCTACTTACTTATTACTTGAGGATGAAAAAAACGTGTTTTTTAAATGTTGCTCTTAAACAAGGGTGGCGGTTGAACTACAAAAAGTACAACAACAGTTAATTCACAACAAATCGTACGGTATGTTTTTTAATCAGTAGAAGCTAGTCGTATTTACGCTTATGAGACCTGTTTCACCCAAAGAATTCACAGGTTCAACAATTAAAGAATTCACAGGTCCATCATGAAATATTTTCCCCAGCGCGCATATACTTCACCTATTCCATATGATCGCGGCCTCCAGGCAGGCCGCGATCAATATCATGATCTGTAAAATATTGGTCACACTATTCAGAGTTGATATCTCAGGTCTTTTAAAAACCGATCTATATCATACGATAAAAGCATGTCAGATATTTCACGGTCACTTAATTTGACCGCGATCCTTTAATGTTCCAACTGAGTAACTTCATATTTGTATGGTTAAATACTTGCGTTGGGCCTTGGTCGCAATTCTATCCCAAGATACAATTACTCCTATTAATACTGACAGAAGCTCTCGCCAATGGGGACAACCAACTCGGCTGTGCATTTAGCAGAATGTATAATTCAACGCCGAAACACACGCGATTTACTTTCGTTTTCCAAGCTGCTTTTGCATATGTAACTAATTTGTCACCTTTAAAATAACCCTGTAGGCCTCTCACCTTTCTTCCTTTAGTACTTGTCGCTGCAGGAATGAGAGGTCGTTTGAAATCCATATACCCTAATTACGCAACTTTTCCCGACACTTGAATAATTTAAACTTGTTTTCAGTGTTGGCAAACTGAACTATTACCATTCTAGCGCTATCCCAGTTACTGTCATTCGAACCATCTCGCCTTGCTTTAACTAACGTGTTATACCAAGTTGGGCACCCACTTCTTGTGTATCTGCTTCCTCAGACTCCCTCTCTTCCAATCCAAAAAATCTCACTGAACATTTCAACCTCTCTGACTCTGAAATAGCTAGCTGTTTTTCAATATTCTGCAAACGAATACATGGTTTTTCGCTTATCTTCTACACATGACACTGAAGCATTGCTTCCATGTCGATATTCAATACGTCTTGGACATATCTTTCTCTTCGATGAACTTTAATCTGCCGTCCAATTCCTTTGGTTTATTTCAACATCATCCACCTATCTGCGCATCGCACTTAGCTCCGAATTGATACTCAGACTTAACACCCCTAACTTCATTTTTTGACATCACATATTTCATTCCTGGTCTCTCTAATATCATCTAAAATAGCTGGTGTATTCTTATCTGTGACGTCATTTCCGGATCCTGGATTTAGCTTTATATCAGCCGCCAACATTATTAATCTTTTAGCGTATTCGTAATCCGTACCAGATTGTAATCGAGTACAGTCACTACATGTATCATATGAAGGTGAAGTAAAAGCAACCGTGTTGATGTACTTATAAAATAGACTGGCCTGGTTTATAGGTTGGTCAGGGCTACGGTATGTATTATATTTTGCCATAGAAATATTTCTGTAAAATGCTTGTTCCCCTTCCGTCTGGATCCGTCCATGTTTACAAACGCGTTTGTTTATTTTATTGACTGTAATTATATGAAGACAATTTACAAGTTTATACACAGTAAATATCCTTCCAATTTTATGAAATATCCAGACTTAAACACAAAAAATTATTCTACAATAAAGCCCATCGAATAAGCAACACACATATCAAATTGATGCTAGTCTATGCCCATGATTTAAAACGAGACCTCAAAAATATACGTCTGACCTACAATAGCACTACAACAGATTCCCAATATAATTGCTGATATGTAAGGTCACCTTAATGTGACCTTAACCTTTGACCTACGCCCCATACGAAACAGGGCTCACCGACAATCGTTTGAAGATTCACGACAATAGTACGACGTGCGACTCCAAAAAAATACGTCGTGAAATCATTACAGACACTCTTGGGAAGTCAGATGACTCATGGTAGGCCTAAGTATTCTCCAGTGCTTTTATCAGAAATAAAATGGCCTACCAACCGGCTGGTAGAAAAATTCAACAGGAGAGTGACCGGTATATCATCTTGCAAACTGAAACTGAAACTGAAAAAAAATGATTAAAGGCCTATTTCTATACAGTGACATATTCAATATTCAATGGCGTTGTATATAATAATTATTATAACAGTAATAATAATGACAATAATAATAAAAACAATCATAACAGCCATACTTAAACAAAAAGTCATGACCGCACCTTCCCCCCCCCCCCTACTGCGAATACTAGTGCTTAAAACCGCACACGGTGCGCCCAGACGGGTTGCATATAGAGGTTCAAACCCCCCTGGTTGGTGGTGCCATCACAGACCATTTGAAAAAAAATGAATACTACATACTACCCAACCCATAGAACATGTACCAACAATTACGTTTAATTAAACAAACCTTGAAAACATTACTGTAAAACTTTTTGCAAAAATTTAAAAACTATCACCTGCTACTATCGCATATAAAACAGTTAACAAAATAAATAAATAAATAAATAAATAAATGACACGAAGTATCTGATATACAGTGTCTTAAGATTTTTTGAATGTGTCAAGTGATTTACTTTTGCGTAGTTCTAACGGTAGTTCATTCTATCGTTTTGGACCAAATTTCATTCTACAGTTTTGGACCAATAGTACAGAAACTTCTATCATTGAATGTTTTGCACTTGTTGTATGGAACAACATAACGACATTCAGAATTTTCGGGCAATCTCAAACCTTGTCTACTAGGAGAATACTGTGTAAGCAATTCTGTTAAATACATTAGTGCTCTGCCAATGTGACAGCTATACATGAAAGAAAGTATCTTGAACTCAATCCTTGCTTTCACCGGCAAGCAATGTAGATCATATAATGCTTGTTTAGAACTGTCATTTTTTCCTTCTGTTAAGGACAAGTTTTGCGCCCATGTTTTAAATAGTTACATGTTAGCTACACCATAGAGTATGACATTGTAGTAATCCAGATGTGAAATAACTAGAGACAAAACTAAAATTTCAGTGGCTGCTTTTGTTATATATTTACGGATGTTCTTAATTCGTAGGTAATTTAACATGGCTGTATGACATTTGCGATTTACATGATCTTTAAAGTTCAAGGTTTCGCCAAGAATGCACCGAGATATCTAATTGTGCTTTCACAATTGATACCATCACCAGCAATTTTTATCGATTTTGTAAAACATTTGTTCAATTGAGGTCTGCTACCAAACATGATAATTTGAAGTGTTCATTTTCAGTTTGTTTCTATTCATCCAGTCATTGATTATAACTGCGCACCATCGCTTGTGATACCACGGAAACAAAGGGTGGGACGAAAGCTTTTATTTTCTGTATGATCATCAGCAAACCTGTAGACTGATATGGATTTTGGAATTACATCAAAAAGAGTTCCAGCATAGGTGAGATACAACCAAGGACCAATGCAACTGCCGTGGGACACACTGCATTCAAGATGACAGTCTGATGAATATACATTTTTGATATTAATCTTACAAGTACGAGGCCTGAAGTAGGAGTCTACCCATGAAGAGCTGTTTCACAGACACCATACTGTGCTTTTAGGACATCCATACTACTTTGAAGATCATTAACCATCCGAAGCAGCGCAGATTCACAGGAGTGAAATTTCCTATATGCAGGCTGGTTCTTAGGCTAAAGACTGTTTTAATTTACATGTTTGTTTAATCTATAAAGAACAACTTTCTTAATAAGTTTTGATAGAAATGATAAATTACTCACAGGACGATAATTGGAAAGCTCTAGTTCAAGACCTGCTTTTATTAGCAAATGTCTAACAACTGCTTGTTTGTATTTCTAAGGAAAAACACCTTGTTGTAATGAGAGATTTACCAGTTTAGTGATACTAAGGAGAAGTTCATCTACATGTGATTGGCAAAATATCAAGCTTTGAAAAAGTAGTATTCAATTCATTGATGAGTATGTTCACTTCATCTTGAGTCAAGGCAGTAAATTTGCACGAGCAATCATCATACTCCCTCTCATCGGACGAGTGTATGAATATTCTCTTCTGTGATAATTATCTGTTGTATTATTTCAAAACTGAAACAATAAACAAAAACATAACATTTTGGTCCTATTGTATATATCAATACTTTCAAAAAAATTACGGATATGAGACGGCTAAAACATAGCGCATTGCCCTATAGATGTTACATTACAGATCTGGTGCAGCCGTTCTTCGCATGCCCGGAAGAGTTTATCTATTGGAGCGCAAGTTTTGCATGTCTGCACCCTTTTAGTGTATAATATGTATAATATACTGAGTTAGGGTTAGTATAACCATGGTTACAAAATATATACATTTAAGATACTTTTCGTTCAAATTGTAATATCTGTAATATATCACAGGCGTACCAGATCTGTTTAAGTTACAGCCTGATCCAGTACCCTCCAACAGAGTGGCGGTTATAAGTTTCTTGTAGCCACTTTTTTCCTGTTGTTTCGAAGCAAAAGATGTATCAAACTCAATACCTATACGCGACATGAAATATCGAAACTGAATCAACTCCGGTCAAGGTCTGGCTGTAATGTTGTACAAATTCGTTTTTCAAATATACTGATACAACATTAGGTGTTTAGGGGACGCATACATAAACAAACAAGTTTTAATGTCTTACTACCAATTTCTCGCGAAAAAGAATCCTCAATTCGGCATTGGTACGTTTTACCTTTTTTTTCGAAATCCACTCGAATCAAATGCACAAAACCGAATTTGAGGAGCATGGTGATGTTAAACATTTCTTTACCGCTTATTAGCAGATTCGAATATTAAATATTATGCTGTTCCAATGTTTCCTATATTGACTTCATGCGTAAAGTTCTTTATCTGTGACATCTGGGCGTTACACTGAATTCCATACAGTTTCAGCAGTTAGATCACTTTCGTTTGATTCAGCTTCAAGCTACAACTTTCTTCACTGTACCCATCTACCGCCCAGCCGATACGAAATCTAAATGTTTTCAGTTTATCATGATTATGAATATGCCATAAAAAATATGTTCTTTTTAAAGTATTTTCATCGATTTTTTTCGATTTCCTTTTTCTTAGTATACCGGTATATTGTCTTGAATTGAATTGAATTGAATCTTTTCCACACGGCACGAAAGCCGAAATATTTGTCACTGCCCAAACTCATTGAATACCATCAAACCATTCATTCTTTGCATACGCTCAGCCCGCAGAATATTACGGTGATAGTTATTTTCTTATGGTCCTTTCAAGAATACCTAAAAAATAAAAACAATTTAGACACCAAATTAACTGTTAATGTGTCAGAAATTAGCTATCCTTACCCTACATGTATGATTCTTTCGTATTTCGACAGGAATGAACTTCCATATGTGTTGGTTGATGCAAATCGAGTCATCTATATTAAACTATTTCAGATGAAAACTGGATAGTACGAATAGAATAGACAGTAGCTTTAATTTAAGAACTTGAAGGCATATAATCCTTAGCATGAGTTCTATCAGTTAAAAATGACTTGAAATATACTGATATAATTATTCATTATTAGGTACATTTCTAGTTATTTCTTATGAATTATTTTTATTACATATTTGTTATTACTTATTACTTATTTATTATTTGTTACGTACTTTAAACGCTGGCAAACCAACAAAATGGAGGAAGAGTCCAGCTTTAGGCATCCACCACTCGGTCACAAACTCAGGTATTCCCATGTGCATTTAATCGATTTGAACATGGGTAAAGAAATAGGAAATGCGTTGGAATGGGACTAAAGTTGCCATAAAGGAGATTGTCATGAAGAGAATGAAGATTGAAAAACCATTGATTGACCGTGAACTTTGTGTACCTAGTAAGTTAATGTACTGATGATGGCGTGTGTCTTACAGATTCTATTAGCAAGTGATTAGCCTTACCTGGTGTCTGAACTTACTGAAGGATATACATTGGACAACTATCGCCTCGGCAATGAAGAAAATGTCATGGTTATGTCAGTGAAGTTGACTGTTTATTAAAGGTATCACAAGCCCACTGTACACATGGAACACTGTTACTAAAATAGATAAACTTTTAAATGGCTTCTTCTCAGGAACCTATGTATGCACTGTGTGCAAACTGGGTCTGTAGCATCTTACAAACAGCAGGAGATGGTTCCGGGCCACTGCACATAGGGGGTGCTGTTACTGAATTTTAAAAGTAGATAAACCGTTGATGGCTTCTGTTCGGGAACCAGAGTGTACATTGTCTGCAAACTTGGTCTAAGGCATCCCAACATTGACCTCTTTCTAAACACAGGAAATAATTCACTGCACACCAAAGTACATACTATACTACCGTACTTCAGTACATACAGTTGCCACTGTATGCTATGGTGTACTCCAGTATACCTACTAGTTACTAGTTATTTCTTTACACTTATTTCTTATTACTTTGTTTGTTTTGAGGTTAACGCCGTTTTTCAACAGTATTTCAGTCATGTAACGGCGGGCAGTTAACCTAACCAGTGGTCCTGGATTCTGTACCAGTACAAACCTGTTCTCCGCAAGTAACTGCCGACTTCCCCACATGAATCAGAGGCGGAGGACTAATGATTTCAGACACAATGTCGTTTATCAAATACGCCCATCCCGAGGATCGACCCCGCGATCCGTAGACCAACGCTCTTACCTACTGAGCTAAGCGGGCGGGCTCTTATTACTTAGTAGTTATTTAGTTATTTCTAAGGTTCATTTAGTGTGAGCAAAGTGCTTCTAGAATGAAGCATGTACAAATTCTCAAAACAAAAGCTGTAACTAAACCTGCTGAAAGAATTCATACGCCCTTATCTCAAATTTTTTTTTCAAATCTGGCCAGCAGTTCTGTATTGAAGTATGCATAAAATCTCTGCATTGGAAATGGGCCATATCTATGTGGAAAATTATTCCAAACAAACCCTGCCAAGAGCAAACTTATTAATGCTTGGTATCAGTCGCTCACAAAGCTCCATTCAATTCTGGCCTTGGCTTTTGAAGAAGAAGTGCAGACATACTTAAATGGACAACAAGAGTACAGTATTACTCACATACAACTTTTTTTGGCGCACAGGGTATAATAATATTTACACTAAAAAGGGGATATAATGCAATAAAAGGACCCAAAGCATATTACTAGTAATACTTCTTGTTTATTGCACTGTTTTACATTAGCCTCAGACTGGCTTGTATGCAAATTTCTGGCGTTGCTAGCACTGATGCTCTGCAGATTTACCGCAAAACAGTTACTAGGATATTCTTATCCGAATATACCGTATTACAAACATATTTTCAAAGTCAATATATTCCAAACATCTTCCCTGAAAAGACATTAAATATTCGTATATGAGATCACACGGTTTAATCCTACGGAAAAGGTACACTAATCCACATATACGTACTAGAAGGTCTCTGCTTATAAATAAATAAAAGCTGTAGTTCATACAAATGGCAGAGAAAATATTTTATAAAACACACTAGACTGATTATGGAACGTAATAGGACTTCATCCTCTCACGTTAGTTACGTATTATTGCCAGTATATTGATGATACTGTAGCCATGATAAAGCAATAAACATGGTTGTGAGTAATAAGCCTTCATGTATAATTATACTGTAAACAGGTAACCAAATCTGATGAGAACTGCAAAACATGTGCTTTTTTACAAGTATTCAAAGACTGCCATGTGCTTATTCCATTTAAATATGTTCAAGTGCATCTTTTTCAAAAATACATTAAATTTTATCAGATTTAAACATAACAAATTTAATGTAATACATACAAAAGTAATCAAACAATATCAGATTTTTAAATTTTGATTTAAAGTCAAGATTTAAGATATTTTTCAATTATAGGGCCTTTGGTAAAACAACTATCAACATTTTTAAGAAATGACAGCATTAATCTTTTCCATAAATCTGAAAAGAAACATTAATGCAAACAACATAATTCCATTTTCAGGGTGTCCAGTGAGATATATTCTATTTATGTCAAAGACACCAATCATTATTTTGGTCTGTGGCAATCCAAAACAGGGACAGATCTTCGCTGTTCAAATGTCCATAACTTATTCCAAAAACACTAATTGATGATTCCCCGCTTTCAGCCACTCTATTTGGAAAACACAAAAAAAAAACTATTTTCATGAACATTTTGCCTTCACAGTGACATACTGCATTTCAAACTGGTGTCCTCTACTTTAGAAATGAAATGTATCTTGTCAACACTAAACTACCTGGATCAGACAGTTATGTCACAGACTGCACATTTGCAAGTTATAGAAACTATTTTTAGCAGTCCTTGTTATTTTCATTTGATACAGAATCTTGAGAAAGCTGGCTGTTCAGGTGATATCAGAGGTCTTCTGACTGCATTTACTTTTACCATGTAGCTGTCACTGAAAACTAGAGAAGTGAGAGAATAACAATCTGAATGTTTTTTATTTGACTAAGGGTGGTGGTTGGATGGGGATGGGCTCTCCAGTTATAATATTTGTGACATCATATTACTGGGAAGAACTACTGGGGCCGTATTCATAAAGCATCTTAAGTATAAGTTTTGACTTAAGTTGAAGATTTTACTTAAGTTTGCGGTGATTTCAGCGTAAGTCTAAGTAAAAAAACTTAAGTCCTATTCATAAAACAGCTTAAACTTAAGATACGTAAGAAATGACTTAAGTCAGAAAACAAAATGGCGTCGTGAGTATAATTAAAGTGTCGTTTTTCAAATAAAAGCACTTTAAACATAATTGTGCATGTTGTATCTGTCTGAAATAAATGCTGTTTTTTTCAATGTTTTCGTCCACAATAAAAGCCAAGAATTACTTATTATGTTGTTTTATGAATAACAAATATACTTAAGTAAAATAAATTTCTTACCTAAGTAATACTTAAGTAAATAATCAATTTCTTATACTTATACTTAAGATGCTTTATGAATACGGCCCCTGATCTTCTACATTTATCTATTTATTTATTTGCGTTTTACGGCGCACCAACACAGTATAGATTATAGGGCGCCAAACAGGACTACAACTTTTGGTTCCACATATCATTTACATCGAAATAAAAACATGAGGTATGGAATCAAAATTTGCATACCTGCTGGAATCACAGAGTTACTGCAAAACCAAGTGTTAAGACCCTATTAATCGCCTCTTATGATCATGCAAGGGTAAGGCAGTGGTTCCAATTCTTTTTATATACAGATAGTCCCATATGGGATCTTCTATAAGCCAGCTGCAGGGTTTCCTCTCACAAATTTGTAATAGAATTTACATATACTATTTCAATCATTTAATTAATTTTATATAATTAAATGTATAATATATACATGTATATCCTTCCTTTATTCTTTTAATGAAAATCATTTATCATATAGACCCCCCTCCACGACATGATTTTAAAAGGAACAATTTTATGAAATACATTAAATACATTTGACTTTAAAGATACATGAAATTCTAAACAAAGTTCAAAACTATTCTGTCAAAAATAACATTTAATTAAGCATTTCTAAAGATTTGAAATCAGACTTGATCTGATACTAAAACAAACTGTAAATAAAATGTAAATACTTTCATTTTATTCCAATATAAGGATGATGATGATCAATCATTTTTGGAACATGTTGAAGAATTAGTCTGGAATAAACACAAATCAAACTAAAATGGTTGTTACTATTGTTAATCCTTTTCAACAATATATGGACCACATTAAAGGCAAAATATGTTTCTCATACATGTGCAGAGGGTCCTTTTCTGAAAAAGGGTATGTCATATTTTAAAATTTCAAAAACTTATCAATATTTATAGTCACAATACAATAGAATGTATGTTAATGTATGTTATATTATTATTATTATTATTATATACCACATTTATATAGCACTCTTTTCATATAAAAATACGTTCAAAAGTGCTTTACATAAAAACATTTATATAATGTTCAATAAAAAATGGAAATTGAACTATTATAGAAGAAATTAAAATTACATTACGGTAATAAGATACCAAGCATTTTAAATTGGAAGGTAGGCAGATCAAAACATGAAACAAAAATACAATATCATAAAACATTAACTGACCTATCAAAGACACAGGTCAGAGCAGAATAGAACAGAAGATATCTTACATTTTGAACAGACAGAATTAAACAGTATGATGTCTGCGAAATGCATCACAGCATGCAAACCGACCCGGATGATTGGGTCAATCCCTACCTAAACGGTCCGGAGAACATCCATGATACATCCCACAGAAAAAAAACACCGCCAACATTATTCTGTCACACTGGAGTTCTTAATTAAAGTAATTAATTGGCCGGCAAAGTACCTACATTATAAATCAGGTAATCAGTGAGATGTTAGTTGCCAAAGAATTGTATGAAATAATGCGTCTTTAGCGCTTTTTTGAAACTTTGCACGGTCTTGCACTCTCTTATGCCAGATGGGAGGGCATTCCATAACCTCGCAGCAGCTGTCTGAAAGCTCCTGTCACCAAATCGTATTGTTCGACATTTGGGCACCACTAGTTTTAATGCATTATTCTGCGATCTCAGATTTCTGGATGGTGTATATATTTCTAGCATGTTCGCTACATAAGCTGGTGATTGATCTTTGAGTGCCTTATATGTATGTGTTATAATTTTGTATTCTACCCTACATTGCACAGGAAGCCAATGGAGTTCACGCAGAACAGGCGTTATATGGTCGTATCTGGATGTTCTGGTTACGATTCTAGCTGCCGTGTTTTGGACATATTGCATTTTGTTCATTGACCGTTTTGGAATTCCATATAGAAGAGAGTTGCAATAATCCAAACGTGATGTAACAAGAGAGTTGATTAGAGATTTGGTTGCGTTTGCGGTTATATGAAGTCCTACTAGCTATTCTTGTATCATAGATTGAGAGGCCACGATTTCATACTTGTATGAATATGGGCATGTGGAAGATTTCATTCTGTATTTAAATACATGTAGGCCTCTGAGGTGTAAATATTAAAAAAAAACATATTACCTTTGACACGTGTTAGTGTGGAGCCGCCGTAGCGCAGTGGTAGCGCGTCCGCCTTGAGATCGAAGGGTCCCGGGTTCGATCCCGGTCACTGCCTTGGTGGTAGTGTCCTTAGGCAAGACACTTTAATTCCACATTGCCTCTCTCTCTCTGCTCTTAGAGGTTGGTTCCATCTGATAAGTTATTGAATTGTTATGCGCCAGGTGTAGGCTGCATTTTTCAGTGCTCTCAAATATTGATAGTTTTCTGACATTTATACTTTGTTCAGAATTCTGAAAATTTGATATATTGGATATCATCTAGTCGTGGTTGGAGTGTTGTAAATTTAAGGTGAATCATAATTGTGATTTTGAAGTTATTTTGATTTTTAAAAAAATCATTATTGCAATTAAATTGCCAAACTTTCATATATCAGCATAGCCTGCAGCAATAATGTGTTTCAGTGAGCGAATGTCACCGAGGATTATTTATAAAAGATCAGAGTTGCACAATATTGGACAATTACCAAGTGCACAAAAGAGACCTAATCCCATGATTATCAAAAGATTGAAAGAGTTTCGATTAATTCAATATAGAGGGACTCGAGGTGGGAAAAACCAGATTAGACGAGCATGGGACACTAACAATGGGGTAAATAATAACAACTTGATACGGATAAAACCTGAAAACTGTACATTAGTTCAGGGGCAGAAAAACATCAAAATTTGCTCCGTCAATACACGATCAGTGAAAAATAAACACTCTCCATATGTGACTTCATCCTTACAAATGAATTCGACATTTGTGCCATAACTGAAACATGGCTCGGTAGCTCTGTTGACAAAGCGTGCATCGGCGAACTCGTGCCCGACTGTTACAAAATGAAACATGTCCCTCGTAGTGGTAGGCGCGGCGGGGGCGTAGCAATTATTCACAAGAGAGCCATACAAGTGAACATTGTCACATCAAGCAAAGACAACGAATTTTCCCAATTTGAGTATATGGATTGCAATGTAGTTACAGGCGGACACTCCATAGGCCTACGGCTTGCCATTATATACCGGCCACCCCCTTCCAAAGAAAACGGTTTAAACACAAATATTTTCCTGGAGCAAGAATGGCCCAATTTCTTAACTAAATATGCTACAATTGACAAGACCACCATCATTGTAGGGGACCTTAACTTCCATCTTGATTTACCGGAAAATAGTGAAACAAAAAAGTTTACAAGCAGTCTAGATGCATGTGGCATGCGTCAACATGTACAAGAACCAACACATGTAGCTGGGCATACGTTGGATGTAGTGATAACCAGAGATAATGATGTCACGGTTTCAAATATCGAAGTCATAGATCCTGGACTCTCTGATTCAAATGGAAAGATGTCACGTGATCATTTTGCTGTGATATTTGACGCTAAAGCTTCCAAACCACCCCCAGTACGAAAAACTGTGTCGTACAGGAAATTACGTTCGATCGACATTGACTCATTTCGAGAAGACATACGAAGAATAGATTTCTTTAACACACAATGCACTCCATCTGATACTGATATCGATGAATTTGTGGAGGAATATTCAAATCAGTTAATTTCTATAGTAGACAAATACGCCCCTTTGACTACCAAGACTATTGTGTTAAGACCTTCATGTCCTTGGTATACCGAGCAACTCCACAAAGCAAAACATCAGAAACGAACATTAGAAAGGAAATGGCGTGAAAGTAAGCTCACAATCGATCACCAAATTTACAGAACACAGTGTGCTGAAGTGAATAAGATGCTAAAACAAGCTCGTGTTGAATACTATACAGGCAAAATTGACTCATGTGGCAGTGATCATAAGAGTTTATCAAAGATTACCAAAAATCTTCTTGGCGATACAAATCAGGTGATTTTACCATCACAATCATCTCCACAGCATCTCGCACAAGATTTCAGTGACTTCTTTATTGGAAAGATCGAAACAATCAGAAACGATATAGCATCGCAAGCACAATCTGTATCTGATTTAGATGACATAGAAACTGAATACACAGGTGTCAATTATGTAGAGTTTACTCAAGCCTCAGAAGACGAAGTGAAATCAATTATCAAAAAGTCAGCAAACAAATCATGCGAACTAGATCCTATCCCAACATGGTTATTAAAAGAATGTCTTGACGAACTAACACCAGTGATAACAACAATTATGAATGCATCTCTAGATGCTGCGTATGTGCCCAAAGCGTTCAAACATTCACGAATAAGACCTCTTCTAAAAAAGCCAAGCCTAGATTCTAATGTCCTAAAAAACTATAGACCTGTGTCAAACTTGCCGTTTCTGTCTAAAATCTTAGAAAAAGTGGTAGATGTTCGAATTGAAAATCATCTGAGGAACAACGAACTTCATGAAGTTAATCAATCTGCTTATAAAAAATTCCACTCAACCGAAACCGCCCTATTAAAAGTTCAAAATGACATTCTTCAATCGTTGGATAAGAACAATGTGACTATTCTTGTGATGCTTGATCTCTCTGCAGCATTTGACACTACTGACCACGGGACGTTGATTCATCGCCTTGAACGTCACTTTGGTGTTACAGGCAAACCACTCGCATGGATGATGTCATACCTAAGTGACCGCTCCCAGACCGTATGCATAGATGGCGAGCTATCACAACCAGTGCTAATGAAGTACAGTGTACCCCAAGGGTCTGTCCTGGGGCCAAAGAACTACACAATGTACACAAAACCAGTTGGAGCTATCTGCAGAAAGCACGGACTGAACAATCATTTCTATGCGGACGATTCGCAGTTATATCAATCCTTCAAACCAATAAATAAAATGTCTATTGAAGAGACCATTCATCGCGTTGAAAGTTGTTTAAAGGATATAGTAAGTTGGATGAATACTAACATGTTGAAACTCAATGCTGAAAAAACAGAATTAATCATATTTTCATCTGAACACAAGACACAATCTGTTTCAAACATATCTGTGAAAGTGGACGGATCTGAAATCAAACAATCAGGCAGTGTCAGGAACCTCGGTGCTTTCCTGGATTCGAACATGAGGATGGAGCAACATGTGAATAGTGTGTGTAGGAATTCCTATGCACAGTTGCGGCAAATTAGTCACATCAGACAATATATAACCGCAAACGCAGCCAAATCTCTAATCAACTCTCTTGTTACATCACGTTTGGATTATTGCAACTCTCTTCTATATGGAATTCCAAAACGGTCAATGAACAAACTGCAATATGTCCAAAACACGGCAGCTAGAATCGTAACCAGAACATCCAGATACGACCATATAACGCCGGTTCTGCGTGAACTCCATTGGCTTCCTGTGCAATGTAGGGTAGAATACAAAATTATAACACATACATATAAGGCACTCAAAGATCAATCACCAGCTTATGTAGCGAACATGCTAGAAATATATACACCATCCAGAAATCTGAGATCGCAGAATAATGCATTAAAACTAGTGGTGCCCAAATGTCGAACAATACGATTTGGTGACAGGAGCTTTCAGACAGCTGCTGCGAGGTTATGGAATGCCCTCCCATCTGGCATAAGAGAGTGCAAGACCGTGCAAAGTTTCAAAAAAGCGCTAAAGACGCATTATTTCATACAATTCTTTGGCAACTAACATCTCACTGATTACCTGATTTATAATGTAGGTACTTTGCCGGCCAATTAATTACTTTAATTAAGAACTCCAGTGTGACAGAATAATGTTGGCGGTGTTTTTTTTTCTGTGGGATGTATCATGGATGTTCTCCGGACCGTTTGGGTGGGGATTGACCCAATCATCCGGGACGGTTTGCATGCTGTGATGCATTTCGCAGACATCATACCGTTTAATTCCGTCTGTTCAAAATGTAAGATATCTTCTGTTCTATTCTGCTCTGACCTGTGTCTTTGATAGGTCAGTTAATGTTTTATGATATTGTATTTTTGTTTCATGTTTTGATCTGCCTACCTTCCAATTTAAAATGCTTGGTATCTTATTACCGTAATGTAATTTTAATTTCTTCTATAATAGTTCAATTCCCATTTTTTATTGAACATTATATAAATGTTTTTTATGTAAAGCACTTTTGAACGTATTTTTATATGAAAAGAGTGCTATATAAATGTGGTATATAATAATAATAATAATAATCTGGAATGAGTCTCGAGAGCCATTAATATAAGTTGTAAGAACTTGTTTGGCAATCGAGAATAAATAAATTAATATAAACTAACTTTGACACAATCAAACCATTTACATTCAGTACGTACTTGTAAAACAGTTAAACAGGCATGTGCAGATTAAAACATGCTGACTTATGCATAGCAATGGATGCAATTAAATGTTTTCAGTTTTAAGCATTCAGTAAGTTTTTACTTCAGTAAGTCTATATTTCTATGTAGGTACTTTGGCAAACACATACACTATAGCAAATGATTAAATTATGATTACCTCTCTAGAACACCCACTCACTTCATAGTTGTTTGAAACTTAATCATCAAGCAGTCATTTTCAAAAGACACAAAAACTTACAGCTGAAACACAAAACAAATAAATTTACAAAAATATATACATTTTGAAATATAAATATGTCTTTATCTGCTTTTTATGTTCATTTACAGCTAAAATCAGGGCTTTTTCCCCCTATAAATATACCTCCCATAAAAGGAGGTAATCCCAAAGAAAAAAGTATGTTTTTTTCCAATTCTGAATTTGAAATTCCCAAATGTGTTACCTTATTTTGGTGTTTGATGTTTTAAAATGGTTTTGCAAATTGGTATGTATATTAAGGCTATTAAAACAACATTTACAGTGTTGGTCAATTACTGAAATGTAATCCATTAATATTTTACACAAACATATCTTTACATAGATTTTGGTAATTTGGAAAATTTCCACATTAGACAATTTCTGAGAGCCTTTTCCCAATTCCACTGGTGTTGGTGCATGGTATTCCCAAAATGAAGAAAACGCCTGAAAGTATTATCTTGGTAAAATAATAAGAAATGTCTGTCAAATGTTTAAGAAATAACCTGTGTATGGTCTTTGAATCTGTTGCAGGAAGTGAGCAAATATCTTGCATTGCTTGAAATTTTTACATGTTAGTTTTAAACATAAAATATTCTGAGACTCACCTGTTTTCATTGTAGTGTTATCCTTTAACATTGATCCTTCAATCAATTGATACAAACTTCACTTATGGAGATAAACAGACAGATTTCTATCCACAGTTTAGACTCTTTCCTGCGAGAGAATCTTCCCAGACAATGTCGCTATTCAGCAAATTTTAAACGTGGACTTAGTTTGAAGGGACACATCCAAGCATCACATGCCCATTTAGCATAAAATCTCTGACTGTCATTGTATTAATATACTAAAAATTTGCAAAATCCGAGTAGAAATCTGATTTCAGCATAATCCAGGAAGTAAACTTAGCTAAGCTCTTTGTGGTTTCCTAAATGAAGAACATCAAGGGGAGGTAATAAAAATGGGAAAAAATACCCCAAATCATATAATAAACTGTGGCCCAAATCTACAAGAATGTGTCTGAATGACCCACTACAATTTATGTTTCTTTTTGAAATATCAGCTTCCCTTTATACAAACAAATATACTTTTCTATATACCTAACCAGTGTTCCTGGGTTCTGTACCAGTACAAACCTGTTCTCCGCAAGTAACTGCCAACTTCCCCACATGAATTATCAGAGGTGAAGGACTAATGATTTCAGACACAATGTCGTTTATCAAATATTCACGGAGAACATACGCCCCGCCCGAGGATCGAACTCGCGACCCCGCGATCCGTAGACCAACGCTCTTACCTACTGAGCTAAGCGGGCGGGCCTTTTCAAGATGTAGAGCACAATATATACGTATGTTTTGCTCCATAAATATATTTTTTCTTGCAGAAGAAAGTCTAGATCATACAAGAATCAAATAAATATTTGGAAATATTAGTTTGGTATGAAACCTTTTTCATTTGCCTTTAAAATTTGCAAATACGAAAATAAAGGACACTTTCTAGTACTTTCCAGATAACAAATAGGCATGCACCCCTGATTTTTTTTTGAAAATTAAGCAAGTTGGGGATTTGCATCCTCGTTTCTATGGTAACCGGGACATATATTGAAAAAAAAAAGAAAAACAGGATTTTCTTAATTTTGCATCCTCTTCAAGAAAAAAATCGGTTTAAAGGAAATATGTGACAATGAGTTTCTAACTTTTTTTGGTTCTTACAGAGAATTGGTCCTAAAACTCTTGAACACACGTATCATCGTGACTGTCTCTTTTGTAAAATTTGAAATATTAGTGCAAGATAGATCGGCGTATATATACCCCTTCTGCACTATTATGATGCCGTTTACCGCGTTTTGCCTCTCGTATATTGTAACAAAAAATAATAACAATTGATTAATAACAAATAAGTGATAACAAATAAGTCATAACAAATAAGTCATAAGAAGTAACTAAAATGTCCCCCTGGGCTTCCGTACTTCTCAGCTTCCCTTTTATTGCAAATAAAAATACTACCCGTATAGAATTACCTTTTTTTGTAAAATACATGGCAATTGGACACGCTATTCATACTAGCCTTGCTATTCACAAATGTAATGTAACTCTATATTCATCAGAATATTTGACATCAACCTGTATTTGGTTTTAACTATTCAGGGGTCAGCATGTTAGTAAAGGGAAATTATATAGTTGCACACTTATATTTCTATCGAGCGGAATGGTTGTAAGTTTGACAAAATGGTAGACAATAAGTCGGAAAACGGCATTTGCGGTTGTTTTTTCATCAAGTAAGTGGATTTCTAATCTAGTTATAATTTACGAGTATGCGCTTAAAGTCAATAAATGATCTATAACATATTTATAGTTAAATTCTTAAATATGATGGTTTACAAACCTTATTTGGCTAACTGAATGATCAACTTAATTGATTCTCACTTTATAGTAAATAATAATAAGTATACAATGTAAGTAAAAAATGCGAAAATTTCTGGTCTAGTTTCGCCAAGAGACTGTCTCTCTCTTGTTGATTTATATTTACCTTCACACTGGCCAGACTCTGTTATGAAAACCCGTCTAATACACATTTCAATTTTCAATTAAATAGAGCAAAACTTTCATTGAGTATTTTCTGAATGTGTCAAATTACAAAATTGGGATCTTATGACGAATTGTGATCAGCTAACGAATGTAATCCAAACTGAATAAATATTTACAATCTGATGAAAAATTGTGTCAACGCAAGTGCATAATACATTTTTTTCAAGATCTAATTCACAACTGTTTCGGCTTTATCGTACGTTTAGCATGGGACTGATGAACCGTCCAAATACGGAACAATACAGGTTATTTTGTACGCACATGCGTCCAATACGGTAAGTTACTGTACGGTCACGTGTTGCAAATAAACGTTCACGATTGGATAAATAAAAAAAGATACAGAATAAATATTTTTATCATTTTATGAACCTTTTTTAACTACTCCCAACTAGAATGTATTAAAAAATGTAGACTATTTCTTTTGATTTCAATACACTTTCTAGTTTTACTTTTGTATTTTAAAAATATTGGGATAATTCAACAATCTGAACCAAAAAGACAAGTTTTAAATTTTTTCTAGCTACCGAATTCATTTATTTCTAATCTATCTTGGCTGCAGCCGCCAAGATAGGTAAAGGGAGATAATATTAATTAAACAAACTTGCATTTCTAACATTCATATCATTCCTATTAAATTTTTGCATATGATAAAATTAACTCTATTTTGGTTCGGCAACCAGGATAGGAAAATCAAGTTTTAAGAATACTTCAAGTTAGCATCATATATGCATTGAACACAGATAAATGTAAATGACCGTTTGTTAAACTTCAGTAAAAAATCCATTACTTGATCAAAATCTGGATAACCACCTTTAAAGGGTAAGGAAAGCCTGAGAGTAAGATAATTTTATATAAAAGCCTTCCTCAAACCTTTCATAACGTTGAAAGATTTTTTAAGACCGGACCATTATTGAAAAAGATATGGCAGTTTGAAATTTCAAAAAATGGCTGATCATGGAGGCGGCTATTTAAGTGTGTTTATGACGTCATTTACACACTGCTGAATTCTTTATTTAGCAAATAACCTTTTAAATAGATTAATTTCATATGTTTCTTGGGTGTAAGGTGTAAAACATGGTAATTTCTTTCATTATAGCTGGAAAAAGTAGAGAAATTATTTTACAGAAATAAGTAAATACAGTTCAGATATGTACTAAAAATATTAATAAATCCGCCATTTTGTTTTTTGTTGCCATGGAAACAAAATGGCCGCCAATTTAAAAAAAAATATTTAAATGCTCACAACATTCTTATTCTTAAATCGATTTTGAAAATTCTTTCACTTCTTTAAATGATTTAAGAAACCATGGCAGATGGATTCAACATGAAAACAACATTGCCTTTCCCTTTAAATATGTATTTTTCTTGATATTATTTTTTTATTATATTGTTCTGATAATTAGCTAAGATAATATTTCACGTTGTTCTTGATCAATGATGTTTAACTTGGTTACTGAAATTTTTGAGTCGGCTAAACGCTGAAAGCATTTGACGAGTCCTTGCTATCGCCCGATTTCTCATTCACATTAAATGGCCTCACAACACAGCGAATTGATGTAGTTCCATTAGATTGTCTTTAATTTCAAAGAGTTCATTGATCAGATGAAGTTCAGTTATGTCAATCCGATTTGCTATGACCAATATACGATGTAATCTGTCAAATTTTTGAAGTGTAATTGTGCAATACTCGAATAAAGCCACGTATTTTCTACCGCGGTAACTCATTAAGCATAAACACGTATAACGATTCTGCGGGATTTGGTAATACATTTGCGCATATGATTATGGTGACTAATTTTATGCCCTTTTGTCACAAAATATCAAATATGATGTTCACAAATTCAAATAAAAACTGCATATTAACTTATTAGCCAAATTATCCATTTGTTACCCTGTCCGTTTCAAAAAAATCTTTAAAATCATTGCGCAAATAACAAATTTATTGCGCTGTGCATTTCATGAATTGCGCAGGCTTACCAAACTTGCGTAACATCCAGCGAAAGACAAAATATAGTTCCAGAACATACTGCTAGTATTTTATTGAGTCGGGTACCTCTGAAAGCATTGGAATGTCTCTTATCAAAGAGTTTACCACATCGATGAAATAATATTATGGCAGCTTCATTTTAAATGACCCGAATAAGATATGTGCAGTACATTAATTCTTCCGCGAGAATTAGCGGATGAATCCTAACAACATTTTGGGCACTTGTCGGCGAACACACGTGACCTGTTTATAACAACGCTTCTACGACTTTGCGTTTGAAAATACGGACTTCGGTTTACCGAAAAAATACTACGAAGATCGGCCAGATAAAAATGATGCAAAATCGCGAGTGGCGAAAATGCAAACGTCTATAACTTCGTCCTAAATCGTAACCTTTCTGGAATTTTGACTGGTTCCGATAGTTTGCTTACGATTCAGGTCGCAAAAAAATGAAACCGTCACCCATTCATGATGACACATGGGTTGAATTTTGCAGTCAGTAAGCGGATAAATTATCGGGAGAAGAAGCTCTTACTAGTTTGTTTAATTACGACTGATTTTAAAAATGATTTTATTTCTTATTTTTCGAGAAATAAACAGTCGGCGAAACATTAAATTGTATTTTCTTGTAGTTTTCGAAATCGAAAGTAGATCGTCTATGTTAGACTACTTTGACGAAACGAAACAACTTTTTTATGAAATGATTTAAATAAGAGGTAATTTCACCATAAACTTTATTGTCAGATACTGCCAATTGCTGCTAAACTGTCTTATCAATATATTGTTGAAACTGGAGATTTTGGCGGTATTAAGAAAAGTGTACGTATCCGGGTATAATATTTTGGGTAAATATCGAGCTGTGTTATGAAATTTTAACAATCAAGTAACAGACATGATAGATATTATTGTAACAGAAATGATTCTAGAATTTATTTTTATAACACATACATAGAATCTATATCAGACTTATATTCTAGTCCTGAAGCATGACCTGAAAGTAAAAATATGAAGTGACAGTCATTCATACTTTGGATATTGTAATACTAAAAAGAATCTAGGTAATATTTAAAAATTGAAACATAAAATTTTCAGTTAGAAATCGCACCAAAGACTGTATCAAGGGTGTACATTTTCAAAATTTTCTTGTGATGATACCCCAAACCCTACTTGCAGGAGGGGGTATCCTCCCACCCCCCCCCCCCCCCCCATATTGCCACTTTACAGTTTGATACATTTGCCCTTTTACCACCTGCCACAATGCCCATTTCAAAATCTGACTGCAATTCAAAGGAACACCCCTCCCCACACCCACCCTGCTACCGACCACGTAAAATGGCTCAAATATTTTTCAGCCCAGTCTGGGCCTGTCTGTCTACATGAATCAAAATGGATAATTGAAAGTGCATGGACTTGGGGACTACTGACATGGTTTTGAAGGGGTTAACAGGTCTGAAATAGAATAAATGATTGTTTTAACTAAAAAAGAACTGCATTTATTAATATCGGTTTTCTTTTCCGATATTGGTAGCTAGTCCGAGTAACTTCCCTTAGTTTCGAATGCGCAATTTTCCTGTCAGTGTAAACATTCATGACACTATATATTGACACTCAGCAACATTTACATATCTTTAAACGCAAAAGTAAGTATACTTTAAATTCACATCACTTATAATATGATTGAACAATACCTAATGTATGACACGGTTATCGCCAGGCCCGTTATCTGTAAAATATCTGAACAGTTCTTTCGTCCATCCGTTACAAATTGTATGTGGCAATTCACGCTATAAAATTTCAATAAATTGTCATATTCAAATTTTATCATGTGCGAATATATACCAGCCGATAATTGCCTGTTTTTGATAATGCCAGAGGCAAATGTTTACTGGAAAAATATATATAGTCATGGACAGTATCTTAGTGTCAGCTGTTAAATTGTAGTTTGTACTTTCAACATTTTTATTTTTGCGAACCACTCTTCAATTTTAGAGAAATATATTGGGTTTAAATACGTGTAAAGTTTTACTAGGTATCGATTGAATGTCCATTTCATCTATTGTAACTTTTTGTTTCGAAATGGCAAAGCTTTAACAACAACAACAACAACAACAACAGCAATAATAATAATAATGGTGGTGGTGGTGATGATGACTTTATTTAATGATGATGAAATACAGGTGTCTTTCATAAAAAAAGAAGAAAAAAAAAGAAAAAACAACATAGTAGAGCCTAAAAATAAAAAAGAATGAACAAAGATAAATAATCTACGATATAGCAGGACATTAGGTCAATAATCGAATTCAAAGCCATCATTTCTAAACAGTCACCTAGTTCGTTCTAATAAGAAATGTTGCCAAACTAAGCGCATAATAACTTTTTCATCAGTTGGCTGTTATAGTTAACATTCTCATCTCGATATCAAATTTCTACAGAACAGAACAGAACAGAACAGAACATGACTTTATTAACTCAAGTTACATATGCAACATGTGAGTATACAGACAGAGGTAAATTATTACAAATTTTCATATGACATGGTGTTTCTATAAAAGTAAGTATGCTAACATTATTTCTATTTCATTATAACATTATAAACAGTGACTATAAGAAAAGAGAGAAGAGTTGATGATCGTACTTCAATAGATATTGGGGCAGGAGGTGCGCATGGTGGGGGGGGGGGGGGGGGGAAGGGGTGAATGCCCAGATAACATATTTACCTTCGTTATTATACTTTAACCCGGGACGATTTATAACTGACTAATTCATGACGTGAATGCCCAACTGACCTTATTAATTTTCCCTATCAAATTTTAACTGGACAAGTAAATTGGGGCAGAAGTACTACGTTATTGAAATAGATGTAGTGCCTGTCCGGTCTGGTCCGACATACGTGAGGATAGCCCTACCGGAAGCCGAAAAGGGTGATTTCCTGTGGAGCGTTCCAGCCGGCTAGACGTCCGATAAAACATAACCCAGTAATCTGCCAGTAGAGAAACATCTACGACAGTATCAACTTAATAAGGTTATTGGTAAGTTGTCTTGGGCTATATTGAATAATCACCAATTACAATATTGGTGGCAGCGGTGATTTAGAGCCCAATTTCGTCGACCAATAAATCGCTATCTAGCAGATTTTGATTTTTAGATTCGGCCATTTTGCCGATCTAAAAACTTTGTAATTCGGGTGAGATAAAGGACCAAGGGGGGCGTAATTGTATTTAGACGATTACGTTCTTGGTCAGATACATTTAAAATTTTATTTTGAGTGTATTTAGTCGAATAATTGAAAAAATTATTCGAATCTCGCGGATAACTGTCTGCGCATGCGCCATCGGAAATCCAGGAAGTCGGCATTTCATTTTCCTTTGGTGAATTTTTCAGGATCCATAAAAGGTATATTTTTTGGATTAGTCTGGAATTGAAATAATAAATTTATTTCTTTATTGTTTGTTGTTATTCTTTTGATTTTTATCGAAGATGGCACAGAAAGAAGATTCAAAAGGTAAGCCTTTTGCTATAGAAGTGAGTGCACAGGTGGTCCCAATTAATTTTGCGACACTTGAGCAATTAAAAACAATACCGGGCATAAATGAAAAAATTGCCAAGGCACTTTTGTCCGTTCGTGAAGCTACTGGGAATTTGACCCCAGAAACGCTGTCGGTAATTTGTCGTAAGAAATTTACGGACTTAGAGCTGGGTAAAATTGATTTTACCCGGAATAAAATGTGGGTACAGGTGGAAGGTGATGAACAGGCTAAGACTCCTAAGGAGCCTAGCATAGCATCACGTATAAAGGCCGAAGGTATAAGGTCTGCTCATGCTAGACCTGGGGTTTCGCCAGTAAGGGCCATCCCCAGACCTATTTATATGTCTGCAATGGCTCAAAAGGAATTTCATAGTAAATTTCAGCCATTGTTGATGAGTCCGGCCGAATTTGTATCTGCAACACCGGCGGGCAGGAGTAAAATAGATGTACCAAGGACGAAATTAAAGTTCGACCTTGGTGAAACTAGCACCCCTAAAGAGGGTGATGGTAATGCGAAAGCAACCAAACCATCGCCAGAGTTAGAGGTGACCGCTGACTATAGTAGGGCAAGGAAGTCAATAAGTTCCTTACCAAAACATCTGACATTCGACGGTAAAGGCAGCTGGGAGGCTTTTGATTTAAAGTTTACCAGATATGCGGAGGCCTGCGGATGGTCAGATGTAGAGAAATTTGATGGCTTGTGCTGGGCACTTACTGGCAAAGCTATTGAATATTATGTATTAATACATGATAGAGCGGACGTGAACTCGTATAAGAGTTTACGTAGTAAACTAGAAGCGCGTTTTGGGGAACAGGAGCTGCCGGCAGCAGCTCAAACACAATTTCAACAAGCTTGCCAGAAAGATGGTGAGTTGTTGGATGATTATGCAGACCGGCTTTTGACTCTTGCGGCGAAAGCATTTAAAAGTCTGCCAGATTCATTTGTGACCAATCAGGTCATAAATCGTTTCTGTCAGGGCCTATTGGATAAGGATGCTGGACAGAATGTGTTCATGCTTAATCCTCTTAGTATCCAACAGGCTAAACAGATGGTTCGAAAGTACCAACAGGGACATTCGGCCATATATGACAAATCAAAACGCGAAAGCAAGCGGCGTGAATCTGAACGGGTTTACGCTGTGAGTAAAGGATCCGGAAGTGCTAGAGAAGCACCGGATAATAGAACTGTCATGGAGGCAATTAAACAATTGCAACAAACATTTGATAAAGTCATGGCAGTTAAGCACAACCGAGATAGGCCAAAGCCTAAAGCTAAAGAAGGGCCTTTTCGGTGTTATGGGTGCGGCAAGGAGGGACATTTCCGCCGGGACTGTCCAAATAAAAGAACCGATCAACAGGATCGGGTAAACTACAAAGGGTCGGACAAAGCAGTGGCACCCCGACCCTAGATAAATTCCCTGTTCCGGAAGAACAGAAAGACCACTGTAATATCACTTGTAATAACCAGGTTAATGTGGAGGTTGAATCTGATCTTGAGCATGTTGTTGTATGCCAGGTAAAGTCGGCCTCTCAGTTTTCCATGGGAATTCAAGTGGGTGATCAACCGGTAAAAGCAATTGTGGACACTGCTGCCCAGGTCACAATTATTTCAGACAAGGTCTATAATTCCTTGCGGTATAAGCCCCCTAAGGTCAAAGAGGTTAAACTTATGACTGCTGGGAGGGAGTTATGGTTAAACGGCTACATTGTTGGCCCCGTCCGGTTGAAAATAGGATCGAAATGGTATAAGGAGAATGTATATGTTGCCCCAATAGAACAACAAATGTTGTTAGGTTTTGACATTCTATGTGATAAAGGCCAGTCGATTTTAGACATGGGTAGGGGTATAATAATCTTTGACGGCATGCACATAACTCTTGATGTTGATAGCATAAACGGTTTTCCTTCAGTGTCCAGGGTTACTGTGGCTAAACGCAAGGTTATTCCGCCTCATTCGGTAGCCCATGTAAAATGTAAAATGGACACAGAACTTACTGATTATGTCATTGAGCCATTAGACCAGTCTAAGGTATGGAAGCCTAGGGTGGTCAGGGAAGGGTTCACTGATCCAGTAGTTTGTGTTGTAAACCCCACTGATAGGTATAAATTAATTTCAAAGGGATCTGAGATAGGGAGAGCTTATCCAGTGTCCGAAATTATTGAAGTGGGGGAGGAGGATGAGGAGTATAAAATAAATCAGATTTCTGATCTGGGTCGGCAACAGGACACTGTTCCTAGGCCGGAGAGTGATAGTGCTCTCCCGCCCCACCTTCAGCAAGTATACTCCGATTCCTGTGAACATCTGAATGAAGAGCAACAGCAGCAGTTGGCTCAGTTGCTTATTGAGTACCAAGATGTGTTTGCTCAAGATGAGTTTGATCTTGGTAATTTTACTGCAATGGAACATGTTATTGAAACGGGTAATGCTGAACCAGTTAAGCAACGCATGAGGCGCACGCCTGTGTGTTTTGCTGGTGAGGAAGAGGCCCACCTCAATAAAATGTTAAAGGCAGGGGTCATCCAAGAGTCAATATCTGACTGGGCTTCCGCCCCAGTACTTATCCGGAAAAGGGACGGCACCGTCAGGTGGTGCATTGACTATAGAGCTTTAAATGAAAAATCTCAGAAAGATGTGTTTCCTTTGCCCTTAGTGGATGACTGTCTAGACACTCTGTCCGGGAGTGTATGGTTTTCGAAGCTTGATGCTAACTCTGCCTACTGGCAAGTTCCCATCAGGGAAGAAGACCGGAAAAAGACTGCCTTCATAACGAAATACGGTCTTTTTGAGCATGTGCGATGGGATTCGGTCTATGTGGAGCACCAGCTACATATGCTCAAATTATGAATTTAGTCCTCAGAGGCCTAACATGGAAAGCGGTGTTAGCCTTTCTGGACGATATAGTAGTGCTTGGTAAAAGTTTCAGAGACCATATGGTTAATCTGAAAGAGGCCTTGCAGAGGTTTCGCACATACAAGCTGAAACTGAAGCCTAAGAAATGTATCTTTTTCCAGAAAGATATAGAATTCTTGGGAAGGAATGTCAGTGGCAATAGCTTAGCAATGTCTAAGACTGACATTGAAGTGGTCCAGCAATGGCCGGTTCCAACATGCGCAAAGCATGTAGAACGGTTTATGGGCCTAGCGAACTACCATAGAGGCTTCGTTAAGAACTTTTCGAAGTTAGCTGAACCTCTGTATGCTGTGACAGGCCAACGTCAGTTTGTATGGCGGGAAGAGCAGGCTAAAGCTTTTGAAGCTTTAAAAGAAGCTCTGACGCAGCCGCCTGTGTTGGCCTTGCCAACCGAAACTGATAAATTCATCCTGGACACGGATGCCTCTAATAATTCTATTGGAGCAGAATTACTTCAGGTCCAGGATGGCAAAGAAAAGGTCATTGCATATGGTAGTTATGCTCTTACAAAAGAGCAGAGAAATTATTGTGTCACAAGAAAGGAGCTGCTTGCTGTAGTTAGATTTACCAGGCAGTTCAGACACTATTTACTTGGCAGACCGTTTATTGTACGGACTGACCACTCGAGTTTAAGGTGGTTAATGGGGTTCCGAGAGCCTCAAGGTCAACTGGCGAGATGGCTAGAGGAGCTGTCTCAGTATAATATGGTGCTGCAGCACAGGGCAGGTCGTGAGCATGGTAATGCTGACACTTTGTCTAGAATGCCGGCTGAGGATAGGCATTGCGAAGAGTATCATGCTGGTACACGACTGGAACAGTTGCCTTGTGGCGGGTGTAAATATTGTAAGAAGGCCCATGATAGTTGGGAAAACTTCTATGAAGAAGTAGACGACGCAGTGCCGTTGGTAAATAAGGGTAACCCAGACAATACCTCTGTGGGTGGCCATCACGGAGTATCTGGGAACCTGGGGCCAACAAAGGCATGGGAACGACTGTCTACGGGTATCAAGACGGAACCACCACTAAGACTGAAGGTGAGAGTGGCAAGCCAGCCCTTGCAATAGAAGTCTCAGATGCAGAATGCATATCTGAGAGTAGCCTACCAGATGAAGTAATTTTATCTGGCATGGATGTAGACCACTCTGGGGGAGTAAGCCCTATTGTGGTAGATATGTTCAGGGATGCTGTAGAACTCATTCCCTGGGAGGTGTCTGAGCACAGCCCAGGAACTGAAGTTACAAGCATAAATATGGTAACCACGAGGAAAGGTGCCAAAAATCAGACTGAGGCGGGTAAGGGTCTCGGTAATAAAGTCGATTCTGGACAATCAGGTTCAGTGTCTACTGCAGGGCAACCAAGTGCACAGTATAAGGTCCGATCCCCCGGAAAGGACAAAGGACTTGCCGTACCTACGGGTGCGACAGGTAATTCCGACTCTATACAGAGTCAGGGGTCTAGCCTTCAGAGTTCGACCCCGGTACCAGATCAAGGAACTCTGAGGGATAAATCAAGGCTGTGTAGTTGGGGGTTCTCAGTAGCAGATTTGAGAGATGCTCAGAAACAGGATGTGGAATTGCTGTTTGTTTTGAATTGGTTACGAGAGAGAATAGATCCGGATCCGTCCGATCTGTTTCGTGCCAGTCCAGGTGCTAAGTCAAATTGGTTAAACAAAGAACAATTTCTTCTGTTAGATGGTGTTTTATACCAGAATGACTCAGAACAAGATGACATTCGTCTTGTTATACCAGAAAGCCTGAAAGAGGAAGCTATAGCACTCAACCATAGACTTCCATCTTCGGGGCATCAGGGTGTGAAACGCACTAAGGAGAGGGTTAAGGAGAAATTTGTCTGGTATGGGTTAGGCAGGGACGTTCGACAGTACGTGTCGCAATGTGAAACCTGTAATCAGAATAAGAAAGCCGATCGGCAAGGAAAGTGCCGATTGACTGAATACCAGGCAGGTTCGCCCATGGAAAGAGTACATATTGATTTCCTAGGTCCCTTACCTAAAACTCCTAGGGGCAATGAGTATGTACTTATGATGGTAGACCAGTTCACCAAATGGGTGGAATGTATACCACTCCCTAGTCAGTCCGCAGAAATTACTGCACGGGCAGCTGTGGACGGTTTCTTTACAAGGTTTGGAGTGCCCTTTGAGATATTTTCTGATCAGGGCAGAAACTTTGAATCGAAACTGTTTACGGAGGTCTGTAAAGTTCTTGAAATACACAAAGCAAGGACTACTCCGTATAGACCTTCTGCAAACGGTCAGGTAGAAAGGTATAATCGCACTCTGATGGATGCGGTTAGGTGTTTCATTGGCAAATCACAAAACCAGTGGGATTTGCACCTTCAGCAAATAGCTGGAGCGTTGAGATCATCTGTGAACCGTATGACCGGGTTTACGGCCAATAAGTTAATGTTAGGTCGGGAGGTCAATGCGCCTGCTCACCTAATGTTTCCTCAGCATCTGGGTAAAAGCCAGTCCCCTAGTGATTACTCAGATGAATTGGTCCAAAAGTTGCGGGAAGCACATGATACAGCCCGCAAAATGATGAAAACTTCCTCTAAACGAATGAAGCGCAACTATGACTTGCGTTTACTAGAGAGGAATTATGAGGTAGGTGATAGGGTCTACCTACTTGATACTGCGGTATTGAAGGGTAAATGCCGCAAGCTCTGTCCACCATGGAAGGGACCAGGGGTGATAGTATCCAAATTGTCATCATTCCTCTTCCGTGTTAAACTAAGAAATGCTGTTTTGGTAGTAAACCATGATAGACTAAAACAGTGTAAGGACAGGGAAGTGCCACGGTGGATTAAGCACTGGGAGCAAAATCCAGGTGACATAACTGCCGCTAAAGGCAGCGACCGAGTCTACTGCTTATGTCGAAAGCCATGGCAGGGTAGATTTATGATCCAGTGCGATTTCTGTAAAGAGTGGTTCCATGGGTCCTGTGTGAACATAACCGCTTCAGATGCACTAGACATAAATCAATACAAGTGTCCGGACTGTCTAAGAAGAGTGAGGACTCAAAATTGAACATTTTTGGGTCTATTTTCAGAATCATGGCTGAAGAGTACAGGGACGGTCTGGGCAGGGCAATGAAGGTGCTCAAGATGGGCAACCTGATGAACCCAAAGGAATTAGCATTCAAAATCACCTCTAGTAGGCGACCGAACAGGTTTGAAATCCTGTTGGACCATGTCCGTGAAGCCAGAAACAGGCATAAGTTTAGTTGGTTAAGGGATCTGGCCAGGGAGTTAGACATTCTACAGTGTCACTCCCGTGAGTGGATTTCCCAGAATGTGAGCCGTTTGGGGCCCATTCGTAAATCCAAGTGGCAGGATGCCCCACGTGAACAGAGTAGGGACATCCGATTAGGGACAGATCCGGCTATTGAACGGACTGGTGAGAATCTCGAGTCGGTCCCTCCGGCAGAGCAGCAATTGCTTGCTGGGGGAGAGGCTGACAGCGAGTCAGAATCGGTTTCTTCTGGAACTGCCGAAAAGTTGTTGGGAGGTAACAGCCCAACAAAACCCTCAGGCAGTGGGAAGCCGGTTAGTCCGGTTAAGCCTCGTCCGCGTGAGCGAGACGAGAGTAAGACCCAGCACAGTGCTTCTGGGACAGGGCAGGTTCCGCAAGGCCCTGTTTCTAGAAGCCCGGCAGAGAGGGCACAAAGACCTTCTGTTCGGCAAGACAAGCCTCAGCTAGTCATTACTGTGCCGGGTAAGGGTAAGCAGCCTGCTGGTCCGGGGAAAGGGTCCCATGTTAAAGGCCGTTCAGTTCAACATACGCTGAGTGGAGAAACCCTTGCAAAGAGGCCAAAGCTGTCTTTGGGAGAAACAGGGCAACCAGGGCATGGCCCTAGGTGTCCGGTAGGAGGATGTGGGGCAGGTGTTAGTCGCAAACATGCGCTTCTCTGTCATTTGCCTGGTGTGTTTAATCTGGCACTTTCAGGAGATGAAATATCTCAACGCAGGTTAAGCGCCCTGAAGCTATGCTGCAGGTGGCTTTTAGGAGCACATCGGGAGCTCAGTGATTTACTGGTTTATATTGAATCGCTGAGTCCACTATCCTCGGTTGAGCAGCCAGATGCCTCCACTGTGCAGGCAATGGTTGATTTGGGTAGGACTTTGGGGGTGTCGGTTGCTAGGGACGTGCTATTAAGACCGGAGGGTAATGATGTCACGGCCTTGGTACACTGGCGCTTTCTATTGTCATTGATGTCAATGTTAGAGCGACATCAGGTTGAGAAACTTGGACACTTATTTCAGCTGTCCCAAGATGATCAACAGAATCTCCCTAAGTTGCCTGAGGCCTTTGATAGTCATTGTCACCTTGACAGGACTATGAGGGAGTGGGGGATGACTAACCCATCTCTGAAAGAGATGAGTAATCTGAACCCGCTAGAGTCTCACGAGGTTCACCTCGTGGGAGTTGTAGGGGTTTTCTGTGACCCTGAGACTTACCCTACACAGGAGGGTATTAAATCATGGTCTGAACAGGTGTCGTACCGGTCGTGGGAATCCACCCCGGAAGGCTCTTACCGATAAAGGGTTCAGTAAGCTGGCGGAAGTTCTCCAATTTCCGGAGGTAGCAGGATTGGGGGAGATAGGTCTTGATCGAACTGAACCTGCTGAAAAATGGGCTGAACAGCTCCGCAAGGTTGAGCAAGTCCTGACTTTGCTGCAACCGGAGCATGTGCTCGTTATTCATTGCAAAAGTTTGACAAACCTTTCAGATGAGTCTCTGTTAACTATGTTTTACTTGTTACAGAGTCATCCCTCAGTCAGTAAGGAGCAGCTGATTCACCTTCACTGCTTTACAGGGTCTTTGGACATATTACAGAAATGGTTAGAGGTGTTCCCTAACACTTATGTTGGGTTCACAGTTATGATCTGTAAGTCCAATGACTACCTAGACATGCTCCAGAAACTAGAGTCTTCCCGTTTGCTCCTTGAAACGGATGCTCCTTATTTCAGCCCGCCACGCTGTAAAAAGTCCAATCCCTATATGATTGGATGGGTTGCATCCAGGGTAGCTGAGGCCAGAGGCCAATCTTGGGGTGACCTCCTCAAGTTGGCAAGTACTAACGCAAAAAGACTGTACATTGAGAAGCTCCCTCCAGTCTCAATGTACGGTGATGAGTCCGGTTAAGCCATAGGGGCTCAGCCCGGTGTACTGTGGATGAAATGTCCATAGTCACCGGTAGTTGTGGTATTGTGACTGAAAAGCCGCAATACTAGTACTGGTTTTACCCAGGAATCTCTCATTATTGAGAGTAAGAGACCATGGCTAACTCCCATGGTCTAAGACTACCTCCTTCTATAGGACGGGGAGGAGTGTAGTGCCTGTCCGGTCTGGTCCGACATACGTGAGGATAGCCCTACCGGAAGCCGAAAAGGGTGATTTCCTGTGGAGCGTTCCAGCCGGCTAGACGTCCGATAAAACATAACCCAGTAATCTGCCAGTAGAGAAACATCTACGACAGTATCAACTTAATAAGGTTATTGGTAAGTTGTCTTGGGCTATATTGAATAATCATCAATTACAATATAGACTATAGACTGTGCGTGGGAGAAAAGCATGATTAAAGCTGGCGTGTGAGTAAACATAAGTCACGTGGTTTATTCAGGTCAAGGTGTGTAATTTACATGTGAGAGTTATGGAGTGGTTTTTCAGAAATGTAGAATGTGACACATGTGATTATATATTCTACGATTGTGGATTTACATATAAGACTTGGGAAAAAAAACATTATTACGAAAAGAAGTACTACTAATTATTGCCGGACTTCTATTATGTCATCACTGTAATCTGCAAAAGGAATGTTTAATTGTATTGCATGAACACAAATGTATACTTGTATATGCACAAAGGAAGAAAGAAACCAAAAAAAATATATTATACATATTCTCTGAATGTACCTGAAAAAGCAATTCTTTTTTATTGGATTGCCGACTAGAAACGACACCGCAACACCTATGTTATATACATGTTGGGTAAAAAAAACAACACGTGAATGAAGAGTAATAAAATACAGAGAAAGTAAAAACAGGGTTAATATTGATTAAAGCCACTAAAATCCGGAATAAAATTAATATTTCTCCCAAAACACGCCAATATCTAAATAGTTGTAATGATAACTGCGCGAGAGTGTAATGAATTAAATTGCGGATAGTATAATGTCAAATTATTTAAAATGTTGCTTAATTAAAAAATAACGATGTTTTTCTGATCTAGATTGACTTCTGTAGGCACCTGATGTTCTAAAATTACATTAGGACTTTAAATACGTCAGTAATAATAACAACTGAATTTAATATCGTATGTTTTCGCTTTGCTCTAGTTATTTACTTTCTTTAAGACAGTGTAATTTGAGGCAGATATTAAACCTGATTTACTTTTATATGTATATTTACCGAGTAAACGAAATTGTCTGATAAAGAAGATTTGTTATTTTAGGACGAACAAAATTGCTTTGAATGACTCTATTCTTTAAATTTATTTCGGACACCTTAGTTAATATACAGTTTTTGACTTATGTTGAAGTTAATGTGTGATTTTACGGACCTGTAAAAATGATATTGACCGAGGACGCAGCCCGAGGTCAATATCATTCCTACAGGTCAGTAAAAACACATATTGACCGAAACACAAGTCTATAATTGTTATATTATATGCCCTTCTCAAATGTATTCATTTGACTGGCCTATATATTTCATACATATAAGAAAAATGGTATCACAAGAGTCATTTTCACTTTTGTAGGTCAATATCGCTTTTTGCGGACCTGCGCGTGCACTCATTTCAACCAAGCAAATGAACGCATTTGAGAAGGGCCTATAATGTTGATAAATATTTAATATGTGAGCTATTTGCTGAGAGCATTATTAAAAAGGTCAACTCCACAGCATAAATTTATTCAGAAATTGCCAGTATTTTAATGCAAAAACAAAAATGACCTTAGCGTCTGCCCTTGTTCAGATATTTTTTTTATTATTCTCGTTAATGTTCGTATTCCTATCTGAATGAGAAATTGCAGTCAAACCTAACTGGTTTATACTGACTGGAAGCAGTACTAATTATGTTTAGAAAAAAATACAGAAAAAAATCAATACACAAAGTTAAACGTCAAAATTATTTAAAACAAAACAGTAAAATCAAGAAACGGGACAGATTTTCGTTGGTGGGGATAACATTATTGTTGCAAGTCAAATGATATTAGTTTAGGATCGTAGTTTTTGTAAAGAGTTTTGAGTAGCAAACATTCTGTTTCCCCAAAATATTATGATAGTTTATATATCATACCACATTTATATAACACTCTTTTCACGCACACGTACACGTCCAATAGGCTGCAAATATACAATTACAAATTTAACACAAAAATGCCTCTTTGCATGAACAAAACATGACTAAAAAACAACAACAACAATTGCAAATAATCTTATTTTCCAGTCAGGTTACAACATGGTAACACATGACATTAAGGCAAAAGTATGTGGGTTTATCGGCAAAAAAACAATTACTTTTCCTTGGGATAGCAAACAAACGAATATCGGTCATACAGTGAGTGATGTATATATAATAAATGTGAGGAAAAATCACATTTATACGGTGCCCGTAAAGTGAAATGTGTAACTTTTTTGTTTCGCACAAACGAAATAACATTTCGTACAAACGAAATCTTATTTTGTAAAAACGAAATACATTTCGTAAAATTTCGTTTTTACGTAATAACATTTCGTTTTTACGAAATCTTATTTTTTTTTCGTATAAACGAAAAAAAAGTTTCTTATGTCACTTTACAGACACCGTACATTTACGGGAATAGAATTTATTAAAGATGAAAAGTTGACGGCAAACGCTTTTAAATAAATATTTTATTTATTTTTCCTCTACCGGTTTCAATCAATCTTCAGGAGGTTATAATTAGCAAGCGTCTACTTATTATAACCTCAATGAAAATTTAGACATTAAATATCAAACGGCCGTTTTATTTGTCCAAGTCAAATAAAACCTTTATCCTACGGGTACATGATCATAATAAAATTTGAACGATTTCAGTTTAACAAGTTTAAACATTTTATTCAAGTTTCATCTTAGTGTATACATGAACATATATAATAAATACAGTACATGTAACACAAAACCAATCTGTTCACATAAAAAGAAATGAATCACAATGATGTCATTCTAATTGAAACATGATCTTACAACTAAAATACTGATAAAAGTTGTTAATAGCATGTTATTTAACATTAATAAAAAGGTAAAACTATCAACAGTAGGAAGTTTTTACCCAGAATAAGGACGTTTTCTTCTTTCATTAAGCAAATTATGGCAGGTTTTGGCAGCAATAAATACCGCATTTTCACTACTAAAAGTGTTTATCAATCTTTCATTATCAGACATCATATCGTAAGTCAAATTTGGTAAGTCATCAGTTGCAGAGATCAAATTTTTCCTGATATCATTGAATATGGGACAATGGAATAAAACTAGTTTTCATCTTCAATAAAACCTTGACAGTTAAAACAGCATCTTCTATTCATTTTTAAATTCTCATATCTCTCTGTCTCAATTCTCAGGGGTGCAACACCACATGTAAATTTTGTAAGTAAAAGGTAAATTCTTGTACAGATAATCTTCTGTAGTATATTCTGACTTACACAACCTGTATGTACGTAATTTTTTGCCACCTTATCCACTTAATGCTTGATTATTTTCCAACATGGCATTCAATTTTTCCTTTTCAACTTCAAACAATTTCATTTGATTCAACGAGAGAGACTGTTTAACATTTGTAACCTTACTATCTAGATGGATACAGTTAATGTTTTGCAATAAATTTTTCAATATATTCAATTAATCCATTCTTAACTTTGACACCTCTTGACCATATAAATATCTTCTTACTTATTCTGAAGTTCTCCATATTCATAACTCTAAAATAGTGCCTGAGAACAGATCTCCGAAGTCTAACATTTAGTGGTTTCCATCCCATTTCCCGCTTACTGCGTAAGCATGAGTTTGGATTATATCATCCCATGCCTAGAAAATAACGCATGGACATTGCCACAGATTTTGCAATTTTATGATAGTCCAAATATTCATTTAACACAACCCCTAAATATTTGTGCCTGTGTACATATTCTAAGACATTATTAAGCTTGAAAGTGTGATTTGATCTTAGCATACAATTTGTCCTAAAATGTACAATCTTTGATTAATCACAATTCACAATCATTTTACTATTGTTACACCATATTGACATCTGATCCAGCATATGTTGTAAATCTTTATCATTATCAGCTAAACGAACTTCATCACCATAAGTAAAACACTTGTTCTTGTATTTCCTATTGTAACTCCTTTCTCAAGACCCTTGATAGAAGTAACTAAATCATTGATATAGAAGTTGATCAACATTGGGGATAGGGGACAACCTTGCTATATATTGAACCAGTGTGTGTCTAAACCATTCAAACGGACGCAGCATTTCACATCTTTGTATAAAGATTCTTTAGCATTAAAATGTTTGCCCTTTAGTCAGATGTTCTGCAACCTCCGTCACAATGTATTTCTGTCCAAAAAATCTATAAAGGCTGCAAAAGTAGGCAATCTTTCAAGCTTTCTCGTTTCAACCCTGGAAGTAAGAGTTTGCATTTGTTCTACAGTGCTTTTGCCTTAAAGAGAATTCCTATAGCTTTTTTCCTTTCATAGATTTTTTTCAAATTCATATATATGATAGGAAAATTTGTGCTGAAAACAATGAGCAAATAAAAACAATGGGTCGCCAGGCTTGTTTTTTGAAAAATTGTTTTGAACACACCCACTATTGCTGAAACTGCCAGCGATTTTTCAACATTTTCATAATTTTCTGCTTATTTATCAAAACCAACCAAAATATGCATGAAGACAGCACAAAAGGGTTTATTCCTTTTACAATTTTGTTATATACGTTTTTGATATCATAGTCATATTTGTAATACTATATCATTACAATAATGGTTACAAATGAAAAAATATCTTGTTTCATATTCACTTTTGTGAACTTTTTTCAATGAAAAATACCCATAGTGAAGAATTTTGTTTTTAATTTTGAAAAAAACTGTGTCATAGATTTTTTTCCTGTTTTTCTTGTATATAAATAATTGTATTGTGAACAAAAAAATGGCTAAAAATATATGGGTCACCGGGCTAAATTGTATGTTAAGACCGCTTGAATACAACACCTGTTCGGACGAAAAATGGCGCGAACCTGACCAATTTATTACATGTATATCTGTTAGAAGTTAAAAAAGTTTTAAAAAACTTAATTCTTTCTATAATTGAATACTAAATAATCTGAGTGGAGATATTGTCTTATTAATACAAAGTTTATTATCTAACATTATGTGAACAACACTGTCTTTGTACTAAAATGCGCCGTCAAAACAAAGCCACAAAAGTGGGAAGATACATGTCAGGCATGATTCCTGTCAGTACAACATAAACCATTATCAACATTCGATTACTGATAAAACAAGTTATTTTATTCAAGATTATTCATATTTAAGATTGTCTGTCACGTTTCAACAAATGTTGACTTCACTTCATTTTTCCATAGATAGTGTTGGCTGCGAGGAAAGATGCGCATAAAAAACTGTAGGAATTCCCTTTAACAGAATCCATTTTGCTATTCTCATATTACTTATTTTTGTTAGCCATTTTTCTAATTTGTTATTTAAAACACTGCAGTAAATCTTATACATACGTGGAGCTGATGTTATTCCTCTTTATGACATTGGATCATAAACATCTATTGACTTTGGAATAGGGGTAATGTTTCCTTTCTACCAGACCGATGGCACATTGCCACTAAAACATCTATTAAATTAACTGTGCAACGGCCACGGCTAAGTCATTTTTCAACAATTCATTTGGAATCTCATCATGACCCGGCGCTTTACCAGATTTCGCTTTCAAGATACATTTACGGGTTTCTTCAATAGTAATAAATTGTTGAAAAAATCCCATCCTCAACAATACCACTAGTAACATATATAATATTATCATCATTAGAAATGTTATATCTCGTACTGTTCGCAGAGTTAAGAAGCGATTCAGAATCTGAAATCTACTTTTGCAGTGCAGCACATCAAAACTGATGTACCCATCAGGCATCCGAATTTCAAAGGGTATCTTTTACAGTCTTTTATTACCAATACCAGTTTTACCAATGCTATTCCAGAAAGATCTGGAATCCTGTGAAACAGCAGTTTTCAGTTCAGCCTGTGCTTTATAAACATATTGCCTCTTAGCACTTTGCACATTATGGTCAATCTCTTTGGGTTTAGTGACATAAATATGCTTTAATTTTTTTTGTTGGGTTTAACGTCGCACCGACACAATTATAGGTCATATGGTGACTTTACAGCTTTGATGGTGGAGGAAAACCCCAGGTGCCCCTCCGTGCATTATTTCATCACGAGCGGGCACCTGGGTAGAATCACCGACTTTCCGTTAGCCAGCTGGATGGCTTCCTCACATTAAGAATTCAACGCCCTGAGTGAGGCTCGAACCCATATCGATGAAGGGCAAGTGATTTGAAGTCAGCGACCTTAACCACTCGGCCACGGAGGCCCCTAAATATGCTTTAAATGTTGCCTATTTACATAATGAAATTAAACAAATTGCTTTTCAGCTATACACGTATTTTTCTATAACTCTGTTAAGTGATTTGACCACCAGGGTTTTCTTATTCTATGTTTCTTTATTTGTTCTTTTACTGGAATGGAATCTTACAATATTATGTTTCAGTTTGGAAGACATTATACCATGAACAGTGTCAATAAGTCTATTGTATGCCTCATCAAGATCTGCCTGTGACATATTTGCACTTTCTAAATGATCATTTGTCTAAAATATCTCTTATTGCACATTCAAATCACTTTAAAAAGTATTATCTACATTTTTGTTTTATAACTCTGAATATCACAGTTAGAGTTGGTCAGAGTCGTACTATTTGTATTACAACTGACTTCAACTGACTTCAAGGTCCATCTTTATTCGACGCCGCCCTGAAGGCGGTGTCGAGTATATGGGATACACTTTTATTTCGGACCCTGTAAAGATGGTAATGAAGAGTTTCGGAGTGATAAACTGGATAAAAGTTTTGGTTGTTTTTGGCAAGGGAAACAGTAAATTGCTGTGTATAATCTGCATGCTGAAATCTATAATGTAGGTGACTAAGGTCCATAAAACTTCATCAGTAAATAGAAAACACTCATTACATTACATGATAATAAAAATAATGGTTTCTGTGAACCACAACTTTGAAATAATTTCAACATTTCCTCATTTCCCAACAAACTGCATTTCTGTGAAACTTCATACACACGCTCCTGCATATAAGAACTTTTCACAGGAGGTGACCTTAGTTAGTGAAATAATTACTTTAATTTTGTATGTAAAGGGACCACCTACTCGCAATGTTAATGTCATTGCAGGTAGAGGATTTGTATTGCATGGTAAAACTTTTCTATCATGTTTATTCTTCATGTTTTAAACAGTTTATAACATATATCGTTTTATGTGCTAATGTTGATAACTTGTAGCCAGTCAGACTAATAAAGTAATGATTAGGTGATTTCTCATATTCCAATAAATGTACTTCAGACACAACACTTGGCGGCGTCTTTGATGCTTGCATCAATGAATTTCCTTGTACAGAGTGGTCAGACATTACAGTATTGCTCATGGTTCTGAATAACATCGAAGTATTCATGAGTGTAGATACATGTATTTTAATTACTTCAAAGTAAACAAAAATAGTTAATTTTTCATATGGTAAAAACAATAATCTACGACAGAGGCTCATTGTGGACCAATTAACGTACAGTCATTTTTCTTCACATTTCCTCTATTCAAAATAGCAAAATTCACACTTATCAAAAACTCATTTAAAGTCTGACCATACTGTTTCGTTAAAAAATCAACAACTTTCCTATCAGGCAAATTATTGATCGCGGCCGATGAGGCCGCGATCATATTGAATAGGACAAGTATGTGCACGCTGGGGAAAATATTTCATAATGGACCTGTGAATTCTTTACTTATGGGTGAAACAGGTCTCATAAGCGTAAATACGACTGGCTTCTACTGATTATAAAAACATACCGTACGATTTGTTGTGAATTAACTGTTGTTGTACTTTTAGTAGTTCAGCCGCCACCCTTGTTTAAGAGCAACATTTAAGAAACACGTTTTTTTCATCCTCAAGTAATAAGTAAGTAGACTCGCCCAGTTTAATCAATCTAGACGCATAATCTAACTATACGAGTGTCTATTTCACCCGATTTACATTCGGAACATTTTCACGCGTTTCGGGCTTTATCGTATGTTTAACATGGGATTTTTTAACCGTCCAAATATGTCGGAAATGTTTATCTCATTGTTTATTTTTTTTAATAAAACTGTTACTGCTTTCATTGTCTACCACTTTTTTTCCACCCTTGCCCGAAAAAACAGTAATGAGTTTGTACACTGTTCAGACAATTGTGCTCTGTTGAAATTTAACCAAACACAAGTTTACCTGCATAAACAGAAAGCATTATATGTCACCATGCGCGGGTCCAGAGGGGTGGGGGGGGGGGGGGGGGGGACCGGGGGACCGGACCCCCTCTGGAAAATCTTTAAAAAAGGAAAGAAGACAAGAAGGAAAGAAAATGTTTTTCGAAAAAGGCAACATTAGGACTGCATGTAAAGTATATGCGGCTGCTGCTACATACGACCCCGACATAATTCATATTATTTATCTAAAAGAAACTAAGAATTTTACCTTCAAGAAAGCTTGATTTTATCATTTTCCCAAATTTAACAGGTTAGTCCGTAAAACTGTCCCAGAATGCAAAAAATGAAGTGCTAAATTTTAAAATGTCCAGGGGGGGGGGGGGGGGGGGGGGGGGGGGGGGGGGGGGGGGGGCCGGTGATCGGTCCCCCTCTGAGAAAATTGGCTGTGTCCGTGCATGGTCACTATACCTGTCCAGTACTGGACATTATGGTAAACACTTCTTTCCTGCACAAATGACAATTTCGCAACTTCTGTCCGGTTTGTATAAATTTCTGGCCGCGATAAACCATTTGACTTGTCTATTCCCTGAATAAAATATTTCATATCCGATATGATTTTTTCAGCTTGCCCGTATCGGCCATGTTTCTAAAAATAGAAACAAAACTGGGTTTAAAAAGTAGCCTGTCAGTTCAGTCTGATTGATAGCTAGATTAGTAAGATTGACTTCCAGTTATAATCAGTTTAATTGTCGTCTGTTTATAATTCATTAATTGTACTACCTTAGGCAATGTTATCGGTTGACACGTGTTAGGAATACACGTGGTAATAAACAGTCCGCTTTATCGATTTTCTACACTTAGTCTAGCTAATCGCGTGGTATAATTATTTATGTAGCTATTAAATAAAATAATCGCCAGTTCCTGTCGCCAAAATGACAGAATATTAGCCATTTAAATAAAATAATCGCAAATGGCGATAATGGCGACTGACAGCGTGAGCCCTGTATCGGCACATCTACTATTAAAATCCCCACGTAAGTATATAATTGCATTTTCATTTTGATATTGCTCTTTTTGGCAGTAGGTTGTCGTAAAAAAACATTGCAATCAATTTGTCTTGTTGAATTCTCTGGGAGTAAATAAGCAACACAAGCAAAAATATCATTGCACATATTGTTTTTACAACACAAAGATATCCATAAGATCCTTCAAACTCATTATCAAGTATGCTCACACTAAATATGTTTCTGCAAGTCCTAACAGATCAAAATTACAATTATTAACACAGACTTCTCTAAAACATAATAATCAGACTGTTTATTTTGACTCCAACTACTAACATTTTAAAACCTGCAAATAGCCTATCTACGCCTTGGCTGAGAACTTCTAGAGTCATTCCTTCTGCTGCTGCCATAGCGATCATATCTATTAACCGTGTGCCTGTTGTTTCTACTGCCTCTATTATTTTGATGTAAATAATCATCCCTGGAATCTCTGTTATCCTGCTGCCGAGAACCACCTCTCCTGTCCCGAGAATAGTGAGAATCATTTTGACCGCCGTAACAATAATTTCTGTAACCGCCTCTGTTGCTCAAACCAGAATTTTTAGGTGGATTTGACACATTATCACCTCTAGAAACAACCAACATATGCACCTCTCATCTGTAATTTCGAAGTTTCACCCTTTTTCAAACACTCAATAATTTTTCTAAAATTAGCAGTTTGCACTCTTTTTTTTCCTTTTTACTGGTCACTGCCAATATACACCTCGTTGAATTGCTGATGATTTTTAAGAGTTTTATTTATTCATCACTTAATTTTTTAAAAAAATTTTTCATTATAATTTTTCATAGATGTCACATTCACTCGACAGTTACCAGAACCTTTCCTTTCAGCTCGCACTGCTCGCACCGCAACATGTAGACCATCAGCCAGTATGCTTTTTACCTTGCGTAGAACATCTTCATGAACAGGCTCAATCAAACCGAGCCTGCAACATTTTCGTTTTTGTCGTGTTGAGCGACCTGTGAAGTTTCCACTTTTCTCTATTTCATTCTCAAATTCCTTTACATTGGGTAAAACATATTATTCGCGGTTGTGTTAGTCCTTCCGTTCATATCTATCATGTTATCAACAATGTCTTTGATGTTATCACTAGCTTCTTTGATGTTTCCTTTGCATTCTGCCAGAATGTCTGTCTTGATCCCTGACACATTATCATCAACCATCTTTTTTATTTAATTCATCTCATTAGTAATTTTTTTCCACAGCATTCGTCAGTTTCTTAGAAACAGATTCTTATGTTTAACATACAGACAAAACCAAACAAGAGAAAGATTATACATGTTAAAAGAATAAAGCGACCTTAGGATAAAATACTGCTCTAAGCTGTGATATGAAAAAATGTATCGGCTACTTTGAGAAATGTTGAAACTTATTACCTGTTCTAACACGATCCGCAGCAGTTGCTATATAAACATATAGCGAAATCGCCTATACATGAATCTACGATAAAATATAGCTCTTCCATTCTGCCCTACGATTGTAACACGACTGAGATTCTACTCTGCTTCCGTTATATACCGACTAAATACTCGACTTTTTCAGTGTTATGTAGTAGTAATAAAAAGTACATCAAATTTTCTGAAACAAACAATATCTAACTGATGAATTTATTTGTTTATATTTTACCGTAAGAGTATGTTTCAGCCCGGTAAGTTTCAACTTCAACACCAGTGCATCTATGTCTGGTCGTGTGTGTAGTTTACAATTTCTGCGTTGTAGGCACCACAAATGTCAACTAGATTCTACTTTGACAGTAAATGAATTATAATTAATTTTCCAATCTTCCAGACTCAAGTTTTTACGTGTTTATATGCCGCCGCAATGTTCTGGCGTGTATGTTTCAGTGCCATCATGTAGGTGACGTGTACTATTTTTAGAAACTGCATATATAAACCTTGAATTAAGTATTTACCTCTGATTTCTATATCCGACCTTTGATGTTATTGAAAATAACATTTTCACGGCAATAACTACTTAATACTTTAATTAAAATTTACTGAATATCGGAAAATTCCGTTTGATGCAACGCTTTCCATTCGTGGGGAGGTTTTTATAATAGCATATGGCCAGCCGAATGACAATCGCGCTAAAATGTAGTGCTGTAAAATGCGAAGAATTTACGTGGTTAGAATCGAAATAATAAATATGTTCCAATAATTTTATCAGTTAATAAAATATGGGCAGTCGTTCGGATGCGAATATTAAATCACTCGTGCTACGCACTCGTGATTTAATTATTACGCATCCGAACTCCTGCCCATATTTTATTAACTGATAAAATATAGGCACATATTTATTATTTCTTAATTAGCCATAATTAACAAGACTTTATAACAAGCCCTAAATGATTTGATGCACAATCGGGATTTTAGGAGCAATGAATATTGTAGATCTACGGATTTAAGTTAACAGGATGGATCAATGCAAGTCGGCATGCCACTCACACAAAGAAAAATTAGGGGCCCCAAATACTACTGTGAGGAACTACACATTAAACATTCATAGGAATATACAAGTTTTTAGTTACAAATTGACAGTGACATATATTAAGCCAAGACAATGATTTTAATGTCTTAACATTTTATTGAATTAATGTAGCAATATGTACAGAAATCAGTATAATAATTTATGTTTCGATCCTCCGTGCATTATTTTATCACGAGCGGGCACCTGGGTAGAACCACCGACCTTCCGTAAGCCAGCTAGATGGCTTCCTCACAAGAATTCAGTGCCCTGAGTGAGGCTCGAACCCACATCGATAGGGGCAAGTGATTCCAAGTCAACGACCTTAACCACTCGGCCACGGAGGCCCCTGTGGGAGAAAAAAGTATTTGTCCTAGGGTCATGAAATATCGTAAGAATATTATTCAGCATATGAAGTTGTTTACCTGCGATTTGTGTCGGATTTCTATCAGTCAGACCTAGTTATGGCCCTTGATTGTCAAAAATATGCATCTGACAGGAGTGGGGGACACATGTGTCCTATGGGCACATATCAAGTTATCTCTGAAATGTCGGAAAATCTAGGTTTCTAAATTGACAGTGGTCTACCTTAGTAAAATGCCCATATATTTGTAAAAACTGAACATTTCTATATGAAACTTCGTAAATCGTTTGGAAATGGATCAGGCTTGGCAATAATACTGAAGAAATAGGACAATATTATAAGAAGCATTTATTCATAGTTCATAGAACACCAGGTAAAAAGGTTCTTTCTCGTAATAAGGTTATCGTATACCCAGGAATAAGGTATTCTTTAGTCAGTTCCTATTGGTCAGGAATGTAAACAAACCCTTTCGAAATTGGACATTGCTTGTGTTTAGAGTATTTTGTTATACATTTTGACACTATTTGCTACATGTGTATTGATATGAATTGTATGTCATGAATAAATGGAGGTCTCTAACCAGTATGGCGCCCCGCCAAACGTCGCCCAGCCGAATGTCATCGCGCCAAATGTCGCCCAACCAAACGTGGCCCTAACAAACATCGACCCGCCAAATTTAACCGCACCGAAATATCGCACTGCCGAAAGATCGCCCCGCCGAGGTCGTCACGACAAACGTCGCCACGCCAAAAGTTCATACATAGTAGAGAGCCTAGGATGAAACTAATGAACTTTTGTGAAACAGGCTTAGGCCCCTATCTTAGAAAGTCTAATGTCACACTTTGGTTAAGGGTTGGGCAAGCCTATGTCATATCTTTTTCGAGCAGTACCTTTAACACGCGTTGAGATATCTTTATTTATTTTCTATGGTGGGTGTTTGTGCCATTTCGTTTTTTCGTTCGCCGGGCGGCGTTCGGAGAGGCGACGTTTGTCAGGGCGAGGTTCGGCGGGGCGACAATTATCGGTGCGACGTTCGGTGGGGCGCCATAACGACATTCGGCGCTGTAACAACGTATGTCATGGTGTCGCCGCGACAGAATGAAATAACAAAATGGCACATATAAACCACGTTGGACTAGATCTAGTAAACTCAAGCGTAGATCTATTACGTGCTTACAAATACAATTTGTTACAGATGGACACTTTAAAATCCGCTTTGTGTAATTGTTTGACGACTATACATTGTACTTCTAAATAAACGCTGTCATAGATCACAATATAGAGTATAAATAGATCTAATATGATTACATGCTAATTTAAAAACTCCGATGTGTTTCAATGGAGCCTGAAACGTCATCATTTTCCATACTGGCGTTCAAATTTCATATCGGGTGTGTGACGTCATTTTTGACGTCAGTTTCATGTATGCTGTCGCGTTTAAAAATACTTTCAATTTGCAAGGGTCAGGACGTGAAGTGGTTGCACACTTGGTTCAAGCGAGCGAAATGGTTGCAAACTTACAAAATGGCGGATATTTTCTGAAATCATCGCGTGTTCGTTTGTTTTTTTCTTTTATCAGGTAAGTGGGTTTCTGTGGTATTTCGAACTCTATGGATATGTGCATGCATCAGATCTATGTCTACGTCACACTCGGTTTTGCGTTTCAGCGTTGTAGATTTCGAATTTTCGAAGTTATTGAAGTTATAAAATGGTCATGTCCATGTTTTGATATTTGTATTGCATCGTTTCTTGCCGTTTTTAACATTTTAATGATCAAACTAGCCTGTTTTGGGGCCCTTAAACGAGACAAAACAACTAATTGTGAAGAATTCTATAAACGTTTGGCTCTGCATGTTTTAGGGATAGTGCTATACCCAAATAAATCTTGTTCAAGCTTTTTTTGTTGCAAACTTGTTGTTCAAGCACTTTCTGTTGCAAACTTTTTCTGAAAAAAAATAGTATCCAACTCTCAGGTAATGTTTATTGTGCAACACATGTACATTTCTTTTCTGTTTAGGGTCGTACATTTTTGTAGCATCAAATGGCACTTTGATATTTTAATATAACTGTTGATGAAAAAAACTTATGTTTTCATGAAACCTGTTAGGATTAGGGTTAGTGTTCTTACATAATTTTAACATCTTCCCTGTTTATAGATTCAGCTGGTCTAGATTGCAAGCAGAAATAAAACTAAACTTTCGGAGACATTGTCTATAGGTACATACAGACAACGACTTTAACATGCAGTTGTTTTCTTTCAGATCTTTTCAGGTCTAGATGCTATGAACATCAGACGCTATTATGACCCGAGAGCATGAACATGAATCTTCATTAGTTGAACAAACTACGCTAACACGTACATCAGAAATAACCGTTAGGTAAGTGTTATTGGTATCAAATACAATTTGTAAAATTTTGTAAGCCTATTCTTATTTTCTATTCCTATTCTGAACCAACAATTTTAGCAACCTAAAGTCAGACACATTTTTTTGCGTAATATTATAGTAAACACAAGCAATGTTGGTTACCAACCAGTAATGAAAAGTAAAGTAATTGCAGTGCCATAATACAGAAGACATATAAGTATTGCTACAGAAATGAATGACAAGGACAAACATTGAAATGCCGTTTACTTGCAAAATTTATTTTAATTGTTAGAAACAAAACAAAAGCGTCAAGTGCAACAGTGTATAATGTTATATGTTCAGTTTCTTTATATTATATTAATTTTGCATTACATTGCAATATATTACACAAATTACCAGTGTTACTTTTTATTGCAGAGATAACGAGTTTAACCGAAGGAAAGGAAGCGTTCCAAAGTATTGAACATTAAGAAAATTGAATGATATACCAAGAGGTGTTCGACCAGTTAAGTCACATTACAGAGCTGACGAGTCCACTAAGCCTATATTTTGAGCAAACTCACAAAGTAAAATTCAGTGCAACAGTTACGCTGTATACAGTGGATTGAAATTGATAAACTATAACAAGAAAATGTTTGGCTGCGATTAAATCAGACTTCTCTGAAAATGAACACTCATAATGATGATGTTTTCTGTTGATTGCCACCACAAATTTAAATGCCAACTCTACTGTTTTCAATTTTTGCCGTAATAAAGTTGCTTGTGTCCAAGATTACATCTTTTTGGATACCGTGCAACTTGGGTTTTGCCTTTTCCGAAGTTGTATGTGGTACTGCTTCTTTCTGTTTAAAACCATTCAATTTTCCAATCAGAAACTTTAAACGACAAAAATTAAGCACGTGATAAAATGATGGGAACTACATTCGTGTTTCAGCAGATGTTACACTGTAACATAGATGAGTTAAACATCTTATCTCAGTTTTACTCTCATTGTAAAGCGTTCATGTGTTTTAGTGTTAGTATCGAATTATTTATTGTTTTGATACACAGTAGTAAGACTCATAAGATATTCAAAGACGACGATTTATGTTTCAGAAATAAAATATGAACTATGCCGCATGTACGTAAAGGGGTATATAACATGTACCTTATCACCAAAACTCTTGTTTCGTATTATGATCATGTTATATCGACACAAGATTGCGCAGGTGGATAAACAACTACTAAAACTTCTAATGAGTTCAAAACATTTTACATCATAATCATATCTTAAGACTAGGATATATTATTTTTGTACATTTAATCTAGAAATGAAACATATATGCATTTATGTCATTATGTTATTGCATCACTGTTGTATATAAATGTGTTGTTTTTTTTCTGTCAAAACTACATGTGCTATTATTTTACGAAAAACAGTTTTTATGAAAAAATCATGTATCCTGGTAGTTTGTTGTTTCATGTGACGACAAATGACACTGAAGCACAAACCGTGAACGGAATTTCTTTTCGCAAATACCACATTCGAGAACTTGTCAGATTACACGGTTTGCATTTAAGTAATTTCTTGGGCAAGATACACACAAGGCTAGTGCACATTATAACAAAACATCGACCATATTATTTCACTGATCTTCCAAAATCACAAAAAGCTAAAAATAAGTCTCTGTTTGGGCCCAAACGTCGTTATACGTGATTAGAAATAGAATTATGAAATTTCGCGCTATCTGCAGCAATTTTGAGGAAATTTATGATTTGCCTCTTCAACCAGTTGCACAATAAACATTCTCTGAGAGTTGGACACTATTTTTCCAGAATAAGTTTGCAACAGAAATTGCTTGAACAACAAGTTTGCAACAAAAACTAGCTTGAACAAGATTTATTTGGGTATAGCACTATCCCTAAAACATGCAGAGCCAAACGTTTATAGAATTCTTCACAATTAGTTGTTTTGTCTCGTTTAAGGGCCCCCAAAAAAGGCTAGTTTGATCAATAGAATGTTAAAAACGGCAAGAAACGACGCAATTCAAATATCAAAACATGGACATAACCATTTTATAACTTCAATAACTTCGAAAATTCGAAATCTACAACGCTGAAACGCAAAACCGAGTGTGACGTAGACATAGAACTGATGCATGCACATATCTTTTCAAAATACCATAGAAAACCACTTACCTGATAAAAAAAAACAAGCGGACACGCGATGATTTCAGAAAATATCCGCCATTTTGTAAGTTTGTAAGTTTGCAACCATTTCGCTCGCTTGAACCAAGTGTGCAACCACTTCACGTCCTGTCCCTTGATTTGACTTAGGCTTAATAACAGATGTGTATAATGTACATGCGTATGTAATAAAAAGATTATTAGATTTGCATCGAGAAATATGTAGCTACTCGTTCTTTATCGTAATAAATTATAATGTTGTGCTCCTAAATATTTCCGCTGCAGAACTCATGCATATTTCTCGAAACAAATCTAATAACCTATAAGTATATCCCCTTCATAACGGAAGTAATAACTTGTCAGTGGACTGGCCAATTATTCAAACTTCGTCAAGCACAATTTCGTGTTTGGTAAGCATGTTTGGTAAGCAACAGAGAATTAATAATTTTCCTTTACAAGTTCCAAATTTACAGATATCAAAGACTTTTTTTTACGTTTTCTTAATCTGCTGTAAGTCCTGAAATTGTCATCACAGTGAGCCTGAAGAAGAAACAATAACATTTTGATTATCGGGCGAAATCTTAAATAAAACAAAAATACCAAATTGAGTTTTCAAACTATGAAAACCTTAGATAAAATTACTAAAACGCTTAAAAAAATCTTGCATTTCAAAATTTGAAAATCTACACTTTTCTGGTATGAATCGTTAGGTTTTATAAATGCTAAACCATTCAATGTGAACACTGATGTTATTTTCTAGAAAAATGATAGGCTAAAATGTCAAACGGTTTCCGCAATTGAAGATATATTTCAGTAAATTGAAAATCATTTTATAGTGTAATATTTATGCTTTATATGCTGTTCAATTTTCATGTAAAACAGCTCTTTCTTACTATAATATGAAGATGCGTGGTTTGTTTTTTAAAATATGGGCCAAAATTGCTAAGTCAAATTCTGGTAAAAATTTCATTAAGAATAATAACTTTCTTCTGTTACAAAATACGCGATTGCTTTGAAAATGTATTTCTAATATTTTCTACTCTTGCGCCTGTTAATATAGTGAAGAAATTGAAATATGTACATGTTTATATATTTTAAGCTCACTTGAACTTTGTTCTAAGTATAGGCGAATTTGTTTCTTTGAAACTACTAATTGGTATAACACCAAATTTTCTCAGTAGCTCTCTGACATTGACTTCTATAAACTTCATTAAAATGGTCTAGATGTAATTTAGATTTAGATTCTTGTCATTTAGGGGAAACAAATTCTCCTCAGGTACGGAACTTCATTAAACTTGTTCTGTAGCATTATGTTAAGGTCCTCTCCCAAACTTATCCAAATAGGGGCACTTTGTCCCTTGTAAGAGCCCCTTGAGCTAAAATAGGAATAGCTTTAAATGATTTCTTCTCAAAAAACGCTTGATGGATCACCATTTATACGAGTTTTTCTCATGAACAGCTTGATGTAAATTCACTAAACTTGGTATATAGCATTATAATAAATTTCTCTTCAATTTATTTAGATGGGGGCGCTTGGCTGTTAGGGCAGTTAGAACTAAAAATAGAAGTATCTTTGAACTGCTTCTTCTCGTGTAGCACTTAATGGATCTTCATCACAATTCATCTGTAGTATCATTGTAAGGTCGTCTCCCAGTCCTGTTCAAATGGGGGCACTTTGCCCTTTTTAGGGACTGCAAGGGTCAAAAGTTTAAAAAAAGCTTAAAACGACTTATTCTCTCGAATCGCTTGATAGATCTTTATCAAACTTGGTTTAAGCATCTTCATAAGGTCCTTTCCCAAATTTATTTAAATGGAGGCAATCTTCTCCTTTTAGGGGTCATAGCTAAACGGCTAAAACAGAAATAACCTTAAACAACTTCTTCTCGTAAAACACTGAACGATATTCATCAAACTTGGTCTGCAGTTTCATTGTTAAACTTGTTACAATGGGGTGGGTTGGGGGCATTCTGTCCCTTTTATGGTTCGCTTAGATAAATAGAAATACAATTAAACGAATTATTTTTATAGACCGCTGGATGGATCTTCTTCAAACTTGGTCTGTAAAATTATTATTAGTCTTCTAAAATAATTTGACCAAAGTAAGAGGCCGTTAGAGCTAAAAATAGAAATACCTTTAAACGACTTCCCATGAACCGCTCAATGGATCTTCATAAAACTTGGTCAGTGGTCAGTAGTATTCATATAAAGACTTGTTAAATTTCTGGAACTGGGGGCACTTGGCCCCTTTGAGGGACCCCTTCAACCGCTTGGTGAAACTTCATTATACTTGGCCCATAACTTCTTACACATTTATTCAGATTGGGAAACTTGATCTGTTTTATGTTTTTTATACTAAACATTCATGATTCAGTGTGTCATACATATATTCAAAGTAAGTCTAATAGTCAAGGTCAGGTGAGCGACGTAGGGCGACTATTTCCCTCTTTTTTTTTTTTTTTTTTTTTTTTTGAAGTTCACAACAACATTGACGCGGTCACTAATGTGACTAAATGGCATTTAATACTAGATGAATACAATCCAGGTCATATTAATGTTATAGGAATGTCGTGTAAAAATACAACAGATGCCTTTTATTTGATGCCATTATATTTTATACATTCTTTTATCAATTTATAACCAATCAGTCAAGCTATATTATGTATATTTATTCATCGTTCCTCTCTTTTGACTTTTTGCGCACAGATTGAGTGACAATAAAAAAATATATAAATGAAAAATACTTCTACATATTGATGTTTATCACCTCTAAAAGGAAGAAATATCACTTACGAGGGGTGTCCAATAAATACCCGGAAAAGTGCGTATCATCAAAATCAACGAAACTGTTACATATTGTAAGTTAGAGAATACTTAATTGATATGTCAAAATCATATTTTATGTGGACAAGTAATAAGTAAATGCTAGTCCCCATGGCAACGCCATTTGACGTCACACGGTCCAGTTTTATGTCTTTTTCAATTTTGCATTCCCTTAAACATTACTTGCCATTTACCTATTTTTCAAGCTGTCTTTTCCTTAAGAGGGTGAATATTAACGTGAAATGTACGCATTACGCCAATAGCGTTAATCATTTGACATTTAAATGTTTGAGCGGTATAATGTCGTTGGTGATCGCTTGAAAATCAGTGTTGAACGGACACATTGAGTGCATCATGTGTTTTGAATAAAAAAAAACTCAAGGAAGAAGACAAATGCTATACTGCATAAGAAAACAACATTTAATTAGTGGTACAGGGGGTTAAAAGGTCAGGAGAATATTGTTGACGACTCGCGGTCCAGACGTCAAAAGACAATAACGTTCGATCACGCTTTGAAAATTTAACAGCTCTTTAATACAGTTCTGTGTTCCATTTAATCAATACGATAGTAATATCATATGTACAAGATTCATTTGTTCGTAGGAAGGTGTAGGAAATGCATTTAATGGCAAGAAACACTAAAACACTTGTAATCATGAGTTGTATTGATTAATTGCTTGAGATATGACAGCGTCATATGACGTTGGGCCGCTTTAGAGGTAGTGACGTTGCCATAGAAACGATAAATAAATAATGTGCAAGTTCCGAAATCTGTTGTTTAAATATTTAAATTGAATATATTCTCATTCATCATATCTTTAAATTTAGCAAAATACGACCAGAAATAAAGATATTAGAGCCATTGTTTTTAGGCTTCCATGACATTTCGTCGAAAGACATCACTTTGTCCGACATTTGACAGAAATGGACAATTGGAAGAATGTAACACTTGGTCTAATTTATTTCATGTCGAATCATGTCGAAATTTCATGTCAAGATTGTTGAAATAGCAGGTTGACATGTATATTGTCTAACACAAAATAGATACGGACTTGTACAAAGTACAAGGTAGAATGTGTAATAGAAATACAACATACTTAATATATGACAAGAAGTTATAAAAAATGTGTCTAAAATGTTAGGGAAAAAAGTTAATGTTTACACTATGAACATTTTTTCATACAAACAAATTAGAAGTTATGACAATTGCGACACGAGTATGAAGTAAACTTTAAAAACATTTAGTAATGGCGCCCATTCGATCCCAACCAGACTCCCCTGTACCACACAAATAATAATGCAATCGCAGAAATATTTGTAAATGCACGAAAAGGTTCGTTTTCTTATTTAAATGATGATATATTGACGATTCTATGTAAGCTTCAAAATGGTAATCACCCTTAAAAGACGCTCAGGACTAGCTTTTGATTAGTGATTGTTTAATTAAAGGTATTGATTTACATGCTTTCTAAATATCTTAAGGTGTGTTTTCCTTAAATCTGTATAGAAATAATATTGAAAGCTCAGGATTGTATAATTCAGTACCAACCATAAAAAAATGATGTAAAGCGAGAAGAGTCCATTAGCAACTTCTTGTTCTATTAACATGTACGAGGGATGTTCGAAATGAATTGCTTATTTCTATCTAGAGATTTCAAATTTCAAGTTAGCCCAAAAGGGCTCATTTCAAGCCCTCGAAGTACTCCCCGTCGCTAGAAATGCAAAGTTTCAGCCGATGTATCCACTTCTTGAAGGCGTCATGGTACGCTGATTTGGGCACAGTAATAAGGTACTGATGAATGGCAGATCCAAGTGCCTGTCGGGACTGGTATTTCCGCCCAGCAAGGAATGATTTCAATTTCGCAAACAAAAAGAAATCACATGGGGCAAGGTCTGGGGAATACGGGTGGTGAGGCAAAACAGTTACTTTTTCTTTCTTCAAAAACGCCGTATTGCGGAGGTATGAGCGGGGGCATTGTCATGTAGAAGACGGACATGTTTAAAACCAGTGGCAGGGCGTCGTTTCTGATAATACTTTTTCAGTTTCTTCAGTACAATGTCTTTGTAGTACTTTCCGGTGATGCCTTTGCCCTTTTTCACCGGCACTTTTATTGTGACTCCTTCACCAGAGAAGAAGATTGCACACAAAACCTTCTTTGCAGTCAAAGAACGTTTGGCAATTATTGGGCGTTTGCTGTGTTTAGTGGCCCAGATCTTATTGCTAACCTTTCTGACGGGCTCAAAATAATGAACCCAGGTTTCATCACCTGTGACGACATTGGCAAACTGCTTTTTGTCATATTTTGAAACATTTGAAGCAGCTTTTGGCCACTTTAACCCGTTGCCTCTTTTGCTCATCAGTCAACAGATGTGGCACCCATCTAGCAGAAATCTTTCTGACTTTCAAATGCTTCTTCAAAATAAGGTGAACCGTTGATAGTGATATGCCTACCTTTCGTGCAATATCACGAACTGTTAATCTGACATCTCCTTCAATGATTTCCTTTATTTTGGAAACGATTTCTTTACGAGATGCAGATTTTGGCCTACCTGATTTCGGTGCATTTTTGATGGACTCTACACCAGACTCAAATTTCTTTTTCCACCGCCGAACTGTGTCATAAGACACACAAGAAGGTCCATAAGCAGTAGAAAGTTCAGTCATCAGCTGCTTCAAAGAACAACCAAGTTTTGAGCGAGCTTTGATGTAAGCCCTTATTTCATCTTTCTTGTCGACGCTTCTACCAACCATTTTTACTACAGTGGTCAATGATTGCGTGTATTCAAATGGCAAATTTTATGTCTTACACTTAGTCTAACATGTACATTTATACACCGTTGTGTAGGTATTGAATAACACTATACAGGTAGGTATTGGTTTTTATCGTGCCCCACGTGGATATCGAGCTAGAGGAAAATAAGCAATTCATATCGAACACTCCTCGTACCATTCCTTATTGCTACATTGTGTGTAACACTAGATAACAATTTGTCATCGAGGCAGTTGAATTTTAGCATATTCAACGCAAGTAGTAGCATTTCTTTCAAAACACGATACTATTTCAAAGGCTAACAAATCGGAAAAATATATTGGGATGATTAAAATGAAAAGAAGGTAAGTTTTTGTGAGATTAGACGTAACTAAATCCGTTTTAATTTTTTTTTAAGTTTCACCTTAACTAAAAGACGGTGCTTATAGGAACAATATCATTTAAAACTAAGAAATTGCGAATTACATTTCCTCCAAATTTATTCTTCTTTCGCTATATTGCAAAATTATAGAACTGTCAAGGATTATCTTTAAGTTTTGATGCAGTTGAAGGGAATCATCAGATCATATCCGATGCTGCATAACGTTTGTGCAAGTAACATATAACTGACTTGTTGTGTGGTATTGAAATCAGACGTTACCTAGGAAATATATGGACTTTTAATCACTGTATGAAATAAAAGTGGAAGTGTGTCCAGAAACTTGACAAAGCGACAATACTATTTATAAAGTAACAATATTTGTATTTATAAATATAAAAAAGTTATTTTTGAAATATTATTTTTATCTAATTTCTAAACTGATCAGCACATTTGTACAATGAACATGTTTCAAAGGGTTATTTGGCTTCTCCTATGTCCAGTGACTTGTACCAAATTCGGATAATACGATGATGGAAATAATTTGAGCCGCACCACGAGAAAACCAGCATAGTGCATTTGCGACCAGCATAGATCCAAACCAGCCTGCGCATCCGCGCAGTCTGGTCAGGATCCGTGCTGTTCGCTCACGGTGTCTCTAATTGCTATAGACTTTGAAAGCGAACAGCATGGATCCTGACCAGACTGCGCGCATGCACAGGCTGGTCTGGATCCATGCTTGTCGCAAATGCACTATGTTGGTTTCCCATGGCGCGGCTCAATTTTGTTAGTTTCAAAGAAGGTGCTTGAATTGAAATTTGACTTTGGATATATATTGTATTTCTTGCTTGAGAATGTCTTTGTTCAAAAGATTTTGTAAATTGTTCTAAAATATGTTATTTTATCGGTGTATAGTAACCCCACCGGACGTAAAAAATGATACGGTATGGCGATGTCATTAAAAACCGAATTTTATGGTATAACCGGAAGTGCATAAATTGTGTACAGTATTCACATATCAGTGGTTTCTTTTCTTTTGTAATTTCGTTTTGATAACAAATTATTAGTTATAAAAATCACAGAGTATTTGATGTGATAATATTTTCTTGAATAACTGCAGTAGGTATACAGGTTGAGATTCAACAGCGTTTAAATTATTTCATGAAATATCTAGTTTTTACGCAGTTGCATAAATGATTGCCTTCATTAAAAATAAATATGTGTTGAATTTCATAGAAAAGTATCAAATGTATGTCTTCTGCGCTTTTTAGATAGGAAAAATTGTGACTATACAAAATCACTTGTAGATTCAATGAATAGAACTACTTGACGCAATGAAAATGGCTCCAGTTACGTGCGTTTAGTCTTTACTGTGTGAAACATTCAGAACTTGATGTATTAAAATTTAGATTTATGTTTTTGGTTTGTGTATCATTTTTATTTTTGTATTTTCTGTAAAGTTTACACGAAGATGGCAATACAGAATTTAACCATAGCCGCATTCACGGTATTTTTGCTAAAATTCTATTGAATATATGTTAGAAAAGAAAATTGCGATATAATTTTTGTTATATTTAACCCACAGCAGGCAAATGCTGCTAGCCTGCTATTATAGCAATATTTAGGGCAATTTATTAGTCCCCTACTGGTTGAAAACCAGTTTCGGGGACTATAGGTTTGCGCTTTTCCGTCCGTCCGTCATTCCGACATTATGTCATTCCGTCCGTCCGTCCACAGTTTCGTGTCCGGTCCATATCTCTGTCAATCATCAACGGATTTTAATATTACTTGGCATAAATGTCCCCCATGGTAAGTTGACATGTCATGCACAAAACCCAAACCCCTAGCTCAAAGGTCTAGGTCACGCTTTGAGGTCAAAGGTCAACAGAGCTTTTATCTGTCCGGTCTGTAACTCAACGATCCATGAAGGGATCTTAATATTAATTGGCACAAATGTACCCCATAATAAGACGATATGCCAGCACTACTTTCAGACCCCTAAATGTCACACTTCGTTTTATTTTGTAATTGCGAGATACCGTTAATTGATCAGAAAGATCGGACAGTGGAAAGTTATAAAAAAGTGATTCTTTATTTAGATTAGAAAGTGACTCGTATTATACAATAAGGAAATCTAAGGTAAAATACTCCTTTTATTTCTTTGACTGAAGAAAACATGGCGGACATATTTTTGTAAAAAATCGGTGCACGTGTGATTTGTGTTAGACAGTTTAATGAAGTTTTCTTAGAAAACTAACGCTCAGCTCATTTACACTGGCACAACCTTGATTGATGAATATGTCTTTTGTACAAATATGAGCGACGTACGGTACCAAATACTTGTCCCAGAAAGTTCTATGCATTTTCTTCTAGTACACTGTTGGGACACGCTTTTGAGTGTCATTGATACTTTATGCTTTACTTAGAGTGACATCTTTTCAACATTGTTATTTTCTTTTTGATCCTCGTGCATTTCTCATGTTGTTTCGACGATTTCAGTTTTACATAGGAATTTTACATTGTCAAAATGGCACATACTTTAAATTATCTTAATCAGTCGGGAGCAAATAAAGTTTTTTTTTAACTGAACATGTTACTGTTATACTAATTATGATCTTTGTAATTACTGCTGGTACATGATACAACAAGAGTGTAGATATCTGAACATTATTACAGTGGATCCCGCGAATGACATCACCTATGGTTCTTTTAAAAAGGGTGGTCTTATCTAAGAGTTTTTCCCATTTACAAATAACACCCCGTATAAACGACTGTACTCCCCCTCTTCCCGTTGCGACTGATCAAAACAAACTACTGGCAGGCCGAAGGTATGAAATCGTCTTCAAATTAATTATTTTGCTTTAGACAGTGCGTGTATTTAAGTTATACGATAAGTTGAACATAAATATGTGTATATGGTGATATAAGAGATGAAACAGACAAATAATGTTTACAAAATGTTGACTGATCACACTCCATTCATTGCATGGAAATTCCCTCGACCAAGTCACGAAACTGGTGAATAACATGTCAAATTGATTTGCAGTCCGATAATCCACGTTGTTTTCTGAAATTAGCATGCATACTCCATAAATATTTGTAAATAATGTTGCATAGCCGTTGCGTTTTTGAAAGAAATTACTTTTTATCTAGACGGTAAAAAACATTCACTGTATGCCGACTTGCCAATTTTGATATTTGATCTGAACTCTTTATTTGCGACTGACACTGTATTCCATTTTGCGAGTTAAGCATGCAATTTATGTCCTTTAAAAGTGTCTCTGTCGATCAGTCTTCATGTATATAATGTCATTTAATGCCGAACCCCTCGTGCTATGCATGTACTAATCCATTGGGGGTGGGGGTCTGTGACTCACTATCCTACCTAATTATATAATGCAATTGAATGCTTCAGAACCGTTTACATGCAAGTATTCCGTGTTGGTTTTACAGACATATACTATCATAAAATACAGAATTAGAAACCGAAAGTATACATGCATATACGCCCTAGTATGTCACGCAAGAAATTACCTATTATCGATTCCCTATGGAAGTCACGCGAAAAAATGTTTCCTGACGACTTCAAAAAGTCGATGAGGTGAGACAGGAGGGGATTATAGGTTTACCCCGTCCGTCTGTCCTTGTGTCTGTCTGTCTATCCGTCTGCCGAAAACAGCTGGGGCTAGACTTATCAAACATCTTATCGTATCGTACGACCAAAAAACCAGTAGGTTATATTGCAGTAATTCGGTCGAAAATGTGCTTCCGTGGTGTAATCGAAAGAAGTCCCTAATAAATATATCCTAATTTTTCCATTTTTCGCGCATTTGCGCGTAAATCGGGGGCTAAATGGGCATTATTTCACTCGTGGAATGCATTTTACATAAAATAGGACACTTTTCATGCTAATATTCGCATGCTTTCGAGTTGTTTACTTGAACACGAAATTAGGGTGTTTGTTCTGCGGACCGCTTTTTGAAATGCGGCAATATGAGGGGTACCTGACTTCAGTTGACTTGCATTTCACTGCATACTATTCAACACCCCTTTTTCTTTTCGTTTCCTTGAAGGAAATGTATGGATATCTTGTGGAAAATAGGTCTACGACGGAGTGAAAATCTAGAAGCTGTGACAAAATTGTTCTGAAGTAGCTGAATTTTATATGAAACAAAGAACAATTTCTTTTATTAGTATATAACCAGTAACAAAACACGTAACCAATTTTATGTGTTCAAGATTTTATGTGTAGGCCTACGGGCAGGTAGCATGTTTTCTTTCTGTATAATGTGTCCATATTCCAAGAAAACAGATACCACAGTTTTGACCTATGATCGATTTTAGTCGTACTATGTTTTAAAAGACGGGCACCAGTGTCTTATGCGCTACACATCGACTCATGATGGTGAATATTTGTAACAAGTTATTTCAGAATACCTCCATGCATAAAGACGATATGGCCTGGACACGAAAAATGAACCGACCCTATTTTTGACATTTGACCTCTAAGTGTGACCTTGACCTTGGAGCTAGGGAACTGTGTCTTGTATGCGACACATTGTCTCATGATGGTGAACATTTGTGCCAAGTTATTTCAGAATCCCTTAATGCATAAAGAAGTTGTGGCACGGACACGAAAAATTGACCCTTTTTTACCTTGTGGCATTGACTTTAAGGTAGTTCTACAAATTCAGTCCAAATGCAGTCAGGAAGAACATATCCCTAATATTTGTGAAGTGGTTTAAGGTAGTTCTGCACGTTTGATAAACCGGAAGTGATGGCGTAACGTCATTTATCCGGAAAACGTAGATATGTAACCTGTCTGTTTTATGTGGTATTAGGGTTCGGCTGGGATAGCAACTAAATTATGTGGATGTTATAAAATATAAAGGCTATACAGTTGTTAATAAAGGAGAAGGTTCACTTTTGCCCAAAAATGGCCTAAAATCTGAAAGTCTCTAAATGGAAAAAATCCAAGTTTTCTTTCATCAAGAAGTATTGTTTTATCAAAATGCATTCAATATTTTACCATTTATTCATTATCGAAGAAGATGATGATGAGGTGCTGCGTCTGTAACAAATTCAAGTAATTGCAGGACCAAATATATGAGGACACATACAAACAGACCAGACCTACAGACCGCATGGCGACTCCAGTATACCCCACCTCCTTCTAACTTCGTTTGCGGGATATATTTATGTAGAAATACTACAGGAGCAAGGGAACAGCCGATATTTAATACATAAGTCAGTTGCTTACAGGCATACGTTCTTTTTTACGAAAGTCGCAAACATTTGTACAGTACCGCAAGCAAACATGCATACAGTCAGGACATCACACCGGACGGTTATAAACAAAATGGAGGTTTTAGTAATGCTAGTATTCTTTCTTTATACATGAAACAGTGGGATTTATATGTGGATCATTCTTCAAGCAAGAAAATATGTACTTTTGACGCCGACAATGTGCAATATCTGGACAAAATCAGTGATCAATCGAGTTTTTTGCAATAATTTTATCTGTAAACAGACTAACATATTTGATCGGTCTCAACAGGAAGAGGGGGAGTACTGTCGTTTATAGGGAGTGAATAACCAAACTCTTAAAGCTTGTGTCTTTAATGTAAACATTTAGATATATCATAATCGTATTACGTTGTTGTTCAGAAGAATGATTATTTTCAAAATGATATAGTGAGATGACCTGCATTAAAAAGGGTCACTTTTCTTTTGAATTTTTGTTGCCATTATATTAATATAATAGTTGACACTAAACTATTCGGACGAATCTTGTTTATTTTACGAATCCTCGCTGCGGAAGTAGAAAGCAGTCCGCGTTCAGGTAACAAAGACAATGATAATGAAATAAAGCAAGCAATAGCCGATGTTTCAGAAACACAGTCTGACATTTTATTAATAGAGCAAGATAATATGAAACAAGCAAATTCGATGAATTGGTATCCCCCGCCTATAAATGGGTTTGTGGTGAGGAATGGCAAAGAAATATATCCGGCAAAACGTTAAGGATGTTACTAAAAGCAAATACTTTCATTACATTTTGTTTGAGGGGGGGTGGGGTGGGGGGTGTATGATCGGGGTGGTGGGGGTGACTGGTTGGGTCGAGGAGCGAGGTGGTGGAAGGGTACAACTGTCCATGTTGATAAATTTTCATGAAAGGTTTAAGGTTTAAAATAAATGAAAACAAAAATGTGTGGGGTGGGGTGGGGTGTTGGGTGGGGAGGGGAAGTGGGTGTGACCAGGGTGGTGGGGGTGACCAGGTGTGGGTACATGACTTCACATGTTGATAATAGATGTTCATGGAAAAACTGAAAGAAGTTTAATAAAATTTTACCAATTAGTCAGTTTGTTATGTTAAAATATGCGGATTTTTGTGTCCCCCCCCCCCATGAGTGGTGGGGGCATATAGATTTGCTCTTGTCCGTGCGTCTGTGCGTCCGTCTGAAGTTCGTGACGCGCCTAGCTCAAAAAGTATTTGATATAAATTGATGAAACCTTGCATGAGTCTTTATCATGATACGAACTTGCGCACCTCCTATTTTTCGTCTGGCTCCGCCCCCTATTTTTAAAGTTATGGCCCCTGAAATAGTCAAAAATGCACATTTTCACCTTGTGACACGCCTAGCTCAAAAAGTATTTGATATAGATTGATGAAACATTGCACGAGTCTTTATCATGATATGAACTTGCGCACCTCCTACTTTTCGTCTGGCTCCGCTCCCTATTTTTAAAGTTATGGCCCCTGAAATAGTAAAAAATGCATTTTCACATTGTGACACACCTAGCTCTAAAAGTATTGGATGTTGAATCATGAAACCTTGCATGAGTCTTTATCATGATATGAACTTGCGCACCTCCTATTTTTCTTCTGGCTCCGCCCCATATTTTTAGAGTTATGGCCCCTAAAATAGTCAAAAATGCACATTTTCACCTTGTGACACACCTAGCTCAAAAAGTATTTGATATAGATTCATGAACCCTTGCATGAGTCTGTATCATGATATGAACTTGCGCACCTCCTATTTTTCGTCTGGCTCCGCCCCCTATTTTTAGAATTATGACCCCTGAAATAGTCAAAAACGCACATTTTCACCTTGTGACACGCCTAGCTCAAAAAGTATTTGATATAGATTCATGAAACCTTGCAAGAGTCTTAATCGTGATATGAACTTGCGCACCTTCTATTTTTGATCTGATTCCATCCCCTATATTCAGAGTTATGGCCCCTAAAATAGTCAAAAATGCATTTTCACCTTGTGACACATCCAATCTGACTGAAGTACATCTCCTATTACGCTACGCATAGGATCTGAGAACGACCTATTCATGGCCTCGTTCTGACGACTCTTTCGCTAGCCAATCAGTGCTTAACTTACAATATTTTGCAAATCTACCTGTAGCCTTGACTTTTGATATTTACAATTCTTTTGTCGTAATGTGTCAGATAGCCGATTAGCTCAGTCGGTAGGCCACTTGCTTTGTAAACGAGTGGCCCCGGGTTCGAGCCCTGGAATGAATGCAAATTTTCTTTCTCTTTGACATTTGAACAAGTCGTCTGATTGGTTAAAATAAAAATAGCAATACTGGAAATCCAAAATATACAGAAGACGTATGTGAATGGGTCGTTCTCAGATCTTCGTTTAGAAGATCAAGTACTTCAGTCAGATTGTGACACATCTAGCTCAAAAAGTATTTGATGTAGATTCATGAAACCTTGCTTGAGCCTTTATCATGATATGAACTTGCGCACCTTCTATTTTTCTTCTGGCTCCGCCCCATATTTTTAGAGTTATGGCCCCTGAAATAGTCAAAAATGCACATTTTCACCTTGTGACACACCTAGCTCAAAAGGTATATGATATAAATGGATGAAAACTTACATGAGTCTGTATCATGATATGAACTTGCACATCTCTTATTTATTTGCTGGCTCCTCCCACTATTTTTAAAGTTATAGCCCCTGAAATAGTAAAAAAAATGCACATTTTCACCTAATTATGTGCCTAACTCAAAAAGTATTTAATGTAAATTAATGAAACCTTGCTTGAGTCTTTATCATAATGTGATCTTGCACACTTGGCATTCTTCTTGAAAGTCTTAGCGTTTATTACAGAGTTATGACTCTTGAAATAACCAAAATAGTGGATTTTTTGTTTGTGATGCTCTTAACTCAAAACGTTTATGGTATAGAATAATGAATCCTTTTCATATTTTTTTTTCGAAACTATACCCAATTAAGACTGCAAATATTTGTATTATTTCCACTTATTTGTGACAAATGCACCAGTGGGGAATGGCGGGGGGGGGGGGGGGGGGGGGGGATTGGGTGCGGGGCACACACTGTGTCCTACAGACACATTCTAGTTAAACAATTAAATCTAGAGTTACTAAAGAGATTTGGTGATCTAAATTCAGTTTAAGTTTCATAGTTTTAGGTCAAATGAGTCACAAGTTTATGAAGCAGAAATTGCCATATCTATAGTACCCTATATAAGTAATACTAGAAATTACTAAGGGCCATAACTCTGGTATTACTTGGACAGTCTGACTGAAACTTGACGTGCCGCATTTCCCTATTACCCCAGTCACACATACGGCGCGGATAGCTACATCTAGCCACGGACAGATAGGCTATATACCAATAAAAGAAATTGTTCTTTGTTTCATATAAAATTCAGCTACTTCAGAACAATTTTGTTACAGTTTCTAGATTTTCACTCCGCCGTAGACCTATTTTCCACAAGATATCCATACATTTGCTTCAAGAAAACGAAAAGAAAAAGGGGTGTTGAATAGTATGCAGTGAAATGCAAGTCAACTGAAGTCAGGTACCCTCATATTGCCGCATTTCAGAAAGCGGTCCGCAGAATAAACACTCTACTTTCGTTTTCAAGTAAACAACTCGAAAACATGCGAGTATTAGCATGAAACGTGTCCTTTTTTATGTAAAATTCATTCCACGAGTGAAATAATGCCCATCTGGCCACCGATTTACGCGCAAATGCGCGAAAAATGGAAAAATTAGGATCTATTTATTAGGGACTTCTTTCGACTACACCACGGAAGCACATTTTGGACCGAATTACTGCATTTTAACCTATAAGGCTGAACACCACTAAATCCAGTTGTTCTTTATTTAATATAAAATCCACTCACTTCATAACGGTGTTTCGACATTTTCTAGCATATCAGATTTTCAGAGACTTATATTCCCATAAAGAGCTAGATCGCTACTTTAGAAAAACAAAAAGAAAAGGGGGTGTTAACTTTTATATAAGAAAACTACGGTTCGTTAAATACAACCCGCTGAATTTACTACTTTTCGCTTCTTTCAATTTCTCTTTTCGTGACATTAAATTCTTACGCCGCCATTTTTATCTAGCATGCGATAGGAACATGCCGATTTCATTACAATGCAAAGTGATACATACTGAAACGCGGTAGGGTAAAAGTAAGCACGTTGCTGCCGAGAAAATGCACTAGGAAAGGAAAAAAGATTAGTACTATTTATATTTGAACTACTTGTGACTAGACCTGCGGAGGCTTACATTCTATTTGGTAGTGATCAGCCTATAAGAGAAAATTTTTGTCTGATTTTTCCATGAATTTGCATTCATTCACAAGGTACACCTATTTCACAATGATTCTGCTTTGCTTTGGTGCAAAATATTGAGAAAATGTAGAGAAATAACCATTCATTACAGGTCACCCCCATCCCCAAAAATATGCAAAATTTAACCCTGTGCAAGCAATATTTCAATTAATTTTACCTTATTCGTGGAATTTACATTTACCATCCATTTAATCGTGACGATGTTTGTCATTTTCATTCAGAAACATGCTAATTTTAATATTATTTAGACAAATGAAGTGCTAAAATGCGAGAAAAGACATTTACTAGGTCCTAAAACGAACCAAAATAGTGCCACCTGGTCGAAAATTCGATCTAAATTCCAAAAACACAAGAAATTTAAGCGTTTTCAGCCATTTGTTACCGTTTTACATCATAAAGAATAGATTAATGGCATTTCAATTCATTTTCGAGGGCTTTCAGAAAATAACATGTAGTGCCCCTTATAGGCTGAACACCACTAAATCCAGCTGTTCTTTATTTCATATAAAATCCACTCACTTCATAACGGTGTTTCGACATTTTCTAGCATATCAGATTTTCAGAGACTTATATTCCCATAAAGAGCTAGATCGCTACTTTAGAAAAACAAAAAGAAAAGGGGGTGTTAACTTTTATATAAGAAAACTACGGTTCGTTAAATACAACCCGCTGAATTTACTATTTTTCGCTTCTTTCAATTTCTCTTTTCGTGACATTAAATTCTTACGCCGCCATTTTTATCTAGCATGCGATAGGAACATGCCGATTTCATTACAATGCAAAGTGATACATACTGAAACGCGGTAGGGTAAAAGTAAGCACGTTGCTGCCGAGAAAATGCACTAGGAAAGGAAAAAAGATTAGTACTATTTATATTTGGACTACTTGTGACTAGACCTGCGGAGGCTTACATTCTATTTGGTAGTGATCAGCCTATTAACGTAGTAATGCGTATGGATCCGTACCTGAGCCGTACCTCAAAGAAGTAGTCCGTATCAATCCGTAACAACATTTGGTCAAAACGTATCCAAGACTTATCCCAAACTCGCAAGTTTCTTCAACTTTTGTACATGCACAAAAATTTGAGCTACCCGTAGCCATTTTAGCGTGACTTTAGTCCAACTTGGTTGAAACTTATTCATCCGTAGTTAAACGTACTAAAACATAGTTATCCATACTGAAACGTACCTTGCCGTATTGATCCGTAGCTGAACGTAGTTATCAGAGTGCCCGTACTAAAGCGTACTTCAACGTAGTTGACCGCAGACCCGTTCACGCGCTGGGCAAGTTGCCAGGCGCAGTAAAACGTAGTTCAACGTAGTACCTATTCGCGTCCTGTATTTTTTGTTCCTCGTTTCTCACCATTTTTCCCGTACTAAGACGTACTGCTCCGTACTAATCCGTGACCGCCCTCACCACAGACCAATCCCATCCGCACCGTACCTCAACGCACGGACATATCCGTATGTGTGACTGTAGCTTAAGGTAGTTCTGCACGTTTGAAAAACCGGAAGTGATGGCGCAACGTCTTTTATCCGGTAAACGTAGAATAAAGCCTGGATTCGGCGTACGGAAATGAAAATCAGTTTATAAATTAATGGCAACCTGTGAATTGGTTTAGTAAAATGGCACTGTTACTATCTTTCTAAAGTTAAAATATCATATGAAAACATGTGACAGGTAAAATAATTCAAAATAATAGCTTAAATATAGCTTGAAATGGGCAGTTCACTTTAATCATGGCCAAATATCTCAAAAGTAAGCACACGGACCTATACATTTTATTTCACCATATTATAGGTCATATGTTTATTTACCTTTGTGAGAAGTTTCATTAATTTCTACATTTTAGAAAAAATTCTATTCGCGAAAATGTTATGAAAGTTGCGATTTTCCCATAGACTCCCATTATGAAAAATTGCGTAAGATCCAAATTTTTCATATCAGTCTAGCAAAAAATCAAGCACACGACCCTATCTTTTTTATTTGCTGAATTTTCTTAATTTATTCCGAAGTTTTGAAAAATCAGAGTTTAATCAAATTCTACATTGTAGAAAAAATTTCGATCCAAAAGTGCAGAACTACCTTAAAATGGTGAACGTAAGTTTTATTTAAATATTCCAAACCACTTCCGAGATATGGCTCAGGACGGACGGAAAGACGGACAGTCGATTAAAAAAGTAGATCAAATAACGCAATGAATTTATGAGATGTGTATCCATCATTAATAAAACATAATTATACTATGCCATATGTGGATTGCTTCAATCTTATGTCAATTATTATGTTTCCACTTAATTTTTAGCTTACCTGAGCACGAAGTGATCAAGGTGAGCTTTTGTGATCACCCTGTGTCCGTCGTCCGTCGTCGTCCGTCCTCAACAATTTGACTGTTAACACTCTAGAGGTCACAATTTTGGCCCAATCTAAATGAAACTTGGTCAGAACATTACTCTCAATAAAATCTTGAACGAGTTTGATATTGGGTTATCTGGGGTCAAAAACTAGGTCACCAGGTCAAATAAAAGGAATTTTTTAACACTCTCGAGGCCACATTTATGATTGTATATTCATGAAACTTTGTCAGAATGTTAATCTTGATGATCTTTAAGTCAAGTTTGAATCTGGATTAGGTTGGGTCAAAACTAGGTCACCAGGTTAAATCAAAGGAAAAGCTAGTTAACACTCTAGAGGCCACATTCATAATCATATCTTAATGAAACTTGGTCAGAACATTAATCTTGATGATCTTTAGGTGAGTATTAAATCTGGGTCAGGTGGGGTCAAAAACTTGGTCAGCAGGTCAAATCAAATGTAAAGCTTGTTAAAACTCTAGAGGCCACATTTATGAAAATATCTCTACGAAACTTGGTCAGAATGGTAATCTTGATGATCTTTAGGTCAAGTTCAAATCTAGGTAAAGTGGAAACAGAAACTAGGTCACCAGGTCAAATCAAAGGAAAAGCTAGTTAACACTCTAGAGGCCACATTTATAACTGTATCTTCATGAAACTTTGTCAAAATGTTTATCTTGATAAAATTTAGGTCAAGTTTAAATCTCGGTCAGGTGGGTTCAAAAACTAGGTCACCAGGTCAAATCGTAAAGCTTGTAAACACTTTAGAGGCCACATTCATAATAACATCTCTATGAAACTTGGTCAGAATGTTTATCGTGATAACCTTTCAAGTTCAAATCTAGGGCAAGTTGAGTCAGAAACTAGGTCACCAGGTCAATTCAAAGGAAAAGCTAGTGCTAGGCCACAATTATCACCATACCTTAATAAAACTCAAATCAAAGGAAAAGCTAGTTAACACCCCAGAGGCCACATTTGTGACCATATCTTAATGAAACTTGGTCAGAATGTTAATCTTGATAATCTTTAGGTGAAATTTAAATCTGGATCAGGTGGGGTGAAAAACTAGGTCACCAGGTCAAATCAAAGGAAAAGCGTGTTAACACACTAGAGGCCACATTTATGACTGTATCTTCATGAAACTTGGTCAGAATGTTAACCTTGATGATCTTTAGGTCAGTTTGAATCTGGGTCATGTGGAATGTGACCTGCTGACCTACTTTTTTTTTTTTAAGATACAGCCTTGAAATTTGGATGACATGTACAGTTTTGCTCACTGATCTTAAAACTGACTTCAGTGACCATTAATGTAACCTACTGACCTACTTTCTTCAGGTGAGCGATACAGGGCCTTCAGGGTCCTCTTGTTTAATATCAATTATAAAAATTGATTTCACCATTCCATTTAATAACAAACAGCAGAATTATTCGGTCTAAAACAAAAACCTTTCTGACCTCCAATCTGAACCTTTTTTCTGGCCCGAGCATGTTCGCATTAGAGAGGTTCCACTGTAAATGTCTTCAAAAAATTATATGAATTTGTAAAGTGATTGCATTCTTATTGTTCATATAGTATATACCAGAGAATAGACACGTGTTTTATTTAACAGTGATAAATCAATACAACATATACATAGCATGCCACATTCACAGACAGCTGATCGCTATCGATCATAATGCCAAGTCGAGTTGTTTTAAGACCCACCACAACCTAGTGACCTACTTCTTCCTCCCACATGAACTTAATGAAATCATTCTGATGAGTCTGTTTTAATACAGCTATCGCGGACAATTTAGGCCGTTTTCACAACTTTATCTGCAAACTTACTCAGTCAGTCTCCTTTCAGCACAGTTTTAAAAGCACAGTTTTAACTTTATACATCCAGTACTGTTCATACTGCTACATTTTGTATATTAATTTAATAAAATGTTTAGACATTAAAATATATATTGCAGGCTCAGTTTTTAAGTAGACATTTGCTTTTTTCAATTGTTTCATGCAAAGCATCTAAAATTACCATCATGGAAATACAAAAGAGTACAGTTTATTCTGTGGCGCGTCTTTAAATGAAATGATTACTGTTTAAATTCCGTCTTTTCTTCTGCATTAAGTTGTACTTCTTGAAATTTCAGTTTGTTACCATCAGTTTCTTCTTTTTCAGAAAATTCTTCTTGTATCTACTTAGGTTTTACTTATGGTGAGTTTTGTTCATTTACAGAATGAAAAGCGTTGAGTATGTATATATTTGTTTTTTAACACCATCATACTGATCTATCTACAGATTGAGCGGGTTCCATTTGAAAGACAGACTGCAATTATTTGTTGTGTTGCTGGGTGTATCATTCCTGATCTTCATGACAAATCAGACAGGTATGTGTAAAAATTTATACTCCAGTCTGCTATAAAACCTTAAGGTTTAGCAGTATATCACAAAACAACAGATTTTTTTAACGAATGAACAGCATCTTGACACACAACTTATCTATCCAATACATGTTTTACTGTTCTGCCCCACAGAGTTGGATTCTTAAAATATTCTTAATGAGTTGTCCCCCTTTAAATAAGAATGCCATTTGTAAAGAAATAATGTAAACAATTGTCAAAAACGATGTTTTACCTAGTTATGTAAAGTTTAAACACTCGCACGATGTTGCAAATGTATCAGAACGAAGACATGTAACAGCTTTTAAGATATGGTGAGTTTTTAAAGCCGCTGAACTGTCCAGAAGTGTGGCCCCTTCATGCAGTCCCTTTCCGGAATTCAATACATATATCAGTAAATTGACAATGGCTTTGTAGAATACTATAAATGTTTTATACGCTGTTAAATTTTCATGTAAAACAATGCTTTCTTTCTATGATTTGATGACGTTCGAACTTTTTTCTCCGAAACATGGACCTATACCTTAAAACCCCTTGTTTTGTTTTGTTAGCTCAGCTGAAAGTGAGCTGTTATGATTTTGTGTCCGACGTCCGCCGTCGTTTGTCATTTGTAATCCGTCAACAACTTTAACACTAAAAAGGTCTCAGTCATAATGATTGAAAAGTTTGAAACTGTAGTATTTCGGGTCATAACCTAGCTCAAATATATTTCAAAGATCTTTCTTAACACTCAATAGGCAACATTTTGTATTCAATCTTTTTGTAAGAGTTTGTCAGAATTGGATTTAAAATAACGATACTAGGTCAAATCGTAGAAAAGTCTTCGCTATATATACTGTGAGAGCCTATCTGGCATTTCTAGCTCAAGATCAGATTTAAGGTGATCATTTTTGCTTTTAAACTTGTTTACCGAAACCATCCTTGTTACTATCGTAAGATGAAGGATTAGCACTATTATTAGCACGTCACTTAGCTTATGTTTGTCAACAGGGTTCTACGAGTCTGTGTATTAACATCGCCAGTACGTCTGAACACAAACTCTAATCTTGACTTTTTTCGGACAGTTCACGCCGTATCCTAGTTTTCATTCATCTGTTGAACGTTTCTTACTCCTAGCTGCTATGCTGTCATCCGCTTTGAGGATCTTTGAGGGCATAATTATTGTTTCAGCACCCTTATCTAACACGTGATAATTTTCAAATTTATGAGGAACAGGTAATACAAACCCCGGCTGCATAAAAACCGCTTCAATATCCATCCAGAAATGTTAAATGCAACTTGCACCGGTATCTGAACACTGTCTAACACTGTTTCAAGCAAAACTATGATGGTACATTTTTGTATATTGATATTTCCGTTCAGTACATAACAGTTTTGATAATATGGTGTTGTTTGGCTTCAAATGTGTAACCGTCATTGAACAGATAAACCTAACCAAGTAATGCTTCACGTTGTGGAGAGTTGTATTGCATTTTCATGCGTCTTGTCGCGGTGTCTTGTGTGGTAGTGAGCAAAAATGTAGAACAAGACGCACGATAATGCGAGGTGGCATTGCGAAAATGTTGTTGGACGCACAGCAGCACAAAGCGACATTGCGATATCGCGTGCTATTGACGTGCGACAACACGACATGGCAACAAGGCATTATCTCGTTGCGGTGTCGTTTGTCAAATCGCATTGTCAAGCGACGTTTTGAATTGTTTTCTGTCATATCGCATTGTAGCGTTGTTAAATATCACTTCGAATTATCTTGAATTATCACTTCGGCATTACATGTAGGAAGAACAGGATTTTGCAGGTATTGTCGTTTTTAACCCGACTGCCTGTCTTTTTTTTCAAATATGAGAGTCTTTGTCACCATTTCGTTTGCTTCCGTGTCACAAAAGTTTTGTATGTAAGACGGTCACAAAACATAATGACTCAAAATCTTTCGTCTTTCACACATGTCTTTGACATGAGATGACCCCAGGGACAAGTTATATAACTCTAGCTTTTATTTTGTCAAAATTATGCCACTTTTTAACAGAAGTTTTGCTTGTAGACAGGTACCTCAGAAACTTCTAGGTCAAATGGTTTTCAAACTTCACACATGTTTGTAACCTCCCAAGATAAGTTGTATTACTCTAGATTATGTTTTGTAAAAATTGTCAAATGTATGTCCCTTTTTGAATTAGAACCTTTTGTTACCGTTTTGCACGTAAGTAGGTTTCTAAAAAACATCTGGGCTAAATGCTTTCAGCATTAACACGTATTCGGCATTATGAAAGGAATTTTCTCTGATGTGCAAAATGGCCTAATGCTTCCAAACTCCACACAAGTCAAAATGAGGCCGCTGTTATTTTGCTTGGTTGCGTTATATACTTCCAAAGAATTAATTTACATCGAGAGAATGTTACATAATGCTGGCTTATACTTTATTACAATAATGCCCGTAATTCTGAAACACTTGCATTTAAGCATGTTTCTCAGAATTTACTGAATCAAATGTTTGTAAATTCTACAGACGCTCTTAAACATCATGAGATGACCTCACATTGCATGTTGAACGACTCTGCCTTATATTTAAGACACATTCTAATAGTGGGATTTTAGGATTGCTGGATGTCTGTCTGTCGGCCGTCCGTTCGTCATTCACAGTTTCGTTAAAGAATATCTCATAAACCATCAAGCCAATTTCAACCAAACGTTACAGAAATGTTCACTGGTTTGTCTTTCAGACTTGTGATCTATGCAGAATTCTGATTACCATAATACCATGGCAACCAAAATGAATTTTTTTTAAATATTATCCCCAGAATTCGCTCGCCAGATTTCAAAAACATTCCACAAAGATATTCCTTAGGTGACTCTCTACTAAATTCCATCAAATTGTTCGGTTTCGTTAAAAAGCTAAAAAGCATGGCCATGACATGGGGGTTATTCATCCCTATATTGCCTACTGAAAACTTTGAAACTGTTCTCTTTGAAACAGCAGACCCGATTTCAAAATTATTTACAGCAGTGCTTATTTAGCCCTTTACCAAATTCCTTCAAAACATTCTGTTTCGTTAAAACATATAGCCGAGAAGGGACGAGGTTGTTTTTCTCTATTTGTATACAATGGAAATTTGAAAACATTCTTCCCCGAAATCACCGCATGGACACAATAATGTTCCTTCAAATCATTCTGTTTCGTTAAAACATGATCAGAAGGGGGTGAGTCTTGTTCTCGTCTGAAACCGCTGGTCAGATTTCAAACTAATTTGAGAGCAATGTTCCTTGAGTGACACTTTAACATATTCTTTCAAGCTATGTTGATTTGTTAGATTTGGCCGTCTGGGGTAAAGATAGTTTGAATATATTGAAAACTTTAATATCTTATTCTTTGTCACTGCTTGTCCGAATTCAAATTATGCTCATATAGTGACCTTCTACCACATTTCTTCAAGCCTTTGTTCTTACCCCCGTCCCTTCAGTCTAACCGGCATGTTTTTGTTTTGCTTTCAGCGGTATTGGCTCGATATTAATTGTTTTCTTTAAATTATCTCTTGGTATCATGTGACATCATTCCCCACCACGTCCACATTTCTTGTCCGTACTTCGTGCAAATTAAAAAATCCTCTAGCCAGAAAATATTGTCCCAATTTCAAAATAATTTCACAGATATTTTGCGTGGGATCTAAGGCCATCAGGGCCATTTTCATTATTAATTCATAGTCATGTACAAATTAAGAATTTCACAGTTTTCTTTTTAGCTCACATGAACCAGAATTTCAGGATGGGACTGTGTCCGTCGTCCTTCGTCTGGCGTTAGCTTTTCACCTATAAACGAATTCTTGTGATGAACAACCACTTAATAGATAATCACAAAACTGTAGCATCCTTATAAGGTCCTCTCAGTTTTGCTCAAATAGTTCCGCTTGACTGATTTTAGGGGCATTCAGAGTTGAGAAATAGAAAAAAACTTTAATCGACTTCTCTTCGTTGACCGCTTGATGGATCATCACCAAAATTGGTCTGTATCATCACGTCCTTCCTCAGTTTCGTTCAGATGGTTATGCTTGACTGCTTTTATGACTAGTTTTATGTGCTGCAAGAGCTAAAAATAATAAAGCTAAAAGTCAAAAATTTCTCTTGAAAAGCCGGATAGATCGTCACAAGATTTGGTCTGTAATTCTTTGAAAGCCCTCACTCAATTTTTTCTCTAAGATAGTTCCTTTTCTGATTTAGTGGACTACTATGAGTTAAAAAAGAAAACGTTTGAACGACTTCTCATGAACCACTTGATTGAGTTTACCAAACTTGGTCTGTATCATGCTTGTAAGGTCTTCTCTTATTTTATATCAAATGGTTCCACTTGACTGATTGTAGGGGTCACCAGAGGTAAAATTAGAAAAGAATTTTAAACAACTTCTTCTCATAAACCGCATTATGGATCATCATAAAGCTCGGTGTGCAGCATACTTATAAAATCCTTTTTCAAATTTATACAAATGGCTTAGCTTGACTAATTGTTGCGGCTGACAGAGCTTAAAAACATTTTATACTAAACACAGTCGTTACCATTCAGGATTTAGTGTGTCAAACATATATTAAATGTCAAATAGTTAGTTTCAGGTGAACGACTTAGGGCAACAATGGCCCTCTTGTTTACATTGTTTTATATGAATGTCAGATATTCATTTAAAGTCAACTGCATGTATGTAAATTGATATGTCTTTAAAATCAAATAGAATTATAAGTATATGATAACCAACTTTTCCGTTAAATTTTCTAAAATGTTTTGTTACATACGGATATTGCCCAGAAAAAAACGCCTTTTCTTTTTCATATCTAAATGCTTCTGCCTGAAAGAATACGTATGTCTGGTGAAGTTCTATAAAATAATTTAGTATGGCTCTTTTAGGTATACCCTCCACTCCTCTCAGGTGAGTTTCAGAGAAACTGATTTGGCCGTGCTTTGTGTCTGCCTAGTTGTAAATTACTATCTTGTCGCTGTGGTAACAATACGTTTAGTTTTCACTCACATTCGCCTCCCTCCACCTAACTTACTGCAAATATTGTCATTAGATTTTAAGTTAGTGATTCATATCTGTGTAATGCTACTCGCATATCTGCAAATGTATCAGAAAAAGACTTAAAACATTTCTCTCTCCCTCTACCTCACCTCGCCGTTACCATTAAGCTTTGATTGTCTAATGTTTCAAACTGTAGCATTTTTATGTCCCCGGCATCTACTGATGTGGGAGGCATAATAGTGATTGTCCTGTCCGTTCGTCCGTTCGTTCGTACGAGGTTAACCAAATGGGGCCGTTTCGTCTAGCATCAATACCCCTTACTAGAATGACTTGATACTAACGCAGATGTAACCTGTGACCATTCCTCATCTTCAGACATCACCTGACCTCAGTTTGACCTTGACCTTGACCTCATTTTGGACTTAGGTTGCTGGGCCATCTCTTGGTTAACCAAATGGGTCCGTTTCGTCTAGCAACAATACCGCTTAAAAGAATGAATTGATACTAATACAGATGTAACCTGTGACCATTCCTCATCTTCAGACATCACCTGACCTCAGTTTGACCTTGACCTCGATTTGGACTTAGGTTGCTTTGTATTGACAAGGATGCCACCGGGGGCATACACAAATCTGTAGAAATATAACGAGGCTGCTCGTCTGTGGACACCAGATACAATTGGGTGATGTATGACAGGTCTATATTTAGTATAGCATTGAGGAATAGTTACTGTTACAACAATATCATTTTTACCGTGATTATCACTTCTATAAATTTCCATGTGACCAGTTATTGACCAATGAGATTAGCGGAATTTAATAATTAGTGTTGTTTTATGATATCACACCAGATGGTTAATATTGGCGCAATATCTTCTCTAGAAGGTATTTAGTTATTATAACACAAATGTTAATTCTACGGAAAAAAAATTAATATAACCGCAAACATAAAAGCTCACATATATTTCAGAATGGAACATTCAAGTTAACTAACAGAATACATTAAAAACTTTTCTGAAAGTAAAATTAAGACGTTTATCACCATATATCAAACACATTTGAAACTTACTTAAAGTACATCATTCTTAGGAAGTCTCAGAAAGTATTTACGGCAAAATAATGCAGCAATGAGGGTTTACCATACAAAGGTAACAGCAAGTTTGAAAGTTAAGTCTGACTTCAAATAAAAAGCGGTGCTAACATCGGCTTTGTATCATGATGACTGTTGTCATCTTTCTCACCAAACATCAGGGCTTAATAACTCTTTTTGTAGTTGTGTATACAGATGTCTTCTTTTCTAGTAACAGTTATGTTTTAGAAAGGTGGCCAGTTCATATTTTTTTCTCATTTATTTCAGACTTGAATGAACCGCTCATTCCAGAGACTCAAACAACAGGTCATTGTTCCATGAACAAACAGGTATAGTAGTGGGCTAGTGCATTTATTAGAGTGTAGAAAGTTCCGTAGACAGAAAAATCATGTAAGTCCATGATAAATTTATGTTAAAGAAAAACAGAAAGGAAATTACCCTGTAAAATATGGTGGCGGTGGTGGAAGATAAATTCCTGATAAATGCTATGTAAGTTTCAACTTTTAGGAAATTCACTTGTACAAATGTGACGGTCTAACATAGTATTCATAACTTAACGACAAAACTGGTTTCTAAAAACCGTTGCTTAGATATGTATGATATAGAATAGAAGATGGAGTCGTTTTGATTTTAAAGACCAAAAACCAACATTTCGAATTACTACGTATATTTCTCTTTAAGTATCTGTCTTACGTTCAGCTATAAACTGTAATAAACAAGAAAAAAAGTTATTTTTCGCAAAAATATAATCTTTCACTTTAAAGGGATTCAACTTCATATTTTCAATCACGCTACGCGTTCGTGAAAATAACAGATATCTCCTTTTGCAGTGAATGATAATAACTATATATTTATCACTCTTAACAAATAACGGGTTGAACATTGATGTCTAGTCATTCAAGTTTGTCATGTTCTATATTTTAGAAACTGTTAAGTATAAGAATGTAATTTACGAGTTCTCATTATAGAGGGTATTAAAGTGTTTTTGCGAATATATTATCGTTATTTTCATCGAAGGTTATGAAAATGACAACCATACTCTAGAGAAAAAATATGAGTTTTATGTTTATTATATACTGACTTAGAACGACTTTCGACCTCACACTGTCGTAGTTTCGATTTTTCAACATCGTAGTACGACCTTCACACTTCATAATATTTGGCTTATCCCATGAGTCACAAATAGCAACATCATAATTTCTCTGTACAGTTCGTTTACTAGGTCATGCGTGTTTAGACTTTTTCAAACTAAACTTTCTCTACTTACAAACCAATCGTTCTACCTTCTGATTATGTTTTGTTTTAGGTTGAGTTCACGTTTTTCTTATACTAGAAACTTTAAATTATGGAAGCCGGAGTTAAGGTTACAAAACGTAATCTTTAATGTTTACAAACATGATGTTTACAAAAACGAACTGTACGTGAAACCTTCGCGAAATTGTCTTCTTAAGTATTTTCGTCCATTGTTTTGAATCCTTTGTGCATGAGGCCCAGGAACGGGATATTACAATGGCAAAAGGCCAAAGGAACGATGGTGAAAAGGAAAAAGTAGAAACTAAGATGTTGCAAAGTCGAAATAACAAAACCACGATATTGAATAAATGAAAGTACGATGAAGAAACTACGAAAATAATCCGACTTTATATTATCGTTGTTTCGTTCATTTGACTTTCAGCATTGAAGTTTCACGTTTTCATCAACGTGGATTTGGCTTTTCGCCTAAGCAGTTTCGTTTTTTTTTATATTTAATTGCTTATTTGTTGTTTCGAGCTTAAATATGCAGCGATGGCACTAACGGGATACCATAATTTCATCCATATTATTCGATATTTTATTAGAAAGTATTTGATAAATACAACTATTTGAATCGTATTCGTATGATTTAGCAACCTTGTACGTAGGTGTTATATGTTAAGTATTTTGTACTGAATTTAAGTTTTTAATTACCTACATATACATCTACATGTATTTTGAGATGACGTGTATACATATATCTCACCGTGTCCAACGTATACGTTGCATTTACGGCGAGTACGCTACATACACGGTATATTGTACGTTCCATTACCGGCATTTCCTGTTGATTTTGTCAACATCCTATGTGGTGGGTAAGAAAAACGACTCATTTCATCGATTTTAACGTTTTAAGTTCTCAGACGAGTGAGACATTCAGTCCAGGCAATGATTGATCAGTTGTCTCTTCTTCAAACTTCGAGTAAATGACGTTGAAGTCGTTCTAACTCGACGTCACTTAGTCTTCTGCTCTAACATTCTGTTTTTTCATGTTAACCAGTGTACAGTTACATAAATATATTTGTTAAGTTTTATGTTTCAGGTCAGCTTTTATCCTAAACTATCAAAGCTATTGCTTTAAAACTTGCAACACTTGTTACATCATAGTTGACCTTTAGAAGAACATAACTCGTCCTGTCAAATTATGGCTTTTGACAGATATCATTCTGTAGTTTTATGTTAGCACTTTCTTAACATCAAGCTTCTTGACTGACACTGTCACTTCTGCCTTGAACAACTTCCTTTTGAATTATTCCCTTTTGATGCAAAATAGTTAAAGTTAGCAATTCAAACTTATGTAAACTATGTTTTATGGGAGCGTTTATGCCAAAATTAGCGATGTACCAAGCACCATAAACGGCGCGTTCTACAGAATACGCCCACTAAAAAAGGCCGTATTTATTAACAAAAACTGAATACGTACGTCATCATCCCCATCTATTCGTTTCTTTATTTACACTTTTTAACAATTATAAACGGTTTTGGAATTACATAATGTAATAACAGTTATATATATATTATTCGAAAGATAAAATAAACATGCTTGTTTTGTATAAACAGTACGGAATAGAATTGCCCGTTAAAGTTTTTATTTGGGAATCATGAACATTCCATATATTTTCGTAATGTAATCTTCGGTGTCGGAACCTAAATGAATTAAAAACTGATAATGTATTTCACAAGTAACATAATGTCGTATTTTCAGGTAGAGTGCGGACAAAATGAATACTGCTACTGTGAACATGGCCTGCAATTTCACAACCTGCCCCGCGTCTGGTGTAGGTTGTGACAGTATGCGGGGTACACCCTTATCTTTCAGTATGGTATAGCAGTATGAAAGTACATGACATTTAACCTTAGGGAAATGCTGAATTTCATAATATATCTTATGTCGATATATCTACATGATAACGAACTGTCAGAACACTGTCGGTATTTCAAACACAGTTTCGTTGTCCTTTTGTTTACAATGCTTTTGCTTTCCAAGAAGATTATTTGAAAAAATGGCGTTTTAAAAATATTTGCAAATGACGCCTAAGCTCTTCAATAAATATATAAGTCACGTGTGGCACAACCAACCTGTGACACATTCAACAGCGTTCTCCCCTACTTATCTGATCAAACTAATAATCATCATTTCTTGTTCATTTCCTGAATGAAAAACACTTGTTTCCAAGATAACTGTGGAAGAAATTGTCGATTTTTCTTTTAAAGTATCTAAGAAAGAAAGACATATTTCCTGTTGTAAGTGATTCCGGAAAGTAAAAGTGAGCCAAGCTATGAGAAAACCAATATACTGGCTTTCAGCATGGATCCAGACCAGCTTGCATATCCGCCCAGTCTGGTCAGGATCCAAGCTGTTCGCTTTCAAAGCCTATTGCAATTAGAGAAACCAGAAGCGAATAGCATAGACCCTGACCAGAATGCGCGCATGCGCAGACTGTCTGTATCCATGCTTGTCGCAAAGACACTGCATGTTTGTTTTCTGATGTTGCGGCTCAAATCTACAAATGAAAACAATTTTAAATTCGTAAAATATGTTACATGCACATGAAATAATATAAGGATAAAATCAATGTCAATAACATTGCGTAATACTGAGACACCACTACGCCATCGTGTTTTGTAATGTGTTTTCTACATAATTATGTAGTTATTTCCAGGATACGATTCTTTCGTAAGCTAACGTAAACGCCCGAATATATTGGCAAAGATTGAGTGCCAGGTAAATGCTTATGGACAATTGACTGAAAATTATTATACATGATATCTAATTGTGAATGTAACTCTACAAACACAGTTATTTCATATATTTAGTAAATTTTATTTGATAACATTCGACATTAAAATTAATATTTTAAAGTGACTTTTAGCTAGGAATTTATCACAGTTCGCAGTGGTGGGGTTAAGGTATTCCTTACCATAATGACAGTAACTGTTGCATTTTAGATAAAGATAACGGCCTTTTTATGTGGCGTACTTCTGTAGACGCGCCGTTTTATGGGGCGTACATCGCTAATTTTGACATAAAGCACCCCTAAAACATGAATTTACGCCATGGTATATATTTCAAATTGTAGCTTGTGATACTATTCTCGTGTTAAACCGATGAAAAGTCAACAGAATGATTTTAAGAGACAGAAATTGAACCTGAAAGTGAACATCCGAGTTCAAAACCGACTGAGCACGTCAGTTTACTCGAATGTTTGAAGAAACTAGAGAATAACTGACCAAAATCACATTACCATGGGGAGCTTGAATGATCTGCAGCTCGTACTGAGTATATCGCTTCTTTGAACACGTTGAACTTTAATGAAAATAAGTAGGTTTCCTTACCTCACTATACGGGATGTTGACAAAATCAGCAGGAAATGCCGGTAATGGAGCGTACAATATAACATGTATGCAGCGTACCCACCGTAAATGCAACGTATACATTGGACACGGTGTATCTGTTGGACGTGTTAAGCGGCCTGAAATTGCTTAAATTTTATAATTGGATTTAGCACGTAAACATGCCGAAGTCCTTTGAAATGTTCATAATTAACGATATATCCTTTGGAAACAAATGTTTTTTTTTCAGATCAGTTATTCAGTTGAAGACGTTATAAAGGACAGAAGAAAGAGAGTAGACGATGTATGCGCACGCATCGGAAGTGTGTCCAATAAAACAACGGAAGTATCCGGTATAATGGCGGCAAACTTGTCTTACTGTGTAGTGCAGAAAGCAGGATGTACCATGTGGATAAGGCTGTTCAAGTTCATGGAAGGGCAGAATTTCGAGACCGGAAACCCGATGACGCTGACAAAAGATTTGATTCATAACAAAGGTTCAAAATATTATAAGAAATTTAAGCAAACTGGCGATGACGCTAGCTTTATTTCACATTCGGTTAGATCTATGACCGTTCGAAACCCATATACTCGACTGTGGTCAGCTTTTATTGACAAATTCTTGCTACCTGACTTTTGGCTATCAAAAGGAAAACATATAATAAGAATGATACGTAAAAATCCGAAGCCACTGTCAACCAAATGTGGACATGATGTCACTTTTCCGGAATTCATTCAATACGTTATAACAATCGGACATCAATTGACATACTGGAACCAGGACAAACATTGGCTACCGGCTAGTGACATCTGTGATCCATGTGTCTTTTACCCTCATATAATTGGTAAACAGGAATCCTTCATGGATGACATGAAATACACCCTGAAACATGTAAAATTAGATTATATGTTACCTAAAATAACGTCAGTTGATCCGACAGAATTTGAAATAAAAGATGAAATAGACTACAGCTTTAAGATATTCTCGCGTGTTAAGAAATGTATAGATATTTATGAACTGTGCAAAAGAATATGGACGGCATTTATTTTTAATGGTTACCTCCCCTCAGAAGAAGCTTTCCCAACAAATATTGATAAAAATAGTTTGAACATAGACTCATTTTATGAGCTTGTCAAAGGCGTGAGAACGAAATATAATATTACCAAGGCGGACATCAAAGTAAAACGAAAACATGCACTGACAACAGCGTACAAACAGATTTCAAAGAAACACATGGAAGACCTGAAATCTTTGTACAAAATGGACTTTGAACTTTTTGACTATGAATCTGAACCTGCCTTTCTAGACGAATGATACATGTACAGCGAGGACGAGGAAGACCGCAAGCCAATTGGCATTTTATGTAAATAACAAAGGCCAGTAGGTTGATATGGGATATTTTCTATCCGAGAAAGGTTTTAACACCCGAGGCACTAGCCTTGTGACTTATTATTCTCTGGATGTTGCCAATATTCCACACCACAGAATAGCGTTAGTTGCTTTATCATATCGTAAATCATATCCTGAGACATTTCCCAAACGAATTAAAACAGCAATTCTGGTACGGGACTTTTATCACTGAGCAGTTATCTTGTTATACATGAAATTGGAACAGAAATATGTAGAAAAAGGTAAGAAGAGAGACACTGCTTATTATAATAAAACACAGCAAGATGAGGCCTGAACTGAAGTAACACGCTGTGCCATATTCATACACGGATAATGATATCATTCCTAGAAAAGTGTCACTTATTTTATGCATAAAATGTTTTGATCCTAAATTGTTTTAAGACGTCAATTTAAGTTTTGTTAACGTTAATTGGTGCGATCGTTGGTGATATTTTAACCAGGTTTTCATAAAGACAGGTTATTATATTGGCGAATGTCGTAGGGAGACCAGGAGGCAGGCGGTAACTTTTGGTTTCAGTTCCATCACTTGAGTAAGGGGTGACCGACAGCAGTGAAACTCGGTTTTTAGGTAGCTTGGATAGAGACAGAGGTTTTGATTACATAAGACGTCAGTAGAATCAATGCCAAGGTTAATGTTCCTTAAAAATGTTCCTTAAAATAGAAAAAACCGGTTTCATCCCAGTCATTTAAGTTGGCACTGATGTATTGAAATTAAACTTGGCCTATAGGTAGTTTTTTTTTAAAAAATACTAATGTTGGGATTTTATATGGGGTCAGTTGGGTCAAGTTCAAGGCAAGCATAACTTAATTAATCTGCATACTTAGAAAATTTCTCTATGGCGCAGTAGTCTTGAGCGTTGGGTCAAAGTTTCCTTTAATGGTGTGTAACAGATGGATCGCAGTTTAAATCTCAGGCCTTACTTTTTGTGATAAGTCATTTTGATGCCATTGGGTCAAGTTCGCGGTCACAGTTACTAAAATAGTTTTGTTATTGTGATCATGAAAAATGTGATTTCCAGTTTACAACTTTTGTGCAGTCGTACTTTCTGTTAGCAAACTTGGTGTATAGCAAATAGCGATGGATTGTATTCTGGGCCACTGTTACTAAACATAGAAAATGGCTTCCACTCAGTATCTTTAGTTTGGGTACACCAGTTGTAAGCAAACATGGTGTAAAGCTTTTATCAAACACAATAGTTTGGAATGTTTTAAGGGGTCACTCAGGTCCAGGTCAAAGTCACTGTTATTGAAAATAAAAGAATGATTTCCGCTAGAAAAAGTTAGAGAAAACTTAATTAATCTGTATACTTTAAAGTTATTCTGTGTCGCAGTGGGCTAAAGCGTTGGTCTGTTGTACCTTTTGTAATGTTTAAGAGAGGGGTCTCGGTTCAAATCCTGGGCCTGGCCTAACTTCTTTTTCGCAATGAACTGTCGAGGTCAAAAGTACTATTTTTTTCTACTGTGATCAACAGAAAGGCTGTTTCTGGTTTATAACTTTAGTAAGGATTGACTTACTGGCACCAAACCTGATGTATAGCAAGCTAATATGAAGAACTGGCTTTGGGTTGTATTTTGAGTTTCTGTTACTAAAAATAAAAAAAATAGTTTCCGCTCAATGTCTTTAGTTAGGGTATATCTTATGTCAGCAAAATTTATGTGAATGTAACCTTTGGTGGTCACTCTGGTCAATGCAACTGTTACTGAAAATAGAAAATACGATTCCGCTCAATAACTAGATCAATCTGCATACGTTGAAGCCTTGGTCTAGTGTGTATATGATCTTGCTGTATGAACGAGCCACGGTTCTAACTCACTTTTTGTACTAGAAAAGAATAGTTAAGATGCTACAGGATCAAGGTCAAACTAATGATCTTGAGTCAGGAATGATCTATGGCATTGACACATCTAATTGTGGTATAGCTCAACTTCTGATGCAGTTAGATATATACAACAGAAAAAACAAAACATGGCCTTTTCCCCGTGGAATTTACACGTTTGTTTTATCATATTATTATGAGATAGAATCTGCTATACTTTGTTGTTAAGTAATTTTCTTTTTTTGTGCAATAAAGCTAATATTGCATTTTTTTTCTACATCACATATACATTTAGAATTATTGTTGGTTAAACAAATGTTTGTCTAAAATGTAATAAAATCTTTATGGAGATAATTTGGAAGCGTGTGATTTGTCTTTCCTGTGCACGAGGATGTTTCCGGCCAGTAATGGCACGAACACAAAACTTGATATAATCTGTCAAGGAGCAAACAACAGCAAGTTTTCTTGGCCCTAACCACCTCCCGTACATCATCTTATCACGTGCGGGCACCGAGATAGAACCACCGACCTTCCTAACCCAGCTAGATGATCTCCCCAAATAAAGAATTTATCATACCGAGCGAGACTCGAACTCACCTACGTGAGGAGCAAGTAATTCCAAGTCAGTAAGCTTAACTACTCTGCCGGACGCACCAATGCCCGCATCAAGACCTTGAGAAAATGCAGCTCTAAAAGAACGGTGTGTTCAGTCCTTTAAAATGCCAAATCTAATATATCACCAAAAATAAATAAATAAATAAATAAATAAATAAATAAATATTCATGACCAATTCTTAGAGTCTGTCCATCATGCAAAATATCTTAGGCTAGATTTTTCCTAAGACCACAGTTATAACACTCATATGTCAAAAATTACAACAAATGATAAATGAAACTACCTACTGAACTGGCAAACCAGGCTTTAGTCCGCTCCCAGCTGGAATAAGCTTTTACCGACTGAAACAAATATTAATACAGTTGAAACGATCATAGGACGTGCCAAAAAGTAGATGAAGCATAAATACAATGTATGACCCCTTTTTGGGTGTTACAGCAATGCAAGACGATCTGGGCTAGCGGTCTTTAGAACATCAGACGTTATATATTTCTCGTTAAAATGGGTCAACAGTGTTGTTGTACTTATAAAATAGACTGGCTCGGTTTATAGGTTGGTCAGGACTACGGATATGCGTTATGTGTTGTATTTTGTCATTATTTGTGAGCATTAGAATTGTCCATGTTTACTAGCACCTTTGTTTATTTTATGAGGAGTGAACTTCAGACTTATTATGTTCTACAAACTTACCACAACATTGTACAACTCGTTAAATGGGTCAACCGTATTGTTGTACTTATAAAGTAGACTGGCCCGGTTTATAGGTTAGTCTGGGCTACGATATGTACTGTATTTTGCAGTCGGAATATTTCTATAAAATGTTTCTTCCCCGTCCGTCTGGATCCGTCCATGTTAACAAACACGTTTGTTTATCCTACGGACTGTACAACTCGTTTAAATGGGCCAACCTTGTTGTAGTACTTATAAAATAGACTGGCCCGGTTTATAGGCTGGTTAGGGATATGATATAGAAGCTTCTTCCCCTCCCGTTTGGATCCGCCCATGTTTACAAACACGTTTGTTTATTTTATAGACTGTATTTTACAGCTCGTTTAATTGGATCAACAGTGTTGTTGAACTTATAAAATAGACTTGCCCGGTTTATAGGTTGGTCAGAGCTACAGATATGTATTGTATTTTGCCATCGATATATTCCGTTTGGATCCGTCCATGTTTACAAACACGTTTGTTAATTTTATGGACTATAATACTGTGCACACCCTTGTTACCCGGATAATACAAGATGATGTGATAACTCCAACATGCTATAAAATGGCCGATCAACTATTTTGAAAATTTCACGTTTTTCGGTAAGTTGCTGTGGCTTGATAAGTGATTTTAACCCCCAGATGTTGCAAAAAGAACGAATGGCGATCTGTTTCCATGGAACTCAAACTATTTTACTGTATTTTTGTGAATACAATACACAATATGTTAAATAGTTTACAAAAACCATGTAAGTTCAGTTTGAAAAATCATAAAAAATATTTAGAATTGTTTTACCCGCTTGTAATTCACTGTATGTATGACTCTACCATTTCATTATCTGTCATAGTTTACAGTAAGTTGTTTACTTTTGCCGTTTTAATGTCAAAACCATTTATATTGATCTATGTATGAAAAATGGATAACAGCCAAAAATGACCATGGATAACGCCCTACATGTGTTGTCCTTGAACGTTGATAATAGCTAATATTGATTTTTTTTCATTGACATCCCATAACAGCTTGACCACTTTTGTGTGCGTGGACATGTTTTGATAAATTACTTTGTAAAAACATGATGATATCAGCCTGTTAACATTTTTAAGCTGGTAACAGGCACAGTGTGCAACTTGCACCTTCCTTGTTTCAAGTACACATGTGCATAAGTATTATTTCCCCCACTGTCCCTTTTTACCCCACGATCTCTATATTCCATATAAAGTACATACATGACATTGTATTTGATTGTCAACTACCTTTTATAATCACTAGTAGCACAAACCCTGTTCACATTCTGAATATCTAGGTGTACATAGTGGTACACCAAGACCTCTCTGATGAGAGACTGGCTGTGCTTATACGCCTTTCTACAAACCGTACATTTATGAGGGTACTCATCAGTTGTTGAAACTTCAACAAAGGAGCCAACTCTACCTGTTCGTCAATGTTGTCTATTTCATCCATCTCTATTCTGGAATGAATACCTGTAATTAAAGATGTGTACAAGTTTCAAGAAGTATGAACCTTGTTTACTAGTTGACAAGCAATTATTTACAAAGAGCAATTTTAAGCGTGGTAAAAACTGAAACAAACCAAAATTGTTACATTCTGTTAAAAGTGCGACGACTGATAATGAAATGTTTCAAGAACTTCTGGTACTGACCACCTGTATAATACATTGCATTGAGTGTGCTACATCAATAAGTTACCACATTTCATGCGTATACTTATCTAATATACAAAATTGTACCTTAAGAATAGAATATGCAAATATCAAACTAAACTTACACGAAAAATAAACGCAACAATTACATTTCCTCACCATTTTGTTTTAAGAGCATACATCAATACTTACATTCCATATTTCGCTTCCATCTAAATGGCGCTGCACAAAATGCTCGAGAACCTCGTGCTATTATACCACGAGGCGAATAAATAAAACTTTGCAGTGTATAATTCAACGCAAATTAGGCGTGACTTAACCGCTATTTTCGGTGTTTACCGCAGTATTGTTATGACCTTAAAGTGCAGACACGCCTCGATGCATAAAGTTGATCTATACATTGCCTCATTTACAAGAAGTATACTCAACACCGATTTAATTCCTTATTCAAATACCAAGGCTAAATATGACAGAGAGAAATCTAATTTTGGGACTTTGAACCGGTGGAATTTCACAGATACAATGTTTCAAAAAGAACAATTTCGACGTTAGTTGGACGTGTTAACATTACAGTAACAGCTGGTGACCGTCAACGTTCAGTTGCACCGCGTCTGACAAGCATACGTCAAGATAATATGATACGTCAACGACATTTACGTGACAGCTTTGTGACGTCGCAATCCACGTCACATGTTGTAATTGGAAATCCCGGACGACCAATTCACCGTGACACAGTCATAAATTGTTTGCGTAAACGCGGGATTCATTTTCGTCGTCCAACTCGATGTAAGGCTCTTGTCATCGTCAAGAAAAGCAACGCTAGATTCTAAATAACCGACGACGTCTGTGGGGAACTGTTGTATTAAGCGACGAATCAAGATTTAATCTCCATCACGCTGACGGATAGGTCAGAATATACAGACGCCGCAACGAACGTTTCGCAATTAACTGTGTGCGTGAGGTTTATCCGTACAATGGTGACAGAGTCATAGTATGGACAACAATAAATTCCACCTTCAATACCACCCTTGTATAGTCTGTCATACAGAGAAATGGTGGCTATACGCGTTATTGACTGCACTGATGTTGAAGCATGGAAAGAAATATGATCTCAGACGATATTAATTTTTTGATATTTTTTTTTTCTGTTATGTTTACTTTGATTACACATATAAATTTGTATGGCTAAACATCAGTAGGTTATAAATATTGACTATTACAGTACTTGTTGCGTTTCTTTTTCGTGTCACTTTACAATGTTGACTATTATCCATATAACATTTTGGGCTTTATCTTCGAAATTTCTGCGAACACTTTGGTCAGTATCTATCGACTTACACATATGCTTATATATTTGTAAATTTGGGTTATTTGATCTAAGATAAAAACTTCCTAATATGTTCATATCATTGTTTATATATTAACTAAAAATTACAAAATAGCATTCATTACCGAAAGTCCATTAAATAAGGTTGACAACGGTTTAAATCGCCAAAGTCGTTCTCAAAAGCAAAATATAAACATTGTTAAAGCGTTTCCAAAGTGAAAAATATGTCCGAGATGCAAACTGTTTAGTGCAAATGGTACAGCTTGTAAACTATTTTGAATCAGTTATAACACTTTAAACGATCAGAATGAGTAAGTAGAAAATATTGAAATAAACAATGTCCTTACCAAGTTTGACAGTTCATCCAGTTTGTAGCATGTTGGAATTATCAAATCATCTTGTATTATCCGGGTAACAAGGGTGGTGCACCAACGGTAACTTGTAATTTACAAACATGGCTATAAATAGATTAAAATAAAACATAGGGAATTAAACATTTTTCTAACATCTAAATATTTTTAGCTTAAGTACCGACTACAAATTAGCTCAAAGGCAGAGCATACTGTGTCTTTTGCCGTGTAGGTTCGAAACTCAGCATCGACATTTAGTTCTTACTTTATATTTGCATAAAAAAATAGAATCCTACATGTCCTCAGTGACAACACGATAGAGAAATATCTAAAGCCGATATAGCAGTTGCGAAAGGTTTAGCATTATATCAAAGACGATAATAATCAAATGCATGCACTTCAGCGAATAATAAACATGATATTATGTTATATAAAAATATGGAACCAAGCTCCTAGATTCATTACAACACCACCTGAGCCTTACAAGTTCGGGTATCGAGTAGGTTGTGGTAAAGATAAAATATTTGCCAGCAGTTCAATGTTTTTATCCTTTTACTTTTTATACGTCCGTTTGAAAAACGGGACGTATTATGGGAACGCCCCTGACGGGCAGGCGGGCGGCGTCCATAGACTTTGTCCGGAGCATATCTTCTTCATGCATGGAGGGATATTGATGAAACTTGACACAATTGTTCACCATCATGAGACGGAGTGTCGTGCGCAAGAATCAGGTCCCTAGGTCTAAGGTCAAGTTCACACTTAGAGGTTAAAGGTCAAACTCAAGAATGACTTTGTCCGGAGCATAATATCTTTTCATGCATGGAGGGATTTTGATTTAACTTGGCACAATTGTTCACCATCATGAGACGGCATGTCATGCGCAAGAATCAGGTCCGTAGGTCTAAGGTCAAGGTTACACTTGGAGGTCAAAGGATACAAGAATGAAAACATTGTCCGGAGCTTTTCTTCTTTATGCATGGAGGGATTTTGATGAAACTTGGCACATTTGTTCACCATCATGAGACGGAGTGTCGTGCGTAAGAACCAGGTCCCAAGATCTAAGGTCAAGATCACACTAAGAGGTCAAAGTATACAAAAATGAAAACTTTGTCCGAACCATATCTTCTTCTTGCATGGAGAGATTTTGATATTACTTGGCATTATTGTACACCATCATGAGACAGTGTCATGCGCAGGTCCCTTCTTTAGATTACTTCCCTTTGTTGTTACTATAAATAGCTTATATTGCAACTTTTTCATTACTAGTCGTAGGGAAAAATCAAGGCCATTTTTCTGTAGTACAACATGCATATTACATCCAATGTTGAGGTGTAATTTGACCTATCTCTACCGGGTAAGGATTTTAGTGTGAACTTACAAAATGTTTTTTTTTTTTTTTTTTTTTTAAGATTAACTTCCCTTTTCCCTTCGTTGTTACTATAAATAACTTATATTGTAACTTTTTTATAATTGACCGTAGGAAAAGACCAAGACCACTTTTTTGTGGTACAACATAGATGTTACTTTCAAATTTTAGGTGTATTTTAAGGTATCTCTACTTGGTAAGGAGTTTTTTGTGGACTTAGAAAAACAAAAGAATTACAATAATTACTAAACAACCACAAAATTAAGATTTCATTTGTAAATACAGGTGCTATTTGCTAATTTGCTGCGACGGGCGTCTATTGTGACATTCTTGCACTCTTGTTTAACCTGTTCTAACATATAAATTAACATTTAAACAGCTAACTAGCTGGAATAGAATATCTATTACCTGGTTCTCTTTCCAATTTGGATTTAAGCTTGCCTGTAACCCTCGCGGGAAAGGGTTGATATATAAACAGAAAGACAGATGTAAAATCGTAAAACTTCAATAAAAAACTTCAACTTCAAAGAAAAAAATCATATGACAAACTGAAGTATAATATATGTAAAGCTCTACCTGTTTGCTCGTATTTCGAATGAAGCTATGCCAGCAGTGAGGAGAACAGCCTCAGTCAAACCGATTCTGGTATTATGTTGCTTGGTTACGTTCTATGATTGCAAATGATCTTTTCACTAATTCTATTATATTCTATTGTATAAAATTATCACTCAGTCGATGCTTAAACAATTTGAGGAATACCTTAAAATCTGTTTTATCGCTGTATTTCAAACAGTGAATCCATACACCATACAATTTAAATGTCCCCAGAAAGGTGAGCATTTGTAGCCACTCTGTCCGTCCGTCCGTCCACTTTTGTCCGGAGAATAACTTGAAAAGTATTGATGGCATTTGATTGACTTCACATAATCATAGAGGCCATTTAGACAAATTGCATTGTCAAAGAATCATAACTCTACCTTACCTAGTTTTTGAATTATCTCCCTTTATTATTCAAAATAAGGCTTGTCCGGAGCATTACTTGATAATGACATTTCATTGATACTTCACAAAATGACAGAGGCAATAATTACAATAATTAATGGTCTATCCCTTGCTTTAGTTATTTCCCTTTATTCAACTTTCCTCTTTTTGTTATCTCGATATTGTTTTGAGCATCAGTCGGTTTTACCGATTTCTTTTTATACATTTGGTACCAAGCTATTACATCCTCTTGAATAGTCAGATATATTTTCCTAATAAGTCTTTTTTTCTGATATCATCCTATTGAACAGCTTAAAACAATTTTTTGAATACTCTCAGTCTACTTCACAGTACAATTGAAGTATGCGTATCAAAAATGGCTTCATAATATTATGAAATATAATATGATGTAAAGCACATTAGTTGACATGTAAATGTGCTATTCTAATTAAAATTCTGCCTTCTGGTTTAATACATATGTACCTCGTCCAGAAAAAAAATCCACTTAGGCGCTGTGGTTTAAGACTCTTGTCTATGATACTTCCTTTCTTTGGATGTAAAATATGAATGGCCTATGGAAAATGTGTAAGTTCACCATGACCCTAGTTAGAAGTTGGATAAAGCCAGTTGTGTCACTGGCACTAGATAATTTAGGTTACATTATCATATGAGCCGCGCCATGAGAAAACCAACATAGTGGGTATGCGACCAGCATGAATCCAGACCAGCCTGCGCATCCGCGCAGTCTGGTCAGGATCCATGCTGTTCGCTAACAGTTTCTCCAATTCCAATAGGCTTTAAAAGCGAACAGCATGGATCCTGACCAGACTGCGCGGATGCGCAGGCTGGTCTGGATCCATGCTGGTCGCAAAGCCACTATGTTGGTTTTCCCATGGCATGGCTCATATATTGTTAAATTATGTTTTAATTAATGTATATGACTAGAGTAGGATCTGTCGACTCCTAAGGCATGTTAATGAATATATAAAATATTTAGATGCAACTGCAGCTGTCTTTTAACATAAGCAAGCAAAACGTGTAGCTATTAACTACATGGAAATTGTTTCAAATGTTTCAAAAGTTGAATAAAAAAGGTAAATTAGACATGCGCGTTGCTACGTGTTCTGTAAAATTCACATAAAAACAGAAAAAAAGACCATCCGATGTCAAAACCTTGGTCATAGGTCACTACGTCAAAACAAAGGAAAAAACTGTAGCGGCCACACTTATAATTTGATCTTCATATTTGGTAAGATAAATGAAATCTATGTCAAACATACTTGGTAACTTGAGGTCATAAACTAGGACAATAGGACAGAATAGGACTAACACAGCTGAAGGGTCGTCAACAGACACAGCAAGTGAAGTTGAAATTATGTGATAATAAAACTAGCAACACATATTACAAATATAGAAGAATGAAAAAAAAAAAGAGTCAAACATTATTATTAAAATACATGAATTGTTTTTTCAAAAAGAGTCTTCAGAGTTCCTTTACTAAAATAAAATAAAAATATTATATACGAGAATAAATATGGCCTTAATCTGGCTTTGAACTTGCACCTCGGGGTTTGCAATTCTAACGCTCTACCAGTTGCGCCAGCGATATAATCAAGTTCATTGAAAACAAAACATACATATCAACTCACTCTATTATGGTGGCTGATTTCTGCCATTTCGCGTTTTCGCCCCGCGACCACGCCGAGCGAAAACACGAGAATTAACAAGTTAAAATGGCGGGGGCGCGGGGCGAAAACTCGCTATTTAGCATGTGCGCGGAGCGAAAACTCGCTGTTTAGCGGGGTCGCGGGGCGAGATTTAGTAACTGGTATGTCGGAGGCGCGAGACGAAAACACGATAATTAGCGCTGCTTAAACGTCGAGTTTTCGCACCGCGCCCCGACATTCCAGTTACTAAATCTCGCCCCGCGCCCCCGCTAATTATCGTGTTTTCACTTCGCGCCCCCGCTAAATAGCGAGTTTTCGCCTGGCGTCCCCGCCATTTTATCTTGTTAATTTTCGTGTTTTCGCTCGGCGGGGTCGCGGGGCGAAAACTCGTTATTTAGCAGGGGCGCGAAGCGAAAACGCGATAATTAGCGGGGTCGAGGGGCGAGATTTAGGAACTGGAATGTCGGGGGCACGTTGCGAAAACTCGGCGTTTAAGCAGCGCTAATTATCGTGTTTTCGCCACGCGCCCCCGACATACTAGTTACTAACTCTCGCCCCGCGACCCCGCTAATTATCGTGTTTTCGCTCCGCGCCCCCGCTAAATAGCGAGTTTTCGCCCCGCGCCCCCGCCATTTTAACTTGTAAATTCTCGTGTTTTCGCTCGGCGGGGTCGCGGGGCGAAAACGCGAAATGGCAGAAATCAGTCACCATACTCTATAGAGATTTTTCAGCCAGGTATGGACCGAATATTGATATAACCCAATTAAAAAAGCCCAGCCAGCATTCTATATCGGCCCGATATCAAACCGACGTCGTTGTCTATAACGATATCGGCTTCAATTTCGGCTGCAAATAAGAATGATGTCGGCCCGACGTTGGCAGACGGTATCGGGCCAACATCATAATGACATTGGTCCGATATTGGCAAACGATATTTGGCCAACATCAAAATGATATCGGTCCGATATTGGCAGATCATATTGTGGTCGCGAAATAGTGTGACACGCAGTGCTTTATCAAAGTTTTCTTAAAATATACACTTTATAAATTATCAGAGTAATTTTCTTGAGAACTGATGTGTCTCGTATCATGTGAATGATGCTTATTTGATTTTATTAATATAATATGACACAATTATATACTGCTTGTTTTATACAGTTACGTAAGCTTTCTGTATATTCTTAACACTATTAAAATTGTTCAATTAGAATTTTAAACATATTTATATTTTAATTTTTTGTAAATATAAAAATTTCTATAGCGGCATTTTACATAAAATATAAAAATGCATCTTAATTATTACCTCCCGTTATTACATATAAAATTTTGATAAATACCGTCTACAAATTTTGTTTGGAACCTAGTTTGATTAATTCTGGCATACATCATATTTGCTTAATAAATAAGCACATATAAACAATTAGATTACTTTTTCACGTTTATCAATAATACTTTGAAAAATATAGTTATATTAGAGAATCCAATATTGGCCCGATGTCAATCCGACGTACGAAATAGTTACACTGATTGATGTCGATCAACCGATTTCAATATTCTGCGGCACTTCAACGGCCCGACGTCGGCCCTACATCGGCACGTTTTGCCGACATTCCGACATTATACCTATATCGGGCCGATATAGTCACGCTGGCTGGGAGTGTATCATTCCGTCACGGCTTAAAACACGCGGTCGAACTATAGTATTTTTTTTCTGTAATGTGACCGGAGATGAAAATACTTGAAAACAAAGAATAATAAACTAAAATAGAACCCAATATTCAGGAAATTTAAGAAAAAGAAACCGGAGAATCCTCTATTCTAATCAATTGCCAGTCACATGCATCGTCTTCCTTGATTTATTTTAGTTCTACCTAAAGAACATCTAGTTAGTCCTAGTCAATATAAGCGACTTTAAAAGATTTTTAAACTGTTTGGCTACGGTAAAAATAACATATTGATTTATGGATGGCGTATTTCTTAATAATTCATACTCCTTGGTTGTCAAATTGGGAAAAGCTTAAACAGCACGACATTGCTAATTGAACCTAATATATAACCTTAGCAACAAACGATCTGTTTCTGCAAGTGCCTCAGCACTAGCTATTCTACTACACATTTCATATATAAATATCAAATTCATCTGAAGAAAGAGAAAACGATTATTTTATTGGATTCTATACATGACTAAAATAGCATGGTTGCATAAGTATCTGAGGACCTAAATATAGAGAATAAGACGACATGGACAGGTAAATTGCTATTCGCAGTTTTATTTCTTATATTTGTTTTAATTTAAATCAAAATTTGATGATCCCGTCTCTCTGCATGTACGCTTTATTGAATTGTGATGTTTTGGTTTAGTTTGTTGTATCATTAAAACTATTTATAGATAAAGCTGAATGAAGTTGAATGACTTTAAACATCGCTGGCTATTATCTCCCCAGCTTTGTGTTCTATTTATTATTGGAGTTATAAGATCTGTTGAATTTAATATTTTTTCTTTCAATATATTTGATTTTATATGCAGACAATATTGATCTATTTTCTACTGATGCTGTAAGCCTGTTTTCACAGACTGATAACTTGTACATGGGATTCGATTCACAGATTAGTATAAATAAGACTAAAAGTAGTGTTTTCGAAAAAAAAAGAAGAAGAAAACCCGTGTACCTTAATATTTTTGTCAGTAGTAAAAAAGGTAAATCAGGTTAATAATTTCACATGTCTAGATATTTGATTTCAACTGCTGGCAATCTGTTCAAAACTGTTACATCGCTTCCGGGTCAGACTTTTAAGGCTCACCCAAATTTTATGCTTCTTTTGTGTAGAATTAAATGTTAGGAGAAAATTTAGTATTTTTGATACTCTGGCTGTTACTATATTACCGTACAGTGCTGAGATATGGGACTTAAACGTGTAAAGGAGTTTTTTTTATCTCTTATTTATTCGCTTCTGCTAACATTTCTATGCAGATTTAGATGAATATTCCAATCATCTTTTTTTTAAACATGCAAATTCCACTATAGAAAGAATTTATGATAAACAGTGTATTCAGTCCATTATATATTCATGGACAACTTGCATCAACAACCTTATTAGAAAGTAAAAATTTACTTTTTATTTACTATTTAAAGGTCCAATACTAAGGAAAGTGAACATTTTAATTTCTTTTAAAAAGCACAGAAACTATTTCATTTTATTGGAAAATGAAAGTTGGTATGTAGAAATTCGAAATAAATCGCAGTATATGTACAATTATTTTTCTATGAAGTATGAAGAAAGTTAAAAAGACCTGGGGGGTCATTCTGTCGATTCATTGAAATTTCAACATAACACACATACATTTCTTTGAGTTCCAAAGACCTTCTGTAAATTTTGACCTGCCAATCTTCATTATTTAGTGTCTTGCAGAAGTCTATGCACTGGCTATGAAAAAAAATTGCCAGCTCACTTTCCCTTAGTAATGGACCTTTAATGACAGCCTAAATTTACTTTGCGACAAACTTTATTTCATTTACGGCTATCAAAAAATGAATTCTGGTGTGGGTGTCACAAATCCATTTTATGATATCATTAATTATTATTTTGGATATTATTAAATGAATAAAACGATATATAAATAATTTCTAGATATAAATAAAATTTGATTATATGACATCTGAAATATGAGTTTTATTTTAAACTATCTCATATCTTTTGTGTGTTTTTTTTTAAATGATGGTATCAGAAAATGATTTTTTTTTATAGATTTAAGGGTATTACAAAGTAGAAAAAGTAGAACGATTTTACGATGTCTCAAAAGAGAACAGTTTTTTTGATGTTACAAAGTCAATTTAATTATATCAGATGGATACTAGATGAAATAGTTTGAATAAATTAATTATTGGTGTATAAAATAAATGATTCATTTTATATCTAAAAGTATCAAATTTAATGAGTTAAAGCGTACTGCTGAACTATTGTTTACGAATAAAGGATATTTTGAAAAAAAAGTGCGTTCAGTATGTATGGAATCATGTATATACCGTTATCATACAGATCTATTTATAGATTGCTAGGGTCCTGTTGCAACAGCGGACTGCGACTATTTGTTGTCTTACCGTCTGTATCATGTCTGACCTTCTTGGCATATCATAAAGGTATGTGTTAGAAATTTACTTTGTCTTTTTAACTAAAAATAGATCAAACAACAACATATCATGGAAAGGAGAGCTGTTTCACATGAAAATTGAACAACATGTAAAACATGTATATTACTCTATGACACAAGTGTCAGTAGACTGATATAAACATTGAATTCCGGAAAAGGACTGCATAAAGGAGGGCACACTTCCGAACAGTTAAACGACTTTCAAAACTCACCATTTTCGAAGAACTGTTACATATGCTCGCTTTGATGCATTTGCGATAATGTACGTATGTTGAAAGTTCACATAACTAGGTGGAACAGTTTACAGTAATTTTTTTTATATTTTATTTCTTTACAAATGACATTCATTCTTAAAGGGGAGGGGGTGGGGCGCAACTTTTTCAGAATATATTATGTATCCGTCGTTCGGGACAGTACGGCATAACATGTAATGGTCAGGTAAAATATTGGTAAAGATATAGTTCATAATCAAATATTTCTGTGTTTTGATGATATACTCCTAAACCTAGACTGGCATCAGTCGTTAGAGTCATAAATGTAAAGCACTTAGCCATAAAATCAATCCTCTTTGATAGCACTTTCTGAATTTTTTTTACAATACCTCTAACCTCTGACTCTAACGTGTTGAGATGAGCCTAGAGAGAAAATGGTTTTCTTAGAAAATATCAGTGTCAGTATGAAGAAAGAATAAACTATTAAAGATAACTTGATCTCAACAGACTTTGTAAGTCCATCCTAAACCTTAAGCACGACATATGAGTGAAAACGTGATTCAAAATACCACGTAGAAAATTCATGTAAGATACAGTCTATGAGCATGGAGGGTTCGTTAAAAAAATATCAAGCAATATTTCAAAACGTTTGGAAATCTGTTCTATTATTATGTACACAAAAGGAAGAACATATGGTTAAAACAAATACGCAACTGAATGTAAATCCCATGAGTGGCTGGGGCATATAGATTTGGACTTGTCCGTGTGTCCGTCCGCCCGTCTGTACGTCCGTCCGAAGTTCGTGGCGCGCCTAGTCCAACAGTATTTGATATAAATTGATGAAACCGTGCGTGAGTCTTTATCATGATATAAACTTGCGCACCTTCTATTTTTCGTCTGGCTCCGCCCTCTGTGTCCAGAGTTATTGCCCCTGAAATAGTCAAAAATGCACATTTTCAACTAGTGACAAGCCTAGCTCAAAGAATTGATAAGAACTAGCACACCTCCTATTTTTCATGTGGGTCCGTTCCCTATTTCTAGAGTTATGAACCCTGAAAAAGTTTAAAATGCACATTTTCACCTTGTGACGCGTCAGACTCAAAAAGTATTTCATATAAATGGATGAAAACTTGCATGAGTCTTTATCATGATATGAACTTGATTTTTTTCTGCCTCCGCCCCCTATTTCCAGTGTTATTGCCACTGAAATAGTTTAAAATGCAGATTTTCACCTTGTAATGTATCTAGCTAAAAAAAGTATATAATATAAATGGATGAATACTTGCACGAGTCTTTATCATGATATAAACTTGGGCACCTCTTATTTTTGGCAGGTTCCACCCCCTATTTTTAAAGTTTTAAAGTAATGGACCCTGAAAAAGTCAAAAATGCACATTTTCACCTAATAATGTGTCTAGCTTAAAAAGTATTTGATGTTTATTTATGAAACCTTGCTTGAGTCTCTGTCATGATGTGACCCACTTGGCATTCTTCTTGAGAATTTTATTGCTTATTACAGAGTTACAGCCCTTTAAATAGCCAAAATAGTGGATTGTTTTTGTTTGTGGTGCTCATAGCTCAAAATGTATATGACCTAGAATACTGAATCCTTTTCATAAAATGTTAGTTTAGGCTCTATTACCCTCTTAAGACTGTAAACCTTCGAATTATTTTCCCTTATTTGTGACAATTGTACCAGTGGTGGGGGCACACCCTGTGTCCTACAGATACATTCTAGTTTTTTTTTTATTTGTTATGCAAAACATGTATGTCATTAAACATTGATCATTTTCCTGTTTTACTTGTCCCTTACTGGTGCTCTAAAGACATAACCACCTTATTTGTATTCTTTTTTTTTTTTCGACATAAAAATAATTTCCGAAAGAAAAGTCTGACTTATAAAAGATCCGACTTACCTACCCTATTTTTAGCATGTTTTCGGAAACAAAGAATTTATTTTAGACCTGATGCTGCGTACTGTTAATACAAAGTATTGACTGTATCTGTCTGAAATAATATTTTCACGGAATTTTCAGTGAAGTTTATTTTTTTTTTATTAATTTTAAGTCCTCATGTGTAGAATACTTATACTCCAAAAGCCATACAAAAATGGTAATATAAATGAAAATAAATAATTTTCATAAACTTGTGACACATTCCCGAAAGCAGGAATGTGGTAAATTTTCTGTGTAAAGGGTTTCTTCTAGCTGTATTATGATCAGTTCTATATGATATAGTTTTTTTTTTTATAAATGTAACGAAAAGATACCGAATTTTGAAGATTTTACTGAGTGAATAAACTTTCATGGACCGTTATACGACAATTTAACAATAATTTTTTAATGTTGTACAGATTCTGTTTCATTGAGATTTTATTTACAATTAGCTATATTGCAGATATCTTTGTCACTTTCCTTGCAGTTTTAGACACAAATTGATTTTCATTTGGAACGCAACAAGTGAAAGTAAATAAATTGTTCAAATATGTTATTAATACTTATTATAGTTATGTCACACATTTCTCATATCAATTTTATGGATGCAAAATGGATGCTCATTTCATTTCTATAAATGAGCCGCGCCATGAGAAAACCAACATAGTGGCTTTCCACGCAGTCTGGTCAGGATCCATGCTGTTCGCTTTCAAAGCCTATTGGAATTAGAGAAATTGTTAGTGAACAGCATGGATCCTGACCAGACTGCGCGGTTTTATGTTGGTTTTCTCATGGCGCGGCTATAGATAGATAGATGGATTTACTAATAAGCTTTGATAATGTGGCAGTTAAGTCCAATAAGTCCAGGGGTGATCAAAGATAGTCCATCACAGATCTATTGTAAAGCAATCATTGGATTTACCTGTATTGGAAAATAAACAGTGTCGATTGTATTGAGGTCAACTGCCACATTATCAAAGTTTATTAGGATTTCGGTAAAAGTGTACATAAAACAAAACATTATCAATTCGATGCTTGTGCTAAAACAAGTAACAAAAACACAATGACATACAAATTGAGCCATGTAGTGCACACCAATACCAGGGATAAAACAACAAAGGGGAAGTAACTTTCCTCTTATTTCCATAGTAGCTCATATATAATCACTGAAATATTAATAAGACAAATTATTTTGTTATCAGCCATTCTTTTAAAGCAAACATATATCAATTTGCAGTTTTGTAAGAGAGTATATGAATAAACATTCCCTGAAACTAGTTCACGATACAAACAGTGGTTCCGTAATCTTTGGTTATCAAAAAAGAGCACTATATATTAACACAGATAAGTGTTTGTCATGCAAAATCTATGTTTAAGCGTTATGTTTTATTTTTTATTCATTGCAGACGTAAACAAAACATTCAGTTCAGGGATCGGATCAATATTTCCACTTCGCATACAAAAACAGGTAATTATCGAGTCAGTGCTTTTATTTAGGCTTTTTGTATACGATCAGTGAAAATTACGAAGAAAAGAAAAAATCATAATAAGTCCATTATGAATTTTACTTACGAAAAATAGATTTGAAACTAACGGTTCTATGTACTTATGTCAGAATTTAGATACTTTGCATATTTGTCTGTTTCACCAAATTACGATTAGAATAAGAACTGGACTTGCTCTGACGTCCAGTCATCATGTTTTGTCATATTTAACACATAAATTTAAATTATATTACATGCATGTAATTAACGATGTCACCTAAATATATATGTGTATATCATTCATGTCATTAAGTCACCTAAATACATCTTGTAACTTTTGTAAAAACTGTATCAAAGATTTCATACAACGTTCTTTGCAGAGGCTACTGATGTTTGACGAAATTGTTACTAAACGACCTGCAAGTGTTTAAATGTTTTGACTGGATCTAATACATAAACAAGCCATGCACATTTGGAATGTTAATATAAACACGTGTGTATTTCAGGACAACTATTCACTTGAAGACGTTATAAAGAACAGAAGAAGGAGAGTAGACGAGGTATGCGCACGCATCAGAAGTGTGTCCAATAAGACAACGGAAGTTTCTGGTATAATGGCGGCAAACTTGTCTTATTGCGTAGTGCAGAAAGCAGGGTGTACAATGTGGATAAGGCTGTTCAAGTTCATGGAAGGGCAGAATATCGAGACCGGAAATCCGATGACGCTGACTAAAGATTTGATTCATAATAAAAAATTACAATACTACAAGAAATTTAAGCAAACTGGCGGTGACGTTAGCTTTATTTCACATTCGGTTAGATCTATGACCGTTCGAAACCCATATACTCGACTATGGTCAGCTTTCATTGATAAGTTCTTACTACCCGACTTTTGGCAAACAAAAGGAAGACACATTATAAAAATGATACGTAAAAATCCGAAGCCACTGTCAGCCAAATGCGGACATGATGTCACTTTTACGGAATTCATTCAATACGTTATAACAATCGGACATCAATTCACATACTGGAATCAGGACAAACATTGGTTACCGGCTAGTGATATCTGTGATCCATGTGTTTTTAGACCACACATTATTGGTAAACAAGAATTTTTTATGAAAGACATGAAATACACCCTGAAACATGTAAAATTAGATTATATGTTACCTAAAATAACGTCAGTTGATCCGACAGAATTTGAAATAAAAGATGAAATAGACTACAGCTTTAAGATATTCTCGCGTGTTAAGAAATGTATAGATATTTATGAACTGTGCAACCGTATTTGGACGGCATTTATTTTTAATGGTTACCTCCCCTCAGAAGAAGCTTTCCCAACAAATATTGATAAAAATAGTTTGAACATAGACTCATTTTATGAGCTTGTCAAAGGCGTGAGAACGAAATATAATATTACCAAGGCGGATGTCAAAGTAAAACGAAAACATGCACTGACAACAGCGTACAAACAGATTTCAAAGAAACACATGGAAGACCTGAAATCTTTGTACAAAATGGACTTTGAACTTTTTGACTACGAATCTGAACCTGCCTTTCTAGACGAATGATACATGTACAGCGAGGACGAGGGGGACTGGAAGTCAGTTGTAATTTTGTGTAAATAACAAAGGCCAGTAAAGTTGTTCTTGCACTCCGGACTGGCGATTCCTGTGATTTTACCCATGCCAGCAAAACGCATCTGGCACCCCCATGCCAGATAACTCTCGTGCTGTTAATGACAGCTAGTGGTTCATGCACTGATAACATATTGTTTATGTAAAAATACGAAAAAAGCAGGTACCTTGATAGCTTCTCTCCGTACCTTATAGTATATTTCTCGATTCGAAATACGTTAGTTTACCGTAAGAACATAACGTTACGCTACATACTATAAAACTAAAGTGGAACTTTGTTACTGTGCGTAACTCAAAACAGCTTGATGTCACTTCTGCTTTCGGACGTTAATTTCACGCGCTTTGTGCTCATTCTCTACTGTAAGAAAGAGTGTTACAAAGAAAGTATTTCTACCTGTTATTTGTAAAATACGGTATGCAAGAAAAATAATCTGCCAGAATAAAATGCTAACATGTTTACGATATGCAAGAAAAAATATCATTCATGTGTTTACGAATCGGATGGAAATATCCATTAATCAGTCACCTGCGCATGGGCGGTAATTCGGCAAGTCTCACTACCGCCCAATGCGCAGGTGCGCTCGGGACGGACTAGTTTACCGTAAGAACATAACGTTACGCTACAAACGATAAAACTAAAGTGGAACTTTGTTATCGTGGATAATGCAAAACATCATGACGTCACTTCTGCTTACGGACGTTAATTTCTCGCTCTCTACCATAAGAAAGAGTGCTACAAAGAAAGTATTTCTACCTGTTATTTGTAAAATACGGTATGCAAGAAAAATAATCTGCCAGAATAAAATGCTAACATGTATACGATAAGCAAGAAAAATATCAGTCATTTATTTCGGCAAGCTTTATTACCGCCTCATTACCGCCCAATGCGCAGGTGCCCTCGGAACGGATATTTCTATCCGAATCATAAGCACATGACAGATATCTGTCAGATTCTGGCAAATTATTTTCCTTGAATACCGTATTTTACAAATAACAGGTAGAAATAATTTCTTTGTAGCACTCTTTGTATCTCTAATGTTCCACATTAGTTTTATCGTTTGTAGCGTAACGTTATGTTTTACGATAAACTTACGCATTTTGAATCGAGAAATACACTATAAGGAACACGGTACCTGCTTTTTTCGTATTTTTACATAAACAATATGCTATCAGTGCATGAACCAATAGTTGTCATTAACAGCACGAGAGTCATCTGGCATGGGGGTGCCAGATTGGTTTTGCCGGCATGGGTAAAATCACCGGAAAGGCCAGTCCGGTGTGCAAGAAATTATTATTCTGGCACGGGACTTTAATTTCTTAGCAATAATCATGTTATACATGAAATTCGAACAGAAGTGTGTCAGTAAAGGTAAGAGAGGGACATTACATATTATGATGAAAGATAGCAACATGAGATCTGAACTAAAGTAACACACTGTGCCATATTCATACATAAATAGTGATATCATTCCTACAACAGTGACACTCACTTTATTGTATGCATAAAATGTTTGATCTTAAATTGTTTTAAGACGTCAATTTAAGTTTTGTTAAGATTAATCTGGGTGATCGTTGGTGATATTTTAACCAGTTTCACATGAAGACAGGTTAGTACATAGGCGAATGTCGTAGGGCGGGAGGCTAGGAGGTGGCAACTTATAGTTTCAGTTTCATCACTTGCGTAAGGTAGCTTGGATAGAGACAGAGGTTTAGATTACATAAGACGTCACTAGAATCAATGTCAAGGTTACTGTTCCTAAAATAGAAACAAAAACAGGTTTCTGGCCAATTATGTAAGTTGGCATTGAGGTAGCTTTTAAAAATACTAAGGTTGGGTATTTATATGGAATATGCATATTTAGAAAATTCCTCTGTGACGCAACTGTCTTGAGCGTTTGATCAAAGTTTCCTTTCATGATGTGTAACAGATGGATCAGGGTTCAAATCCCAGTTAAGGCCTTACTTTTTGTGATAAAAAAGTCATTTTGGTGCTATATGTCAAGGTCGAGGTCACTGTTACTAAAAGTATTTTTAGCTCACCTGATCAGGTGAGTTTTTCTGATCGCTCGATGTCCGGCGTCCGTCGTCTGTCTGTCTGTCGTCTGTCGTCTGCCTGTCAACATTTAGCTTGTGTATGCGATAGAGGCTGTATTTTTCAACTGATCTTCATGAAATTTGGTCAGAATGATTGCCTTGATAAAATCTAGGCCGAGTTTGAAAATGGATTATCTGGAATTAAAAACTAGGTCACTTGGTCAAATCAAAGAAATACCTTGTGTATGCAATAGAGGCTGTATTTTTCAATTAATCTTCATGAAGTTTAGTCAGAATGATAAACTTTATAAAATTTAGGCTGAGTTTGAAAATGGATTATCTGTGGTCAAAAACAAGGTCACTAGGTCAAATCATAGGAAGAACTTGTGTATGCTATAGAGGCTGTATTTTTCAATTGATCTTCCCGAAATTTAGTCAGTATAATAACCTAAATAAAATTTAGGCGGAGTTTGAAAATGGGTCATCTGGGTTCAAAAAGTAGGTCACTAGGTCAAATCAAAGAGAAACCTTGTGTTTGCTATAGAGGCTGTATTTTTCAATTGATCTTCATGAAATTTGGTCAGTATGATTGCATTGATGAAATCTAGGTCAAATGCAGATATGGATTATCTGGGGTCAAAAAGTAGGTCACTAGGTCAAATCAAAGGAAAACCTTGTGTATGCGATAGAGGCTGTATTTTTTAATTGATCTTCCTGAAATTAAGTCAAAATGATTGCCTTGATGAAATCTGGAAAAAATTTGAATATGGATCATCTGGGGTCAAAAAGTAGGTCACTAGATAAAATCAAAGAAAAACCTCGTGTATGCGATAGAGGCTGTATTTTTTTACTGATCTTCATGAATTTTTTTCAGAATGATAGCCTTGATTTAGTCTAGGTCATGTTTGAATATGGGTAATCTGGGTTCAAAAACTGGGTCACTAGGTCAAATCAAGGAAAAACCTTGTGTATGCAATAGGGGCTGCATTTTACACTGGATTTTCATAAAGTTTAGTCAGAATGGTTGCCTTGATGAAATCTAAGTCAAGTGCAAATATGGGTAGTCTGGGGTCAAAAACTAGGTCACTAGGTCAAATCAAAGAAAAACCTTGTGTATGCGATAGAGGCTGTATTTTTCAAAGGTTCTTGTGCCGGACCGGTGATCTTTACCCTGTATGTATCGGCTCTCAACCGAGCAAAATATTTAGTGGCCCTCAATACACATGCGACCGTATGCGCATTTCGGTATGGCATATAGCAATTTATAAATAGAAGTAAACAATGAACAATTCGCCTCACTTTTAAAAAAGCTGCGAATGGAGAAATCTCTGCAATTTGCGAGATTCTTTACTGTCAATCTATAAAATGGGCTTCTGCCTCAGTGCGTTGCCTATAAGTTGTTATGCAATTTAGCTAGTGTTTTTTCTTGTGTTCAAATTTATTTCTATAAATTTAAACATGATATATGCCATAATATCAATGAAATAAAATCGCGGCCATTTCCCATCTACCAGTGTGTTTGTTGTTTGTGAACGCTAATAAGAATAGTTTAGAATATTTGTACTGACGTCAAGAAACAAAATAGATATAGTGAACCTCATAAAATCTGTGTATGTTGAAACTTGCTCATAACAGATCTTAAGCTGGTCCTTGCATCAAGACTAGGCAACCGCTTGTCTTTGGCAACTTTATGGTTTCATTCCTTTGTTGGTTGATTAGCACAGGTGCTGACTGTATATTTTGTAATTGAGAGGTTGTGATTTTGTACTTGTGCGGATACGCATACGTGAGAGCCTCTCATGCGAAAAAAGTTATGTATCAGGTAAAGGCTACCTGAAAGTCTTTGGCAAACGCTGAATATTACGTATACTTGACTGTAAACATTGAATTCACATTTGTATGCGCATGTACATGATGTCGCTATCTCTCTGTTACTGGACATAATGCCTGCTGGTCATAATAGGTTCAACCATCACCAATAAAATAAACTATAGTCATTTTTATCATTTATTTTCGTTTAAAAAGGAAGCACTTCAGATGATTTAATCCCAAATACAGCATTCTTGGAATACATCTGAAAGGTATGGTCGAGACCAAAGTAGGTATCCCGTGTTTGGTTGATCTGTTGCCATTTGTCTTGAAATTGTTTCATTCATTCTTGCATAAAATTGTTGTAATTGTCGCTTTTCTGGGGTTTTTAACAGGAGAGAAAACATGTGTTAACAGAGTGATTCTCGCGCTCAGGTGCTGCTATAATTCCTTTTTATGTATGCGCGTCCCGTGGCAAAGCGTATTAAGGCACCAAAACGGATAATTCAAAAGGAAATGACGTCAACGTGAAAAAACAACATAGACTTTACCGCCCATTTCATGGAAATTAAATGACGACGAGGGAAAATATATTCATTTACTTGTTTTTTACGCGTTTTATACTAGAATAGCGTTAGCGCACGTTCTTTTGTTATAACATCTTCAGAATCCCTCGGGAATCGTTAGTACCCTCACCCTATCGGGCTCGGTAACCGACCAATACCTCTGGATTCTGCAGATATTATAAGACAAAAAAATATGCTTTATCCGTACAATAGAGTGGTATGGTTTTCAGAAAGTATAATCTTTTCACAAATATTTTATGCCCCCGAAATCTGAATGCTCTCGCATACTGGTTTTAAGTTTAACCTTTTTTATAACTCTTTCATTCTTTATGGATGTTTTTGAAAATCACACACATTAATCCTAGTCACAAATCATTCTCATTTGATGCATAAACATTTCTCCTTCATCTTCAAACGTAAACCTCAATTTCCAATTTTGGACATGTTTTTGTCATTTTTCATAATAACATTCAAGTCAAGTTTTCAAGAGCAAACACTAATTTATGCATAACTTTTTTTCCAACTACACTGTGATGCCATATTGAGTTTTAAAAAAGCGATGAATGTTGACTTTCAATTTTTTTCTCATATTTTTACAAAAAAAAATAAAATAGATGTATTGAGATAAAATCTATATTGAAAATTTATTACATTGTATATAAGTTACATGTTGTTTTTGAATTAAGGTACTAAAAGTATGCTCTGCTTAACCTTAACTAACATAATATAAAAAGGCTTTGAGACGCAATGTGTTTCTGAAGCTTGTGTCGTTTGTGTCTCAAAAAGTATTTTACCCAGTATTATGAAACATTACAGGAATATTCAGCATGTGAAGTTGTGTATCTTGGGTTTTGTTACAGATATAATTCAGTCAGACCAGAGTTACGGCACTTGACTTAGTAAAAAAAGGCATAAAAAGGCATAAGTTGTGTCGCACATATCTCAAAGGTATAGGATTTAGCGTCATAAAATATCATCAGAATATTTTCAAGCATATGAAGCTGTGCACCTGGGATTTTGTTCCAGACTTTTATCAGTCAGAGTTATGGCCCTTGATTGTTAAAAATATGCATAAATGGGATAAACGTTTGTGTCACATGTATCTCAAAAAGTATTTGATTTAGAGTCATAAAGCATTAGGGGATTGTTATATAGCATGTGAAGTTGTGAAACCGGTGTTCTGTGTTTGATTTCAATCAGCCAGATCGGAGTTATGGTTCTTGACTTAGTGCGAAATACACCTTAAGTGTTTCTGTTGCATATATCTTAAAAACATTTCACTCATGAAACCATGTAGGAATATTATCCATCATGTGGATTTGTGCACCTGAGATCTTTTCACTTTGCAAGACCAGAGTTATGGCCCTTGACCTAGTCAAAAATTAAAGTTTGTGCCGCATGTATGTCAAAATGTATTTGACATAGAGTCATAAAACATTAGATGATTGTTTTATAGCCTATGAAGTTTTTCATCGGGTGTTCTTTTTGGGATTTTACTCAGCTAGGTTATGGTCCTTCATTAAGTGAACAATAGATATAAAGTTCTTTAAAGTTTGTGTTGCAAACATCTTAAAAATGTTTCACCTCGAATCATAAAAACATGTACAGTGACAGGAGAGGGTGTCACATGTGTCCTATCACATCTAGTTTTTCCTTTCTAACAAAACTATAGTGACGTCATTTTCATTTCGTCACGTATTTCTTAAAAAATGTTGTTCAGTCTAATTAATAAGGTTGTCTAGTCGATAGACAGTACATATTATTTAAATCAATATCAGATTGTTTATAGAACATTGAGTCTATTACAATACGTCCGTACAATTGTCTTATTTCATTCTGCAATTTTGGATTGATAGACAATAATATTTTGTTCAGTATGCAACATTTTGCAATCCATTTCAGGTAGTGCAATCAGTAGCTTCATCTCATTTTTACGTACTTCATGTGGCCAATTTTGAAACGTCTCATCATTATCCTTTTTACCACAAATTTACCTAAAATTGTTTCGTATCTAATCAATCTTCCACACGTAGTTGGCGATATTATAGTGACAAACAAACTTTCAACTTAGGAAGTAAAACATTTTATTGAATGGGAATGTCGAAAGAACTTGCATGTTTCTTTTCAATATAATGAAAATTTAAAGCGGAATATATGGTAGCAACAAACACATAAATTTACTTATTTTATTATGTTTTCATTGTAATGAACTTGTCAAAGTTCTACTTTCGTTCACAGATATAACCAAGACCTTTTGGACAATAGTCATCGTGCCAGTGAAAGTGCTCCCCGGAACTCCACATACAAGCACAATTCTGGTCATGCCCTCCGTCATGGTGATTAGGCTGGCCTGGATACCAATCCCCATCTGTAACTGGCTGCCCATTTACCCATGAGAAGAGATTATGTGAATGAAAGTCTTTTGCTCCTATCCAGTAACCCATCTGACTGGAATCTGGAAATGTATTCAGATAAACGTTATTATTCACATTACTGCTTTTCTACTTTTCTATTGTTGATGTTCTACCAGACGTATATATCAAGATATGTATAGCAAGGTATGGCAATTTCCTTTATTGTATCACATTTTACGGTATGAAAGTGTTCTATTACTTATTTGGTGCATTGTTAACGCGAAAACATTTCTGAACTTTTCTAAGAAGCATATATATTTAATGCATATATCAATTTATTTTTTTATTTTGTTGTGTTTAACGTCGTACCGACACAAATGCATCTATCAAAGGACAGCCTAAAGTATATATGCAGATAACCTAATTTATTTATCAAGAGAAATCTTAATATACATATAAAGAGACAGTCTGATGTATATATCAAGGGTAAGCCTTAAGTATATATCAAAAGAGAAAGTCGTATAGATATCTCAAGAGAAAGTATATTTCGTTCAAATTTTGAACATAAACAATTTAACACATAAGACATACTTCCCTTGATTTAATCCCAACTGATAAACATATAGGTATAAAACTTAACAAATAAGCAATATCACTGTAAAATACGAATTCACAAAATGGCATTACTAAAATTTCTAACAATGTGAAAAGTAGTTGAATCACAGAACAGTATGTATGTCCTAGTATTTGATCTTCATGTGTCCTCCCATGACTCTCACAACATGCACGTCGACGGCACTTAGTTCCATGACCCACTGTGAAACATTCCATCATTCCTCCACAAGTGACTGTTCCAGTTCACGGAGATTGCAAGATCGACTCGCCCACCTGTTCAACTCGTCAGTCTGGTGCTCAATAACGTTGAGGTCCGGTGACTTAGGCAGGAAATGCAGTTGCTGCACGTTCTGTTGTTGCAGCAACATCTGTGTCGTACGAGCGGTATTGGCCGGTGCTCTCTCTTTTGCAGCAATTGCATGCTGAACTGCGACATTGACCAGGGTGTTCTGCTGGTACCTAGCTGCATTAAGGTTCCTCACGAACAACTTGTTGTGTAACGACACTCCGGCACATACCATCGCGGAACCACAGCCGTACTGGTCTCGTTGTAACACCCACGCGTCGTTCAATCTTTCATCTCGACATCCGTAGATTCGCATCCTTCCGCCGTTGTAGTACAAAATAAGCCGACTTTCGTCCTTGAACAGGACATCTGACCACTCAAACCCGTGTGATACGCTGGTGCCGAAGGGGCCATCGCTTCCGCTGTTGTCAGTGACATGGTGTCAGAATAAATCCCCTGAAAATTCGCCCAGCTCTTATTCCCTGTTCCCGGAAGCTCCTGGCTATTGTTTTCGACTCTGGGGTGTAGCATCCGTTTAATTTGTCGTCCTCGCAATACATGTCGCGGTCTTGAAATGATCTCAAAGATGATCTGTAATGATTTGCGCATCCTTTGCAGGCGTAGTCACCTTTCTGCGAGGCTGCCTGGGCTCAATATCAACTCGGCCTGTGTGCTGATACTTCTGCCGAAGGCTAGCCATGGTTTATGCATGTCTGCCAAAGACTCGGGCAACATGTAAAGAAAAAGCAACTCATTATTAAAATTTCACTGATACATGTACATTTGTTGTGAATAGATTCAATTTGGTTTTGAATATTAGCAGTCAAGATATCGTTATATAAACAAAATGCGATACTTACGTGCCGGAGTGAATGTCCGCTTGCAAGAATCCGTTTGCACGATCGCGCTCTTGGATATTCATCGTAACCAATACAACTTTAATAGCTAAATTATGTTTTTAAGGTGAATAGAATTCTAGAATAACAAAATGAAAATAGAATTGATATTTTTGCTTATCAAAACGTTGAAATCGTGCACGTACAATGCGCAAAACTGTTGAATTGTATAATTCGACGACAATTAGTGAGGCGTGACTTATCCCCTTTCCTCGGCGTTTACCGCAATATTGTTATGAGCTAAAAGTACAGACACGCATCGATGCATAAAGTTGATCTATAACGATTGAAAGATTTTAATATAATCTGTACAGCAAACAACTTTATGTATAGCTTAAAACTAACACATTGGACCATATCCGAGAAAAAGGAATTTAAAAATTGCCGGGTTAGAAATGGCCGTAAGTGTATATATAAAGAGAAAGGCTAAAGTGTAGATCAAACAAAATAAAAAAGTGGAAAACCACAGGTTGACAAATTCTCATATATATATATCAAGAGATTTCTAATGAATATGTCAAAAGAAAGCCTAATGCATTCATCAAGAGAATGTAAGCGTCTGAGAAATAAAACGGTTGTCTATCACCTTTTTTAACTTTTAAGGAATGGCAAATTTCACAAATCACAAATTTCTTTTTTTTGGCATGACACGCCAACCAGAGACAATATTTGAATAGACAATCGTTCACAATCAACGTTAAATTAATCTACAGTTTGTTTTAATTTAAGAAAAAAACAAAAACAAACAAAACATATCACACGTACAAGAGTGTCCTACTTTTCCCCTCATCAACTTTGCTTTGCTTGTTGTATCCAAGACAACGAGATCACCGCCTTCTTTCTTACATGCTGATCGTGCGTTGTCCCAGTTAGCATGATGTGTCACAATATGTACGCAAAGATGAGTGCCTTCCCTTTGCAAATGTATATATCCGCCGTGCGCGTTGCAATGAAATGTGTTACTACCTTCTGTAGGCAATGGAATGTTTGCTGAATCTGTGGCTCCTATACATATAATAATAGCGAGAGAAGATGATTTTAGTAGTAAACAAGACAGTTATAAATAGAACCTATAATACATTAAGGCTACATTTATCTTCTTGTTTAACCTAAATATTGCCATACATTCTAAAAGTACCCTCAAACACTTGTACGAAACCTTGACGGAAGCGTATAACCAATGTTTTTCTTGTTTCAGTTGAAAAGAAAATTTAAAACCACATTTCATCGAAAGTTACTAAGTAAAGGAACGTTAGGCCAAACATCTTTAAGATGGTTTATAGTCATTTTATTCTTGATAGTACGTTTTAAACAGTGTACAAAATTCACAAAATCTGTTAGAAATTTCCTGAAATTTAAAGTAATTACACACTTTACTTGGTGCGAAAATACTTACCAGTTTGATGAACTATGTTTAGTTTCAATGTTGAACGATCTTCACAAATAAAATGCGCTTCATTTTCACATTTATCGTCATGCCAGCGGTAATGATCCTTTCCGTACAATATCACACAATTTTGAGGATTACTTTTTCGGTCATCTGGCTGCTGGTTGTGAGCCACCTCATCACCACCACCCCAATTTGTGTAGTACATCTTATGTCCATTTGGCCAGTAGAATTCGCTGTTGTCGTGCTTGTCAAAAGCGCCTATTAAGTAATTTTGCCCTGACTCCGATAAATCTGAAACGAGTTTATTGTGCACAATGCTCAATAGCCTTCAATTTTTAAATTTGGTTTCTGTTTAATATTAAACGCTTTTAATGTCAATGTTGTTTTACTATACGTCCTTACTCTTCGTACAACCGCTTTGAAAGAAGCTTAATATGATATGAAAAGTAATTACAGATTTTAAAGAAAAAAATCTTATTTTGATTATAAACGCAAACATCTTCAACACAAATCTGAATACAGAAAAGTTTACTATACGTCCTTACTCTTCGTACAATCGCTCTGAAACCTTAATATGATATGAAAAGTAATTACAGATTTTAAAGAAAAAAATCTTATTTTGATTATAAACGCTAACATCTTCAACACAAATCTGAATACAGAAACGTTTACTCGGCTAGACAATCATAACACGTAAGTTTCGGCCAAACAATCATAACACGTAAGTTAATAAACTTACCCGAGTGCCGCAATATCATATTTTCAACAAACACGGTCTTTTCGTGCGTATCTATTGTGACCAGCTGATCACCAATGGCTCCACAGGCTTTCAAAGCCTCAGTGTGGTTGAGCTTGCGTGTTTCGTCGATCTTAATGCACATCCCCGTAAGATCATCGTAGTAGTGGTTGAGCTTACACGCAACTGTTTATAATAAACTGTTTAATGAGGATGCAACATAAATGTTTATATATTTAAAAATAAATGTTAAAGTAAATTCCCTTGAAGCATAGAGCTGAGCAAACACAACCATACATTGCAAAGTCATAAACATTCAATTTTTTAAACATGTACGCTAAAAAGTACATTAACGCTTACATGTACAAATGTAAGTGTTCATTTTTACAATTGTGCCAAATGGCATACAATCAGGAATGAAATGAGGGACCGTGTCCGAGTAGTTCAGGCCACTGTCTTCCGGTCATTTCGCTCTCACTGCAGTTTATGGTAGAAATCTCGCTTTGGATGTAGAATTATTTGTTGTCAGGCAGCCATCCAGCTAGCGTGCGGAAGGTCACTGGTTCTGCCATATCATTTGTTATACGACTTTACATGTCGTTACTGTATATTACGTCGTCCTTCCATTTTCCGACGTCTTTTGGATTTTCTTTCACGATAGTGATAGTATTTGTCGTTCGTTTCTCATATAGTAGTTTTTATTTATCTTGAGCCTCAAAAACAATACACAATTGGTTGACTTTTAGGGTACTGTACTATTCAAAATGATATGAATGGAAAACATGCGGATCACATGCTTTTGATGCGTACTGGTTTTGTAAATGCTGATCAGTAATTTTCAAAACGTATAACATATATTGCAGCAGTGCCCTTATTACGTTATTTTAATAAATATGTCCTGCTACGGCCATTTCAGCCAACGTATTGTTATACCTACATGCACATTATTAGATAAGTCTGTAATAGCAGACATTATAGAAATCTGCCAGATGCTTTTCGTATTGCAAACTTTAATAAGCTTTTTCTATCTCACGATGCGTCATATAACGACGCTGACACAAATATCTATAAGAATGTAAACGCTCAAGAAGTGAATTTATTACATCGATATTCGTTTTTTTTAAGAATACGTAGGCTTCTGACATCACGTAAACAATCATTAAGGAGGACATATCTAATGCGTAGCAATTACCAGTCAACAATTACTGTAAGCTTTGTCAGTGTTTCCATCTCTAGTTTGTTGCTTGCAATATCAATTTCAATATTTTGTTTGCAGAGTGTGTTACTATGATTAAAAACTATGTTATCTTTTATAATGTATCGTTTGACCTTGTCTATGAAGAATGTAATCATGTTAAGATTAATGTTGTAAAGATACCGAATTATTTTGCCTACCGAGCTTGCTAGCTATTATATCAAATCTTACATCTTGTTGTTAAAATGTCGTGTGAACCCAGCGTGCTGTTCTGTTCAAAAGCTATATTGTCTCGTCAAATTGAGGTGTTAACTTGTCAAAAAAGTGTCTTATTATGTTAAAATGCTATATTATTATGTTTAGATCCAATGTTGAATTATCCAAATAGCGCTAGGCATATTATAATGTCAAACAAGAGCTCGTAGAACACGAAATGCCCCCTTGATGCATTCAGTAATTGCATAAGGAACAGAAATTATTTGCTCACTGTAAACAAAAGTTCTACTGTTCTGATTTAATATGACCTTGACCTTTGACCTCAAAATCAACAGGGGTCATCTGCTGCTCATGACCAATCTCCCTATTAAGTTTCGTGATCCTAGGCCCAAGTGTTCTCAGACTATCATCCAGAAGGCTTTAAATGTTTCGGGTCAAAGTGACCTTGACCTTTGGCCTACTGATACAAAATCTTTAGGGGTCATCTACTGGTCATGACCAATCTCCCCATCAAGTTTCCTGATCATAGGTCCAAGCGTTCCCAAGTAATCGTCTGGAAACCGTTTAATTGTTCCAGGTCACTGTAACCTTTACCTTTGACCTACTGACCTCAAAATCAATAGGGGTCATTTGCTGATCATGATCAACCTCTTTATAAACTTCCCTGATCCTTGGTCTAAGCCTTCTTGAGTTATCGCCCGGAAACCGTTTAACTGTTCCTGGCCAAATTGACCTTGAACTTTGACTTGATGATCTCAAAATCAATAGGGATCATTTGCTGGTCATAACCAATCTCCCTTTAAATTGTCCTGATCCTAGGTCCAAGCGTTCTTGAGTTACTATCCGGAAACCGTTTAATTGTTCCTGGTCACTGTGACCTTGACCTTTGACCTACTGATCTCAAAAGCAAAAGAGGTCATCTGCTGGTGATGACCAACCTCCCTATTACCTTTCACGATCCTAAGCCCAAGCATTCTTGAGTTATTATCCGGAAACCATTCAACTGTTCCGGGTCACTGTGACCTTGATCTTTATGCTATTGACCTTAAAATCAATAGAAGTCATCTGCTGATCATGACTAACCTCCTTACAAACTTTCATGATCCTAGTCTTAAGCGTTCTTGAGTTATCATCCGGAAACCGTTTAACTGTTATGGGTCACTGTGACCTTGACCTTTGACATACTAATCTCAAAATCAATAGGGGTCATCTGCTAGTAATGACCAACCTCCCTATAAACTTTCATGATCCTAGGCCTAAGCGTTCTCGAGTTATCATCCGAAAACGGATTGGTCTACATACAGACCGACTGACAAACCGACCGAAAGACCGACCGACATCTGCAAAACAATATACCTATACTTCTTCCAAGGGGGATTGGGGCATAAATATGATGTTAACTTGTGAAAACAGTGTTAAAAAGCTATGTTATCATGTCAAAGTACCTTGTGATTTTATATACCGAGTGTTTTATTATGTTAAGAAGCTATTTTACCTTGTCAAATTGTGAAGCTAACTTGTAAAAACAGTGTTTAATTATATTAAAATACTATGACATCCTATATAGTGTGATATCAAGTTTTCAAAATATTGTTTTATAATGTTAAAAGGCTATTTTGTCTTGTTTAAGTGTGGTGTTATATTGTCAAAACAGTGTCTTATTATGTATTATGCTATTTTATCGAGTCACAGTGTGGTGTTATAGGCCTAACTAAAGTAAAGGAACCAGCCTGGGAGCCATCTGGTCTAGTTGCGTAATGGTGGACAGGTTTTTGAACACTAATTTTTCACTTGGCATCGCAACAGAGGTTTAAATTAAAGCTAGTTTCTGTTTAAATTTTATTGTGGATGTATTTTTGACATTTTGTTAGGAAAAATTAGAGCAGGTTGTATTAGGTGAAGTGAAGCTCAATTTTAGTATGAGTAGAACTTCCAGGTCACAGCCGTGTGATTTTGATGTGATTTTACAGTAAGCAAAGGTAACAAGAGAAATCTCTCTAAGAAGACACATGACCCCTACTTTTCTCTTCATTTCATATTAGTTTTATCATAACTCTTTAAAATGAGGTAAGGATATTTTTTTTCTGTAAATGGTCTAGCTATGTTTGGTAGCTCTTTGAAAAATGTCAGTTTTGTATAGAATATATAGGGGAAACTATTCAACTGTTTGTTACCTTAATTTGTCCAAGTAGTGTCTTTTTTTGTTAAATTGGCATGATACCATGTCAAAGTGCGATGTTAAGTTTATCAAAACAGTGTCGAATTATGTCAAAAACCTATTTTTTAAACAATCTTTTGATCTTCAAGCTTTTTAACATAATTAGCACACGGTACTCTAACATGATAGCTTGGCTTTTTTTTAACATAATAAAACAATGTTTCGATTATATAACACTAGACATGATAAAATGAAAAATTCGTAAGAGAGCTAAGGCGTTCCATAGAAACCTGTCTTATTTTTTAGCTGATGTCACATTTTAGGAGCGATCACTTGAACGCTGTATATAAGATAGATTCCCTCTAGTTACAGTAATATATGACTAGTATTGATGCTACAGAAACGTCTTCTAGCCGGTGGAACATCAACGTTAAATAAGTACCACTTATTTTGTACTGTATAAAGTCATACAGTCGTTACAAGGGTTTCTGTTATGGGAAAGGATTACATATTATAATGTTACTATGTCTTTACTGCATTTAACGCGAACATAGTGTTGAACCTTGAGAACTGCCCGTGGATTTATATATCATTTAAAATATACATTCAAAGTATTCATGTAACAAAATTGTGTCAAAAACACATAGTTCTGCACATCGTTTTCTCGTTTAGGACAAGATCATTATTTCAACTTGAGACCATACTCCGGCTTTCATAAATAACATACTATTAATGTACTGTTGAAGGTTTCGCGTGCACCGCCGTATGAACTGCGGATGTCTCTAAATTGTTTTGCTATCTGTAATATGTGGTTTAGTTCTGCTCAACTCTTGGACAGAGAGCGTGGACGGTAGCATGATTTCCACTACCGTCCATGAACAGACTTAATCATACCGAGCCCTCAACATTTTCATTTATGTTGTGTTTAGCGGCCTGTTAAGTTTCCACTTTTTCTGTAACGGACCCTCACTCTGTCATATTAGCCATCACCTTTGGCCTCTTTCTGATACAACAGACATTGAATTCATTGAAAGGGCATTATGAAAACATATACTTATCAATATTTTATGTGAAAATATGCCAGGTAAATGTACTCTACCTTGAGACGTTACAACAACTGGTTGTTGGGTTGTTATATGTGCTGCTGGCTGGGTTGGTATATGAAATGTCGTTGTCCGAGGAAGTGGAGTGGTCATGCTGTTGTTAAAAGGCAAACCACATTGATCATTACAGAAGTCTGAATCGCAGCATGAAGGTGGGCATGCGTAGTTGCTGGCAGCTTGAGATAGAATATCACAAGCCTGAAAAATTCACAATGGGTAAACTTAAATACCTGACCGTCCTAAGCAATACTATTTGTGTGCATTTCTTGAGTAATTTTAAGTTTAGGAATGTTTCACTACTTGTGTATAATCACATTTGTAGGAATTTACTGGTAATTAGTACAAAGAAAGGCCATTCCTTTTATAACGCACTGAGTCCAAGTCAGCTATTTTCAAATTTGATATCAAAATATTTGCTTGGTTAACATTAAGACACGGCTATGTTACTTGACAAGATTTTATAAATACATGTAAAATGAGCCGCGCCATGAGAAAACCAACATAGTGGCTTTGCGTCCAGCATGGATCCAGACAAGCCTGCGCATTCGCGCATTCTGGTCAGGATCCATACTGTTCGCTTTCAGACCCTATTGCAATTAGAGAAACCGTTAGCGAACAGCATGGATCCTGACCAGACTGCGCGGAGGTGCAGGCTGGTTTGGATTCATGCTGGTGCAAATCCACTATGTTGGTTTTCTCATGGCGCGGCTCAAATTACTGATATACGAGTATTTTTTTTTTTATTGATACAATTTTCTTTCCAAGAGACGTTGTTAATTAATTTTTTTCAGATATAAAAACAGTGCAACCTAGATTTATAAAATATTAAGCATGTAATATATATTCTATTCACATGTAAAACAGTATTTTTCTCAAGTGATCTCCAATCTCTAAATTGAAACAGGTTCTCTGTACCTTATATATTAAATGTATGTTATTGTATGTATTCTAGTTATTGTTTTATGTAAGGTTTGCTTATAGAATATTATTTAAGTAAGGCATTAACGTGAACACTGTTTGCAGTTTCGTGTCATTCATGTGTGAATTAAGTCAGCTTCATCATAAAAAACCCCAGCCGATACAGGTAGATTTACCGTCTTCGTAAATATGTCATAGATATTTTGATATGAGGTTTTATGTACTACAATGGAAGCATCTTATTAAATCCTTAAGTACAGTTCAGGGCGTGGATTTAAACCCAACTGAGATCGGATAAAATTAAAAGTGTATACACTTGCCACTTTAGTCTCACACTGACTCCTGTATACAACCTCAGGAAGGCCGCTGAATTCTGCAGGGGAGTACAACATGCATTTCTGAAACGGGTGTAAATTGTATAGATATTAGGTCATATTTTCTATTGTCCGCCGCGACAGTGGCAATTATTTAGATAATGACAACACATTGTACCCATTTAAGTCAAAAGTACTTTAACAGGAGTACTGAAATTGCATTTATACAAAAATACTGGAAAGATTATCGTAAAAAAGAAAAAAAGTAATTTAATGAAAGTTGTACAGAATGAAAAGGTTAATCTGACCTCATCAACTTCACACACGGCAACATCGCTGCAAGCTTTGGGGTCTAGAATTGAATCGCAGTTGAAACAATAGGGGCCTCGTTGACCAAGAGGAGCGGCTGCAAAATGTATTCACACATTTTATCATACTATCAAATTATTCCAATTAAACAAAACAAAACGAATTTGGGGAAAAATTAATGCTTGGGTACGTTTGATTATCTTTGATCGTTATTTTAAAAATGCTAAAATTATTTTAGAAATCAGAATTTTCTTCTGTTTTTTTTATGTGCAGAATTCCATATACGTAGGCATTTTGGGCAAATCATTTAAAATATTGTTTGATTCGAACAATAATGAAATTTGCAGAATCTCCAACTTACTTTAAAAAGCAATTGATCTATCTGGAGAAGATCAGTATTCAACGGATGAGATTTGTCTATGAGATATTAAATGTGGCTATCAAATGAAATCTTGTCACGGTATCTTTCAAAACGTTTCTTTAATCCAAAATGAGTTCCTTGCAAAGGAACAGTGTTCATAAATATATCGCTAAATATTTTGCACTTATTTATCCTTCCTTCATGTAAAATATAGGGCTTGTGTTATCAAGGTTAAAAGATTTGAGAATATTGAAACAGTACAGAGGAAAAAGAGCTGGTCGCCTAAAGGCACAATCCTTGAACAATAGCAAAAGTGGTTACGGTAAACCAGTGGTTTTCAGAGGTGTAAACTTAAGCAACCTTATATACCCTAAGAAAAATGGAAATAAATTGAATGGACAAAATGAACAGCTAACATGTTTGACGCTAAATTGTCGCTCGGCAGTAAACAAGGATGTTCTTATTGGTCAATTATTACGCGAGGAAAAGATAGATTTTGCTGTTCTTACAGAGACTTGGTTTTCGGACGACAAACAGTACCAATATGAAACATCTGATCTCAATCAAAATGGCTACAAACTGAGTGTTACGAACAGGCAAAATAGGGTGGGTGGTGGTGTTGCACTGACGTGTAGATCTGCTGTAAACATGCGCAAACTTTCGGCAGGAAATTCTCACAGTTTTGAATATGGTATTTGGCAGTTGATTTTCAAGAACATTACTATGCATATAGTTGGGATTTACAGACCTCCATCTTTATCCACTTGTTCCCAGTTCGTCACAGACTTCTTTCAATATATGGAGGGAGTACTATCACAGGACTCAAATGTAATGGTCATGGGTGACTTTAATCTTCACATCCACGATGACACAAATGCAGTAGCAGAATTCAATAATTCTTTGTACGCCATGGGTTTACAACAACATGTACAATTTAGTACACACACTGGTGGTAACATTCTTGATTTGGTCCTTACGGAAGTCGTAAATGGTGTTGAAGTAGTTTCTTGTGAACAGGGTCCATATATTTCTGATCACTGTGCAGTCAAAATTGTGACAAATGTTAGAAAGGAAAATATAACCAGTGAGGTTGTGCTCTTTAGAAATTTCAAAGACATGGATACGGACACTTTTTCAAGCGATCTGAGAAAAATGACAATCGAAAGTGATAATGTCGACCTTTCTGTTGAAGAGTTTCAGACAGCAGTAGAAAATATTTTGAACTCACACGCACCATTTATAGAAAAAACAATCATCCATCGCGCTCCAAAACCCTGGTTCACAGAAAAACTTCTTCACCTTTAAAGAGTGGCTCGCAAATCTGAACGTTTGTGGAAGAAACATAGACAATCACATCTGCATGAAGCCTTCAAAACAGCGCGTAAAAACTACGAAAAAGAACTCAAACATGAGAAAAAGTCATCTCTGAGTGAAAAAGTTCTTAATGCAAAAGGTAACTCGAAAAAGCTTTATAGATTTGTATCTGAGACAACAGGCACTAGGTCGGAGAACCCTATGCCAACTGGACATGACAGTACACTGGCTGAGAAATTTGCAGATCATTTCATGAATAAAATCGAAAAAATTCGGGAATCGTTGAAACATTTCGATAAGTTTCAACCATGCGAAAAAGATATTCCTTGTTTTGACAGTTTTAAAGATCTGAGCGAGGAAGAAGTTAGAAAAATTATAAACCAACTACAGACAAAATCATGTGAACTTGATATTCTACCAACAAAAGTGCTAAAATCATACTTAGATGATTTGTTGCCTGTTATTACTAAATTGGTTAATTTGTCGTTGCGCGACGGCATCTTTCCAACAAACTGGAAACAGGCAATTGTAAGACCTTTGTTGAAGAAAATGGGACTGGAACTTGAATTCGCAAACTACAGGCCTGTTAGTAATCTATCGTTTCTGTCAAAATTAATTGAAAAAGCAGCTCTGTTCAGGCTCAATGATCATGTAAACAAACACAATCTTCTACCAAAAAACCAATCTGCTTACAGAAAAACCATTCTTGCGAGTCAGCACTGTTACGTCTTGTAAATGATTTACTGAATGCTATGGAGAAGAAAGAAGTTACGGCGCTAATTGCTATCGATCTCAGTGCGGCTTTTAATACTGTAGATCATGACATTCTTGTTGATGTGTTAAACAAGCAGTATGGCGTTCGTGGAACGGCATTGAGCTGGGTTGATTCCTATCTGCGCCCCAGAAGTTGTCGTGTAAGTGTCAGTTCAACCATGTCATCTCCACGCCAATTAAATTGTAGCGTTCCACAAGACAAGGGAGCTGCTTAGGACCGTGGCTATATTTGACATATGCGGGGACACTGTTTGATGTTGTTCCGCCGTCGATTTCAGTTTACGGCTTTGCGGATGACCACACTGCTAATAAACGCTTTAAACCATCATCTCCAACAGTAGAATCCCAGGCAATACGAGAACTTGAACAATGTGCTAAAACAATCAACAACTGGATGAATGAAAATAATCTGAAAATGAACACTTCCAAAACCGAGTTCATCATGTTTGGTAGTAGGCAACAGCTCTCTAAGTGTTCAACTGACAAAGTATGTATTGTAGATGATGAAGTGAAATCAGTGAGCTTTATTCGATATCTAGGTGCATTCCTGGATGAAAACTTGAATCTAAAAGAGCATGTAAAACGAAAGTGTAGAACAGCAATGCTCAACTACTTCAGAATAAAATGTATCCGGAAATATCTTACCAAAGAGGCTACCGAAACCCTTGTACTGTCATTGGTGATATCCCATTTAGATTACTGTAATGTCATTCTATATGGTATTGCTCAAAGCGAAGTAAACAAAATGCAACGAATTCAGAACATGTGTGCAAAACTTGTCCTAAATCGAAGAAAATATGACAGTTCCAAGCAAGCGCTGTATGACCTTCACTGGCTACCAATCAAAACCAGAATCACATTCAAAATGCTCACCTACATTTATAATTGTTCAGTTGGAAACTCTCTAGAATATCTTTCTGAACTTCTCGTAATACAAACACAGACAAGGAACTTGCGTTCTTCAAATTCCGTTACTGGGTGTTTCGTTGTTCCTTTCAACAAGCGCAAAACGTTCAGCGACAGAAGTTTTGGTACTGTTGGACCTAAACTCTGGAATGAATTGCCTCTCGAAATAAGGAACTCAGACACAATAGATGTTTTCAAAAAGAAGTTGAAAACTCATTATTTTGGAAATTACTATGCACTCTTTAAGAAACTGTGACTGTATTTTTTTGGGAGATTGAACTAACGTGAACTGGATGATTTTATTGTGTAAATACGTTCGAATTCTTACTTGATAACAAACAGCTGTCTTACCGTATCTTAATGTTGTAATATTTTATTAATCTTATCTGATGTCTGATCTTTTTTTTTTTTAATGGTTACTTAATAGTTTATTCACAATGATATTTATGCTCATTTATGTTATATGTCATTAAATATCTTAATTTTTTGTCGTATTTTTATGTATTTGTAAAACGCCATTGAATATGTTTTCCGTAAAAATAGGCGTTTAATCAAATAAAAGAGTTTCAGTTTTTTAGGGCTAAATGAAGGAGTAGAATAAATTTTGTTTTATTAATTCAGTGACGAAATAAAGTTTTGCCGGACATTATTTTTTTCAAAACGACGACTTCTTGTTTCCAGAACAACTACGATAGACATGCAACAATTGAGTCTCTACGGCTTTAATATATGAGCTTTTTAATAGGTAGGTATGACCATCACGAAAAAATGTACATTTGCAATTTTCACAAGAAGTTTATGTAACGGAGCCGCTGAAAAAAAGAAACGGATGTACATGCTGATCATGATCTACACTGGTCGCAAAGGCAGAACCAATAGTGTCCAGCATGGTAAGAATTAAAGGTTAAATCAAGAAATACTGAATTTGGAATGGAATCAGATCGTTGAGGAAACAGCTATCTGTTTTGCTATAAAGCAGCATTATGACCTGTGCTTGGTGAGAATGGATATCCGATCTTCTTATAGATTTTATTACAACTGAATTTAGGATAAACCTTCTATTGGCAGCAAATTCAAGTTACTTAATCATGTTTTGCAGTAGCCTACACAGATGTTTGGTATCTAACATAGGATTAGTGTTAGTTTCTCCCCTTTTATTCTATAGTGTCAGAAATTTGTTAAGACTAAGAGCTATTTCAATTTAAACTATCAAATAGGATGTTTAGACTGGTCATACATCCATTTGGTGTGTATTAGTTTTTAATCTGTTGTTTAAGGCAGGCACATAACGAGTTGGTAGAAATTTAAACTGAAACTGATTTTAAATTAGTTTAAATCAGACGGTAGGATAGAACATTAGGTTACTGTCTTAGTATATTTCCCCCTTCACGACCATGGTTCTTATAGAATACCTAGGGGTAATGTATAACATGGACAGAGGCATTTTCTTTCTGTTCTGGTGCCAGTGGAGCACATATACAATATATAAACCATTCTATTCAAGCGGCGAAAAATAGAGAATATTGGATTACTGTCTTACAATGTTAAATTAATTAAGTAAGTCGAAGAAAATATATCATATATCAGAAAATGGACTTCCACCGAAGAATAAGTCTCAAGTTTGTCTGAAATATTTGCTATATTACTCTGTGTTCCGCATCCCTGATTATTGCAGAAGTCTCCCGTGCAACATTCTATACATGTAGATAAGTCGGAACTACTTCTTTGGATGACTGTTGACCTTTTACCAACTAACAGTCCACTAACTGTTGAACATTTCTATAGACAAAAGATATAAACATGCAGCAAATACTTCCAAACAAGCCAAAAAGCCTAGAAACTACATCGATACTTTAGAAAAACAAAAGCAAAGGGGTGTTAACTTTTATATAAGAAAACTACAGTTCGTTTAATACAACCCACTGAATTTACTCCTTTTCGCTTCTTTCAATTTCTCTTCTCGAGACATTAAATACTTACGCCGCCATTTTTACCTAGCATTCGATAAGAACATATGTGATTTCGATAGAATGCAAAGTAATACATACTGAAACGCGGTAGAGTAAAAGTAAACACGTTGCTGTTGAAAAAAGGCACTAGGAAAGGAAAAACAATAGCACTATTTATATTTGGACTACTTGTGACCTGCGGAGGCTTACATTTGTTTTGGTTGTGATCAGCATATATCTAACTGAAAGTCATTAGAAATGCCATTATTAAAAGATTTTATTACCTCCCTTTGTCTATCCTTGTTGAAGAACGAAGATGAGATTATAGGGAATCATATATTCAAAATCTACATTTAATTTTAGTTTCTTTAGTATCAAAAAGCCTTTCATTTTGGTTCAGGTTGCTGAAATATCCAAATATCTATCAAATGCAAATGTATAGCTAGAAATTATATTGAAAAAAGAAATACTCATTTAAAAAACAGCAATAACAACAACAACAACAACAAAACTTTCAAATTAAAGAAAGGTTAGTACAAATTCACATAAAAAATAAATATGCATTACTTATAGTAATCTAACTATATGCAATGTGTATGTTTGTTTCTTGAATAAATCTCTAAAAATATACGAGAATGAACATGTCATAAAATGTTTTTCAAAAGCGAGGGGCGGTTTGGAGGGAGGATGGGGGAGTGCCATGGGTGCGTACGAGTGAGGCGTAAGAATGCTAAACGTAGTTATAAAAATAATTTTAATAGTTATTGTATGTACCTTTCATGAAAATCATCAAATATCTCATTAGAATCTTCTTTTTTAACTAATTCGGAAACTTTTGCTTACTTTACACACCAAGATCAGTATACAAATAAATATACATATATATCGATATATTTAGTGTAAACAATGGTGTTTTGTTTATGGGGTAGAGATACTTTTTGCACGGGCAACATCCTGTCTCTTTGTTAAAGTTTAAGTCAGCTTTAACCAAAATGTTTTCACCAGAAAATCATTAAAGACACATACCGACTTGGACAAGCAACCAGTGTTATACACAATGTTACCGCTTGTTGTTACTATCTGTTCTGTGGAACAATACTGAAATATCAGAGATAATGCTTTAATTATCTTACAAAATGCATGTACATACAAACATTCCTTAGGGAATTGAATGATTTCAACTAATAGCCGGGGTCAGTCAGTGTTTAAGTTTAGTAACGGTCAATCCGACCTTTCAGACACAATGAAGCGTATATAGTAGCCGGGGCCTATATCATTCAACATACGTAACTCCTAACAATTCCTGAATGTATGTTTTAAGTAAAGCTTAAAAAGGATATATTATCGAATTGTATAGCTTGAATGCGGTGTATAATAACTCGTGCAATAGTATTATTTACATCACTTATATATCTAAATAGCCATATTTACCTCATCAGAATTGCATGTTCTAACTTTGGCACAGTCGCGTGGATAGGGAACATTCCGACACTCAAAACATCGGGTGGCTTCACCTGTTTTGAACGTGTACCTTGCTATTTTTAATCGCATAGTCAAATTCATAATATTTTAAAGAAGCATTTAATTCGAAAGCTATGAGTTATTTGGTGACTATAAATGTAAAGAATTTCAAATAGGAGAAATAACGGTCAAATCACGGAGGGTAGTCAACTCAGTGGCTTTATTTCTAGCCGCAGAGTACCTTTTCATTTTGATAAATTATCAACAATGCGTTATCAAGTAGTGTCTGATTTGCAAACTTCAGTCACGCGGCATGGGTCAGTCCAGGTCACGAATTCGTTCTTAGACGGCGTTCGCCGAAAAAAAGCATTTTAATGGTCATGACTCCGCTGAAAATAATTTAAACAGGACATGACGATAATATGCACAACTACGCTTCACACTGATCACCCGTAATTCAGTCTTATTTTATACAGCACATATAGTAAACATGATAAAAAATATAACATAACAAATCAAGTGCCTAACTCTGACTGAACTGAAACATGCCGATGATGTCTATAGTAATGATTGACACTGATAACTCGTGTAAGGTTTGGTGTGAAAATCTTTCCAATGGTGTAAGAGAAGTTGCCAAAATGCGATAGCATGATACAAATAAAGAGCCCACAGAAAATCACTGAACCAATATGCCGATAATATGCATAATAAGACACTGGTCATTCCTGTAAGTTTTGGTGAAAATCCTCCAAATAGTATAAAAGAAGTGGTCAAAACATCCCTGAAAATCGTCTAAACGGAAAATGCTGTAGATATGCACAACTAAGCCCTTGTGAAGTTTAGTGTTAATCCGTCCAGTGTTGTCGGAGGAGTTGCATGGGTGAACTCTGTTACATACAGACAGACGGACAGATACTAAATCTATCTGTCTCCTAGACTAAATGTAGGAGACACAATGAAAGCATCCTCTGTTGATATAGCGCATTTTTGTCGTACATTCAATTTATTCTGTTTTATTCTTAACATATTTCAAGTGGTTAGCTTTTGACTTTATTAAAGTGTAAACTTAACGTTGCGAAAATTGAGAATGCGCATGTCGCACTCTTTCCACAGTCCAATCACAATTAAGCGTGCATATATCCTAAAAATATGCCATTTAATGAAGTAGTAGGAAATGAAAATTATTTATAATTTTATACTGTATAATGTCTTATGCATCAGAGCATGTAGCTAGAATAGCACACATGCATCTGCAAAGTATCGAAATTTTGTCTTGTTTACACCTACTATCACAAGGGCCCGTGTCCTACACACTAACGTTATGAAATTGTTTTTCTTATGTATTTATTATTATTTTGCTTTTATAATTAGTCACTGCAATTTATTGTGTATATTTCTTATTCTAACACGACCAGCAAATAACCTACATACATGTAGAGCAAAATCTATCTCGGGGTTATTCTGCAATAAACCACTCGCGTGCAATGAAGTCATCCGATCGAGGTGCGTAGCACGGTCGTAAAAAGTAGTTACCATTTTATCTAACACTGTTGATACTAGTATGTCGTGTTAGAATCGATTATTGTAGAATAATCCTAGTTTTGAGTTCTTATGCGAAACAAAATATCACTCAGGCCTCCGGCCTTCGTGATATATTCTTACGCATAAAAACTCAAAACTCGGGTTATTCTACGATAAACCACGACTGGGAACTTATTATATCTTAAGTAATTTATGCATGATATTTATGCTTTTATAATTACAATTCTGTCTACAATATTCAGTTTACAGTATTCTGAATAAAACAAATAAATATAAGTATGTCTCTGAAAATTAATGTAAAATGTATTGTTAGCAGGACTTACTGTGCACAAAAAGACTGAAAAGTGCCAAAAAAGCAAATAAGACAGTCATTCCTGTAACACCGCGCTCCTGATTGATATAACAATGTTACATCATATTCAACAAATAGGTCACCAATCTGTCCAAATGATAAGGATTCATTTTATAAGGACCTATGATTCTCCCTTGTAACGAAGGGTAATAGCATGTCAACGATTTGTTTCAAAGTAGGATATAAGCAGGAGTGACAAAATAAACTTTAAAACAAATATGTAGCCCGCCCGCTTAGCTGAATAGGGAGAGCGCAGATCAATACGGAGATCGCGGGGTCGTGAGTTCTATCCCCGTGCGGGGCGTATGTTCTCCATGACGACTTGATCGTCCTCCACCTCTGATTCAAATGGGGAAGTTGGCAGTTACTTTCGGAGAACCGGTTTGTACTTGTTCAGAATCCAGGAACACTGGTTAGGTTAACTGCCCGCAGTTACATAACTGAAATAATGTTGAAAAGTGGCGTTAAAACCAAAACAAACAAACAAAACAAATATGTAAATATGACGATATTTTTATTTATATGAGACTGACAAAAATAAAGTAGCTTAAAAGATATACACTCTTTATTGATTGGATCGTAAATTTAAACATCCTCTAACAGAATAAATCATGAACGGTAACCATAGATTAATTTACTATTTTCCTACGATGAAAGTTTAAAGTTGAGTCAACGACCTAGCTAAATTCTAGATGTCTAGGCTGAAGAACCAGTCACATGTACTTTCATTATAATTTCGATTGATCAAAACTGACTCTAACTCTCTTGAATTGACTTTATACAAAAATATACTAAACAAAATTGCAGTATGAAAATTCACGTGTAATCGTATGTTTGACCCATGGAAGTTCTTTGATATGATATTAGTGTCCAAAATCAATTTGTTGGAGATGTCAGCAACAACTCATCCCCATTTATTGATAATTTAAGAAAAGCTGACAGTTAAAAAGATCTATCATTCCTGAAATTATCTGTTATTAGATGAATAGTAACTCATTCTTGATAAGCAAATGGTTCATCTATGTCTGCAAATCGAACTGCTAAGGAATGATTAATCGGCATACAACCCTACAATGACGAGCTGCTCTGTCATACATTAAGAGAAAAAAAAATATATATGATTCAAGGCAAAAAAATTAACTGTTGACAAGATTGTGTCCTTATAATATCCGTAAAAAGCTTCTTTTGTTCAAACGCCGTACATAAAAATATACCAACAATGAACGGGCATAGTGCCGGTAACGAAGTATTTCACCGTCCACATTCCAAAAGTAAGCTGAATTTAATCATGGCTAATTGACAATTTGTCAACATTTGTGCCGATTATGCTTCAGCTTCAGTTTTGGATTGATTTCTGCTCTACATGATATTTGTTGTATTTCAGTTTGTAGTTTCCATTACTTAGTGCGCAAGTACTAAATTGAACTAAAAGGTTTTCGGTAGATAATTGTCTGAAAACATAGCTCCTTTTGAAAAGTCGTGATCGACAGATATATACACTGGCTTCTTTAACACATGTTTAAGCCAGATAAGCTACATCACCCAATTTTAAAACGGCACTATGTAATAGCAAGATTTTAGGCACACGTTGCAATGTTAACGCTAGATGAAGGGAAGAATGTGTGAGAGTTTTCAACTGATTGGGAAGGGTATTGGGACTCCCGAAGAGTGAGGGATTGTTTTCAGTTTATCAGCTTAAACAAGTATCGTCTTAATTGAAAGTTACTCAAGTGTGATTTTTTTCTTGTTTGTTTTTCGTCGTTATCTGCATTACGCTGTCTGTATATAAATGTGCACAAAGAGAAAACACTACTGCAATGCTTTGACTTGTGGAGGCTGATGTTTTGTCCTTGTTCTTAGGAATTTCTCCATGAAATTATATTATAATAATTACAAAGTATGAATAACAGAAAAATGTTTAGGTCAATATTAAAACTGGAATTGGCTTATTACATTGGTTGATGGCAATTTGATAAAGCGTAATTGAATATCAATGATAATTGAATACTTTAACACTTAGAGTTCCATATATATTGGGGTACAGATTTAGTTAATCTCCAAAATTGTTGGTGAATATTTTCAACATGTTCATTTCAACCAAGTATGACACAGAATGCATATATAATGACAATATAAATGATAAAGTAAGTGACAATTAATGTTAGAGACTGGTAAAAAATGCTAGAAAACTGTAAATTTTCTTCATTATTTAAAAGCGTTGTAACGGTTTACTACCATTTACTTGCCATTTTTGGTTTAATATTTATTTGTGCATCATGAAAAAAATCTCATTTCTATAGGGTTGTTTTTCTAGTGACTTTCAGAGTTGTTTGAGAAAAGTTGTTTTTCGCCTAAAATGTGTGGGTTAGTTCCTTTTAAATGGTCAGTTTATAAAGTCAATACTAAATGCAAAGGCTAGCCATTTGTTGTAAAACATAACCAACGCTATGGATTTAAAAACAAAGTTGAGCAGTATTTTAAGCTAAAGCACCATGAAATGTCAATGAAAGGTCTGCAATATTCAGATTTACATGTGTAGAACTGAGCCGTCTGAAAGAGCATGTCCTTTCTGTGCAGTAAATATTTTTTATTTTGTATGTGCTGTAACAATGTAACAAATTTAATTTTAAAATGAATACAAAAAGTGTCCAACTGTCCATTATGGAATCCTTTTTATGGCACTTTAATTCTCGCCTCACCGACACGCGACAATTGTCGTCTTGTCCGAAAACATATACCGGTATACAATGATCAGCTTTGCATAACCATTCATTCAAAATCTCCAGCTCTGCGCACATGTATGTTTGTAAATGGGTGGACAATAATCATGTAAAAAAGCTTAATTTACTGTAATTGAAGATAATCAAAAGTACTGGCAATGATGATAACGATGATCAAAATACCGATATCAAAAGGGGCTACACTCCTTGTTCAGTTTCGTCAGCATGACACATCAGGTAAAATAAATGAAAGACGAAAGGTAAGGGACAGGCAAAATGTAAAATTACGTTTGATTTTATTCTGAAGCTGTTTTAAGCTGTTTTTCATTGTTAAATGTTTCAGAAACTTAAGTTTAAAAAGGAATGATGATAATATATTTATGAAAATATTAGATATAATGCATTACAAGTAGGCTGTTGCGGTCGACAAATTTATGTCATAAGGTCCGGATCACTTGTCCCTCTCTGTTGGGTGTTCGAACCACGTTCAGGGTTAAATGCAGCATGTAGGAAGCACACAAGCTGGCTTACAAAAATGAAAATCAAATCGATTGTTCTACTGCAGCACTCGCTATTGTCTTTATCATAAGTTGCTTCTAACATGGGCATGGCTGTTCGTTAAACGATATAGACTGTGACAGGCAAATTGCAGGCATTCGGATTTGAGCTTGAGGAGATTATGTTGACTAGTTTTATACTATTTCTGTCAGTAACAGTGAACCTTAACGCATATTAGCATCAGGTCAGGTATTAGCATATGTTTTGATACATATTAGGTAGTACGAATAACCGCTGGCATACTCCATACAATTCATACATTATATGTAACCATTTGTCTAGATTATTAAGATGTAACAATTTATAAATGTTCTTATTTCGTCAAGGCCTTTGTTTTAACTTTCAGTACAAGAAAACATAACATTTAGTTTCAGCTACAAATATAAAGGTGCCCGTTATGCTAAAAGAGAATACAGATTGAACTTCATTATAAATGGTAAAAAAGCGTAGTGTTTAAGTCTTGAATAGTGAAGTCGAGTTATTTCTTTTATATACTCTTAATTTCATGTATTTTTTTTTTCATAAAATATTTAGTGGCCCTCAATACACATGCGACCGTATGCGCATTTCGGTATGGCATATAGCAATTTATAAATAGAAGTAAACAATGAACAATTCGCCTCACTTTCAAATAAGCTGTGAATGGAGAAATCTCTGCAATTTGCCAGATTCTTCACTGTCAGTCTATAAAATGGGCTTCTGCCTCAGTGCGTTGCCTATAAGTTGTTATGCAATTTAGCTAGTGAATTTTCTTGTGTTCAAATTTATTTCTATAAATTTAAACATGCTATATGCCATAATATCAATGAAATAAAATCGCGGCCATTTCCCATCTACCTGTGTGTTTGTTGTTTGTTGTTTGTGAACGCTAATAAGAATAGTTTAATATATTTGTACTGACGTCAAGAAACAACATAGATATAGTGAACCTCATAAAATCTCTGTATGTTGAAACTTGCTCATAACAGATCTTAAGCTGGTCCTTGCATCAAGACTAGGCAACCGCTTGTCTTTGGCAACTTCATGGGTTCATTCCTTTGTTGATTGATTAGCACAGGTGCTGGCTGTATATTTTGTAATTGAGAGGTTGTGATTTTGTACTTGTGCGGATACGCATACGTGAGAGTCTCTCATGCGAAAAAAAGTTATGTATCAGGTAAAGGTTACCTGAAAGTCTTTGGCAAACGCTGAATATTACGTATACTTGTAAAAATTGAATTCACATTTGTATGCGCATGTACATGATGTCGCTATCTCTCTGTTACTGGACATAATGATTGCTGGTCATAGTAGGTTCAACCATCACCAATAAAATAAACTATAGTCATTTTTATCTTTTATTTTCGTTTAGAAAGGAAGCACTTCAGATGATTTAATCCCAAATATAGCATTCTTGAAAGGTCTGAAAGGTATGGTCGAGACCAAAGTAGGTATCCCGTGTTTGGTTGATCTGTTGCCATTTGTCTTGAAATTGTTTCATTCATTCTTGTATAAAATTGTTGTTATTGTCACTTTTCTGGGGTTTTTAACAGGAGAGAAAACGTGTGTTAACAGAGTGATTCTCGCGCTCAGGTGCTGTTATAATTCCTTTTTATGTATGCGCGTCCCGTGGCAAAGCGTATTAAGGCAACAAAACGGATAATTCAAAAGGAAATGACGTCAACGTGTAAAAACAACATAGACTTTACCGCCCATTTCATGGAAATTAAATGACGTAGAGGGAAAATATATTCATTTACTTGTTTTTTACGCGTTTTATACTAGAATAGCGTTAGCGCACGTTCTTTTCGTGTTATAACATCTTCAGAATCCCTCGGGAATCGTTAGTACCCTCACCCTATCGGGCTCGGTAACCGACCAATACCTCGGGATTCTGCAGATATTATAACACGAAAAAACATGCTTTATCCGTACAATAGAGTGGTATGTTTTTCAGAAAGTATAATCTTTTCACAAATATTTTATCGAAATCTCAATGCTCTCAATACTGGTTTTAAGTTAAACCTTTTTTATAACTCTTTCATTCTTTATGGATGTTTTTGAAAATCACACACATTAATCCTAGTCACAAATCATTCTCATTTGATGTATAAACATTTCACTTTCATCTTCAAACATTAACCACAATTTCCAATTTTGGACATATTTTCTTCATTTTTCATAATAACATTCAAAGTCAAGTTTTCAAGAGCAAAACCAATTTATGCATAACTTGTTTTCCAAATACACTGTAAAAGCATTTTTTTTAAAAGCGATGAATGATGACTTTCATTTATTTTCTCATATTTTTACAAATAATAAATAGATCTATTGATATAAAATCTATATTGAAAATATATTACATTGTATTGTATATAAGTTACATGTTGTTTTTGAATTAAGGTACTAAAAGTATGCTCTGCTTAACCTCAACTAACATATAGGCTTTGAAACGCAATGTGGTTCTGAAGTTTGTGTCGCTTGTGTCTCAAAAAGTATTTCTCCCAGTATTATGAAACATTACAGGAATATTCAACATGTGAAGTTGTGTATCTTGGGTTTTGTTACAGATATCATTCAGTCAGACCAGAGTTATGGTAAAAAAAGGCATAAAAAGGCATAAGTTGTGTCGCACATATCTCAAAGGTATAGGATTTAGCGTCATAAAACATCATAAGAATATTTTCAAGCATATGAAGCTGTGCACTTGGGATTTTGTTCCAGACTTTTATCAGTCAGAGTTATGGCCCTTGATTGTTAAAAATATGCATAAATGGGATAAACGTTTGTGTCACATGTATCTCAAAAAGTATTTGATTTAGAGTCATAAAGCATTATATTATTATTATATAGCATATGAAGTTGTGAAACCGGTGTTCTGTGTTTGATTTCAATCAGCCAGATCTGAGTTATGGTTCTTGATTTAGTGCGAAATACACATTAAATGTTTCTGTTGCATATATCTTAAAAACATTTCACTCATGAAACCATGTAGGAATATTATCCATCATGTGGATCTGTGCACCTGAGATCTTTTCACTTTGCAAGACCAGAGTTATGGCCCTTGACCTAGTCAAAAAATTGAAGTTTGTGCTGCATGTATGTCAAAATGTATTTGACCTAGAGTCATAAAACATGATGATTGTTTTATAGCCTATGAAGTTTTTCATCGGGTGTTCTCTTTAGGATTTTACTCAGCTAGGTTATGGTCCTTCATTAAGTGAACAATAGGCATAAAGTTCTTTAAAGTTTGTGTTGCAAACTTCTTAAAAATGTTTCACCTCGAGTCATAAAACATGTACAGTGACAGGAGAGGGGGTCACATGTGTCCTATCACATCTAGTTTTTCCTTTCTAACAAAACTATAGTGACGTCATTTTCATTTCGTCACGTATTTCTTAAAAAAATGTTGTTCAGTCTAATTAATAAGGTTGTGTAGTCGATAGACAGTACATACTATTTAAATCAATATCAGATTGTTTATAGAACATTGACTCTATTACAACCAACACGCTCGTACAATTGTCTTATTTCATTCTGCAATTTTGGCTTGATAGACAATAATATTTTGTTCAGTATGAAACATTTTGCAATCCATTTCAGGTAGTTTCAAATGCAGTGCAATCAGTAGCTTCATCTCATTTTTATGTACTTCAAGTGGCCAATTTTTAAACGTCTAATCATCATCCTTTTACCACAATTTTACCTAAAATTGTTTCGTATCTAATCAATCTTCCACACGTAGTTGGCGATATTATAGTGACAAACAAACTTTCAACTTAGGAAGTAAAACATTTTATTGAATGGGAATGTCGAAAGAACTTGCATGTTTCTTTTCAGTATAATGACAATTTAAAGCGGAATATATGGTAGCAACAAACACATAAATTTACTTATTTTATTATGCTTTCATTTTAATGAACTTGTCAAAGTTCTACTTTCGTTCACAGATATAACCAAGACCTTTTTGGCAATAGTCATCGTGCCAGTGAAAGTGCTCCCCGGAACTCCACATACAAGCACAATTCTGGTCATGCCCTCCATCGTGGTGGTTAGGCTGGCCTGGATACCAATCCCCGTCTGTAACTGGCTGCCCATTTACCCATGAGAAGTGATTATGTGAATGAAAGTCCTTTGCTCCTATCCAGTAACCGCTCTGACTGGAATCTAGAAATATATTTAGATAAACGGTATTATTCATATCACTGCTTTTTCTACTTTTCTCCTTCTGATGTTCTACCAGACTTATATATAATATCAAGATATGTATAGCAAAGTTAGTATGACAATTTTCTTTATGTATCACATCTTACGATATGAAAGTGTTCTATATCTTTGGTGCAGTGTTAACGCGAAAACATTTCTGAACGTTTCTAAGAAGCATATATATCTAATACATCTATCAGAAGTCATCCTAAAATATATATGAAGGGAAAGCCTAATGCATATATCCAGAAAATCTAATGTATTTATCAAGAGAAATCCTAATATATATATAAAGAGACGGTCTGATGTCTGATGTATATAACAAGAGCAAGCCTTAAGTATATATTAATAGAGAAAGTCGTATAGATATTTCAAGAGAAAGTATAATGTATATAACAAGAGAAAGTCTACTGTAAGATAGCTATATAAATTCAGAGAAAAGCTGATGTACATGTAAAGAGAAAGCCGAATGTATATGAGTCGCACCATGAGAACACAAACATAGTGCATTTGCGACCATCATGGATCCAGACCAGCCTGCGCATCCGCGTAATGTTCTATCAAGAATTGACCTAATGTATATTTCAAGAGAAAGTCGTACGTACATATCGACAGAAAGTCTCATGTATATTCTCTTCTACGTGGTGGTTAGGCTGGCCTGAATGCAAATCATCGTGTGTAACTGGCTGCCCATTTACCCACGAGAATGGGTATCTAATGCATATATCAAAAGATAACGTAAAGCATATATTAAGAGAAAGCTTAATGCATATATCAGGAGATAACCTAATGTATCTATCAAGAGAAAACATAATGTCTATATTAAGTGAAAGGCTAATGCACACTTACGGCCATTTCTAACCCGACACATATAATGCCATGTAGTTCAATTATTTGTGTACGGATTTCGTTCAAATTTTGAATATAAATATTTTAACACATGAGATTAATTAATCCCAATTGATAAACATATATGTCTAAAACTTAACAAATAAGCAATATCACTACAAAATCCGAATTCACAAAATGGCATTACGCAAATTTCTAACAATTTGAAAAGTAACTGAATCACAGAAGAGTGTGTACGTCCGAGTAATTGATACTTCGTGTGTCCTCCCACGGCTCTCACAACCTGAACACGCCTCTGCCTCACCGACAGCACGTAGTTCCACATGAGCCACTGGGGACAATGCTCCATTCCTGCACAAGGGCCTGTTCCAGTTCACGGAGATTGCGAGAGGCTGTGGGTCGACTCTGTACTCATCTGTTCAGCTCGTTCCACAGGTGCTCAATAATATAAAGATCCGGTGACTTAGGCGGGCACGTTCTGTTGTTGCAGCAATATATGTGCCGAACGAGCGTTATGGACCGGTGCTCCCTCTTGCAGCAATTGCATGCAATGTCCACTGGCTCGTAGGTGTTGAATTGCGAGATGGACAAAGATTTCCTTCCGGCACCTACCTGTATTAAGGTTCCCGCGAACAGCTATCAAGTCAGTCTTGTTGTGTAACGACACTCTGGCACATCACGGAACCAACGTCATACTGGTCTCGTTGAAACACACACGCGTCGTTCAATCTTTCACCTCCACGTCTGTACACTCGCATCCTTCCGTCGTTGTAGTACAAGTTAAAAAGAATCTCGTCCGTGTACAGGACATTTGACCACTCAGCCCCGTTTGAAACGCTGGTGCCGAAGGGCACATCGGACCCGCTGTTGCCATTGAAGTGGTGTCAGAATAAGTCCCTTGAAAAATGCGCCCAGCTCTTATTCCCTGTCCGTGGAGCCGCCTGACGACTATTTGCGACTGTTTGCCGACTGTAGCATGCGTTCCATTGGTCGCCCTCGCAGTGCATGTCGCAGTCGTAAAACGATCTCGAAGATGATCTATAATGATCCGCGCATCCTGTGCAGGCGTTGTTCACACTTCTGCGAGGCTGCCTGGGCTCATCATCAACTCGTTGATACTGTGCGCTGATACTTGATGCTGATACTAGCCATGGTGGACGCATATCTACCAAAGACTCGGACAACATGTAAAGAAAAAATAACTCAATATCAAACTTTCACTGATAGATGTACATTTGTACTACAATTTATTGTGAATAGATTCATTTTGTTTGTAAATATTAAAAGTCAAAATATCGTTACATAAATAAAATTCCGATTTACTTACGTGTCTGAGTGAATGTCCGAAACAATCCGATTGCGCGGCCGCGCTCTTGGATATTCATCATAACCATTACAATTTTAATAGCTAAATTATGTTTTTTTCATGGTGAATAGAATTCTAGAATAACAAAATGAAAATAAAAATTGATATTTTTGCTTACCAACATTTCCTCGTGCAGAGTGTTGAAATAGTGCACGTACCAGGCGCAAAACTGTTGAGTCGTCACGGTTGAAAGATTTTAATGTAATTTATGTACAACTACTGTAGCCAAACAAACAACTTTATATTTCAAACTAATACATTGAACCATATCCGAGAAAAAGAAATTTAAAAATTGTCGGATTAGAAATGGCCGTAAGTGTATTTAAAGAGAAAGGCTAAAGTGTAGATCAAGAGAAAGTCTCATGTATATATCAAGAAATATTCGATATCAAGAGAATATCTTATGAATATATCAAAAGAAGCCTAGTCACGGGCTGTAAACACTGGCTCCCACTCTTTATGGAGGTGAGTTGAAAAAAGAGCCGGTGATACTTCCGAGGCGGATTTCAACTCACCTCCGTAAAGAGTGGGAACCAGTGTTTACAGCCCGTGCTAGTGTATTCATCTGGAGAATGTAAGCTTTAAAAAGCCTCAGAGAAATAGAACGGTTGACTATCACCTTTCGTTTTATCTTTCAAGGAATGACAAATTTCATCACATGTTTCTTCATTTGGTATGACACGTCAACCAGAGACAATATTTGAATAGACAATCGTTCAAAATCAACGTTAAGTTAATCTACAGTTTGTTTTAATTAAAAAAACATATCACACGTACATGAGTGTCCGCTTACTTTACTCCTCATCAACTTTGCTTTGCTTGTTGTATCCAAGACAACGAGATCACCGCCTTCTTTCTTACATGCTGCTTGTGCGGAGTCCCAGTTAGCATGATGTGTCACAATATGTACGCAAAGATGAGTGCCTTCCCCTTGCAAATGCATGTATCCATTATGCGCATTGCAATGAAATGTGTTACTACCGACTGTAGGCAGTGGAATGTTTGTTGAATCGGTGGCTCCTATATATATATAATTATAGTTAGGGAAACTTACACGAAAATGATGATTCTAGTAGTAGCCAAAAGAGTCATAAATAGAAACTATGATACTGATACATAAAGGCTTCATTTATCTTCTTGTTTAACCTAAATATTGCCATATAATCTTAAAGTACCCACAAACACTTGTACGAAACCTTGACATAAGCTTATAACCAATGTGTTTCTTGTTTTAGTTGAAAAGAAAAGTTAAAACCACATTTCATCGATATTTGCTAAGTAAAAAAAACGTTAGGTCAAAACATCTTTAAGATGGTTTATAATCATTTTATTCTTGATAATAAAACATGTTTTATAAACAGTGTACAAAACTCACAAAATTTGTTAGAAACTTCCTGAAATCTTAAAGTAATTACATACTTTATTCGGTGAGAAAGTACTTACCAGTTTGATGAACTATGTTCATGTTCAATGTTGAACGATCTTCACAAATAAAATGCGATAAATGTTCACATTTATCGTCATGCCAGCGGTAACGATCTGGTCCGTACACTATCACACAGTTTTGAGGCTTATCGCTTCGGTCATCCGGCTGCTGGTTGGGAGCCACCTCATCACCCCCGCCCCAATTTGTGTAGTATATTTTATGTCCATTTGGCCAGTAGAAAACGCTGTTGTCGTGCTTGTCAAAAGCACCAATATAGTAATTTTGCTCTGACTCGTCCGATAATTCTGAAATGATTTTAATTGTGCACAATTCGATGTTTAAATTCGGTTTCAGTTGAAATATTAAACGCTTTCAATGTCAATGTTGTTTCATTACACGCACTTACGTATACTCTTCTTACAATCGCTTTAAAACCGTAATATGATATGAAAAGTTATTAAAGATATTTCAGGAAAAACAATAGTTTCTTATTTTGAATAAAAACACAAACATCTACAACACAAATCTGAATACAGAAAAGTTTACTCAGCCGGACAATCATAACATAAGTAATAAACTTACGCGAGTGCCGCAATATCATATTTTCAACAAACACGGTCTTTTCGTGCGTGTCTATTGTAACCAGCTGATCTCCAATGTCTTCACAGGCTTTCAAAGCGTCAGCGTGGTTCAGCTTGCGTGTTTCGTCAATCATGATGCACATCCCCGTAAGGTCATCGTAGTAGTGGTTGACCTTACACGAAGCTGTTTATAATAAACTGTTTTAATGAGGATGCCACACGGATGTTTATGTATTTAAAAAAATTAAAGGTTAATGTAAATTCCCTTGAAGCATAAGTACAGCAAACACAACCACACATTACAAAGTCATAAACATTATATATTCAAATTTATAAACATTTACGTTAAAAAATACATTAACGTTTACATGATCGTTTTTACAACTGTGCCAAATGGCAAACAATCAGGAAGAAATGAGGGACCGTGTCCAAGTAATTCCGTACACTGACTTCTGGTCATTTCGCTTTCACTGCAGTTTGTGGTAGAAAACTCGCTTGGGATGTAGAATCAATTCATGTCAGGAAGCCTTCAAGCTAGCGTGCGGAAGGTCATTGGTTCTGTCCAGGTGCCCATCCGGGTCTAAAATAATGCTTGAATGGGGCACCACTTAGGGTCTTCCTCCACCTTAGCTTGATAGTTTCCAGATGATCTTTAATTGGTTAGTGTGTCGTTAAACCAAATGAACAGTAGTTTTGCGTTTCAGAAAACATCGGATCAATGTATTTATTACAAATAGGGTCGTAATTTTTTTGTATTCTGATCTATTTTCATGACAATGCAAATTTTGTCATACAACTTTACATGTCTGTACGTCGTCCTTCAATTTTCTGACGTCTTTTGAATTTTCCATCGCGATATAAATAGCATTTGTCATTCGTTTCTCAATATCAGTTTTCATTTGTTTCTTGAGCCCCAAAACAATAGAATCTGTAAAAAGATCCTTTGGAAGCATAGAATGCAATCAAACAGAATAATAGCAGACTCGGTTTGATTGAGTCTGTTCGTGAGAGGTAATGAAATGTGCTACACCTCTCACGCCCCACTAGCACCGGCTTAAGCGGAACTCTATTACACACATATTGAATGAACTCCATGATCCTAAAAGACCAGAAAATATAACACTGAATCCATTTACGTGAATACTTTTTAAAGCCGCCACACGCACTTAAAGATTATTGTTGTTATAGTTAATAAAACCTGTAATCTATGTACATAATTGATTTGATTTTAAGGTACTGTACTATTCAGAAGAAACAAACTTATCTGATACGAACGGAAGACATGATTTTGGTACGAACTAGTTTGATGAATTAATTTTTAAAAACGTATTACACATATTGCAACTATATTCTTTATTGCATGATTTCAATAAAGATGTCTTGCTACGGCCATTCGAGCCATTCCAGCCCACACATTATTATACCTGCATGAACATTATAAGATAAGTATGTAATAGCAGATATTATAGAAATCTGTCAGATACTTTTCTTATTGTCAACTTTAATAAGATGTTTCTTTCTCGAGTCATGACGCTGATACAAATATCCACAAGAATGCAAACGTTCAAGAAGTGAGATAACTACATTAATTCGAGCTTTCGTTAAATAACACGTAGACTTAGAACATCACGTAGATAATCATGAAGGAGGACACACCTAATTCATATCAATTTAAAATAATTACCAGTCAATAATTATCATAAGCCTTTGTCAGTGTTACCATCTCTAGTATGTTGCAATATTAATTTAAATGTTTGCTACGATTTCTAGATAGTTTGGAAATATACTGTAACATAGACGTAACATTGTCCAACCTAGAGAAACCGATAGAACGCCGCAGCTTTTTTATGCCGGGACATTTTATGTCATCATGTCAAAGCATGATGTTAACTTGCCAAAACAGTCTTATTATGTTAAGAAAGCTATGTTATTATTTCAAAGTGTGGTGTGAACTTGTCGAAACAGTGTCTCATTATATTAATTAGCCATGTTATCTTGTCAAATTGTTGTGTCAACTTGTCGAAACAGTGTCTTATAATGTTAACTAGCCATATTATATTGTCAAGTTACGGCGTTAACTTCTCAAAACAGTGTCTTATTACGTTAAAAAGCTACGACATTTATTTCAAAGTGTGTTGTTAACTTGCCAAAATTGTGTCTTATGTCAACTAGCCATGTCATCATGTCAAAGTTTGATCTTGTCTGCAGAGTGTGTTAAAATGATAAAAATCTTGTTAAAGTATGGTTTGACCTTGTATATGGAGAGTGTTATTATGTTAAAAATTAATAAATGTATCGTGTTATTTTGCCTGCTATTATGTTAAAATGCTGTTTTATCTTGTTAAAATATCGTGTCATCATTGTCTACCGAGTGTGCTGTTATGTTAAAAAGCTCTGATGTATTGTCAAATTGGGGTGTTAACTTGGCAAAACAGTGTCTTAATATGTTAAAATGTTATGTTATTATGTTCAGATGCAATGCTAACTTGTCCAAATAGTGTCTTATTTTGTTAACTAAGCATGTTATCATGTCAAAGTGTCATGTTAACTTGTAAAAATAGTGGTTAATTATGTAAAAAAACAAACTATCTTGTTAAAGAATAATTTGATCGTCTAGCTTTATAACATAATTAGCACGCTCTGTAGACAAGAACACACGGTACTCTGACATGATAGTATAGCTTTTTAACATAACCAGACAGTGTTTCGACAATATAACACGACATTCTGGCATGATAACATGAAAAATTCGTAAGAGAGCTGCGGCGTTTCATAGAAACCTGTCTTAATTTTTAGCTGATGTCACGTTTTATGAGTGATCACTTGAACGCTGTATATAAATTAGATTCACTCTAGTTACAGTGATTTATTACAAGTATTGATGTTACAGAAACTTCTCCTGGTAGAACGTTAAATGTATAAAGTCATACAGTTGTTACAAGTGTATCTGCTGCTAGAAAGGGTTACTTATTGTAATACTGCTTTTAACGCAAACAAAGTAAGTGTTGGACCAGTCTTAGTATTTTGAGCACTGTCCAAGGATTTTATATCATTTAAAATATACGTTTAAAGTATTCATGTAATAAGACTGTGTCAATAAACATAGTTCTGCATATTGTTTTCTCGTTTAGGGCAAGCCCATTATTTCAACTTGGGACCATGCGCCGCTTTTCATGAAATTACACACTAATGTATTATTGAAGGTCCCATGTGCACCGCCGTATGAACTAATCTGCGCATGTCTCTAAATTATTTTGGTACTTGTAACATGTGGGTAAGTTCTAGGAGTGGACCGTAGCATGTATCTCAACTACCGTCCGTGAACAGGTTCAATCATATCGAGCCTGCAACATTTTCATTTATGTCGTATTGATCGACGTGTGGAGTTCCCATTTTTTAATCTCTAACAGATCATCAATCTGTCACCTGTGGCCGCTTTCTGATACAACAGACATTGAATCCATTGCAAGGGCATTACGAAAACATATACTTATCAAGATTTTACTTGAAAATATGTCAGGTAAATGTACTCTACCTTGAGACGTTACAACAACTGGTTGCTGGGTTGTTATATGTGCTGCTGGCTGGGTTGGAATATGAAATGTCGTTGTTTGAGGAAGTGGAGTGGTCATGTTGTTGTTGGAAGGCGTACCACATTGATCATTACAGAAGTCAGAATCACAACATGAAGGTGGGCAAGCGTAGTTGCTGGCAGCTTGAGACAGAATATCACAAGCCTAAAAAATTCACAATAAGTACACTTATATACCTGATCTTCCTAAGCAATACTGTCTGTGTGCATTTCTTGTGTAATTTTAAGTTTAGGAATATTTCACCACGTGTAAAATCACATTTGTATGAGTTTACTGGTAACTGGTACAAAGAAAGGTCATTCCTTTTATAATGTACTGAGTCCAAGTCAGCTATTTTCAAATTTGATATCAAGATGTTTGCTTGGTTAGCATTAACATACGGCTATGTTAATTGATAAGATTTAATAAATAAAATTACTGATATATGAGTATTTTTGGATTTTGACTGATACAATTCTCTTTCCGAGAAACGTTTTTAAATTTTATTTTCAGATATAAAAACAGTGCAACCTAGATTTATAAAATATTAAGCATGTACATATATATTCTATGCACATGTAAAACATCGGGTATTTTTCTCAAATGATCTTAAATCTCTAAATTGAAACGGGTTTTCTGTACCTTATATCAAATGTGTGTTATTGTATGTATTCTAGTTATTGTTTTATGTAAGGTTTGCTTATAGAATATCATTTAAGCAAGGCATTAACGTGACCACAGTTTGCAGTTTCGTGTCATTCATGTGTGAATTAAGCCAGCTTTATCATAAAAACAGCAGATACAGGTACATTTACCGTCTTCTTCACTATGTCATAGATATTTTGATATGACGTTTTATGTACTACAATGGAAGCATCTTATTAAATCCTTAAGTACAGTTCAGGGCGTGAATTTAAACCCCACTGAGATCGGATAAAATTAAAGATATATACACTTGCCACTTTAGTCTCACACTGACTCCTGTATACAACCTCAGGAAGGCCACTGAATTCTGCAGGGGAGTACAACATGCATTTCTGAAACGGACTTAATTTGTATATTAGATATTAAGTCATATTTTCTATTGTTCGCGACAGTAGCAATTATTTATATAATTATTACACATTATATTCATTTAAGTCAAAAGTACTTTAACAAGAGTACGTAATTGCATTTATACAAAAGTACTGGAAAGATTATCGTAAAAAAGAAAAAAAAGTAATTTAATGAAAGATGTATAGAATGAAAAGGTTGATCTGACCTCATCAACTTCACACACGGCAACATCGCTGCAAGCTTTGGGGTCTAGAATTGAATCGCAGTTGAAACAATAGGGGCCTCGTTGACCAAGAGGAGAGGCTGCAAAATGTATTCACATATTTTAGCATGCTATCAAATTATTCCAATTAAACAAAACAAAACAAAAAATGGGGACAAAATGAATGTTTGGGTACGTTTGATTTTCTTTGATAGTTATTTTAAAAATGCTGAAATTATTTTAGAAATCATAATTTTCTTCTGCTTTTTTTTAATTATGTGCAGAATTCCATATAGGCAATTTGGGCAAATCATATAAAAATATTGTTTCTAGAGTTTGATTCAAACAATAATGAAATTTGTAGAATCTCAAACTTATTTTAAAAAGCAATTTATCCATCTGGAAAAGATAAGTATTCACCGGATAAGATTTGTCTATGAAATATTAAATGTGGCTATCAAATGAATTCTTGTCGCGGTATCTTTAAAATTCAAAATGTTTCTTTAATCCAAAGTGAGTTTCTTGCAAAAAAAAAACAGTGTTCGTAAATATATTGTTATTTGTTTTGTCTTATTATATGTCCTTCCTTCATGTAAAATATAGGGCTAAAAATAGGAGTATAATGAATTTTGCTTTATTAAGTCAGTTTAAAGTTTTGCCGAACATTTTTATATTTCTATTCAAAACGAAAACATATTTTTAGAACAACTACTGAAGACATGCAACAATTGAGTCTCTACGACTATTTATATACGAGCTTTTATTAGGTGTGTATGACCAGCACGAAAAAAAAAAGTACATTGACTGAAATTGAGTCATCTGGGGCTTCCACGGTTAACTGTTTTGCTATAAAGCAGCGTTGTTGAGAATGGGTATTTTATTGCAACTGAACTTCGGATAAAACTTCACTTGGCAGCAAGTAGTCTACACAGAAGTTTGGTACGTAACATACGGTTAGTGTTAGTTTTCCCCCTTTTATTCTATAATGTTAGGGATTTTAAGACCTGTCTCAATTCAAACTTATTCAAACTATGAAAAAGGATGTTTTGACTGGCCATACATACATTAGTGGTGTATTAGTTTTTAATCTGTTGTTTAAGGCAGGCAGATACCGAGTTGGTAGAAATTGAGACTGAAATTGATTTAAATTAGTTTAAATCAGACGGTAGGATAAATAGAACGGTAGGTTACTGTCTTTTTAATTTTAAATCTATTTGTTCGTCTATGAAAAAATAAATGTAATAAGTTTTCAAAACTATATGCCTTTGTTTTAAGAGATATATATTGCATGAAGAGAATTTCCGAGGAGTACATATACAATATATAAACCGTTCTATTCAAGAGGCGAAAAAAATAGAGAATATTAGTTAACTGTCTTACAAAGTTAAATTTATTAAGTAAATCGAAGAAAATATATCATATATCAGAGAATGAACTTCCACCGAAGAATAAGTCTCAAATTTGTCTGAAATAATTGCCATATTACTGTGTGTTCCGCATCCCTGATTATTGCAGAAGTCTCCTGTGCAACATTCTATACATGTAGATAAGTCGGTGCTACTTCTTTGGATGACTGATGACCTTTTACCAACTAACAATCCACTAACAGTTGAACATTTCTAAAGACAAAAGATATAAACATGCAGCAAATATTTCCAAACAAGAAAAGCCTAGACACACAAATCCAACAGAGGGTCGTCATAGTCCCGGGCCAACCATGGTAGACAACTGGTATGAAAAAATAAGCATAAGTTGTCAACCAGAAAAACAAAATTTCGATATTAATTTGAATATATTATCATGCTCGCTTATTTTTGTTACAATGTAGTTTTGTACTTATCATAAAGGATACTTTCTTCTTAGAGACAAGAAAAATATGCATTGACTGGAATTTAGGTCGGGTACATCCGACATGCCAGTGGTACCTAGTCTGTCTCACAGATCAGTTTCAAGTAAATATATGCAAATATAAGAAACGTGTTTTAAGGTGGATAATCAGAATTTGGTGAAGTAACGGACTTGCTCGAAACTTTAACAACTGCTCATTTACAATAACTTATATAGCTCTTAATATTAGTTTTACTTAAATTTGATTTCCCTGCACTGGTTGCCCAACCAGAATAGAGTTATTTTAGCAGAAGTACAAATGTGATTAACATATATTAATAAAAGACATCTTGTATCATGTTTGTAAAAGATTTGCATTAATCATTGTATATCTAACTGAAATTTAAGTCATTAGAAATGCCAGTATTAAAAGATATTATTACCTCCCTTTGTCTATCCTAGTACATATGTATCGATATATAGAGTATCAACAATGGTGTGTTGCTTATTGGGTAGAGTAACTTTTCGCACGCAGCATCTTATCTCTTTGTTACTGTTTAAAACAGCTTTAAAGGTGGATAATCAGATTTTGGCCATGTAACGGATTTGTTCGAAACTTTAGCATCTGATCATTTACACTCATTTATGTTCACTTAACACTTAATACAAATTAGATTTTCACTGGAGGTATTTTTAAAATTTCATTTTCCTATCCTGGTTGCCCAACCAAGATAGAGTTATTTTATCATAAGTATAAATTTGATAAACATACTTTGCCTAAGGAAATGTATAAATATCAGACATATTGTAAAATATTTGTAAAATATTTGCATTAAAAATTATGTATTTTGATGGAATTCATTAGAAACGCAAGTTTGAAAAATTATTATTACCTCCCTTTGCCTATCTTGGTTGCGCAACCAAGATAGATTGGAAATAAATGAATTCAGAAGCTACACACTACGGAATTCCGTTAGGGCCATCGCCTTTGTATGTGTTGATCTGAAACGCGATACTCGATAGTACGATGATGAAAACGCGAAATCACGAAACTACGATAACGAAAACGCGACAACACGATGATGATAACGCGATATTACGGTAACGAAAACGCGATAATACGATAGTACGATGATGATAATGCGATATACTATCGCGTTTTCACCATCGTAATGTCGCGTTTTCACCATCGTACTGTCGTATTATCGCGTTTTCGTTATCGTAGTATCGTGATTTCGCAATATCATTATCGTACTATCGCGTTATCACCATCGTACTGTCGCGTTATCACCATCGTACTGTCGCATTATCATCATCGTACTGTCGCGTTATCACCATCGTATTGTCGCGTTATCATTATCGCACCATCGCCTTCCGGTGCGCATGTGCATGCTAAAAATGAGAAGATTAGAAGTTATACTTTTAGAACTACAGCTCCTGCTCTAGCGATAGGGCGATATGCAGATTCGAACGCGGGTGCTAGTGTGTGAAAATCTTGATTTATATTGATGATCCTCCTATAGCTACAGCTGCTAGTTAGTCAAAAGCAAAAAATAATTAACATTTTTCCATGCTTTTTTAGCTTTCGTCAATTTAAGAGTCATTTACAGAAAATGAATTTAGGGAGACAAAGCGTGTTGGATGTTGAACAGGTTCAGAATGCTGTGCAGATATAATTTTACTGCATTTCTCATTCCTGTAAAATCATAAATAAAATGTCTGAGTAAGGGGGCGTTAACTCACTTTTGGTTGTAAACTGCTTTACTTTTTATTTTATTTTTGCAGAAAATTGCCAGACTTTGATGCATTAAAAGAAACTATGTGCCATGAAAACTGCAAACAATATTCTTCGAATATTTGCGATGCTCCGATTTCAGTGTTGTTATGCGTCTTACGGAATTCAACATCAATGACCTGAGCTTTACAAGACATGCATTTGCTTTTCAGTGTTGAAATATAAACCATCATATTTGTGAAAATATTCATCATCATATATGTGAAAATATTCATGTCAGACCAAAATAAAAACAAACAAAAAACGCCCTGATCATGGTACAATATAAATTTTTTTTTTCTTGTTATCATATACTATATAGAAAACTCAAACCGATTGACCTGCAGAGTTTTTCTGCTTAAGTACATACTTAGTTTTAGCTGAAAAAACTTTTTACAACCCATTAGCAAGCAATAGAAATCATTTTTAATTTCAACAGAGCTTAAATAACAAGATAAATAGAAACCAGAACACTGGAGAGGAAATTTTTCTGTGCGCATGGGCACCGGAAGGCGATAGTACGATGATGATAACGCGATAGTACGATGGTGATAACGCGACAGTACGATGGTGATAACGCGACAGTACGATGACGATAATGCGACAGTACGATGATGATAACGCGACAGTACGATGGTGATAACGCGATAGTACGATAATGATATTGCGAAATCACGATACTACAATAACGAAAATGCGATAATACGATAGTACGATGGTGAAAACGCGACAGTACGATGATGAAAACGCGATAGTGTATCGCATTATCGTCATCGTACTATCGTATTATCGCGTTTTCGTTATCGTAGTATCGCGTTATCATCATCGTGCTGTCGCGTTTTCGTTATCGTGGTTTCGTGATTTCGCGTTTTCATCATCGTACTATCGAGTATCGCGTTTCAGATCAATATATTCAAAGGCGATGGCCCTAACGGAATTCCGTAACACACAGCTTTTAAACTTGCATTTTGGTTCAGATTGTTCAATAGTTGATATGTCTATCAAATGCAAATGTAAAACTAGACATTGTATCGAAATAAAAAGAAATACCCAGCTTTTATATACTTTCATATTTAAGGGGAGTAATTACAAAATTTTATAAAAATAATAAAATATACAATTCAAATAGGAATCTAACTCTATGTAATAAAATATACATTTCAAATAGGAATCTAACTCTATGTAATCGGTCTTTTTGTTCCTTAAATAATTCTCTACCAGAATATACAAAAAGTAAAAACTGTCATTAAATGTTGTTTAAATGTGATTGACCACCTTTAACCAAAATGTTTTCACCAGAAAATTATTTAAAACACATACCGACTTGGACAAGCAACCAGTGTTATACACAATGTTACCGCTTGTTGTTACTATCTGCTCTGTGGAACAATACTGAAATTTCAGAGATAATGCTTAAATTATCTTACAAAATGCATGTACATACATAGAGTCCTTAGGGAAGTGAATGATTTCAACTAATAGCCGGGGTCAGTCAGTGTTTAAGTTTAATAACGGTCCATACAATGAAGCATATATAGTAGCCGGGGACTATATCATTCGACATACGTAAAACCTAACAATTCCTATTGTATGTTTTAAGTAAAGCTTAATAAGGATATATTATCGAATTGTATAACTTGAATGCGGTGTATAATAACTCGTGCAATAGTATTATTTACATCACTTATATATCTAAATAACCATATTTACCTCATCAGAATTGCATGTTCTAACTTTGGCACAGTCGCGTGGATAGGGAACATTCCGACACTCGAAACATCGGGTGGCTTCACCTGTTTTGAACGTGTACACAGTCACCAAATAACCAACAACTTTGAATTTAAATGCGTTTAAAAATATCCAGGATTTTCCAATGATATTTAAAAATGACAAGGTAGCTCTCACGCTATTTTTTCAACCAACGGAAGTGGATTGAGCCCGGCTTGGAAGTGAAAACACATGCGCACGCTCTTTTTACCTGTCCTCGCGGATTTGATCGTTTTCATTGCTAAGCTGGATTCAATCCACTTCGGAATCCGTTGATTGAAAAAATGGCGTCAGGACTACCTTGTCATTTTTTGATAGCATCGCCAAATTCATAATATTTAATTCGAAAGCTGTTGGTTATTTGGCGACTATAAATTAATGTAAAGAATTTCAAACAGGAAAAATAACTGTCAAATCACGGCGGGTAGTCAACACAGCAGCTTTATATCCAGCCGCAGTGTTGTATAAATCTTTCATTTTGATAAATTATCTATAATGCGTTATCAAATAGTCTAAATTTTGCAAACTTCAGTCACGCGGCATGGGTCAGGCTTGGTCACGAATTCGTTCTTAGACGGCGTTCGCCGGAAGTCATGACTCCGCTAAAAATAATTTAATCAGGACATGACGATAATATGTACAACTACGCTTCACTCTGATCACTCGTAATTCAGCCATATTACATACAGCACGTAGTGTAAACATGGTAAAATAGGACAAATCAAGTGCCTAACTCTGCTGAAAATGACTGAACTGAAACATGCCGATGATGTTTATAGTAATGACTGACACTGATAACTCGTGTAAGGTTTGGTGAAAATCTTCCCAATGGTGTAAGAGAAGTGGCCAAAATGCAATTTAATTTTAAAAATAAAGGGCCCACAGAAAATGACTGAGCTAATATGCCGATAAAACGCATAATAAGACACTGATCACTCCTTTAAGGTTTGGTGAAAATCCTCCAAATAGTATAAAAGAAGTGGTCAGAACATCATAAACTTTGATGAATCAAGGACCATAACTCCGCTGAAAATCGCCAAAACGGAAAAGCTGAAGATATGCACCACTAATCCTTTGTGAAGTTTAGTGTTAATCCTTCCAGTGTTGTCGGAGGAGTTGCATGGGTGAACTCTGTTACAAACAGACGGACAGACAGACGGACAGATACGGATGATACTAAATCTATATGTCACCTAGACTAAATATAGGAGACACAATGAAAGCATTCTCTGATGATATAAATTTGGAGACGTGTCGATATAGCGCGTATTTGTCGTTCATTTAATCATTATTCTGTTTTATTCTTAACATATTTCAAGTGGTTAGCTTTTGATTTTATAGAAGTGTAAACTAAACGTTGCGAAAATTAAGAATGGACATGTCACAAGCTTTTAAGAATATTTTACAAAAATATAATAAATATAAGCATGTCTCTGAAAATTAATGTAAAATGTATTGTAAGTAGGACTTACTGTGCACAAAAAGGCCGAAAAGTGCCAAAAAAGAAAATAAGATAGTCATTCCTGTAACACCGCGCTCCTGATTGATATTACAATATTACGTCAAATTCAACAAATTATGTCACCAATCTGTTCAAATGATAAGGATTCTATGTTTCTCCCTTGTAACGACGGGCAATAGTATGTAAATTATTGGTTTCGAAGCCGGATATAAGCAGGAGTGACAAGATGAACTTAAAACAAATATGTAGTGAAACTTTTCGGACGATTTTTCGGCGAACGCCGTCTAAGAACGAATTCGTTACCTATGCCACGTGACTTCAGTTTGCAAATCAAACTACTTGATAACGCATTATAGATAATCTATCAAAATGGAAGATTTATGCAACACTCTGCCTGATTGGACGAGAGTGTCAATTTCATTCACTCTATTGATTGTGCTACGCTGAGTGAAATGTAGACAAAGCGTTTATCCTTAACGACGCTGTTCACAGTTTTAAAGCTATCTTTGGCTCAGTATATTTAGCAAGAATATTGATATATCTCAAAATGATAAGTAAGTTTAATAAATATGATAAAAACCTGTTCAAATACCAACATATATCAAATTAAAGAAAGAGCTGAATACGGTCTGCGTATCACATGAATAAGGGTGTGATAAGAGTTTTTTTATGTTGAGAAGTGCTTTTTAAAAGTTTTTCCTTGTTACAATTGTCGTCTGTATATGAAAAGGTTTCTTGCTTTTGTGACTTATTCAGATTGCATATTAAAATGAGTACTTGTTTGCTGTGATATATTTGTTATAAATTATTTAACTGATTTATTATATATGAATATTTTTCTTTAGTATGGTATGCAAATATTGAACACAGTTGAAATCTGATTTATTATGTATATGCTATATAATGACTGAATCTCATTACACTGAAATGAAGGTACGCTGCATACAGTTTATCTATGTGATATGACTGCAGTCAAACTTTGCTTATGAACCAGAAATATTGAAATAATTACAATTGTATGTTTTGCTTGACCTTCACTTTTTTATAGGTGTGACGTCATTGTCCAAAGATTCATGAATAGCGAATATGCATTTGTTAAAGCGGGATCAGTTTGCCTATTTTAGAAATAAATAAAAATAATAAATAAAAAAGTCCTTTAATTGATTTTTTTCTCATGTATTCTAACCAAACTTGATTTGTAGCATCTTTATTAGGCCCGCAGCCAACTTTGTTCAGCTGGGACATTTGACCCATTTTAGGGGCTGCTAGAGCTAAAACTAGAAATGCCTTTATACAACGTCTCATGAACAGCTTGGTGGATCTTTGTCTTACTTGGTCTGGAGCATCATTATAAGGTCCTCTTCCAAATTTATTTATAAAGGAACTTGGGCCCTATTAGGGACCACTATAGCTAAAAGTAGATATGCCTTTCTTCGCATTAACCACTAAAATATAATGGATTTTTATCAAACTCGATGTGTAACAATATCGTAAGGTCTCCTGCTATTTTGTTACAAATGGGGATAGGGACCAATTTAGCTAAAAATATAAACACGTTTAATGACCTCTTCTCATGAACGCTTCATGAATCTTCATCAAACTACTGCTGTAATTATTCGTCTAAGGATAAACGAAACAAAATTGCAACCCTACGAAACCTTTGCGAAAAATTAAAAGAGAACCATTTAAATTGTTAAAGTGCGGTGTTTAGTTTTGCAATTTGAAAAATGTTAGATGAAAGATGAATCTTAGATGAAAAATTCATAAACTTCTTTCCTTATTACAATTCGCCGACCATCATTTTTAAAGATATTTCTTGTTTATTTATATGAGATTGATAAAAATTAGTAGCTTAAAAGATATGTACTTTTTATTGATTGGATCGTAAGTAGAAACATTCTCTAACAGAATAAATCGTGTACGGTAACCATAAAATAATTTGCTATTTTCCTACCATCAAAGGTTAAAGAGGAGTCAACGACCTAGCTAAATTCTAGATGTCTTCAAAGAAGAACCGGTCACATGTAATTTCATCATAATTTCGATTGATCACAATTGGCTCTGACTCTCTTGAATTGACTTTATACAAAAATATACTAAACAAAATTGCAGTAAGAAAATTCACGTGGAATCGTAAGTTTGACCCAGGGCAGTTCTTTGATATGATACTAGTGTCCAAAATCAATTTGTTGGAGATGTCCACATCAACTCATCCTCATTTATTGATAATTTAAGAAACGTTGACAGTTAAAAAGATCTATCGTTCCTGCAATTATCTGCTACCATTCTTGATAAGCAAATGGTTCATCTATGTCTGCAAAACGAACTGCTAAGGAATGATTAACCGGCATACAATCTTACAATGACGGACTGCTCTGTCATAGTGAGAATCACAAATAAATATGGTTCAAGGCATTGACAAAAACCATCACCGTTGACAAAGTTGCGTTGTTACAATACCCCTAAAAAGCTACCTCTGTTCAAACATAAAAATAAACCAACAACTAACGGTCGTATTGCCAAAAACGAAATATTTCACAGTCTACATTCCAAAAGTAAGCTGAATTTAATCATGACTAATCGACAATTAGTCTACATTTGTACCGATTATGCATCAGTTTCAATTTTTGACTGATTTCTGCTCTACATAACATTTGTTTATTTCAGTCGTTTGTAGTTTCAATGATATAGTGCGCAAGTACTAAAAGGTTTCTGGCAGATAACTGTCTGAAAACATAGCTCGTTATGGAAAGTCGTGATCGACAGATCTATACATTGATTTCCTTGACACACATATTTGAGCCAGATAAGCTATATTTCTCAACTTTAGAACGGCACTATGTAATAGCAAAATTTTAGGCAGATGCTGCAATGCTAACGCTAGCTGAAGGAAGGGAAGAATGTGTAAGGGTTTTCTACTCTTGCTGCTGCTGAAGGGGAGGGATATTGGGTCTCCCGAAGAGTGAAGGATTGTTTTCAGTTTTTCAGCTTAAACAAGTATTGTTCTAATTGAAAGTTTCTTTAGTGTGTTTGTTTCTTGTTTGCTTTTCGTAGTTATCTGCATTACGCTGTCTATATATAATTGTGCACAAACAGAACAGAAACAGAAAGGCTTTGACTTTTTGTCCTTGTGCTTAGGAGTTTCTGTATGAAATTATATCATAATAACTACCAACAAAAAAAAAATGAATAATAGAAAGCTGTTTAGGTCAATATTAAATATAGATTTTGTTTATTACATTGGTGTTTGATGGCACTTTGATAAAGAATAATTGAATATTAATGATAAACAGACACATTTAAATTAAAAGTAAAATCAGATTTCCTGTGAGCATTTAGTGTTTAAAATACACTCAATGTGTATAACATCAGACATTCCTTAAAGCTACTCGCCCACAATTTTGGTGAACATTTTCAACATGTTCGTTTCCACCAAGTATAACATAGTATATATGACAAGAAAAATGATAAAGTAGATGAAAATAAATGTTAGATATTGGTAAAAAAAGACTGTAAACTGTCTGCATTATTTCAAAAGCGTTGCAACGGTTTACTACCTTCTGTCAATATTTTTGGTTATTTATAAGAGTATCAGGGAATAATCTTATTTCAGTTGGTTTGTACTACAGGTTACTTTCAGAGTAACCACATTTTATGGATATTTGAGAGACATTGTTTTTCGCCTAAAATGCATGGGTCAGTCCCTTTAAATGGTCACTCTATAAGGACAATACCAAATATAAAAAAAAAACTAGCCATTTGTTGTGAAACATAAACTACGTTCTATAGATTTAAAAACATAGTTGAGCAATATTGTAAGCTAAGCCATCATTTCTGTGAAAGGTCTGTAATATTCAATTTGCACGTGCAGAACTGAGACTGGACTATGTTTAATTAAGCCGTCTGAAAGAGCATGTCCTTTCTGTATACTAAAACTTTTATTCTGTATGTATGTATTTTCAGAAGCTGTAACAAAGTTCATTTCAAAATGAATACAGAAATGTCCCAGTGTCCATTAAATATTCAAATCTTAAAATAGAATGTCGCTCTTTCGCGTCGTGTATTAACATCGTATTTTTGCACTGTCGGAAATTATTATTATTATTATTATACAGAAATTATCCCTAAAAGAATATAGTTAGTATCTGACTTAAGTGTTGAAGAATGGTCTTTCCGCCTGCCTTCAACTTGCAAATTTTGACTGATTCATAACACGGTGTAACCTTAGTTGTATCGTATAGTAATTGTCTCTAGATTAAAAAGTTATGGACACAACACACTAATTATATACAGTATATTATGTAACATTTGCCACGATATGTTGAACAAGTAAAAATGTGTTGTCATTAAATAATTGTCTGAAAGGCAAATACATTTAAACCTTTTATGGAACCAAACTAAACGAATAGTCACGAACTACAATTCGTCTTCCTTGTCCTTCTTAACTTTAGAATGGAAAACTTTAGTAGGACAGCCATATAATAGATAATGTAACATTTGTTAGTGAAACTTTTACCAATCAAATACTTAAGCGACCCCACCGAAGCAACTATCTTAGCATAAGAAACAAATATTAGCCCATCTAATGGTGTTGCTCTTCAGGGCCTGCATAACATCATGTTAACACATTTTTACGCAATATAAATACATGTGCATGTAGAAAATCCCTCTTTGTCTTGGGTAGCGATCATCTTTTGAGATAGAAAATGGCCCAGTTAAAGTCACGTGACTAGTTACTACCTACAGTAGGTTTTAAAAGTTTTACCTATACTTTCTTTCCAAAATTGTATATTAAAGACACTGTATCAGTATATGATGTCTACGCATACGCTTATGCAAATGAATTTTATGTGCCATTAGAAAATAAATATATTTGTAACATATCCTCAAGTTCACAACTGCACTATTTATTTGAGCTTATACAATTGTATTGGAAACTGAAAAAAAGAAGCATAAGTATATTTCTTTCGTCATGCTAAGAAGCGTTATGAAGGGGTCAGAGGTATAGATCAGAATGACCCTTAAACTGAAATAGATGACCCCTACAAACTTTAGGGAAGACCCAATCAAATCGAGTATCCTTTATGTTGGTTGGGCTCTGTGCTTCTTAAAGAGTTGTTTGTAATTTTTCATTCTGTTTCTCTTGGGTTTAGAGTCACACCGATCAATTTATGTCACATGGCGATTTTTCCAGCTTTAATGGTCGGGTGAGACCCTTCCGGGCATCATTTCATGCATGGGCAGGCATTTTGGTAAAACAACTGATCTTCCGCAAGTCAACTGGTTGGTACGTCTTCCTCGCACGTAGAGAATAGAATTCTCCACCCTAGGCTGGGTTTCGAATCCACATTAGTAAAAGACATGTGAGTTGAAGTCAGCGATTCTGCCTCTATAATTTTTGAGCAAGTCTATCAAAATGCAAGGCCACACTAACGATCACGTGGAAAATGTTCCATATCGATTATAGAAGAAGGGTTTAGATTACTATTTTCAAACTTTATAGAATGATTGTTTGCGTTCGGCAGACGACACCTATTCAGTTCAAGGTAAACAGATAAAGAGCGTCAATCTGGAGTCTGTTCTTGAGAGGTAACGAAATGTACCAACACCCTTCACGCCCCCTAGCACCGGCTTATGCAGGATGCTTAATAGTACAACTTGAAGTTCTATGTCATCCCACAGTACAAGAAAAAATAATGCCAAGTACGAGGAAACTTTTTATAGCTGCCACATCGAACTTAAGGACGGCTATGGTAGTTAATAATATCTGTGAAAAATTCCATTGGAAGCATGCTTGGAGGATATATAGGATATCCGTTGAGCATAAAGTCGCAAATTGAATATAGTTCTTGTTATCTTCTAATGTCATAGGATGATTGAGTGCGTTAGCAGTAAAAGCTAAAATACCATTAAGACTTTGGTTGCAAAATAACATCAAGCTTACTAGGATCCCAAGCCTGATAATGGTGTTCGAAAAGCTTTGGCCTACACACGACAATCCTAGTGGATTCTTATTTGTGTTCAGTAGGTAACGAGCTCTATATCTAATGTGATAAGTACATAATTAAAGGTCACTCTGGCCTTTTGAAACGGCTGTCGAATAGTTTGGTCAAGTAAGCATCAACCTTCGTAGAACTATTACGAGTTTATGCACTATATGACCACTTAGATTTCGGTTTATAGATAAAATATCAAAGCTAAAAGCTGCTTTTCTTTCAAATTGATGACTACAAACCGTCGGGGGTATCCCTTGCCGATTATGAGTAGTGATCATTTTGTATCTTGATTTATTACATAGATGTTCAAGATAATCGGTACGCTTTCGTGTGAATAGCGGCTATATGTTTTTATTTTATAATTTCCTGCTATTTTAAACCAAATACATACCTAGTATGCACATGCACTAAAATGACATAATTTATATCATATTAGCAACTACAATGTGTGGGTACATGTGCTTTATTTAGCATAAATGTTTCCTTGTGTTTATGAAATTCCCTTTATACCAACAGGCATATTTAATTTCACACTTCAGAATTGTTTAACAAATAATATTTACATGCACAGTGTATTTTGTATAGAAAGATGAAAAAGACGTTTGTTTTCGTATATACAAAATGATAATATCAAGGGCGGCCTCTAACCCCGGGTTGAGCAGAACTCAACATTTAAACCATGTTGAGACTTTTTGAAACAAGAGGACCATGATGGTCCTGAATCGCTCACCTGTCCCCAAATGACCCAGTTTTGACGTCTTTTTTTCTATTATTTGACATAGTGACCTAGTTTTTGAGCTCATGTGACCTAGTTTTGAACTTGACCTAGATATCATCAAGATAAAATTTCTGACCAATTTTCATGAAGATCCATTAAAAAATATGGCCTCTAGAGAGGTCACAAGGTTTTTCTATTATTGACCTAATTACCTAGTCTTTTTGTCGGCTGTGATCCAGTTTCGAACTTGACCTAGATATCATCGAGGTAAATATTCTGACCAATTTTCATGAAGATTTATTCAAAAGTATGGCCTCTAGAGAGGTCACAAGGTTTTTCTATTTTTAGACCTAATGACCTAGTTTTTGACCGCAGATAACCCAGTTTTAAAGTTGACCTAGATATCATCAAGATGAACAATCAGATCAACTTTCATACAGATCCCTTGAAAAATATGGCCTCTAGAGAGGTCACAAGGTTTTTCCTATTATTTGACCTACTGACCTAGTTTTTGTCGACATGTGACCCAGTTTCAAATTTGGCCTAGATATCATCAAGTTGAACATTCTGACTAATTTTCATGAAGATCCTTTCAAAAGTATCGCCTCTAGAGAGGTCACAAGGTTTTTCTATTTTTAGACCTAATGACCTAGTTTTTGATCGCAGCTGACCCAGTTTCAAATTTGACCTAGATATTATCAAGATAAATATTCAGATCAAATTTCATACAGATCCCATGAAAAATATGGCCTCTAGAGAGGTCATAAGGTTTTTCTATTATTTGACCTACTGACCTAGTTTTTGTCGGCACGTAACCCAGTTTCAAATGTGACCTAGATATCATCAAGATAAACATTCTGACTAATTTTCATTTTTATTTTTAGACCTACTGACCTAGTTTTGGACGGCACATAACCCAGTTTCGAACTTGACCTAGATATCATCAAGATGACATTCTGACTAACTATCATAAAGATCCCATGAAAAATGCGACCTCTAGAGTGGTCACAAGCAAAAGTTTACGGACGAACTAACGGACGGACGCACGGATGACGGACGCTGCGCGATCACAAAAGCTCACCTGTCACTGCGACAGGTGAGCTAAAAAAACAACAAAAAAACATCCAAGAACCGCTTGTGCTATTTGCGGATTTGAAAGAATTTCCAATATGATATATATCTGTACAAACGAACACTAAATAAATCTTTTTGAAAATACAATTGAGATGTAGTCTAGCCAATAAACTCAGGACCGTATCGATATTTTGTACTATGTTAAATAGGTAGGTGGCGTTTTGTAATAATTTTCATAAAGCGAAGAAAAATACTGACCTTTTAAAAGTTTTCCCTGTCCCCTATTTGTATTAATTATATGCAAGAAAGCCAATTAATTTTTCACTGACACTGGATTATACCTTACATGTGTAATGCATATATTAGTATGGTCAGCAGTTCGAATTATTGGCTTGATAGTTTTGATTTTATTCAGATTTAAGAAATTAACAACGACAACATTTGAACAAGGACTGAAAGACTATCCAAGTTTAATCATTCATGACTGTTCACAAATGAAACCCAATGGTTTATCACAAAAATCATCATGCCACTGATAGTTCTCTGAATGACTATGACTACCCCTCCACATGACTGCACAGTTTTGGTCATGGCCTCCGTCATGATGGTTTGGCTGGCCCGGGTGCCAATCTGCTTCGGATGTATCAACTTTTTGGCTGTTTATCCAGAGAAAAGTATCGTTGAGGTCAAAGTCACGTGCACCAATCCAATATCCTTCCTGGTGGTTATCTGCTCAAAATAAAATTTGAGCCTTGCCATGAGGAAACCAACATAGTGGCTTTGCGACCAGCATGGATCCAGACCAGCCTGCGCATCCGCTCAATCTGGTCAGGATCCATGCTGTTCGCTAACAGTTTCTCTAATAGTAATAGGCTTTGAAAGCGAACAGCATGGATCCTGACCAGACTGCGCCGATGCGCAGGCTGGTTTTGGATCCATGCTGGTCGCAAAGCCACTATTTGGTTTTCCCATGGCACGGCTCATTTATGTTTGTATTATTTCATGAAAACATATTTGATACCTGTACTAACGTTACCTTGCTCAGTTTAATTTACATTTAATCATAGAAACTATTAAAATGATGTATGGACACGCATTTAAAGTAGTCACCTTAGAAGTTGGATACAATGTAAATGTATGTGATCTTTTTATGTCAATGCAGTTATCAATATTTTATTCCGAGGTGACGAAATATGGCATGTTATACTTTTAGATCCGACCGGAAATCTACAGACAATGGAACAGCAGAATCTATTATTTAGTTAACAGGATGGCATTCTATCTACTAGTTCTAGCATAAAACTTGAATGTAGGAAACTGGCCATTACGGTATTGTAGTAAATTTAGGAAACTGGCCATAACGGTATTGTAGTAAATGTAGGAAACTGGCCATTACGGTATTGTAGTAAATGTAGGAAACTGGCCATCACGGCATTGTAGTAAATGTAGGAAACTGGCCATTACGGTATTGTTGTAAATGTAGGAAACTGGCCATTACGGTATTGTAAACTGGCCATTACGGTATTGTAGGAAACTGGCCACTACGGTATTGTAAACTGGCCATTACGGTATTGTTGTTAATGTAGGAAACTGGCCACTACGGTATTGTAGGAAACTGGCCAATACGGTATTGTAGTAAAAGTAGGAGATTGGCCATTACGGTATTGTAGTAAATGTAGAAAACTGGCCATTACGGTATTGTAAACTGGCCATTACGGTATTGTAGGTAACTGGCCATCACGGTCTTGTAGTAAAAGTAGGAGATTGGCCATTACAGTATTGTAGTAAATGTAGGAAACTGGTTATCACGGTATTGTAGTAAATGTAGGAAACTGGCCATCACGGTCTTGTAGTAAATGTAGGAAACTGGCCATTACGGTGTTGTTGTAAATGTAGGAAACTGGCCACTACGGTATTGTAAACTGGCCATCACGGTCTTGTAGTAAATATAGGAAACTGGCCATTACGGTATTGTTGTAAATGTAAGAAACTGGCCGTTACGGTACTGTAAACTGGCCATTACGGTAATGTAGGAAACTGGTCATTACGGTATTGTAGTAAATGTAGGAAACTGGCCATTGTGGTATTGTTGTAAAAGTAGGAAACTGGCCACTACGGTATTGTAAACTGGCCATCACGGTATTGTAGTAAATGTAGGAAACTGGCCATTACGGTATTGTTGTAAAAGTAGGAAATTGGCCATTACGGTATTGTAGTAAATGTAGGAAACTGGCCACTACGGTATTATAAACTGGCCATTACGGTATTGTAGGAAACTGGCCATTACGGTATTGTAGTAAAAGTAGGAAATTGGCCATTACGGTATTGTAGTAAATGAAGGAAACTGGCCACTACGGTATTGTAAACTGGCCATTACGGTATTGTAGGAAACTGGCCATTACGGTATTATAGTAAAGGTAGGAAATTGGCCATTACGGTATTGTAGTAAATGTAGGAAACTGGCCATCACGGTATTGTAGTAAATATAGGAAACTGGCCATCACGGTATTGTAGTAAATGTAGGAAACTGGCCATCACGGTATTGTAGTAAATGTAGGAAACTGGCCATTACAGTATTGTAGTAAATGTAGGAAACTGGCCATTGTGGTATTGTAGTGAACCCCGTAAAAAGGCCATATACACGTTTAAAAAGATATAAGGTAGTATTACTCAAAAGTTTCTGCATATATATAATAGAACTTACTATGTATTAAACAGTACAATGCAACCTGCATATATTATACATGCCGCTTAACAGAGTTATGAACTTTGACAGACTGGGGAGAGTTATTCGTTTATATATATGTAGAACACTATAAAATTAAATGCGAGACTCGAAAGTATAAACTCTGCCATAATCAACTGAATTTCATCTTAAAATGTATTTGCTAGAAAACATTTTAAATGGTTATAAATAGACCTTTCCATAAGTTTAGAAACTTTGAATAAAACGCTAACCGGTCCATTATTAGTAGCTCCTGACTTGAAGTTCTTTTTAAAAAGAAGTTTGACTTTTGCCGACTTTCATCTGGAACTTGATTATTACCTAAAGAACCATTTGATATGTTACAGGTATTTATCAAGAAACAAGAGGACCATGATGGTCCTGAATCGCTCACCTGTTCCCACATGAAGCAGTTTTGAGTATGACGTCGCTTTTCTATTATTTGACATAGTGACCTAGTTTTTGAGCTCATGTGACCCAGTTTTTGAAGCTGATCTAGATATCATCAAGATAAAAATTCTGACCAATTTTCATAAAGATCCATTGAAAAATATGGCCTCTAGAGAGGTCACAAGGTTTTTCTATTATTTGACCTAATGACCTAGTTTTTGAAGGCACGTGATCCAGTTTTGAATTTGACCTAGATATCATCAAGTTTAACATTCTCACCAATGGTCATGAAGATCTCGTGAAAAATATGGCCTCTAGAGAGGCCACAATGTTTTTCCATTTTTAGACCTACTGACCTAGTTTTTGACCGCACATGACCCATTTCAAACTTGACCTAAATATCATCAAGGTAAACATTCTGACCAATTTTCATGAAGATCCATTGAAAAATATGGCCTCTAGAGAGGTCACAATGTTTTTCTATTTTTAAACCTAATGACCTAGTTTTTGAGCGCACGTGACCCAGTTTCAAACTTCACCTAGATATCATCAAGATAAATATTCAGACCAAATTTCATACAGATCCCATGAAAAATATGGCCTCTAGAGAGGTCACAAGGTTTTTCTATTATTTGACCTACTGACCTAGTTTTTGACCACACGTGACCCAGTTTCAAACTTGGTCTAGATGTCATCGAGTTAAACATTCTGACTAATTTTCATGAAGATCCATTGAAAAATATGGCCTCTAGGGAGGTCACAAGATTTTTCTATCTTTAGACCTAATGACCTAGTTTTTGACCACATGTGACCCAGTTTCAAATTTAATTTAGATATCATTAAGAGAAACATTCTGACCAACTTTCATATAGAACGCTTGAAAAATATGGCCTCTAGAGAGGTCACAATGTTTTTCTATTATTTGATCTACTGACCTAGTTTTTGACCGCAGTTGACCAAGTTTCAAATTTGACCTATATATCATCAAGATAAACATTCTGACCAACTTTCTTGAAGATCCATTGAAAAATTTGCCTCTAGGGAGGTCACAAGGTTTTTTCTATTTTAAGACCTACTGACCTAGTTTTTCACAGCATGTAATCCAGTTTCAAACTTGACCTAGATATCAATAAGATAAACATTCTGACCGGCTTTCATAAAGATCTCATGAAAAATGTGACCTCTAGAGTGGTCACAAGCAAACGTTTACGCACGGACGGACGGACTGACGGACGGACGATCACAAAAGCTCACCTTGTCACTTTGTGACTGGTGAGCTAAAAAATTAAAAATCAACATAATTTAGAAGTATGAGGACTATTATCCCTGTTTAACTCAGTAACACAAGACAGTTTCCGGCGGTTGAAAATTCATCTTACATCTTACCTTGATAGTTTAGTTTTTCCGCGATTCATAAAACGTTATTTAACGAAATATTATACCGTAGACCGGAACTTCCTGTTTCTATTTGCCTTTGAAACGCCATGATATATTTCCCATTTTCAAGAGTAAATTTCCCGCGTTTTTGTTTAAAAACGCTACTGTAAGAAAATACTGCTAAAAAGAAAATTGTTCGTTCGACGTTTTTTTACTATTATTTGTTGAATATAACATACATGAAAGAAAACAGATTCAGTTTCTGGTTTCAGGTATCAGGTTTAGATATGGATTATTCGGCTCTGGAATAACTGTTTATACGATAGGGCCCCGTTACCGGCTTAACTGTAGAACCTCATTACCACATAAACAATTACCACCAAGCCGGATATTTCCATCTGCACTAACAACCAGTGAAAACAAACAACTTCTTCGCAAAATCAGTATGACTTTAGTCAAGCGTTACGTTGATGTCTTCAAGGACATAATGGTAATTATTTAACATACGATGTATATCATTCAGTATGGTGTTTCTCATTAGGACAGCTTTGTCGTTCGTGTCTAGAATAACAAGGTCACCCCCAGCAGCTATGCATGTGGCTCGTGCATTGTACCAATCTTCGTGATTTGTATAAGTATGGACACACAGTGATGTGTTTCCGTCTTGTAGCAGTTGGTATCCGGCAGAAGTATCACAAACAACTACATACAACGAAAATGGTACATAGTTTTTGATTGACATGAACAGTACATATAGTGTTTAAGAGGAATAAAATATAAGATTTTGCTCAATACAAGTTTCTTTTATCCGAAATGTCTTTTAAGTGAGCTTTTCCACGCACTAACATTTTAAACTAGCAAATACTTAATCTAAAACATAGAGAACAGATGGAAATATATCAAGACAAAAAATTATCAATTGAAAGAATGATTTGAATAATTACAGTTAGGATGCGATGAGAGAGCATAGCTTAGTTACGAAAATACTGACGACTTTCATATGAAATTCACCTTTATTTTATTTTACCATGTAAACTGTTATTTACCCGGTGGGCTAGTCGTCATTACACCTAGGCTACACTTGTCATTACAAAAGTCTTGATTACAGCAAACTGGCGGACAACTACCACTTATGCCGATATGAGAGAATGCCGTACATGCCTGGAAGATAGGTAGTTTACAGATAATGTATATTAGAACTTCTTATGACTTTTTGATAATACACTAGTTGTTCATTACAGATTAAGAAAATTCACAAGTTTTTAATGGCACAGTGATTAGAAATAACACTAAGGTTTAACTCCATTGACAATTAATGATATTAACTTACCGCATTAGACTCACACATGCTTGTGTATACAACTTGCGAAGAACTGCTCAAATCTGTAGACACAAATACAATGCACTCCTGAAATGGTATATGCAAAAACAGCTTAATAACACATTTCATGGTGTAATTGGGACACTGACAAACTGCGACAATTAGACTCGTTCCAGATGATCAAAATACACCTTGTCCGACAGTTTATCTATTTGGTTCAAACTAAAGTGCGGGGGTCGATTGTTAGGTATGAGCATATTAGGTTTCCAAATACAAATATCCGCCTATATAAAGATGATGATTGTCACATGTTGTTATACCACTTGTTTCATTTTAAGTTTTGTTTTCCCAGACTGAATAGGTTTATGCACTTGAAAGGAAAAACTATATGCCCATCGATTTTATCAGTTTCATAAATTGTCTCACCTCAGTTTCTTTACAAATGTTAATGTCAGTGCAAGCTTGAGGGTCCAGGCTGGCATCGCACGTGAAACAATATGGTCCTCTCTTATCACGTGATATTGCTGAAGGATAAATGAAATGACAATGATTATCTGTAGCGTACTAGTTCTGAAATTTCTTTCTACAACTACTACAGCTGTTCTATTTCTGCTGCGACTGCAATGTTGCTACCAACCGTAGGACAAATAAACTTTGTATTATTATATTGTTGTTTTTTTTTTGTACCTAATCTATGTGTTACTGCTTTGGTACAACTAGTTGCTACTGTCGTTCTTGCGATAGCAGTAACATACTGTGTTATAATATAGATCTTTGCTATTATTTTAGTAGCCGCTTTCACTTTCAGTATCTGTGCTGCTTCTGTTATCGAAACTACGTATGCTGATATTGATGTTACTGCTGCTACTATTTGAACTATTTTCTTTATTTATCATTACTAATATAAATGTGTTGCTGAATATATTCTCTCTTTTTTTAACCAAGACAACATTCTTGATGATCATTATTTTTCTTGTTAGAACAGTTGTTGTCATTACTCATACTGCAGTTCTCATTAATATCTGCCGCCCGCCCGCTTAGCTTAATAGAGAGAGCGCAGGTTTTCCGATCGCGGGGTCGTGAGTTCGATCCCCGAGCAGGGCGTATGTTCTCTGTGACGGTTTAACATTGTGTCTGAAATCACTCGCCCTCAATCTCTGATTCATGTGGGGAAGTTGGCAGTTACTTGCGGAGAACAGGTTTGTACTGGTACAGAATCCAGGAACACTGGTTAGGTTAACTTCCCGCCGTGACATAACTGAAATACTGTTGAAAAACGGCGTTAAACGCAAAGCAAACAAACATTAATATATTCTTATTGTCAAAAGTAATGTCGACATTACATCATATAACATATGTAGAAGAGACGATTACCTGTTGTACCACATCCTTGATTGTTACAGAAATCTTGATCGCAACATTCATAGCATGTTGTTACATCAGTACCTCTCTCAGATATATCTCTCTTTCCGAGTATATTGCCAAGTGTTCCACATTTCTGGAAGAAAAAGACAATATTAATTAGTTTTAGAGAATATTTGTGTGTGAGAAGTAAATTTGGAAAAAATCTCACTGAGAAGTCATCTACTCGACATGTCTAATCATTCTATGAAGTTTCAATGTTCTGGGTCATGTGGTTCTCAAGTTATGGATCGGAAACAGTTTTCCATGTTCAGGCCCCTGTGGTCATGACTTTTGATGAGGTTACCCCGAAAACATTAGGAGCCCTTTACTCCGTAATTCCCATTATCCTACGAAGATTGAAGGTTCTAGGTCAAACGGTTCATAAGTTATTGATCGGAAATGTAGTGCAACTGACGAACGGACGGACAGAACAAAAACAGTAGGATATATACTGAACAACTAACTCGTCATTTACTATTTTGCCAATATCTTAAATACTCAAAGTATCTTTCTGAGAATTTACGTACGCCCAGAGTAATAGGTTGTTGATAATATATCAAAACTTCAACAAAATCAAACTATGTCATCATATACAGTTTACTCATTTTAGTACTCCAACGGCCACAAAAAATACAATAAAATATCCAGACTTCACAAACTTATGAAAACACGTTATAAAGAAAGTATTGCAATAACAAAAAAAAAAAAATAATAAAGTGCTGAAAAAGTGGGCTATAATATTTGGATAATATTTAACCATTTTCTTTTGAAAATAAAAATCTCCACCTCCGTTTTCTTAGAAAAAAAAAAAACACAACTTCTATATGTATTTTTTGTGATTTTTTAAAAGATGAGGTGTGGTTATAAATTGAATAAAATTATATCTATGCGTAATTTAATATTTTTGCAATATTGATAATGTTATTAACAACGGCTTTGTCTAACTGTCTATTTATTTAAAAAAAACCCGGACTTCTGGTAATTTTTAGATTTTAAGATGTTGAGCAAAAAAAAATTACAGCGGTCATGGAAGGAACTGACGACTGAAGTTGACTATATCGTAGGACATCGGTCGACATTGGTTTGAACATGGGACATAAATTGTATTGTGTATGATAATATATAAGTTCTTTTATAGCTTATTGCATATGAAACCCATAAAAGCTTTATCAAAAATGATACATTTATATCTTATATCAAAGTACAAAAATACAACTCACACGTAACTGATTGGAGCAATTTCTAATTTTTTCTATGTTGGTCTCAGTTAGCAACTACTCACTGCATCAGTATGTGAACCAGTTTAATATTTTATAAGATTTCTAAAATAGTAGCCATAGGATGATATTTGAAAATCTGATTACCGTTTTATCAAGACATCCAGAGCTGTACATTACATCGCCAACAGCTGTCACAAACTGTCTGATGGAGCAAGTCTAAATTGAAGGTGAAATTTTATTAACTGTGAAAGAAAATTTCTTTAACTAATATATACATAGAATTATAAAAACGCTGTTTTTATGCGTGCGTACGGGTCCGATGTTTTTTATAAACCAGACTCATACCTATTTGACGTAAAAGTATGTTACTAGTATTAAATCTTTGGGTTAGTGCGACTTATAAAGTTCCTATCAAATAGAAAAATAATTGAGAGGTACATCCATCCGCTTTTGAAAACGTACCATTTGAATAAAATAGTAGTAACTTCAAAGTGTGTTTTGAGTTGCAGACCTACCTGATCTGGTCCGCATGTTTCAATTTTGGTACAGTTACTTGGGTCCGCTACATCTGTACAATGAAAGCACCGCTCCGCTTGTGCTGCAAGAAATCAATTCACTTTTACCATTCTGTCTGAACTAAATATCAGGTCATTATTAAAGACTGTCATTGGTACATACATTCTTCTTATGCAACTACCTACCTCGCGCCAAAAGTTTTCCTTAATATATCGAAAGATTTTTGCTTGGCTATAGTGTAGGTTTATTTGTGTTTTTTTAGCAGTTTCTGTTATATGCAGCATGCATAACCTGCACAATACGTCGCTTTTCACGGAAATTGCACTCAGTGATTCACTGAAAGTTCGATGTGTATCGTTGTATGAATAAACCGTCGGATGTCACTAAAGCCTTTTCGGGTACTTGTCACATGTGCAAATGTCAGTTCTTCTCGACCCGGGATTTGATGGCGTGGACTGTAGAAACAGTTTTGCTTTTATCGTGTTGAACGACCTATGAAGTTTCCACATTTTTTATTTAACATTATAATATCAAATGCTTATGTGACGTTTCAAATACGTGATTAGGTCTTGAATTCTGAAACTTTTTCAGTGTTAAAGTGGAATTATGCGCATTTTTCAAGTAAAAATACTGCCGAAATAGATGTGTTTGTAAAAAGAGTGGAGGAAATTATAGCTTTAAACCCAATATACCAAATTCTTGCTGCTACCAGTACGAAATAATAACTTTCTAAATATGACTTTTCTTATTTTGACTGGGGCAGTCTTTTTAAGAAAAGTCACACTGCATGCAGGGGTTGCTTCCCTTCAACTTCAGAAATCTCTACCTATAGGTAAGGGAGGTCACTGCATAGAAGACTGAGGAAAAGAACTATTATTTTATTAGTCCGATTTCTTTATTTCTGATGCATCAACTTGAAATACTCATGCGGCATTATCGTTAATTTAACACATTTAGATGCACAGCAACCGAAAATTGCTTTTTTAAAACCACACAATGTGCAGTAAGATATGCATAATGCCACTTTAAAAGGAAGTAATTTATGTACACTTTACTTACCGCGGATGGGATGTAGAAGGACGAACGGGGCAGTCAAAGTGATTCCTATATAGCAAGTCTGCAAACTCTGACACAATAATACTTCACCTTATTGCACGGCCCATCGGGGCCGGGCATATAGAGGTGGTTTAAGAATGTGCCATGGGTTCGGATTTGACAACTTTTTCCCTTCGAGTCATATTTTCTGTTAAATTTTCGTTTGACACTCGGAAAGCGAATATTCTAACGTGTAATCGCAACAATAATGGAATTGATATTTTTATACTGTTCCTTCTGGTTAATATTTTGCAATACTTGCAGAATTTGCATTATATTGAATCGGATTTTATCATTTTCAGCCTAACGTCTTCTTTTATTAAAATATTTTGAAGTGGATTTTGTCAAGAACAAGGTAAGTTGTTACCAACAATTTTGTTTTTGGCAACATAGCATTCTGAGTGCCAATTCACATGCGTTGACCTAAATTGTAGAATAAACCAAACTCACAGCGAGTCACCCTACTTACACTATCAATAGGAAACATTCATAAATGAATAGCATGCTTTAGAAGACTTTTTGCGTAGTATACGCATTTTAATAGGTTTATAGAGGTGAGTTGCAGTCATAGTAACATTTTTATTGCGTATAAATGTGAAGGTTTTGAAGACGGATTAGTGTAAACAATAGATCACGTGACTTTTGGCGCGAATTTACTACACATACATGTACATATGCTACATTTGCCAGGTGGCGCTGTGTAAGGTTTTTCCAATTATTAAATGAAGCTATTTATAAACATATCCCAATGTCTTGCAGTTACTGAAACATTAGGCATTTTAATTTATTAATTTGAGACCGCGTCAGAATTTTTGACTCGGTGTCATGGAGAGAATTTTCTCTTGTACATACTTCCTAATAATTAAGACACGAGGCAGCTTGAGAATAAAGAGATAGATAGTCGAACTAATCCGACGTATACAGTTTGTTTTATATTGTGACGGTCAAATTGTGGCTGCAAATATTAGAAATAAAAAGCAGCCACTCGGCGACAGTAAGCTTGTCTAAAGAATTAGGATTTTCAAGTTCTGTAAAATTATAGATTGAAAAATCTTTGTATTCATGGATTGTCCATATATGTACTCTATATAATTTAAAACGAAGAAATGCTAGACCTGTTTTGCAGACATTCTGCCAATATGGATCTCTCAGAATTTTCAGAAAATATGAAAAACATTAGTGATCGATCTGTTTGAAATTGTCCTATCTGTTTTTTTCTATGCATGTTATAACTGGAAGATTTCTTTTAACCTGTGGTTTTTGATTTCATCAAGTGATTTCATCAAGTCATTCCGGTAAAACCAGAGGTAACTTAAGGCTAGTCCAATGACAAAACATAGCGGCTTTAAGTTTTCTGGAATACTGTGTTAAAACAGATTGGATATATGAGTGATAATTTGTTAGATATGTGATGCATTTTTAGTGCCAGTTGAATATTCACATGTGGATCTAAATTGTAGAATAAACCAAAGCCTTAGCAAGTCACCCAAAGTGGACCTAGTTTAATAAATTTTTATGAGTATAAATTTGAAGTTTTTGAAGACGGAAAAGGCTACTGGGCACATGCTAGGGGTGTAACGATATGCTAGTCTCACGATACAATATGTATCGTGATACAGATGCAGCGATATCGCGATATGAATTGAGTACCGTAATTAAGTATTCATGTGACAAAATGAAAAAATAATCAATGTTTCTACTCTTGGAAAGTACTTGAAATTTTGCTTTTAAGTTTAAGAAACTGTAATAAATGATACACTTCTGTAGTTACTATGTTTAACATATGTTGCATGAAAGTTTTCACTTATCGTTTCTGTATCGTGAGACAGGCCTATGATACGATACGTGTATCGCCAAACTAATGTATCATGATAAAATGAATTTTGATATATCGTTACAGTTACACCCTTGGCCCCTGCTAATTTATCCCTGGGTAAGTTGATTTCTAACATCACTGACCATGTTTAAAGTATAAGAAGTGCAGTTTTTCAACTTTTTGTTAAAACATTTGAAAAAAAAACCTCCGAGGCAATGAAAAAGAATAAGGGTCCGGCCAGAAGTTTAGGGTAGGTCGGGATACCGGAAACAAACATTTTTTTAACCTAATTTGTATTTATTTGTGACAATGCTTGTTTTAAATATTATAAGAGGATTTAAATTAATATTTTTGAGAGAATTTCAGCAGGCTGCCTGGCTCAACAGAAAAAGGTGGTAAATCGGCTTATATGCAGAGTTGACTTGGTAGAAAACTTAAATTATTACTAAAATCTCCATTACCATTTTTGTTTTCACATTTTAACATTACCTTTCAGCTTTAAAAACCAGGTATCGAAAATTTATCCTAAGTGATATTGCAGTTCCACTGACCAGGTAGCTCAATTGGCAGAGCAACCCAAAATTGAGGAAATTACGTATGGTAATTTGTGTTTTGGGGAGGTTCCAGGTTCGAACCCTGGTCTGGCTGTGCAAACTGTCGCGTTGTGAAGTTAACTTTTTCCAGTTTTTATAGAAGATCTACAGATAAAATATGAAAATGCATCTTTATTTACTTATATTGCTGTGATACAGTATATACCTTGAAATAAATTTATTCCCCACTATTTTGTTTACTCTTGGGGGCATATTTGTACTCTTTGATTTTTAGCTCATCTGATTTTTTGAAGAAAAAAAAATGATGAGTTATTGTCATCACTTGATCGGCGTCGGCGTTGCCTGGTTAAGTTTTATGTTTAGGTCAGCTTTTCTCCTAAACAATCAAAGCTATTGCTTTGAACCTTGCAACACTTGTTCACCATCATAAGCTGACCCTGTACATCAAGAAACATAACTCCATCCTGCTTTTTGCAAGAATTATTGCCCCTTTTGGACTTTCAAAATCAGTTTTCTTGGTTAAGTTTTATGTTTAGGTCAGCTTTTCTCCTAAACTATCAAAGCTATTGCTTTAAAACTTGCAACACCTGTTCACCACCATAAGCTGACCTTCTACAGCAAGAAACATAACTCCATCCTGCTTTTTGCAAGATTTATGGCCCCTTTTAGACTTAGAAAATATCAGATTTCTTGGTTAAGTTTTATGTTTAGGTCAACTTTTCTCCTAAACTATCAAAGCTATTGCTTTGAAACTTGCAACACTTTTTCACCATCATAAGCTGACCCTGTACATCAAGAAACATAACTCCATCCTGCTTTTTGCAAGAATAATTGCCCCTTTTGGACTTACAAAATCAGTTTTCTTGGTTAAGTTTTATGTTTAGGTCAGCTTTTCTCCTAAACTATCAAAGCTATTGCTTTAAAACTTGCAACACCTGTTCACAACCATAAGCTAACCTTGTACAGCAAGAAACATAACTCCATCCTGCTTTTTGCAAGATTTATGGCCCCTTTTAGACTTAGAAAATATCAGATTTCTTGGTTAAGTTTATGTTTAGGTCAACTTTTTCTCCTAAACTATCAAAGCTATTGCTTTGAAACTTGCAACTCTTGTTCACCATCATAAGCCGACCCTGTACATCAAGAAACATAACTCCATCCTGCTTTTTGCAAGATTTATGGCCCCTTTTAGACTTAGAAAATATCAGATTTCTTGGTTAAGTTTATGTTTAGGTCAACTTTTTCTCCTAAACTATCAAAGCTATTGCTTTAAAACTTGCAACAGTTTTTCACCATCATAAGCGGACGCTGTACATCAAGAAACATAACTCTATCCTGCTTTTTTCAAGAATGATGGCCCTTTTTAGATTTTGAAAATCATGTGTAGGACAATATTTCTATTAAACAAAAAAATTAGATGAGCGTCAGCACCCGCAAGGCGGTGTGCTCTTGTTTAGCTCTTGTGATCACTCGATGTCCGGCGTCTGTCTGTCAACATTTAGCTTGTGTATGCGATAGAGACTGATCTCCATGATTTTTTTTTCAGAATGATTACCTTGGTGAAATTTAGGCCAAATTTGACATTGGGTCATCTGGGGTTAAAAACTAGGACACTAGGTCAAATCAAAGAAAAACCTTGTGTATGCGATAGAGACTGTATTTTTCAATTGATCTTCATGAAATTTTGTCAGAATAATAACCTTGATAAAATCTAGGTCAAGTTTGAATATGGGTCATTTGGGGTCCAAAACTAGGTCACTAGGTCATATCTAAGAAAATACTTGTTTAAACTCAAGAGACCACATTTTCGGTCCAATCTTAATTTTTTCAGGTGACAAGTTTTTAAATCTGAGATAAGTAGCAGTGTGCCACAATTACAGATCTGGCTTCAACAGCGGCAGTTTCTGGTTGTTCTGTTTTATTCTCTATCATTCCACTTTCACTATCATCTTTGGTGAAATATACCTTCACTGATACGGACCATTACAAACCCTTTGTTTTTTGGGCCGTGCGACCATCTATTTGCTGCATCTTGCAGCAACTTTTTACTTGTTGATGCAGTGTTGGCAATATTCCTGCGTGGTGGTATTATAGTCCTCAAAGTATGGACGGCGTACAGATATGGGAAGAGTGTGTTGGTCGGAGGTGAGTACAAGTTTTTTTATGTTTAGCGATACTCGGGAAACGATACGAGCTATATAAAAAAGAGGGGTGAGTTGGTGCAATCTCAAGAGATAAAGCAGACATTTTTACGAGAGAAATTCTAGTGTCATTAAAAACAGACTATCATTACTATTTTGAATGTCGTTGTATTGAAGAAGATCTGTTGTGCATAGATAAAGAATATCAAACTTACCAAAATAGAACAAGCCAATATAACCAAGAACAAATAGCTTAACAACGATCATGTCGACCGATTTACAGTTATAGTAAATTGAGGTCACTTTATATCTCTACTTTGTCGCCAAAAATACACAGACTAGTCATTCAACAAGAGCTGTCACAGGAGACAGCGCGCTCGACTATTTCGATGCTGGATAGTGAAACTGGGCACATCTGAGGAAACTAGAGCTGTCACTGGGGTGTTTAATGACACCAATTGTGGATGAAGATATTGCACAATAGCCTGAGTCTATGTCAAAAATATTAACTTAAAGTAATAAGAGAGGTAAAGATAAAATGTATCAAAACACTATCAAGTGTATCCTAAGCAAAAAGGGGTATATTCATTAAATATTGATGCCAGAGTTATGCACCTTGTGTCATATGGTGTGGGTGATGATGTTGAACAACTATTTTAAGTTTGAATCAAATCCATTCAGTAATAACAGAGACAGAGTGAAAGTGCATCAAAACTTTAACCTAAAATTCTACGTAAAAAGGGGGAATAATTAATGAAAAATTGGTGCCAGAGTTATGCACCTTGCGTCATATGGTGTGGGTGATGATGTTGAACAACTATTTTAAGTTTGAATCAAATCCATTCAGTAATAACATAGACAGAGTGAAAGTGCATCAAAACTTTAACCTAAAATTCTAAGTAAAAAGAGGAAATAATTGATGAATAATTGGTCCCAGAGTTATGCACCTTGTGTCATATGATATGGGTAATGATGTTGAACAGAGATAGAGTGAAAGTGCATAAACTTTAACCTGAAATTCTAAGTAAAAAGGGGAATAATTCATGAAAAATTGTGCCAGAGTTATGCATCTTGTGTCATATGATGTGGGTGATGATGCTGAACAACTATTTTAAGTTTGAATCAAATCCATTCAGTAATAACAAAGGTAGAGTGAAAGTGCACCAAAACTGTAACCTGAAATTCTAAGTAAAAAGGGGGAATAATTTATGAAAAGATGGGGCCAGAGTTATGCACCTTGCGTCATATGATGTGGGAGATGATGTTGAACAACTATTTTAAGTTTGAATCAAATCCATTCAGTAATAACAGAGATAGAGTGAAAGTGCATCAAAACTTTAACCTGAAAATCTAAGTGAAAAGGGGGGATAATTCATGAAATATTGGTGCCAGAGTTATGGCCCTTTTGTCAGATGATGTGGATGATGAGGAATAAGTATTTCAAGTTTGAATCAAATCCATCAAGTAATTACAGAGATAAGTTAAGAATCAAATCCATTCAGTAATAACAGAGATATAGTGAAAGTGCATCAAAACTTTAACCTGAAAATCTAAGTGAAAAGGGGGGATAATTCCTGAAATATTGGTGCCAGAGTTATGGCCCTTATGTCAGATGATGTGGATGGTGATGAGGAATTAGTATTTTAAGTTTGAATCAAATCCATCAAGTAATTACAGAGATAAGTTAAAAAAGAGAAAGTGTAAAAAAAACTTTAACCAAGGTGGGGACGCGGAAAGACGCCGACGCCGTCGCCGGGTCGAGTAGGATAACTCTCCTTATACTTCGTATAGTCGAGCTAAAAATCGAATGAAATGACGTTGGTGCAATGGATGTATATCTGTTTATCTTGCAAAGACCAGATATTCGCGTTTAAAAGGTCAAGGTGCCGGCTTTTCTAAAGCCATATTTGACAATTCTATATTTATGAAATCAAGAAACGATCTAGGGAGTACCGTGTGAACAACATACAGCCGAAAAGTAATCTCATTTCTGGCCGTGGTAGAGCAACGTTTCATTTTATCAAGTGAAGAAGGACAATTTCATGCAGGATACCAACAGGGACTTTAAAGAAGACTTTAACATCCCATTTACAGAAAAATATGCCATATGTAAGGAACGTATGTTGTGTAAATCACACTAAGATTTGTTATTGAACTGCAATGTAAAATGAAATATTCTTACTGAATTCTTCGCCGATTTTTTCTTAAAAACACACATTTGACTTTCAGTCGTGTCATACTTCCACACATCGGTGTATGAAGAACAGTTATACACCGAAAGAAAAAGTCGTTCCCTGTTATAGGTTACATTCTACCAATTCAAGTCCTTATTTATTTCATATTAATAACAAAACATTCAGACCTCATTTTCAGCACTTTAGAGCATTTCAATGATATGAAAACCATATATGATCATTTAGTATAACATGTCTTCTTATCAAAACTAGAAAAATATTGACATGTTATGTTGAATATAAGAAAAATAATCTGTTCTGAGAAACATCACCCTCTAAAAATGCCCCCCATGAAAACAGCCGTTTCGCAGTTACGCGTAGGTAGACATTTTTAGCAAAGAATAAAACTTATTCCAAGAAATTTACAATGAAAATGGTCTAGATCTATTCTCAATACTATAAGCAATAAACATAAGCCAAAAATTTAACTGTCACCTCCTCATGTCACTCATTATACCAGATTTCATCCATAGCATGGAACTACATTTTGGACTACTTCACATGTAACACTGAGTAGTCACTTCCGGTTTGGTGTAATCCGTCCTTAAAGAAACATTTTTTCATACTCAAAATGTGTTATTTTCACTTAAATTGTGCCAGTAACCTAAATGCATGAAAAAAATACCAGTTTCAGTTTGATACAATCAATTTTCAAGGTTTTATGGCTTTTTCAGTAACGTATGCTAGTGCGCCAAATTTCCTGGAAAAAAGCTGTTGCGACATCATTTTTGACCACTTGTCACAAATTGACATACGGGCCTTATTTTATATGTATTGTAAATGCAGGTATTGCATCATCTTTTTGTAAATTTTTGAGTTATTGAGGTAAATGTCAGATTTCACGCATGAAATACCTCTCATGTTTTTTCTGTATTTCATAACTTAAATTTCCATGTAAATTTCATTAAATTCTGTTCAGTAATAAGAAAGTTGATACTTTATAAACTTCAGTAATTTATGTTTTTATCCCCAAAACCACTATAATGGGCCTCAAATTGTCAATTTAAATCCGCGCCAAAGTAGTTAGATTCCCCGGCTATATCGTGAATCCCGTGGAAACACAAATAGTCGGAGTCCACGGCTTAGCCGTGAATCCCATGAAATTTAGTATTTGGCGGGACATTATCCTTTAAATAGACTGGACTAGATATGCCTTGCGCACACCACCTTACGACTTTATAGACGAATCTATGTCTGAATTATTTTCTTGCTAGAAATTTATGCTCGATCGAGGTAAGAAATTTATTTGTTAGATTTTTGTATTATTTTTGCATTACGATTTTTTTTGGGTAAATTTTTGTTCATTCTACAGAATTCTGTAACATTTACTTTTCGGCATATGATTTTTGCTAGTTTCGGTATGTCAGGATGATTTATTAAATTTTTCAGACTTTTGTAAATTATTTCGAAAGAGGAATCTAAAATGTTTCATTTATATAAGATGTTAGATTTATACTGAAATTTGTAACATGATATTTATAAAGCACTGTTTCAAAAACTTATGTCAAACATTTTGTTAATTATGGAACGCCATTACTGCATTGTACTGTTATGTATAAATCTATATGGCAAGTCTAGTACCATGTATGTAATATATTATTGTAATTTGTAATTGTGTGCCAGTCTATAGCACATCTAATTAATGTCCGTTTTAGTGTATGGCATTTGATATTATATGGATGCCAACTATGATATAACGTTTGATTTATATTGAATTTTGTTAATTTGTAGTTGTAAATAATAGCTGCAGTTTATCATGTCCATATCTATAATGTTTCATCATATACTTTTCATATCATTTCATACTTTAACTTTAGTCTTTTAAGTAAGTAATCTTTGTAATAATGGAAGTAATAAGTGACGTATTTTAATCATGTGACGTTTGAACTTAGTAGCACATATATTTTGTATAAGTAGCACGTATTATTTATGGGAGCCTACGGAGGTATGGTATACCCAAAGGAGCAGTTTTATGCCCTGACTTATTTGTTTTGCTATGGTGCTTACCATATGTTATATATTTTAGCTTCTTCCGCCAGACGATTTTACCTGGTGATGTCATAACCCGGAAGTACAATGCCCGAGGTTCACTTGTCTTCACTCGCCTGGATGTGATATTCCCAGCGCAGAGCTTTCGTCCCATGGTTGTGCCGTAAACCGCAAAGACGATGATTTTTGTTATCCTCTGAAGTCAGCTCAGGGATGCAATCACCTACCACCATAGGGAGCCAACACGGAATCAACGTATTCACGGTTTAAAGGGACTGTATTCTGAATTTAGAAATCTGTTTTGTTTGTGCTACTTAAAGTTCACAATTACATTAAAGACCTGTGTCACGTCAGATTAGAATGGACTATAAGAACTTTTGTATCTAGAGATACTGAACTTTTTTTTTTCTTTCTTATAATCAGTTTTTTTTCTTTTCATATCTATTCATTGTTAATAATCATCTTATGTAAATAAATTTGTAAATATTGTAAAGGGTGTTGATTTGTTCTGATGGTTACTGTCGCCGGTACGGCCTTTCCTGTCACACCACTTTTCCTTGCTTGAGCTTATTTTTGCCATATTTTATCAAGTTTTACCATAAAGTGCACTCAAATCACACACTGTTACTGTAAAATATACCCAAACTCACCCCTGACACCTAAAACATACCAATATTTAGTCAATAAATATGCATTTTTTGAAAAAAATACACCCAAAACAGTGATCTTGAAATATTTTTAGTTTTTCTTCTTTTTCTCTGCTAAATTGCACTGAAATTGTCATCTTCTATCATAATCTGGCCAAACTAGCCTGTTTACAGCCACATTTAAACAAGTTTAATTTTTTACCCCTTCACAACTTATAGGTTACATTCTACCAATTCAAGTCCTTATTTATTTCATATTAATAACAAAACATTCAGACCTCATTTTCAGCACTTTAGAGCATTTCAATGATATGAAAACCATATATGATCATTTAGTATAACATGTCTTCTTATCAAAAATAGAAAAATATTGACATGTTATGTTGAATATAAGAAAAATAATCTGTTCTGAGAAACATCACCCTCTAAAAATGCCCCCATGAAAACAGCCGTTTCGCAGTTACGCGTAGGTAGACATTTTTAGCAAAGAATAAAACTTATTCCAAGAAATTTACAATGAAAATGGTCTAGATCTATTCTCAATACTATAAGCAATAAACATAAGCCAAAACTTTAACTGTCACCTCCTCATGTCACTCATTATACCAGATTTCATCCATAGCATGGAACTACATTTTGGACTACTTCACATGTAACACTGAGTAGTCACTTCCGGTTTGGTGTAATCATTGGCAAAATCCTGATAAAGATTGTAATAGAAACGAAGTATCGTATTTATACCACCGCTGCGCTTGACGGAACATGGCCTCCCTCTTTAATTAAGGTAGTTCTGCACGTTTAAAGGTTATAACACATTAAATAGTTGTTGTTCTTTATTCTATATAAAATTGATCTATTTCCAATGGCCGCAGTACACATCATGTCTGTAAACTACATTTTCTTGAAGAATATCGTCAGTGCTAAATAAAAATCAAAAGAAAAGTGGGGGTCATGTTTGATGCAAGAAAAATAATTTCAGTCAAACACACAAACTGCAAAATCAGCTAAAAATCAGACCCCAAATTATATTGGTGGTGTATGATCTAAGTTTCCATGAAAAATTTTGTTATGTTGTTATTTCATGATCAAAATGCTATCTACATGTCAAGCATAGATCTGTCATGTGATTTTACCAAGAAACCTTGCAAAGAAAATAAGGAAAATAGCTCTACACAGCGAAAAATCTGAGGACTATTTGTATCCGCCATTATGCGACTACCATTTTTTTTCGCGCCATTTTTCTATTTAGTGTCTGTATGCCTAAAACACCGTTAGTCATAGCTTTAAGTCATTGAAATTTCAATGATTCTCATAACAGATCTGGTGCAGTTGTTCTGCGCATGTCACAAAATCATTAACATAGGAGCGCACGGCAAAAATACGCAAATGTTTGCATGTCCGCACGTATTTAGTGTATATGTATAATATGCTGACTAAATGTTAGCGTAAGGATTATGCATTAAATAAAATATTTAATAAATATATGCATTAAAGATACTAATCATTCAAATCGATTAAATCTGGTATATACCGGAGTCTGTAATATATATCAGGCGCACTTGAACAGAATTAGGAGAGGACATTATAAGGATGCTACAGACCAAATCCATCAAGTGGTTCATGAGAAGATATCGTGTACAGATTTTACATTTAATAGCGGTCCCTTAAATGAGCCAAATGCTGCAATTTGAACAAATTTGGGAGAGAACCTTGTATCAATGCTACAAACCAATTTTGATGAAGATCTATCATGAGAAAAAGTCGTTTAAATGTTTTCCTATTTTTAGCTTTAGCACACCTAAATGGAGCCATGTGACTATTTGAAAAAAGGTATTTGTATTCTTAGCTCAAGCGGACCCTAAAAGGAACCAACCGCCTCCATTTAAGAGGCTCTTTTTGATGTTACAAATCAAGTTTGATGACTATTTTTAGCTCATTTGTCAGTGTAGTCTTTTTATCTGGCCAATACTTTCATTCTAGCATATAATATTTATTTCTTAAGTCTAGTGTAGGAGTCTTAATATTTCCTGTTCAATGTCAAGCAACTTTCTGTTATATTACCATATAAATGTTAAAGTCATGTGCTATGTAAATTTAACCCAACATGTACAATACTTGATTAATTAATTTGCCTTTCCAATGAAAGTTCAAAGGAAGCTTTATGCTCTCTTTTTGTGTTATCATTGGTATTGATTATGTCATCTACAGTTGCATTTAAAGGTTTATATCTATTATGTTAACATTGAATTTGTGTTTGTTTTATGATATATTGTCTAGTTTACCACAATGAATTATATCTACCTATCTATCTACCATACCGGTGAAAAAAAAATTACTTGACCTTCAATAGTGACCTCGACCTTTGACCGACAACAATGGGACATGTGCGCGACACATAGTCTAATCATGGGAAACATTTCTGTGAAACACTGTAAATAGACCCTCCACTGCGATTAAAAGTAATGGAGCAGAAACAAATTTTTACTAGACCTTGAACAATGACATTGACCTTTAACCAACAAGCATAGATCACGCGTTGGCACACTGTCTCATCATAAGGAACGTTTGCGTGTAGCACTTAGATAATCCATCAATGTAAGTAAAAGTTATGGAGCGGATGTTTTTTTAAATGACCTTAAACAGTGAACTTGACCTTTAACCGACAAACATAGGTCATGTGATGACACACAGTCTGATCATGGGGAATGTTTGTGTGTAGCACTAAGATAATCCATCAATGCATATACATGTACGAATAATGGAGCAGAAACAATTTTTACTTGACCTTCATTAATGACCTTGATCTTTGACCTACAAGTAAAAGTTATGTAAGTGCATAATCTACATATTGCCCTCTATACACATACCACAAGTTTTATAAAAAACAAAGACAAATATCAAACAGGAAATGCCACGTACCAAAAACGCAGCCTCCCCAAAACGAAACCCACAGCACGCAGACGCGCACACCACAAACACACACACACATACACACACACACGCACACACACAAAGCCAACACAATAGGACCTAGCTTGAATACTTTTTGAGTTATAGCAGGATCCAGATTAACGGACGGACGGGCGGATGTTCCTACATATTGGTATTTATATGGCTACTCTTTTGTTCTCTCTATTGTTCGTTTGGCCACGTAAAAGAAACATAGCCACATAAAAGCTTACGGAATGAATGACATTAAAGAAAAGAAAAAAATATACAGTTACCTCTTATTCCTATAGCCATCCAAGTATGCAAATGTAAGCTTGGACAGACGGACGAACGGAGGGCATTCCTATAGTCCCCTCCGGTGTTCCACCGGTATGTGACAAACATACAAATATTCTGACCATGTTAAATGCCAGTTGGACAATTAGTGTTGCCTCTATGGTGTTAACAAGGCCTTTCTAATATTTGATCTAGCGATAGATAAGATGAAAACCACAAAACTGATTCGAACTTTTTGCTTGGGTTTCCTAAAGTTAGGGCCAAAATTGTAGTATCAACGATAAAATTATGGATGTCAGACGCAAGATGCCGGAGCATTACATACTTATCTTTGATTAATGTGAATATACTAGGGATGTTCAAAAATATGTATTTCTCATGAGGAGACTGTCGCTATGCACAGTTTTATTCCCATTATGCACAGTCAAGGGTAATTGGTACCGTTAAAACAAGTAACATGTCTGCTAGCAATAGTACTTATTATTAATTCTAACACGATCCATAGCGATTGCTATATAAACATATAGCGAAATCGCCTATACATGAATCTACGATAAAACATGGTTGGCTGTTACATTTCACCCCCTATGATTGTGGCATAAGAGATTCTACTTCAGTTCCATTACAAACCAATTTAATATTTCAGGGCCAAACGGTTGAAAACAGCATTTCAAAAACAAAAATATAATAAAAAGTCATACTGACTTATGTGCAGGACCGTAAAACACGTTTCGATCTCTACGAGCGAATTCAATTAGCTTAATTAAGATTCAGCAGTGACGTCATAAATGTATGACGTCATAATAATGTGACGTCATATAAAGTTAAGCTCGTAACTTCACAGGGTCAACTCGCCCGATTTGATGATTCTCTTCATAATTAGTTTGCGAGCTGTTTTGATTACTAAATTATAAATACTTCTAAAAATTTTGATAAATAGAAACAAATATCTTTATGTTCCATTGGCTATGCAACTCTTTCTAACCATAGGTGGGTAAATTGTAACAGCATATGACCCGAATGACGTATTACGCTGAAAATGTAGTACTGTAAAATGCGAAATATTTGCGTTGTTAGAATCGAAATAATAAACATGTTCCGATAATTTTATCAATTGATAAAACATGGGCAGTCGTTTGGATGCGAATGATTAAATCACTCGTGCTACGCACTCGTGATTTAATTATTACGCATCCAAACTCCTGCCCATATTTTATTAACTGATAAAATATAGGAACAGATTTAGATCTATTAGAATTCTATTTCTTAAATAGAATGACTGTACTCAAAATTATAGGTTATTTAATAACCATAGTAACGAACTAGCGACCCATTCAATAGTCTCACGTCTTAAATGTAACATCAATAACTCAAATAAAAATTACATACATTTCTGCAATAAAAAATCACCTCAACTTCGTTAACAGAATTTAGGTGAAGTCTCTTTATAATCTTACGTATCAGTCGTTCTAGTCTTTAATAAAAAAAAACAACTTAAAACTGAAGTCACGAGGGCATTTAGAAAAAAATAATATAATACAAGAACTTGGGTAACATTGACAGAAACTTCTGACTTCTTATGCAGAAAACCAGAATTATAATTTACATATTCCAAGAGGTTGCTCAATCATCATTTACTAATAAACTTTGAAAATGTTGCAGTTATGCCCAATAAGTCCTGGGCTGTTCAAAGATAATCCGTCATAACATTATCTTGGAGCTATATTGTAAAGTAAGTATTAGTTACCTGTATTGGAAAATAAACAGTGTCGATTGTATTGAGGTCATCTGCCACATTATCAAAGTTTATTAATAGAAATATTTCAATAACTTGATAAGGCATAATATATTATGATTTACAGACAAGTAAATGACAAAAAATTCTTATTTCTACATGATTCATTCAAACGTTTATTTTGCGTTAACCGAGATTGACACCTTGTTGAAAATAAATATTATTAACATAATTCTTCAAATGATTCCCTGTTATTTATGATCAATGTTAAAGAAAATGATAAAATTAAGATTAAGAAAAGTATCGTAAACGTTAAGAAGACGTCGGTGACGTGGGCTGATCACTTGAACAAATGATCACAAAACTAATAATATTATGCAAGGTAGTAGAGTTTAGATTTGGTACATTTGTAACAGATTATTGTTCAAAATGATACAAATGTAACACGCATTTGTTTGTCGGTGTTGAAGTTATTGGATCAGTCTACGTACTTTGTAAACGATCCTCATATCCATTCACTAATTGATTTCTGTAATGGTAATAATGTTTCTTTATTTCGTTAGTACAAAATAATCTAGTAAGCTACATTTTTGCTAAAATCACTCTAGTTTTGCATGCGTTATTGATTCATAAATTCTGGCAATACAGAAATTTGATGACTCCACTCACTGCAACTGTATAGAAGTATGCAACTTGTTGATAATGCAAACTTTCATACTACGTGAGAGAGGGGTGCAAGGATACTTCAAAACATCAAGCAACACAAAGTAAAAGAAATTGAGAGTAAAATGAATTGTTTTGGGCTAGGAGAGGGTGGCGTACAACCCAAACAAAACCCAAAGTGAACAACTTCACATGCTGCATAACATCTCTAAAGCCTCCAAAGATTCAGATTCAGATACATGCTGAGTATGCTGTTTCATGACCGTAAGACAAATATTTCTGAGATATGTGCGACGCAAACTTTAAGGTCCTTTATGTAAATTTTTATTACGTCAAAGGCCAAAACTCTGGTCTGCTTGAGTAATGTGTGTGTTCAGGTTAAGCGTCGTTTTCAACAAGCTTTAGACATATAACCGACGGTGTCTACTTGTAGCAGTGAGCACACTGCCCAACTTTATAGTGCTGCCTCACTAGAATATCACGCCGTAGACACGTGGCATGATACGCCACCCAGTCACATTATACTGACACCGGGTATACTGACACCGGGCTGACCAGTCCTAGTGCTATCCTCTTAATGCTGCGCGCCAAGCAAGGAAGGTACCAGTATCATTATTCACGTTTTTGGTATGACGCGGACAGAAATCGAACTCGCGACCTCCCGCACTCGAAGCAGGCGCTCTACTACTAGGCTACCAAGGCGGTCTGGTTGAGTGATATCCCAAACAAAACACTAGCAGCATACACGGGGAAACAAAAATGACCTCTAAAAATGATAAATACCTCTTTTTTTCACCCAAGATAGCCCACTTTCATACTCTGCTGACAAATATTCGGGTAACGATTCATAAAGATCAGGCAGAAAATGTAACCTCTTAAGTTTTAAGATTTTTTCTACGATTTGACATGTAAGTGTCCTAGATTTTACCACAGATTTTTCTTCAATTTCGGTGAAGACTACAAAAAACAAACAGTCTGATCATGTTTCAAGTATATGTACAGGGCTAAAAAGCATGGTCCTGTTTACTAGTATTTGCTGCGATTTGAACTTGTGGCCTTGTTTTTACCAAAGATGACCCAGTTGCTCATTTGACCTATACGTAAGAAAGACTAACAATCGGAGCAGGTATCATGTAGAAAAATGGCTTACAAGTTACAGGTTACAAGTTTTTCCTTGAGTCCTTTAACGGAATTTCGAACTTGCCATATATCATAATGGCAAACATTTTGATCGGTTTTCATGAAGATTAGAAAAATGCAGCCCATAATTTGTTTAAAGTGTTGTTTTTTTATGATTTTACCCATTTCAAATTTAAATAGGTAAGTAATTTTGTAAGATGTGACATTGACCTTTAACGTAATTACCTATGAAACAAAAAGGTCATCAACTGACATCAGGTAACCATCTTATGACCATTGACAGCCAAAGAGTGAAACTCATTTTCAGTTTACTGATCACAGGCAATCATCACGCAAAGCTAACGATGTTGAGGCAAGGTAAGAAACCAACATTTATATATGTATCGAAAATTGAATACAAACACTGTAATTATTTTATAAATTGCAACTACAAAGTACCATTAATCTTGTCTTTTACAAGCAGTATTCCTGGAACTTGTAGTGCTGCATTTTCCTAGCAGTTAAAACTTTTACCATTTTTAATTAAAATCCTTCAATCCAAAGTGTCTGATATACGACTCTTTTATCTGTAATATAAATCTTATCTGTATTCATCAGGACATCTGACCGAAACTTGCATGGTGCTATTTCCTTACAGCAATTAACAATTTCACCATATTTCAAATACTAAAAACCATGTCTTACTTGTGACTTTGAACAGTAAAATGAATGGAAAGATAACCATCGCCAAAACTGTCTTTTAATAAGTTCTAAAACAACTAGAAAATGCTTTTGTAGAAAGCGCATGTGTACCCCAATGCATAGTCGTATAGGCAAGAAGACAGTAGGGAACAGAAGCAAATGTCAGGTACTGATGGTTGCAATAGGGATCATCTACCTGGCATGTCAACATTCTGGGTCTAGAGGTTCTCAAATTATGAATTGGAAACGGTTTTCTATGTCCAGGCCCCTGTGACCTTCAGCTTTGATCAAGTGACTCCAAAATCAGTAGGGATCATCTACTCTGTATGCCCAAACATCCTATAAAGTTTCAACCTCCTGCCTTAAGTTATTAATTTAAAAGAGTTTTCTATGGTTAGCCCCAGGTGACCTTGACCATTGATGGAGTGACAATAGGTTTCATCTTCTCTGTAAGTCCAATCTCTCTATGAGGTTTCAACATTCTGGATCTTGAAGCGGTTCTCAAGTTACTGACCGGAAATGGATTTTCATGTTCTGTACGCTTCGACCTTGACCTTTAATAGAGTGACCCCAAAATCAATAGGGATCATCTACTCTGCATGTCCAATCATCCTATGAAGTTTCAATATTCTTGGTCAGGTGTTCTCAAGTTATTGATCGGAAATGGTTTTCCATATTCAGGCCCCTGTGACCTTAACCTTTATCAGAGTGACCCCAAAATCAATAGGGGTCGTCTACATTGCATGACCAATTATCCTATGAAGCATCAACATTCTGCGCCAAGTGGTTCTCGAGGAACTGACCGGGAATGTTTTTTCCATGTTCAGGCCCCTGTGACCTTGACCTTTAAGTGAGTGACCCCAAAATCAAAAGGGGTCATCTACTCTGCATGACCAATAAATCTTTTGAAGTTTCAACAATCTAGGCCAAGTGATTCTCAAGTTATTGATGGGAAATGTTTCATGTTTTCGCCCATGTGACTTTGACCTTTGACGAAATGATCCAAAAAACAATAGTGGTCGTCTACTCTTTAAGCCCTGCCACATTATGAAGTTAGAAGGTTCTAGGTCAAATGGTTCTCCAGTTATTGATCGGAAATGAAGTGTGACGTACGGACGGGCAGGGCAAAAAAAATATGTCTCCCCCAGTGAGACATAATTACTTAGGGACAAAAAATATTGGAAGGCATATACAAGTTCAATGTCTTCTAAATGTGGTACAGATTCTAACCCGGCACTTTTCATTTTCCTATTAATCAAAGAAGATTGAAACTGTGTTTTATTATGCATTGTAAATCACAGTTATTACATCATACCATTAAACATCACAGCAGTCTGCTGGAAAAGAAAACCACACAAAACAGTCGAATATTTGGTCGCTGTAATAATGTGTGCATGTAAATTCTGATATGTGAAAAGGTTAAAGAAGGTACCTGAAAGTAGTTCTTTAGTCGAGAATGTAATAATTTAGACATAACTTATATATACAAGCTATTGCCGATAACTGTCCTCGCCTTAAATTAACCCTTAATTTTATTGGGTTTAATTAATCTTCCTGTATCTGGTGATATAGTGTCAAGAAGCAAGACGTTTTATTGAATGTGAATATTGAAAGAACTTGTATGTTTCTTTCAACATCACGAAGATATATATAGTAGGTTTAAACTTACAGCATTACTTTTCAGAGGAATATATTGTAGCAACAAACACATAAATTTACTTATTTTATTTTGTCTTTAATGAAATTGTCAAAGTTCTACTTTCGTTCACAGATATAACCAAGACGTTTTGGACAATAGTCATCGTGCCAGTGATAGTGCTCCCCGGAATTACACATACAAGCACAATCATGGTCATGCCCTCCGTCGTGGTGGTTAGGCTGGCCTGGATACCAATCCCCGTGTGTAACTGGTTGCCCATTTACCCATAAGAAGTGATTATGTGAAGAAAAGTCCTTTGCTCCTATCCAGTAACCGTTCTGACTGGAGTCTAGAAATGTATTTAGATAAACGTTATTATTCGCATTAAATTACTGCTTTTTTCTATTTTTCTTCCATTGTCTTATAAGATCAATACATCAAGATATATGTAATACATTTAATATAACAATTTTTTTCTGTATCACATGTTTACGATAAAAAATTGTTCTATAATTGTGGTGTAGTGTCAACGTATATTTTTAAAGCAAAGTAATATTATATATATTAAAGATAACCTAGTGTATATAGAAGGAGAAAGCCTAACGTATGTACCAAGTGAAAACTTTATGGATATAAGAAGAAAAAGTCCCCTGTATGTATCAATAAAGAAACCATATAAATACATCAAGAGAAAGTCTAATATTAAGAGAAATTAAGAGAAAGCCTCATGTATATATTAAGAAAAAAGTCTAGTGTATATGTGAAAGGAAAGTCCTATGTACATATTAAATAATGACCTTTTGTATGTAATATTATACATGCAGTATAAAAAGAAATCCTCATATATACATATCAGGAGAAATTCATATATATAAGGAAAGTTTCATGTATATTCTCCCATCATGGTGGTTAGGCTGGCCCGAGTTCCAATCACCGTGTATAAATGTTTGCCCATTTAACCATGAGAAATGTTTTTTTAAAGAAAAAGTCTTTTGCTCCTACTTAGAAACCGGTCTATCTAGAAATCTAGAAATGTTTTAAGATAACCGTAATTATTTTATGCTAACTGATGAAATACTCTGTAAATGCCGATATACTTGTACATTGTGTACGAATTTTAAATAATTTTCTTAAAACACGATGAAAATTGCAGTCGCACTTTCTTCTTAATAGTATAATTCTCGATTCAAATTATTTTACTTAATTAGAATTTCATAACGTTATGCAGCAAAACATAAAATAAAATGGAACTTTATGTTGTGTGCACCTTTCTAACGTCACAACACGTCTGATGTCATGTCTGTTTACGCGCGTCTGTTTCCCGCGCTTATATTAATATTTATTGCAAAATGCACATCTCAACGTAAAAGCATAAAATAAAAAGAAAAAATGTTTGTTTTTCGTGAATATGGAATATGTCTCACCTCGAAGTGAGAAAATTTTCACATTTTCACTCGCGCTACGCGCTCGTGTAAATCTTTGAAATTTTCTCACTTCTCAGCGAGATATATTCCATATATGCACTCAAATCAAACACATATCCTCTATTTATTCAGTGCAATACTGCGGTTTCTACTTTTCTCCATTTGATGTTCTATCAAACTTATATATCAAAATATGTATTGTAAAGCTGGTATGACTATTTTCCTCTTTGTACCACATGTTTACGATACGAAAGTGTTTTATATTTTTTTGCAGTGTTAACGCTAAAACATAACTATAAAACGTGTCTGAAAAGAATATATATCTAATGTATAAATCAAAAAATAGCCTAAAGCATACATTAAGAGAAATCAAGAGAAAACCTAATGTATATATCAAGAGAAAATCTTATGTCTTTATTAAGAAAAAGGCTAATATATATCCAGAGAAAGGCTAAAGTATATAACAAGAGAAAGTCGTATGTATCAAGAGAAAGTCGTACGCATATATCAAGAGAAAGCCGTATGTATATATCAAGAGAAAGCAAGAGAAAGCCATATGTATATATCAAGAGAAAGAGAAAGAGAAAGTCAAATGTATACTAGAATGTATGAAGAGAATGCCTAATGAATATAGCAAGAAAGCTTAATGTACAATATACATATATTTTCATCTAATTAAGGACGTATGCTAGAATTTGGTGCGAAAATTTTCCCAATAACAGAATTTCTTCAAACTTTGGATATTGAAGGACAATCATCTAAGAAACAAAAAAATGCAATAAAAATCATAGGTCACCGGTATCAAAAAAGAGTTATCTGCCCCTGAAAACGGCATTTCCCCCAAAAATGACGTTTTCAAGGGCAGATAACTCTTTTTCGAATCCGGTGACCTATGATTTTTATTGCATTTTTTTGTTTCTTAGATGATTGTCCTTCAATATCCAAAGTTTAAAGAAATTCTGTTTTTGGGAAAATTTTCGCCCATCTCATATACAGGGAATTCTAGCGTACGCCTTAAAGGAATGATAAATTTCATCACATATATTTTTCCTTTTGGCACAACAAACGATATTTGAATAAACAATCGTTCAAATTTACTGTTAAGTTAATTTAGAGTGTGTTTCCGTTACAAATCATATCATACGTACAAGAGTGTCCTACTTTTCCCCTCATCAACGTTGCTTTGCTTGTTGTATCCAAGACAACGAGATCACCGCCTTCTTTCTTACATGCTGCTCGTGCTGAGTTCCAGTCAGCATGATGTGTTACAATATGTACGCAAAGATCAGTGCCTACCGCGTGCAAATGCATGTATCCGCCATGCGCATTGCAATGAAGTGTTACTACCGTCTGTAGGCAGTGGAATGTTTGCTGAATCTGTGGCTCCTATTTTATATAATAATAGCGAGAGAAACTTACATGAATATGATAATTTAAGTAACAGCCAAGACAGTCATAAATAAAACCTATGATACATAAAGGCTTTATTTTTCTTCTTGGCAGAGTGGTTAATGTCGCTGACTTCAAATCGTTTGCCCCTCATTGTTGTGGGTTCGAGCCCCACTCTGGGCGTTGAATTCTTCATGTGAGGATGCCCTCCAGCTGGCTTACGGAAGGTCGGTGGTTCAACCAAGGTGCCCGCTCGTGATGCATGGAGGGGCACGTAGGGTCTTCCTCCACTATCAAACCTGGAAAAGTCGCCATATGACCTATAATTGTTTCAGTGCGACATTAAACCCACAAAATAAATAAATTTTCTTCTCTTCTTGTTTAACCTAAATATTGCCACACATGCTTAAAGTGCCAACAAATACTTGTACGAAACCTTAACTTAAATTTATAATCAATAGTTTTCTTGTTTCAGCTGAAAAGAAAAGTTGAAACCACAATTCATCGATTTTTGCTAAGTGAAAGAACGTAAGGTCTTTATCATCTTATTCTTCACAATAAGTTTTATAACAGTGTACAAAATTCAAGAAATCTGATGGAAACTTCCTAAAATTTAAAAGTAATTACACACTTTGTTCGATGAGAAAGTACTTACCAGTTTGATGAACTATGTTCACGTTCAATGTTGAACGATCTTCACAAATAAAATGCAATAAATGTGAACATTTATCGTCATGCCAGCGATAATGATCTAGTCCGTACAATATCACACAATTTTGAGGATTTCCGATTCGACCATCCGGCTGCTGGTTGTGAACCACCTCATCACCTCCGCCCCAATTTGTGTAGTACATCTTGTGTCCATTTGGCCAGTAAAATACGCTGTTGTCATGCTTGTCAAAAGCACCAATATAGTAATTTTTCTCTGACTCGTCCGATAATTCTGAAATGTGTTTAATAATGCATAATACTCAATAGCTTTCGATGTTTAAATTGGGTTTGTTTCTGTCGCAATATTAAACGCGTTTAATGCCAATGGTTTTTCATTATACGTAATCTTTCTTCTTACATTCGTACTGAAACCGTAATATGAGATGTTAAGATATTTCAGGAAGAGCAAACATTTCTTACTTTGATTCAAAACGCAAACATCTACAACACTAATCTGAATACAGAAAAGTTTAAACGACCGAACAATCATATCATAAGCTAACAAACTTACGGGAGTGCCGCAATATCATATATTCAACAAACAGGGTCTTTTCGTGAGTATCTATTGTAACCAGCTGATCTCCAATGGCTTCGCATGCTTTCATAGCGTCAGCGTAGTTGAGTTTGCGTGTTTCGTCAATCTTGATGCACATCCCCGTAAGGTCATCGTAGAAGTGGTTCACCTTACACGAAGCTGTTTATAATAAACTGTTTTAATGAGGAAGTCACAGAAATGTTTATTTATTATATATTTAAAAAAGTTCCCTTGAAACATTAGTGCAGCATTGCAAAGTCATAAACGTTATATATTCAAATATATAAACATTTACGTTAAAAAATACACTAACGTTTACATTATTGTACAAATAAAAGTGTTCATTTTTAGAACTTTGCCAAATGGCATACAATCAGGAAGAAATGAACGACCGTGTCCGAGTAATTCCGGCCACTGACTTCTGGTCATTTCGCTCTCACTGCAGTTTGTGGTAGAAAACTCGCTTGGGATGTAGAATCAATTCATGTCAGAAAGCCTCCAAGCTAGCGTGCGGAAGGTCATTGGTTCTGTCCAGGTGCCCACCCGAGTCTATAATAATGCTTGAATTGGGAACTTAGGGTCTTCATCCACCTTAGCTGGGTAGTTACCATATGACCTTTAATTGTGTTAGTATGTCGATAAACCAAATGAACAGTAGTTTTGCGTTTCAGAAGACATCGGATCAATGTATTTATTACAAATAGGGTCGTAATTTTCTGTAATCTGATCTATTTTCATGACAATGCAAATTTTGTTATACAATTTTACATGTCTGTACTGTATATTACGTCGTGCTTCAATTTTCCTACGTCTTTTGGGTTTTCCATCACGACATGGAAAGCATTTGTCAGCCATTTCTTAATATCAGTTTTCATTTGTTTCTTGAGCCTCAAAACAATAGAATCTGTAAAAAGATCCTTTGGAAGCATAGAATGCAATCAAGCAGAATAAAAGCAGACTCGGTTTGATTGAGTCTGTTCGTGAGAGATAATGCAACGTGCTACACCTTTCAAGCCCCCCTAGCACCGGCTTAAGCGAAACTCTATTACGCACCTATTGAATGGACTCCATGATCCTAAAGGACCAGATTATATAACAACACTGAATCCCTTTACGGAATACTTTTTACAGCCGCCACACGACAATTAAAGATTGTTGTTGCGATAGTTAATAAAATATGTAATCTGTAAACACAATTGGTTTACTTTTAGAGAACTATACTATTCAGAAGAAACAAACTTATCTGATTCAGACGAAATACATGATTTTGGTACGAAATAGTTTTGTGAAGGCTGGTCCGTACATCAATTTTTAAACACATATTACATCTATATTCTTTATTACATGATTTCAATAAAGATGTTTTGCTACGACCATTCCAGCCATTTCAGCCCACGCATTAATCTACCTGCATGCACATTATTAGATAAGTTTGTAATAGCAGATATTATAGAAATCTGTCAGATACTTTTCTTATCGCCAACTTTAATAAGCTGTTTCTTTCTCAAGTCATGACGCCGATACAAATATCCACAAGAATGCAAACGTTCAAGAAGTGAGATAATTACATTAATTCGAGTTTTTGTTAAATAACACGTACACTTAGGACATCACGTAGACAATCATGAAGGAGGATATATCTAATTCATATAAATTTAAAATAATTTCCAGTCAACAATTATCATAAGCCTTTGTCAGTGTTTCCATCTCTAGTATGTTGCAATATTAATTTAAATGTTTGCTACGATTTCTAGACAGTTTGGAAATATATTGTAACATAGACATAACATTGTCAAACCTAGAGAAACCAATGGAACGCCGCAGCTTTTTTATGCTAGGACATTCTATGTTACCATGTCAAAGTTTGATGTTAACTTGACAAAACAGTGTCTCATTATGTTGAAAAAGATATGTTATTATTTCAAAGTGTGGTGTGAAGTTGTCGAAACAGTGTCTCATTATATTTATTAGCCATGTTATGTTGTCAAATTGTTGTCTCAACTTGTCGAAACAGTGTCTTACAAAGTTAACTAGCCATGTTATATTGTCAAATTATGGTGTTAACTTCTCAAAACAATGTCTTATTGTTCCTTCTCAAGGGAAGGAACACTTATGGTGAACATGTCACACTTGACTGAGCAGGTAATGGATACAAGGATATCATCAAAGGCATCCGAATTCCAGTAGGGCGCCGCCATCTTGGACTCATGCATATTCATTACAAATAGCCTCTTTGCCAGGGTGTATTTACGCATCTTTAAACCAGTCTTTAGACTAAAGTTTAGTGAAATACAACTACGTAATAACAGGTCTTTAAGAAACAACAATATAGTTAAAATCATATAACTCCTAAATCTAACTTGTCATAATGAAGAATGGAGATTATTTAAATGAGTACGCATCATCTAAAAATAGACTCCCGTCAAAAATATCGTCTGCTATTATTCTGCTTGGTTTCATTTTCTTCTAGTTTAACTTCTACGGTCCCAGACGGCCGTATTTCGTTCTGGAGCTGGAAGTAAAAGTCATGCGATGCAATTAAGCAAGGCGTTTGGCAGCACTTTTCTGTCCATGTATTGCTATGTGAAACTTTAAATTTACAAAGAGGCTAACATACGGCCAAATTCCGATCTGTGCCACTCCACTAGGGAAGATTCCCGAAATTTTGATAGAATGATGATCTTTATTATTTATTGTCCGCTGATATAATATTTAAGGAGTTTGATTATTATTATAAGTTAAAATATATGTTTGTGCGAAATAACTTTAAATGTTTTTAAATAGATCTAGATAAGAATGCACGTAAACTAACAAAGCATATTTTTCATTATTGTTTTATTAAACATCTGCAACAGGATGCTAAAAACAGATCCCTTAAAAAGAATATTTAATATGCGCTAGAAGGAACCTTTTGGTAAGCTAAATCTTCTTACTTTTAAAAAAGCTATGATATTTATTTCCAAAATAGTGTTTTATCATGTCAACTAGCCATGTTATCATGTCAAAGCGTGATTTTTTCTGCAGACTGTGTTATGATGATAAAAAAAACTATCTTTAGAGTGTGTTATAATGATAAAAAAAGCTATGTTCTGCACATTGTTTTTCCGTTTAGGGCAATTCCATTATTTCAACTTGGGATCATGCGCCGCTTTTTGTGAAATTACACACTAATATTTTATTGAAGGTTCCATGTGAACTACCGTATGAATTAATCTGTGGATGTCTCTTAATTGTTTTGGTACTTGTAACATGTGGGTAAGTTCTGCTTAACCCAAGGCTAGAGGACCATGCATTTCCACTACCGTCCGTGAATAGGTCCAATCATATCGAGCCAGCAGCATTGCACACACATAGTTTTTCTTTGATTTGATTGGGTAACCTAGTTTTTGACCCCACATGACCCAGTTTCAAGTTTCAACTAGATATCATCAAGACAAACATTTTGACCAAGTTTCATGAAGATAGAGTCAAGAATGCGGCCTTTAGAGTGTTAAGAAGCTTTTCCTTTGATTTGACCTGGTGACCTAATTTTTGACCCCACATGACCAACATTTAATGTTGACCTAGAGGTTATCAAGACAAACATTCTGACCAAGTCCCATGAGTTTAAACTTAAACTGTGGACACTAGACTGTTAACAAAGTTTTCCTTTGATCTGGCCTACTGATCCAGTTTCGAACTTGACCTAGAGACCATCAATACAAGCATTCTGACCAATTTCATAAAGATTGGGTCACAACTGTGGCCTCTAGAGTGTTAACAAGGCAAATGTTGAGGAACGACGGACGACGGACGACGTACACCGACGGACAATGACAAGTTACAATAGTTCACCTTGAGCTAAAAAATCATTAGATAGCAACTCTCTGCAAACAAGACTTTGAATAGACAGACACAAAGGTGCAAATCTATTTGCATCCCAGCAGGTTAAGAGCATAGACTAGAGACCTATCATCCTTGTTGTGCAGGCTTAATTTTTATACCGGTCTTGATTGTAAATTTATATCTACTCACTCTTTGTTACTATGCTTGTTAATCCAAATACTAATTTTGCATTTATACTAACATAGGGAAGGTCTTGCACTTGAATTTTTTTCACTGAATAAGCTATCCACTTGATAAAGTTTTATCTATATATTCATGATTTATTATGATGACAGATCACAGATTTTTTTCCATTCAAGAAATACACCTTATCTGTGAATAAAACTTTTAGTACTGTACTGGATTTTGGACAGAAATTTCAAGCTTGAAATAAGTATGTATCAAAACTAAAATAAAGAAAAAGTGACTTGCTTTAATCTGTATTTTACAATGTATCATTTTTTTTTTCAATATAAACAGATTTCATTGAAAATAGCTAGCACATATTTAATCTAAAACATAGCGAAAGAGATGGAAATATAACAAGACAGAAATGCATTAATTCAAAGAAGACTTGTACAATTACAGTTAGACTACGATGAGAGAGAATAGCGTTGTTAGGAAAATACTAACGACTTTCGTATGAAAACCACCTTCGATCGTTACATTTCCCTGTAAAATGTTATTTACCCGGAGGGCTAGTCGCCGGTACACCAGGTCTGCAATTGTCATTACAAAAGTCTTGGTTACAGCAAACTGGCGGACAACTACCATTTGTGCCGATATGAGAGAATGCCGCACATGCCTGGAAGACATGCAGATTAAATAATGTATATGGCTTTTTGATAACGCACTTGTTACACATAACAGATTAAGAAATTCACAAGCTTTTTTAAATTGCACAACGATCACAAAATCACTAAAGATTAACTCCATTAAAATGAAAACATGCGCATTTTTCAAGTAAAACTCCAGCTGAAATAGATGTGCGCGTAAAAAGGGTGGAGGGAATCATAGTTTTTAACCTAATATGCCAAATTCTTCCTGTAACCTCTACGAAATAATAAGTTTCCAAATATGACTTTTCTTATTTTGAATGGGGCAGTATTTTTAAGAAAGGTCAAAATGCATACAGGAGTTGCATCCCTTCAATTAAAGAAATCTCTACCTATAGGAAAGAAAGATCACTGAGTAGAAGATTGAAGGAAAGAGCTATTATTTTATTAGTCGATTTCTTTATTTCTAAAGCATAAACTTCATATACTTATATGGCGTTACCGTTAATTTAACACATTTAAATGGACAGCAACCGAAAATTTCACCAAAAGCACACTACGAGCAGTAAGATAAGCATAATGACACTTTAACAATTAAAGGTATTAACTTACCGCTTTAGACTCACACATACTTGTGTATACAAATTGCGAGGAACTGGTCAAATGTGCAGACACAACAACAATGCACTCCTGAAATGGTTTATGCAAAAATGGCTTTATAACACATTTCATGGTGCTGTAATTCGGACACTGACAAACTGCGACAATTAGAAACGTTGGTTGCGATGGTCAAAAATACACCTTGTCCGATAGCTTGTTAATTTGGTTCAAACTAAAATGCGTGAGCCGATTGTTAGTTATGAGCATATTTAGTTCTCCAACTACAAATATCCGCCTTTTAGAGATGATGACTGCCACATGGTGTAATAGAAGTACATTCGGTCGCGTGTCAGATATCACTTGTGTCATTTTAAATTGTCTTCTTTTCCAAACTAAATAGGTTTAAGCACTTGAAAGGAAAAACTACATGCCCAGCGATTTTTCAGTTTCAAACAACTGCAGCTTTCATTAATTGTCTCACCTCAGTGTCTTTACAAATGTTAATGTCAGTGCAAGCTTGAGGGTCCAGGCTGGCATCGCACGTGAAACAATAAGGTCCCCGCTTATCACGTGATATTGCTGAAGGATAAATGAAATGACAATGATTATCTGTTGCGTACTAGTTCTGAAATTTCTTTCTACAACTACTACAGCTGTTCTATATCTGCTGCGACTGCAATGTTGCCACTAACCACAGGACAAATAAACTTTGTATTATGTTCTTTGTACTTAATCTATGTGTTATTGCTTTGGTACAACTACTTGATATAATGCTGCTGCTACTGTCGGCATTGCGATAGCAGTAACATACTGTGTTATAACATTATTTAGTAGCCGCTTTCACTTTCAGTGCTGCTTCTGTTGTTGAAGATACGTTTGCTGATATTGCTGGTACACGAGTAATAATACTGCTGCTACTACGAGTATTTGAACTTTTACCATTACTATTATAACTGTGTTGCCGAAGATATTCTCTCCTTTTTCTTTAACCAATAAAATATTATTGATGATCATAATTCCTCTGCTTATTACAGTTGTTTGTCATTATTCATACTGCAGGTCTCATTCATATCTGCCGTCCGCCCGCTTTGCTCAATAAGGAGAGCGCAGGTCTACAGATCGCGGGGTCGTCAGTTCGATCCCCGGAGGGGCGTATGTTCTCTGTGACTATTTGATAGAAGACATTGTGTCTGAAATCATTCGTCCTCCACCTCTGATGCATGTGGGGAAGTTGGCAGTTACTTGCGGAGAACAGGTTTGTACTGGTTCAGAAACCAGAAACACTGGTTAGGTTAACTGCCCACCGTTGAATAACTATAACTGAAATACAGTTGAAAACGGTGTTAAACCCAATGCAAACAAACATTAATATCTTGTTATTATCCAACGAAATGTCGACATTACATCAAATAACATACGTAGAAGAAAAGATTACCTGTTGTACCACATCCTTGACTGTTACAGAAATCTTGATCGCAACATTCGTGGCATGTGGTTACATCAGTACCTCTCTCAGATAAATTTCTCCTTCCGAAAATATTGCCAAGTGTTCCACATTTCTGGAAGAAATTAACAATATTCTTTAGTTTTTTATGTTAAGTATAAAGGATATTTCTTTGCCAGAAGCAAATTTGGAAAATATCTCATTGAGAAGTGAGATAATTTCTATATTTTCATGAACATCAAACAAATTTTCTTTTAGGTTATTACAGTTGATGAAAAGTAAGTTGAAACATAACTTAAAACATTATTATTCACAGCGTAAGAGGTATGAAATGATTACTTTTACTTACGTTGATATTAAATTTCACGGGTTAATGAATTCACGGAAATTAGTCCTACACGAAGATCGATGGTTCACAGAAAAAATACAGTAGAGCTAGCTTATTACTTTGCATAGAATACAAAGGCATTAAACAAAATATGTTAGGCAATAAAATATATAATTATATATACATATAATCTATATGAACTAGAAGATGCTTTTGTAGAAAAGCGCATGTCCCCCCCCCCCCCCCCCCCCCCCCCCCCCCCCCCCCGAAGCATGGTAGTATATAACTGGTCAATAGGGCTCAGGAGAGAAACCAAAGAGACACTGATGGCTGGCTTAGTGACTGCAATGCAATAGGGACCATCTACCCGGCATATCCGATCTTCTCATTAAATTTCAACGTTCTGGGTCAAGAGGTTCCTAAATTATGGATTGGAAACGGTTTTTCATGTTCTGATCCCTTTGATCTTGGCCTTTGAAGGAGTGACCCTAAAGTCAATAGGGGTCTTCTACTCTGCATGTCCAATCATCCTATGAAGTATCAACATTCTTGGTCAAATGGTTGTAAAGTTGTTAATCGGAAACTGTTTTCTATGTTCAGGCCCCTGTGACCTTGACCTTAAAGCTAGTGACCCAAACATTAAGAGGGATCATTTGCATACTCAATCATCCTATGAAGTTTCAATTTCTGGGTCTAGTGGTTCTCACATTTTAAATAAACAAGGTACTCCGTTTTACATTGAGAGGAGGAAAGCTATAAATATATTTAGTAAATTGGTGCACTTAGCTATCATTTCATTCTGAGGAAAATCTGTAAAAATGAATTTTAATTTTTTAGGTACCAGCTCTACCTTATTGTGACCTATCGAAGTAGAGGGAATTAATGCATATAATATATCTATAGATGCCTAATTTGATATTTTGTAATTTTGATATTAATGTTATAAACAAAATCATGGTCTAACTGTCCATTTATTTAAAAAAAATAAGATATTAGCAAAATAAGAAATAACGGGTAAGCTGTGTCGTAAAATACAGAATTACATGTTTATAGCAATCATAGATGGAACTGACGACTGAAGTTGACTATATCGTATTGGTTTGAACATAGTCATACTTATTATGGACATAAATTGTATTGTGTATGGTAATGTATGTTCTTTTATAGCTAATAGTACATGGAAATCATAGAAAGCTTTATAAAAAACTGATACATTTATATCTTATATTACAATACAAATTCACACGTAACTGATGGAAGCAATTTCTTATTCCAATATGTTGGCCTTAGTTTGCAATTATTCACTTCATATCCACGTAGCATCTACATAAACTATGTGAACCAGTTTAATATTTTATGATTTTTCTAAGATTGTGGCATTAGGTAAATGTTTGAAAATCTGAATACCGTTTTATCAAGACATCCAGAGCTGTACATTACATCGCCAACAGCTGTCACAAACTGTCTGATGGAGCAAGTCTAAATTGAAGATGTAATTTTATTAACTGTGAAAGAAACTTTTTTGAACTTATATATATATATAAACAAGAGCTGATTTTATGCATGCGTATGGATCCGATGTTTATGTAGGCCAGATTCATACCCATTTCTGGTAAAAGTATGTTACTATTATTAACTCTTCGGGTAAATGCGACTAATAAAGTTTTTTATCAAATAGAAAAATATTTGAGAGGTAAATCCATTCGCATTTGAAAACGTTCTCTTGAATAAAATAGTAGTAACTTCAAAGTGTGTTTTGAGTTGCAGACCTACCTGATCTGGTCCGCATGTTTCAATTTTGGTACAGTTACTTGGGTCCGCTACATCTGCACAACGAAAGCACCGCTCCGCTTGTGCTGCAAGTAATAAAATCACTTTTACCATTCTGTCTAAACTAAATATCAGCTCAGAACATTTATATATAATTTATTAAAGACTCACATAGGTACATAACTTCTTCATATGCAACTACATACCTCGCGCCTAAAATTTTACTTTAAAAAAAATATCGAACGATTTTGTTTTACATATCGTAAAGTAAAAGGAAATCAAAATGTGTCTTGAATCTTACTGCATTTTTCAAAGTTAGTATTTCATTTAAATATATTTTTGAAAAATTAAACAAAAGCGTACAAGACTTTGATATTATCGGGTTTTAGATTAGTTCGGTTCGCCTAACGTATTGAATAATCAATTTTCTTGAACACTTTGATGGAATGTATTGAAAATCTAAATAATATTTCTCTAGTTCATCGGCTACTCTAGCATTGCATTTTGTTCAGTGATTTGAGTGCACAAATGTCGGTGCGTGTATTTAACAAAATTTGTACTCGGTAAAAAAAAATTCTGCACACGCCGATGTTTTGGGTGACTATATTTTTGTTATATGCCACACAACAAACATGAATATACCAGAATAAACTTTAATCAAAGCTTAACACAGAACTGGAAACGAAAATAAAATCCAAGTATCTGTTCTTGAGTAATCCATAAAAGAAGTCCCAAAGGGTCCTCTGTCAAAAATGGTTAAATCACTGTTTTACTACCAAACACTAATAATGCGTATATCCTCCACGCTGAATGTGACACTCTGCTTGATACCGCTGATTAAGACGAACAGCAGTACTCCGGTGAATTCCAAATATCGCTGCAACATCCTGGGGTCGCATACCAGCTTCTAAATGTCCCAGGGCACGAGCACGGTCTTCATTAGTTAGTCGTCTTAACGGACGCCTTGGCAGTACATTAGCCATTACTATGACAGTGACCAAACTTTGAATACGGATTGCATGTTTATTTTCTTTTATCAAATTCATTTTACAAACAAAGTAATTAAGTTACTATGTGTTTGACTGATCAACAAAAGAATAAATTACTCATATTCAGGACTTTGTCTGTGTATGGTCAGTGTGTCAGGAAAGAATGCAAGCTAGACTATTCTGAGCACTTCAAATTTACTGCTAATTTTGCCATTTTTGAAGGCTTACCCCCAGTGCATATAAACTGTTATAACTTGATCATTTATGTATCGATTTTCATTCTGTTTCGACCAGTGTCCTTGTAACAGATATCTGTTGACTATGGTAAATGCATGTAAGTTTTTAATTTGCGCTATAATGAAGAATGCAGGACTTTTTTTTACCGAGTATATATCAAGTTAAATAATAGCATACTCTATTTGACCGAATCTTTGGAAAGTGCAACAACCTCACGCCGCCCCCGCCCCCACTCCCTCCACCAGCACCGCCATAAGCTTAACTCTATTACAGAGATATTGAAAGTGGACTCCATGATCCAAAAGAACCAGAAAAGAAAATATAACAACACTGAATTCAAGTACGGGGAGACATTTTACGGCCGCCATACGGCAAGATTGCTGTTGTGCTATATGAAGATCCTTTGGAATCATAGAATGCAAACAAAAAATAATAGCAGACTCGCTTTGACTGAGTCTGTTCATGAGAGGTGATTGAAAGAGCAACACCCCACACACCCTCTAGCACCGGTTTAAGCGGAAATCTATTACATAGATCCAAAAGGACCAGAAAATAAAATAACACAGAATCAATTTGTTTGTTTAATAAAATGAAGTTGTCAGGCGTATACATATACCTGAGCAGCAGTGTTTGTACTACGGCTATGAATATAGACTTAGGCTCCATCGATGGGCTGTCTCATTAAAAATTTAGAACAGTATTCACAGAACAGGCAATTCTTGCATACCAGACGGGGCTGGAATCCGTATTTTGTTTCTATTATTGCTGATATAAAACCTAGAGAATTAATTTAGATAATGCTAACAATGCGGTTACCATTGCTTTCAGATTTTCATCTCTCCGTTGATAATGGTATTACACATATGAAAATATAGACTTCAAATTTTTCCCACAGTGATGAAGGTGTACCCATTGCCACATCTTACAGGGTAAGCACCATTTGAGCCTATAGTTATTTTGAAGACTTTTTCCTTCGTAAAGTTATATACTGTTACCGTAAGCAGCAGGCGACCGTTATCGTAAACTTCGTAAATCGTTTACCGTTATTCGGTATTAGTACTTAACTTCAAAAGTATCTGTGACAAGGTATTTCGCAACCTAATTTTTATGGAGATGTGGTCTTGGCATAACATCCGACCCGGCCCTTATTTATAAAAGATATCCAATGTTTTATTTCTGAATGCTACGCCTGTTTAGTGGTCAGTCCTTTTATGATGGGCCTCTGTATACGCTTTCCTCTTTGGTTGTGCAATGACATGAGAGGTCGAAACTCCATGGCAGCTGTCCAGGAACATACTAATTTGATAACTGTTCCCCTACTTCGCCATGTCCTTAAGGATGTTTCCTTCGGTGCTCTGGCTTCTGCAAAGTCATCGAGTAAATGTATACGTTTACGGTTCTTTGGTTTGATTTATTTGTATATCTTTACTTACTAGTATGCGTATTTGTGTTAGTTTTTACTGTTTCGTGCATACAGATTTTTCTTGGACGGGGAGTACTTTTATTTACACCGTCTTGTAATATTAGATTATGGTTATAGAGTGAAATCTGGTGCCACGACCAGTATACTTGTGTAATCTCGGCATCCGTAGTGTTTTGACACTGACCATTCCAAGGTGGTACCCTGCTATGTTCCATCTTCATGTATATCTGTGCATGTCTGTTACTTCTGTGTAATTATTATTCGTTCATATGCTCAGTCGTTGTGTACAGGTATATATTTACATTTATACACACCCACATATATCCATGCTTGTTGAACTATGTATGGGCGGATGTCTTCTACGAATGGCATTTCCTGTTTTTTAACAAATCACTAAATAAGTCACAAATGCTTTTTTTTCATATTTTATCTTGATAATCAAACTAGATTTGATACTTTCAATTCCTGATACTGTTTATTATGCAGTAAATACTTAACCGAAGACTACAGTATTTGTAATCTTTTAATAATCTAGTGTTAAACTGACGTTATTTGAAAACATAGGTCAACAATGGGAGCTGCTAGGTGAACTTGTCTTATGATCATTATCACCACTTTTGAAGTTCCAATGAATTATCTTTAATGGTTTCAAAGATGACGAAGAGAATATCAATTGTGCCATTTCAGGAAGAGGAGTATTTTTTTTAATTAAAGACTGCTAGGGTAATGAAATTTGATTTGTTAACGGAGAGTTGTTATTTTTCGATCTTTTCAGATCGTTTAACAGGACGTTTATGTTGTGTTACTGTTAACGTTTAATTTTTCAGCTTTTTCAGCATAATTTTCTTTCCGTTTGGATGATTCCAATATTGTGATGTTCATAGCTTTGAGTATTGTCTAATCACCCCTTGAATATGGTGCCTGCTTTCTGGGTTTGTCTTTGGCAGTTTCTGTGATATGCAGGCTCCATATCCTGAGCCCCCTCTATAAATTCAAGTTGAAATTGCACTCTGCCAATTTTCACTCGTTCAAGGCAAGCCCATTATTTTGGAAAAATACGCCGCTTTTCACGGAATTGCACTCTGTGTTTCGAAAGGTTCCAGGTACATCGTTGTAGATATATACCTGCAAATGTCTCTAAAATGTTTTCAGGTTTCCATGTGCAAATGTTCTGTTATCATGATCTCGGACTTGAAGGTGTGGACTGTAGCAACATGGCGGGACTGGTCACAGTGGTTATGCAAACTCCAACATAATGTTACTTCCCCTTTATATTGATACAGTCTTTGCAATATTCCTACGAGGACGATGGTATTGTAGCCACCAAAGTATTAACGGGGAAGATGACATGGGTCAGAGGTGAGTACAAGTTTTGATGTGAAACAATACGAACTATAAAAAATCTGAGGAGTGATTGGGTGTATTGTCAGGGGTTAAATGGTTATAAGGGATACCAATTAAGAAGGATGGTACAATAGCTCTATTTATTCTTCGAACAGTCGACCTACACAATGTCATCTGCTCTTTAAACTAAGGACCATATCCACGCAAAACAGACCTTTAAACAAAAGAATTATTAAGGTCATTAAAAAATATTGTCTATTTTGAATGTCGTTGTACTGAAGAAGCTCTGTTGATCATAGATAAAGAATATCATACTTACCAAAATAGAACAAGCCAATATAACCAAGAACAAATAGCTTAACAACGATCATGTCGACCGATTTACAGTTATGGTAAATTGAGGTCACTTTATGTTTCTATTTTGTTCCCAAATGTACGTGTACAGGCTAGTCATTCAAAAATAGAATGAAACGATTGTGTATATATGTGTTTATCTCGCAAAGACTAGAGATTCGTGTTTAAAAGGTTAAAGATGTCAGTCATTGACAATTCTATATTAGTGAAATCAAAGAACGACCCAGCTAGTACCGTGTGATCAACATACAGCTTTTCAAGCAAATTTGGTCGTTATAGAGCAACGTTCAATGGATCATCCTGTGAAACAAGTGTAGTAGACGCGGATCACTCATGTGTGTCGCCCGCGAAACTGCTGGCTGACGTAAAGGATGCTGGGATCGCCCTCTTACTAGGAGGCCGCCATATTGGAAAAACTATTGGCAGAACGTTACACAAATTACTTCATTCTAGAAGGTATTCAGCGCTCGACAAAGTTGGTAAGTTATTATATACTTTATATTAGTCCATTGTAAGGGTTGTAGCGGGTTCAACACTGGTGGCAGCGGTTTAAAAAGCTCAGAATCGCCGATCTTCGAAGACGCTACCACGTTCCCTATTGCGCAATACAGCGCAGCACCAGTGCATTCAAAAAAACCCTGTAGTACTTCGAACCTGATTTGGATCGCTCGAGCAGTGTTACAACATCATTGTAGGATTGGTTTCATCGTAGATTTGTCTAATTAAACGATTTTAGGCAATTTTTGTTTGGTGAAACGTCTGCGCATGCTCACCGGAAACTAACCTTTTTCCGATAGTTTGCAAAGTGTAAACATCCGTTTCGTGGAAATACAGCACTTTCAATTGTTTAATTTATTTGTGTAAGTTTACGAATGTCCCTAAACATGGACAATCAGCCTAGTAATCTTCCTTGGGGGCCAGTGGCAATAAACTTTGCTTCTGTGGAACAATTAATACAAATACCTGGTATAAAATTCAAGTTGGCTTCTGCAATTGTTGCTGTACGGGAGAGTAGCGGCAACCTAAATAAAGAGGTATTAGAAACAATTGCCCGTAGGTCTTTTTCAGAAGAGGTATTGAGCCAAATAGATTTTACCAAAAATGCTAAACTAGCCCAAATTAAGGCGGAAAGCTCAGACCTTGAGGATTCTGATGAATTTTCAAGGGGGGAAATGCATGTCCATTCCCCGCCGGGGTCTAAAGATACCCCACCCCTTTACGGTGATATACTGACAGTTCTCGCTTCAGCCCGTAAACTGTTGAAGGAGGGAAAAGAGGGCATGATGGAAGATTTGTCTAAACAGGCGGGCCCAGAACAGGTAAAAAATCCTGACTGTGAAACCAAACAGGTCTACTCGGCTAAATCCTCTCAATATTACCAACTACCTACTGGCCCGGATAAGGTAAGTGATTTTCCTTCTGGTGATTTTACTGAAACTGATCAAAGTAGCTCTGATGATGACAGCTCAAGGAAATTGCACCGCTCCAAGCCATCACGCAAGCCGAAAACTGAAGGTTCGGTTAAACAAAAGCCGAAACGTTCAGTTGTTACTCTTCCAAAGAATCTAACCTATGATGGGAAAGGTAACTGGAAGGCTTTTAAAATGCAATTTACCAGGTATGCAAAGGCGTATGACTGGACCGAGCAAGAGTGCCTAAACTGCCTCTGCTGGAGCCTAAAGGGAAAAGCGCTTGATTACTATGCGATAATCAGCGATAGGTCAGAACCTTTGACTTTTGGTGCTTTATTGAAAAAGCTGGGAGACCGACTTGGTGAACGCGAAGTGCCGGCTGCTGCTCAGGTAAGATTTCAGCAAGCCACCCAAAACCAGGGTGAGTCATTGGAAGACTGGGCAGACCGAGTTCTGACTTTGGCTGCCCGAGCGTACAAGGATCTTCCGGATAAGTTCTGCACTGAACAGGCCGTTAATCGTTTTTGCCAGGGTATGGTTGATAAAGATGCAGGGCACCATGTCTGTATGCAAGAACCGCATACCGTGCAACATGCTATCCAGCTGGTCCGTAAGTATCAGCAAGTACACATAGCAATGTACGGTAAGTCTAAGGCTGATCGCCAAAAACGGCGTACCGAATCAGATGATGACCTGTTTACTGTAAACCAAGTTTTTCAAAAACCTTCCAAGCCACCGCAAGAGCCAGAATTTATGAAGGCCCTTAAGGATCTGGAGGAACGTCTCCAGAAATCAATCCTGGAAAACAGGGGGCGAGGGAGAGGTCGACCATCGCGGTCAAGTGGTTGTTTTTACTGTGGTGAACAAGGTCATTTTAGACGAAATTGCCCAAAACGCAATGTACAGTTAAACTCCAAGGGGTCGGGCAGTACGGCCGAACCCCGACCCAATCCTCAGAATTAGGCCTGTCCAATCCGCTTACATGCCAGATCCAAGTGTCAGTTAACAGGGAACAGTTAAAAAACAGTACAGTTGAACTTCGGGAGCTTGGTACCCAGGGGGACTCATTGCAAAAACCATGCAATGATCATTTTATCAATACGGATACATACGTAGATAATTTTTTTGATACAGTAGCACCTCAACATCATGGCCATCTTGAAAACCAAGGTCAAAAACTAAGTCCTATTCATCTTAACAGCAAGGACACACCAAATCATAACATTTTTTCAGCTACAGTCAACACTCAAGAGTATGGTACCTTCAACAACCAGTGCCAAAAACTTGGCCAAACAGGTTCTCCACCGACTCAAAGTAGTTTGGTATCAGACAATAGCATTCTTAAGAATACAGACAATCCCCGACAGCATGGTACCCAAAGTGATCAATTGTAAAAACAAAGCAATAAGGGAAAACCCGACGACATGGCATCCGAAAATCCGGTTTTGACCAGTACAGTTGATACTCGACACCATGGTCCCCAACAAAACCAAGTGCCAAAACAGGACTTTTCAGTTCCTAATGGTGGTCAAGGGGTAGAAGAAGTACTTGTATGTCAAATAAAGTCAGCATCTGAATTTTCCATGCCAATTCAACTCAACGACCGTCAACTTTCGGCAGTTGTAGATACTGCTGCCCAAGTCACTATAATATCTGACTCTGTTTACAATTCCCTGAAAAATCCTCCACCAAAAATTAAGGTGGTGAAACTTCTAACTGCTGGGAGAGAAATGGCTATGTCTGGTTTCATTGCAGGTCCTTTCAAAATCAGGATAGGGACACGTTGGTACAAAGAGACCTTATACGTAGGTCCCATTGAGCAAGATATGCTATTTGGTATCGACATCTTAAGAAGGGGTCAAGCTGTTCTCGATATGGGTAGGGGTGTGCTGCATTTTGATGGCATGAGGATAGCGCTTGATGAGGCATCATATGGGGACAAGCCCCAGGTTGCTAGAGTTACTGTTGCTAAGCGCGTGGTGGTACCTCCTCATTCTGTAGTACGATAACAGTGTAAAATGGAAACACCACTACCTGATTATGTCATTGAACCAGATGAAAACTTGGGATTTCTTGCCCCTAGAGTTGTAAGAAATGGAAAATCAGATCCCATGGTATGTTTAATTAATCCGGGAGACAGGTATCGATTAGTCAAAAAAGGAAAGGATTTAGGCAAGGCATATGCCATATCTGACACTCTGGCTGAGGAGTCTGCGGAGGGGGTACGGGTCTATCAGGTAGGTGAGGTCTCAGAAAATGAGACAGATAAACACCAAGGTGTAGAACAGGATATCAAAACTGGTATCCCAGAGCATTTAAAATCCGTCTGGGAAGAAGCAAGCCAACGCTTAAACAAGGAACAAAGTTCAGAACTTGAGGAAATCCTGATTGAATATCAGGATGTCTTTGCCAAAGACGAATTTGATCTAGGTCATTTTGATGCTATTGAGCACACAATAGATACAGGTGATGCTAAACCTACAAAACAAAGGTTGCGCCGCACACCTGCATGTTTTGCGGGGGAAGAGGAAGCTCACTTGCAAAAAATGCTCAAAGCTGGAGTTATTCAAGAGTCCACATCTGATTGGGCATCGACACCAGTTCTCATCAGAAAGCGCGATGGCTCAGTTCGTTGGTGCCTGGACTTCAGAGCTTTGAATGCATCCTCAACCAAAGATGTCTTCCCATTACCTCTAGTGGATGACTGCCTAGATACGCTGGCTGGTAGTGTTTGGTTCTCTAAACTAGATGCCAATTCTGCGTACTGGCAAGTGCCTATCCGGGAAGAAGACCGGAAGAAAACGGCATTCATCACTAAGTACGGATTGTATGAACATGTGCGTATGGGTTTTGGACTTTGCGGAGCTCCAGCCACATATGCGCGTGTCATGTATCTTGTATTGCGTGGTTTGTCATGGAAGATCGTCTTGGCATTCCTAGATGATATTTTAGTGCTAGGGTCGAGCTTCCAGGATCACCTCCAAAACTTGAGGGAGGTCCTGGAGAGGTTCAAACAGTATGGGTTAAAACTAAAACCCAAGAAATGTTCATTGTTTCAGAAGGAGGTTGAGTTTCTGGGGCGTAGAGTTACAGGTGATTCCTTGCAGATGTCCGACACTGACATCCAAGTAGTGAAAGATTGGCCACCTCCAAAATCAGCCAAGGAGGTAGAGAGATTCATGGGGCTGGCCAATTACCACAGGGGATTTGTGAAAAACTTTTCACAAATTGCCGAACCTCTTTATGCTGTCACTCGGAAAAAACAATTCGAGTGGACTGAGAAACAGGCGGAAGCATTTGAGTTTCTAAAACAAGCTCTCATTTCACCACCTGTATTAGCGTTGCCGAATCTCAAAGATGAATTCATTCTAGACACTGATGCCTCTAATTATGCAATCGGAGCTGAACTCATTCAAGTGCAGCAAGGCATGGAAAAAGTCATCGCCTATGGCAGCTTTGCTCTAACAAAGGAGCAACGTCGGTATTGTACAACCAGGAAAGAACTTCTGGCGGTGGTGCGTTTTACAAGACAGTTCAGGCACTATTTACTAGGCAAACCATTTACGGTTAGGACTGACCATTCAAGCTTAAGATGGCTTATGAACTTCCGGGAACCGCAAGGTCAGTTGGCGAGATGGTTGGAACAGCTATCTCAATATAATATGGTGTTGAAACACCGGGCAGGTCGTGAACACGGTAACGCGGATGCATTGTCCAGAATGCCGGCTGTAGAGGGGACATGCGAAGGTCACAGTGCCGGGGTGCGACCTGGTAATTTACCATGCGGTGGGTGCCAATATTGTGTTAGGGCTCATGAAACAAATTGGGCAGTCTTCCAAGAAGAAGTAGATGATGCAGTGCCATTGGTGACAAGATCAGCTTTGACGGTTTCCGCTGTTGTTGGCCACTCCAGCGATGGTCAAACTGTGAGGACCCATGGGGGCACAGGTGAAAACATCTACGGGATTGATTGGGGAAATTCAAACAGCCTGAACAGCGACAGTGGCAAGCCAGTCTTGAACCAAAAAGGGTTTCATCTAGATAACTCAGAATCAGAGATTCTTGGCTGTTGCACAACTCAGCAGCATTTAGAATCTGGTGCAGTATGTCAAGACGACATAGAAGTTTTGCAGTCTGTAATCGACAACATTCCATGGCAAACTGAAGAACCTGCAGGTTGCTATGGAGTGGTAGGTGTTAACATGGTTACTACCCGGGGTAAGGCAAGGGATAATGCAGCAGTAGACCAGGGTGGATCGGATGTGCCGAAAACAGACTCCGACGCTCCGCTAAAGCCAGTGGATGGTGATACCGCTGACAATAGGTCGAAAACAGGGCCTTTGCCAGTCAGATCTAAACAACCTCTTGTGACTCAGACAGACGACGACAGTGGTGAGTCGGATAAAGATAATGACACAGACTTACCAGGTGTAAGCAATCGAACCTTATATAGCTGGGGCTTTTCTTTAGATGAGCTAAAACAGGCTCAATGGTCTGACGAAGACCTTCGGGTTATAATTGAATGGTTAGACGATATTCGGGAGCCAGATCCATCTGAATTGTTCCGAGCTAGTCCCGCGCTTAAATCTTATTGGCTGAATAGGGAAGAATTCTGTTTATCCAGGGGGTTTTGTACCTAAATGACCCAGATACAGATGACAAAAGACTTGTCTTGCCAAAAGAGCTACGAGAGATTGCAATAGGGTTAAATCATGACCTCCCCTCTTCAGGTCATCAAGGGGTAGGGAGAACTAAAGAAAGACTTAGAGAAAAGTACACATGGTATGGGCTCAAGGATGATGTGACCAGGTATATATCAGGGTGTGCTGTTTGTAATCAAAACAAGAAGACAAGCAGGCATGGCCGTAGCCCTTTGTCCGAACACCAGGCAGGGGTGCCCATGGAACGGGTGCACCTTGATTTCTTGGGGCCTCTCCCAAAAACTTCTCAAGGTAATGAGTATGTCTTGATGATGGTGGACCAGTTCACCAAATGGGTCGAGTGTATACCCTTACCAACTCAGTCAGCAGAGGATACAGCTAGAGGTGCGGTTAATCATTTTTTTGTGAGATTTGGTGTACCTTTTGAAATTTTTTCAGACCAGGGCAGAAACTTTGAATCTAAACTATTCACTGAAGTATGCTCTGTTCTAGAAATTCACAAAGCACGAACCACACCATACCGACCCTCTAGTAATGGACAAGTGGAGAGGTATAACAGAACCTTAATGGACGCTGTGCGTTGTTTCATAGGCAAATCCCAAAACAAATGGGACCAGTACTTGCCACAATTGGCCGGCGCTCTTCGTGCTTCGGTCAATCGTATGACAGGGTTTACACCAAATAAGATGATGTTGGGTAGGGAAGTAAATACTCCAGCTAGTTTGATGTTCCCACAGGGTCAAAATAAACAGGTAAGTCCAGATGAACATGTTACATCGCTGGTAACAAGTCTACAGCAGGCTCATGAAGTTGCTAGGAAAACACTAAAAACTAGCACAAAGAGAATGAAACGTGACCATGATTTGAGATTATTTGAAAGATCTTACCAGGTAGGTGATGCAGTCTATGTCCTTGACACAGCGGCCGTAAAGGGTAAGTGTAAGAAGCTATGTCCGCCTTGGAAAGGGCCCGGGGTAATCGTCACAAGATTGTCGTCTTATCTTTTCAGGGTGAAGCTTAGGAATGTAGTGTTTGTCGCTAATCATGATCGATTAAAACCATGTCGAGACAGACAGTTGCCAAGCTGGATCAAACACTGGAAGGCTAACCCCGAGGGCACTAAAACTGCCAGAGGGGACGACCGAGTCTATTGCTTTTGCAGAAAACAATGGCAGGGGAGATTCATGATACAATGTGATCATTGCGAGGAATGGTTCCATGGATCATGTGTGGATATTACTCCGACAGATGCCTTGAACATTGGCATGTACCAGTGCGCGGATTGTAAGGGTAGAACATAATCAGGGACGTGGTAAGTTATTTAAATTCTCTTCTTTCTATTTGCAGATAAGATGGCAAATCATGAGCAAAATCTCAAGGAGATACAAGACCTTTCCAAGGTTGGTAGGCTGTCTCCAACAGAACCACTGGTGACCACACTAACTATGTGCCCACCAGAATTCCGTCAGCAGGCCGAGGCTACATTGCTGAGCCAGGTCGAACTGGCAAAGTCCAGAAATTCCAAGAAAGCTTGGCTTAAAAAACTGTCAAGGGACCTCTTGGAGCTCAACTTCCATAACAGGTCATGGCTGGAAGCTAATGTGGCACCACTCCCTCCGCCGAAGCAACGCACTTGGAGTGAGGTAGTCCAGGGCCCCAGCAAGGATATAAGAATTCAATCAAATCCTGAAATCGAAAGGATTGAGCAGCTGGTATCAGGGAAAGCAGCATCGTCTCTGTTGGAGGGGGAGGAAGAGATGGAGTTGGATTTGACCGAGGAAGATGAGTCTCGTCTGTTGGAAGATGATGTCCAGTTGGTGAACGCGCCAGACAGACCTAGGACTCCGGAACGTACGCCAGCTGGCACTAAACCTGTCAGCCCAGTTAAGCCATGGGTGAAGGATATTCCAAAGGGCAAAGCTTCTTCTGAACAGCCTAAAACCAAGGAAAAGTCTAGGGAATCCCCAAAACGTCAGGATTACCGAGATAGTGCCTGTGAGGCCCACAAAGAAGGGCATGAAGAGAGCCGGAGAGAATCCCGGAAGGACAAGCATGTCGACCGAGGTCAGGAGAGTAGGGGAAACCCAAAGCAGCCCCATAAGCAAGGGCATTCATCAGGCAATAGGGGCAACTCGGGCCCAATCAGACCGAGACCCCCCGATAACCGAGGTCATGGTATGTCAGACAGGCAGCGTCAACGAGATGACAGCCACAGGCATAGGGAGGAGCAGCCGAGAAAACGGAGCCCCTCGCAGCAGGCAGGCCAGGAGTCTGGCAAGCGTCCTAAATCGGCGCTGCCTAGATGCCCAATTCAAGGATGTAGTGACAGAATGGAGGAAAAACCTGCCTTCAAAAAACATCTGCCATTGCTATTTCATCCTGCGCTGAATGGCACGGAAGTTGCTGAGAGGAGGAGGACGGCTCTTGTCCATCTCCAGCGAATGCTGGTGGGAGCTCACAAGACGCTGAATAGTTTGGTGACGCTGGCTGAAAGTATTGGGGAGTTTTCTGAAACTAAAACTCCTGTAACTGACCTACAGCAGGGCATGCGTGAGCTGGGAGAGGTGCTGAACAAGCGTGAGGAGGATTTGACGCTCCGTAATCATGGAAGCAGTGTTCTTTCCTTAATCGAGTGGAGCAGGCTCATTTCTTTGGTTTCGTTGCTAAGGCCGGAACAGCGGGACACCTTCAGGGAGCTATTCGAACCGTCTGAAGAGGAACAACTTCTACTGCCTAAACTCGCAGTTGGATTTGACAGCCATCGTCATTTAGACCGGACAATGGAGAAACTAGGGAAAAGAGAGAAGAATCTCTCCAGTATTCTGGATGGCTCGTCAACTTTACCAGAATATGAGATTGAGGTACCAAGGGTCATTGGCGTGTTTTGTGACCCAGAAACTTACCCTTCTAAAACAGACATAAAGAACTGGGTCAGCCAAGGAGTTTGTCCTGCTATTGGATGGCATCCCCGGAAAAACTCAGGGACTGAAGAGGACTGGAGACGGTTCAGGGATCGCCTGAATATGCCCGAAGTGGTTGCTCTAGGGGAAGTTGGCTTGGAGCGCAATGAGCCACCAAATCAGTGGTATACCCAGATGTTGAATCTGGAGAAGGCGTTAGATTGCTTAGGACCAAACCATGTCCTAGTGTTACATTGCAGGAGTGTGGGGACGGAATCCGACGAAGCATGGCTGACTGTCCTCATGATTCTGAAGGCGCATCGGTCAGTGGGACGGGAACACCTTATCCACTGCCATTGCTTTACGGGCAGTCGCTCACTAGCAGAGAGATGGATTGCGGAGTACCCAAGCACGTACTTCGGTTTCACTTCGGTGGTGTCCAAATATAAGGAGCCTGGGGACCATGACAGGTTGGATTGGATAAGGCATGTTGATCCGGACGAATTCTCCTAGAGACTGATGCTCCATACTTTCCGGTTCCTGGTGCAGCCCTTCGAAGGTCGACACCAGCTGCCTTGGGTACACCGCAGCTGAGGTAGCCAAGATCCGCAGTGAGCCATGGAGAGATCTTCTTCAAAGAGCCGCCACCAACACGGAACGGCTCTATGTCAGAAAGATGCCTCCAGAGTTGGCCTAAGCAGGGCCTAATATCGACTAGGCTTCACCTAAACTGTGAAGGCTGGTTCCTGGTCAAGGAAGGTGCGGCTTTGCCGGGAGACTCCAGGTTGCCCAGGGTAGAAAAAATATGCGGACAACCTAGTGCTAGTACTGGTTTGAACCCAGGACATCCAACCTACAACGTTTGGTTGGAACATCAAACATGGCAGGCTCAGACATTTCCGAGAGGCTGATACAGTTGACATAGATGCACTCCCTTATAGGGTTGGGAGGAGTGTAGTAGACGCGGATCACTCATGTGTGTCGCCCGCGAAACTGCTGGCTGACGTAAAGGATGCTGGGATCGCCCTCTTACTAGGAGGCCGCCATATTGGAAAAACTATTGGCAGAACGTTACACAAATTACTTCATTCTAGAAGGTATTCAGCGCTTGACAAAGTTGGTAAGTTATTATATACTTTATATTAGTCCATTGTAAGGGTTGTAGCGGGTTCAACACAAGGACAATTTCATGCAGAATACCAACAGCGGTTTAAAGAACATTTTAAGGCCCCATTTACAGAACAATATGCGATATGTAGGGAACGTATGCTCAGATCAGATACTTGTGTAAATTACGCTAAGATTTGTTATTGAACTGCAATGTAAAATGAAATATTCTTACTGTATCCTGGGACGATGTTTTCTTTCAAAACACGTACACTTTAGACTTTCAGTCGCGTCATACTTCCACACATTGGAGTATGTAGAACAGTTTTATACCTTAAGAAAATGTCGTTCATTTGCAACAAAACTGATAAAGGTTGTAGTAGAAACGACGTCTCGTATATATACCACCACTGAACAACGTTAACTTCACGAAGCTCTCTTTAAGGTAGGAACCAAAACCATTGAACGAATTAGCGGCAACCCGTGAATGAATTTATCAAAACGTCAACGTTGCTATCTTTCTAAAGACAAGTTCTAATCATACTGAAAGGTTTAGTACGAAAGACCCGTGGTGACATTTCAACTTCATTATATCACGCTTTCTGCTTCATGATTTCACGATTTCTACTACATAATTCACAATTTCTGCTTCCTGATTTCACGATTTCCACTTCACGAATTCACGATTTCACGGATTCACGATTTCCACTTCACGAATTCACGATTTCCACTTCAAGAATTCACGATTTCATAATAGTACAATTTCAACTTTTCGCGCCTTTATTGGTCACATGATGTATGACGTAGAAAATCGCGGGTGATATTCGTTACATGTAAGATGGCGTGTTATATATTTGCACAACCAGGTTTAGGTACTGAAAGTGGAAACCGGCCGAAAATGCCTCAACTGATGAGGAAATAGACTTACAAACAAAACTTTTAGAATGCATTATTGCTTTAAATGTGAAATTGTTCCAGTCCCTTTTTTTCGGTTTTAGTAAGCTCCCAATCTTTGTTCTATTAAATGAAAAGCGATGCATCTTATTCACATGTAAGCTATTGCCACCTGCTGTGTAAATGGTATGCAAACTGAGTTGATCAAGGGAATGGCCTTACCACAAAAAAGCGGCTTAGATGTTTTACTACGTTACAGGCGTGGAAAGGATATGCATACAAAATAAAAATTCAATCCATGCAAGCATTCTCTTTTACATGAACGGAAACCAATGTGTCTGTGGACGGAAAGACGGATTCCAAAATAACGGAAAGACAGACAAACAACTGCAAGGCTTAATGCCCCGTCGCCATAAATGGCGGGGGCATAATAAACATACTTATATATTTTGGAATTGTCTAATAAAAGTATAGCTACTTGGGCATCTTATTGTATTCATACATGTTTTAGTGTTGAAAGTATCCAAGACTGTGTTGGTACAGGCACCAATATCTCTCCCCAACCTCCACACAGACGTATGCAGGAGTATAGACTCATCCTCGGTAACCCAGGCCATTCATTACGTATACACTTCATCGAATGGAGAGTAACTGAATGGATTGGCCAATTGGAAATAGTGAAATCAAGAAATCATGAAATCGTGAAGTTTAATGGTGAAATCGTGAATTCGTGAAGCGGAAATCGTGAAGTTAAATAATGAAATCGTGGAGTCCTAAATTCGTGGTGGAAATCGTGAAATCAGGAAGCAAAAATCGTGAATTTGTGTATTCATGAAGTGGAAATCATAAAGCAGAAAGCTTGAAATAATGAAGTTGAAATGTCACCACGTGTCTTTCGAGTTTAGCATGTTAAATGATTCCAAATAATGTCTCAAAATCAGCTTGAAATGTGCAAACCTCTTTAGTTACAGGAAATATATCAAAGCTAGCACATGGACCTTTGCTTTTTAATTGCTGAATTTGAAGTTTTGAAAAATCAGGGTTTAATAAACTTCTACATTGTAGTGGCATGCTATTCCAGTCAAAGATGTTCGAAAGAAAAGCTTTTGCCGATTTGACCTTTGACTACGAACTTATCAATTTTACATGTCTATACAGGAGTTAAATTACGATACATAGGTAAATCAAAATCTAATCGGGTGTTTTCTTCGTTTTTGGTTTGGTTTAGAATACTCACAGTTTAGGTCATAGAGCGACTTTCCCAGTTGTTAGTGACGGATGAAAAGCCCGGCCCCCGCTCCGGGCATTGTTTCGAGCCATAAATAGCTTCCTCTCGTATAAAATTGTACATCCTAAGCCCTGGATTTGTGGACACAATATCTTACCTATCTGACTTCAACTTTACACTTATTCACAATGGTATGTATATTTATCCGCATATAGACATGAATATCATAATCTACTTGTTACATACTCTATCCTCAGAAGAAACGCCCGCCCGCCCGCATATCTCAATTGGGAGAGCGCAGATCTAGGGATCGCGGGGTCGTGAGTTCGATCCCCGGGCGGGGTGTATGTTCTACGCGACGATTTTATAGAAAGCATGGTGTCTGAAATAATTCGTCCTCCACCTCCGATCCATGTGGGTAAGTTGGTAGTTACTTACGGAACACAGTTCTGTACTGGTACAGAATCCAGGAGCACTGGTTAGGTTAACTGCCCGCCGTTACATAACTGAAATACTGTTGAAAAATGGTGTTATACCCAAAACAAACAAACAAAAGTATTGACCTATAAAGGGACTATAAATTCTTGGTCATTTCAAAACCTTAAATATCTCATCATGTTCAAGAACTACTGCACGTTCTGTTTTTGATTTTGATGTCCGAGTACTAAATTTGCACAATAGTTTTAGCCAATTTGTTTCCAGGTGTTTATCCTTGAAGCCTACCATTGCAAAAGCGGGGAATAACTTCGATAATTATACATGGTTTATACTCATTTTAGGGCTGTTTCTGAAGAATATCGAAACTCTAGACAAAACCAAGATCAAGTGACCGGACCCCTTCATTACCACATTGAAAATATGTAGTGAACTATGAGCCCCCTTCTAAAGATACATATGTCTACAGTAGACATATGTATCTTTTGAAAGGGGATCATATTTCACTTCATATTTTCATTTTGGACTCGTATAGGATGAAAACAAGGGTTTTTATCAATCTGGTCATATTTTTGTCCCAGGTCCGATACTCGTGCCTGTGGGTACAGGTAGAAATAGGCAGTGGCTAGAGAACCGAAACGGTTCCCTAGACAGCGAACTTATTCGTCCGGAACCGGTTCCTTAGCCAAAGTACTGTGCATAGGCTAGGAAACCGGAATTTTATTTCTATGCATAATGCTGCGCCGGAATTCATTCACTTTGTTTCTTTTGGTAAGTATTATGCATATTATTATCTTAATTAATTTTACCATTTCTTTGCATCATTTACCTGCGCACGGTACTTTGGCTAGAGAACTAAGTTGTATACAAATGTATAAAGTTTCAAAGCTATAGTAAAGTATTCAAAACAGAACTTTAAATAAAAAGAACAACCAAGAAGTATTGATTTTCTAGGTTTCAAAGGCCCTTAATCCTGACAAAATGCATGAGAGAGTAACGTTTTTTTTTTTTTTATCTATTTCTATTTACTAATCTAATGATAGTAAACAAGTGTACAATGATTCAAAACTATAACTCTTAAGAATTCAAGAAAAGTGAACCTAAATAACACGAAATACAATTTTTCTAACTACATAAAGGGCCATAATGCAGATAAAATGCATATTAGACTTATGGCTCTTGGCCTTCATGATAATAACAAGTGTACAAAGTTTCCTGAAAAAATGCTTATCAGAGTTATGGTTCTTGTCCTACGTAGCCACCTAATTATGGATAGTGAACAAGTGTGCAAAGTTTCAAAGCTATCGTTGTTCTAGTTTTCCTCAAGATTGGGCCAAAATTGTAGCATCAACAATAAAATTATGGATGACAGACGACAGATGTCAGATTGTAACATATAAACTCAATCTTGAATCTTTGATTCGTGTGAACTTGCAAATCAACATTATATCAACTCACAAATTGGTTTCTAGAATGTTTATAATGTTTCTTTCTACGAAATAGCCAGTAACCTAGATTTTATGCATAGATAACTCTAGTTTTGCATCTGCCATTGATTCATAAATCCTGGTAATTATTGTAAATCAGGTAGAAATCAGATGTGTGTTTATTGAATACAGATGACCACATTTACTGCCACTGTAACGTCATATGTTATCTGTTGACAATGCTAACTTTCATACTTCATACTTCGTGGGGCGGGGCGCAAGGATACTTCAAAACATTAAGAAAAATAAAATAAAAGAATCTAAGAGTAGTTTTAGGAGCATGGGGGAGGAGGCGTACCACCCAAACAAAAACCCCTGGTGAACAACTTCACATGCGGAATAATATTTCTAAAGGCTTTCAGGACTCAAAGTCAGATACTTGCCGAGTAACGTTCTCGTGTTTCATGATCATACTAGGCCAAATATTTTTGAGATATGTGGGACATAAACTTGAAGTTCCCTTATGTTTAGTAAATTAAGGGCCATATAACTCTGGCCTGGTTAACAAAACACCAGGAGCACCAAAGGGGAAACAAAATGACTTCTAAGAGTGATATACGATCACCTGCTTTTGTTTTGTTTTTGTTTTTTTTACCAAAGATGCTTAAAGGTGGTCAATTATATTTGAGCAACATTTTATGACATTTTTAAGTTTTCATGTATTGTGATAGAGATTTATTTAAGGAACAAAAAGACCCATTTACACAGCGTTAGATTCCTGTCAGAAATATGTATTTTACTACTTTATTTGAAATTTTGCAATTACCTCCCTTAATATAAAAGTATTTAAAAAGTGGATTATTCCTTTTGGTTTCAATATAAATTCAAGTTTTGCATTTGCATTTGACATATAATGGGATATTTGAAATACCTGAAGCAAAAGCCAAGTTTTAAAACAGTGTGTAGCTTAGGAAAAATACCATTTTTCAGTCTATCTTGGTTGCGCAACCGAGATAGGCAAAGGGAGGTAATAATAAAACTATAAACGTGCTTTTCTAATGAATTTTGGCAAAATACTAGTAGACTGTATATACTAGTCAATGCAAATCTTTTAAATATTTAATACAATAGTGCTCATATTCATATTATTCCTGAGGCAAAATATGTTTACAAAACAATGTACATGTATTAAATTTATACTTATGCTAAAATAACGCTATCTTGGCAGGAAAATCAAGTTTTAGTAATACTTCCAGTGGAAATCTAACACGTATGAAAATCTGTTGGCACAAATAAGTGTAAATGATTAGCTATTCAAGTTTTTAACAAAATCTGATTAACCACCTTTAAGTTATATGAAGACAAATATTTGGGCCAAGATTCATAAAATGTTGGATGAAAATGTAGCGTCTTGAGTGTTGACATTTATTTTTCTATGACTTGATATAAAGTGGCCTAGATTTTACCACAGATGCCCCTCCCCCCCCCCCCTCCCCCCACCCCTACCCAAACACACACTTTCAAATCTGGTGAAGACTACACAAAGACAAACAGTCTGACCATTTTTCCAGTATACTGGGCAAAAATAATATGGTCGTTTTGTTTTTGCTACGATCTGAGCTAGTGGCCTAGTTTTGGCGACCTGAGCTAGTGGCCTGGCTTTGGCGACCTGAGCCAGTGGCCTAGTTTTGGCGACCTGAGCTAGTGGCCTAGTTTTGGACTAGACTAAGGATGACCCAGTTGCTCATTTGACCTATATGTAAGGTAAACAATTAGAAAAGGTATCTTGTAGAAATGGTAACTGATATAGCCTCTAAAGTGTTAACATTTTTTTCTAAGATTGGATCTTGTGTGCTTTGACCAAATTTCGAACTTATCGTAGTTCATAAAGACAAACATTGCATTTTCTATGATTTTACCTTGAAGTTTTTACAACAGATGACCAAGTAAAACCACTGGAACAAACTTGAGAGAGGTCCATGCCAGGGTGCTACAGACCAAGTTTAGAGTAATTTCGACTAGTAGTTTCAGAGAAGATAGTGGTTTGTAAAACACATATGCCACAACCCTCCCCTCCCCCGCACGATGGCCTATCAGAGGCAAATAAGTATGTGATTTTGTACGATGTAACCTTGACCTTTGACCTAACCACCTTTGAAACAACAGGGTCATCTACTGACGGCATGTAACCATCATAATTATGAACATTGACAGTAGAAGTGCGAAAGCAATTTTTTTTTCAGCTTACTGACCACAGGCAGTCATGCTATGGAGTTTGACAAGTGTATGCCAAGTTCTTCATTAGTAAATTAGCAAAAACTTTTTTCAGTCTCGAGGTCACTGTTACCTTGACCAGCTACTGACCACAGACAATTATCTTATGAAACTTGACAAACGTGCGACCAAGCACTCTCTAGTCAGACAGCTTGACCAGCTATGAGCAAAACAATATGACCCCTCTTTTTTCGAATGGAGCATAAAATGTTATAGACAACTGACGCAGAATGATGAACCTGAATCATCCACCTATACAAAAGCCTGATGTAACGGAAGTTGAATACAAACACTATATAAATACAATCTGGTGTTCCTCAAGTAATCTGACTGAAACTTGCTAGGTGGCATTTCCTTACTGCAGTTAACATTTCTACTATATTTTATTTAAAGGCACTAAGCTTTGCTAAAACTGATCTTTCGTTAAAATTGAAGTTTGGTCATATTATGAATAAGTCTGGACTGGAACCACGGACCGCTGCGGCAAACGCCACAGAGGAATGCGTTTTAGCTATCGTTAAATATAATGGAAGGCGAAAACCTTTGACCATGAGTTGTGACCTTGACCTTTATTGAACATGGCTGACTCATTAACTCTGCACACTGTCTTGATGAGGTGATCATTTCATCCAAGTTTCATGAAAATCCTCCAAGGGGTTTAGGAGACACAGAGCGGACACAAAAATGGAAGGCTCAAACCTTTGACCTTGAGTTGTGACCTTGACCTTGAGCCGACATGGCTGACTCATGAGTCCTGCACAGTCTTGATGAGGTGATCATTCGACCCAGGTCTCATAAAAATTCTTCAAGAGGTTAAAGTTATATGGAGACACAATTGTTACCGACGGATGGACGGACAGAGACCATTCCTATAACCCCCACCACATGCGATTAAAAATTAGTAGCAAGAGGGTCATGATGACCCTGGATCGCTCACCTGAGTAATATGAGCAACATGTTTCAAATGTTAAACTGATGCTAAAATATTAAGAAAGTCAGTAGGTCACATTCATGGTCAATGAAAATCAGTTTTACGTTCGGTGTGCAAAACTGTGTATGTAATCAAAATTTCAAGGCTGTATCTTAAAAAACAAGAAAGTAGGTCAGCAGGTCAAGGTCACAGTCAAGTGACATCATATTACTTGGGGTCATCAGGTAATTATAATTATAGTCTTGGAAATAGGATCAGATAATTTTTTAGGTATTTTTTCCTAAATAACTCATATAATAAGTAAGTGACCCCAGGGAGGGGCCTCGTTTAACCCCAGGGACATAATTTGAAAAATTTTGGTAGAGGACTACTAGGCCATGCATCATACCAAATATCAAGAGCCTAGGTCTTGTGGTTTCAGACAAGAAGATTTTTTCAGTTTTTTCCTATATAAATCTATGTAAAACTTGGGACCCCCAGGGTAGGGCCTCTTTTCACCCCAGGGGTACAATTTGAACAATTTTGGTAGAGGACCATAAGACAATGCTACAAACCAAATATCAAAGGCCTATGTCTTGTGGTTTCAGATAAGACGATTTTTAAACTTTTTTCCTATATAAGTCTATGTAAAAGTTTGGACCCCCGGGGCGGGGCCATATTTGATCCTTGGGGCATAATTTGAACAATCTCGGTGGAGGACCACTAGATGATGCTACATACCAAATATCAAAGCCCTAGGCCCTGTGGTTTTGGACAAGAAAATTTTCAAAGTTTTCCCTATACAAGTCTATATAAACCATGTGGCCCCCGGGGCGGGGCCATATTTGACCCAAGGGGTGCAGTGGTTCGCGAGAAAAGCGCCTTCATGCAAAAAGTTAACATTGGCCCCTGTGACCTTGACCTTTGACCCCAAAGTCATTAGGGGTCGTGTACTAAATAAGTGCTATCAGCACATGAAGTTTGAAGGTCCTAGGTGCAGTGGTTCGTGAGTAAAGTGCCTTCATGCAAAATGTTAATGTTGTGACGAACTAACGAACAGACGGACAGTTGAAAACTAATATGCCTCCCTTTGGGGGCATAAAAAAATCTATATAAGTCCACACAAACCTCCTTATCAGGTAGAGATAAGTCAAAATACACCTAAAAATTGGATGTAACATGCATGTTGTACCACAGAAAAATGGTCTCAATTTTCCCCATGGCCAGTAATAAACAAGAGCTGTCACTAATAGTGACAAATGCCCCAGCAGTGCCTTGACCTTTGACCTGGTGACCTTGACCTGGTGACCCCAAAGTCAGTAGGGGTCATGTACTCACTAAGTAGTAAGTACTATCAGCATGTGAAGTTTGAAGGTCCTGGGTGCAGTGGTTTGCGAGTGAAGTGCCTTCATGCAAGAAGTTAACGTTGTGGCAAACAAACTAACGGACGGACAGTTGAAAACTAATATGCCTCCCTTCGGGGGCATAAAAAGTTACAATATAAACTATTTATAGTAACAACAAAGGGAAGTAATTCTAAAAACAAGGTTGCCTCATGGTGTTGAACATATATGCCAAGTTACATCAAAATCCCCTTTTGCATGAAGAAATGCTCCAGACAATGTCATTCTTGTATCTGACCTTTGGCCTCTGTGACCTTGACCTTTGACCTGGATCTTGCGCATGACACTCCATCTCATATAGGTGAACATTCATGCCAAGTTACATCAAAATCCCACCATGCATGAAGAAGAAATGCTCCAGACAAGCTTCAATTTGACCTCCAACTGTGACCTTGACCTTTGAGACAGGAACATGGGGTTTGCGCATGACACTACTTCTCATTGAGGTAAACATTCATGCCAAATATAAACAAATCTGAACCATGCATGTCAAAGTTACGGTCCGGACAAACTTCAATTTTGACCTTTGACCTCCGTGACCTTGACCTTTGAGATAGGAACATGGGGTTTGCGCATGACACTCCGTCTCACTGAGGTTTACATTCATGCCAAATATAAACAAGATTGCTCAATGCATGTCAAAGTTATGGTCCGGACAAACAAATCCGGACGCACGCACTCACATACACCAACAGCCATTTGGACAACTATGTCTTCGCTTCCGCAAGCGGGCTCAACAAAAATCATTTTTGTTGTTCAGATGCATGTTATATCTTTGGACTGCATCCTCCTGATAAAACACATTCACATCTGAACTCCAAACAATTATTTTACTGAATGAGAAATCACTATTTGGTAAATATATATCTTCTCAAATACACAATGCTTACTTTCTGTTTTCTGTTTAAGTTCAATCATGCACTTTTGTTTGTGTCACACTCTGTTAGGTACCAAAATAAACCAAGGCTTTTCTTTTTAAAAGTTTTTATATTTTTTTTACAAATATTCAATGGTATTTAGGACAGATGACAAAACACAAACAATAATAAAGTACCACAAATGTGTTTTTAGGTGATTAGTTATAAACACAGATACAAATCACAGAAAACAAACTTAATATCACATTTCATACATAATTTACTTTAATACATCATGTCTTCAATTAAATCATTGAAAGTAGACTGATTTAAAAATTAATACAACTTATTTATACAAGGCATACAATGTACTGAAGACTTATTCAAGGGATGAAACAGTGCAAGGAGCAATATAAAATATTATTAATACAGTACATTGTAAGTGAAATATTATTCATCAAAACATTTCCCAGTTAAGTTCCACTCAAACAGGTACCAGGGGGCACGAGGGGTGTTGCACATTATATTACATCTCATAAACCGAGTCTGCTATTACATTGCGTTCTATGCTTCCTCATGATCTTTCATCGATTTTATTACTGAAGTAAACAAGAGGACCATGATGGCATTAGATCACTCACCTGAGATGTGGAGCTTAAACAGGCTACAGAGAGTTCAACTTTAAAAGAGGATCATTTTATACTCCAGGTGTTAAAAATTCTGGAAGTAGTAGAGGTTGATTACATAAATTATGTGACAGTTGAAAAACAGTTCAAACACAATATGCTCCTAAAGTCTTTAAAAATTTTGGCTAGAAATGATACAGACCATTTGAGTAGACTGAGAGCAGTTTAGAAAGTATCTTTAAAATGGTTATCTGCATCCATTTGGTCATGAGTGTTTTTGTTGTGTTGAGCGACCTGTGAAGTTTCCACTTTTTTTCTATTTTATTTCTATTTTTAGCTAAAGTGGTCTCTAAAAGGGGAGTGCCCCCATTTGAAGAAGTCTGGAAAAGGATCATACAATTATACTACAGACCAAGTTTGGTGAAGATCCATCAAGCCATTCATGAGAAGAAGTTATTTATAGGTATCTCTATTTTTAGCTCTAGCAGCCCATAACAGGGACCAAGTGCTCCCATTTGAACAAACTTAGGAGCTAACCTCACAATTAAGCTAGATACGAAGATAAATCTAACAGTTCCAGTGAAGAAGATGTTAAAAGTTATTTCTACTTTTAGCTAAAGTAGCATCTAAAAGGCGCAAAGTGTCCCCATTGTTGCAAAATTAGGAGAGAACCTTATAATGATGCTACAAACAAAGTCTGATGAAGATCCATCAAGCAATTCATAAAGTCATTACAATAGACCCAAACGCTTATCTGAAGAGAACCTTAACCATCTGACCTTGCTTTTGACCAAGTTTGGTGAAAATATTAAAATAGAAGTAATTGAAAGGTTATTTCTATATTTTGCTGTGACGGCCCAAAAATGCATTACCACTTGAACAATATTCAAGATAAAAAGTAATCTGTTTTTTTTTCTTCTATTTTTAATTCTGGTGTCCCCTAAAAAAGACTAGGCAGAACCATTTCAACAACTTTGGGAGAGGACCTCACAATGATGTTACAGATCAACTTTGTTGAAGATCCATCAAGCATTTCATGAGAGGTTTTCCTATTTTTAACTCTAGTGGCCCCTAAAAGGGCCAAGCATTCTACTTAAACAGAGCCGGGAGAAGACCTTCCATTGATGGTTTATGAGAAGAAACTGAATAATTCAAAAACATGACTGTATTGATAGTGTTATATTTCAAAGAATCTGTAAAGGTGGAAAGTGCTCAGGTTTCTATACACTGCTGCTTGATAAGTCTATTCCATCAAAAATGGTAAATGTTTTACCTCACATAATGACATGTTTTCTTATGGTAAAAATTTTATCTCATTGAAATATCATCACAAATTTTTATGATAAAAGTTCCTTTCTTCACAATATCTTCACATCTTCGCTAACATTTTAAATGTTTTATCTCTTCAAAATAGCATCAATGGTAAATGTTCTATGTTCCATCCTTCACCAGATCAGCATAACCAAGCTTCTTCCAAGTTTCACGCTCCATAAGATTCCTAAATTAAATAAATATCATATTAGCTCTTGTAACTTGTTTTCTATTTAAAAAATACATATCAATCATAAGTAAGGTCAAAACCACAGTTGTCAGTAAAAACAGCATGTTTGTCCCACTGGGTGTGGGACAGTGAAGTTTTTTGAAATGCAAACATCTAAATATGTATATATGAACAAATGCTATATTTAAGGCATAAATCAGATGAAACATGGAATAGCTGCTTTTCTATAATGATACTGTGATAGATAGAAACCATGCCAGTTAGTGCCTTGAAAATTGAAAAAGGTATCAGCTGTAAAGCTGCATCCTTGAACCTTTACTTGTGCATGAATAATCAAGAAGAGGTCCATAAAGCCCTTCATATAAAGCACTTGACCTGTAACTTTGTTCCTTGCTTCTGTTAATGAGAAAAAGTTGTTTACAGATTTTCCTATATTCGGCTTTGTAGGTCCCTTAAAGGGTTGCCTACAGATGGAAATCATGATGATAAGCAAGTGTTCAAAGTTTCAAAGCCACATGTCAAATAGTTTTGACAAAACATGTACTTGTACGAAAACTGAACCAATTTCCAAGTCCAAAAAGGGCCATAACTCTGCCAAAATAGTTGACAGAGTTATGTACTCTTGCCTACAGATGGAAATCATGATGATAAACAATTGTTCAAACTTTCAAAGCCACATGTCAAATAGTTTTGACAAAACATGGACTTGTACAAAAATTGTAGCAATTTCCAAGTCCAAAAAAGGGCCATAATTCAGCCAAATAGTTGAGTTACGTACTCTTGCCTACAGATAGAGACTATTACAAGCAATAAAAGTTTCAAAGCCTAATGTCGAACACTACACAAAATGTAAACTGGTATGCAAAAAAAACTTAACCAAGATTAAGTTAAAAGTGGCCATAATCTAGCCAAAATCCTTGATAGAGGTATATACTCTTGACTAAAACTGGATATGGTGATGGTACATAAGTGTTGAAAGTTTCAATTTTTTTTTTTGTTGGATTTAACGTCGCACCGACACATGATAGGTCATATGGCGACTTTCCAGCTTTAATGGTGGAGGAAGACCCCAGGTGCCCCTCTGTGCATTATTTCATCACAAGCGGGCACCTGGGTAGAACCACCGACCTTCCGTAAGCCAGCTGGATAGCTTCCTCACATGAAAAATTCAACGCCCCGAGTGAGGCTTGAACCCACATGGATGAGGGGCAAGTGATTTGAAGTCAGCGACCTTAACCACTCGGCCACTGAGGCCCCTTGAAAGTTTCAAGCTTTATCTCAAAAGACTTTGCCAAAATGTGGACTAGTATGAAAAACTTAACCATGGAGTGATGCCGACGCTGTGGTGAGTAGGATAGCTCTACTTATTCTTCGGATAGTTGAGCTAAAAACTGTGTACATTGAAATGGCCTGAGGTCCATATATACACACAATTCATTAAATATCCGCTTTGAATCTATATCAAGCCTAATGCAGCATTAATATGGCTATGAATTTCAGTCTTTTCGTCCATTTTACAATGTGACAAGCAAATTGGTCAGTGTATATGACTGCATGTATTTCAATTTGAAATAACCTGGTCATTTTAAAAGCAATTTGCATGAAATGAACGGATATCATCAGCTATTGGACACACCATTCAAGTGCAACAAAGTATTTTATAAAATACCTGAGATAAAACTACCGAAGCCCATTATTGACAGAACTATTTGCAGGACCCTCGTAGATTCCTGATTAATAGATGCCTGACTGTCCACAGATACATGTAGTAATAGCTCACCCTGAATTCTGTATCAAGTTACATTTTATCGGAAGGTCTTTTCACCCCAAGACACCTAGAATATTAATTAATTTGTATCATTTATTAAATATATATTGTTAATGCAGTTAAAATAACCTTTAGAATAGGTTTGTTCAAGGAAATACATCTAAGAACATCAGCTGAAACGAACTTTTTATCAATGTTAAAGGGAGGTAAAGCCAACATTAATACTATGTAAATTACATATTGAGTTATTTCCCTTGGATATGGTCATTCTGCAAATCCATGACGCCCTTACAGTTAAAAACATTTTTTTTTGCTTAAATTTACTAACATATGTTACAAACACAGTTACTTCTGAATAGAAGGGAAATAACTGGATCAGCATGTAATATTATATTTAAGCAGCTTAGCTTTTGGATTGTTCCCCTTGAATTATTATGTTCTACAGTTTCCGTTTCTACGATTAAAAATAAATGAAAATTATCAGAATTTACTTCAAAATGTTATTATTTCGATATTTTGATACTAAACAATAGGATAATTATTGTTTTGTAGGCATCTTGAGGTGTCTTTGGGTGCTTTGGTGTGTCTTGGGGTGAAAAGACCCTCCCACATTTTATTATTTAAGCAATCAAATTCTTTTTTAGCTTACTTGTCCATTCTACAGGAGAGGTAGTCCTTAGACTGTGAGCGACATTTTGAATTGTCATTGTTATTTGCCTGTAAACACTTCATAAAGCTCCTCATAAATACCTTGCATTCCCCTGAAAAGAGATTGTATACAAATAAAATGTGGATACATTTGATTTTTGTTAAAGGAACTTGCCTCCCCATCATTTTGGCAGAATAAATCTTTGAAGTTTTAAAAGTCACCAGTAAATATTATTTAAGAAGCTAGTATCAAGATACGGTACTTAATGAACACTTTTTTTTTTATATTTTACACATTACAAGTTGTTGTTTTTTTTTGACAGAGTATCAAATCTATGCTACTATAATCTTATATAGACTTTCAAAAATCAAACATTCCTTAATGGCAAATGCCTAGCAAATTAGTACTAACTAGATCTGTGTCATTAGGACACAGATGCCCCACTCCTGTCAATGTGTGCATAGTTTTGTCTACGTCAAGGGCCATAACTCTGGTCGGCTGTGTGAAATCCCAATTAAAACACCAGGTGCATACCTTCACAATCATGCTGAATGACAATCCTGTGAGGTTCAATGCCTTTAGGTCAAATACTTTTTGAGATATGCACAACACAAATTCAGATGGATGAACAGACAAACAGACCTATGAATTTTCAAAGGCATCAAAAAATCTAAACAAGAGGGCCATGAAGGCCCTGTATCGCTCACCTGACCTACTGACCGAAAGATCATCAAGATTAACATTCTGACCAAGTTTCATTAAGATATGGTCATAAATGTGGCCTCTAGTGTTAACTAGCTATTCCTTTGATTTGACCCCGTGACCTAGTTTTTGGCCGACATGACCCAGATTTGAACTTGACCTAAAGATCATCAAGTTTAACATTCTGATTAAGTTTCATGAAGATACAGTCATAAATGTGGCCTCTAGAGTGTTAACAAGCTTTTCCTTTGATTTGACCTAGTGACCTAATTTTTAACCCCACCTGACCCAGATTTAAACTTGACCTAAAGATCATCAAGATTATCATTCTGGAGCCAGTTGTTCGAAACTTTAACAGACTGTTAAACTAATCGCCTGTTAAATTTTGATTCAAAATACTAGTCTTGGTGGGAAACACTAGTAAGCTGTTTTAATTTTTCTGTAAAGACGTTTCAGTTTTCATAATTCTAAAGTCATACATTTGTTTTCTAAGTTTTCTAAAATGTCGAAATATTACTTTAAAAGTTAATCGACTGTTAGCTTAATCAACTGTTAAAGTTTCAAACAACTGGGCCCAGACCGAGTTTCATTAAGATATGGTCATAAATGTAGCCTCTAAAGTGTAAACTAGCTTTTCCTTTGATTTGACCCTGTGACCTAATTTCTGACCCGACATGACCCAGATCCAAACTTGTCCTAAAGATCATCAAGTTTAACATTCTGATTAAGTTTCATGAAGATACAGTCATAAATGTGGCCTCTAGACTGTTAACAGGCTTTTCCTTTGACCTAGTTTCTGAACCCACCTGACCCAGATTTGAACTTGACCTACAGATCATCAAGATTAATATTTTGACCAAGTTTCATTAAGATATGGTCATAAATGTGACCTCTACAGTGTAAACTAACTTTTCCTTAGATTTGACCGGGTAACCTGGTTTTTGACCCTACATGACCCAGATTCAAACTGGACCTTAAGATCATCAATATTAACATTCTGACCAAGTTTCATGAAGATACAGTCATAAATGTGGCCTCTACAGTGTTAACAAGCTTTTCCTTTGATTTGACCTGGTGACCTAGTTTTTGACCCCAGATGACCCAATATCGAACTCATCCAAGATTTTATTAAGAGTAACATTCTGACAAAGTTTCATTAAGATTGGGCCAAAAATGTGACCTCTAGAGTGTTAACAAGCTTTTCCTTTGATTTGACCTGGTGACCTAGCTTTTGACCCCAGATGACCCAATATCGAACTCGTCCAAGATTTTATTGAGGGTAACATTCTGACCAAGTTTCATTAAGATTGGGCCAAAATTGTGACCTCTAGTGTTAACAAGCTTTTCCTTTGATCTGACCTGGTGACCTAGTTTTTGACCCCAGATGACCCAATATCGAACTCATGCAAGATTTTATTGAGGGTAACATTCTGACCAAGTTTCATTAAGATTGGGCCAAAAATGTGACCTCCAGAGTGGTAACAGTCAAATTGTTGACAACGGACGACGGATGGACGGACTGACTGACGACGGATACAAGGTGATCATAAAAATGCTCATTTCTTTAAGGTCACTAGGGGGCTGGGACTCACCATGGGGGTGTGAAATTAGTTTCTAAATCATCCTACAAGGTTAAAACAGAGCCGGAATCCTGAAGACAACCAGCAAATGATCTGTTGTGCAATTTTGTCAATGCCAAACTACAGTGAAGGCAGCATTTTAGCTGGAGAAGAATGCCCAAGAGAAGTTAGTATGGCGGGAATTAGATATTTCTCTGGGTTAGCAAGGTTATGTGGGGTCAGGCACGCACGTGAAATTTAGTGCTCTCACTCACAATTCCTTTCTTTCATACAGCGCTCCACCCTTGATAATTAATAACACAGTTAGGCATATACAACAGTTAGGCAGACAAATACATGTACGTATGATGTCACAGATCAATAACAAGGACAACACGACATTTGCAGGGACGGATATAGGACGGTGCATTGCATTGCATGTATCTAAAAGCTAAATTAATGTTTGATCTACCATTAAAAAAAAGTTCTACCATAATATAACCAGAGCTACATTCATCACATATATTTCTATGCTAAACAACTTTATCTTGATAGGAAAATAATAACTATAATCTCGAGTATTAAACTGACTTGCATTTAACACTCAGTGAACATAAATAAGTGTAAATGATTATCTGTTTCAGTTTTGAAGAAATCCATCATTTGACAAACATATCTTCAAAAAAAAGTCACAATAATGCACATCAATGAAAAAAGTTCCACTGAACTATCACCTCGTTAATATCGCTAACATAGAACATCAGTGATTGAATTAGATTATAATCAAAGACACGTTTGTCGCACCTTTAAACATGAGAGAAAAACAATTTATAATTGAACATGTTGAATTTTAGCAATTAAATATGGTTAATAAATCCACACTTTAAAAAATAAGATTACAATAAAAGGATTCTAAAACTTATATAAATATAAATACATATTGAATGATGGTTTATATAGGTCGCCCGCTATATAGTCCAGTTGGTGCATAACTTTTGTCGGTAAATGAAGTTTAATGACTATGAATATTGCTCATCTATGACTTGACGGGTAATTCTAAGACATCAAAATAACATATATTTCTAAGTAAAAAGTTTCCTAGAACTTTCAGAAACATGGTCCTGGTCGTCCTAAAACATGGTCCGGGTCACTGGCACCAGAACAGAAAGAAAATGCCTCTGTACATGTTATACCTTACCCCTAGTTATTCTATAAGAACCATGGTCATGAAGAGGAAAATATACTAACCCTATGTTCAATGCGCATTTTCTACCTAAAACCAATCGTAGTTCGGTAAATCGTTATATGGATATCAACAAACAGTAATTTACTTGCGCATTGTAAGGTCAACATTTCTTCAATACATCTATCGTTAGAAAAACAACGTAGTTTATGTTTTTTCAATTTACTCTAAAAAATTTTGAACTTCCTATGAAGTTCCGTTTCTAATTACAAAACATTCTGATTGGCTGTTTTGAAATGTATGTCAATCGTCATTTTACTACACGTGTTCGCTAAAATGTGAAAATGCAGCATAATGTTTCCAAAATGAATAAAAAAACATATACAGCAACCATTATGATTATTGAAATTAAAGATCTTTTATCACAAATTTGAATTTCATCCTATTAGTTTAGTGTCAAAATTGTGATTTTTATTAAATTCTTATTTTGGTTTGTTTACTTTTGGCAAACATGTGTACCTACCGTGACCTCTAGACCTGGAGTTATTAGTATTTTTAGGTCACGCAATTTTCTGTAACTATTGATTTAAATGCATAAAATATGTTTATATCTCAGATTATGGATATTGATTATACAATGGACTGGTACACCGTATGGCAAGTATAAATATCGCTTGTTCTAATATACTAGGATACCCATGTAATTCACCGAACTGCACGTTTAGTGAAAATCTATCATTGAAACGAGTTATAGTATTTCTTCCCTTCATGACCATGAGTTCTTCTAGTTTAAACCATTGTGGTGGTATAAAATGTACAGAGCATTTATACAGTTTCGACTCTGTGTGCCATATGTCCTAAGGATAAAAAAAAAAGATTCATGTTGTTTCGGAAATCCAGACCATACACATAATTTTTGCCCGACTTAAAATGTGATTTTAATCCTGGATTTTTTTTTTACTTTCAAACAAAAAGGATCTAAAACTCACTTTTTTATGCATTTAACATGCCATGATGTTAAAATCAATTTGATGATGCTCTAAAGGCATAACACCTTATTGTAACATTTTTGCACATAAAAAAATTATTCCGAAGTTCCTAATAAAAAAACTTTCCAAGAAAAAAAAATGTTACCGACTTACCTACCCTAATTTTTGAGCATGTTTGACCAAATTTGGGGAACGAAATGACAAATATTGGGACGAGTTGACTGGGAGACGAGTTAACTAGATACCAAAGTTTTCATGCTGTCCTAAAATGTCCTATTATTTGGACTAAATCCCATTGCCTGTTACAAAATAGGTCGCGAAATTGTATGACAAACTTTCTTATTATTTAATCGAGCGTTTACCTTCGATATAAGAGACTCTCACCTTCATGATCGATAGGAAAGCTTCCTTTTTCAGGTGGTTTAGCCTGAAATTTATTCTGAGAACCAAACGCATTCAAGACAGTTCCCCCTGACATTACAAAATTGTTTACTCTTCAGTTTAGGTCAACCACTGCTATTGATTTTGCATAGCGTCATGGTCAGGCACTGCTATTGATCTTTTGATCTGTCACATACCCCAAAATTTAGAGATGACAATTAAAACGTGCTTCTTTTAGTAAAGTGATATGTTATACACCAAAAAACAGTACTTTTATATAGGTTTAACCTGTCCAATTTTTTACAGTTTCTCATCAAACACAACTACCCACTCTGTTGAATGACATTTAGAGGCCAAATGCCCACTGACACCTACTATTCTAAAGTGAAAATTGAAGTCTGGCATTCAGTTAGTCACTTGTACAATATTCCAAAATTTCATTACCACAAACTTCAGAGATGACTATTTAAATGTGATTCTTTCAAGAAATTTCATATAAGGAAGCTTATCTTTATCAAATATTTTACAGTTTTTTCTTCATGAAATTAATCATCAAAATGCATTGATTTAAATTTAAAGATGTAAAAGTCAGTGAAAAGTACCAATATTATTGCCTTGTTACCTGAATCAGTTAGAAGACAGTAGGGGGCCTTTGTGGCAAAGTGGTTGAGGCCGCTGACTTCAATCACTTGCCCCTCATCGATGTTGGTACGAGTCTCACTCGTGGCGTAGAATTCTTCATGTGATTCATATGATTGTGTTGGTGAGACGTTCAACCCAACAAAATAAACAAATAAATCTTTTTATGCATGCGCTTTGCTCAAACAACTAGGGAAATGTAAATAAGACATTGCATTGATCGCGCAAAAACTTATTGACTAAATAACAGCTGTGAAATTCATACATGGCCAGTTTTTAGCCATATCTAGTGAAACTTTGCCAAATGTATCTAAAAACAAGTAAGTGGTACATAATGATCAGAATAAGAATATGTAAATTTTAATAAACTTCTTAGCAACTGCACATGTTTACCCTTTTTACAAAATCTCCTCCAGTTTCTTCATTTTTAACTGACTGAAAAAAATTTTTGTAGGGTATATGAATTTATGAATATACAGCCAAATAGTACACATTACCAAGAATTAGCTTTCTGGGTATTCTGATTTTTTTATGTTTTATACTTTCTTTGTAAAAATACTGTTTTATCTCCATTTGTTTTTACAATGTTAGAATAGCGTTACAGAATAATGTTGGCAGTGCTTTTTCTGTGGGATGTATCATGCATGTTCTCCGGACCGTTTCATCCGGGACGGTTTGCATGCTGGGATGCATTTCGCAGACATCATACTTGTAAAATATCTTCTGTTCTATTCTGCTCTAACCTTTGTCTTTGATAGGCCAGTTAATGTTTTATGATATTGTATTTTTGTTTCATGTTTTGATTTGCTTACCTTTAATTTAAAATGTTTGGTATCTTATTATTGTAATGTAATTTTAAGTTCTTCTATAATAGTTCAATTACCATTTTTTATTGAACATTTTATAAATGTTTTTATGTGAAGCACTACTGAACGTATTTTTATATGAAGAGTGCTATATAAATGTGGTATATAATAATAATACATGCGGATGTAAATAAAATAAAATAAGTATTGCTTTTCTTACTAAATAGTTGTATCCCTTTTGCATTAACTCAACTGGTGCAAACTAGGTAATTATATTAAGTATGTCACCATGGTTCACACCTTATACCGACGTATGCAAAATTGGCAAGATTCTATGGTGCCTTCTAGTGCCCGTCGTTATTCTTGCTTGACAATGTCTGAAAATATTTTCAATCTTGTAGTCAGGAAGCATTGCATTTACAATAACTTTATTTTAGTCATATCTCTACATTTTACTGCCACCAGATTTTATAGACTAGGCCCCGAGTACACTGATTCTGGTGACAGCATTTAGATATGCCACTTACATAGGGAATGTCATTAAAAAAGCTCTAATTGGAAATGCAAGGTTGTTTTAATATGACCTGGATCTCTGAACAAGTAAATAGCCAATCAAAGTAAGTTCATTTAAATATATTCAGGTAGTTATAAACATTTGATCAACCAGAAGTAATGGCATCCGGATAAATGATGTTATACCATTTTAGATCTGTGGCAAAATGTTTTTAAATTTTTATATTACCAAAGTTGTCTTTAAAATGTGGAAATAATCCTCTTTCTTGGTAAAAACTACCTTGTAAAGAATTTAGTCAGAAGAATTATTTCAGAATATCAATTCCATTTTGGCCAAATAGGGTTATATGGTTAACTTTTGCTGTGCTGTGAACGTTTTGACCACTTTTTCAGATGCCCGTGTTCCACAGAGCCAACATTCCCACCACCGAATTCCTTATGAGAAATACCTATGGATGAAGTACCAGACTCTGCTCAATCAAATGATCTTCAGGTCAAAACTAGAAGATGCTTTTGTAGAAAAGCGCGTGTCTCCCCCAATGCATAGTCGTATAAGCAAGAAGTCAACAGGGGACAGGAGCTGAAGTCAAAGAGACACTGACGGTTGGCTACAATAGGGATCATCTACTTGGCATGTCCAATCATCCCACTAAGTTTCAACATTCCGGGCCTAATGGTTTTCAAGTTATGAATTGGAAATCATTTTCTATGTTCAGCCCCTGTGACCTTGACCTTTGATTGAGTGACCCCAAAATCAGTAGGGGTCATCTACTCTGCATGTCCAATCATCCTATTAAGGTCAAGTGGTTCTCAAGTTACTGACTGGAAAGTGTTTTCGATGTTCAGCCCCATGTGACCTTGACCTGTCATGGAGTGACCCCCCAAAAAAATAGGGGTCATCTACTCTGTAAGTCCTATCACCCTATGAAGTTTGAAGGTTCTAGTCAAATGATTCTCAAGTTATTGTCCGGAAATGGATTTCCATGTTCTGTCCGCTGCGACCTTGACCTTTAAAAGAGTGATCCCAAAACCAATAGGGGTCATCTGCTCTGCATGTCCAGTCATCCTATGAAGTTTCAACATTCTGGTCAAGCGGTTATCAATATGATTGGAAATGGTTTTCCATGTTCGGCCCTGGGGACCTTGACCTTTAACAGAATGACCCTAAAACCTAAGGTGTCATCTACTCTGCACGTCCAAATCATCCTATGAAGTTTCAACATTGTGGGTCAAGTAGTACTCAAGTTATTGATTGGAAATGGTTTTCCATGTTCAGGCCCCTGTGACCTTGACCTTTAACAGAGTGAACCCAAAATCAATCGGGGTCATCTAGTCTGCATTATCAATCATCCTATGACGTTTCAACATCCTGGGTCAAGTGGTTCTCAAGTTATTGATCGGAAATGGTTTTCCATGTTCGGGCCCCTGCGAAGTTGAACTTTAACAGAGTGACCCCAAAATCAATAGGGGTCATCTACCCTGCATGACCAATCATCCTATGAAGTTTCAACGTTCTGGGTCAAGTGGTTCTCAAGTTATTGATCGGAAATGTTTTTCCATGTTCAGGCCCCTGTGACCTTGACCTTTGGAGTGGCCCCAAAATCAATAGGGGTTGTCTACTCCATAAGCCCTGCCACCGTATGAAGTTTGAAGGTTCTATATCAAATGGTTCTCTTAAAGTTATTGATCGTAAATGAAGTGTGACGTATGGATGTACGGATGGACAGGGCAAAAACAATATGTCTCTCCTAGTGGAGGAGACATAACTAACCTGTTGAAGAAAAACAAACACTAACTGGAATATTAAGACACAATCAAACACTCTGCCAAAACAACCCTGTGAGATGGTGTTTCAACATTATAATAATGTTGTCCTATGAGCATCTAAATTCTAGTTGGAATTTGTTTCCTTAAGTTATTAGATACCTAATAATGTACCTCATTTTGAAGAGTATTCAATTCCTACCTTAAACCTACCTTTGACTTTTAATTTTTCAAGGGTGCATAGCTTCAAACCCCACTGGGACCAAATGTTTTTTACTTATATTCCTTTTTATATATCCGCTCCCATTACACACAAGTGCAGTATCTTTGGCAAATGACTTCCTACGATACTTTGCTGATAAAATAACCAATTGAGAAATGATCTTGACAATATACCAATTGAAACACCCAGCAATGGTAATTCTTCCTACTCGAATCCACCTGTGATTATGAATACATTCATTTACTGCGTTCAAACCACTTTCCGAAAACGCTATTTTGAAACTTGTATATGCATCAAAATCTACAACTTGTGAACTTGATGTGATTCCAACTAAAAAATTAAAGGAGCATTTTTCACAACTTGCTCCAGTTGTGACAGAAATTGTAAATCGATCACTGCTATCTGTAGTGTTCCCTGAGGAATGGAAAAGTGCTGTGATAAAAACCTTTGTTGAAGAAGAAAGGTGTCCCACTTGAACTGCAAAACTATCGGCCGGTGTCAAATTTAACATCCCTCTCCAAAATTCTTGAAAAAGCTGCACTAAACCAAATCAATAAGCATATTGAAGCTAACAATCTCCTCCCAGCTTACCAAAGTGCCTATAGAAAATATCATGGGGTTGAAACAGTAATGCTCAAAATGTATAATGACCTTTTGGAAACCATAGATAAAAATCAAGTAACAATCGCGGTCATGATCGACTGAGTGCAGTGTTCGATACCATCGATATCCCGATACCGATTAAAATCCTTCAAGGTGAATTTGGTATACATAGCACTCCCTTGAAATGGATAGAATCTTATCTCACGAATAGAACAATTGAAGTTTTAGTCAGCATCTGACAGGGAGCCACTGAGGTTTGGTGTCCTGCAGGGTTCTTGTGCCCGACCTGTGATCTTTACCTTGTATATATTGGCTCTCATCTGAGTGGTGCAGAAATATCCAGCCAATCTCTATGGATACACGGATGATCACAAGATTGTATTAACAAGAGCTGTCTGTTGACAGCGCGCTCGACTATTCAAAGCATTGATAGAACTTCACTGTATAGGCTCAAAATATTACCTGAGATTTTTAGACAAAACATAAGGAACAGATAAGACAAACAATGTACCTGCATTTGTAGATTTAGATAAGTCTTGCACTATATGGCAATGTGTGACCATGTTGGTAAGCTTAAGTCCTTGTCCTAGGTAAGTAGACTATGAAGGTAAACAAATGGTCAAAGTTTCAAAGCCATATGACAAACAGGTTAGGCAAAATGCAGACTGGTACGAAAAACTTAACTGATTTCCAAGTCCAAAAAGGGCCATAATTTAGCCAAAAGAGTTGACATAGTAATGTACTCTTGCCTACAGATGGGAATCATGATGATAAACAAGTGTTAAATTTTCAAAGCCACATGTCAAATAGCTTTGACAAAACTGAACCAATTTCCAAGTCCAAAAAGGGCCATAATTCAGCCAAAAAAGTTGATAAAAGTTATGTACTCTTGCCTACAGATGGAAATCATGATGATAAACAAGTGTTAAAAGTTTCAAAGCCACATGTCAAATAGTTTTGACAAAACATGGACTTGTACGAAAACTCAACCAATTTCCAAGTCAAAAAAGGGCCATAATTCAGCCAAAATAGTTGACAGAGTTATGTACCCTTGCCTACAGAGAGAGACTGTTATAATAAACATGTTATAAAAGTTTCAAAGCCATATGTAAAACACTTTACACAAAATGTGAACTGGTACGAAAAACTTAACCAAGATTTCTAAGTTAAAAGGGGCCATAATTCAGCCAAAATACTTGATGGAGTTATGTACTCTAGCCTAAAACTGGACATGGTGATGGTAAACTAGTATTGAAAGTTTCAAAGCTTTCTCTCAAGACTTTGTCAAAAAGTGGACTGGTACGAAAAACTTAACCAAGATGTGACGCCGACGCCGTGGTGAGTAGGATAGCTCACTTATTTTTCGAATAGTCGAGCTAAAAATTCAAGCGGGAAATTCTCAAAATGAGACAACTGTTCTTCAACAACTAGACAGTTGTCTCAATGAAATCATAAAATGGATGACAAACTTCAAACTGAAAATGAATCGGTCTAATACTGAAATAATTATGTATAGAATCAGACAACAGTTAGTGAAATTGAACATCACAAGTGTAAACGTTGGTGGGTGTGATGTAAAATGCGTCGATCATGTCAGAGATCTGGGTGTAACCATGACCAACACACTAACTTTGACCATCACATCCAGTAAAAGTGTCAGATAGCTCATGTGCAGTTACGAAACCTTAGGGCTATACGGAAACATCTCACACAAAAGTCAACTGAATCATTAGTGCATGGATTGGTTCATTCTCACATTGACTTCTGCAACAGTTTATTTACAAAAATTCCAGCCTACCAAATCAACAAACTACAGCGAGTCCAAAATCATGCCACTAGAGTAGTCATGAATGCTTCCTATGAACAACCAAGTGCTGAACTTCTGAAAGAATTACACTGGCTTCCAGTTAAGGCTAGAGTCATGTTCAAAGTCCTAGTAATAGTCTTCCCTGTCATCAATGGTACAACTCCAGTATATCTGAGGGAAATGTTTGTACCTACTCGACATCGGTACAGACTACGCTCACAAAGTGACACTAACTTTAACATCCCTAGACAGCGAACAAAATTAGCAGACAGATCTATGGCAGTCGTTTTTGTCCCAAATGGTGGGAACAATCTGCCTAGCTATCTGAAAGACATTCAGTCTGAAGCCAGCTTTAGATCAAAACTGAAAACACATTTGTTTAGTCAGTTTCATGAACAATAAGACAGTGTACTCTTGTTAAAATAAAAAATATCAGTAGTGGTATAGTATTTATACATGTCTAAATCTCTAAATCTAAGTTTTAGAATCCTGTTCATATTTTGAATGTATATATTTTAAATGTGTGTTATGTAATTGTAAAGCGCAATAGAATATTTTATAATTTTTGCGCTATATAAATGCCAAGTATTTGTATTTGTCTCGGCAAAATTAGACTTACTGAAAACAGGTAATTCTCGTGTTTGCATAACATAGATATAATCTTTCAGCAACTAAGTTTTAAAGCCTTCTTAAGAAATAGAGCAATTACCTCTCATATCTAAAAATTCTTTTTCTTTTTATCTTGCGATGCGGAGGTCAGTGCCTTTAAAGTTACCTGATAAATCAGAGTTATATAACAAGAGCTGTCCGTAAGACAGTACACTCGACTTTTCTCAGTGCTTGACTCTGAATTAGAGCTTTGCCATTGAAAACTTTAAAAAAAGTTTAACCAAACAAATCAAAGTTAAAAAGGGGCATAACACCTGTCAAAATTCAAACCAGAGTTATAGGGATTGTTTCTCCTGGTGTAAACTTTGATAGTAAATAATATCTTAAGTTTCCAGTCAACAGCTTCGATAGTAACAGAAATATTTGACTTAATCAAAAACTTTAACCAAACAAGGCAGTCTGAAAGACAGACTGCCAGCTAAATCCCCCGCCACTGCTATGGATAGTGAAAGGGTAAACCTTTGATTTTAGCTGTGACCTTGACCTTGAACTGACATGGCTGACTCATGAATTCTGCACAACGTCTTGATGAGGTGATCATTTGACCAAAGTTTCATGAAAATCCTTCAAGGGGTTTAGGAGATACAGAGCTGAAACCTTTGACCTTCAGTCGTGACCTTGACCTTGAGTTGACATGGCTGACTCATGAGTTCTTGATGAGGTGATCAGTTGACCCCAAGTTTGATGAAAATTCCTTCAAGGGGTTTAGGAGATATAGAGTGGACACGGAATGGAAGGCTCAAACCTTTGACTTTCAGTTGTGACCTTGACCTCGAGCCGACATGGCTGACTCATAAGTTCTACACATCGCCTTGATGAGGTGATCGTTTGAACCAAGTTTGATGAAAATCTTTCAAGGGGTTTAGGAGATATAGAGCGGACACAAAATGGAAGGCTCAAACCTTTGATCCTAAGTTGTGACCTTGACCTTGAGCCAGCATCACTGACTCATGGGTTCTGCACATCGTCTTGATGAGGTGATCATTTGACCCAAGTTTTATAAAATTCCTTCAAGGGGTTTAAGAGATATAGAGCGGACACAAAATGGAAGGCTCAAACCTTTGACCTTGAGTTGTGACCTTGACCTTGAGCCAGCATGGCTGACTCATGGGTTCTGCACATTGTCTTGACGAGGTGATCATTTGACCCAAGTTTTATAAAATTCTTTCAAGGGGTTTAGGAGATATAGAGCGGACACAAAATGGCAGGCTCAAACCTTTGACCTTGACCTTGAACCGACAAGGCTGACTCATGGGTTCTGCACATCGTCTTGATGAGGTGATCATTTGACCCAAGTTTCATGAAAATCCTTCAAGGGGTTTAGGAGAATGGACCGGACACGATTTTGTTACAGATGGAAGGACAGACGGAAGGAGGGATGCAGACCATTCCTATAATCCCTCCGCCACGGCGGGGGATTAAAAGTACTAAGTTAAAACGGGGCATAACTCTGTCAAAGTTCAAATCAGAGTTATGGGGATTGTTTCTCCTGGTGTAGACTTTGATAGTAAATAACTATTTTAAGTTTCAAGGTTAAAGCTTTGATAGTAACAGAGATATCTGACTTTATAAAAAAACTTTAACCAACAAGAGCTGTTCGTAAGACAGCGCGCTCGACTTTTCTCAGTGCTTGACTCTAAATTAGAGCTTTGCCAGTAAAAAAAATTCCAAGTTAAAAAGGGACATAATTCTGTCAAAATTCAAATCAAAGTTATGGGAATTGTGTCTCCTGGTGCAGACTTTGATAGAAATAACTATTTTGAGTTTCAAGTCAAAAGCTTTAATAGTAACAGAGATATCTGACTTTATCAAAATTTTTTTAAAAAAATTCTAAGTTAAAAAGGGACATAATTCTGTCAAAATTCAAATCAGAGTTATAGGAATTGTGTCTCCTGGTGTAGACTTTGATAGTAAATAACAATTTTGAGTTTCAAGTCAAAAGCTTTAATAGTAACAGAGATATTTGACTTTATCAAAAATTTTAACAATAAATTCTATGTTAAAAAGAGGCATAATTCAAATCAGACTTATGGGGGTCGTTTCTCCTGGTTTAGACTTTGATGGTAAATAAGTATTTTAAGTTTCAAGTCAAAAGCTTTGATAGTAACAGAGATATTTGACTGTTATCAAAAATTTTATCAAAAAATTCTAAGTTAAAAAAGGGCATAATTCTGTCAAAATTCAATCAGAGTTATGGGGATTGTTTCTTCAGGTGTAGATTTTGATAGTAAATAAGTATTTTAAGTTTCAAGTCAATAGCTTTGACAGTAACAGAGTTATTTGACTTTATCAAAAACTTTAACCAAAAATTCTAAGTTAAGAAGGGGCATAATTCAATCTGACTAAAGTACTTGATCTTCTAAACGAAGATCTGAGAACGACCCATTCACATTCGTCTTCTGTATATTTTGGATTTCCAGTATTGCTATTTTTATTTTATCCAATCAGACGACTTGTTCGAATGTCAAAGAGTAAGAAAAATTGCAGTCATTCTAGGGCTCGAACCCGGGACCCCTCGCTTACAAAGCAAGTGGCCTACCGACTGAGCTAGCCGGCTATCTGATACATTACGACATAAGAATTGTAAATATCAAAAGTCAAGGCTACAGGTAGATTTGCAAGATGTTGTAAGTTAGGCTCTGATTGGCTAGCGAAAGGGTCGTCAGAACGAGGCTATGAATAGGTCGTTCTCAGATCCTATGCGTAGCGTAATAGGAGATGTACTTCAGTCAGATTGGGGCATAATTCTGTCAAAATTCAAATCAGAGTTATGGGGATTGTTTCTCCTGGTGTAGACTTTGATAGTAAATACATATTTTAAGTTTCAAGTCAATAGCTTTGATAGTAACAAGATATTTGACTTTATCAAAAACTTTAACCAACGGCGACGGCGATGGCAACGCCGGGGCGAGTGCAATAGCTCTACATTTTCTTCGAAAAGTCGAGCTAAAAATTCTAAGTCAAAAAGCGGCATAACTCTGTCAAAATTCATATCAGAGTTATGGGAATTGTTTCTCCTGGCGTAGACTTTGATAGTAAAAAGCTATATTAAGTTTCAAGTCAATAGCTTTGATAGTAACAGAGATATTTGTCTTTACCAAAAACTTTAACCAATGGCGATGCCGACGGCAGGGCGAGTGCAATAGCTCTGCTTTTTCTTTGAAAAGTCGAGCTAAAAATGGTTATCGCTTGTCATCAGTAAACAATTCCCCAATGGAAAATATATGCCATTTTTTAAAATATTGCCTTATAACGTTGTTAAAAGGTTCATCCGAAGTGAAATATATGCACTAGAAAACTTTGGAAAGAAGGTTACAAACTGTTCCATGGGAAGCTTTACGATTCATTTCTGGTCCCAAAAGTTGTAAGTGGGTAGTTTGTTTTTGGTAATTGTTCTACAAATAACTCAAGTATAAACTATGCAGTGCCATCTATACCATAGCCCTGGATGCATTAGAACCAGTACTACAAGCAATATTTGTAGATTCTATGCAGATGTTCGAACATTTAAGGTAAACAAAGGGGCCAAGATGGCCCTAGGTCGCTCACCTGAGTAACACACCATAACAGTGTAAACATGTTCGACTTAGTGACTCAATTTTTGACACCACATGACCCAGTTTCAAACTCGTCCAAGTTTTTAAGGAGATAATCATTCTGACCAAGTTTCATGAAGATTGGAGCAAAAATGTGGCCTCTAGAGTGTATAACAAGATTTTTCTTCAATTTGGCCAAGTGACCTAGTTTTTGACCCAACCTGACCCAGTTTTTGACCCGTCTGAGATTTCATGGCAACAAATATTCTGACTTATTTTCAGATTAGAGCAAAAAAGTGGCCTCTAGTGTAAACAAGCTTTTCCTTTTATTTAACCAAGTGACCTAGTTTTTGACCCCATGTGACCCAGATTCAAAACAAGAGGGCCATGAAGGCCCTGTATCGCTCACCTGACCTACTAGCCTAAAGATCATCAAGATTAACATTCTGACCAAGTTTCATTAAGATATGGTCATAAATGTGGTCTCTAAAGTGTTAACTAGCTTTTCCTTTGATTTGACCCAGTGACCTAGTTTTTGACCCCAAATGACCCAGATTCGAACTTGACCTAAAGATCATCAAGATTAACATTCTGACTAAGTTTCATGAAGATATGGTCATAAATGTGGCCTCTACAGTGTTAACTAGCTTTTCCTTTGATTTGACCTGGTGCCCTAGTTTTTGATCCTACATGACCCAGATTCAAAATGGACCTTGCGACCATCAAGATTAACATTCTGACCAAGATTCATGAAGATACAGTCATAAATGTGGCCTCTACAATGTTAACAAGCTTTTCCTTTGATTTGACCTGGTGGCCTAGCTTTTGACCCCAGATGACCCAATATCGAATTCTTCTGAGATTTTATTGAGGGTAACATTCTGACCAAGTTTCATTAAGATTGGACCAAAATTGTGACCTCTAGAGTGTTAACAAGCTTTTCTTTTGATTTGGCCTGGTGACCTAGTTTTTGACCCCAGATGACCCAATATCGAACTCGTCCAAGATTTTGTTGAGGGTAACATTCTGACCAATTTTTATTAAGACTGGGCCAAAATTGTGACCTCTAGAGTGTTAACAGTCAAATTGTTGACGACAGACGACTGACGGACGATGGATGACTGAAGGACACAGGGCGATCACAAAAGCTCACCTTTGAGCACTTCGTGCTCAGGTGAGCTAAAAATCCAAGATTTCATGATAGCAAACATTCTGACAATGTTTTATGAAGGCTGAATAAAAAGTGTGGCTCCGAAAGTGTAAACAAGCTTTTTCTTTTATTTAACCTAATGACCTAGTTTTTGACCCCATGTGACTCAGATAACACTCATCCAAGGTTTCATGGAGACAAACATTCTGACCAAGTTTCATGCACATCAGATTGAAGCCCTTATTGCACACACAAGGTTTTTCTTTGATTTGACAGAGTGACCTAGTTTTTAACCCAAGATGACCTATAATCAAACTTGGTCTAGACTTGATCAAGACAATCTTAAAATTCCATGAATATCCAGTGAAAAATGCAGCCCCTATTGCATATTCAATGTTTTTCTTTCATTTGAACAGGTGACCTAGTTTTTTTCCGAGATGACCCATATTCGAACTTGACCTAGATTTTATCAAAATGATCATTCTGATCAAATTTCACAAATATCTAGTGAAAAATGCAGCCCTAATAGCACACATACAGTCTCTCTTTGATTTGACTGGGTGACCTAGTCTTTGACCTTAGATTACCCATATTTGATCTTGACCTATATTTCATCAAGACAAACATTCTGATAAAAAATATGGACAAATTTGACTTTGCTGTAACCTTCATCTTTGATGTAATGACCTCGTTCATGCCTTGAATACTAAGGCACATGAATAAACTAAAATTGTGTCAATAGGACACGGGTGCCCCCACATACTGCACCATCCTCAAAATAGCAAAGTTTTTAGTAATGTAATCTTCACATGAACGATGTTCTACTAAAAGTCTGAAGCAAATTGTATTAAGATAAGGTTGTGCATATGAGTATTGTACTATTTAGTTGACCTGTCAAAACATGTTTCTGGCTTTCATGTCAATCTTATATAGGCGTGAATGAAATATAATGAAAGCCGGAAATAAGTTTTGACAGGTCAAATAAATTGTACAATAACTTTGAATCCATTCCTTCAAATGAACCTACCTACATGCCAAGATGCCAAGTTTAATGTTAATCTCTTGAATGGTTATTGAATTATGCTCTGGCCACAAAATATATCAGACAGACGGACAGATAGAATGGCAGTCACATGTGCCATCAAATAATATGACAGGGTTCTAAAAGGGTCCTTAAAGATTTTCAAATTCAAATTTTCTAGAAGTTTACATGTCTATTAAATTTAATATTTACTCAGTCAACTTCAGTGCTCATTTGGGTATGCTACCATGCTTGTTTTTAATGTACAGACAGGATAAACAAATGAGCCACGCCATGAGAAAACCAACATAGTCGCTTTGCAACCAACATGGAAACAGACCAACCTGTGCATCCGCGGTCACGAATGCTTGTCGTAGAGCCACTATGTTGGTTTTCTCATGGCGTGGCTCAAATGATCAATATGAAACTGGTATTCAAACACAAAAACCAAGTACTAAAGCAATTTATCTAGTAAATTTCGTGAATGATATTTTTTTTTCTTCAATTATAACTTCTGTACAAGTCATATAAAACTACACAACTACAAATTATATAAATTCCAACATTACTATGAAATATACATATATTTTTTATTTTATTTCCCAGAAAATGTCTGTCACAATATACTAAAATTTTCATCATAATTTTTTTTTACTGAACAGTGTTTTCTCTTTTTTTTTTTACCATATAAGTGACTGAAATCCTATATAACAGAATGAACACATAACACCCATGGGTATGCATGCTTTTTCCTAAGCTATTAAGATAAAATACTCTTATTCCTGTGGGGTAGTTGGCAGCTTCTTGCTGATACAGGATCCAGGAACACTTTTTACATAACTGAAATACTGTTGAAAAATGGCGTAAGACCCCATCCCCCCTGGGAAAAAAAACAGGGGACTTTATCCAAATATTCAAATATTTGCTGGACTTTTATTCTGGATCTTCATCATATGTATATAATGATTCACTATATGGAATACAAACTTGTCAAGGTTTTAAGGAAACCACTGCTGCAATTCATATTCAATGAAAAAAAGTATTAAGACAATTTTCTATTCAACCTATAGTACATGCCTTCATGTATTGTCCTCATGTATATGCATGAGGGAACTGTTTGTTCTTCTTCTTTAGAGATCTACAAAACACATCTGTTATTAAAGCACAAATGGACACTTGTCCTGCACCTTGATCAAAAAACAACTGTTTCCTTTCTTCATTGTCTAAACCCCACTCTTTTATATTTGAATGTTTATGGAAATACCAATCTTTAAATAAATCTGATACTTCCAGTAAATCTTTCTGGAACGTAACATTATAAAAGTCTCTCAAAGCTGGAGGTTCAAACAAATAAACTCTATTCTCAAACTTCCTCCTTTCAGTTCCGTTCTCGTCAGATGGATGTACGTATTCCAAATCAGTTGGTTGGTGTCTTTCGTTTAGCAGTGTAATAAGTAAAGCTTCTACAACAGCTTGGTGGACAGCGTATCTACTACCCTGCTTAGATACAGTTCTGCCACGTGCAGTACTTGTGCGAAGCAGATAAACTTCAGACTCTGGAATTGTCTCCAGAAACCTTCGAATCTGAAATATTTTAAGTCAGATATTAAAAACTGCAAGTCTGATTACACAAAATTAACACTTTCTTTTCATGAGAAAATGAATGTACTGGTATCTAAACTGGTATCTATTTTAAGTTGGAGGAGAGGGGGGTGACCCCTGGTTTCTTAGTCAGACAGTATATTTCCACTGGACCTCTGCATCTGATCTTCATGTGAAAAGCTTATTACTAGTAATACTTTCTTTTAAAGAACGTACAGTTCACTGAACAAGGTAACAAATAAAATGGCCTATCACAACCATCAAGAAACCGTCAAAGGTTTTTTCTGTATGCAAGACTGAAATGAAGTTTACTAAATACACAACAGAGAAGAGAACATACCTGATTGTGGTGAGCAAGGTGATCATAGGTACCTTTCAAGTTGATTTTCTTTAAGCCTATATCAGTTATATAGCCATCATCTGTATTTCTTACACACCAAGCAAATTCTCTGTGAAATACGTCCAACACAACCACCTTGTCTATATTCTAAAACAGTTACAAATACATCATAAATGAATCAACTAGAGTTGTCACAGGAGTGACGAATTATACCCCAATAATATGGCCTTGTCACAGAACTAAGCCAATGTCAAGGCTGAACTTGCTTGACCTTTGACCTACTGACCTCAAAATCAATATAGGTCATCTGCTGGTCATGATCAACCTCCCTATGAAGTTTCATAATCCTCGGCTTAGTGTTCTCAAGTTATCGTCCGGAAATGGTTTGAATGTTCCATGTCACTCTGACCTTTGACCTTTGGAACTCAAATCAATACGGGCCATCTGCTGATCATGACCAACCTCCCTATTAAGTTTCGTGATCCTAGTCCAAAGTGTTCTGAAGTTGTTGTCTGAAAACCGTTTTAAATGTTCCAGGTCACTGTGGCCTTGACCTGTCACCTACTGACTTGAAAATCATAAGGGGTCATCTGCTGGTCATAACCAACCTCCCTATCAATTTTCATGATCCTAGGCCCAAGTGTTCTCAAGTTATCATCCCGAAACTGTTTAACTGTTTTGTGTCATTGTGACCTTGACCTTTGACCTATTAACTTCAAAGTTGAATTTGACCTGTATTTTATCATGTTACACCTGTGTACAAAAAATTATGATCCTAGACTCAAGCGTTCTAAAGTTATCATCCGGAAACAGTTTAACTGTTTCATGTCACTGTGTCCTTGACCTTTGACCTACTGACCTCAAAGTCGAACTTGACCTGTATTTCATGATGTTACACCTGTATACCAAAATTTTTGAACCTAAGCCCAAGCGTTCACAAGATATCATCCGGAAACTGTTTTACTGTTCAGGGTCACTGTGACCTTGAACTTTGACGGACTGACCCCAAAGTCGAACTTTCCCTGTATTTTATCATGTTACACCTGTGTACAAAAAATAATGATCTTAGACCAAAGGGTTCTCAAGTTATCATCTGGAAACCGTTTAACTGTTTCGAGTCAGTGTGACCTTGACCTTTGACCTACAAGCCAAACTTGACCTGTATTTCCTGATGTTATACCTGTGTACCAAAAATTATTTAAATTGGTCAAGCCTTTCTTGAGTTATCATCCGGAAACCATGACAACCAACGGACCTACAGACCGACCGACAAACTCACCCCTATATACCCCCCAAACTTCGTTTTGTGGGGGTATAATTATGGATTCCACGTAGTGGCTTTTTCACAAAAATATCCTGGGATATATTCATAAATAATGTATAAATAATAATGCTGTCCATACATAAGATGCTGGCATGTGCCAACAAAATTACATGATTTCACATTATTATAGCAAAAGAAAAGTGCATGTAAATTGTTTTGTAGTATGTTTTTGGTCATTGCCTTTTTCAGCCAAGAATGATGAACTGTGTTCATGCTATTCATACACCTGTGTGAACAGTTTATAGCTGTGCTTACATGGGGCTTTACTTCAAATTATGCCATTCAATTGATAATAGAGGTGTTCAGAACTTGTCTAACTGCATGTAAGATTTTCATTAGAGAATATGAAAAATTTTCTATCCAGGTAGCCCAACTTAGATTTTTTTATGCAGAAGTGAACATTTAATATTTATAGCTTATTAGCTTTGTATCGGGAAATATGCACGAGTTCTCAGCGGAAATATTGCGTGACTTTAGGAGCGCAATATTCTTCCGCTGAAGAAAGAGTGCATATTTCCCGATGCAAAGATAATAACCTTTTTATTACATACACATCTACACGTATAAATATAATGTAAATATCATAAATTTGTTCAATAGCCTGAATAGGATTGACAATACTGAACTAAATAGAAAAAAATAGTGCAAGAACAAACACTGAATTACGTCACGCACCCGATATGAAATTCTGGCGTCAGTGTATGGAAAAATATTGACGTTTCCGGTACCAGTGTAACTTAATGAGGAATAGAAACGTGTATGTAATAAATATACTTAGCTTGAAGAAGTGAATGAAGTATTGCCATGCAATACAAAGTCCCCTACTGAAAGGCACCTACAACTACACTGCAAAACAACATAATGATCACATATCTGTCAATGATGTATAGACAATTATAGGCATAAAAAAATTGTTTGTTTCCGGTATCCTGATCTACCCTAAATTTTTGGCCTGACCCTAAATGTTTTTATGGCCTTGGAGAATATGTTTTTCAACTTTTTAACAAAAAGTTGCAAAACTGCAGTTTTTATGCTTTAAACATGGTCAGTCATGTTAAAAATTAACTTACTGATGTTCTAAAAGTATAACCCCTGACTTGTATTCATTTTTTGACACAAAAATAATTTCCGAAAAGTCTCACTTAATAAACAAGAGGGCTATGATTGCCCTATATTGCTCACCAAAGTACCATTGCTCTTAATGATAGATCAAGTTTTGACATAGATGACATAGACATACACATCAAAAATCATCAGGATAAATATTTTCTTGTAACAGTCCCTTTTTACATATGGGTCACATACTAGTCAGGGCCAATCTCCATATATCAAGTTTAAAGGTCCTAGGCTCAAATGCTGCATTTTTGTACAAGCATGATTATTTCTTACCCTGGAAGACTTAAATAACATTTAGAACCAATCTCATTAGATTCTGCTCTGAGGTATATTCATTTACATAAAATAAAGGGAGGTAATTTGTCATAAATTCAGTCAAAAGTCTAACCTGATTGTCTGAGTCCATCTGATGGCATAAATGTTATTTCAAATCAGTATCTTCATTGGTTACTGAAATACACCCATTTTAGTTTGAAACAAAGGGAGGTAATTTGACACAAAATCAGTCAATAACTAGAGATGCTTTTAAGAAAAACGCATGTCTCCCACAACTGCCCCTATGAAAAATGTGTAGTGTCTCTAGATGGCTTAGATGAGCGGATCCAATTAGATGGTCTGGACGAGTGGATCCAATCAGTAATTCAAGGGCCATAAATCAAAAAAGCCTGGGCGGATTTGGCTAGTTATCAAACTTGGCTATGGTCTTATGGCCAAACACATTTTGTTCAAGTTTGGTGAAGTTCGGATGAGAAATGTTCGACTTAGAGAGAGGACAAGAGTAAAAATGCAGATTTTTCAGTAATTCAAGGGCCGTATCTCCAAAATGCCTGGACCGATTTGGCTTGTTATCGAACTTGACTGAGGTCTCATGGTCAAACACATTTTGTTCAAGTTTGGTGAGGATTGGATGAGAAATGTTTGAATTAGAGTGCGGACAAGAGTAAAAAGGCCGATTTTTGGTAATTCAAGGGCCATACCTCCAAGACGCCTGGACCGATTTGGCTAGTTATCGAACTTGGCCGAGGTCTCATGGTCAAACACATTTTGTTCAAGTTTGGTGAAAATCGGATGAGAAATGTTCGACTTAAGAGTGCGGACAAGTTTTGTGACAGACACACACACAGACTGGAGTAAATCAATATGTCTCCCACACCACTGTGTGGTGGGAGACATAATTATCTGCCCTGATTGTCTCAGTCCAACTCATGACAATAATGAAATTTACAATGAGTCCTATAAATACTTACTGAGATAAATCCATTTTTATTAAAATCAGGGGAGGTAATCATGAATTGGTATATACATGTAGAAGATACAGAGTACATGCCTTTAACAACAATATATTAATCAAAGCCTTGAAATGTCTGATGGTTGCCGGTTTTTTGGTAGATTTATTTTCTGTTTACATGCCAGTCTATGAATAAAGGTTGAAGGTCAGTAAATCAAATCCTTCTTTCATAGTGGAAAAACTAGCCCTGCTAAACTTACAGCTATGATCTTTTAAGAACAGAACAATCCAAAGGTATTTTGCAGACTGCAGTCAAAGAGACATTTCTGTGCAAATATTTCAAAATAGGGCCAGTAGTTTCTCAGAGGGCGTTTGACTTTCTTCCCTATGACAACTAGAATTTAATTTTGCACGGATGACCTAGATTAGAAGGAATCTGAATGGGGACCACCCAAGGCATTTACCTGTGACTTGGTGGTTTTGAAAATGTTCTGTAATGAATCTGTGGATGAAAGTGTGAACAGATCGATGAAAGGACTTCCAACAATTCTGAAAGCTCACCATGTGCACTTAGTGCTTAGGAGAGCTAAAAATACTCAAAAAATGCTGATCATGATCATGTTAGTTTGCATAATAGTAAATAAAAATATACCTCTATATTCTTCCGATCAAATTTTGGATAAAAAAACTTCATTCCTGTTGAAGTATTCTCCACATTCTTAAATAATAGGACTGCATATGCCATTTCTTTTAATTTGTCTTCTGTGATTCCAGTTTTATTCAAAAAGTCTTCCACATCACAGAATCTGTCTTCTCTAGATGATGTAATACACTTGCTGTAGTCATAATGTTTAAACAGGTGGGACTTGTAACCAATTAGTTTATTCAGAGTAACATGGTCACAATTATTAAAGAAATCTAGAACAACATCGTTTTCATTTTTGTCAAGAGTCACAACATTCCTTTTTTTCCTTTTCCTTGTATCTATCACTTCACTTGTGGAAGGTGCACAGAAACATCTCTGTAAAGCAAAAACAGGGCTATATATACTGTGCATCTGACACTGAAAATACTGACTCTTGAAAACTAAAAAGGCAAAATTAATTACTGATATTGTATCTATACTGTATACTGTGCATGTGACACTGAAAATAATGACTCTTGAAAACTAAAAAAGGCAACATTAATTACTGGTATAGTATCTATACATGTGTATACTACATGCATCTGACACTGAAAATAATGACTCTTGAAAGCTAAACAAGAGGGCCAAGATGGCCCTAGGTCGCTCACCTGAGAAACGCACCATAACAGTGTAAACATGTTTGACCTAGTGATTTCAAGGAAACAAATATTCTGGTCAATTTTCATTAAGATTGGACCAAAAATGTGGTCTCCTGAGTTTAAGCAAGTATTTTCTTAGATATGACCTAATGACCTAGTTTTTGACCCCAGATGACCCATATTCTGACTTGACCTAGATTTTATCATGGCAATCATTCTGACCAAAACTCATGAAGATCAATTGAAAAATACAGTCTTTATTGATACACAAGGTTTTTCTTTGATTTGACCTAGTGACCTACTTTTTGACCCCAAATGACCCGTATTCAAACTCAACCTAGATTTTGTCAAGGCAATCATTCTGAGCAAATTTCATGAAGACCAGTTGAAAAATACAGTCTCTATCGCATACATAATGTTTTTTCTTTGATTTGACCTAGCTTTTTTACCTCAAATGACCCATACTCAAATTCAACCTAGATGTCATTAAGGCTATCATATCGACATAAGTTTATGAAGATCAATTGAAAAATACCGCCTCTATCACATAATAAGGTTTTTCTTTGATCTGACCTGGTGACCTACTTTTTGACCCCAGATGGCCCATATTCGAACTTGACCTAGATTTTATCAAGGAAATCATTCTGACCAAATTTCATGAAGATCAACTGATGAAAAATACAGCTATTGCATACGCAAGAATTATATCTGATTTGACCTAGTGACCTACTTTTTGTTCCTAGATTGAACCATATTCTAACTTACCCTAGATTTCATCAAGGCAATCATTCTGACCAAATTTCATGAAGATCAATTGAGAAATACAGCCTCTATCGCATACACAAGGTTTGACCTACTAACCTACTTTTTGACCCAAGAGGACCAATATTCAAACTCAACCTAGATTTTATCAAGGCAATCATTCTGACCAAACTTCATGAAAATCAATTGAAAAATACAGTCTCTACTGCATACACAAGATTTTTCTATAATTTGACCTAGTGACCTAGTTTTTGACCCAAGATGACCCATATTCAAAATTGACCTAGATTTCATCAAGGCAATCATTCCCACCAAATTTCATGAAGATCAGTTGAAAAATACAGCCTCTATCACATACACAAGCTAAATGTTGACAAACGACAGAAGCCGGATGTCGAGCAATCACAAAAACTCACCTGAGCATTGCTCAGGTGAGCTAAAAAGGCAACATTATTTACTGGTATTATATTCAGATCTATACACCTGTGTTACACCTGACAAAAGAAACAATGATAAACAGGTATTAATGCGTGATGTCATGGCGATCTCTCCTATACAACAGTATCAAATGAACACACATATCTGTTTATAAACTTCTAAACTTAATGTATTAACTGATTTCTCATAACTGATTGATTTATCCAGTAATGGCATGCCAACAGTATTGAATGCCTTTGCTGAGAAATAGTGAGTTAGGTCAAAGTCAAACTTCAGCTGTTTTTCAGCTCTTGCAGTGCCTCCTTTATTGCTTGGCTGAAGAAATATTATTACAATATATCATCATATTCCATATCATCAGCTTGAACTTGCCGTCTGGTATAAAAAGACATCAAAGCCTTGATTGTCATGGGTCGACGCTTCAAAAAACTCAACCGATAGGTCAAGTTTTCTACATTTGTATGCATAAATCTACCAATGTAATAACTTGTGTTTTTTTTCCAGATGCACTTAACACTGTCCCATGGTACCCAATAGCATGTGTCCCATCGTGCTTAAACCCCACTACCCTTATATTTTTAAAGTAATATGAATGTCACCTGCTTTACTGGGATTAAACATTTTGTGAAATTAGCAATCAATGTGTGCTTTATAAATAGTGATATACAATTTATATCTTAGAGTTCACAGCAGAACTTTACGAACCAATGTTTGGGATAAGCTTTTTCTACTCAGAGCAGTAAAAAATTGAAAAACCTCAACTAAAGGTTTATTTTAAATCCTCCCGCCTTCAAACTCCATATAAAAAACAGCTTGAGAAAGGCAAGATTATTAGCAATTCAGATCGGTCAGGGCATTATCCGATTATTTGTACCGCGGGACAAGTATATTTTGGTTAAATTTCATCCTTATGAAAATTGTTGTTTATTCCGTTAAAACCTAGATGGTGTAACGAACACGAGAATCAGTATCAGTGAGATACTTGTTACTATAAATACATGTTACTCACCTTATAAGGTCAAATATCCAGTATTCCTTCAAAAACCATCATAATACAATCCAGTATTATTTCAATATATTTTAGGGATGGCAACGAATAGCAATTTTGGTATTCGAATATTCGGTCAGCCTTCCGAACGAATATTCGAATATTCGGTCATCAAATGATCAACAAATCAACTCAAAATCTTATGAATTTATCGTACCCTTAGCAGCCATCTGCATTAATTCTACTTTCGTTCACACCGGAAGTAATTTAGACATTGACGAATTAAGACTGACTTATCGTTCTCATCGCTTGTTTATCTTTTTGAACATAAAATATTTGTTATTTGCTTCCATTTACATATACTCTATATAGGTTTTACTTATTTTTACATGTTTTTACAGGGATGTAGCCCTCCCGTAAGTAAGGTTCTCTCCACACATATTACACATAGCCGACTTCTTATCGGATGATCGCGTGAAATACTTTAAAAAGACAGGCGGCATTGCTTGCATTTTGACAGTAGTTTCAAGTAATAGCATGAACAATATTTTCGATTAAACGGGTTGTAAAATTAAGACTGTGGGGGTGGGGGAGTCTTATAAAAGATATATTTTGCTAAACTTTACCCTCTGTCTGAATACTGAGTAGATTCTACCATTTTTTTCCATACGAAATGCATTTATTATCAAGAGGAATCCGTTTTACATAAAAACAATATTTATCACATTTGACTTGTTTACACCACTTTTCTGCATTTTTCTTTACTGAAATACATCTTGAATCGACTTTGATTGAAATCCGAGTCATTAGTTCAAGTACTTTCTGATGAGTTTTAATTATATGTGGTTCGCACCTACCGAAAACAAGGCGATTTGTAACGGATTTACATCAACTGGGGACTAGTAAAATTTCTAAAGGTAGCAATTAGCGGTTAATCCTTTTACATAGACAAATGATGCCACAATTAATCTATCAAAATGCTTGACGTTTTTGTGTCCAAAACAGACGTTTAATTCTATGTGGCCATTGTGACGCAGAACCAATAATATCATCCTGAATTAAACTCCCTAATTCATAAATTGCACAATTATTTTCTCTATCCATCTCAAGCACTAACTAATTCTGCACAGTTTGTTAGAACACAAATGCCATTAAGAATGAAAAACAGTCCCAAAAGCATAAATCTTACCCCTGAATGCATGGCCCGATTCTCGCCTAATATACTCCTGTTATTTGTACAGAAGCATATTTTTCAACATTTTTTGCCTGAATATTGCCATTTTCAGAATCATACCTACCCCTAAAAGTATTCCGAGCTCCATATTCTATTATTTAGCCCCCAAAGAAAAATGTTTTCCCGGGAAATCTTCCCTTTGCAATGCATTATAATTACAGTTTCTTTCCAAGTAGCTCTCTCTATATATATACTCCGGTTATTTGTACCAGTACAAATAAGTTCAGAGCTACAGACAAGCTTAAAATCTCTTAAAGTTTGGTGCTTTATATACTGAAAATTGATGAAATGTGCATTATGCCCTTAACAAAACATAGTCCAGTCTTTTGTACCGTACAAAAAACAGGAGTAATATGATTTAGAAACTTTTTTTTTCTAAGCGCGAAATTAATATCTCGTCTAGAGTCGCATGATCATTCCCTGATAGGTCATTCTATTTTTAACCATGTGTCTGATAACAGTGACGGAATGTTAGAATATCAATATATTATATTGCTTTTAATGGATGACAGATAGGAAGAGATGATGAAATCTGTATCACTATATGAAACCTTAGGCAGTGGCTATGATTATGGTACCGTAATCCTAGCCTTCGGTTCTAGGACTACAGAAGTTCCGTATTCCTAGACAACCCTTTGAGGATAGGCTAGGATTACTGAAGTATTTAAGAGGCATCAAATGTATACGTTAGGACATGCATAAATGATGTTGTAAACTTAATTAAAATAGCGTTTTTTTGTTGTTTCTTTTTTCATGGCCGCCTTATTATTTCATGTATATCTTTTCAGGGTTTTTTTTCGGCCGTTTTTATAGCCGTTATTCGGCTATATTCCCCATTATTCGGCTATATTCCCAATGCCAAAAAGTATGTATTTTTCCCAAAATGAGTGCAAAATTTCCCAATCTACATTCTGAAAAAATTTCACCAAAATTGCACAAATATTGACCAAATTATGGACAATTTTGTAATGGAAGTATGTTAAACTTTAAAGAGGTTGTACAATGTGAAACAAGTGTATGAGAAAGTGCTTAAACACATCCTTACTATATCATATAGGGCTAAATATTTCCCAATTTGGAACATTTACGAAGATTTCTGCGCATTTAGAATCTGGTCACTTTAGATTTCTGCGCATTTAGAATCGGGCAAAATCAACATCTGTATATGTTTATTTTTATTTCCTTTTCGCTATTTTAAGTGAAATAACTCTTATGCACTGACGCGCACCTGCATAAAATACTCGCAAGGGTGTCATGCAGTATCTATAGACAGAGAGAGAGATAGATAGATAAGTAAGTTTACAACATCATTTATGCATGTCTTAACATATATTTGATGCCTCTTAAATACTTCTGTAATCCTAGCCTATCCTCAAAGGGTAGTCTAGGAATATGGAACTTCTGTAATCCTAGAATCGGAGGCTAGGATTACGGTACCGTAATCGTAGCCACTGCCTATCCGAAATTATCCGAAATAACAAACATTCAAAACATCGGCACTAGAACTTTAAAGTCCATGTTTACTCGATTATTGAACGTAACATTTTAAGCTACCTTTGTAAAACACCTCGTCATATACTGACGGCAGTATGTTCCAGACAAAATTGTATTATTTAATAATTTCGTTAACAGCATTTTTCATGTTGTTGTTGTTGTTGTCGCGAACAAATTAGGTTACACGACGCTAAATTTATCTCGGCAAACCTCGGGTGGATAAACCTTTCTCCAATTCGGTGGATAAACTTAAGTTAAGAAAGACAGTAACCATATTCTATTTATCCTGCAAGCCTCGGGTGGATAAACCTTTCTCCAACAGCCTCTATCGCATACACAAGACTTTTCTTTGATTTGACCTAATGACCTAATTTTTGACCCCAGATAACCCATTTTTGAACTCGGCCTAGATTTTATCAACGTTATCATTCTGACCAATATTCATGAAGATCAATTGAAAAATACAGCCTCTATCGCATAGCTAACAAGCTAAATGTTAACGGACGACAGACAGACGACAGACGACGGACGAGTGAGCTAAAAAACAACAACATGATATCATGTCCAGTGAACATACAGTTTTGTCAGAGTGATATACTATTTTGTTAAACGACCATCCTATTCTCAAAGTAGGCCTAACATACTATCTTCACAGAGTGACGTAGCATTTTGTTAAATGACCATCCTATTTTCTCAAAGTAACATACTATCTTGTCAGACAGACGTACTATTATGTCAAACAATCCTACTTTCTCAAAGTAACATGCTTTATGCTCCTCGGTGAAATAATGAAATTTATCCGTGAAATAAAATTAATATTTTCACTGTTTCAAACAACGAAAATATCATTTTTATTTTTCACTGGTACGGAACTACATTTGAACACGAAAGAATATGAATTATAAATAATAGAAAATTCCATGCAAAATATACTAAGTAAAGATACAGATGTATAGAAATACTAACATGATCATAAATATATATACATTCTATTATAACAAAGTGTAACAGAAATCAGGAAATGTAATAGAACTATATCTCGACGTCACGACATAATGACGTCATGATGCGATGCACGTGACGTTGCGCGGACAAACTGGATATAATTTGGTTAAAACCAAAAACTGTGAACACCATAATTTACATTTTCACTCGTGGCTGCGCTATACTGCATTATAGTGTTCACTCGGTGAAATAAATTTCGAAATTTCGAGGTGATGTCACATTTTGAATTTCCGGTGAATAACAAAAAACCAAAGAATATTCAGTTCTTTGCAAAAACCGTTATGTTATGATTCAACCAAATAGTTTCCCTTGTCTATCAGAAAGGCATAATTCTTCTTTCCTAATATTGAGGTTTGGTACCTTTATAACAGACAATAAACTAAAACAATAGCAATTCATATGTGACTTCGGTTAGCTCAACAAAGCAATTTCAAGCAAAAATATTAATATGGAATGTAAGGTAAGTCACACACTACAATATTCGAACGAGATACTTACAAAAACAATGCATTTGCAGAATAGAGAGATAAAAGTAATTTTGACAGCTCGTGAAAACTAATGACAAATTTTATTTTGACAGGTATAATAATGATGACTCATGACCTAATTATTTTTTTCTGTTATTTCTAACTTCCAGTTTGATTTTGTTAAAAATGGGTATTTTATATTGTAGCTTACAACTCGTGAATAAAAACAATATAATGGGTTATTATAACAGTAGCTTGATCTGGGATGCAGTATTCGGCTCGAGTGGATTTTGCCAGATGGGATCTCACGAGGCGCGCAAGCGCCGAGTGTGATCCAACCTGGCAAAATCAACGAGAGCCGAATACAAAGTCCCAAATCTAGCTACTGTTATAATGACCCTTTTATTATATACCTTTACCATTTTGATTCTTGTTTAGTTCTTGAACGAAATCTTCAATGTTTATCGATATTAAATGGAACTTAGTGAAGTTTTTATGTGCGCTACTTATAGAAATGTGCCGGGTCATGCATATTAATGAAAGTAGTCCGGCAGCATACAATATGGAAGGTACAATACGGAATTTAAAAGGTACAATACGGATTTTTTGTCTGTCTATTCATATTTAATTGTGAAATACAAGCCGATTTTTTACAGAATTTATATAGGTATATTATAAAAGAATATATTGTTACCTTACTCATGCCGTGAATTCCCAGTCAAAATTACCACTTTAGATTTTCGCAGTAGAGAACTGTGGCAAGTCTATATCTGCATGTAGTTTTCGTGTGGCTATCGGTGTGTAACATTAACGTATTCGCATTGACCGTTAATTATAGGCTATAGCATTTATTTTTATCCATCGGTATTTAACAAGTTAGAAGAGTTAAAGACCCGCCAATACCTAGTGGTCTACTTTTTCCTCCAACATGAACTTTGTGCAAATAATTCTGGTAATACTGGTATCATACAACTATTCTACAAGATGACAGGTGGACAATATCAGTCCGGCTTTCATAACTTCATCTGCAAACTTACTCAGTCATTCTCTTCTCAGTATAGTTTAAAAAAAACAAAACAGAATAATAACTATCTTACACTGTATATAGAAACAAAGTGTGATCTAAACTCACCTTAATACATGAAGTACCGTGCATACTGCTACATTAATTGAATAATATATTTAGTAATACATTGTCTTAGCCTTATATCTGTTACTGTCGAACTGTAATTTGACACTTGCTATTTCTCATTTCTCCATACAAAAATGTATAATTACAATTTTGGAACAATCTGACTGAAGTACTTGATCTTTTAAACGAAGATCCGAGAATGACCCATTCTTAATCGTCTTCTGTACATTTTTGATTTCCAGAAGTGCTATTTTTATTTTCGCAATTCTATTTTTTTTTTATTTTAACCAATCAGACGACTTGTTCGAATGTCAAAGATAAGAAAGATGTGTAGGCTGTCAGGGACTCGAATCCGGGACCAGTCGCTTACAGAGCAAGTGCTCTACCGACAGAGCTAACGTTTTACCGACAGAGATAACCGGCTGACACTTTACGTCATAAAAAATCTAACTATCAAAAACCCAGTCTAAATATAGATTTTTTATTCTTACAAAATGTTGTAAGTAAGTAAAAATGTGTAGGCTGTCAGGGACTCGAATCCGGGACCAGTCACTTACAGATTTTTTATTCTTACAAAATGTTGTAAGTAAGCCTTCTGCCTGGCTAACGGAATGGTCGTCAGAACGAGGCTATCAATAGCACGTCTTCAGATCCTAAGTATAACGTAATAGGAGATGTACTTTAGTCAGACAGCATTATGGAAATACAAAAGGTTCCAGTTAGTTAGTGGTGTGTCTTTAAGGTAACTTGACAATAGCCACTACTGAACTTGACATTTTAAAGGGATAAGTACAAATATATATATAACTCTCAAAGTTAGAATTGAAGCTCAAACAAGAGATGGCACATTAGTGACAAACGCCCCCGAGGTTTGTCCAAGAATGCTACAGTTCGATGCGCAAAATATGCCAGAATAGTTAAGGTATGGCTAATTTTTCGACAAGAGAAAAAAATTCTCCGAAGGCAACCTTGACCTTAGGGCTAGGGTCTGGGTCTTGAACATGACACACTAACTCATCATAGGGAAAATTGTGACAAATAATGTTTGATGATGGCAGAGTTATTGACTGGACAAGAAACATAAATTTTAGCTTTTTAATCTAAGTAAGCTAGTGGTCTGGTTGTTATGCACGACACGTTTTCTCGTTATCGGGGAATATTTCTGCAAATTAATTTCGAAATTTCTTGATTAATGACAGAGTTACGAACCGGATATGAAACAGACCTTTTTGACCTTAGCTTTCACTTGACTTCTAAGTGTAAACTTGATCTTGGAGCTAGGGGTCTGGGTCTTGCGCGTAATCATTTTGTGGGGTCGAATCTACGTGAGTTTTTTTTTCATGTTTTGTCTTTGTGTGTGTGTGTGTGTGTGTGTGTGTGTGTGTGTGTTTCTTTTCGTTTTCATTTTCATTCCCATATTTTTGTTTCTTTCTTTGATGGTTTGTATTTGTATGTATGCCTTTATATAAAACAACAGTATGTTTATTATTTGCATGCATTTAGTCAATATCATCTTTGATATAATGGTAAACTTTTCTGATCTGCCATACTGGCTTATGATACGTCTCTGTTGTGTTGTCACATAGTTCATAAAGTCTAAATATTTCAAAATCCCTCCATGGACAGCAGAAATATGGATCGCACACAAAAATAACCCTGTTAACACCTTGACCTTGGAGCTAGGGTTCTCATTTTGGTAAACATTTATGCTAAGTACTTTTAAAACCTCTTGATGAATGGCAAAGTTACGATCCGGACACAAAACAGACTGTTTGACTTCTAAGTGTGACCTTGACCTTGTAGAAAGGGGTCTGAGAGTTACACATGAAACGTCGTCTCATTAAGGTTAATACATTTATGCCAGACTATTTCAAAATACCTTCATGGATGACAGAATTACAGCCCGGACAAGAATTTACAAAGTTACGGTCGGCATTAAAATCAAAGAACATACTGTAGTGTAGATAAAAAGTTATTTGCTGAAACATTTTTAAATGGTGTAAGGATGTTATCATTAAATAAAATCCTAAAATTATCTAATGTTTTTTTTTTCTTGAAAAGTGTGTGTGTGTGGGGGGGGGGGGGGGGGGGGGGGGGGGGAAGGGGGAGTGATGCATGGACTGACGGGACAGGGACGTGGGTATCCTTACATTTTTCATTTGTCCATAGTCAAATTTTACTTGCTCTGATTTGTAATATTAAACCTTCATGAAAGCCCAAATAGACTGGAGATCGAGTTCTTTATTTAGGACAATGAAACGAAAAGCATATCGCAGTAACTGTGGTAAAATATAAGCTGTTGAAATATTTGCCTTTTAAAGTTTATAAACGCCTGAAATCGCGTAAGCAGTGTTCGGGATCTTTTGAGGTCATGCCCGAAACACTGCCCACGCAATGGTGCAAAGCCAGATGAATTCAGAGAAAGACTCTTAATAAAATCTGGAAAGTAGATCCCTCGGAAGAACCGGGAACAAGGCAAATAGTGAAAATTGCAGACTCGGTTTGATTGAGTCTGTTCATGGGCAGTAATGGAAAAAGCAACACTGCCCACGCCGTAAAACGTTCCGACTTGTTTTAGTCATACTTGCGATTTCTGTGTGCTTTTAATTTTAATTTAGCTGACTACTGGGTCAAATATTTCCTTTGACAGTGACTTATTGTCTCAGCAGTTGGAATTCTACTTACAAATTTGTCATAATACTTTTCATAAGTTGTTTACGTTTCTGATGTCTTTAAATGTCCTTTTAGTTCTCTGTGTGTAACCCTTGTTTTCCTTTTTTAGTTTTAGTTACAGAATGCTACATGCTGATCAATGATGCAAATATTTTTCTTCAGCTACTTTAAGTACATGTAGTTCTTATGGTTCCTTTAGCATGTATATTGTTTCTTCTTTTATGTTGTTTTTTTTTTTAATGCATGTTGTAAAATGCAACTCTTCTCATTTTTGTGTAGTGTCAGCTAATTTTTTATGTTGCTTTAAATGTGCTAAATCTGTATGTAGTAAATTACTATTTCGTTTTATTTGCTAGTACATATGTGCTTTTTTGTTTTAATGCGCTGTAACATGTATGTGATAATTTGTGATTTGTTTCCTATCTACTTAGAGCCAGATGCTTTATTTGCTTTAATGTGGCACAGTGTTTTCACATATTTGCATTTTATTACAGCTGTTTTACTTATGTTGAGCTTATTTACATGTGTTTGTCGGAAAATAGCTTTAAGCTAGTGTTATATGTTTATACTTTTCCGACGTTAACTAAATCTTCTTGTATCTAAGTCTTCTCTGATATTTTATCATAGTCACAGAGTTACAGTGTGCGCGAGCCCTAGTCAAAGAACCCATTATCTTTATCACCTCCATACACTTGAATCAAGACACAATCTAAATGATATTTTATGTTTTCTCATTTTATACCTGAAAAATATGCTTGTCCGCGGACACACAGAATGAAAAATGCACTTGTCCGCCGGCAAAAAATCACGAGTCGGATAAGTTGGACAAAGGAATCCCACATCCCTGCCTGGGTGGGTAGATCAAAGATCTTCGAGCATCAGCAGTCCAAAAAAAAGCACAGGCGAACAGCAGTTTTCGTTTGGTTAGGTGTTTATCCATTCTAAGTTCGTATTTATCCAGCACTGTTTCCTATACCAGTTAGGAATTATCCGCAAATTTAAACCCACCTCATAATCAATACAATTTTTAAGCTATAAAATTCGATTTCAAACATTGATACTGTTAAACATTGTCAAAGAGATATTTATGGAACTAATACATTTAATAAGTAAGGTCTTACTGCAATTTCTGGTACGTTAAAACAGTTAGAAACATAAAACATGTTCATTTTGAAGACTTTTTTGAGTACATTTTAATGAATTCCAGCCACATAATGTGACATTTCGATTGAAATATTTAGTACACAAAACATGTTATCAAAACAGGATATTATGACTATCAAAAGTTTGTCGCTAACATTGCATACTCACATAAAACACGAAAAAAGACAAGGAAATTAACTACATACATCATCTTTCTGTAAGCCATGTTGGCACTGAGTTAGGGTCGCTTAACAGAGTTAGGATTATCCGGGTACATGGCGTGATGACACTGCATTGACTTTACTGCCCAAAACACACCCTTTAGTCAAGCTGTTACTTCAAGCTGAAGGTGCTTCGTATATGACTTCTACTTGACGTCAAATGGTGACGAAGCCTGAACGATTCAGCCAAAATAGACAGAAAATCGACACCCGTATGAGAGTGGATCAAAATTACGTTGGATTATATTGTACTTGAAAAACCTATCAAGAAAAGTCAGGAACTTCAGTATGGCGGAATATTGAAATAATATCTAAAACGTTTTATTAATATATGAATTGTTTATTAATATATTTTACTGCATACAATATTAACTGCAATGATTTCAAAGTAACACCGAATGGGCGCAAAACAATTACTTTTTGGCACGTGTAAATATCTCAAACGTAGGTACCATACTTCAAAATATTGGTAAAAATGTCGTCACCGGCATTGACGAAAACTCGCGCGGATTTTTTGTAAATTTAAAGACATTGAAAAATTATCATTGAAACTAAAATAAATGCAAGTGTCGGCAGATATCTTGTTACTAAATCAAAAGATTTTCCAACGGACTGGTGTTGGTTGCAGGCTATCGTTGGCTCTGGAAATATATCATCTAGTAGGAGCTGGTCAGACGAGCTGCCACAAATAAAGGGCCACGACTCCAGGGAAAATCATTTAACCATAACATTTCAGCTATGCTAGTATACACAACTAGGCTTGGTTGGCCCTTGTGTCATGCTAATTTCCAAATGCTAAAATGTCGTGCGCAGGAGACAAGATGTCGTGCGCACGATATAAGATGTCGTGCGCTCGAAATAATATATCGTATGCACGAGATAAGATCTCTTGCGCTCGAGATAAGATGTATTATGCACGAGATAAGATGTCGTTCTAAAGACATGTCGAAAAAGGTAAACGGAGAAGGTCATGAGCCTATCTCATAAAAGAAGGCAATTACTGAAAACAGGCTTGGAGGATCCAGATGGTCCGTGCCCACACCTTCCCCTCAGTCATCAAAGTTGCACCCAAATTTTTCGCATTTCATACCTTTATTTCAAAAATTTAGGACGGAAGTTGGGGGTACCTCTTCCCGTATAAACTTTACTCTCTGCACCTTGCCGATGATAAACTGGTGCCCCCAATCTAATATTTCTGGATCCGGGCCTGGAAAGCACCCTTGAAAATGAGTCTTCTTGCACGCTTCAATGTCAGACGTGTTGTACTACATAGCGTTCATTTTGTATCGATTCTTTCATGAGTGATACTTCTGTAACTGCAAACGATAATCGATAAATACATGTATATCTTAATTTTCAATCAATTAAAAACAAATTGTATTGTTTCTTTTAATGCTTTCAACTACCCTTTACATCAATACACTAGTAGTCTATTTCATTATCTGGAATGTCAAGCAAAAAACTTTCAAAGTACAGTGACAGTAGGCAATACCATGCGGACATTTTTGCGTACAAATTTAAAATCGCAGACGAATTATCAAAACCATGTAAAACAAAAATATACAATCGTAGCGGGTAATTTGCAAAACTAAAAATAATGTTAAATTGTTGTCATAACAGTGCCAATAACATAAAATATAACATATTTATTTCAGTAGGTAAGAGCGTTGGTCTACGGATCGTGGGGTCGTGAGTTCGATCCCCGGGCGGAGCGTATGTTCTCCGTGACTATTTGATAAACGACATTGTGTCTGAATTCATTAGTCCTCCACCTCTGATTCATGTGGGGAAGTTGGCAGTTACTTGCGGAAAACAGGTTTGTACTGGTATAGAATCCAGGAACACTGGTTAGGTTAACTGCCCGCCGTTACATGACTGAAATACTGTTGAAAAACGGCGTTAAACCCAAAACAAACAAACAAACATATTTATTTCAATTTGTATTCATTTTGCATATGTTACTACGGCAGTTTGACTTTAAACATTACAAATGCACTGATTCCAATTTATACAACTAAAAAAGTATTAATAACGGCGTAGAGATTGTATAAAGATCGAATACATGCCACTCTGTTCTTGTTTATATACGCTGGCGAGCACTCCAGCAAAATACAATTGGGATCATGTAGGCCTATATGTTTATTTAAAAGGAAACATATAAAACTATATTTAAATTTTCGTGTGACAAGTCCTGCATGAAATAAGATAAAAATTTCGTGAAATCGTCAACTAATGTAGAAATTCTCCATTTATTCCTATAGAAAATTTTCATCTTTTAGCGTCAACGGTTTGTAGCTTTTAGCGAGCCTAAAATTGTTGTATCATTTAGCGTTAGTTTTGTATCTTTTATATTTAGCGAGCCTCGATTTTGTATCATTTAGCGTTGGTTGTATCATTTAGCGTCAGTTTTGTATCATTTAACGTCAGTTGTATCATTTCGCGAAGTTGTATATTTAGCGTTCCCACAGCCCCAAGAACAGAGAGAGAGAGAGAGAGAGAGAGAGAGAGAGAGTTTCAGATATAGGCCTGCCCAGTTAACTTAGCCGAAAGACAGTCTGTTCTCCTTAACGTAACCGGTGTATAGTACCGGTACACACGAAGCCGTATTTCCTGGGAAGAACCAGTACCGGCCTTTAGTTAGGTGGGAGACACTCAAGAGCATCTCAGAAATTTCCAGTGCCAGGACCAGGATTATTGTGTGTTAGATTAAAACAAAACAGACGTATAAATGTGTATCAACTAGCCATCTTACGAATATGAACTAATTTTATCACTTATAGGGAACTGGAAGTGTTTTTCTAACAAATGACTGTTTCTACATGACATTTAATTGTAAAAACAGCTCTACACAGTTAGTTTTAATATTAAAATCAAGATGAATATATTTGGTGAAGATTTAATATCCGAGGATCAAATATTGTAGTGAAATATCAACATAGTATATCTTTAAATAATAACTCTGTGTATCGTTGTATGAAAAAAAACTTTTGGAAACTACTAGTACTCGTTAGTCATGGCGAGAGAAAAAAAAGAATTTCATACACAATTTGATAGAAAATGTATATTTGACATTGAGACGTAACAACAAAAGTAATAACAAAATTTCAGTTAAGTGCAGTAACTTTGGTGTTATTAGAGAGTTTGAGATTTCAACCTTCGCCTTCCCCTTCAACTTCTCTTGCGAAGTTAACGTATGAAGTTGAAGTTCGATTAAAATTCCTTAAGATTTCAAACTTTAGAATAAACCTTACTTCTTTTAATCCGCCCATTCAATTTATCAGTAATTATGATCGTTTTTCTCGTGCATTTTGATATCAATTGTCCGAAAGTGCAGGACTTTTACAAGAGGTTTAAGAAATGAAAATTAAAAAAAACAACATTTCAATTAACATAATCATCGAATGGATATTAGTGCGATTACAATAATAATAATAATAAAAAAAAACAAAACAAAAAAAACATTTTATATAAAATGATGTCAGTATACAATGCATGATTGTAAATCATACATGAGAGGAAATAAAAATGGTATTCTATTGTTGATGGTGTTCTTGAAAGATATTACAGTTAATATTTTTTAAACAAAAACATGAGACATCAACTACAATAAATGCATTCCTCGATATACTTTGAAGTTAAATATATGAGATAAAGCAAACACAAAATGCTGTTGACTAGTATTTCATAGTTTTTCTTAAAGGTTTTTTTTTACTTTGGATTGGTACTTTCTACATCGAATTCCTTAAAAGACGCGTTTTACTTGTAGACTGTTCCTGTTAAAAATCTAACCTTTTAAAAGATATGTTGATAACATGAGCCAATATACACAATATATGAATACATTTAACAAGCGATTTGAAACAAATGTAAGATACTCTCGTGATATCATACGTTTTGGCATCATGACACTCAGTTTGACTCTGTATAATGCCAAACTCTCAGACAGCACAATATAATCGTGCAAAGTCACCATGTGTCTAGCGAAACAGTCAAGAACTGTTAGGTGGAGACGAAAATTGTCGCACAAAATAAGATGTGGGCATATATACTATTTCATAAGTAAAGCATGTGCAGATGAAGGAATTTTAGTTAGAGTGACACCAACTTTAAGAGGGGGTAGTCACACCGAGTTTCAAGACGTTTTTCTTTGTAAAATGTAAGAATCGAAGGGGGATTGACCCAAATGCCCCTCTGCCATGTTCTGGCTCCGTGCATGTAAAAAATGGAGCTATCCCATACGGCTAACAGGAAACCTCTCGCATCATGATATCATAGATCTAAAATTGTCTGATACTTCAAAAAAAATCCGTCTTACTAGTACCATTTTATGTTTATAATTAAAACGCAATTGTCTTATTAAGTGTCCGGCAGAAACGGGTTGATTCTATTTAGAAGTTAAAATAAAATGTTCCACCAAATGATAATCGCGCGTTATCATTCATTTTTTAAGTAAAATGACTGTCATGCCATGTGCCTCCATCCAGATTTCTGTCTTTGATGCCGTGTATGTGGACAGAGTAGATGTACAAAGACTGAAGTTTTGACTTTCGTGATATCACAACTTCGGCCGTTCAAAACTTCACTTCTTACGACAAAAAGGCCCATCTGGTATAATCAATACCGCCTGAGGACACAAATATGCCGTAGAAGTTAAAGTTTGAACAAAATCTCAAAGTTTCTCAAAATCAGTTGATAACTTCATACTTCCAGGTTCAATTCAATATATCTGGTTAAAATCATTAGCCAAACAAAACTTCAATATTCTTATACGTATTGATAGTGTTTCGCATCAAATTTAGTCCAATTATACATATGGATAATCGAATAACTTAATAAGCAGAAATCCTGAAACTAAGCTTTTTATTTCACATAGTAATTAAACGAAGTCTTAGGCTTACTTGAAATTACATGGAAAACTTTAGTAGCAACGTCTGATATAAATAAAATACACGCATATAGGTGACGTTTTACCCCAAATATATATGAGAGACGTTGAAGGGGAAGGCGAAGGTTGAAATCTCAAACTCTCTATTGTGTAGATTCTGGCTACATTTGCTGTAAAACATTTTTGAGTTACTATAAGTATTTACAACATTATACAAAATGTATATGATATCCACCATAAGGCTTATGGCAAAAATATCAGCAAAAACTGACTATAATATCTATCATGAGCAATAAAACATTTGCAGGAAATCGGCGGCAATGAGTAAACGCACTCACATCAGATATCAATTGACTTTAAACCTTTACAAAGTGATATGGCATCTGCACTTTTAACTTGTTGAAGGACAATAACTCTGGTGTTTACATAAAATTATTCGCGTTTCGAAATTACTTTTCTTGGTAGTTTATCCCAGTACTAGTTTGGTCTGAAGGTTATGCTAGTATAGTATGAAACACGCAAAGAATACAATAAAGCAAGAAATGCATTTATTCGAGATAAAAGTCTAATTAATAAGAATAATTTCTTGAATAAAAAACAAACGTACATTAAAACAAAACGAAAGTATAAAAGGCTTTTTTACAAGAAAGAAGGTACACGTATATCTAATTTAGCTAAAACTAATCCAAAATCTTTTTGGAAAAATGTTAAGCAGCAGTATAAACAAAATAATAATGAATCAAATAGTTTGAATATTAATGATTTATACACGCACTTTAATCAGCTTTATGAAACTGAAAATAATAATGCAGACTACGTAATACCGAGTGAGTATACTGTTTTAGACAATGACTTGGACACAGAGTTTTCCATTACAGAAATTAAAGCAGCTGTTTCAGCGCAAAGTAATTCCAAAAGTCCAGGGACAGATCAATTGATCTCTGAGGTTTTTAAGAACTCGTTTGACATTATATCTCCTTTTCTGCATAAACTTTATAATAAAATATTAGATGATGGTATTTTCCCAACAACTTGGGGAGAAGGAATTATAATACCTATTTTTAAAGGAGGGAACGCCGAAGAAGCTAAAAACTACAGAGGTATCACTTTGAATAATATCCTGTCTAAAATATACTCTAGACTTCTGGTTGCACGTCTCACAAAATGGGCCGAAAAACATGAGAAACTGATAGATAATCAATTTGGTTTCCAGCGAGGCAAGTCTACAGTAGACTGTATCTTTATTTTACATGCTTTAATTTCTCAAACATTAGCGTCTAAAAGAAAACTGTATACTGCATTTTTAGATTGGGAAAAAATGTTCGACAAAATAAATAGGCTGTATCTTTGGCATAAATTAATGCAGGAAAATATTAGTTCAAAATTTATCAAGGCTATAAAATCTATGTATAATGTTGTAAAATCGTATGTGAGATACAAGGCAGATAAATCTTCATATATACAGTCTAATATTGGCGTAAAACAGGGTGATTCGTCAAGTAGCTTGTTATGTTTATTTTTCTTAAATGATATCATAAACAACATAAATAGCAATATAGATGGTTTGTTGCAAATAAATGATCTTAAAATCTTTCTTCTATTATTTGCCGATGACGCGATTATATTTGCGTATGATCCATTTTCTCTTCAGTCAATGTTAAATGACATTGAAAATTACAGTAATACATGGGGATTACGTTTAAATGTAAACAAAACAAAAGTTATGATTTTCGAAAACGGGCGTCATACCTCCCATGATTTTTATCTTTATGATTCACGTATAGAGGTTGTTACAACGTTTAAATATCTAGGCGTTCATCTATTTAAAAACGGAAATTGGAATCGCACGCAAAAATTAGTTGCGCAACATGCTTCGTTTTCCATGCATAACTTGTTTATTGTAAATAATCAGTTAGAACTGCAAGTGTCACAGAAATTAGGTTTATTTGACACACTTGTAGCTCCTATACTGAATTATGCCGCAGAAATTTGGGGCTATCATAAAAGCCCGGATGTCGAATTTGTGCACTCTAAATTCTGTCGAAAACTACTGTGTGTGAGAAATTCCACCAATCTGGATGCTGTTTACGGGGAATTAGGAAGAATTCCGATGTATATTTATAGGAAACTAATAATTATAAAATACTGGCTTAAAGTTTTACAACAGAAAGATACTTCTTTATTGTTTAAAACGTATTGTATGTTAAAGACTGATGTTGATAATGGCGTTACCTATAACCAAACCAGTTGGGCGTATCAAGTAAAATGTATATTAGATCAAGCAGGGTTAGCGTATTTGTGGCAAAATCAATTTACTATGTTGTTAAATTATAATATCATTAGATAAAGAATTATAGACATATATCATCAAACCTGGTATGCGGCAATTAATAATTCACCTCGTTTAGAAACATATTGTTTATTCAAACATTCATTTGCTTTTGAGTCGTACTTAGACAAAATACAAGAGAAAAAATACAGAATAGCCTTAACTAAATTTCGAACTTCTTCCCATGATCTTTTCATAGAAACAGGTAGACATGTTAATGTTCCAAGAAATAATAGAATATGTGTTCAATGTAGATCAAATATGGTTGAAAATGAATTTCATCATCTTTTAATATGTACTAAATACAAAGATCTCAGACAAAAATTATAAAGAAATATTATTTTACATGGCCTACGCTTCAAAAACTATCTAACCTTTTGTCAATAAAATCTAGAAATGTGTTAATAAATTTGTCCAAATTCTTATACCATGCAAGTAAAATCAGAAACTAAGTACATGTAAGATCTTCCGTAAAGCTATGTTCGTGTTGGAGTTGTCAGTTTGCTATAGACATTGTAAAATGTTTAATGCAATAAATTTATTGTTGTTGTTGTTGTTGTTGTATATTTGGGCGCTCTTTCACGGGTGGTAAACGCGCAATCCAATTCCCACTGGGAATACGCTAAAAATGGGTTGCGCGACTTCCGGTGCTGGTGTTGCGCATCAATATATACACAATCGAGGTAGGTTGGTTTTTGTTTTTGTAAATAATGACACATTTACGAGTGCTTTCGAAAAAAAGCAAAATGCTATTCGACACAAAAATGAATAAAGATCATATGTGTGAAATACCAACCTTTTAATTTAAGAATCAGCTCTGTTATCACAAAAACTCTGCTGGCTCGAGCTGTCAAAAAGCATGGAATCATGAAAAATGCAAATTTTCTATTGGCAAAAAATATTCGGGAATGGGGTTGCGCCCCGGGAATGGAGTTGCGCGTATACATTATATACATTATGATGTATACGAGCAACTCCATTCCCGGTGCGCAACCCCATTCTCGATGCTTTTTTTTTGTCAATTATGTCCCAGTAAGCAGGATTTGAAGCAAATAATTTTGATATTCGTTACTTCAAAACAGTTGAGTTATCATAAAAAGCATCAGATGTCCTCAGATTAGGCATATGAGGTCAGAAACTTCCATTTTTGTTGATTTCATACTTTTTTCACGCTTCTTGTTCGCCTGCGTTTTCGTGATATTAGAGTCGAAACAAATTACAAACCAGATATTTTACACATATGATGTATTATCATATTTGTGTCGAATAGCATTTTTCTTTTTTCGAGAAAATTTATACTTGTCTCATACTAAGCAAAAACATAACTTCACATACCTCAATTTCGTCTTTTTTACGCGCAACACCAGCACCGGACGTTGCGCAACCCATTTTAAGCGTATTTCCGGCGGGAATTGGATTGCGCGTTTACCACCCGTGTCTTTGTCACGTGAATTTCGTGAAATATTTCGGCGTATATCCTGATTTTGTTGAATTTGACACCTGTATTGATGATATTCTGCCTGATGACTATAGTAGACGCAACTTGACCCCGATGGTTGACCTCTGCATTATAATACATAATGAAGCACAACCTATTATTGAAAAGGAGTGTACGTAAAACACGAGCTGCACGAGAAGAAGGAAATATAATTTTGTGTAAATATAAATTAGTATATTGGAAAGTTTTAATTGATCAAATGTAAGTATATATACTTTGATACTGCACTGTATACAAACTAATTCCATATAAATATACACGGCAACCCTAAGCACACTTGATTTCTATAATGAAATAACCGATATGAATAATCAGCCTAAGGTCAACCATCGCGGTCAAGTTGCGTCTACTATATCAGATTGATACTGGTATGCAGAGATTTTCTCAAGATCAAGGTCATTTAAATAATAATGGTCGTTTACTGTTAGATTTGTGTAGGCAAACAGGTTTGAGATTAGTTAACGGCAGAATAGGTAACGATATGAAGGTGGGAAAATATACTTGTGTCACTAACAGAGGTTGTAGTGTTGTTGATTATCTATTGTGTAAATATAATATGTTTAAGAATATTTCATCTTTTAATTTTGATGATCCAAACATAATGTCAGATCACTGTTTAATGAATGTTACATTCAGTTTTGATACAGTTATAGATAAAATATGTAGTAATACAGATAACACATATGAAAATATTTCTTATAAGTACTTGTGGAATACGGAAGAAAAGAATACATATGTTAAAAATTTAAATAGGCCTGAAAATTTAGCGTCTTTGGATAATTTGTCAACACATATTAGCATGAGTGATAGTCAGTTTGATATTGACCAGTGTATACATGAATTTGAAGGCTTTTTCGGAAATGCAGCTTCACCTTTTGTTAAGAGAATAAATACACGTAATAATGTGAATGTTGGCTATAGTGAACGTAATCAGCCATGGTTTAATGAACACTGTTTTGAAAAAAGGGATATATTCTTACAATGTTTAAATAGATATAGAGCATGCAAAAATGATGTAAATAGAATACATATGGTCAAAGCCGGATCAGAATATAAAAATGTCATTAGAAAATGTAGATTTAATTATGACAAAAATAAAACAGATAAACTTATATACGCTAAACAGAAAAATGCACGTTTGTACTGGAAAATGTTAAAAGAAGCTTCAGGTGTAAAACAGTGCAATATATCATTATCAACTTTTGAAAGGTATTTTCAAGCAATTAATGATCCGGAGGACAGGTTTTTCACCCCGGACGAAGATGTACTACATTTTATCGAACATTACGAGAGAAATGAATATATGGTTATGTTTGAAGAATTGAATATATGTATTACTTTTGATGAAATTAACTTAGCAATTAAACAGTTGAAACAGAATAAATCTGCTGGGCCGGATTTGTTACTGAATGAGTTTTTTTATAGTAGGTAAAGATGTTTTATTACCTGTATTATATACTTTGTTCAACAAAATATTTGAAGTAGGTTATTTTCCAGATAGATGGTCCGAAGGTTATGTGATACCACTGCATAAGAAAGGAAGTATAAATGATGTCACAAATTATAGAGGTATTACATTATTAAGTACATTAGGTAAACTGTTCACACGCATTATTAATAATAGGTTGACATCATGGGCAGAAAATTATCGTATATACATTGAAGCTCAGGCAGGTTTTAGATTAGATATGAGTACAGTAGACAACATTTTTGTTTTAAATGGTTTAATATCACATGTTCTCAATCAAGGAAAAACACTTTTTACTCTTTTTGTTGACTTTACAAAGGCATTTGATTATATTGTACGTGACAATCTTTGGTATAAATTAATAAATATAGGACTTCGAGGAAAGATTTTGAACATTGTACAGTCAATTTATGACTCAGTTAAATCACGGGTAAAGTATTGTAATAGTTTAAGTGAAGAATTTACATGTGTACTTGGTGTAAGATAGGGCGAATGTTTATCTCCCTTTCTCTTTTCAATATTTATTAATGATTTAGAAGAGAAATTTGTGTATAACAACCTTAATGGTATAGATGTCGATATGTTAAAAATATTTATGTTATTATATGCGGATGATATAGTTATATTTGCTAATTCAGCTAATGAACTACAAGATAGTATAAATTTGTTGCAGCAGTATTGTAATGAATGGAAACTTCGTGTTAATGTTACTAAGACAAAAATTATTATATTTAGAAAAGGGGGTTAAGTTTCACGTGATGTAAGTTTTTATTATGAGGCTGAACCAATAGAAATAGTTTCTAAATTTAGTTATTTAGGGGTAGTGTTTACCCCTGGTGGTTCTTTCGCTACTGCACAACATACATTTTCCTGTCAGGCCCAGAAAGCATTGTTCCAGTTGAATAAATACCTATACAAATTTACATTTATAACGCCAAAGCATAAATTAGAATTATTTGATAAATTAATTTCACCTATTTTGAACTATTGTTGTGAAGTATGTGGTTTTGCAAACGATTTATCAATAGAAAGAGTACATATGCAGTTTTGCAAGAAAATTTTAGGAGTTAAGAAAACCACACAGAATGATTTCATTTATGGAGAACTTGGTCGTGTGTCTTTTAAAACTGTACAACTGCTTAGAATAGTTAAATACTGGTTGAGAATTTTACAAATGAGTGAGCACAAGTATGTAGCTATTGTATATAACTTGTTAAAAAATGATATGGAAAGATATCCTAATAAAACAAATTGGTGTACGTTACTTAAGAATTTATTATGTTCCTTAGGTGTGGTAGATGCTTGGATTTTTCAAGGTGTTGGCAATGTTACAATGTTTTTGTCTGTTGTTAAGCAAAGACTGAATGATCAATTCATTCAAAATTGGAATTCGAGACTTAATAATTCTGATAGAGCCCGTTTCTATAAAACGTTTAATGTATTTCAATTTCAACCATATTTGGAATGTTTTACGGTCAATAAGTTTTGTCAAGCATTAACTAAATTACGAGTCTCATCACATAGATTACAAATTGAAGCTGGAAGATGGATTAGACCTGTAAGAATTCCTATTGATGAAAGAAAATGTTTTGTTTGTAATCAATTGGAAGATGAATATCATTTTGTTATTGAATGTAGTTTATATAATGATATAAGAAAGCAGTGTTTACCACGAAAGTATTGGAATAGACCGAGTATGATGAAGTTTGTTGAACTTATCCAGTCAGACAATAAGAAAATCATAAGAAATTTAGGAATGTTTATTTATCATGCATTTGTCTTAAGAGATTCTACATTATATGGAAATTAATGTCCTTATTGCTCATAGTGATATGTGAAATAAGGCATAGATTATATTGGTCATTACGTGACCTTCTCCGGTTCTGATACTGTTAACATGAATAAAATAACTTAAAAGAAATTGAAATTAGTTTACAGTTATTAGTTTATGTAAACGTTAAATGTTATAGTATACAAAATAACATATAGGTAGTTAAACTTCAATTTTAATATTATGATGTTAATAGTACTATCTATTTAAGTGTCCTGAAACACATAACACTGTACTTAAACTCACTGATTATGTCGATATGTTTTCACTGTTATGCGCATTATGTAGTAAAAGATATTTATGGCAAATGATCTATATTTAAATATTACATGTTTTCACACTGTTTGTTCATCATGTATTATTGTGTGTTATTATCCTCATGTATTTATAAATGCAATGGATTTAAATAAAGTATCTATCATTATCTATCATTATAAGTGTGAACTGATATTGTTCTCACCACTCGAGGTTTATGATTGGCAGCAAACAGTCTGTAATGGTGTATGTTGTGCTTGTATTTTAGTTATAGCTTGCTTCAACGAAACAAACTGGCATGAAAATCGCTTGTCTAGAATATTAGTTTATTTTATTATAAAATAAATGTTGTTTTTGGTTTATGTTTTCTATTCTACGCAGGTTATGTTAAGTTTTGAATATATATAATGTGTGTTTGTTAATTCTAAGTAAATCACTCCGATTGTTAGTTGTAAAGCTACAATTTTGGTTGTATCTGTTCGGTTCTGGTGTTGTCTTTTTTAATAAAATCTTAAACACCAGATAAAATTAGAAATTTTATTAATCATTCACGCCTGTGTTTTACACAAACTTGAAACATTTTATCTTAACATGATTAAATTTACTTTTAGTCTCGTTTCAGTTCATATTTACCCAGATACTAGATCGCTTGGAACCATACGAAGAACATTATATCGATTGTTGAAATATGAATTTACTTCGCGAACAATTGTACACTTATATGCTGCCAATTATATACCTTATTCCTACTTTTATTGTTTCTTTTTTGTCTTGTTGAAGGTAATTGAGATTAGAGAATAATTGATTTACTCACAGCTTTAGCGTGAGTAATATGTAGATTCTGACTCCAGTTGCTGGACATCACATGTCATTTATTCCTATAACGAAGAAATCATCAAAAGTGATCATTTTAACCAAATCAGGGGCAATAACTCTTGTCATACTAGGTTGATTTTCATAAGATTTACAGGGGAAGCAGCAACACTCACATTCGCACAGGAGCTCGGAGCCATGATCATATTTTTCCTGCGCGGTTTTGCCTTTATACCGTGACCGTTGGACCAAACTCAAAGAATATGGTCTTATTTTGCCCAAATCGTAATTTTCATAAATTACCGTCAAGGTGCCGGTAGAGTATCCGAGTTTGTGAGTAATTTTTAAAAGTTGAGATTATGGAAAATTTGGATTATATTCGTGAAGGCCGTAAGCTTTGGCAATATATAAAGGCCGGATAAGGCAGAAAAATCTGCGTTCCCGACCTCGAGCTCCTGTGTCACATTCAATGCGGACGGACGGACGGACAACACCAGAACAATTCATAATCGGTAAATTCGTGTTACTTGTTAAAATCATATTATGTCAATACATTTACATAAATTGGAAAAATATGCCACAAACACTAGGGGTGTGGAACAGTTGGTCTCCCCTCCCCCAAACTATTACGCACCTGTGTAACATTTTCCCTCTTAATTGTATATATGACACTTATCATGCAACAGAAGGTCTGAAGTAAAACTGTTTAAAATCATCTCTCAATGTGTGTGCTTAGAGATGATTTTTTTTTCCAGTTTAGCTCAGCCCGCGTCTCCGTCGGGATATACATGACTGAAAGGTTATACCAGTGCGTGGTAGTTGGGACTGGGGGAGGGCAAGAGTTCCACAGCCCATGAACTTTGGCCAAGCGGCGTGGTATGTCAAGATATAATGACATTTCATTTTTTTGCGACTGACACCATTTAGACACCACTATTACTATTAGACCTTCCTGGTTTTGGACAATAGTAAATTTAGTTAAATGTGTATAAATAAAAAATATCATGAAAAATCAGGAACAACTGATACGTATTAGACCGTCCTGTGAAAAATGTAGTAAAATGAATTAAGAATTTAACCAAACTTGAAAAAAACAAAACAAACAAGAAATATCTTTAAAAAATGATTGTCGGCGAATTGTAATAAGGAAAGAAATTTATGAATTTTTCATCTAACATTCATCTTTCATCTAACATTTTTCAAATTGCAAAACTAAACACCGCACTTTAACAACTTAAATGGTTCTCTTTTAATTTTCGCAAAGGTTTCGTAGGGTTGCAATTTTGTTTCGTTTATCCTTAGACGAATAATTACAGCAGTAGTTTGATGAAGATTCATGAAGCGGTTCATGAGAAGAGGTCATTAAACGTGTTTATATTTTTAGCTAAATTAGTCCCTATCCCCATTTGTAACAAAATAGCAGGAGACCTTACGATATTGTTACACATCGAGTTTGATAAAAATCCATTACATTTTAGTGGTTATTGCGAAGAAAGGCATATCTACTTTTAGCTATAGTGGTCCCTAATAGAGCCCAAGTTTCTATATAAATAAATTTGGAAGAGGACCTTATAATGATGCTCCAGACCAAGTATGACAAAGATCCACCAAGCTGTTCATGAGACGCTGTATAAAGGCATTTCTAGTTTTAGCTCTAGCAGCCCCTAAAAGGGGTTAAATGTCCCAGCTGAACAAAGTTGGCTGCGGGCCTAATGAAGATGCTACATTCTTTTTTATTTATTATCTTTATTTATTTCTAAAATAGGCCAACTGCTTTAACAAATGCATATTCGCTTTTCATGAATCTTTGGACAATGACGTCACACTTATAAAAAGTGAAGGTCAAGCAAAACATACAATTGTAATTATTTCAATATTTCTGTTTCATAAGCAAAGTTTGACCGTAGTCATATCACATAGATAAACTGTATGCAGCGTACCTTCATTTCAGTGTAATGAGATACAGTCATTATATAGCATATATACAATAAAACAGATTTCAACTGAGTTCAATATTTGCATACCATACTAAAGAAAAATATTCATATATAATAAATCAGTTAAATAATTTATAACAAATATATCAAAGCAAACAAGTACTCATTTAAATATGCAATCTGATAAGTCACAAAAGCAAGAAACCTTTTCATATACAGACGACAATTGTAACAAGGAAAATCATTTAAAAAGCACTTCTCTACATAAAAGACTCTTATCACACCCTTATTCATGTGATACGCAGACCGTATTCAGCTCTTTCTTTAATTTGATATATGTTGGTATTTGAACAGGTTTTTATCATATTTATTAAACTTACTTATCATTTTGAGATATATCAATATTCTTGCTAAATATACTGAGCCAAAGTTAGCTTTAAAACTGTGAACAGCGTTGTTTAGGATAAACGCTTTGTCTACATTTCACTCAGCGTAGCACAATCAACAGAGTGAAAGAAATTGACACTTTCGTCCAATCACAGGCAGAGTGTTGCATAAATCTTCCATTTTGATAAATTATCTATAATGCGTTATCAAGTAGTTTGATTTGCAAAATGAAGTCACGTGACATAGGTAACGAAAACGAATTTAGACGGCGTCGCCGAAAAACAAAAACGCAATCCCTAAAGTATTATTAAAATTAAAACGTAATAGGACAAAGATATTCATACGAATATATATAAATGATACGGTTAATAGTAAGCAAATGTGATTGCGAGTCCCGCCCACCTTTTCCCGCGAACTGACGTTAAACGCGATACAGTTCATAGCTCGTGTGCAGAAGGGAAAGTTGTGTATTGTAGAGTGTTGTAATCTGGTGGGATATTTTCGCAAAAAATTAGTTAAACATGGAAGATCAACAGCAGCCAGAAATTATGAGGGTTCATCTGTCCAGGCCCGATTCTGGTATGTCATGGGGCTTCAGACTGCAGGGCGGAGTGGATTTTAATACACAGTTATCTGTACAAGGGGTAAGCGGCATTCTTTTTTGATGTTTTTCAAGGTAAACAAATCATAGGTATATAGATTAATATACAAGGATACGCTACTGTATGTTTACACTATGGATTTACAGTAAGGATTATACAGGTTGCTTGTGTATTGATTAAATTGGCTACGTAAACAAGTTAGATCAGATATCTAAGTTTATAATTTTGTTTAAAGACACAATGTGCTTTTTGATCAGTATGATTGACAGTCGATGTAATATAATATCTCAGGAAATAGGTAAACCTAGCAGCCAGTATACTCTACCAGCCTCACTCTCATACCAGCCTCACTCTCATACCTGCCTCTCTATATATGGCATACTACCTGATTATAAATCCTAGCAACATATGAAAGTCGACTCCAGATTTCCCCAGGTTTTTCATACTGTACCAGTATATTTATGCTGTATGCATGCAGCTGCATGCCTGATCATACAATTACATAACTATATACCAGGCCATCGTGTTTTATTTTCAAATAGATCAATACTACAATGTTCTCATTATTGGAGTTATACTTGTAACATCAAAAGTGGTGTACATACATGTGTTACCTAAGTGCATCCAGAGTTCAAATATATGTCAGTTTTGTTACAAACTTTAATACCTTGGGGATTCAAAAATTCAAATTCCTGTGATAGATAATGATTTCAAATCGATCTGGTAAAACTATTTCAATATCACATAAAAATCTATTGTTTAGTTGGACTTAAAAGGCATAAAAATAGAGAAAAAAACTGTACAATGTAAACCTCTAATATAATTACCAACATTTTTGTTTTTAGCAACAAATGAATCTAAAAAGAAATTTTATGTACAGTATACCAAGTGAATGATAACTTTATTTTATATATATCAAACCAGTAAATATGTGTTATAATTGTATGCATAAGATCAGATGATATTTAATATCTTTATTTGCATAAATGTAGTTATACAAATTTGAACTCCACTGCTACAGGTATAAAATACATCTATAGTGGTTACTGATCATGAAGTCATTTTCTTTGCATGTCACAAGTACATTAATTGTGTATTGAAAGTCTCTTGTTTAGTGGAAGAAAATCAATTGAAATTTTAATGTAAATTTTTTTTTAACAAATTCTTTTTCCCAAATTAGTCATTACATTTTTCTTGTGAGTAAACTTTATTTTCTGAAAAGGCTTTAATATGAAAATAAACCACAAATTGTGAGGTAATACACTCGGTTAAATGACTGTGTTCTGTTACATTTTAATATTTCCTGTCCTCTTGTTGGGGCTGGTAAATATTTCAAGCACTGTGAATGGCGGTTTCTCATTGTAAAGGTGTTTAAGTGATTCGGAAAATGTAAACAACATTCCAACACTCACAGCAATTCTGAATTGAATTTTAAGTAGCTAAATATGACAAACTGTTTTATTTGCTAAATTTACCTAAATAAATCCCCCCTGGGCACCTGCTTATGTTTCTGTAGTTGTGTGTATTCTATAATATTGCTTTTTTTAATGTCTTTACATGAATTTAACTCTATTCTTCAACAATATATTAATTTTGTAATGGCACTCAGTTGCATGGACAATAATGCTGGATTGTGTACTACTACTAGTTTATTCTCCACATGTATTAAACCAACAACTTCCATAAGTTTAATCAGAGTAGGAGAACTATATATTCCCTCCTGTCAAATTTTTTTGGACAAACATTTGTTTCTCCAAGAAAAAACACTATAACGGGGTTGAATTCTCACAAAATAAAAAATATCATCTTTAAATACTTTTTTGCTAAAGCGTGGAAAACGTCTTTAAATGGAAATATTATTGGTAAAGCAAACTTAGGCTTTTGATTTTATAATAATGTCAAGAACTGATGAAACAGCCATCCAAATAGATATTATGCATAATTACAGGGTTAGAAAAGAGCTACTTTTAATATTACACATGAACTTTTACAGTCATAAAGGGAGGTAATCAAAAACAGTATATTCAATAAAAACATTCTAGTATGTTGATCACTATTCAAACCTTTGACAAATATTAGAGAAAAAAATAGGATTCAAAAAGAAAATATATTTATGTTTAATAATGGAAAATGTGGTAGTCACTGGAAAATGTGGTAGCCACTGGATATATAAAAGTCTTACTTTACATAATACGATCTGCTTTAAATCGTCAGGTCACCTCTTCCAGGTCATTATTATCTCCACGAAATTAATTTCTTGTTAAACAGAGAAGACTGAATCTGTAATGTTATTGTGGAGCAAAATCACTATTAATTTTGTATGTCACAGTAATTTCATAGCATCAGATGTCACAGAAGAAACCAAAAAAAAAATTACAGCTAGGCAGATATTTGGTGACTGCCTTTTTTAAGATGATGATAATAATCCTTGATATCATGTTAGAATGAAAATAATTTATTTTGAACAGTGGTTTTCTCCTTTAGATGCATATTATTATATCACTTGTCCTTGTGATATATATAGTCCTTCACATCTAAACTCCAGATTATGATTTTATTCAATGACAAAATCCTGCTATAAGGATATGTTATTTTTTTTTATAATCTGAAATTTAGTTAAAGGCATGTGGGCTGTTTTCTTTAAATTGTTCTTTAAAATAATCATGGGAATTTTTTTAAAACCTGAATTATTCTCTTTTCAGACTAAAAATGGTACACATTTTGTAGTAAAGTTGATATATAAGTTTTGTAAACAATGTGCCACTACATGCTTTAGTTTTAATATGTGACATATGTAAATCATTGATATTTTATACAGAATAGAGATTTTTTTTCTTTTGCTCAAAATTTTGTAGAAATATGGTACAAGAAACAGATGTGCTTTGTGACCTGGTTAGTCACTTCTGATGTAATCTTATACTCTAACTTTCCTTCACACATTTAAAGATAACTGGAGCCGGTTAAGGCATTTCATGTGAACAAAAGTGGAATATTGCATTTTGACCAGGACCTGCAATATATAAAATTACTGTAGTTTTCAAAATGTTCAAAGTGCTTAGATGTTGTATGAAAATATGATTACTAACCAGCTGTCATATTATTAAGAAAATGTATACACAGAGAATTTGACTGTTCTAAACACTTTTTATTTTGTCAAAATCTTAATAGTAATACAAAAAATGTATATCAAATCAGAAGCTTTTTTGTCAGTAGTAATAATATTTCCCTATTAAATTTCCTAATTTTTGTCAGTATTTCCCCCCAATGACTTGAAGTGTCTTGGAACTTTAACATTATATTATATTGATACTTTCCAGTTCTGCAAAGGCCAAAGTTTTTCTAAAAGCATCCCTTGGAAGTTTTAAGTTGGAGATACTAATACTATCCTCTTGTTAACCTAACTTTTGAGCCATAAACCTATTTGTTGGAGGAAAAAAGCACTTCGTAGGTCCAGAATCGAATCAGTTATAAATAAAGTGTTTCCACCATTGCAGTGTTGTGCCAAAATCTCTTGCTGCACTGCCAGTTTTATTTTCAGAATGTTATATATTTACCAGCCTTTAGGTATAATAAATCATTCTGGCATCTCTTTCAATCACCTACTTAACTCCCACATAATTTTAATGCAACTGTATGGATAGTGTTTGATGTACAAAATACTCTGTGTTTGAAGACTCTTTTCACTCAGTGACTGCAGGCTCAAGAATAATCTCTATTTGAAATTTTTTCAGAAATTTTTCACTCAGTGACTGCAGGCTCAAGAATAATCTCTATTTGAAATTATTTCAGAAATTTAATTATTTCCTGTAGTATTTCACAATAGGAACCAGACATTCCGCTCCCCTGGAACCCTCCACCAGATGTTTCATTATATTAAAAAGGACAAACCCCTTCCATGCATTTAATAGAATAATCATAATTAAGCAAATTATTTGTGGAATTAATTTTGTTTTTGAGTATCAGCATTCTGTATTTAAACCTTACCGTAGGACATATCTGTAAAAAATATACAATTTATGAGAGGGTTCAATATTCAGTGGGAGGGCCGGGTTTCATGTTGGAGGATCGAGTTTCTTTCTACTTTCTTGCAACACCTGATACTATCAACAAAGTCAAACAGAACCTGGTCTAACATACCCATCTAACATAGGAGTATAACAGATATTTCCAGTGCTGTACACATACATCTCATATACTTTGGAAGTAGCACAATGCTTCCAGTGCTGTACATATACAAACCCATCTACTTCAGGAGCAACAGATACTTCCAGTGCTGTACACATACATCCCATATACCTTGGAAGTAGCACATGCTTCCAATGCTGTACATATACAAACCCATCTACTTCAGGAGCAACAGATACTTCCAGTGCTGTACACATACATCCCATATACCTTGGAAGTAGCACATGCTTCCAGTGCTGTACATATATAGACCCATCTACTTTAGGAGTAGCAGTCATAATGCTTCCAGTGCTGTACACATACATCTCATATACTTGGAAGTAGCACTGTATGATGATGGCTTCCAGTGCTGTACATATACAAACCCATCTACTTCAGGAGCAACAGATACTTCCAGTGCTGTACACATACATCTCATATACTTTGGAAGTAGCACAATGCTTCCAGTGCTGTACATATACAAACCCATCTACTTCAGGAGCAACAGATGCTTCCAGTGCTGTACACATACATTCCATATACTTTGGAAGTAGCACATGCTTCCAGTGCTGTACATATACAAACCCATCTACTTCAGGAGCAACAGATACTTCCAGTGCTGTACAAATACATCCCATATACCTTGGAAGTAGCACATGCTTCAGATACTGTACATATACAAACCCATCTACTTCAGGAGTAGCAGTCATAATGCTTCCAGTGCTGTACACATACATCTCATATACTTGGAAGTAGCACTGTGTGATGATGGCTTCCAATGCTGTACATATACAAACCCATCTACTTCAGGAGTAGCAGTCATAATGCTTCTAGTGCTGTACACATACATCTCATATACTTCGAAGTAGTACATGGCTTCCAATGATGTACATATACAAACCCATCTACTTCAGGAGTAGCAGTCATAATGCTTCCAGTGCTGTACACATACATCTCATATACTTGGAAGTAGCACATGGCTTCCAATGCTGTACATATACAAACCCATCTACTTCAGGAGCAGCAGATACTTCCAGTGCTGTACACATACATCCCATATACCTTGGAAGTAGCACATGCTTCCAATGCTGTACATATACAGACCAATCTACTTCAGGAGTAGCACATGCTTCCAGTGCTGTACACATACATCCCACATACCTTGGAAGTAGCACATGCTTCCAATGCTGTACATATACAGACCCATCTACTTCAGGAGTAGCACATGCTTCCAGTGCTGTACACACACATCCCATATACCTTGGAAGTAGCACATGCTTCCAATGCTGTACATATACAGACCCATCTACTTCAGGAGCAGCACATGCTTCCAGTGCTGTACACAGACATCCCATATACCTTGGAAGTAGCACATGCTTCCAATGCTGTACATATACAGACCCATCTACTTCAGGAGTAGCACATGCTTCCAGTGTGTACACATACATCCCATATACCTTGGAAATAGCACATGCTTCCAATGATGTACATATACACACCCATCTACTTCAGGAGCAGCAGATGCTTCCAGTGCTGTACACATACATCCAATATACCTTGGAAGTAGCACATGCTTCCAGTGCTGTACACATACATCCAATATACCTTGGAAGTAGCACATGCTTCCAGTGCTGTACATATACACACCCATCTACTTCAGGAGTAGCACATGCTTCCAGTGCTGTACACATACATCCAATATACCTTGGAAGTAGCACATGCTTCCAATGCTATACACATACATCTATATACCTTGGAAGTAGCACATGCTTCCAATGCTGTACATATACAGACCCATTTACTTCAGGAGTAGCAGATGCTTCCAGTGCTGTACACATACATCCCATATACCTTGGAAGTATCACATGCTTCCAATGCTGTACATATGCAGACCCATCTACTTCAGGAGTAGCACATGCTTCCAATGCTGTACACATACATCCCATATACCTTGGAAGTAGCACATGGCTTCCAATGCTGTACATATACACACCCATCTACTTCAGGAGCAGCAGATACTTCCAGTGCTGTACAGATACATCCCATATACCTTGGAAGTAGCACATGGCTTCCAATGCTGTACACATACACACCCATCTACTTCAGGAGTAGCAGATGCTTCCAGTGCTGTACATATACATCCCATATACCTTGGAAGTAGCACATGCTTCCAATGCTGTACATATACAGACCCATCTACTTCAGGAGTAGCACATGCTTCCAATGCTGTACATATACAGACCCATCTACTTCAGGAGTAGTACATGCTTCCAATGCTGTACACATACACACCCATCTACTTCAGGAGTAGCAGATACTTCCAGTGCTGTACACATACATCCCATATACCTTGGAAGTAGCACATGCTTCCAATGCTGTACATATACAGACCCATCTACTTCAGGAGTAGCAGATGCATCCAGTGCTGTACACATACATCTCGTATATATTGGAAGTAGCAGATGTTTCCAGTGCTGTACACATACATCCCATATACCTTGGAAGTAGCACATGCTTCCAGTGCTGTACACATACACACCCATCTACTTCAGGAGTAGCAGATACTTCCAGTGCTGTACACATACATCCCATATACCTTGGAAGTAGTACATGCTTCCAATGCTGTACACATACAGACCCATCTACTTCAGGAGCAGTAGATGCTTCCAGTGCTGTACACATACATCTCATATGCATTGGAAGTAACAGATTCTTCCAATGCTATAGACATACAGATCCATCTACCTTAGGAGTAGCAGATGCTTCCAGTGCTGTACACATATATCTACATTGGAAGTAGCAGATGCTTCCAATGCTGTACACATACATATCGTATATATTGGAAGTAGCAGATGCTTCCAATGCTGTACATATACAGACCCATCCACTGCAGGAGTAGCAGCTGCTTCCAGTGCTGTACACATACATCTCATTTATATTGGAAGTAGCAGATGTTTCCAGTGCTGTACACATACATCCCATATACCTTGGAAGTAGCACATGCTTCAAATGCTGTACATATACAGACCCATCTACTTCAGGAGTAGCACATGCTTCCAGTGCTGTACACACACATCCCATATACCTTAGAAGTAGCACATGCTTCCATTGCTGTTCACATACAGACCCATCTGCCTTATAAGAAAAAGATGCTTCCAGTGCTACACACATACATCCCATATACCTTAGAAGTAGCAGATGCTTCCATTGCTGTACATATACAGACCCATCTGCCTTATAAGAAACAGATGCTTCCAGTGCTGCACACATACATCCCATATACCTTAGAAGTAGCACATGCTTCCAATGCTGTACATATAAATCCCATATACCTTAGAAGTAACAGATACTTCCATTGCTGTTAACATACAGACCCATGATCTACCTTAGGAGTTGCAGACGCGTCTAGTGCTGTATACACATGTACACACAAACCCATCTACCTTAAGAGTAGCAGATGCTTCAAGTTACTTGTACCATAAATACTTGTAACCACAATTACTTTGCAAAATTTTCTTGAAAGTCAAGATATAACCAAAAAAGTTATTCCCTATCTTTTCAGTTGCATGGATGTCAATGTAAAAATTTGGAAATTGGCAGAACTTTCTTTCTGATTGAAGTAATCAACATAGAAACAAGGTGTCTTTGGAATTCAATTCAATATCTTAAAACAATAAATTGTAAGTATAGTAAGTCTCAGGAAAATACTAGGTATAAGAGCTAGGATGGAATTCTTAAGCTGCTGAACAGTCAGGGTTTGTGCATATGTTCACAATTACATTAGGTATTCCTCTTATGAAATCAGGTAGCACTGACTTATCCCTTAAAGCAGATTCAAGACTCAGATTTAAAAAGGCTTCAAGCTTTTTTTTCCCATTTTAATTGGTATTTTCTTTCAGGTGCAGCCTAAAAGTGTAGCAGCAAGATGTGGATTGCGGCCGGGAGATGGAATTATATGCATAAACAAAACAAACACAGACGGACTGACACATGAACAGGCAAAAATGGAGATTATCAGATCATGTAACGATATAGACATGGAAATTGTGAGGTAATTATTCATGATCTCCTTTGATGAATACTACCTATCGTTTTTAAAGTGCTTTTGGCAACTAAAACAAATACATTACTTGCTTCATGATTATGTTGCTATTTTATGCTGTGTGCATTAATCAGAGTTATCAATATCAATCATCTGTGTATATAATGTAAGTAACAGCTGCCTGCATATATATGTAAGTCAATGATTCACTTACTGTTTGTTGATGCTAACAGCAGTTTTCTGAAGTTACACAAGACTCAGTATTTGACTTTCTGTCTGACAGTTCTTATGGTCCGACAGATTCTTGGAATGGCTGTGCAGCTCAGAGCCTTTAGTGTTTGTCATAGAAATTACTGAAATGTTCAGTGTCATGTGCAAGTAGCTCTTTTGCTTTTCAAACCTATTACTTGTGAGAATTATGCATTTCTTAGGCATAGGAGCAGATTTGGGTGGGGGTGAGGCAGGTAGGAACCAGCATATACTTCGGTAACACAACTTTAGGCCAGAAACCTAATTTTTCACAGAAATAACAGTAAATAAAGGGGAAACGCCTTATACTAGACCCAGATATATACTTGAAAATATGAACAGTTAGTACATAATTATAGTTTGTGTAAATTTCAAATGGACAAGTTTATGTGTATTAACTATAAGATGTACATTTGTGTCATTGTGATGTAAACCCTCAAAACAAAACAAAAAAACAGAAAGAAAGAAAATACTTTTAACAACTTATGATAATCTTTAATTTAACTTTTCTAGTGACAAGGCTTTTGAATAGTCTAGCCTTGTTGTCCTTAAACAGTTCTTGTTAATATATTTCTTGTGGAAAATTTTGTAACAATTGTTTTCTTGCTAGTTTCTGTTAAAATATCACGTGAAAGATAGTAATTTTGTTTATCATTATACATTATGTACTACTCCAAAATGTTTCAATTGCTGAATGGAAACGCAATTCTTTTAGCTTGAATCAAATGATCCTTGTCAGCATTTGGTTCCAACCTTGATTATGATTACTTCCCTTAGATAAGTTTGCACCATTTGTAGTGGAATACAGTAAAAACCAGTAGAAACGCTATGTTCGATCATCTATATAATTGTATTACCCTTATGACATTTCAACAAACTTTTTATCAGTTGACACTAATGGAACTTTGATATTTTGTCTAAAATGAGTGATTTCTAAGGCTTTTGTGTTAACTTACACATTAATTGTATGGCCATGAACAAGCAAAATTTTGGAATGTAAATGAATGAATCTGTGCGTATTTTATGTTTTATTAAGTCATCAGAGTTGCCAATATGCAAAATTCTTTCTGAATATAAGCACTATTGTACATATTTTGACAAAATCAATTAGAAATTTAAGTTTATGAAATATTTTTACCTCCCTTTGTCTCTCCCAGTTGCGCATCCAAGATAGGTTGAAAATAGATGAATTTGTTTTAAAACTTGCCTTTAAGTTTTGTTTCAGGTAGTTGAAATATAATGCAAATGTAAAACTAGAAATTATACTGAAATCAAAAGAAATAGTCCACTTTAAAAAACTATTAAAGGGAGGTAATTACAGATTTCATTAAACGTAATAAAATATACATTTCCAATAGGGATCTAACTCTATGTCATGGCTCTTTTTGTTCCTTAAATAAATCTTGAATGAAATATATGAAAATTGAAAAAAATAATAAATTGTTGCTCAAATGTGATCAATTGACCTCTGTGAAGGGAAATGATTTAATCCATACATCATGCAATATTATTAAATACTGTTGCACGAAGGAGTACTAAGAGAAGTGGCATCATGGTAAAGGCAGTCTTCTTTAGAGTCTTAAACTATAAATACCAAGTATGGCACTGTATAGTCTAATTATAATCATTGTATGATAGAAAATAAAACAGAAGCAGTTGGAGTAGTCAGGGTAGTTCAGTGGCAACAACTGAATAACACTTAATTGGTTATATATGGTAAAGAGGCGGCTTCAAACCTTTGACTGTATCTTTAAAATGAAATTTAGCAATCTTGTTCTTATCTTGATTTTCTATGTAAATACAGAACATGTGACACGGTAAGAAAATACAAGAGTATCCATTATACCTATTATTCTTTATCATTTTTCAAATCAGAAATTTCACCTTGAAGATATTGATTTAACCTAGTACTTAGTTCTTTCAAAATTGAACCGATCTAGCTGAATAAAAATGCATTTAAAACTTTTCTTTTGTTCTTCAGTTTTCTTTCATTTATTTCTTGCATGAACATACAAGTCAATAAATAAATGTAAATTATTACCAGTAGCAGTTATTCCATATATCTCCTATGTGTTTGATGTTTTTGTTTTGAGTTTGTCATCAGACCCTTAGAACTTTTTGATCCCAGGATTTGTCCCCGGAGTTATAAATATATAGTGTTATGTGCAGTTTATGAGCAAAGAGTGATGCATGTAGCTCAGGGAGTTACTGTGTGAACCTTGACAATAATTGTATATTTCTGTGATTATGTCTAGTTGTATGCTTGATGAGGGGGCCTCCATGGCCAAGTGGTTTTTAATAAGGTTACTGACTTCAGATCACTTGCTCCTCACCAATATGGGTTCAAGCCTCACTTGGGGCATTGAATTCTTCCTGTGAGCATCAAGTTGGCTTATGGAAGGTTGGTGGTTCTACCCAGGTTCCTGCCCGGGATTAAATAATGTACAGAGTGGAACCTTGAGTATTACTCTGGACTCATCAAACCTGGAAAGTTGCCTTATGACCTATAATTGTGTCGGTGTGTTAAACCCAACAAAACAAAATAAAACCTGAATGCTTGATGAATGTATGGCCAAATCAGTTGATCAAACACACTGATTGAAGAAGAGGGATTGTGATTGGGAAATACCGTAAAGTACAAATTTATGCCATGTTTTGACATTCTCTAATACAAGAAAATCAAGTAAAACATACCTTCAACAGGTCAAATAGGAATGGCCATATTTACACAAATCAGATATGTTTTGTTTTGTTCTCAGTACTTGCTAGCCTATAGCACAGTATAATTGAATGACAAATAAAACAAATGATAAGGAACATGTGTTTAATATATAATATAATTATTAACATATAGCTAAGAGTAACATAATAACATTGCTTCCCACATACCAGTACCACAAACTGAAAAGATTTAACTAATAATTTTTAGCTTGACTATTCAAAGAATAAGGAAAGGTATCCTACTCACTGCATCACCGTTTTCGGCATTGGCATCAGTGTCACACTTTGGTTAAGTTTTTCATTCCAGTCCACATTTTGACAAAACCTTTTGACATATAGCTTTGAAATTTTCAACACGTATGAACCATCATACTGTCCAGTTTTAGGCAAGAGTACATAACTCATCAAAGATTTTGTCTGAATTATGGCCCCTTTTAACTTACAAATCTAAGTGAAGTTTTCGTAACAGTTCATATTTTGTGTAAACTGTTTGACATATGGCTTTGAAATTTTTATCACTAAGTCTTGTATATTATAACAGTCTCTATCTGTAGTGAAGATAACATAATTCTGTCAAGTATTTTGGCTGAGTTATGGCCCTTTTTGGAGTTGGAAATTGGTTCAGTTTTCGTACAAGTCTACGTTTTGATAAAACTATTTGACATGTGGCTTTGAAACTTTGAACACGTCATTGTCATGATCTCAATATGTTACTATGTGAAAGATGTTTGGCCTGAAGTTTAGCCCTATCAGTTAAGTTTTTCGTACCAGTCCATTTTTGGTCTAAACTGTTTGACATATGGCTTTGAAACTTTGACCACTTGTTTACAATCATAGTCTCCATATGTAGGCAAGACTAGGTAACCAGGAGAAGGATTTTGGCTCAGTTATGGCCTTTTTTTGACATAGAAATCTGAACATCTCTGGTAAGATTTTGACCCCATACTTACATCAATTCTTCGAATAGTCAAACCCTCAGTCAACAGACAGCTCTTGCTTGTTTAAAAATGACTACATTTGTATGGCCAGTTTATTCAATTACTCAATTAAAATTTACCGCATGCCCCTTATGCATCTCGTGCTTTTGAACTGTAGTGATTTTCACAATGTTGGAATTTTATGGAGACCGACTTACAAAAAGGAAAGGGTAAGATAAGTTACAAGCTTCTTATTATATATTTCGTAACATTTACATGAATATGAAATCTCACAAACATACTAAAGTTTAGAAATTCACTAAATTTTGACCCATTAAAAATATCTGCTTTTACAGCATTTTACCAAGAATAACTTCCCCTTGAATTATCTTCATTTGAATTCCATTTTCAAAATTATTATGCCCCCGGTCGACGAAGGAGGGGTATATTGTTTTGCAGATGTCCGTCGGTCTGTCGGTATGTAGACCAATCCGTTTCCGGATGATAACTCAAAAACGCTTGGGCCTATGATCATGAAAATTGGTAGGGAGGTTGGTCATAATGAGCAGATGACCCCTATAAATTAGATCTATAGGTCAAAGGTCAAGGTCACAGTGACCCAGAACAATTGAACGGTTTCCGGATGATAACTCAAGAATGCCTGGGCCTAGGATCATAAAAACTAATAGGGATGTTGGTAATGACCAGCAAATGACACCTGTTGATTTTGAGATCAACAGGTCAAGGTCACAGTGACCTGGAACAGTTAAACAGTTTCAGGATGGTAACTCGAGAATACTTTGGCCTAGGATCATGAAAGTTGATAGAAAGGTTGTTCATGACCAGCAAACGACCCCTATTGATTTTGAGGTTAGTAGGTCAAAGGTCAATGTCACAGTGACCTGGAACAGTTAAACTGTTTTTGGATAATAACTCAAGAACGTTTAGGCCTAGGATCATGAAAATTGAGGGTGTTGGTCATAACAAGCAAATGACCTATTGATTTTGAGGTCAGTACGTCAAAGGTCACAGTGACCAGGAACAGTTAAACAGTTTCCAATGATAACTGAAGAACGCTTGGACCTAGGAACATGAAATTTGACATGGATGTTAATCATGACCAGCAGATGTTCCACTGTGAAATGGAATGTTACTGTTCATGAACAGTGCATGCATAATTCATGAATGGAGTTCATGAACACTTCATGAATTGTTCGCGAAGATAAAAATGGCACAAATTCTTGAAACATTCTTAAATACCATGTTCGTGAACAGTGCACGAAAAGTGGAAGATGACTTCAAGAACTAATGTACATGAACAGTTCATTAACTATTCACTTAATGAATAGTTCTTGATATTTTGTTGAACACCAATAGTTCATGAACTTCTTGCTATATGTTTATAATGTGCCAGTTTATCTTCACAAACTAGCAGTGAACCATTCATGAACATGATTCTTCATTAGTTCATGAACTACCTATCATGAGTAATACATGAAAGATTCAAGAAAATAACATCATGATTGTTCCTTTAACATTTTATCATGGACAATTCAAGAACTCTGTGTGATTCTTTAGCAGTTCATGAACTGTTCATTTACATATTTTAAGGACAGTTTATATCCAAAAATTCATGAACACAAATCAAGAACTGTTGAAGGTTAGTTCATGAACAGTTCTTTAATGGTTTGAAGTGTTCATGATTTCAAGAACTGCATTTCGCAGGGGATATTGATTTTGAGGTCAGTCGGACAAAGGTCAATATCACAGTGACCCGGAACAGTTAAATGGTTTCAAGATGATAACTCAAGAACGCTTGGGCCATTGGATCATGAAAGTTGACAGGGAGGATGGTCATGACCAGCAGATGACCCTTATTGATTTTGAGGTCAGTAGGATAAAGGTTAAGGTCACATTGACCTGGAACAGTTAAACCATTTCCGGATGATAACTTGAGAATGCTTGGGCTTTAAGGATCACTAAACTTAATAGGTTGATCATGACCAACATATGACCCCTACTGATTTTGAGGTCAAAAGGTCAAAGGTCAAGGTCACATTGACCCAGAACAGGAGAACTTTTTTGTACAGTGACCAAATAATTTTTGTTCCTTGTGCAGTTACTGAATGCATCAAGGGGGGGCATTTCCTGTTCTATGAGCTCTTGTTTCATTTGCATTAAAACAGCCTGTGTACTTGGTAAATATGTTTGTTTGTGAGCATAGTCAGTAAGGCCGTGTGAATCTTATGCTTATATAATGAATGTGCTTTAATTTACATAATATATGTAGTGTTAAATAAATAAAATGTCATTAATTTTAGTGTTTTTATATCATGAAATAAACCATGGAGTCTGACATCAGTTACTTTTCATGTTGGAACACCTGGTTCTGCTTTTAACGAGATTTTCAAAGAAAAAAAAAGAGTTTTTGGTGAGTGGCTGTCAGTTTTCTTTCTATTCATTGGAACAGACTGATGAGGAAGGTTTAGATTGTTCAGGGGCACACTGTGGACAAGTTCAAGGTCACACTGTATAACTGAATATCGACCCTGATAAGAGCACCATAGTAACTGTTGCACATCAAGTTTGCATGTATGCTGTAACTGTAACTTGAACATTTTGAAGTGAAACACTGCATGTAACTGTTTTTACAGTGGTTTGTGGCATAGATATCATGTCTGAGACAGCATCCAAGTACATGTATGTGTGCAGAGTGGTATAAATCCTTGCCAAATATCATAGTAGAGAGGTCAAGTGGCCACACCATTCCGTGAAATAAGGAGTTTTGAAAATAATAGATAAGTAAAAGTGACATTATTCACTACAGGAAAAAGATGTAATCAAAAGATATTCTTTCATTACTTAAGCTATCCAACATTCAGCTGAGCAAAAAGTTTTAAATCTTAGTTTTCTAAACTTTTGTTTTTGGATGTCTGACATCAGGGACTAGTTGATTGTTTTGTTTGTTCCAGGATGGGAAAGTTACTGTAAGGCTCAGGTACGGCTTAGAGAAGTGGGCAAATATTGAGAGAGGCAGTGTTTCATGCATTAAAGACCCATCCAGATAGAAAAATATCAGTGGTTTTTAGGGATAATGAAATTAAAATTTTGGCATCAGTGGTGAAACAATCAGCCTAGTACAATAATTATTTCTATTTTGATGCTGAAGTTGCAAACAGAACAGTGTGTTAACTTGTAATTGGATGTACCACATGGACAGGTTTTTTGTTTGTTGTAATACTGCCAGGAATGTTATTTTTATGCTGGTTGACAATTCTGTGACAAAATGGACTGTAACGAATGGTCATTTTAAAGTCCAAAGCACTTCCAGTTGTTGAGAAACCATTCTATGTCTGCTGCAGACTGTGTTCAGACTCCATGACCTTCAGGATTTATTGTTTCAGTTGATGCTACATTATAGTTACATATTTCATTTAGAGTTACTTTGTTGTTTTGCAATGTAGTGAATGCATTGCCAGGTTTAATAAAGTCTTTATAAATTAATAATGTGTTTAATGGTTATTATTGTATATATGTGTTAAAGGGTAAGGAAAGTCTGAAAATGAGTTAATTCTGTATAAAAACCATCATAAAGCCTTTCATAACACTGAAAGAATTTTTAAAATCGGACCACTATTGAAAAAGATATAGCAGTTTGAAATTTAAGAAAATGGTTGATCATGGAGGCAGCCATTTTAGTTTGTTTATGACGTCATTTACACACTGCTGAATTCTTTATTTAGCAAATAACCTTTTAATGAATTAATTTTCATATGTGTCTTGAGTGCAAGGTGTAAAACGTGATAACTTCTTTCATTATAGCTGGAAAAAGTTGAGAAATTATTTTACAGAAATAAGTAAATACAGTTCAAATGTGTATATAAAAATTTAATAAATCCGCCATTTTGTTTTTTGTTGTCATGGAAACAAAATGCCACCAATTTTACCAAATATTTAAATGCTCATAACTTTCTCATTTTTACTCCGATTTTGAAAATTCTTTTATTTCTTTAAATGATTTAAGAAATCACAGCTGATGAAACTTGACAAAAATGTTGCCTTTCCCTATAACTATGTACATGTCAGTATTGCAAACCTGCATATGACTGTGCACTAATATTTCAAGATAACTGTATGATTATAATATATAACTGGGGAAATGTTTACTAACAACATATACAAAAGCCCTTTAAACTAGAAGCTGAAACTGGAAATGCTCACAAACAAATGATGTTCACAAATATTTCTGTGGAAGGTCGGTACACCATGCTAATTGCCAAATGCTAAATAACATATATTTAATGCTATTAAAATGCCAATTACTTAATGCTAAATGACAAATACCTAATGCTAAATGCTACCTACCAAATGCAATATGCCATCTATGTAATGCTAAATGCCAGGTCATCAATTGTTTTAACTTTATGAGTTGATGATCTGTATTTCTTAATCTATAGTTCTACCAGTCTCATTTGAAGCTGTAATATGTTCTGATATATTAAGCTCTTTATTTGGATAAGCACTTAGTAATAAGCATTTGGCATAATGTTCCGCATTTTGCAATTAACAGTTAGCATTGATTTATCATTTAACAGTCAATATTTGACATTAACATATTTGGCCAATTGCATTTGCACTATTTGGCGTTAGCGTTTGGCAATTAGCATGGCACACCAGCCTTTCCGTGTACTAATATTAATCATAGTAGATGTGATGCAGTTACCTGCCAGTTTTCTATAAAAGGAACTGACAGTTCCTAATGAATAGACCATAGATAGAATAATTTATTAAATTAAATGAGAAGTAAATTTTGTGTTTGGTCCAATTGTCACATTTTCACTAAGAGCAAAATACATGTGCAAACTTCAGACAGCAGAAGCTGTTATGTAATACATGTGAAGACAATATCTTAATTTCTATGATCCAGCTGTAATCATAACAAAAGTTTCAAATATATTTGAATATTTTGCTTCTCTTTAAAAGTTTATTATTAGTCAGTCATTATTTTGAAGGAAGTAATATGTGTATTGTGTAATAATGCTGGGAAGTTTTAGTGTTTTGAACAATGTTACAGTTTTATCACTTTCTTTGTCCCATGTGGTTCTGGGACAACTTGTGTTTGAGAATAATTGGAACCACTGTCTTACCCTTGTATGATTGTGTGCAGCAACTTTAATTGTCTGAACACACAGTTTTGCTGTACCTCTTCTGCTGCCATCAGGTATTGATGTTTTATACCATTCCTCCTACTTTTATTTCAATGTAAATGTGATGTTGGATGCAATAACCTGTACTGTGTTTGTGTACAGTATTTAAACCCAAATCAAACCCCCATTTGTAACTGCAGAACCTAGTCCAACCTAGAAGGTATCTGACCCTGTCACAGTGAAGAGCAGCATTTAAAGTTGTTACTTCTATTCTAGTTATTTTGTCTCCTACTTTTTTTGTTGTAGCTAATGTGCATAAAAAAAGACCCCATACTGAAGTAGTGTATACCAGTTTCTTTATTTGAAACAGACTTTAAATCAGGAACTGATGATTTAATTATCTACTTGTACAATAGAATAATAATGCTCAGTGTTATAAGGGAAATGAAAAGTATTCATAACTGCAGCAACATATACAGTTTTCTTCTGTTTTCATAATAAGAACACAAAATACAATAATATTATTGACTCTTAATTATAACAAAAGCCAGATATGTACAGAAGTACTTAATAGATAATAGAATGCCAAACAGCCATTTCATTATATGTTTGCCAGAACATGTGTAGGTGTATCTGTAAGAAAACACAAATACCAGAGACAGTGGGAGATGTTACTTCTTGTAATAAACACACAATAATTGTAGCTTACCTGCTTGGCTAATCATTTCCCATTTTCCTGATAAATATCGCCTGAAAAATACCATCAAAACTGTACTAATAAATTAGTCACAACCTAGTTGTGGTATTTAGGATTCTAACTGTATGGTATTCTTGCATACCAGCATTATTTTATCATGAAAATTATCTTTTTTAATCAAACACAATTTATGTTTCAAGAAGTATAAATAAATGATGGGCAAAATACCTACTTTGATTTTTGCCAATTTTATCCTAGTTTTATATTCCTGCCTTTATAAAAATTGAAAATTATGGTCTTTTAAATGATTTAGTTCTGTTTTATGCCGATAGTACTTTAGTTTTAACTTTTTAGCTCATAAAGTGCTATGGTGAGTATTTTAGATCGATGGATGTCTGTTTTCTATCCATCATCCGCAATTTCTATAAAGAACATCCACTAAACTGCGGTGCCAATTTCAACCAAACTTTACAAGAATGTTCCTTTGAATAACCCCTTTCAGATTCCTTCAAATCTAGGTCATCAGGTCCCAGTTTCATGAAAATACTTAAGTTTGTTAATAGAATTAATTTTAATTTACTTAAGTTTTTACTTTTTTTTAAGCAAATTAACATACTTAAGTCAATTAACAAACTTAAGTATTTTCGTGGAATTGGGGCCTGTTCTGTGTACTGGTTGCCATGACAACCAAAAGGAGAAAAATATCTTCTCAGAATTTCAAAACGTTTCTCTACCAAAATCCTTCAAGACATATTGGTTTGTTAAATACCTTGCTGCTAGTGGGTAGGCTAAGTGTTCTATATATGGCTGTAAGGAAAACTTAGAAAATCTTCTCTGAAACCACTGGCTTAATTTCAAAATGCTTTTCGCAGTTAAGTTCTTTGGCTGACCTTCACCAAAGACAATTTTGATATATGAATAAACATAGCCACTAGAGAGAAAATGGTAGTTTTCTTATTTAACTTTTTTTCTACCATAGTCAAAGCGAGTAGGGAGGATTTTGTCTGGGGTGTTAGGCACTGACAAACAGGTACTACATTATTTACTAGATTGTTAGTGTATTAATACCTAAATAGCTATTGCTCTCCCTATTCTTACAAACATTAGCTAGCTATATAAATCAGTGACTTAAATTAGAGGGTACTACTAAGCCACAATTAGCCAATGATTTTATGCACAGATCATGTTAGAGTTAAGTAAATTTTCAAATTACTTGTGATTTTAGAGGTGCAGTGCAGATATGGAAACCAAAGGTAACACCAATGTCCGAGTTAAGACCAGAAACCAAACAACCTGTACAGACAGCCACTGGAGATGAAATGTACTTACAACAGAAAACTTCTCTAGCAAGGGATCACACTGATGTAAGTTGAAATTAGATTTAATGAATAAATTAATTTACAAATGTTAGAGCAGATTCAGAATTTTGTAAAACAATACGAGCTGCACCATGAGAAACCCAACATAGTGCGTTTGCAACCAGCATGGATCCAGACCAGCCTGCGCATCTGGGCAGTCTGGTCAGGATCCATGCTGTTCGCTTTCAAAGCCTATTACAATTAGAGAAACTGCGGAGTTTTCTCATGGCGTGGCTCATATACATGTAGTTATGTTAGCAGACTGACTGGAACTAAGCAATACCCGACACAGTACATATCTGTGCATGCCCTCCAGCAATCAGATGGTATTTATTATGATGTGATTTATCATCTGTATCAAAGAGTTAATTCTCTTATTACTTGAGTGATTATCAAGGCTGATCAATATAGCAAGAAAAGGAATGTTAGCCATGTGAATGGCGCGTCAGACGTGATTCTTACATGGTCAGTCTGTCTGGCCTCCATTACAAAATCATGTCTGCCCTCTATCTTTTTACCCCTTGAAGGATTTTCAGATAACTTTGTACATGTACAAGTGTTTACCATAATGAGACAATGTACAGAACTCATCTTTTCAACCATGTTGGTACAAGTCCAGACTCTTCCAGTGAAATGATTGGTCTAATATTTTTTTCATAATTATCTGCTCTATATCTTTTTACCTTTTTGAAGGAGTTTCAAATAACTAAGCATAAGATGACACGGAACACACAGCTCTCAATCTGTTGTTTCAAGTTCAAGGTTATAAATATAGGTCAGATGATCAAATAGGCTGTATTCCATATCCCCGCTGTACCTTTTTATGACTTGAAGGATTTTCAAATAACTTTGAACCAACAGTTTCAAGTAACTTGGCACAATTATTTGCCACAATAAGATGATGTCCAGAATACAGCTTTCAGCCATGTCAGTTCAAGGTCAAGGTTGGGGTCAAAGATGTTTAATGGTGCATTTTGTGTCTGCTCTGTACCTTCTTACCTCTTTGAAGGATTTTCAAATAGCTTGCCACATTATGTTTGTCAAGTTGTTATAATGAGAAAACATGCAGAATGCAACTTTTAAAAGCAATGTTTATATTGTCACTGAGAGAAAATCTTTTTCGCTTGACTATAGGAAGTATATTGAGAGTTACGCATCTCATCCATATCTACATCTGCGTCTGGAGCTCGGTTAAAATTTTGATGCACTTTAATTTGATCTCTATTTTTATTTTATAGATTTTCTTAAAACTTAGTTCTTCATCATCATCATCCATATCATATTGAGCAGGAGACATAACTCTTGCACAAAGATTTCATGTATTATGCTCCCCTTTTTATCCTGAATTTCAGGTTAAAGTTCTGATGCATATTCACTCTGTCTGTTATTATAAATGGATTTGACTCAAATATGAAAAAGTTGTTCAATATCATCACCCATATCATATGACATAAGATCCACAACTCTGCTTCAGATTTTTTTAGGAATTATGTCCCCTTTTTATTTAGAATTTCAAGTTAATTTTGATGCAGTTTCACTCTGTCTCTGTAATTACAGCATGGATACTTAAAACAGTTGTTTCCACATAATCAGCCACATCATACAAAACAAGGTCTGTTGCTCAGGTAGAAATGTTCCATGACTTTTAGCATTTTTTTTGTTAGAATTTAAGAATTTTTATATGCTCTTTCACTCTATTGTTACTAAATGGATTTGGTTCCGACTTTTTGTTCCACATCATTACCCACATCATGTATGACAATGTCAGTGAAGCTAAGATATGCTTGACATACCTTTTTTCTAGAATGGACAAATGTCAGGGCACCTTACCCCCAAATTTCTTCACTTATTTGAATTTATTTTGTCTATTTGCAAACATCACACATGAAATGCTCCATTTTCTCTGACAAAGCAGTAATCACTCCAGTGATACCTGTATATTCCTCAGATATGCCCTATTTCACTACCCAGCTTCAAAATAGTCAAGTTAGCTGTCTCTTCTGATAGCTTTAACTTGTTCTGTAATGTGTAACAATTTGCTGCATCTTCTTTATAGAGTGACTTGAGTTCAACATGATTTATAGTTATCTTTTTAAAAAAACATGTTTTATGTATTGAACCCAAACCAGTTTTAGGTTTTGTTAACCTGGTTTTCATAGAAAACCAGTTATTAAAATGGGGTATGTCATCGGGCGGGCAGGCGGGCGGGCATCAAACTTGGTTTCCGCACAATAACTTTAGTTTGGAACAGGCTATAGACACCAAACTTGGCCTGTAGATAGATGATAAGGAGCCAAAGCTTGGGATTGTATTTGGGGTCATTTGGGTCAAGGTCAAGGTCCCCGTTGTTAAAAATAGAAAAACTGGTTTCCATACAGTAACTTTAGTTTTCATTGATTGGAATTAAACTTGGCCTATAGGTAGCTTATAGAAAAACCAAGGTTGGGATTGTATATGGGGTCATTGGGGTCAAGTTCAAGGTCAGGATAACTTATTTAATCTTCACACTTAGAAAATTCCACGGTGGCACAGTGGTCTAGAGCGTTGGGCCAAAAGCTACTTTTTAGTCAATGGTCCCGGAAGGGCATCCCATTTTTTTTTTTTTTTGGTCAAGGTCAAGGTCACAGTTACTAAAAATAGATTTTTCTCAAAAAATAGATTTTTTTCTCAGTGTGATCATCAAAACGGTAGTTTCTGCTAGTAGTTACTGCCACTAAACTTTGTGTACAGCAAGCTTATCTGAAAACTTAGCTTTGAATGATATTTGGGGTCACTGTTACTAAAAATAGAATAATGGTTTCCACACAATATCTTTTGTTTGGGTACACTTATCGTCAGTATACTTGGTGCGTAGATAGCTTTTATCAAACACAAAAGTTTTGGAATGTATTTGAGGTCGCTCGGATCAGGGTCAAGGTCAGTTTAGCTAAAAATAGAAAAATGGGGTCATATTTGAAATAAAAAATAGATTTTTGGAATGGAAGGATGTCTGTTCAAATCTCACTGAGATCCCAATTTTTTCTTATATTTTTCTTTTTTGTGACAGAAAGGTCAGGTAATTAAAAATAGGAAAATATGGTCATAGTTATAATAAAAAATATATGTTTAATAGAATATGAACATTTTTTTAAAGAACCTGTTAGCATGATGCAATTGAAAACCTGGTTTTCATGGAATTTCCACGTTTCTTGTTTTAAGATTTTCTACAGATTTTGTTGATTGCTATAGGAATCCAGTAACATTGGCAGCTCATACAACCGATCAGCAAAGCCATTTGCTGGATTTGGAGGAGGAGCACCCCAACAACGACAGCCGCCCCAGCAACAATATGGTGGGCAACAACAATACGGTGGGCAACAACAATACGGTGGTGGACAGCAATATGGCAGCCCACCTCAGTCACCAAAGCGTGCTGTGCCGAATGTTGTGCATGCGCAGTTTAATTCCCCTATTGGCTTGTATTCAGCTGGAAATATTGCAAACTCTTACGCACAACAAACTGCTGGCATCCAGAAAGAAATGGAGAAGTAAGCTTTTAATGTGTTTCTACTAAACCTTACATGTCTTGTTGACTTAAGGGCATATAATGAGATGATTATTCTTTGATTAATGCCAAAAACATTTAATTATCATGTCACCTATGCCTACCATTATGTTTATAAAGTGATGTAGGGACCAGCTGAAGGACAAAATTAATGAAAAAATGAAATCCTCAACTTAGCAAAGTATAATCTTGAAATATCTTTTACACTAATTGTGATAGTGTTGTTAGTTTGTTTTTTTTTATCTAAAAAAATGCGCATCTATACATTCATGTAAAGTGAACAGTTTTAACACATTTTTTTTCTCCTGCAAAAAATTACGTAGGTGCACATTTTATATAAAAGTATTTTCAAAAATGTATTCTTGCTTCTGTAGGAAATGTATGCCCTTTTGGTGACTGCTATATGCATGATGTTTACATTGCGAGTAGCTGTATTTGGAGAGTATATTGTGTGCCAGTTTCTTGTTTCCATGGCATTGGCCATATTTGTTAGAAGTTTTAGATAACCAGAACCATGCTTATCATAAAAAACCCATTTTGATATCATTTTGGCTTTTAATCCATTCTTGTTTTGGAATATATTGATTTCTTTTGAAAAATTACACTATTTGTGATATGTCTAATGTAGACTTTTACACTAATTTTCATCAGAAGAATATGTTGAAGTCTGCATTCAAATGAAAAAATTTGGAATATTTACAGCAGATTTGGATCACAACTTCAAAGGAATAGTGCTGTAAAGTACATCAGTTCTAACATCTGCTCTATGAGAAAATGGCATAAATGTATTAAAAATTAAAACTGTTTACTTTTCTGTGTGACTGTTTTTATGTAATTGTTTTGTAGCCTTGATGTTGAAGATGCTCCAGTCGGTGCTATGATGACAGGAACTTACCAACGCTTGGACTCAGACTCAGGAAGTCAGTCTTACGGTTCTCAGTATGGCTTTCCCGCTAATCCCCCTGCTGCCACAGGTGATGATGCTGTCACCATAGCAACAAGTGATCCTGCATCTGGATCACCTACAAGCTTGCAGAATAACATACCATCTGAATCAACTGAACGCTTGCAGCCCGAGAATGGAGTGTTATCAGATGAGCATGCAACCAGTGCAGAAACTAATAAAGTTATTAACCCTAGTAGGTTTTATTTTCAAATTTGGTTCTCTAAGTTATTTTTACTGTAACTGAACTAACTATATTCCTTTTAGAAGTCATAAAACAGTCCTTTTTGCAAGAAATTCTGTTCACTGGCTCAAGGATCATAGGGTTGAAAACTCTCCTAACCAGTTGTTTATCTATTGATTTAAGGTTGCACAAACACTGCTTAGCTAGGTCAGTTGGCAACTTTTCATATGTAAGGACTGCCAGGTGTCCCATGTGGTCATTATTTTAAGACTTGAAAACACCTGAATAGAACTATCAATATTCCACGTACCAACCTACCAAAATGATGGCTTTCACATCAGATAGATTTTTATTTCTTTCAGTTTTAAGTTTTGCCTCGAAAGGTCATCAATTTAATTTTAACTATTATTTTTCAGAAAAGAATTAGTGTAAGGGTTGTTGTTTTTTAGATACATGTAGAAGTTGTAATTGAATGTTTTTTTACATTTGTATTATTTTTTTATATAGAATGGAATGATTGAGTTACTTCTAGTTTCATTCTTTTTTCTTTGAAAATTATTTCATTTGAGCCGTGCCATGAGAAAATCAACATAGTGGGTTTGCGACCAGCATGGATCCAGACCAGCCTGCGCATCCGCGCAGTTTGGTCAGGATCTATGCTGTTCGCTAACAGTTTCTCCAATTCCAATAGGCTTTAAAAGCGAACAGCATGGAGCCTGACCAGACTGCGCGGATGCGCAGGCTGGTCTGGATCCATGCTGGTCGCAAAGCCACTATGTTGGTTTTCTCATGGCACGGCTCATTTCATTTACTAACTCTCACTCACTTGGCAATGTGTGTTTTGCACTGTACTAGTTTTTCTTCAATTAATTATAAAGCATACAATTTGCATTCTGTAATTGAAACAATCAAAAGAAAATCACAACTCCAGTATGAAAAGACCATGCATGTTTTCATTAAAGCATGGCAGTATTGACGTCATGTCAACATATTGTTTGGCGCCATACAGGCACCAATTATTTGATCTTCTTTTTCATACAAAAAGATATGCAGAATCAAATGATATAACAGAATTGTGTTAAACTTAATTCACACACTCTGAATAGATGATTATATGCGCAAAATAACTCTACAAAATGTCTACAGACTCCTAAGTTATTCCAGGGGACATGTTACTTTCCCTATTATAATATTGTTTACACACGGTTTTGTTTTGACATCACGTCAGTGTACTGTATTTTTGTAGAAAAATATATAATTCAAGTTCATATTTAATGTGCAGGAGTGGGTTGGAGGTGGGCAGGAGTGGGTTGGAGGTGGGTAATTGTTGATTTGCATAAATAGTAAGACCTATAAGAAGATCCTTTGGAAGCAAACTAATATCAGACCTCTCTACTCTTGACAGTTTGTGAGATCAGATAGTTTATTACACTGCCTCGTTAGCCTAGTGGTAGAGTGCTCGCTTCGAGTGCGGGAGGTCGTGGGTTCGATCATACCAAAGCCGTAAAAAATGGTACTAGTAGCTTCCTCGCTTAGTGCTCAGCATTAAGAGGATAGTACTAGGACTGGTCAGCCTGGTTTTAAGTATAATGTGACTAGGTGGGGTATCATGTCCCATGTCTATGTCATGACATTCCAGTGAGGCAGCACTATAAAGTTGGGTATTGTGCTCGCTACTATAAGTAAACACCATCGTATATATGACTGAAAAATTGTTGAAAAAGACGTTAAACCCGAACACACACACACTCACACAGTTTATTGCTCACAAAAAGCAATAATGTATTATAAGGTAGTCTCACTAAAGTGTTTGCAGTGTTGTATTTCTGTGTTAATTATAACAACATTTCCTTTGAAGTTTGAATGATGCTGTTATGAATTTTTGGATGCTGTGCAAGCTTTGAATTTACAAATTTTGAAGTGTTATTAGCAAATGTAGCTAACTTAACCTTATCTTTATACTTTAAATATTTTTTGATGTTTAAGAAATGTAAAACTAAGATTTAATTTGGTGTTTTTAAAGCAACTAAATATAAATGTCTGGTAAAAATGAAACATCTCAACTATTTTTAGCTCGACTATTCAAAGAATAGTCTAGCTATTCTACTCACCCTGGAGTCGGCATCACACCTTGGTTAAGTTTTTGCATGCAAGCACATACAGCTAACATTTAAAGGCATATAGCTTTGAAACTTATTTATTCTTTTTCTAGGTCAATTACCAACCTCACTGGGTCAAGTTCCATAACTCTAACATGTATTTTGAGTAAATTGTGCCCCCTTTTAGACTTAGAAAATTCTGGTTACAGTTTTACATGCAAGTTACTATCTCCAAAACTAATGCAGATATTGAATTGAAACTTCACATGTGTCTTCGGGGTTATAAGACTAGTTGATAGCACCAAGTCCAATAACTCTGACATGTATTTTGGCCAAATTATGCCCCCTTTTGGATTTAGTAACTTCAACCAGAATTTTCTGTCTCCAAAACTAATGCAGGTATGGAATTGAAACTTAACATGTTTCTTCGGGGTGATAAAACTAGTTGATAGCATCAAGTCCCATAACTCTGACCTGCATTTTAGCCAAATTATTCCTCCTTTGGACTTAGAAAATTCTGGTTAAAGTTTTGCATGCAAGTACATACAGCTATTACTAAAAGGCGTATAGATTTGAAACTTATTTTTTCTTTTTCTAGATCAATTACCTACCTTACTGGGTCAAGTCCCATAACTCTGACATGTATTTTGAGCAAATTATGCCCCCTTTTGGACTTAAAAAGTCCTGGTTAAAGTTTTACATGCAAGCTACTATCTCCTAAACTAATGCAGATATTGAATTGAAACTTAACATGTGTCTCAGGGGTTAGCCAAATTATGCCCCCTTTTGGACTTAGAAAATCCTGGTTAAAGTTTTGCGTGCAAGTACATACAGCTATTACCAAAAGGCATATAGATTTGTAATTTAATTTGTCTTTTTCTAGATCAATTACCAACTTCACTTGGTCAAGTCCAATAACTCTGACATGTATTTTGGGCAAATTATGCCCCCTTTTGGATTTAGTAACTTCAACCAGAATTTTCTGTCTCCAAAACTAATGCAGGTATGGAATTGAAACTTAACATGTTTCTTCGGGGTTATAAAACTAGTTGATAGCATCAAGTCCCATAACTCTGACCTGCATTTTAGCCAAATTATTCCTCCTTTGGACTTAGAAAATCCTGGTTAAAGTTTTGCGTGCAAGTACATACAGCTATTACTTAAAGGCATATAGATTTGAAACTTACTTTTTCATTTTCTAGATCAATTATCAACCTCACTGGGTGAAGTCCCATAACTGTGACATGTAATTTTGGCAAATTATGCCCCCTTTTGGACATAAAAAACTCTGGTTAAAGTTTTACATGCAAGTTACTGTCTCCAAAACTAATGCAGATATGGAATTGAAACTTAACATGTTTCTTCGGGGTTACAAAACTATTTGATAGCATCAAGTCCCATAACTCTGATATGCATTTTGGTCAAATTATGTCCCCTTTCGAACTTAAAACTCTTGATATTTAACATTTTGGGTAATATTTTCCTGCATCTGTGACAATATTTCGAATAGTCGAGCTTGGCTGTCTTATGGACAGCTCTTGTAAATCTGAAATGTAGAAAAATCCTTACATATACAATACTTCTAAAGTAGTTTCTTTGTCAAGTACTGCCTTGGTAGCCGAGTGGTAGAGCACAGGAAGTTTTGGGTTTGGTCTCTGGCTAAGTCATACTTTAAACATTAGAACTGGTACCAGTAGCTCCCTTGCACATCAGGAATTAATTGCCCTGAGTTCACAAAAAGCCTTATATAAATTAGTTTTTACTAAGTACAAAAACAGTATTTCAAAAGGAGTAAATGTCTCAGCTACCAGTGAATTGATGAATAAATGGAGTTTTATTCTTTCTTTTATGTCCCCGGGCATATAGCGATTGCATTATCTGTTCGTTTGACTGTTTGTTTGTCTGTCTGTACCAACCAGATTTCACCATTTTGCATACAGCCCACATTAATTACCCAATTTAGTTCAAACTCACACTCAACAATTCTTGTGGCAAGAGCTACACACTGACCTATATATAAATGACCTCTACTCTCATATGACCTTCACCTTCAAATTTATAACCTGAATAAACAACATTTTTGTCTGAAGAGTCCACATAAATGACCCAATTTAGTTCATACTCACACTCAACAAACCTTGTGGCAAGACCTGCAAACTGATTTTGCGTTTTGAAAACAGTTTTTTGTTTTCCTGATATACATTTTAGATCAAACTGTGTGCAAAAACAGGATAATTATTTACTTTTTTTCACCCAAATTAAAGAGTATTAATCATTTCTATGTAGTGAGTATACAGATTATGAAAAAACAACATTTAATACATGAAAAACATTAAACACATGATAAACATTAAATACATGAAAAACATTAAATACATGATAAACATTAAACACATGATAAACATTAAATACATGATAAACATTAAACACATGATAAACATTAAACACATGATAAACATTAAACACATGATAAACATTAAACACATGATAAACATTAAATACATGATAAACATTAAACACATGATAAACATTAAATACATGATAAACATTAAACACATGATAAACATTAAATACATGATAAACATTAAATACATGATAGACATTAAACACATGATAAACATTAAATACATGATAAACATTAAACACATTAAATACATGATAAACATTAAATACATGAAAAACTTTAAACACTTTAAAACACTGATAAACATTAAATCTTAAAACATTAAACCATGAAAAACATAAACACATGATAAACTTAAACACATTAAAAACTGATAAACATTAAATACATGATAACATTAAACCATGATAAACATTAAAAACATGATAAACTTTAAAACATATAAACATTAACCACAGAAAAACATTAAATACATGATAAAATTAAACACATGAAAACATTAAACACATGATAAAAAAAATTCTTAATAATGTTAAGCTGTTGCACTCACTCATGCCCCCAATTTGTTTTTTTTGTATGTAAGCGGTTGTTCGTAGTAAATTGGGTTTTAAATGGTTTGAAATGTCACACACTTGTCATTTTAAAAAGTGATGTGCAGACATAGGTACTGCTCTTTTTTTGCTATATAAAGGGGGTTTTCTTTTTTTTTTCCAATTTACAGGTTTTTTTTTTTTTTTCTTTTTATATTTTTAGCAATGTAAGGGGGGAAGGTTCTGTGTTTTAAAAATTCTTGCCTTTTTCCCTTTTTATTATGTGTACATTTTCATTTTTTTAACTCCTTTTATGACACCTTTAAAATAGTAAAGTGTTCCTGTTTTCTGACAGCCTTTGTTGAGCATGTTTTTAGCATTGTTTATTTTTTTTTTCATAGAAATTTTGTTTTAGTATTTAAATAATCTTAAAAAATACTTATTCATCACCATCGGGGTTCAGATCTGTCGCACCTTTGCTAAGCCAAAGTCGTCTGCTCCAAAACAGGAGAGCATGCATTGTTCAGGCTGTGGGAACTTGGTTACGTAAGTTTCATTGATGTCATTTTGAGGATGGCGTGAATAAAAAACCTTGCAAGTGCTCAGTTTTCCATTCCACATTGCCCCTCAGGTTTGGGAAAACCCTGTCTTACATAGATCCTTATAATGGATGAGAACATAGAAACAAGACGGTAATACTACCACATAATTTCCAAAATATACATTTTTTCTTCTGGCAAGTTTTAAAAGTATTCTTTTTTGATTAAAAAAAAAAAATTTAAAATCTTTTTTATTTTGCACTTTCTCTAAATTACGGAGGGGTTACCTAACAAATCAATAATATTTGATTTTTCTTTGCTAGCAAAAGTTTTATTTTATTTTTCGGGGTGTATTTTTAGAAAAAAGGGAATGCCATCCCATGAGAATTTTTCAAGTTGTCAGATGGGGGGGTGTTCTTAAAGCAAAAGGTATAGAACCCTTGTAAATCAAATTATTTTGTTTTTAAAAGGTCAAAATTTGAAGGGTTAGTTTGACCTTAATTTCACCAAATCTTTGAACGTTCACACCCAGTTTTATTTATTCGAAATTTATTTATGTTGCTTTTTCTATGTACTATGTATTTTAAAAGAATGTTTATATATTTTTCCCAGCTGAGTAAGTTTGAAATTGGAATTAGATAGATAAATTTGGGGAACACTGGTAAAAAAAGTTTGATGAGTGTAACTAAATCTACGGGCCATCGAGATGTTAAAATGAGGAAATCCCATTCAGGGGGTGAAAATGCCCCATTTTGACAAAATCTACCAGGGGGGGATTTCTTTTCCTTGCCTAATGGTCAGTAGATGACCTGTGTAATCCCTCTATCAGTTTTTTTCCCCTTTAAATTGATATTTTGTTGTGTGTTTTTCGGGTTTATTTTATGTTTGATGGTCAGTTATTTGTGAGATCATGCTAAAACAGACGCTGAAGCTCCAGGACAAGAATGTTTTTGCTGGGCTGTTTACATAAAAAAATTTTTGGAAAAAAAACTTTATGTATGTTTAATGCAACTGTGTGTTAAGTGTCTTTATTACATCTTTAAAAAAGATTTAGCCAATCACTTCAAAGAAAACATGGAACGCCTTTATATAAAACAATTAATTAAAATCCCGAGTGATTGATTATTTCACCTGACGATATGCAAAAAATTGGATGTAAATGATTTTCTTTTAAACATTCATTTATTGCGTAATACATGAAAATTAAATAAAAAATTTTATAAAAAAAAAAAGGATTTGAAAAAGTAATTAAAAAAAAAAAAAAGATATGACCAATAAAAGGCCCTTCCCCTATTTAAAGGCAATTGTCCCACAAGCCCAGGGCAATCTCATTTTGTTACAATAAAAAACATAACATACATACTTAAAATTCATGTATATTTATAAAAAGGGTTTTTTGCTTATGTATTTGAAAATGTTTTTAAAAGACATTTTAAATGCCATGTTTGTCTTGAACTTAAATTGCAATAGAAAAAAACTATGAATAATCTTTTCTTCTCCCGGTGACTTGTTTAGTCTTTTTTTTGCAATAAGCTCTATTAGTACCCACCAACTCAGATGGGGGGCTATTAAAATCACTCTTCCGGGGTCCTCCCCGCCCCATTTTTCCCCCCTTTAACAATTTTCTGTTATCGCTCTCCTCAAAAATACCGGGGGGATTTTGACCAAACTTTGTCGAAGTTATTGATACCCTAGTTGTGTCCCCAAAAATCTGACTGTTCAACAATTTTTTAGTGGTTTTGGCCCTTTTTTTTTCTAAAATTACATAGATTTATTGGGGAAAACTTTAAAAAACCCTTCTTCCCAAAACAACAGAGCCTAGGGTTTGTATTTGGGTATGAAGCATCATCTAGTGGCCCTCTCCCAAGTGATTCAAATTATTTCCCGGGGGTCAAATTTGGCCCCCCCGGGGGGTCCATGGTTTAATAACTTTTAGGAAAAACTTTGAAAAACCCTTTTTAAAAAACCCCAAAGGGCCTGGGGCTTTGATATTTTTTTTTGGTGACATCATCTAGTGGCTTCTACTAAGTTTGGGTTAAAATTATCCCCTAGAGTCAAATAGGGGCCCCGCCCTGGGGGCACAGGGTTTGCATAGATTATATGGGAAAAACTTAAAAATCTTTTTGTCCAAACCAAAAACCCCAAAAGGGGTTTTGGATTTGTAAGGGGCACATTAGGGGGTTCTCTCCCAATTTGTTCAAATTATCCCCCTGGTAAAATTTTGGCCCCCCCCGGGGGGGTCACGGTTTCATATGATTTTAATGGGGAAAAAGTTTTTAAAATCTTTTTGTCAAAAACCTACAACATTCAAATTTGGACCACATTAGGGTTTTTGTTGAAGATAAACCTTGACTTGAGTTGACCTTGATTTTGACCTAGTGACCTACTTTCACTTTTCTTTCCAACCCTTCAAATTTGGCCCACATGCATATTTTGTGCACTGAAAAAAAACTTTGCCCTTTGACTTTGGGACCTCGACCTACTTTCACATTTTTGAAGGTACAGGCTTAAAATTTGCCCTATGCGAGTTTCGTGTTCCAAAATAAATTTTCTTGATTTTGCCTATGACCTATTTTCACTTTTCTGAGCTCAGCCTTCAAGTTTGGACCACATGCTAGTTTTTTCCAAAACAAACTTTGCCTTACATTGACCTAGTGCCTACTTTCACATTTTGAAGGTAAAAGGCTTCAATTTGGACCAAAAGATTTCTTTTCCGAAATAATTTGACTTTGTTTTTTTACCTATTACCTACTTTCACATTTCTTGCCCACCTTCAAATTTGGACCCTTGCATAGTTTTGTGTACCAAATGAACTTTGACCTGAAGAATTTGACCTGGCCTACTTTCACATTTCTGAAACTAAAAAGGCTTCAAATTTTGACCCATCAAGGGGAAAATTGTGTACCAAACAAACTTGACCTTACATTGACCTACTTTCACCTTTTTGAGGAAGCTTTAAATTTTGGACCACAGATAGATTTGTGTTTTGAATTTTATTTCCTTGATTTTGCCCTGTGACCTACTTTCACTTTTCCCAAAGCACACCCTTCAAATTTGGACCACTTGCTAGTTTTGTGTACCGAAAAAACTTTAACCTTAAAATGCCCCAAAGTGACCTACTTTTCAAATTTCTCAAACACACCCCTGCAAACTTGAAAAACAGCTATTTTTTGGGGGCAAAGAACTTTGTCCTTGAAATTGTCTAGTGACCTACTTCACATTTCTCAACCAGTTTTCGAATTTGGGCCCAACATACAATGTTGTGACGAAAGAAATTTTGACCTTACAGTCAATTATCTTAAAAATTGGGAACCTCAAAAATCACATTGGTGGGCCCCAAAGTCCCCTTCGTGATCTCTTTTAGTTTCCAAAATTTTTTTTAATTTTCGTGAATTTTATAAGAAAAACATTTTAAACTGTAAGAATGCATATAGGCAATTCATTAAATTTACTGCTTAATTAATTTCAAAACCCAATTATTGAACCCTTTTGAGATTTGGGGGGGGCATATGGGGGTATTTTTTTCAGAAAAAAATTTTTAGGCTTTTTTAAATTTTGGGACACAAGCCTTTTCTGTAATGGATATTGTTTACATAAAAGGGCAGATTGCTATGCACCTCAAAAACCCATTGAGCCACACCATGGAAACCCACCAAAATAGGGGTGTGGCGACCTCACCCGGCATCGGGGTCGGGATCCATCTGTTCGCAAACAGTTTCTCCAATTTCCTTTTTGGTTTTAAAACGAAAGCGGAGCCTGACCGACTGCGCAATGCGCAGGCGGGTCGGGGATCCATGCTGGTCGAAACACCCACATTTTGGGTTTTCCAGGGATGGCTCTTTTCTTAAATTTGTGACTTTTTATTTTTTTGTGGCACTCTTAACTGAATCACAATTTAACCTCTGTGAAATTTATTGCTAGGTTTTTTTAAAGACTGATGTAAAATGAAATTTCAAAAAAAAAAAAAAAATTTTAAGAAAATATTTTCTTTTTTTCAGTAAACTGGGAAAACATTGGGAAAGAGAACAAATTTCTTGTAAAAAAATTGTGTTTTTTGGTTTTTTCTATAGCACCCAAGTATTCCTCCCATCTTACCCCCTTTTGGGTTAATCGTCAGGGGAAACAATTTTTCTTTTTTTTTTTTAATTAAACATAGAATTTATTTTTACGGTTTTTTTTAAACCCTTTTAAAAAATATTTTGACATTCAAAAATGAATTTTTTCTAGTGAAGAAAGAATTGGGGGGGACTTTTTTCCCTGCACTGCCATTATGATTTACTAATAGAGGGAAAGTGAATTTGAATAAAAAACATTTTGTCAAGGTATTTTCAATGTACATGTTTTAAATGGAGAAGAATTTTTGGTGCTATTTGATTTAAATAATTGATTTATACGTTTCATTTGTTAAAATATATTTCTGAGTTAAAAAACTGCTTAAAAAAATTTGGAATTTTTAATTTTTTTTTTTTTGAATGCAGTATGTTAAAGTGCAATAAGACATTTAGGGTAAAATTATAAAACTCGTTCTCGCTGTTTGCTTTTTACGGAGGAACAGGTGAAAACTTTTTGTTTTAAAAGATAAATTAGTTCTGTAATAAAATCTTTTTTTTTACATCTGACCGTTTGGCATCTTTTAATGCCCCAAGGGAGGGATATATTTTTGAACGTCCCGCGGTCTGTTCGCAATTTTCGTGTCCGGGCAATTCTTTTTCATCCTGGGTGGGTTTTCAAATAACTTTGGGATGAATGTCCACGAAGACCGGGCGCCCGCAAGACCCGGTTCGTAGCTCAAAGGTCAGGTCACCTTTGCTTTTTAAAAGGGCATTTTTTATGATAGGCTTGATGGGGGGTTTTCCCCGGTCCATATCTTTGTTTCATGCTGGTTTTAAAATAAATAGCATGAATTGTGGCACAGTAAAAAGAGTGTCGCGCCCCCCAAAACCCCCGGTTCCCCTAGTCAAAGGTCCTAAACTCTAACATCGGCCATAATATCTTCAAAATGCCATTGGGGGGATGTGTCATCCTATAGAGACGCTTTTGTTTTTTTTTTTAATTTTTTCATAATTGTTCTTTTTTATGATGTTTCTTTTAGCTGTCAATCGTTTTTCGAGTGAAAAAAAGGGGTAAATTTAGGACAAGTAAATAATTTTTTTGCTATTTTTTCTATTATCTTGTATTTAAAAGAAAAATGGCAACCGGGACCTCGTTTATATAATAGTTTTGATTAACTTTGAAAGTTTTTGGAAATGGTAGGTGGTGGGGTTGAGACGAGTGATACAAAATTTAGACAGTATTTTACAGGAAGTATAGGAAGTCTTTCCTCTAGGACCCTTAGTGTCTATATAGATGAATGCATCATATACCATGCAAAGTGTTACTTCTATTTTCTTATGGAATGGGCATTTTGTTTTTAATACAGTTTGTGATAGATTTTTGTCAAGTTCAATTATTTTGTATTTGTATTATGTTTAAAGTGTAATGTTTTTTTTTTTTTAAAAAAATTTCAAGTGAAATTTTCACTTTTGTTTAAAAATAAAAATTCCAAGTTTTACAGTTATATACTGTTATTGAATTTCTTCAAACCTTTCTTTTACTCCTCCTGCTGTATATAATCTTAGGTTTTTTTTCTTTATTTTCTATTTTTTAAAGGGCTAAAAAACAGACACTTGTTCTTGTGAACTAGTCCAAAAATGGGGATAACATTTTCATGGTCTGTTGATCTTTAAAAACACCATTCTCATTTTCGGTACTCATGCGGGTTTAATATTTGGGTAAATTATTCAGAAAATGAAAAATTTTTTGGGAAAAAATTTTTCATCAAATTTAGATAGGTACTTTATTATTTCATATAGGTCAAAACCCTATGACATATAAATTTTTATAATCACATTGTAATGAATGTTAAACCAAAAATTTTAATCCTGTTTGGCCCAACATAACCTTATTTTGTTTGGGTAAAAATTGAAATCGGGTCATTAATCACTCGGGGTAAGAACTTACAAATGTATACAAGAGTTTTGGGGCCAGTTTTTTTTCCATCACTCTAAGCAAGAATTTCGTATTTCGCTACCCTTTTAAGTACGCATCAGTTGGGATTATGAAATACATGACTGTGCTCACTATGATCTACATATAAAGTTGTAAGTCTATAGAAATTGTATAGCACTTGCCACCTTATACTATTAAGTCGGTATGAATGGTGGAGTAATAAATGATTGATCCTTACATATTGTTACTACATTATTTTTCCATAAAATTTTTTTAGAAAGTATTTGCCGTACACGTTTTTTGAATGATTTTTTTAAAATGCTTTTGTCCAAAATGACTTTGTTTTTAGTTCTGACTTTTTACTTCAAACACATGTCTTATTATCGAAAATTTAAAAACCCTGTAAATAAAAGAGGGATTGAATTACCACACCCCCCCCGTATGGGTTTGTATCTATGTTGTTAATTGTTGTACATGTTAAATTTTGGTTTTGTGAAGAAATTGCTGTGCATTATAAAGTTTTTTTTTTGTACATTTTTAATAGATTACATAAATTCAATGGAAACAATGGGTTTTTTTGGTCTTTCAGCTAGGAATTTGACACTGTCTTATAAAAAAAAGAAAAAATTTTATTTTAATTTTTTTTAAACCCATGAAAATTTGTAAAGAAAAACACCTAAATAAAATGCCAATCTTCAATGCTTTATTTGATTTCTCTGAGGAAATTAGAGTAAGAATTTTAAATATTTTCATAAATTTCAGCCCCTTTTTTAAATCAGCGATCATTTTGATTGTTTCTTTGCCCGTATTCACCCAAATTTTTGAAAGTGCCAAATATTCTATTTAAAATAATTTTTTTTTGGTTTATAAATTGCTCACCCCATTTTTTATGTAAATTTTCATTAATTTCAAATACATCAAAATTTTCTTTTTAAAAATTTCATTAAAATTCCACAATAGTTTTTTTTTTTTTTTTGATGTTACCACTTTTCATTGGTTGTTTTGTCCAAAAGCTTAATGGCTTTTGGTATAAAAGCGGGATTACTGAAAATCTTGCAATAGCTCTTTAGCACTTTTGTGCCCGGTTTTTTTTAGGTTTTATTATTTCACATTAAAAAAATAATCTGACGAATTTTATTATAAAAATGTCTTTTGTTATTTTACCATGGGGATGGGTTTTTTTGGTTAAGAAATTTAATAACTCCCCTGATACATGTTTAGGACTTTTTTTTATCAAAAAGAAAAGTTTTGTCCCTTGTCATCCGTAACAGTATGAGCCCACTCAAGCTGAATATTAATTTGAAAATTTTCTAATTGGAAATTTTTCCTTTTTGGTTTGGGGTATGTTTTCTCCCCCCACATAGTGTGGGGGGACAAAATTTTTTTTACCCCTGTTTGTGTGGTGTTGTTTTGTCTGTCACAATCTTGTCCCCCTCCAAGTTTAACATTTTCTCTCCGATTTTTTCACCAAACTGAACAAAGTGTTTTGCCAAAAGTCTCGGGCCAGTTTTTATAACTGCCAAATGGGGCCCGGCATTTGGGAAATATTCCCTTAAAAATTTTTTTTGATAATCAAAGTACGAAAGTCTGAAAGGCATTGGGCTTGTGCATGGGTTTCTCTTATACTACTTTCGTGATTAGGCATTGTGGGGACATGCGCTTTTTTTAAAAGGCTCTAGTTTAATTTTAAATTTTAAGAACATTTCATCTGGTCCCCTTATCTTAATCCTTCTGTACATGTAGGCAAACAGAAAACACTGAAAATGAAGGTTAAACTAGAGCTGCTTTTGAGAATAATTACTGCTGACAATGTTAAAATAGCATCAAATTAATGAAAAATTTCCCCCAACTTCGTTTTATGGTATTTGCACATCAAAACAAATAGGTTTTTCAATCAATTGTTTTTTTAAACCATATTTTTTCTAAACATTATTTTTTGTAAAATTCAGCCATAAAAAAAAAGTGTAGTGCTTGATTTTTGTTGGACCGAAGGACCAGGCAATTTTTCACGGGGTCCTATGGAAAAACACACTATTGATGACATCATATATAAAAAATTTCCAAATGTATAATTTAATGAAATATTCCATTGTTGTAGACTTGCCTATTTCCAGTCATATGGCCAAGTAAACTGTATAGGTCTACATACTTAATATTTCACATTTTATTTCTATTATTCTGAATTATTGTACACAAAGAAAATTAACATTAGAAAGGATTTTTTTTTTAAATATTTATTCATCACTTCCTTAAATTTAAACGTGCAAACTACCAAAAAGCCATAAAAAATCTAATTTTTAAAAATTAAGAATCTCCAATAGCCAAACGCTTGAAGTCAGAAAAATAGCGATGATTAGTTTGCAGCACAATGGGGTTTTTTTAAAATTTAAATCCCTTTTCTCAAACAAGACAGACATACGTTTTGATGACAGGTTCAAGCAAGATCATTGTTAAAGAGTCCACACTCGAGCCAATGATTAAAATTAATTCAATCATGTTTTATTGTCACCTTTTTGCAAAATGGTAAGTGCTTTTTTAGCTAGCATTATTACTTTTTTTAAACCCCCATCAAACAGTTTGAGGGGGGGTATATGGAGTCGTTTTGTCGCGTCCCGTCCCTCCCCAAATAATTCTCGTTATTCCAAAGGTTTGTTAAAACTTAAAATACTGTTCCACCTTTTCACCCCACAGGACCAAGGGGCTAACTCTTGACACCAAGTTTTTAAAGAATTATGTCCCCTTTTTTTTTAGAATTTAAGGTTTATTTTGTTGTATTTTACTATATTCATTTTACTAAATGGATTTGATCAAAAATTAAAAAAGATGTTCAACCTCCACCCACATATTTGACACGGGCATAACTCTACAACCATTTTTTTTTTTAATTTTGCCCCCTTTTTACTTAGAATTTAAAAGGGTTTATTTTTTGTATTTTCCTATCTCAGTTACTACTAATGGGTTTGATTCAAACTTTAAAAAAAAAAGTTTCCCCCTCATCACCCACATCATTCCCCCCATATTTAACAAGTGAATAACTCGGGGCACCCAATTTTTTATGAAATTTTGTCCCCCTTTTTCTTAAATTTTAAGGTTAATTTTGTTTATTTTCACTATATCCAAATTATTACTAAAAGGATTTGATTCAAAATTAAAATAGTTTTTTCCACCTCATCCCCGATGATGTGACTAAGGTCTAAAATTGACTAAATTTTTTATGAATTATGTCCACTTTTACTTTAAAATTTTTGGTTGATTTTTATGTTTTTTTACTTACTCAAATTTTTACAAATGGATTTTATTTAGACAAAATAGATGTTCCACCCTCACACCCACACATGTACACAAGGTGCATAACTCTGACACCAATTTTCATGAATTAGCCCCTTTTTACTTAAATTTAAGGGTTTAAATTTTTATTATTTTTACTATATCTCAGTTACTATGAAGGATTTTATTTAGACTTAGTAGATGTTTCCCCTCATCACCCCATCATGTGACACAAGTGCATAACTCTGACACTAAATTTTTTTTTGAATTTTGTCCCCCTTTTACCTAGAACTTAAATTTTTTGATGTATTTTCCTATATCTCATTTGATTGGCTTAAGCCAAAGGAAGTACCTTTTTAGCTATCTGATTTTTTTTTAAAAAAAAAGATATTATTGTCACATTGAGCGGTTGTCGGGGCGCGTCGGGCGGGGTTGCCCGGTTAAGTTTTATGTTTAGGTCAGTTTTTCCCTAAAAAATCAAAAACTATTTCTTTGAAACTTGGAATCGTTCCCACATCATAAGCGGGCCCGTATAGCGAACAAAATCCATCTTGCTTTTTGAAGATTTATGGCCCCTTTTGTACTTAGAAAATATCAGATTTCTTGGTTTAAATTTTTTGTTTTTGGTCAACTTTTCTCCTAAATAAAAGCTTTCTTTGAAAATTTGGGAAAACTTGTTTTACCATCTAACGACCCTTACATCAAGAAACATAACTCCCTCTTTCTTTTTTTTCAGGATTTATTGCCCCTTTGGACTTTGAAACAGTTTTCTTGGTTAAGTTTTATTTTAGGGCAGCTTTTTTCCTAAACTAAAAAAGCTATTGCTTTTTAAAATTGCCAACTTGTTCACCAACATAAGGTGACCCTTTAAGAAAAACATAACTCCGTCCCGCTTTTTCAAAATTTGGCCCCTTTTTGGGTTAAAAAATTTTAGATTTTTTGGTTTAAGGGTTTTTTTTTTAAGGTCAATTTTTCTCTAAACTATCAAAACTATTGCTTTAAAACTTGCAACACTTTTTTGACCATCATAAGCGACCCTGTCCCAAAAGCAACATAACCCACCCTTTCTTTTTGCAATAATTATTCCCCCTTTTTGGCTTAGAAAATCATTTTTTGGTTAGTATTTTTTAAGTCAACTTTCTCAAAATATAAAAGCTTTTTGTTTTAAAGCTTGCAAAGTTTTTCACCATCATAAGGGGCACTGTACATAAAAGAAACAAACTCTTCCTGCTTTTTGCAAGAATGATGGCCCTTTTTAGATTAAAAAACCAGGGTTAGGGGACAATATTTCATTACACAAAAAAAAATCAATGAGCGTCCACCCCCCGCAAGGCGGTCTCTTTTTTAAAAACTTTTGTTCTGATTTTTTTTCCCCCCTTAAATTCCAGAATTAGTCTTTTTTTAAAACCTTTTTTTTAGTTTTTTAAATTTTTGGGTATTTTTCTAACTTTTTTATTTAAGCCCTAGGAAAAATAAAACATTTTTCTGGGTAACAGGGGTCGGTGACACCTTTTGAAAATTCACTTTTAGGTACTTAATATTAGAGATTTTTATATAAAAATTTTCTAGTATCACTATACTAATTATACTAGATTCTTTAGTGGGAAGCCCAGGATGAAGTACTCCAAAGTATTTTTAAGATTTCTTATGGTTGCCATTTTTCTGTGACAAGACCGTATGGTGGGGGTATGAGTGACTCCTGTGACAGTTCTAGTTGTGCTAAGATGACAAATTATATAATGTGCATGTTGTAATATAGGAGTAACAGCCTAATAAGTTATAATGACAACTATTGCTAAATCAAGGAGTTTCAAGCTAATAATTTACAAGGGCAATTATTGCTAAATCAAGGAGTTACATCCTAATAAGTTACAATGGCAATTATTGCTAAATCAAGGAGTTACAGTCTAATATGTTACAACGGCAATTATTGCTAAATCAAGGTGTTACAGCCTAATATGTTACAAGGGCAAATATTGCTAAATCAAGGAGTTACATCCTAATAAGTTACAATGGCAAATATTGCTAAATCAAGGAGTTACAGTCTAATATGTTACAAGGGCAATTATTGCTAAATCAAGGAGTTACATCCTAATAAGTTACAATGGCAATTATTGCTAAATCAAGGAGTTACAGTCTAATATGTTATAAGGGCAATTATTGCTAAATCAAGGAGTTACAGTCTAAAATGTTACAAGGGCAAATATTGCTAAATCAAGGAGTTACATCCTAATAAGTTACAATGGCAATTATTGCTAAATCAAGGAGTTACAGTCTAATATGTTACAAGGGCAATTATTGCTAAATCAAGGAGTTACATCCCAATAAGTTACAATGGCAATTATTGCTAAATCAAGGAGTTACAGTCTAATATGTTACAAGGGCAATTATTGCTAAATCAAGGAGTTACATCCCAATAAGTTACAATGGCAATTATTGCTAAATCAAGGAGTTACAGTCTAATATGTTACAAGGGCAGTTATTGCTAAATCAAGGTGTTACAGCCTAATATGTTACAAGGGCAATTATCGCTAAATCAAGGAGTTACAGCCTAATAAATTACAAGGGCAATTATTGCTAAATCAAGGAGTTACAGTCTAATAAATTACAATGGTGATTATTGCTAAATCCAGGAGTTACAGGCATATAAGTTACAAAGGCAATTCTTATATCAAGGAGTTACAGCCTTGTAAGTTACAATGGCAATTATTGTAATGGCAATTATTGCTAAATCAAGGATTTACAGTCAAAGTTACAAAAGCAATTTTTGCTAAATCAAGGAGTTACAGCCTAAGTTACAATGGCAAATATTGCTAAATCAAGGAGTTACAGTCTATGTTACAAAGGCAATTATTGCTAAACCAAGGAGTTACAGCCTTATAAGTTACAATGGCAATTCTTGGTAAACCAAGGAGTTACAGCCTAAGTTACAATGGCAACTATTGCTAAATCAAGAATATTTAACTGCTTTGTTAAAATGTTTTGCATTGCTAAGGTCCAACTTGACACAGATCACATATTAAAAAATTGAGCAATGGTGGTAATAAAATAATGCATTTAGAGAAGATGCCTTAAGAAATGGAACAAATTTTGCAAAATCATAAGCTCTTGATACCAGTTTCATCAGGACCATAATATAACATAGTCAAGGTTTTATGGGAACTTGCATTCTGTCTAAATATGTAAGTGTAGGTTTGCTGGAGTATGGACTGTGAACTATACCAGTCAGCTACCTGGTTATTAAGTTATGCTCAAGACAACAAATTTGAGCTTCATTTGTGACCTAGACCTTTGATTTACTGACATGGTTCAGGTGCTCTGCACAACGTCTCATCGCCACCTACCTACCTGTATGCCAAGTTTAAAGGCAATACTTTGAATAGTTATCAAGTTATGCTCTGAACAGGAAATACGTAGGACAAATTGACCTTTGAGCTCCATTTGTCACTTTAACCTTTGACCAACCAAGCTTGCTCATGTAATATGCACATCATCTCATCACCATCTACCTATATGAAAAGTTTAAAGTTAATATCTTAATAGGTATTAAGTTATGCTCCAGACACAAAACATAATGGACAGACAGATGGGCAAATGCACATGGCATTACACAATATTTGGTTTGTTTCTCCTAAAGTGGTTTATTAGCCCACCATCATCAGATGGTGGGCTATTAAAATCACTCTGCGTCCGTGGTCCGTCCGTCCGTCATTCCGTCCGTCCGTCCGTCCGTCCGTCCGTTAACAATTTCTCGTTATCGCATCTCCTCAGAAACTACTGGGGGGATTTTGACCAAACTTTGTCAGAATGATGTATTGATACCCTAGTTGTGTCCCCCTGAAAATCAGACTGGTTCAACAATTTATGAGTGAGTTATGGCCCTTTGTTTATTTCTATAATTTACATAGATTTATATAGGGAAAAACTTTGAAAACCTTCTTGTCCAAAACCACAGAGCCTAGGGCTTTGATATTTGGTATGAAGCATTATCTAGTGGTCCTCTACCAAGATGATTCAAATTATTTCTCTGGGGTCAAATATGGCCCCGCCCTGGGGGTCACATGGTTTATATAGACTTGTATAGGGAAAAACTTTGAAAAACCTCTTGTCCAAAACTACAGGGCCTAGGGCTTTGATATTTTGTATGTGACATCATCTAGTGGTCTTCAACTAAGATTATTCAAATTATACCCCTAGGGTCAAATATGGCCCCACCCTGGGGGTCATATGGTTTACATAGACTTATATAGGGAAAAACTTTGAAAATCTTCTTGTCCAAACCACAACGCCTAGGGCTTTGATACTTGTAATGTAGCATCATCTAGTGGTTCTCTACCAAGTTTGTTCGAATTATCCCCCTAGGGTCAAATATGGCCCCGCCCCGGGGGTCACATGGTTCATATAGACTTATATAGGGAAAAGCTTTTAAAATCTTCTTGTCAATAACTACATTAAAATTTGGACATGTATATTTTTGAGTGGCAAGATGAACCTTGACATGAGTTGACCTTGATTTTGACCTAGTGACCTACTTTCACATTTCTGTAGCTACAGCCTTCAAATTTGGCCATATGCATAGTTCCGTGTTTCAAAATGAAATTTGACATTGATTTTGACCTAGTGACCTACTTTCACATTTTTGAAGGTACAGTCTTCAAATTTGGACCACATGCATAGTTTTGTGTTCCGAAATGAAATTTGACCTTGATTTTGACCCAGTGACCTACTTTCTCATTTCTCCAGCTACAGCCTTCAAATTTGGACCACATGCATGGTTTTATGTACCGAAACAAACTTTGACCTTTACATTGACCTAGTGACCTACTTTCACATTTTTGAAGGTACAAGCTTCAAATTTGGACCACATGCATAGTTCTGTATTCTGAAATAAAATTTGACCTTGATTTTGACCTAGTGACCTACTTTCACATTTCTCAAGCTACAGCCTTCAAATTCGGACCACATGCATAGTTTTGTGTACCGAAATGAACTTTGACCTTAAGATTGACCTAGTGACCTACTTTCACATTTCTGTAGCTACAGGCTTCAAATTTAGACCACATGCATAGGATTGTGTACCGAAACAAACTTTGACCTTGACATTGACCTAGTGACCTACTTTCACATTTTTGAAGATACAGGCTTCAGATTTGGACCACATGCATAGATTTGTGTTCTGAAGTGAAATTTGACCCTTGATTTTGACCTAGTGACCTACTTACACATTTCTCAAGCTAAGCCTTCAAATTTGGGCCACTTGCATAGTTTTGTGTACCAAATTAAACTTTGACCTTAAGATTGATCTAGTGACCTACTTTCACATTTCTCAAGCTACAGCTTTCGAATTTGGACCACATGCACAGTGTTGTGTACGGAAATGAAATTTGACCTTGAGCTAGTCAGTAAGTCTTGAAATTTGGAACACTCCAAAATGGCACATTGGTGGGCGCCAAGATCACTCTGTGATCTCTTGTAAATAGATAATCTAGCCAATGATCAGACTAGCTCAAGAAACGTGCATGTTAGTGTGAACAACCCTAATTTTGAGGATGGACATGAAACGATACTATAAACTTACCACAAGGTCCTTTTATAAAACCATTACTACTAGTATCACAAGATGTGGTCATGACCCAAGCATGGTTTAGAGCATGGCTGGCATCTTACCAATGAAAGCAGACAGTTGCATCTCTTGTCCAGAAACATGAATTTGATAGACATGAACAATAAGGGTCCTCAAGTCAAAACCGCAACACAGATCGAAAGTTTGCTATCATCTTGCTTTCAAGAGATTAAACTATGCTATTAAAACATTAAAATAAAAAGAAACTAGAAATTTTGGATTTTTTTGCTTTTTTATTACTTTAGAAGGTACATCAATCCAAGGGTAACTACCTTATGGAAGCATAGTAAAGTTTAACACATTCAGCAATATATGTAAACAAACATAATATGTATAACAACTAAATCCATTCTTTATACAAAAACCAACAGTTCTGGAAAATAGAAACATTTATATAACTAGTCTAGCCAGCAGTAAAAAATACTTAAGAATAACATTTTTATCAAAAACTGCTTTTCTTTAGTCTCCGAATTTTTCTACATAAAAAACAAGCAGGGAAAAATTAAAGCACATCAGACAAAAAATATTTATCTTAAAAAAAATGTATTACTAATTTAAAACATTAAGTATTTTTCTCATTAAAAAGTTATCAAATTTCATATCTGTAAACCATCCCCCATTTTCCATCCCTCAAGAGTCAACTTGTCCTAAAATGAGACCACCATGAGAAATGTTTACAGGGGAGGTAACCAGTACCATATAATTTGCCTGACTTACAACAGGCATTCTCCCATTAACGAGCAGGAAAGATTCGAAATATTTATTTAAGTTTGGCAAAAGCTCTCTCTCTCTCTTGAGGTTTTTTAACAATTATCCAAGATGAAAATGACACGGATACTTTATCTTTCAAGTAGTGCTAGAGAACACTAACAGTCGAAACACTGTGTGAAAACATTTAGTTCAGTCTCAATCAACTGACAGAATTTGTTTGTGGAAGTGTTAAAACAGAGTTGTAAAATGTCAAGTAACTACACAATAAATCCAACTTATAGCTGTAATGCTTTAAATATTTTGATGTAACCTGGATTTCATAAACAAATTGTCATTGATAAGAGTTTAGCTCTACCAAATATTTTATGATAAACTATTACTGTGATATAAAAATTGTTTTAATTGCACTGAGTAGACGCAAGACAGTCTAGAAAAACTGGAACAGCACTCAAATCCCGATCCTTTAGTACCTATTTGCACATTCTGGACTAGCAGTTATGTATATATGATGTAATAAAATGTATGATTCCATCTGATATTACATGTGTAAAACAATTTGTACCATGGAAACATTATACTCTTTTATTTCTTAACATCTGGGATGTGATAGATACACAAACCAAGAGCAGTGACTTAATACTGGCAACACATTATGTACCCTATATTTAAATGACTTCTCTGTGGAACATTACAGTCACTGTCTTTAAAAAAAAATAAAAATGATCACATAAAACTACATTTAATTTGAGACAAAGTGATGACTTCATCAACTATACTGTTCAGTAACGAATGAGATTCGAAATTCTTTTTGTTCTAATTACTGATCAACTTCCCTGTCTAGTTTTAATTGAACTTTCACGTTATATGCTTGGTACCTTTGTCCTTTTTTATTACAATGAACAGCTTGCGATGTAAGCACTCAGCATTTTCAAAGAGGAGACAAGTCATTATTTTGTACCCCCATTCAGCGAGCTTGAATATCAAGCTAAGCCAGCCGATAGTTCTGAAACATTACTTTAACAAACTTCAAAATAAGACCGCACTGTACAACTGTAGTTAATATCTGGACTCAATGCAGTGATATATATCATAATTCAACACCTAGCCAGTACAATAAAGGCACTATTTATTTAACATGATATGTGTCTGACCTACATAAAAAGCATAAATAAAGAAAAGAGCCATGAAAAGTTTAAAGGATTCATACAATAAAATATACAGAAAATGTAGAAAAAAACACTCCTTTAACAGCTGTGGTGAACTGATATATACATGTACAAAATCAATATTAAATTACCATAAAATATGTAAACAATGAGCACAGTACTGTATACCACGTAAGTTTGGAATTTGGCTATTTCAGTGCTTTTATATGATATCTACTTGTTTAAACAGTTTTACATAAATGTAAGAGGTATCATAGCTGAAGGAAACATTTCACACGGAACTCAAAAACAAAACTCTTACAATTCAATTAAAAATAAAAGATCAATAATATTCTACAACTGTCAAATTCTATCATCTTGGGTAAGCTTAAAATTTTGACACATTTAAATACATGGCACATGCTTCCATGTGTTAATACACTGTCATTTGGAAGTGCGTATATATACCTGCTCTGTCATAGAACTAGTAAAATTGAAATATTCTGCAATCTGATACCCTCTTTTCAAAGACAGTTTACTGGCACACTCATTTTCAATTCTGAACCAAACTTGGCATCAGTTAAATGAAAAAACAAATGCGACATTTTGGAGCAAATATAGACAATTATGCATAAGTCTTGTTGAATATATCACATCCGATAAAGTGTATACATGATTACAATATAAATATGCTCTTAAAAATATAAACATCTTCACTATACAGTTAAACTCTAACAAAAACATTTCTAACCTCAAGCTAACACTTCATTTGTAAGTTCTATTTCAGCTTTCAAGCACATTTAGCAACTTTACCACTGTCCTTTCAGTACTTTGATAATTTCGTAGCAGACCACTTTTGTAAACTTTGTTGAAACATCTTTTAAAATTTTTGATGAATTGTCTATTCTGTCTTCTATTTAAAAAAAATGATTTTACACCACTTAGTTACAAAACATAAAATGTGTACAAATACAAAATCCCACTCAAATCAAATAGAACAATCTTGAAACACATGGGTTAATTTTGAAAATAGTTTTTACACATTTATCACCGTATATCTATACAAGTGGATGGTTCCAACTACTATGTAAGGTAGAAAGGTCTGAAAATAAAAGCATTTTATACAGGTAAATCCTTACATAAGATCTAAGGGGGTTAGGACATTTAGCTCAATGTAAATGCTGTCAACAATTTCTGATGTACACATGCATGCAATACTAATATAGTGGACATATGAGAGGTGATAACACATTGAGAACTCCCACTGAAATCTTACACTGTCATGCATACTAATGTCCTAAAACTGTCAACATATTTACATGGTAATGTCAGTGAAGCTTTTTATATTTTCTAAACTTCTAAGCAATTTTACTAAAAATGGTTCAGTGTATTTTCCTAATGCATTGGTTAAATACAATAAGTAAGCTCTTTCACCTAACTTCACTGAGATATATGTAAACAATTTGAGGTTTTACAGAGATAATAACAATACAATGCGTTCCAGGGAGATCACACACAAGAGGCGCAGCACTAAGGTGACTATGGTTACACAACTTGAATATCCTAGAGTTATCTCCCTGTGCTTATCGTGCATGCTTCTTGCAGTAAGGTTTTCCAGATTTGGCATAAAATGCTTGACCTTCCAAATTCACCTGGCAAGTCTGAAATTGATAGGACAAATCAAACATGAACACTTAAATGTACAGAATACAGTATTGTAAATATGCAGTTAATATGATATGAAACTTGTTTCTTCGTTTTAACATGCTAAAAATAGATAAAAAATGCAAGACTTGGAAATCCTCATTATTTTCAGGATAAATTAAATACTAATGATACATACTATTTTTGATGATCTAACACAAAAGTTTATAACATGCCGTGTGGTGACATCCTAACATATTATGTTACCTGTGTATAGCCACAAATATTAATCATTATTACTTTAGCTCAATTCCAAAGGAAACTTGAAGCTCTGATGAATCAATACTTGTGTCATTCTAAGTACTCTATTGTGATGCTAACTGGTTTGAACCAACAACTTTCCAGTCAGACAACTTAATCAATAGCCGCTCCCCCCCCCCCCCCCCCCCCCCCCCCACACACAGGAAATACCATTGGGCTGCATTCTGACAAAAATGCTTGGAACTCAGTTATCAACACTCCACTATAAATTGTACTGTATCAATAACTCAAACTTCCAAAGCTTTTTATTTCTTTCTCTCAGCACAGCACACAGACAGCAAGATAGACAACTTACAGAGCAGTTGAAGCACTCAGAGTGGTAGTTATTTCCCAAAGCTTCAACCCATTTGTCACCGGGTTCAATTGGGAAATTACAAGAAGAGCACATAGTCTGGTAAAGTTGACGCCAATCTGTAACATAAAATGCAACATTTTAATATTGTTGCAGCAGATAAATGGTCACAAAGTTCAATAATACAAGTTTTATTCTGAAAATCGTCAGTTCTCACAAATTAGAGAGAAAAAGGTTAAATTGTAATATTTTATCTATTCTGACAAACTACAACATTATTTTCTTTTCACTATGTTTGCCACCATCAATGTTAATGGAAAATAATTTTCTAGAAAGAACTGAGCAAGTTGTGAACATGTTTTAGATTTTGTATGTTTATGTTGAAAGTTATTTTTGTGAAAGTTTGTCTTTCTGAATGTTTAACCAGTCGACATTCTGCGTGTAAAGCATAATCAATAATGTGGTGGACAAAATGACTAAGATAGTCAATCATCAAAATCTTTACCTAGAAGAGGATCTAACATATGGCCTCCTGTTATACCATTTAGTTCTGGTATTAACTTGGGCTAGATCAGTTATTATCAACTGTGTTTGATGTTATTTTACTTACAGCCCAAGAACCTTGTCTTCATTCTGTTTTATAAGAATGCAGTACTGAGATGTATAAAGGCAGAGACAATAGAGGATATGATATTAAGTACATACCGTTCTCACAGTATGGGTTTCCATCTTCTAGATGGAACTGTGTGCCTCCAATTGGTTGCTTACACTGATGGCACAAGAAGCACTTCGGGTGATATTGCTTGTTGAGAGCATTTACACATTCCTGTAATACAAACAATACACTGCAATTGCCAATATTACTACTCATTTAACCTTTAGCATGCTAGGTAAATTGTCGTCTGCTGCAAATGTTGTCTGCTAAAATTGTTAAGTTCATTCAATTTGCTCCAAAACTGAAAGATATATTGTCAGAGTAGCAAACAGCTTGGAACCTGATCAGACGCCGATTTAATCGGCATCTGATCTGGTTCCAAGCTGTTTGCAAAGGCTGTTTAATTCGCCTGCAGCAGGCTAAGGGTTAATGCAATATTTTGTTTCATATCCTGGATACTGTATTTGTAGTCAGCTAATGTAACTTAAGAGTTCCTGCAATCTACACTAGTACTAACTTGTATTCAGTAACTGACTAACTTGGGTACATGGTTCTGAGGTGGGGAATGTATGTCTTCTAAATAGCCTCAGTGCAACTCTAGACATGGTTTCACTTAATTTCTGTTCCTTATTTGTATAGACAAATAATAGTCAAGTCAACCTAACCATGTACTTGTATTTTTTAAGGAAGTAATTAAAGTTCTCTAAACAGAATTTGGAACTTTGTATTTCCAAAAAAAGGTATACATGTATAGGGTAAAAAAGCATAACAAATAGTGATTACGGTTTTCAAATGAACTGATTGAAAAAATGACAATCAGCTGTAAAACACACAGCAAAAGAATAACCTTTCAGAAATTCAGAAATATCTCTACATATTATCGGCTGCAATAAAGAAAGCAAAAATAAGGCCATCTTACAATCATCATGGAGAACATATAACTTGCTGAAAATTCAAACATACAACCTGATTTGATGTTTTCTGCTATACCTATTTAGGTATAAACCTGGCAGGCATTATCCACACAGTGCTGCAGTCCCTACACAAAAAAACTTACTGAAGGGACTTTTGGTGGTCAAGGTCACTGACTTTGAATCATTTGCCCTATCTATTCGATCCCTGTTTGAGGACACAAAAACTGACTTGTAGGTTGGTGGTTCTACTGTTTGTCTGTGTTTGTGATCATAATGCTGACAATGGCACCTTGGATCTTCCTCCTAGGATCCATAATAAAAGCTGGAAAACTGCTGTATGACCTCAATTTTGTCATTCTGAATTAAAACCAAACACAAACACAACTTACCCCAATAATGGCAGCTTCACACTTGGCACAGTGAGGTGCAAAGTAGAGCTCATAGTCTTTCTCACAGTAGAGGAATCCATTCTCCTCAACAAAGCCAATATCAATCAGTTTCTCCCCACAGCGAGGATTGGCACAGATAAAGTGATCCGGGCACCAGCTCTTACCCATTGCAACAACAAATGGTCCTCTGTAAAATAATATCACATCAATGTTGAAGTGCACATACATTAACTAGAGGTGCTTTTGAGAAAAGCGCATGTCTCCCACAACTGCCTAATCATCTGAATAGTAAGTCTGTCTTTGTATACTGTTTGTGGCCTACTGGTATTCACATGTTGGAGTAACTGGTCTACAATGTTGTATCGGTAGTGTTGGAGTAACCGGTCTACAATGCTGTATCGGCAGTGTTGGTAATTATGTTCAAGGGCCATAATTCCGAAGAGCCTTGGCGGATTTGGCTAGTTATCAAACTTGACCGAGGACTTATTAGCAAACACATTTTGTTCAAGTTTGGTGAAGATCAGACGAGAAATGTTCGACTAGAGAGTGCGGACTAGCTTTGTGACAGACAGACACATAGACAGGAGTAAATCAATGTCTCCCACATCACTGTGTTGTAGAAGACATAATTATCAGACAAAATGTGTAATGCTGTATCAACTAGAAACTTTAAATTAATGACTCAACTACCAAAATTTATGTCTCGTTACACTTGTTTATCTGCCTAATATAAATGTAGAGCTATCAGTAACAAAATATTCACATCTCCTTTTCAAACATATACATTTTCTTTTATAAAAACATCAGAACATATTTCTGGAATGTTAAATGCTCTTCATTTAAAAATATTCAAAACTGACTATAGCAATGAGTTATTTACCTGATGGGACTTCCACATGAGGCACAAATGGGTACCCTTCCTCCATCTCCTGTCTTAACAACAGCGTCTCCAAGCTTACCCCTCACTGCACCCACCCCTGTAGGTTTGGGTGGGGCTCCCCGTGGAGCTTGAGGTGGAGGTGGGGCAACATTAGGAGTAAATGGTTTGGCAGGTGGGGCACTCCCTCCTCCCTGTCCTGGAGTCCATACACCTGGCTTTGGTGCTGCAATGAAATATTGTAAACTTTAATCATGGTAACTACAAACAATGTTGTTTTACAGAGTATGAAAGTGTAATACTTTAAATGACTGTATGAAATACTCTCTTTGCTTTAGAGAACAGCCTATCTATTTGGTAGCTCACACATGGAAAATATCTCTTGCATTGTAGCTAAAGAACAAATTTTATTCAAACACAAAAAATAACCAGAAGGAATAATTCAGTATTTAATCATACAACCCATTTACATATTTATACTTAAAATATAAATAAAGACTGTGTAAATTAGGAATTTCTACAAATACTATCTAAATTCAAAGCTTTTCATTACAAATGTATTCAAAGTAAGAAAATTTATCAGTTCCTTTATTTTCTGAAGGTCACAAGAAAATAAATCAAGATACAAGTATGTCAGAAATTGAATAATAATTACCTGGTGGCGCTCTTGCAGGCTGTGAGACAGGCTGGTCACTGAAAACAAAAACACTTGTCTTAGAACAGTTAACTTATAATCATTTTACTTCCCACCAATTAATGGCATCAGATTCAATGAATTATCTGAACTGGCGACACCACTGTTCATTACAATTATTACAGGAAGAAATAATAAGCATACAATTGAAATATTCATTATGTGTAACCCAGCAACAAAGTAAATTATTAAAAATAATGTTTAAAGATAAAGAATCTCCCACTTCAGTGATAATTTGTTTTCTCAAAAATAATGTACAGTTTCACCACAGGCACTATGGTTATGATAACAAATGTTGAAGCTGGTATATGTGATGTACATGATGTGCTATAAAACAATGAAGTTACAGTTGGTCTTTACCTAATTTATTTTACAACAAGCTTCTTCCCCTCCACACCCCCACCCACCCCGACCAAAAGCTAGCAAAATTTAATAAAAAGATTACTTTTTATATGCAGCAGACAAGTGTAATTAAGGATGTTTAAACTTTACTAATAATATTGTCCCCTGAAATACCTTAAATAACCACAATTAAACTTTTATACCAATTATAGTTGTGTAGATACATTTGCAATATAGTGTAGAATAACTAGCTCTCTGATACACAATAAAGCAATAACTATGCTAAAAGCACATCCCTAAGGCAATACGAATTTGATATATATATATATACTATTTATATGAAACACTACATTGCAGATTTATGTATTACAAAGATAAATTTATAACAAATCAACACAATTAAGTTCTATTAAAATGGTCATCAAAACATCAGAACTTTAAATTTTTTAAGTTATTTGGTAAGCTAGCAAGACAAAACCTTGTTTTTAATTACAACAATGCACCAAACAATGCTCCCACATAAGCCTACTTAAAAAAGCACTATATTCTGGTCAAAGCTCTTTGAAGCGCAAAAAAAACTCCTTTTATAATTAGCTTTCACAGCAATATCTTAACCCATGCAGGCTTTACCATAACTGACGTTCTAACTCTTTAAATGAACGTGAATGTTCTGGAACGCGTATTTCTGCTTTATATGGGCGGAGCTCATGTTCATGAACCAGCTGGAAGGTTTCCGAAGGGTATTGTATGTTAGTTTCTCCAAAATTTCTTGGACTTGTAGCAGAAGATTCACTATCCTTTATATTATCTGATTCTCTGTAAATATTTCAGCATGCAACAGCTAAACACCCACTCCTCATACAAAATACATGCTACATTTCAATGCACTAAAACATATAAACAATTAAATTTTATCTTCTCTGCCCAAACTTTATATATTGTATAGAGAGAAGCTTTGTTTTAAACACAGTCCTACATTTAACAAGAGCTGTCAGAGGACAGCAACGCTCGACTATCCAACAGCCTGGTCAATTCATTGAATATAAGTCGAAAACGGGGCATTATTTTGTAAAATTGCAAAACAGGGTTATGGAACCTGTACACTGCATATCAGCTCATGACAGTGGACAAGTGAATGAAGTTTCAATCCACTCTCATTATTAGGTAGAGACTGAGATACTATCTAACATATAAAAACTTAACCAAAAACTGCTAAGTCGAAAAAAGGGCATTATTTTGTAAAAATGCAAAGTAGATTTATGGAATCTATGTGTGAAGTTTCAATCCATTACCATTAGTGAATACTGAGATACCAGCTTACATACAAAACCTTAACCAAAAATTTCTAAGCTGAGAAAGGGGCATAATTTTGTAAAAAAGCAAAATAGAGTTACGGAACCTCTGCAATGTAAGTCAGTTTATCACAGTGTGAAGTTTCAATCCATTCCCACAAGTGGTTACTAAGATACCAGCTTACATACGAAAACTTAACCAAATTGGGACGCAAACACATGGGTGAGTCCAATAGCTCTACCTATTCCTTGAATAGAGCTAAAAAGAAGGTTTTAGACTGATCTATGTTAATGAAAATGGTACTACTTCTTTTTCTAATAATTAGATGCAAAAAATGTGTTCCTATTTACTTTCAAACTATTGATTAACAATTTTTTTTAACTCTTTAAAAACCCCTTGTATTGCTAAGTGCAAATATAAATGGCTGCTATTTACACTTTCAAAACATGATCTTGAGATTTTTCAGGTTTTATGCTGGGACTTCCTACCACTACCTCTACTTCCCTACATGGAACACATTTTCTACACACACTCAAAATCTAAGATACACTTAAAATCTTTCAGCACTCTTTGCTTTAATTTGCCAAATGTTATATGTATGATAGGAATTACCCAAGCTGTTTCTCTAACTGTTTAATTGTCCTCGTTTGTTTTACATCAGCAGGTTTTTCCTGCTGTTCCGATGTATTTTCCTGCTCATGCACAAGCTTAAATGTTTCTGAGGGACGGTACAAAAGTTTACCCTGAGCATCAAATTTTATCCCTTCATCCTGGTCTCCATTTGTCCTGTAAAAAGTACATGCAAAAACCATGCAGGAATTATTACAAAAATAACATGGGTGCTAATGTTAGAAATTGACTACAATAATCAGTTAGTACTGTGTAAAAATGGTACAGGAAGTTCGTTTATCTTTATAAATTTAGTATACTTGACACTTCATCTTTAAAAAGGAAACAAAATGAAGTCTTATTTCTCAATTACTCACCAGAAATAGTGAGCATTGTTTTCAGATTTTTTAGGGAAGTTTATACTGACTTAATGCTGATAAAGATCATTACAGTCGGGCATATGAAACAATGTCTTTAACTACACAGTACTGACTGGTCTAAGATAGGTTTTTGTACTTGTCATATCATACAAAAAGACAGTTAATTCAAAATATCTTATTCAAATCCTTGTACTTGTCCTTAAGTTTCCCTAATGTCAATTAGATCAACCATAGGTCGGAAGACCATATCAGACATACAAAATAGACAAATATTATCAATCTTTCAAGAAATTGTCCTGTCCTATACATTAATTTGTACTGGAACTCATTCCTGTGAAGAATCAAAAATCTTTTTTACAACTAGTGATTTGCTTTGACAATCCCATTACAGTCAAGTGTCAACGTCACTGGCTATTCAACATACATGTAAATAAAATTATGTGGTGAAAATTTATTAAATACATGCTAAAAATCAAGTTAATGAATACTATGTATGTATTAGTCTGTAATAAATGGCAATTTCTTGCAGTCATCTTTTTTTTTAAAAACAACTCAATAAAATAAACTAGAAATCAAGACCGAGAGAAAGCAATTTTTATTTTGGGATGCATTTCTTGCTAAAGAATCACCTAGGAGACCCTTAGACCAGAGAAGGCTTTGAAGTAAACAATATATATTTCCATGCAGTTAAATATTGGGATTTGGAAAGAATATAATTTCATATCATTTCTAGCAAAAACTACTAAAGATAGAAATGTAAATCAACATGCAACAGTTTAATACAACAATCTTGAATACACATCCAAACTTATTTCCATCAAAGAATGAGTTAACCAGAGACATGATGATAGAAAAATATCTGATACTGTCGTCATAAAGAATTTAAAAGAATCAGATATTCCACAGGAATACTGCTGTTCCAAAAAACGGTTCTTTTTTCATATTAAACTTAGCTGCCATCTAGAGAACATCTGAAGTAAAATTATACAGCAGATACTGGCAAAAAATATTTGAAACAAGTTTCAGCTGCAAGAAGACATAATCCAAGGAAATGCACTAGAACTCCTAAACAGGAAGGCAATATGTAAGTGCCCCATCAATACACCATTCAACATAATATTTCAACAAGGGTGCCATAGTCACAAAATACGCCTGTCAAGAGTTTGTTGTCATTCTTGTACCTGACCTTTGACCTCTAAGTGTGACCTTGACCTAGGGACCTGGTTTTTGCACATGACATTCCGTCTCATGATGGTGAACAATTGTGCCAAGTTACATCAAAATCCCTCTAAGCATGAAGAAGAAATGCTCCAGACAAAATTGTCATTCTTGTATCTGACCTTTAAGTGTGACCTTGACCTTAGACCTAGGGCATATAAAAATTAAAACATTTCACATTTGAAAACTACACATTCAACTTAATTAGTAAAAGGAGCAAAATTGGAATGCCACAAAACAGCATCATTCCAACAGAAACACCAGTCTGAGACAATACTGAAACATAGGAACTAGTCTAGCAAGGGAGATCACTCCATGCTAAAATACCTCTTCCAAGGGGCATTAACTGTCCCTGGAGCTTGTGGTGGTTCTGTAATAGTTAATCAATTTTGTGATAATAAATACAAATTGAAATGCAATTGTAAAAAAACATAACATTTCCCAGAGCATAATCAGTAACTCACCAACACACATTCTTTACATAGCATTTTGCTCAGTCTAATAAAATAGTGTATTTTGATTCAGTTTAGAAACAACAGTAAAAGTATATAAAAACCTCAAGTTTCTAATTTTAATTATGTGCTGCTGAGTGACTGATGTTTGCAATGGCTGTACAAAGTTCACCATACTATCTGTATATTTCTGATGTAGGTAATACATTACAGTTTAGCATCTATACAGATAATTTAGTGACAGTATGTTAAGTATTCATGTATTGTTTATTCCAAACTGCCAACAATGAGTGACAATACATGGCATTTCGGTGTCATTAATAATTACCCTTCACTCGTATTCTGTGCACTGGTAGCAAGTGTTTGTTGTTTCTCAACATTTGCACCTGAATATAGGCCTACAGGTGAATTGAACTGTTTGTTAACACCAGCACTTGGTGATGGGCTCCTACGTAGGTCAACCGTGGGTCGCAGGCCAGCTGGAGGGTCTGTAACAGAGCTTGCCATGACAACAATGATCATGCAGATATTTCAGAACAAAAACATAGTACTGCACAATATTTAATAAAAGCTGGCACACATACAAAGTCTTCTTGTACTGCTAAACAAAGATGAATTCACCTCATGTATTTTCTGCATAACTTTTTACCTACTTCTGTTTCTTAGTTTATACTAATTTGTTTTAGCTCGATTGTGATGAAAGCTTCAAGCTTATTGTAACCACTCTCGAGTCCGCTTCCTGGAAAAACCAGTACTGGTGTCATATGAGAAGTCATGGTCGTGAACCCAGTGGGGCTCTAACCCACGACCCCTGGATTGAGCGGCCGACACCTTATCCACTAGACCACTGCTCCCCTTTACTTCTGTTTCTTAAAACACAAAATCTGACTTCTTAATTTAGAATTCTTCATACATAATGTAACCTCAAAATGAATAATGGTCATTGCTTTTCAAAATATCTGTGAATTCATCTAGTTTTACATATGAAATATTTCTCAAGGGAGAGCTACTAAGAAATGCATTTTACCAAAAGAAAGTTAATAGTTCTCTTGCATAAAACCAACAGGTCAATTACATTGATTGTGCAAATTCAGTCCCATCAATTTGTTTTTCTACAAATATAGCCGATTGTTCACCTCTAATTTCTTGACCGTAAGTGCCACATATTATCTATAGTTGCAAAATGAACTCATTAGTTACTATGTAACCTAGCCGTAAGTCACAAACAAAAGTTCAAGTGTATAGTTAACCCACCAAGTTAGCTGTAATTAAGACTAATTACTGTTCTTTTGCATACAACTGACCAGTCCTAAAATAACCTTTCTAACTGCATTAAATTTTACAATTACTGTGATATAGCTTCAGCTTTTAAAACTGAATCGCTAACACTACATCTGAATAATCAGCTGTAATATTACAAAATTATTTGATGTCAACAGTCAATACTATTGCCAGAGATCCCAGGACAAATAGTTCTGACTATTGCCCGCCAAGCCATTTAATAAATGATTTATCACATAAAAATCTGAAAAACCTGCTTTACAACAAAATTCAGCTGTAGTTGTCCAGTATGTACCAACCTTGTCCACTGTCAAGTGTATCTTGAAGGAATTTAAATGACCTAGATTGGTGACTACCGGGACCTGTTTTTTCTTCGACATCAGCATACTTGGAATAACTTGATGGACTGAAAATATAGCAATGTTACAATGTAAACTACAGAAAAATAGTTTTCTGTCTAGCATCGTATTCTTTGTATTACTTCAACAAAATCACTCCTTTTGATAACAGCCAGATCAAGGATTTGCACCTGCTTCAGCATCAACATAAGGTCAACAAGAGCTGTCTCCACAGGATGACACATGCCCCCGATGGCACTTTAAATGAATAGTTATGGCCGATGTTCGAGTTTAGGACCTTTGACCTACGGATCTGGGTCTTGCGCGCGACACGTCTTACTGTGTCACACATTTATGCGTAGTTATTTTAAAATCCATGCATGAATGACAAAGATATGGACCGGACACGCCCATCAATGCACTATCATGAAAAAAGACCTTTAACGTCTAAGTGTGACCTTGACCTTTGAGCTACGGACCTGGGTCTTGCGCATGACACGTCGTCTTACTGTGGTACACATTCATGCCAAGTTATTTGAAAATTCATCCATCGATGACAAAGATATGGACCGGACACGCCCATCAATGCACTATCCCTTAATGTCTCAGTGTGACCTTGACCTTTAAGATACGGACCTGGGTCTTGCGCGCGACACGTCATCTTACTGTGGTACACATTCATGCCAAGTTATTTGAAAATCCATCCATCGATGACAGAGATATGGACCGGACACGCCCATCAATGCACTATCCCTTAATGTCTAAGTGTGACCTTGACCTTTGAGGTACGGACATGGGTCTTGCGTGCGACACGTCGTCTTACTGTGGTACACATTCATGCCAAGTTATTTGAAAATCCATCCATCGATGACAAAAATATGGACCGGACACGCCAATCAATGCAATAACCTTTAATGTCTAAGTGTGACCTTGACCTTTGAGCTACGGACCTGGGTCTTGCGCGCGACACATCGTCTTATTGTGGTACACATTCATGCCAAGTTATTTGAAAATCCATCCATCGATGACAAAGATATGGACCGGACACGAAAAATGCGGACAGACCGACAGACCGACAGACTGACAGACCGACAGACAGACGGTTCAAAAACTATATGCCTCCCTTCGGGGGCATAAAAACTGCAATGGAAGTAAGGCACCATGACATTTTCAAAACTGTAGCAGTGATGCTTGTCCATGTTGTTTCATGGACTTTTAAGCTAGGTGCACATCATAATAAGTACAGACACCTTCAGTAATAAAACTAGAAAGTGCTGCATCTTTTCAAATAAAGTATTAATGTGTTACACAACTTTCATCAAACTGAGGTCACATTACTCTTGAAGGCAGGCATTGAACATCTAATCAGGACAGGAAGCAATCTATTCAACATTTTATCAGTATGCTTGCATTTCAGCATTTATCCACCTGTAAAATATAAAATACATCACACTGAAGTCAATATTTAACTTGAGAATTATGCTGCCAAGAATGCTGTGAATTCCAACTACTGCTGCAAAAAAATTGAGAAAACAGACTCCAATAATGCAATTCATTTCTGGTAGTCTGTAACTGTATTGTACTGACAATAAAATGTTTCTCTGTACAGCAGAACCCCTCTAAACTGGACAACCTTTATACCACACTTTTAGTCCGGTTTAGATAGTTATCGGTTTAGAAAAGTTTAGAATCTTGTGACTGTACAACTCTTCTATTCAGATTTAATAAACAGAACGAAAGAAGTGCAATAAAACAAATCCATGTTCAAAGACTATTTTAATTTTATTTAAAATGGCGCTGTGTGTAGCAACAAGGTTTGACATTCACTAAATGGCCAATCTCACTTATAGTCTAGCAAGATTTTAGTGTTAATTTTCAAGGATCAAAAATCACCAATACCATGTTTTAGAGGTATTTTTAAATGGTTTTAATTAGCATTCTTTTTAACAAAACTAGAGCTGCTTTTGAGAAAAGCGCATGTCTCCCACAACTGCCTAATCATCTGAATAGTAGTATATGAGTCAACAATGCACCAAGACCTCGACTGCCTTATCAGACTTTCAGTGCTTATCAAAAACAAGTTTCAAAGGTCATAATTACGAAGTGCCTGGGCCGATTTGGCTAGTTAACGAACCTGACTGAGGACTTATTGGCAAACACATTTTGCTCAAGTTTGGTGAAGATCAGAAGAGAAACGTTCAACTTAGAGTGCGAACAAGATTTGTGACAGACAGACAGACACACACACACACACAGACAGGAGTAAATCAATATGTCTCCCACACCACTGTGTGGTGGGAGACATAATTATCTGGTATCATGAAAAACAAGGTATCTGATTTACAGGGGTCAAACTGATAGAAAAGTATTTTGGACCAGGCAATGTTAAGTTTAGCCAGGTACATGTATACAGTTTACTGGGGGGACCTGTTTGGAAGGGTTCTACTGTAATATCCTTCATATAAATCCAGAGCTGTTTTTTTTCTGACTGACAAATCAAGTCATCCATCAATAGGCTAATAAATGTTTCTCTGTGTATTCTCAAACTTGGTCTATGCTAAACCTTATATTGCTTGCACTCATTGAAAAAAAAAAGCTGTCTGAGGGCAACTACACTAACTATTCAAAAGCCTTGCCACTAAAACAGTTATATCACTGAATACCTTACTAGGCATAGCTTTGTTCAAATGCAAGAAAGAGTAACTGCTCTTGTGCATTGTATGCAATATCACCACAGTGAAAATGTGGGTTTAATTTCAATCCATTCCAACAAGACTTGGTGGCTACTATTAAAGATCATAAAGATATCAGCTTAAATACAGAAACTTAACCAAGAATTGTCTAACACAGGGCATAACTTATGGAACCTATGAAGAGCATGACAGATCATCATGGCGGCCGAGTGTATATTTACATTCGCCCTATTCTTTTCCAGTGAAAATTATGATGTTCATTTTGTATGTACAGTAAAAGGACAGGCGCCAAAGTTAAAACAAGGCTGTTTAGTGATAACGAGTCAGTGTTTTTACTACATCCGTGTAAATTCAGGGAGAACGTTCTTTAGACGACTTTGCAGTTGTTCAGTCTGGTGACAGTGGAAAAACTAGAACTGTCACAGAAGTGACGAATACCCCCACAATACGGTCTTGTCACAAAAGAATGGCAACCATAAGAAAGACATGGCCACAAGAAGGTGCAATTCAAATCGAACTTGACCTGTATGATGTTACACCTGTGTACCAAAATTTATCTAAATCTGTCAAGCCTTTCGTGAGTTATTGTCTGGCAACCATGAGTCTGACAAATTTTAAGTTGGAAAGGGGCCATAACTACATATGAAATTGGTGGTTTGTAGCCAAAGTCGAACTTTACCTGTATTTTATGATGTTACACCTTGTGTCATATGATATGGGTGATGAGGTTGAACAACTATTTTAAGTTTGAATCAAATCCATTTAGTAATAAAACCCTTCCAGGCACATAGATGTTATGAAGCAAAAACCAAATATCTAACCTTTGACCTTGAATTGTGACCTTGACCTATGACCATCAGGCATAGGTGATGTGTTCAACACGTCATCTGGTCTTGAGGAATAATAATGTGAAGTTAAATTAAAATCCTTCAAGGCATATAGATTTCAGGACGCGACGGGATGCGACATGACGAAACTGACTCCTATATAGCCCCACCTCCCCCACGACCTAACATGTTTGGTGGGGGAATAATAATACAATATCAGAGGCACCTTTACATGGCAGTGGAAAAATAATACAATATCAAAGATACCTTTACATGGCAATGGAAAAATAATACGACATCTGATACATTTTTACATTATGATGATTTTGGAAAAATAATGTGACATCTTAGATATCTTTATGAGATATCTTTACATGAATATGAAAAAAATAATGCATCATGTAAAAGCTTACACTAAGAAAGTGTAAATAGATCATACAATAAATGGGGAATGTGGTAAGACATTTGGGTGTTATCCAGGATATGTGAACACTTTTTTGTGAAGTTGAGAAGTGTAATGTTATTGTCTTGAATGATTGAACAAAAACATTATGTTATTCATCATGCACAGCATGACTTCATGTCAGACTATTTTAGTAACACCTTGGCTTCCACATCTATTTTAAAGGTTTTCTTATCTCCAACAGGGGTAAAAAGTTTCCTAGTTGCTCTGGATGATTATATGTAAATGTAGCAAATTAATGTGTAGTGACAGAAAAAAAAATCCCTCATATTTCTTAATTATCAGTGAAAATATTTAAAAATAAAGATATCTTCAACTGATATTTATCAAGTGTTTTTTGTTTCATCACAGGCATTGTAAGTAGTTTTACAGGTATCCAAACCTGATGAGAACATGTAGATGAAAGAATACACAAAAATATACTATGTTTACATCTTTATGGCAAATTCTTGCAGCTGTATGTAATAATTTATAATGCAGTAATATAGCACTATCTCTGCATGGGATATTAAAGCACACACCTTAAATGAACTTGGTTTACATACTTTGAACACAAGTCCTAGTTTTATACAAAATAAAAATGGACCTGTCCATGAAAAGCACAATCAACTGTTTGACAACTTCTAAGTCAATCAAAGGTCAAAAACTTATATTTATACAATGAAAAACAAGAGCCATGTTACACATGGCTAATCCCCCCGCCGGGCATATTATAACTGAAGGCTAAAGTTCCTGGCAAGTTAGTGTCTGAAAGTATTAATTTTGGGGAAAGCTTTGAAGAACCGTTTAGTTGTGGTTCGCATCAGGGGGTTTTAAAGATGTGAAAGAAAGGATAAGTCAGTAGTGAGGTGGTTGACTGCTAAATTTTATTAATTTTCATGAACAGTATAGCTATGATGTTTTTCTATATGGCTACTGTAAAAAGAAGGAATGGAAAGCTAACAGGGAACAAGAGTGCCAGAATGTCACAATAAATGCCCGTCGCAGCAAATTTCTTTACTCTAGCAGCTGTATTTGCAAATGGAATGTTAATTTTGTTTAGTAATCATTTAAGTCTTTTGTTTTTTTAAGTCCACAAAAAAACTCCTTACCAGGTAAAGATACCTTATATATAATAAAATACACCTAAAATTGGAGAGTAACATCTATGTTGTACCACAGAAAAGTGGTCTTGTTTTTTCCCTACGGTCAATTATAAAATGTTACAATATAAGTTACTTATAGTAACAACTAAGGGAAGTTAATCTTACAAATAAAAAAAAAAAAAAAAAAAAAAAAAAAAAAATCAAAGGCCTGAATGGCCTGAGTCGGCTAATGATTGATGTACTGACAGTATAGTCTACCAGTTTCAGTTTGTTTTTAGTTTTTTTCTTAAAATTTCATAACACAGCTCGATATTTACCCAAAATATTATATCCGGATACGATTACACTTTTCTCCAGTTTGAACAATATATTTTACAAATTGTGATGATACGAAGACATTTAGCAGCAATTGGCAGTATCTGACATTGAAGTTTTTGGTTAAATTACATCTTATTTAAATCTTTTCATAAAAAAGTTGTTTCGTTTCGCCAAACATAGACGATCTACTTTCGATTTCAAAAACTACAAGAAAATACAATTTAATGTTTCGCCGATTTGTTTATTTCTCGAAAAATAAGAATTAAAATCATTTTTAATATCAATAGTAACTAAACAAACCAGTAAGAGCTTCTTCTTCCGATAATTTATCCGTTTACTAACTGCAAAATTCAACCCACGCAAAGTTTATAGAAATCATACGATGCGTGTTTACGTTCAATGTGGGAGAATTAAGGCTGATCGGCTATATTACCTAACGCATCCAGACGATTCAGATTTTGTTTTTAAAAAAGCATTGTGTGCGTTTCTGTAATTTTATATACGTTTTTATACGCTTAGAAATTATTAGACATGCGTATTTGCATTATTTCTATACGTAATTTACGCTAATACGCATCTTATCTGGAGCCCTGCTGGAACTATTTTTTGTCTTTCGCTGGATGTTACCCAAGCTTTGAAAGCCTGCGCAATTCTTAAAATGCACATTTATGCTTAATGAGTTACATTCGAGAATTGCACAATTACAAGTCATAAATATGACAGATTACATCGTATATTGGTCATAGCAAAGGGAATTGACACAACTTAACTTCATTCATGCAGTGAACTGTTTGAAATTTGAGAAATCTAATGGAACTACATCCCTTCACATGTTATTCGGTCCATTTAGAGAATCGTTGGATAGCAAGGACTCGTCAAAAGGCTTTCAGCCTTTAGCCGACTCAAAAATTGTCCATACAAAAATCTTTTATCAGGTAGAGATTGGAGGCCTTAGCCCTGGCCGGCTTCCGAGCCACCACGTGGTTGCTGTGTGAGTGGGCGTCCCCTTCAGCTTAGTCTGACAATATACATTTTTGTCTCCATATTTATACAGATTGGTCAAATACATCATTTACATAAGGAAAATTAATGAATTCTGGTACAAACCGAAAGTAATAATAAAAATATTTTTCGTAAAATATAGATAAATTGTCACTCAAGTTACACCCAATGTCCATCATTTTACTGCAATATAACACTTATATGACCTGACTAATAACTTTGGATGCATTTTATGTGCACTTCATGAGAAAAACAACATGTTTTTCTATAGTGACGCACTCATTAACTAACCTAGATCTTAACCTGTTTAGTCTCGCCTTTTTGTAAGAAAAGCGTTTCTTAACTTATGAAAAGATATAAGGAGAGTATGCTTTCTTTCAACAAAAAGAAATTATATCAATTTCTTTACACTTGTGAGGAAGCCACCCAGCTGGCTTACAAAAGGTAGGTGGTTCCACCCAGGTGCTTTACTGTGCCAGCAACAATGCCCTGAGAGACGTCTAGGGTTTTCCTCCCCTATCAAAACCTGAAAAAATCACTGTATGACTTATGTTATTTTTGTATGATGCTAAAGCCAACAAAAGCTGTAATAAATTTTTAGATAGAATGGAAGGAAAGTACAGTCAAGTTCTAAATTCATTAATACACAAAATGTGTTTTATGTTACTGTACTACTTTCATTTAACCCTCATCATGCTGGACACGACTGCCTTTACGACCAGTGTAGATCATGATCAGCCTGCACATACATGCAGTCTGATCAAAATCTGCAGTGTTCGCCATTCAGTTAGTATCTTTTTGATAAGCACCCCTTTTAACAGTTAATGGTATTGTCCAAATTGAAAGATGGACAAGAACATTGTAATTTAAGATTGTATGTTTTTGGTATAAATTTTAGACTATTTGATATCGTAATATACTTCATACTAGATGTTATGGTATAATTTGTAGACTGTTATGATATTGGTATGAATTTCGGACTTGATGTTATTGGTATACAACTACATGATATTGGTATATATTTCAGGCTAAATGTTACTTCCTGGTATGTAATTCAGCCTGTATGATTTTGTTATACATTTCAGACCATTTGTTACTGGTATATATTTCAGACTTGATGTTATTGGTATATATTTTCAGACTTGATGCTATTGGTATATATTTCAGACTTGATGTTATTGGTATATATTTTGTGATGTTCAGTGAAGTGATGATGAGTTTAGCCAAGGTAGGCAAAATAACATATCACTTCTTTGTTTTCTTTTTAGGCAGGGAAATATATTTAGTTTATCAGATTGTTTCAGTGGCTGTTTTGCAAATTATTATATCAAAATAAAGAAATGATTGTAAAGATACCAGACTGTTTTTTATTGAAATACATTTGGTTATCCTACATAAACACATAATCTTTGCCTTGCTTTTCATACGTTAGTGTATCCTGGTATATAAAAATTGCATTTTAAAGGAGTTTATTAGTCACATACCGGTGAAACACCACAGGGGACTAGAGGTCCCCTACCAGTGAAACGCCAGAGGGGACTAGAGGAATGTCTTCCGTCCATCTGTACGTCCGTCTGCAAATCTGGATCCTGCAATTACTCGGAAATTGTTCAAGCTAGGTTCATAAAACTTGTTATATAAACGGAGGGAAATATGTAGATTATGCACATACATGACATGCTTGTAGGTCAAAGGTCAAAGTCAATATTGAAGGTCAAGTAAAAATTGTTTCTGCTCCATAACTTTTATGTGCATTGATGGATTTTCTTAGTGCTACACACAAATACATACCATGATGAGCCAATGTGTCAACACATGATCTGTGCTTTTTGGTTAAAGGTGAAGGCCACCAGTAGGGGACTTTTGTATTGCCACTGCAATACTCAGTCACTTAATGTTTGTTATTTGAACTAAATTGTTACTTTATAAAATTTCAGTAGGGATTGAAATCTTAAAGCTGTAAGAAGAAAAACCCTAACTTGTGACTTTTTTTTAGGTGATGTTAGTACTTATATTATTCCTGATGGCCTTTGCCCAGGCTTTTGGTGCAGTTATAGCACAAGTGGTAAGAACTTTCACCATTTGCTTGTGGTAAATAATATAATACAAAAAAGTGTATTTCATTCGTAATTCTTTGACTAAAATATTGAACAACTTGTACCATTAGATAAATCTTTAAAAAATGGTCACAGAGTGAAGTAAAACATATATATGTCATTGTAATATATAATGCAAGCTATCCCTAGATATGATGGGATCAACACGATTTCACTGTAAGCACCTTGTAATATCTGACCCTTAATACTTATTATGATTGTTTCATTCTTTCAGCCTGGATTTCGAGACAATGATGTCTTTCCATTGACAGTGTTAGCTATGACTCTTGGTGAGATCAATTTTGTGGACGTTTATGTGGAACAAGACAACTCACCTTTCACTGCGGATGCTTATATCATAGTGACAATGTTTATGATTGTTATGCCAATAGCACTTATGAATTTATTGGTAAATATCATGGTCACAATGTTGATTATAATCATGCCAGCAGCACTTCTGAACTTGTTGGTAATAAGTGTTCTATGCTCCTGTTTCAGTGTGACTCAGTTGTTGGTTATTATGCCAGCTGCTTATGGACTAACTTGTAAATATCATAGTCACAGTGTTCATGTTCATCTTGAACTAATTGGTAATGACTTAGAAGTGATATAGTTCATGTATCTTTATTACATTGTCCATGATTGAATACCAATATCTCAGATGAATTTACATTTACAGATAATGATAGTAATAGTCTTAAAATTACACAAATGCTTATGCTCTTCTTTTGAGAAAGAGGGGGAATATTATTTTTGTTATGTTAGTTGACACTTTGGTTTCCTATTGATAAACAGAGCACATTTTGTCCTAAATTGGTTAGTCTTACTAGGATGATTGTTTGTGGTCAGTAGATAAACCCTATTTTGAGTTTCAGCAAAGGTCATGGTGAACAGTTTCTGGTCAAGAGAACCCTTGGACTAACAGCGGTAAATCTTCTTAAAATGTCTGTCTATGATCTTGAAATGACTTCTGTTGTCATTGTGGGTTCAGGAGGTCAAAGGTCAAGGTAACAATGATTTTCAATCAATTACTTGAAAATGCATATGTTTGAAGTGCTCAAACTTGGTTGATTGTTTGTGGTCAGTGATAGTACCAACTGTTTATAAGTAGGAGGTTAAAAGGTCAAGGTCACAGTTACTTTGCAATTGCAATAAGTGTTAAACTTCATATGACAATTACCTGTGGTCAGTAAATGGATGACACCTATTATTTAAAGGTTCAGTATGTCTAAGGTCAAGGTCACAGTGATTTTGAGACTTAAAATGGTTTGTAAGAAATTGTAGGGAAAGCTTGGACCCTTTAGCCAGCTGAAGGTTAAGGGTCATTAGGTCAAATATCAATATTAATGAACAGTATACATGAGACTGAACATCATACACCCAAGCTCTTGTTTTGTATGGAAATTTGTTGTCTTATAGCACTGACTGATCTCAGTTAATGGGGCATACCCTATTACTAAGTGTAATTAAATATCTTCAGAAACCAAACCATGTGTAAATGAATCATTGAATCAAAAGGAACAAATAAAAGAAACATCCAATATCACCAGACAGTGTACAACACAACACATTATGGTGCCACAGCAGTTAGCCAATTAGCTGCAAAAATCATGCTATTTTACCTTTTTTCTTGATTATTTTACATGCACCTGCATTTATTCATAAGACAACATCAGCTCTCAAAATTTCAGCTAAACATTCTAGCAATAATAGGTGAAATGCACGTTTTACTATTTATCAAGTTGTTGTTGTACAATTTTGGGTGGATAGTGATTTATTACAGAGAGACGCTATATAAGTGATTATTCACCCAAAACAGAATAGTTTGATATATGTTCTTCTTGAAAAATGTGACAAGTTCTTCTTTTACGTATGTCTAGCCCAAAGTTTCAATCTTTTAGATGTAGTGTATGCCTCTTTAATTTTGTAACATTAAAGTGTTGTCCAACAAATTGTTGAAATGTTCAGTCCAGCAAACCTCTGTACTTTATTTTCTCAAAGCATATAACCTAATTCTGTTTATTTTTTAGCTCGACTATTCGAAGAATAAGGGCGTTATCCTACTCAACCCGGCGTCGGCGTGAGCGTCAAACAAATGTTAAAGTTTGCATATCACCCCAAATAGTCCATTGAGATATTGCTTTCATATTTTGCATACTTGTTAACCATCATGACCCCAGTCTGTAAAAAGGAGGAGGCAACTCTTTCAAGCATTTTGACTGAATTATGGACCCTTTTCGACTTAGAATATGCTTATTGTAATGTTAAAGTTTGCATACCACCCCAAATAATTTCAAAGTCCATTGAGATATTGCTTTCATATTTTGCATACTTGTTTACCATCATGACCCCAGTCTGTAAAAAGGAGGAGGCAACTCTATCAAGCTTATGACTGAATTATGGCCTCTTTTCGACTTAGAATATGCTTATTGTAATGTTAAAGTTTTACTCATAGCTTATATTATACTATCAAGCACTGAGAATAGTCGTGCTCACTGTCAGCTGACAGCTCTTGTTTTATTTTGTTTCTATGTTGAAAGTAAAAATATAATTGAACAAGAAGATGTCTGTTGTAGATTGGTGTGGCAGTTGGTGACATTGACAAGATTCAGAAACAGGCATACATCAAACGTATAGGGTTGCAGGTATAACTATTAGTTGTTTCATAAAAAATTCTCTTTTTTTTTTTATGCATAGTTTTAGTGTATTGTTTACCGAAAAAGAAAGTTTAAGTTACATGATAAAATATATGTTACAGAATTTTATTATTTTAACTAAATAGTATTCAGTGAAATTTCAACAGAAATCCAGTTATTACAGTGTAAGATTTATCATTTTGCAGTCAAAAACATGACTGTAGTGATTTGTGCATATCATTATGGGCATCTGATACCAAAAAAAGATAGGGTCACCAGACATTTAAATGTTATCTATTTGTGGATTGGATACCTTAATATATTTTATATTGCACTTGTAGTCTGAACAAGTGAATGACAGTGAGAACAGGTTTCCAAAGACCTTACAGCGTCGTGTTTATCAGAGGTTCTTTCACATCAAACCTAATGAAGAGAAGAATACACGCTGGGCAAGGGTATGTATTACTTTAAAAGCTGGAACTTAAAATTAAATAGAATGAAAAAATTCTCATATGCAGTGGTCATTCAGAATACATATATAGTGCAACCATTGCTTTAAATTCCTTAGTCTTTGATAAGTCTGTGGTACATCGCATCTCCATTTATTGTATGCAGATTGATCTTCATCAAAATTGGTGTAAAGTTTTTCCTAATACTATTCGACTGGGGATGCCAGGCCCTTTTTAGAAGTCACTAGAGCTAAAAAATAGAAGAACCTTTAAACAACTTCTTCTCAGGAACTGCTAGTTGTAACTTTATCAACTTGGTCTGCAGCATCATTTTAAAGGCATCTTTCAAATTTGTTCAAATGGCCCTTTTAGGGGCTGCTACAGCTAAAAGTATAAATACCTTTAAACAACTTCTTCTCATAAACCATTCAGTGGAACTTCATCAAACTTACTGTAGCAGTATTATGAAGTTCTCTTCCAAATTTAGGCAAATGTAGGAGCTTTGTCCCTTTTAGGGGCCTTAAGAGTTAAAAACAGAAATATCTTTAAATGTCTTCTCATCAATTACTTGATGAATCTTCATCAGACTTGGTCTGTAGTATCATTGTAACTTTGTTCAAAGGTGGGCGGGGGCCCTGCTTAGTCCCTTTGAGGGCCTGCTGGAGCTAAAATTAGTAATACATTAAAACAACTTCTTTTTGTGAACCACTTGGTGGATCTTCATCAGCCTTGGTCTGTAGCATCATTACATGATCCTCTCCAAATTTTGTTAAAAATGGAATGCTTGGCCACTTTTAGAAGCATAGAGTGTTTGTACTGTTTGTTATCTGTCACTCAAATTTATATAGATCTAATCAATTATTGCTGCTTTTGGAACTTTTGACATTTGAAGCATTTATGTTCCTCTTCTAAGTTGCACATTCTCTAGTTTGTTATAGCAATGAGACTTAGGTGAGTGATTTAGGGCCATCATGACCCTCTTGTTGTATTCTAGGACCATTACATCAGTGGAATGTTTTGCCAGTTGTTTCTTTTTTAATTCAGGATCACTAAACCAATGCAGTTTTTTGCCAGTTATTTTTTACCTTGAGCTACGGCTTCAAGCCTATATATTGTTTTTGGTTATTTTGCCTCCCCAAATGTAGTCACGTTTACTAAAAGAAGCCGGGAAGCTATGCCTTTCGAAGAAAAAGTAGAGCTATTGCACTTGCCCCAGCGTTGGTGTTCAGGCATTGCCGTTGGTTAGAGTTTTTGATAAAGTAAAGTATCTCTGTAACTATCAAAGCTATTGACTTGAAACTTAAAATACTTACTTACCGGTACTATCAAAGTCTACACAAGGAGTTCTCAAACATAAATTACATGGATCACTTGGTTTTGTAGTAATTATAGCTTGTTTTGTTTCAGTTCAAATATTACATGTTTGGGATCACTACATCTGTAGAATTTATTGCCCAGTCAGAGAAAGACTTTACAGTAGAGACACTACAGGAAATACAGAGAAATGTCTACAAAAATAAAACACAGTATGTATACTAGAAAACAAGTTTAATCCATCTTTCTCATGTTCAAAAGTGGTTTTTGGTTGCGGGTTTATCCCGCTACCAAAGTTGTGTATTTCTGACAATGTAGCATCTTTATTTGATTCCAAATCACATCAAAAGGATGTTCATGTGCTACACAAAGTAGTCCCATTCATGAACAATGCGGATGAATTATCAATGATCAAGCAGTTCTTATTCATCCTCTATCCATTCACACTGGCCATTTAGATTATATAAGATCTGCCTGTGATTAGGTATTCCAGCCCATGGTTACATCACTGACTTCCAGCTGTTCATGTAAGGTCAGGCAGAGTTTATCTTAGATATGAGGCACATTACATGATTAGAATTTGTTTCTTATAGATTGGCATTTAAAATGAAAATAACTCTAGCAAAACCAGCAACCACCAGACATCTCAAGGCTTTGATTAGTTCACAGGTTATACAAAAGTAAATCTTTTTATTTGATATGGCTGGAAATGACTTAAGTGTAAGAAGGGAAGAAACCTGGCAATCAACATTCATTTTCTGAAAATACTCTCAGATACAAAATATAGGTTAGCTTACTTGACTTTATTGGATCATGCATGTCTGTAGGTCTGTTGTTTAGTTGTTCATATTATCTCAATGAGAAAAATGCATACCATAGGTAACTCAGTCTAATATCAGGGTCATACTTGTAGATCAAATGTCAAATAACTTTATTTCACATCTTCTGTATCTTCTAGATGACTTCAAAAAACAAGCATCGATTGTTTACCTCATGTAGACAACGTGCAGAGCACCTAACACAGATTAGTAGGTCTAAGTCATACTTGTTAAAGATCATATAATACTGTAGTTTTTGTCCACTCCATACCTTCATAACTACCAGATTTTTTTTTTACAAAACTAGTATCAGTTATTTACCTTGTGGATATGGCCATATTTTGGGGACTTTCATGCTTATTATACGCCCGTTTGAAAAACGGGACGTATCATGGGAACGCCCCTGGCGGGCGGGCGGCGTCCACAGACTTTGTCCGGAGCATATCTTCTTCATGCATGAAGGGATTTTGATGAAACTTGGCACAGTTGTTCACCATCATGAGACGGAGTGTCATGCGCAAAAACCAGGTCCCTAGGTCTAAGGTCAAGGTCACACTTAGAGGTCAAAGGTCAAATTCAAGAATGACTGTCCGGAGCATATCTTCTTCATGCTAGGAGGGATTTTGATGAAAGTTGGCACAATTGTTCATCATCATGAGACGGAGTGTCATGCGCAAGAACCAGGTCCCTAGGTCTAAGGTCAAGGTCACACTTAGAGGTCAAAGGATACAAGAAAGAAAACCTTGTCCGGAGCATTTCTTCTTCATGCATAGAGGGATTTTGATGAAAATTGACACAATTGTTCATCATCATGAGACGGAGTGTCATGCGCAAGAACCAGGTCCCTAGGTCTAAGATCAAGGTCACACTTAGAGGTCAAAGGATACAAGAAAGAAAACTTTGTTCGGAGCATATCTTCTTCATGCATGGAGGGATTTTGATATAACTTTGCACAAATGTTCACCACCACAAGGCGGAGTGTCATGCGCAAAAACCAGATCCCTAGGTCAAAGGTCAAGGTCACACTTAGAGGCCAAAGGTCAGATACAAGAATGACTTTGTCCGAAGCATTTCTTCTTCATGCATGGAGGGATTTAGATGTAACTTGGCACAATTATACATCATCATGAGACGAAGTGTCATGCGCAGTTCCTTTCTTTAGAATTACTTCACTTTGTTGTTTATATTGTAACTTTTTCATTACTAGTTGTAGGGAAAAATTGAGACCACTTTTCTGTAGTACAACATGCATGCTACATCCAATTATGAGGTGTATTTTGACCAATCTCTACCTGGTAAAGATTTTTGTGTGGACTTACAATTTTTTTTATGGATTTTTTTTTTTTTTTAAGATTATCTTCCCTTAGTTGTTACTGTAAATAACTTATATTGTAACTTTTTATAATTGACCGTAGGGAAAAAACAAGACCACTTTTCTGTGGTACAACATAGATGTTACTTTCAAATTTTATGTGTATTTTAAGGTATCTCTACCTGGTAAGGAGTTTTTTTGTGGACTTGGAAAAACAAATGACTTGCAATGATTACTAAACAACCACAAAATTAAAATTCCATTTGCAAATACAGGTGCTAGAGTAAAGAAATTTGCTGTGACGGGCGTATATTGTGACATTCTGGCACTCTTGTTTTTTTCTAGTTATGCCCCTTATTTTTGGACATAGCCCAGTCAGAACTACCTCATTACCTTGTGTACTTAACTTCTATAGTTACTGTCAAATTTAACTGAAACGTGACATACATCGTCATCATAAAGGGGCATACATATGGTTTTTTTTAATTTCATGTCCGATTATTTTTTTCATGGGTTATGGCCCGTTTTGGACTTTTATATACATAATTTTAAAATACACTGTGTACTCAACTCCTCCAACAAAAATGAAACTTGGTGTACATGAAGTGCACATATGCCTAATTTTGGGACTTTATTATCTATTTTTTAGTATTGGCCCTTTTTTGGCTTTATTATTCTATCAAGTATTTTCTTGGGGGCATGTGTAATTCAATGTTGACATTATTTTTTTTTAGGATGAAACCATCATTTTGTTCAGCAGCATATACCATTTCACTAAGTCTTCTTGTTTATAACAGTGCTCACTGAAAGCACAGTACAGGTGTTTCTGTTACACTGATTTCTGTTTCATGTGTTTCTATTACACTGGTTTCTGTTTCATGTGTTTCTGTTACACTGGTTTCTGTTTCATGTGTTTCTGTTACACTGATTTCTGTTTCATGTGTTTCTGTTACACTGATTTCTGTTTCATGTGTTTCTGTTACACTGATTTCTGTTTCATGTGTTTCTGTTACACTGATTTCTATTACATGTATTATTATTACACTAGTTTCTATTACATGTGTTTCAATAACTCTGGTTTCTGTTACACATCTTTGTGTTCCATCAGTTTTTATTACATGTGTTTCAATTACATGTCTTAAGATATAGGTCCATGTTTCAGAGAAAAAAGTTGGAACGTCATCAAATCATAGAAAGAAAGCATTGCTTTATATGAAAATTTAACAGCATATAAAACATTCATATTTTTCTACAAAACCATTGTCAAATTTCTCATATATATATATATATATATTGAATTCTGGAAAGGGACAACATGAAGGGGCCATACTTCTGGACAGTTCAGCGCCTTTAAAAACTTGCCATTTTTAAAATGCTGTTACATGTCTTCGTTCTGATGCATTTGGAACATCATACAAGTGTTTAAACTTTACATAACTAAGTAAAACATCGTTTTTGACAATTGTTTGTTTATATTTATTTCTTTACATATGGCATTCTTATTTAAAGGGGGACAATTCATCCAACACCATGGGACAGAAAAGGAAAACATGTATTGGACAGATAAGTTGTTGGTCAAGATGCTGTTCATTTACTAAAATAATATGTTCTTTTGTGATATACTGCTAAACCTTAATGCTTCACCAGTTTCTATAACATGTATTTCAATTACACTGGTTTCTATTACACACATTTCTATAACATGTGTTTCAATTACACTGGTTTCTATTGTTTTTGCAGGTTGAGCCAGATGCAGCACAATATGAGATTACAACAAGATTTACTGAGGAATCTGTGTGACCATTTCCATATAGAGATCAAAAATGACCAGTATGATAATATCTCCATAGTCAGTGACAGGACAGAGTTCCCAAACAGATTTGACTTTGTCTAGTCACCACTGTACTTCTTATATTTAAATGTACAGTGATTTCTACTGTAGATATTTAGTACACCAGAGTAGACTGAAACACTAGAAAAGACCATGTAAAAGCCTGTTACACTGGTGTGCACTTCAAATACTTTACATGCAAACACCAGTGACATGTGTAAGCCAACCTTTCTTCATTGACAAGTAATCCAGGCATTGAAAAAGATGTTTAAATATGCATCAGCTAAAATTTGGAATAAATACAAAAACATTTTATTTACAAACAGTTTCGTATGAGTTCTACTGAGTCTGTGTAATGGAAAATAAAATAGAATTATTATAGTAGTAGCTTGATCTGGGATGCTGTAATTGGCTCCAGATCAAGCTGCTATTGTAATGACCCTTTATTAATACCTCCACTTTTATGGGGTTTTTTTATTGTTATTGAAGAAAATCTTAATTAATTGTCAATTGTAAAACAGAAATGCACTTTTCATACAACTGTGTCAGGTTGTGCATTTTAACCCTTACCTTGCTAAATTACTATAATGAACTCGTCCATCTTTCTATTTGGACAGTACCATTAACTGTAAAAAGGCGTGCATACCAAAAAGATATTGACTGAATGGCGAATAGTATGGACTATGATCAGACGGCACGGATGTGCAGGCTGATCTTGGTCTGCACTGGTGGTAAATGCAGAGTTGCTGCCAGCAGGCTAAGGGTTAAATAAAAGTAGCCTGGCAACGTACAATACAAAAGATGTAATACAGAGATTTTTTCTGCATGTTCATATTGTAAAATACAAGCTGTATTTTTGACAGAATTTATATAAGTATATAATAAATATTTTAATGTAGTAATTTGTTTCTTAAAATGCCCCACACAACAGGAAATGTTTCGGTTACCAAGAAGTTGGAAAGGGACAAGCTTGCAGTTGTATTGCTTGCTGTCACACATTTTATTCTATATATTTTGTGAATATATATTTTGTGAATATGGCCGCTGTGTAGCAGAGTATTAATTATTGTATCAACCCAGTTAACAAGTTTAGCAAATACATAAATATTTCTTGTTCACATATTATACAAATGTAAAAACTTACAAGCCATGCCTCTTTCAAGACCAAACATATAAAAAAACAATTTCAACCACAGTGTTTAAATGACTAGGATTTTGGTTCTAATGAAGTCACAAACTATTCTGGCATCACAGGGTAAATTTTTATGCCCCCGAAGGGAGGCATATAGCTTTTGAACCGTCTGTCGGTCTGTCTGTCTGTCAGTCTGTCTGTCTGTCAGTCTGTCCGCAATTTTCGTGTCCGGTCCATATCTTTGTCATCGATGGATGGATTTTCAAATAACTTGGCATGAATGTGTACCACAGTAAGACGACGTGTCTCGCGCAAGACCCAGGTCCGTAGCTCAAAGGTCAAGGTCACACTTAGACATTAAACGATAGTGCATTGATGGGCGTGTCCGGTCCATATCTTTGTCATCAATGGATGGATTTTCAAATAACTTGGCATGAATGTGTACCACAGTAAGACGACGTGTCGGGCGCAAGACCCAGGTCCGTAGCTCAAAGGTCAAGGTCATACTTAGACTTTAAAGGATAGTGCATTGATGGGCGTGTCCGGTCCATATCTTTGTCAACCATGGATGGATTTTCAAATAACTTGGCATGAATGTGTACCACAGTAAGACGACGTGTCGCGCGCAAGACCCAGGTCTGTAGCTCAAAGGTCAAGGTCACACTTAGACGTTAAGGGTCATTTTTCATGATAGTGCATTGATGGGCGTGTCCGGTCCATATCTTTGTCATTCATGCATGGATTTTAAAATAACTACGCATGAATGTGTGACACAGTAAGACGTGTCGCGCGCAAGACCCAGCTCCGTAGGTCAAAGGTCCTAAACTCTAACATCGGCCATAACTACTCATTCAAAGTGCCATCGGGGGCATATGTCATCCTATGGAGACAGCTCTTGTTTTATTCTGTCTACTAAATTCTGCTGAATTTAGGTTTTTTAAACCAAATAATGCCTTTAAAACTGGTATAGACTCAAATACTTTATGTTATAACCATGAATGATAAAGACGAATCTGTAACTTTAGTCTTTTAATTATAAGTAGAATCTATCATAATTTTGAAAGATTTTAAATTCTTGAAACAATCTTTATTTAATATTACAAAGTTATGCTGTTTCTAAACTATCTGTCAACCCTCTATTTTTGAGCCACTTAATAAATTCAAAAATTTCTCAATGTAATTCAGAAATAAAATGATTTTTTTCAGTGCTCATGCGAAATTAACGACAGAGTAGGATCCACATATCAATGAATCGTGCTAGCGATTCATATTTAATTTGCTGATCCTATTCTGTCGTTCATTTCTCATGAACAACAAATAAATTGTTTCATTTCTTACATTTCCATTATATTTCCTTCCATTTGTAAACCATATAATATTATGATAATTTGTAGCATTTAAAGTTAAAATCAGCTTCCCAGTCATTCTGTTCAGCAGATGGAACAGCTGCGACATCATCTGATGAACATTTTCCCCGACTATATGCAGACGCCAGCAAAAGGGCGTTTGGTTATATCTAAGCAGCGATGACGTAATTTTTGCACCTTTTCTTTTGCAGTTGAAACAAAATGAACGTCAAAAGTTTCAGTGGAAAAGAATAGGGTGAATGTAAATAATATTGAATCCCTGAACATAAAGCTACTGCCTAAGACAGCATTGCCCCAGATAATTATCCAGTTTTGCTCTGACACTGTAACTGTTGCAATACAGCAGCTAGTCTGTGTTTAGACCCTGTGTTTTGTTCAACCTGGAGATAATTCCTGAGACTATTCAAATTTTGTATAATTATGTCCCTTGTCTTCTCAAAACACAGATAGATAAATAGAGCCAAGACGATGAAATAAGAATTTTTTTTAGATCACATGTCACAAAGTGACGAGGTGAGCTTTTATGATCGTACAGCGTCCATGCGTGCGTGCGTAAACTTTTGCTTGTGACCACTCTAGAGGTCACATTTTTCATGGGATCTGTATGAAAATTGGTCAGAATGTTTATCTTAATGTTATCTAGGTCATGTTCGAAACTGAGTCACATGCGGTTCAAAACTAGGTCAGTAAGTCTAAAAATAGAAAAACCTTTTGACCTCTTTAGAGGCCATACTTTTTGATGGATCTTCATGAAAGTTAGTCAGAATGTTCATCTTGATGATATCTAGATCAATTTCGAAACTGGGTCACGTACCTTCAAAAACTAGGTCAGTATGTCAAATAATAAAAACAAAAATCTTGTGACCACTCTAGAGGCCATTTTTTTCATGGGATCTGTATGAAAATTGGTCTGAAAGTTTATCTTGATGATATCTAGGTCAAGTTTGAAACTAGTTCACATACGGTTTAAAAATAGGCCAGTAGGTCTAAAAATAGAAAAACATTGTGACCTCTCTAGAGGCCGTACTTTTCGATGAATCTTCATGAAAGTTAGTCAGAATGTTCATCTTGATGATATTTAGGTCAAGATAGAAATTTGGTCACGTACCATCAAAAACAAGGTCAGTAGGTCAAATGATAAAATCTTGTGACCTCTCTAGAGGCCATATTTTTCATGGGATCTGTATGAAAGTTGGTCTGAATGTTCGTCTTAATGATATCTAGGTCAAGTTTGAAACTGGGTTACATGCCTAGTTCGAAACTGTGTTACGTATGAACCAAAACTAGGTCAGTAGGTATAAAAATAGAAAAATCTTTTGACCTCTCTAGAGGCCATACTTTTCAATGGATCTTCATGGCAGTTAGTCAGAATGTTCACCTTGATGATATCTAAGTCAAAGTGGGTCACCTGCTGTCAAAAACTAGGTCAGTAGGTCAAATAATAAAAAATCTTGTGACCTCTCTAGAGGCCATGGGATCTGTATAAAAGTTGGTCTGAATGTTTATCTTGATGACATCTAGATCAAGTTTGAACCTGGGTCAACTGTGGTCAAAAACTAGGTCAGTAGGTCTAAAAATAGAAAAAACCTTTTGACCTCTCTTGAGGCCATATTTTTGAACGGATCTTCATGAAAATTGGTCTGATTGTTCACCTTGATGATATCTAAATAAAGTTCGAAACTTAGTCACTCGCGGTCAAAAGCTAGGCCAGTAGGTATAAAAATAGAAAAACCTTGTGACCTCTCTATAGGCTATATTTTTCATGAGATTTTCATGAAAATTGGTGAGAATGTTCATCTTGATGAAATCTAGGTCAAGTTCAAAACTGGAACACGTGCCTTCAAAAACTAGGTCATTAGGTCAAATAATAGAAAAACCTTGTGACCTCTCTAGAGGCCATTGAATCTGTACGAAAATTGGTCTGAATGTTCATTTTGACGATATCTAAGTCAAGTTCAAAACCGGGTCACATGAGCTCAAAAACTAGGTCACTATGTCAAATAATAGAAAAAAAAACGCTTTTTTATACTCGGTTCAAAACTGGGTCACGTGGGGACAGCTGAGCGATTCAGGACCATCATGTTCCTCTTGTCTAAAAATGTTTTTTTATCTGGTAGCCAGACTATACAGCAGCATTCGTTATAGAAATGAAAATATTTCCAATTTTTAGCTAACCTGAGCATGAAGTCCTCTAAGGTGAGCTTTTGCGATCGCCTTGAGTCCACCGTCCGTCCGTCCGTCGTCAACAGTTTGACTGTTAAGACTCTAGAGGTCTCAATATTGGCCCAATCTTCATGAAACTTTGTCAGAATGTTACTCTTAATAAAATCTTGGATGAGTTTAATACTGGGTGATCTTGGGGTGGTCAAAAACTAGGTCACCAGGTGAAATCAAAGGAAAAGCTTGTTAACACTCTAGAGGTCACAATAGTGACCCAGTCTTATTGAAACTTGATCAGAATGTTACCCTCAATAGAATCTTGGACAAGTTCAATATTGGATTATCTGGGGTCAAAAACTAGGTCACCAGGTCAAATAAAAGGAAAAGCTTGTTAACACCGTAGAGGCCATATTTATGACTGTATCTTCATGAATCTTGGTCAGAATGTTAATCTTGATGGTCTCAAGGTCAAGTTTGAATCTGGGTCATGTTGGGTCAAAAACTATGTCATCAGGTCAAATCAAAGGAAAAGCTAATTAAAACTGTAGAGGCCACATTTATGACACTATCTTAATGAAACTTGGTCAGAATGTTAATCTTGATGATCTATAAAACCTGGTAAACAATAAAAATAATAATAAAAAGTTTGTACAATGTAAGAGTTATAAAACATATCCTCTAGATCAGTGTACACATTGTTAAACATAATATATTTCAGAGTGCTATACATACTGATGCCAGCCTAATTACTCCCACTGATGAAATCATGAGGGGAGTATTGAGATGGCGTTGTCCATGCGTGCGTGCATGTGTGCGTCCGTTTATGTGTCCGTACGCAGCCATTTCTCAGTAACTAGCAGGTAGAATTTCATAAAACTTAAACTAAACATGAACCAACATACTGCAATGATGGCCGTCAAGTTTTTATTTGGGTTTGCCTCTTATTTCCAAAGTTACGGCCACAGAAATAGTCAAGAATGCACCATTTTTGCGTCCGTCTATCCGAAGCCATTTCTCAGTAACTACCAGGTAGAATTTCATGAAAATTAAAATAAATATGAACCAACATAATTTGATGATGACCGTTATTTTTCTTTTCATTGGTATGTTTTTCTTAGAGTTATTGCCCTCAGTTTAAAAATCCACAGATCTGTACATAAAAAAATTGGTATAATTTCATAAAACTTCTTTTATTTTTTTATGAACATTTATTATAAACATGAAAGGTTGTGTTCCCACATCTTGTCACTCCCTTCCCCTCCTAACCCCGCATATAAAATCTTGCATGAGTTCGATATTGGGTCATCTGGAGTAAACAACTAGGTCACCAGGTCAGATCAAAGGAAAAGCTTAACACTCTAGAGGTCACAATTTTGGCCCAGTCTTAATGAACCTTGGTCAGAATGTTATCCTCAATAAAATCTTGGACAAGTTTGATATTGGGCAAACTTTGGTTAAAAACTAGGTCACCAGGTAAAATCAAACGAAAAGCTTGTTAACACTGGGGAGGTCACAATTATGACTATATCTTCATGAAACTTAGTCAGAATCTTAGTCTTAATGATCTCAATGCCACTTTGAATCTGGGTCATGTAGGGTTAAAACAAGGTCACTAGGTCACATCAAAGGAAAAGCTACTTAACACTCTAGAAGCCACATTTTTGACCATATCTTAATGAAACTTGGTAAGAATGGTAATCTTGATGATCCATAGATCAGGTTCAAATCTGGGTCAGATGGGGTCAAAAAACATATATTTTATATAAATATATTTCATTAAAAACCTAGAAGGAAACACTGAGAAACAATTTTCAATAGTATTGTCCTTATTGATAAATACAGCGTATTAGATTTTTACTACAGTCTATAAAATAAACAAACGTGTTTGTAAACATAGACGGGTCCAAACGGAAGGGAAAAACATTTTATAGAAATATTCCGATGGTAAAATACAGTACATATCCGCAGCCCTGACCAACCTATAAACCGGACAAGTCTATTTTATAAGTACATCAACACGGCTGACCAATTTAAACGAGCTGTACGTTCATTCATAAAACGTAGTAAATATATTCATGTACTTTTAAAAACCAACCAATAAAAATGCATTTGATTTTTACGTCCGCATCTAGAACATCCGCACAAGATACATGTAGGACGTTATTAAAAACCCGGAAGAAGCTTTAAACTCCACACTGAAAAAACGATTTATAATATTTTGTCCTTATTGATAAATATGAATAAAAATCCAGCAGAATATAATGTTAAAATATTAATACTTCATGCTCATACTCCTTTATTTCACTAATTTATGTACACAGATTTTACCCTGGCCTATATGTTTTTTTTTCAAGCCAACCAATGAAATTAATTCCGAAAGATTTCGTAAAACTTCGGTAGTTTCCGTTGAAATATTAAAAATAAATATAAGTTTTGAACGATAGGGTGTTGTCTGCTAGCTGGTTACAGGTAAGACTGTGTGAATTAAGACGACCTGATCATGTGGCTTAAATCATTACAATCTGCCAGTTCTGTGAATCTTCCGGAAATTTCGGTTAAAATGCATCCTCGAAGGTTTGCTAAAGGGATGTGTGAGACTGAAAGGCTATAATCTACAACCGGTGCTTGAATAGATGCTGACAGATGTACCTATATCCAGTGCTTGAATAGTTGCACTGGGTAGGTAAGAAAGGGACCGCAGGGAATAAATGTATATAGAGGTCCATTCACACAAACGGGCATTTTGCATTTTTTAAAGAATTGTTTGTTTTATTGCATTTTTGAAAATAGTTTATAATTGTTTGTTCATTATGTTTTACATTGTTTACCTTCAGTATTTTATATAATAAATCATAAATGTTTATACCGTCTTGTAACATTTTTATGAAAATAAACAATAATAACCACACAATACACTTGTTTTGTTTTGATATTGTATGTTGTTATACTCGACTTCGGGTATATATTTAATTACCTCTTGGAGGAGGAAGCCCGAATGGATAAAAGTACAAAGTACTATAAAGAAAACCCTTGGTTTGATCAAAGTATAAAGTATTCAAGTAACAAACCCATTGTGTTCCAGGTCCAAAAGGGTCGTCCAAATTGATTATTCCATATTCGGCCTTTGGTAAAGTGTAACTTTCTGAAGACGGTTGTTTACAACCCCCGGGGACCTTGGTCATTTTCGAAGACTTTGTCTTTGGTCCGCTTCGACTTTAATTCTTTTGTTATTGGTAAATTATTTCTGCTAAATACACCCCTAAAGTTTTTAATACCAAGTCGTTTACTCATTGTTCAATTTCAAAGTTAGAAATAGGTGTGTTTATAAATTTTATTTTTTTACTATAGGAATTCGTCTGTAAGGTCTTCTCTGAGAATCAATCTGTATACCCTGACCTTGTCCCTTACCACTTAACAAGGATGTAATCAAAGGTATCCCTAGACTAGCCGCAAGCATACCTAAAAACCCACCGTCTTGTTTTTGTTTTTTGTGAATTTAATTACCCCTGATCCCACTAATTGTTTTCTTTCATTAGGTGTAAGATAGGGCGATATCATATATTTCTCTTATTATTAGCTACCGAAATCACACCATTACAAAGTGTTTTACTAACACCAGTACTGGCAAGACCAAAAAAATGGCTCCGACGCCTAACGGTCCTAATATTTTTGGAGCTATTTTTGCAGCTACCGGAAGTACTATTCGACCTAACAAACCAGCCAAAGCTCCTAAAAATCCACCATTTTGACCTTGACTGGACATTCATTTTTTTTGAAATTGTAATTTCTAATCCCTTCTTATTCCTAATAGACTTTTCAGTTTGATTAATTTGTTGTTTTCTTGTTAAAAGTAAAGGAAAGTTTCCACGTAATTGTTCATGTTTTAATCTAAAAGTATGTAGAATTGTATTATTATAAGCTTATGCTATTTTTTTCTGTCCATCTGTTAGGTTAACTTTATATTCAATGTAATTTGATACCATTATATATAATATTTAAAATTTTGTTTATTTACACAATAACAAGTTCATTTCCAATAGTATTTATTTTAACTGTCTCTTCATACAATACAATTGCGTAAACACGAATAGTAGCTGCTGATGGAATATTTAATTTAGATGTTAATGTAATATCCTTAGGATCTTCTGCAATTCTTTTCGTTTTGAATTCTAAGTTAAAATGAACAAATCCAAACAAACTTTGAAAATTTGATCTATTTAAGAGACTTCCAGTGGTTTTATTGTTTTGTTTATGAAAATAATTAAGAACATCATCATAAATTCTTGATATACTTGTGTATTCCGTTTTCTGATAAAAAACAACACCATACCAACTTCAAGACGGCAAGATTCCAATGTACAATTATTTTTTGCTGCATTTACCTTAAATGTATCTAATAAATGTGGATTGTGTTCTTGTGAATTACTTTTATCAGGCCGTTGCAAATAAACAAACACATGTTCGGGTTTTGTCACACCAGCTGTTATTCTAAAAGTTATATTATTTTGCTGCGTATCTGTTGATTGCGTTATCATTTCACAAAGGTATTTCCAACTTGCATTTGTATATCTTTCAGAAATTAAATTAAGTCCATAATTATTGAAAATTAAACGTGAAACCCACAAAATTAATCTAGTTACAATTACCCTAGCTGCATCAGCAGCATTAGTTCTGTAAATTAATTCACAATCATTCGTTAATTGTAATGTTATTGGTATTTGACTTGGAGGTAAAATGCTTTGTTCCAAACCCTGAAAAAAATGAATAATTATTTAACGGAATTTTAACATTTACATTATTACCACCCTGAATTAATAGCTTTCTTGATTCAAAACCTTTATAATATCCAGCCTGTCTTTCCCTACTCTCAGCAACAGCAGTAGTATCTAAATTAATAAACTCATTTGTTCCAGTTGATTCTGCACAATCCTTAGATAGTTCAACTAAATTCTTTACATTTATTACCTTATATAAATTATTACAATCATAGACAATTTTTCCATTTTGTTTAATTATTAGTTGATCAATTATTGAAGCTGCATTATTAATTAAAGCAATTTGATCGCCGTCACCATAATTATTACCATTAGCAAGTTTATTAACTTTAAAACCTACTTCAAAATAACCATTAAACCAATCAAACTATGAACTTCTATCATTAATTGTTACCCACTTTTTTGTTCTTTAACATTATTTCCCAAGACAGAAATTAAAGGTGTATCTAATTGAATAGGGGTTAGTTCGTATCTTTCACAATAATGTTTTGTTCTTAACATGTATATTATATATTATTTTTTTTTCTATAAATTGATGTATTAATACGTTTACGCTGAGCTAAAGCTCCAGCACGAGCATTAAGCCCATAGGGAGCTAAAGCTCCAGATCCTGATAATATTCTATTTATTCTTATTAATATCCTCCTCATTATTTTTACTATTATTGTTTTTCTTTTCTTGTACTTTCTTGGTAATTATTTCACCAACGCCAGTACGAGCCTGAGGCTCAAAGGGAGCCGAAGCTCCAGGTTTCTTAACGTTTGCAGCAGGTTTTTTGAAACTTTTAATTTTTTCTGTAAGCTTTGCTGCAGCTAAATTTCCGACTTCCGTTCCAATCTTTTTTGTTCCACTTTCGAGTGCATTTTTTTCCGGCAGTTTTCAGAGCTTTTTTTCCAGCAGTACTAATTGAAGATGCAACAGAAGGTGAAAACAATTTTGTTAAAGTGTTAAAGATACCTGAGCCTTGTATAACAGGTCTACCATGTATAATATTCCTTTGATTTTATCATAAACGTTTTTTACATTATATAAAACTAAATTATATAATTTCATATAAAACTAAATTTTATAATTTCATATAAAACTAAATTTTATAATTTATATATATTTTTTTAAATTGTGTAAAACTTGTTTCAACCCCATTAAAATTAATTTTTCTACCAAAAACGTCTGTAAAATATATTCTTATTGAATTTATAATATTTTTTATTAATTTCAGAATATCCGACTCTGTTTGGTTCTTTTGTGAATGGATAAGCTCTTGTTAAATCTGCAGTACTTAAAGCATAGATAATATCACTAAAATTACCATCAACGAGTGAATTATCAATAAGATCACAATAAATGTAAATTGTATCCACAGAGTTAGTTATATTTGGTGTTGTAGTTCCCCATTCAGTATTTTTCAAAGCCTTTTTCTCAAATCCAAGCAATGTATGAAAATTTGACATTCTTAAATCCTATATAAGATTATCATGAATTGAAATTAATATCTTAAAACTACTTAAATCAAATTCCAAACGTATTGGAGCAATGTCTGATTTATCAAATTTAAAATCATTATTACTTATATATGTTTCCCTTATATAACTGTAAGAACCATTTTGAAATATAATATCTTTCCACTCTTTACCATTACAGGGCCGTCGCCGGCTTCCAAAAAGTGGTCCGGTCATGGACGTCGTAGTCGTCCCGCGAGTGCCGAAGGCAGGAGAGGGGGGAGAGCAGGAGAGGGGGGGGGGGGGGGGGGGTTTGCCCCCCTCTCGTAAGTGGGGTTTTGGGGGTCTTCCCCGAGAAAATTTTAAGATTTTGGATGCCCGTAAATGCGTTTTTCTTGCATCTTGAAAGCATTTTCCTTTAAGATTTTCAGTCAATTTTATAACAGTTTTCAAGGATAACTATCCGACATTTGCCCAATGAATGTTGATGTATTTCACTTCTGAGTGTCAGCCAATATGTTCAAAAGAAAACAACTATTTCGACCCCTCTGTGAGTCTCATCAGGCGGTGGCATCAAACTTAATGCAACGATAAAGTCTGATACAGATATCCCCGCTATAGTTGTTTTTTTTTTAATTTATTTTGTTTTGTTTCTTTAATTTTTCTTCTTTGTTTGTTCTTTTTATATAAAACAATACAATTATAGACATAGTACTTGTTTAATCGTTATGCATACATGAACCTGACTCTGAGCTGCTGAATTCAACATTACATTTGCCCGAGGTCATAGTCACTTATTATAATACTTTTCAACACACAACATTATATAATTATGCAATAGTTAACATAAATACAAGGTTCGCATGAACCCTCTCGTCATATTACATGTTTAACTGAGCTCATGGTTCAACGTTTAAAATTTACCGAAAACACATCTACGTTTTTCATTCCTAGTAGTAAACTCATTTGCAATAGAGGTCATATCGAGAGTGTCTGTTCTATGCTTATGCACATGCATAGTCATGAGACTGTTGAGTCTAGCCTGTGTCATAGAGCTCCGAAGATATGTTTTTATTCTTCGCAGAGCAGAAAATGTCCTTTCACTAGTAGCATTTGTTGCTGGAATTACTAATAAAATTTTGACGAGCGTCACAACTTCTGAATAGATTGATCGCATGGGAGGTTTCAACTTGCGAAGATATTCAAATATATCAGACAGATTTATGGAGCCACTGTCTTGCTGTGCAAAATATGTTTTCAAAGTTTCCAGCTGCACTTTCAAAGAGTCCTTATTAATGTCTTTTTCATAGAACTGTGTCACGAACATGAATTCATCACTGTAGTTCCCAAACTCTGACTGCACTGCTTTGATAAGAAGTTCCTCAACATTCCTAAACACTTTATATCCAGGCTGATCAAATCGATTCTTCACACAGTTTATGAATAAGTCCAATGCTTCAAAGTATTTCTGCCTATACATGTCGCTTTCTGTTTGTGGAAAGAAATGCTCTGCATCTCCGAACTGAAATCGTTTCGGCATTTTTCGTTTTCTCGGCACTGATGGTTCATTCACATCGAGAGTTTCTGCCTTTTCTTTCACATTCTCATAGAATTCACTGAAACTTTCATCACTTCTCAGTTTTGTCAACGTTTCAAGTGTCAACTGAGCCATAGCTTGGCCTTCTGATGCTGAGAGATCTTGATGCTGCAGTGCTTTACTTAAATTGTCCGTGTGAGCCATGATTGAATGTCCTAGCATAACACCAAACAGAAAGTCAAAAGATTTCATCTGCGCGTCTACATCTTTAATCCTAGCTCTCATGTCAGTTTCCTTAACTGATGAATAAGATTCCTCCCAAAGATCCTGCAGCACTTCATAATTGTCCACAACACTTTGCAAGCTGTTTGCCCTTACAGTCCAACGCGTCGGACACAATGTTCTGAACCCCGGTGTTTCAGGAGCAAGCTCCTGTTTCAGTCTTTCAAACAAACTATCCCGTTTTGGCGAAAATTTCACAAGCTTCGACATTTCATACGTTGTATCCAAAGCGTCGCGCATGATTTTTGACCGTTTAACAGTATCTCCAACAGCTAAATTCAAAGCATGTCCTTAACAGTGTGTGTAAACTGCTGTTTGTTCTTTGTCACTTATTTACTTTGCGACACCGTTCTTAGCACCAGACATATTGCTTGCTCCGTCGTAACACTGACCACGGCAATTGTTCACAGACAGATTCATACGAAGAAGACAGTCCTCAATTGTCTTTGTTAGGGTATCCGAATCAATGGAGTCTACTTTATACAATCCAATAAACAACTCATGGGCTATAAGATCATCATCGACATGCCTTAGAACTAGCACAAACTGTTCTCTGTTTGAAACATCCGTCGTTTCATCAGCCATGATAGAATAAAACATTGAGTTTCTAATATCCTTCGCTACGTCCCTCAGTATTGAAAGTGCCATAATCTGTAGCATTTCATTTTGGACATCTGCGCAAGTGTACTTTTCATTCTTTCGTTTTAACCATTCTAACACACGCGAATCATCTTCGCCGCGAAGCTTCAGAAGTTGAATATAATTCCCATCATTCTCATCTCCATCACCACGAATAGGTAATCCTTGACGAGCGAGGAACCGTAAATTTGACAAGATCTTTCTTAAACACTCGCGATTATCACTCTTTTCTTCCGCGTGGGAATTCGACAATGTTTCACCTATGTCCTTAGTCACTTTGGCAACGTTATCACTTTCTCTACCGACTCATGATGGCACCCAGACGACTCATGCTTTTTGAACGATACGCTAGCATCTTTCCAGTTCGAAAATCCATTAATAATGAAGGCTTTTATCAAGATTCGAACTTGACAACTTGCCGTCTCTGTGAGCAACCATACACACATGACAATAAGCGAGGTCATTAGTTTCATCGTAATGCAACCACGATCTATTGGCGAACCACGAAGGCTGAAAACTTCTGTTCACTGGATTTTTCTGACCAAAGGTGCGTTTCGGAAATTTAAATGTCTTAGGTTTGGAGTTTCAGGTATGTCCATTTTGCAGCAATACGCTAAGCAACAAGTTAAGCATACGGTTTCAAAATTTATAGTAGATAGAAACGAAGTTTACATTTTTGTATAGTTGAGATGTACGTCGGCATTTTATTTGATTTAAAGCAATTATTTTAAGATTATTCAAAATAATTAGAAGAAATTAGCTTTCGGTTAGTTTTGTTTTATTATACCGTGAAAAACACAATTGTTTCCAACTTTTAAACATTCGACTAATTTTTTCCATCAAAGCAATTAGAATCTATTATAGACTACAAAAAATCGCCCTTTAGATCATACCGGATTAAAGATATATCAGATAAGCGTTTAATTATGATTAATCCAATCAAGTAGGGTCGATACGTTAGACACGAAGTGTGCCGAAGTTTTCACACCCCGCGGGCAATCATGACAGATACCGCTCGTTGCGGATAATTAGCTACAAGGCAATATTTCGGCACATTTAATCTAAGCAAAAGCTGAAATTTTATACAAAAAATCTGGTACGGCCGATATCATGCTCGGCCAAAAAAGTGGTCCGGCCATAGCCGGACCGGCCGGACCGCCCGCGACGGCCTTGCATTATTATAACGCATTCTTTTATTATCGTATTCGTCACTAATATTATGCCAAGAGTAAGTCATAGTGTTAATATATCCAAACCAACAACATAAGTTTTATTTTTATCTAAAATTAAAGAACGACAGTATCTGACTGTAAAATCGCTTGGAGTATTTTTATTATCGTTTTAAACAGCTTCAGAACTTAATAATATTTTTGTTCCATTTATATATAATTTAAATTTAAATTAAAAAAAAAAAACATTTTTATTTAGCATTTCATGTTGTTCTGGTAACAATTTATTTATTTTTGATCAGTTATGCTAATATCTTCATGTTTAGTTCTTTATTATTATTTCCAGCATCAATTGAACCACAAATTAACTCTAAGTTATTAACCAGTTCTTCTGGATTACATGGACAAACGTCATAACCTTGTCTGCCGGAGGTATTAATAAAATCACCTCTAATTACTTTTTTAAATTTCATAGATCTTTTATTGATAGGTAATCCTGATTTTTCTGTTAAATATTATCCTAGACAGTATTGAATGTTTTTTATTATTGTTACATCTTTTACTAATCAAATCAATTAAATCATTATCTACCTTAACGTTAATTACTTCTTTTCCAGTTCTTTGATCCTTAGCAATCAATTTGTTTTGACCATAAAATTTATTAAGATCAATAATTAAATTACCATATTGTCCATTTGGTGAAACTTTATATGGATTTAAAACCTTTGGTTTTTTAGGAAAACTTTATTTTCGATTATGATGTTTTATTCCCTTTCCCATAGACTTTCCTTGATTAAGAATAGCATTGAGTATTTCTCTGAATTTTTTCAAAGTTTCTTTCTTGGCTATAATTTTTTCCTTTTCTTCAGACTGTGTTCTGTAGGTTTTTTTTTTCTTTTTGGTTATTGCACCAGATTTATTACCAAATTTTATTATATACTCCGACACATCCTCTGTGATATTCTCTACTTCTTTCCTAGTCATTTTCTTATCAGGATCTTCAGATTTACTGTGAAAAAATTCAAAAACTTCTTGTGGTGTGTTATATTTTTCACTATCTGAAAGTTCTAAATCAACGTCTTGATTTAAATCCGCCGGATCGAACCACATTTCTTCCGGATATTTTCTAGCTCCCCACAACAGTTCATTTCCTTCATCTTCTTCATCTTTATCTTCTACAACTTCCTCAATCTGAGGTCCTGTAATTGGTTGTGGTTTTTTGGAATAGCTGTGGTAAACCTTGATATGTTTGTATATCTTTTATTTTATCACCGAGTAATTGTTGTTTTATTGCAGGTAATGCTTTTAATTGACTTAATTATTCTTTTTGACTTCCTATTCCTTCTGTAATTGGTTTATAAATTTCACTATACATTTCTCGACCAGTAGCTTTTCTTATTTTTTCTCTCATTATTTCTTCTCTTTTAGCTCTTACCTTTTGCCCGACTAATTTTTTTTCTTATTCTTATTTAATTAAGTTTTGCTAGCATTTATATAATAATTTAAGATAATGTAAAATAATGTAAAATTATTATATAATGAAAATTCCTAATTATGATACAAAAAGTGATAAATCTAATAACTTTAAGCAAATTTATCTTTTTATGCCAGATTCATGTTTTAGAATGTTAATATGTGGATCTTTCGGATCAGGAAAATCAAATACATTAATGCAAATGCTTCGAAAACCTCTTACATTTTATGATAATTTATACTTCTATGCTAAAAACCTAGAACAATCTAAATATCAGGATTTAATAAATCACTTAAATGAAATTGCGGATGAAATTGAATTAGATCCAAATGAAATACTTGAATATTCTAATAATGAGATAATTGACGTTAATGATGTTGAATCAGAAAACAAGAAATATTAATATTTGATAATTTTATATGTGAAGAAAAAAGGTCATTCTTACTATAAAACACCGAAAGATATCCGAATTAACTGTTAATACTATATTTTGTTTGAAAGCCCAGGTAAAAAGGAAAATAATATGATTTGTAATGAACAAAATATAGATCGTAACTCTGTTGCAACAAAACAAAATATGATTTCTTATATGTTGACAAACCAAGGAAGTTTTTAAGAAAGAACTTTACTGGATAATATAACGGACTTTTTAATAAGATAGAACAAAAAAGTGAATCTGAAAGTATAAGTAAAGTTAAATTTGATATAGATTTAAGTGATTATGCCACTAAATTTTTTTTTAAAAAGCTTTAAAAGGACATGGACTCATATCTTCATAAAAATAAGGAACTTGATAACACAATGAGCAGATCATTAGATATGGGAGGTAATGAAATAATCAACCTAGGAAATCCAGACAAACTCAATGATGCAGTTCCAAAACGGTTTTTGTTTTAAAAAATGCAAAGTGTAACAGAAGACTATAATCTTGAAGATAATAAAAGTATTCAAAAGACACTAGAAGCAGAAGTAAAGAATATTGAAGAATAAAAAAACGATTTTAAAAAACAATTCATTATTAATAGTTCAATCACAAGGTAAATTAGAAGAAAAAATGAAAGCTATGATTGATTCTATTAAATAACTTGAAGTGAAATCTGATTTGACAGATGACAACATAAAAAAAGAATACAGAACCAAATTTGAAAACTTATACAATCAAGTTCATTAAAAGATAATATGATTAAACATGAAGAACTAAAAGACAAGATTATTGAAGCTGAGAAAAAATTACAAAATATGTATCAGTTAGAAATCAGAACAGAAATAAATAAACTAGATTCTGACTTTACAAAAAACATGAACAAATGTTCGACACATTTTCAAATAAATTTGCAGAATAGAAATCTGAACTGGAAAAGGCAAGCTTCACAAAGAGGTGATGACCATGACACAGCATTAAATAATCTTAAAAAAAGAGCTTAATTCTAACATAGAAAAAATTAGAAACAACTTCGGATCTTGATTAGTAATGTTGATACACGTCACAATTTAAAGTATGCGGAATTAAGTACACCTACAGAAATATTTAAAAAATATATTAACGAAGTCAGTACTAAAAGAGAAGAAATTAAAACTGAACTGGATTTTGCAGTTTAAAAATCAGTTAAACAAAGAGAATCGATTACTGCTAATACTGAAGCAATTTCCACTAATGCAGAAGAAATTACAAACGTAAAAAATGTATTTTTAAAACAAGAAACAATTAGCTAGAAAAAAAAATACTGTTGACAATTTATCTGCTTCTGAAGTTGCTACAACAAAACCAGTTGATGATTTAGCTGATGTAATTCTTGAACATGAAAATAAATTTACAGAATGTAAATCTGAACTAGAGAAAGTAAGACGTGAAGTGTTTATTTTTGAATATTACAATAGTAGACAATTACATGTAAGGGATTATTCTGGAAGAGAATTTGATATTGAAGATAAACAGTTACAACAAAAGGTATCAAGGACCCTAGATTATTTTGCATTATTTGGAATACGAGTTAATAATATTACAGATTATAAAAGTTTTATTGAAAGAGATTATGATTTTCGTGATGGGGATTATAATTGAAATGAATATTATTACTGATTACTCTGATTACTATGGTCATCAGATTGATTTATCTGGTGAAGACCGTCCATGAACAGGCTCAATCAAATCGAGCCTGCAACATTTTCGTTTTTGTTAGCTCACCTGTCACAAAGTGACAAGGTGAGCTTTTGTGATCGCGCAGCGTCCGTCGTCCGTCCGTCCGTGCGTGCGTGCGTCTGTCCGTAAACTTTTGCTTGTGACCACTCTAGAGGTAACATTTTTCATTGGGTCTTTATGAAAATTGGTCAAAATGTTCACCTTGATGATATCTAGGTCAAGTTTGAAACTGGGTTACGTGCGGTCAAAAACTAGGTCAGTAGGTCTAAAAATAGAAAAACCTTGTGACCTCTCTAGAGGCTAATTTTTTTCATGAGATCTTCATGAAAATTAGTCAGAATGTTCACATTGATTATATCTAGGTCAAGTTGGGCAACATACCATCAGAAACTAGGTCAGTAGGTCAAATAATAGAAAAACCTTGTGACCTCTCTAGAGGTCATATTTTTCATCGGATCTGTATGAACATTGGTTTGAATGTTCATTTTGATGATATCTAAATCAAGTTTTAAACTGGGTCATGTGCGGTCAGAAACTAGGTCAGTAGGTCTAAAAATAGAAAAACCTTGTGACCTCTCTAGAGGCCATACTTGTGAATGGAACTTCATAAAAATTGCTCAGAATGTTCACCTTGATAATATCTAAGTAAAATTTGAAAGTGGGTCACGTGCCATCAATAACTAGGTCAGTAGGTCAAATAATAAAAAAAAACTTTTGACCTCTCTAGAGGCCATATTTTTCATGGGATCTGTATGAAAATTGGTCCGAATGTTCATCTTGATGATATCTAAGTCAGGTTCGAAACTGGGTCAACTACGGTCAAAAACTAGGTCAGTGGGTCTAAAAATAGAAAAACCTTGTGACCTCTCTTCAGGCCATACTTTTGAATGGATCTTCATGAAAATTGGTCAGAATGTTAACCTTGATGATATCTAGGTCAAATTTGAAACTGGGTCACGTGCCTTCAATAACTTGGTCAGTAGGTCAAATAAAAAACCTTGTGACCTCTCTACAGGCCATATTTTTCAAGGAATCTGTATGAAAGTTAGTCTGAATATTCATCTTGATGATATCTAGGTCAAGTTTGAAACTGGGTCAACTGCGGTTAAAAACTAGGTCAGTAGGTCTAAAAATAGAAAAACCTTGTGACCTCTCTAGAGGCCATACTTTACAATGGATCTTCATGAAAGTTGTTCAGAATGTTCACCTTGATGATATCTAGATCAAATTCGAAATTGGGTCATGTGCCGTCAATTACTAGGTCAGTAGGTCAAATAATAAAAATACCTTGTGACCTCTCTAGAGGCCATATTTTTCAATGGATCTTCATGAAAATTGGTCAGAATTTGTATCTTGATGATATCTAGGTCAGTTTCAAAACTGGGTCACATGAGCTCAAAAACTAGGTCACTATGTCAAGTAATAGAAAAAAACGACGTCATAGACGTTCAAAACTGGGTCATGTGGCGACAGGTGAGCGATTCAGGACCATCATGGTCCTCTTGTTGTGTTGAGCGACCTGTGGAGTTTCGACTTTTTCTATTTATTATCACAGCAGCGTTGTTGGTGCCGTGTGGCGGCCGTAAAAAGTCTCCCCGTACATTTAATCAGGGCTGTTATATTTCGATCTTCTCAGATCGCTCAGCACGACTTTTATGTTGTGTTTTTTGGTACTGTTTAGTTTCTGAACATGAGAATTTCGGCCTGGGTGGTTCCAATATTCCCGCTTTTATAGCTTGGGGTATTGTATAATCACCACTTGGATATGGCGCCTGCTTTTTAATTTGTCTTTTGGCAGTTCCTGTGATATGCAGACCCCATAACCTCAGATCCCGTTTATAAATTCCATTTTATTTAGTTCTGCTCATTGTTGTCTCGTTTAGGGCAAACCCATTATTTTAACTGGGGACCACACGCCGCTTTTCATAGAATTACACACTAGTGTAGCATTGAAGGTTCCATGTGCACCGCCGTATGAACACATCTGCGGATGGCTTTAAATTGTTTTGTTTTTTACTTTTAACATGTGTAAATGTTGAGTTCTGCTCAAACCGGGGCTAGAGTGCGTGGACGGTAGCTTGCATTTCCATTACCGTCCATGAACAGGCTCAATCAAACCGAGCCTGCAACATTTTCGTTTTTATTGTGTTGAGCGACCTGTGGAGTTTTCCACTTTTTCTATTTGATATTCGATGGGAATATAATCACACAAATGGAATAGAATATATAACAACTGAGGTTAAAAATACAACACTGGTTTTTTAAGAAAAAGATTAAAATTAATTTTAAAAAAGGAGTGACGTTTAAAATTTATCCAGTTTTTAGATATGGTAGATATACTATAGATACAGTTATGCCAGATTCTATCTAGTTAATTAAAGTTTTTAGAACTTTAGTTTTAATTAATTACTGTGCTTTTTATATAATGGGAATATTTAATAATATAAATGAAAAAGTAAGTAAAACAGAACGGCAAATAATGAGAAAACCTCCATTGTTTTTAACATCTGCAACAGAAGATGTTGCTGGATTATTTCAATGGAAAGTTGTAAATGCTAGTCCTGGTTTAGTTCAAAATAGTAATAATGTAACAATCAAACAAAATTGCATTTTAATTTTTCTTAAAAATGCAATTAAATTAGATAAAGGAGAAGCTAAATTGGTATTAAAAACAAAGAAAATAAAGTTCTTCAAAGTTACAATGCAAAAAATAACAGAAAAAAATGAATCTATTTCTATTAATTATGCTAATGAATTTAAAATGAATGATGTTATTTATATTAATAGTTTAAACGTTATGAATATTCAATTAACAATTTATGGTTCTGTAATTTAATGATAGGCTAGTGTATCAATACCATTATCAGGAATATATCTTTTATCGTCATAACATGATAAAGACGTTTTATTTATAACATAACTGGAAAGATTATGCTTATCAGAACGAATATCTTCTGTAATTTTTATGAGGTATTGTTTTCTTTACAATAAAATCTGGAAATTAGATCCCTCGGAAGCACCGATAACAAGGCAAACAGTGAAAATTGCAGACTCGGTTTGATTAAGTCTGTTCATGACACGCTTTTTAATTCCTTTACATTTTTTGATATTATTTTCTTTTTCTAATAAATATGAATACATTTTACTTCTTAATCCGGCAAATTCAACAATGGGAATGCCGGCAGCATCATTTTTGAATTTTACAATTACTTTTTGTTGTAATCAATATAAAACTCTGATTTACTATCAAGATTACAATTATCAATCTTTGTCGTTATAAAAATCCTTATATGCATCTCTTTGGCTTTTATTTCATAACATAATGAATCAGTGTCAGTGAATAGTAATTTACAGTTGTCTTTATACTTTTCCTTAATGTAATTATAATGAAAATCATACATTCAATATTTTGATAAATCTAGAATACACATTCGAACATAACAAGGTCTGTTTAATAACAAACTTCCTTTTATTTTAGGAAAACCAAACAATTTCTCATTAAACATTGTTGAACTAATAAATGAAGGTTTTGCTATATATTTTAATAAAATATTTTCATCATGTGTTAATTTAATATTAATTCTTTTACGTAAATTATCCATCGTCTTACCAAACACAGAATTATTCATTAACTTAAAAAATGTCTTTTTCAAAATAATTTTTGCTTTAGATCTTTTTTTTAGTATTAAAATCAATACACATTTTTAACCAAGGACTTTCGTCAGAAGTTAATATTCTATGTATTTTTGTTATTTTTAATCCTAATTGTGTATATAGTTCAAGATTTTTATAATGATCTACATAATTTTGTTTTTCATTAAAGTTGGAAACTAATGTTTTATATTACCTTTTCCTATTTCAAATTCTTTTTTAATATTTTTACTATAATTTGAAAGCCATTGATCTGGTATTTTAATTTTTTCAGGAGCTCAAGGATAATCGTTGTGAAGATCGTGTACTTCATTAGGATATTCAGGATCACATTCAATTATAAAGTTAGTTTACCTTTTGTAATTAATTTTTATATTGTTTTTCGGATATGAACTTAAAATTTCCAAAGGGTAAAGGTTGATACATAGCCCAACCGTAAAGGTTATTGAATTCGAGGTACATAATGTATTTAGTTTCTAATTTAGGATCATAACCTTTCATATATTTATTGTTTGCTTTACTATATCTGTTTGAAATATAACTGATTCCTCCTGTCAGTCCCTTTTCAATAAAAGGATACATATCAATTTCAGTTATTAAATCCAGATTTATTCCAGTCATTTTTAACATTGCATCCCAAGCAAAACCAGGATTACTAAAGTATGGCAAGAGTCAAGTTTATAATATTCCAAACATAGTTTTCTAAAATTTTCAAATACATCAGCTAAAAGTAAAAAGTCAGTTTTTAAATATAAATCATGATATTCTCCCATTGTTTTAATTATAAAAAATATTCAAAACATTTTTGCATGTTGATATTCATTGTCGCTGATGCGGCTTTCATTTAAAATTGAATAAAACTCTTCTTTAGGAGGTAATTCTGTTTCTTTGAATTTTTCAAATGAATCCATGTAACATATTAATAAATACCTTTTGTTTTTAATAATTCAAGTGCAACCGAAGGTTCCAATTTCGCATTTTTTTATTTATTAATTCTTGAGATGTGTAATTAAATTCTGGAATATTATCCAGTGGTTGAGACATAAATTGAAAGCTATCTATAAAAATCAAATCACTTACCATAAATGCCTTATATCTTTCCATATTGTTAGTAATAACATTAATTTCTTTTTTGAATTTTCCTATTTGTTACATAGTAAAATGATCATCATAACCTCTTGAATTATGAAAAATAACAGGAATTTTGTGTTAGTCTAAAATTAATATAACAGTCTTGATGAGCACTTCCTAAAAATTTTCCTGTTATATGACAATGTTTTTTTTTACTTTAGTTTCATTTTCCTTATATTCTTTTCCGCAATTGTGGCAAGATTTCTGCTTTTTAAATTCACTTTCATCTTTTTTTAGACATTCTCAAATCTTTGTTAAAATGTTCTTTAAATATTTCCTTACAATATTCCTCTTCCTCAAGCATTTTTTTCCCAATAAACTTATAAACTGCATTAGAGCCTCTATAAACTTAAACCTGTTTAGTATATTTATCATTATAACAACAAACAATTTTATAACCGTAACCACAATCTATAAGTGTTTGATATGGTTCAGTAAATGAAGATTCAGGTGACGGTAAAGCAGTTGATATTTTTTCAGTTATTGATTCAAAATCAGCATAAATTACAAAAGGTACTGCAAAACCTTTATGATATTTTTTAAAATAAATCTTACTTCCCTCTTTTGGCATTTTTACAGCTTGAACACCATTAATAGCTAAACAATTTGGTATATGTTCATTTAATATTCTTTCTTGAGAAAAAATTTGTAAACATGATTTGCAAAAATGTTTTTTATTTTTACATTTAGTTTTGTTAAACATTAATCTATTAAAATCTTTTATCCAAACATAATGGTTTATCTTAGTGAGCTTCCATCTCCTGTAAAATAATGAAAGATTATTTTATTGTTTGTAAACCAGCTACACACCTGTCAAGTTGATATATTGTTGATGCATGTTTGTAATTGTTTATTATATCACATCCTCACGTTTTGTACGTCAAATTGTCAGACAATAAATATAACTGATGTTATGATATAGTATATAATAGAGCTACAGATATTTAGATAGCAGAAGTGGTCAGAAGGGCTTAGAAGTCCGGCTGGACTTAGACCTAGGAATGGGTCTCGTAGATATTAAGTTAGGTTTTAAATATGACAATTGTTAAGACTTAAGAAGTTACAAAATGAATTATGAAAGTTATGTACGAAGTATTCCACTGTGTGAATAAACATCAAAAACGTTCAAACTCGTTTCGTGTTGTGTTGTGTTACGCTACACAACCTTATTAAATTTTTGGAGCCGCAGACAGGATGACGAATATCAAAATGGGTTGTGCGACATTACCAAGCGATGTACTACTGCCAACGACGACACGCTGCCAAGACGAAAGAAGAGAAACTGTGAGTTGCCATTTTACCTATCTTCTAGTGCAATTTTGCAAGCTAGTCTTTTCTTTTATTAAATTTTTGTTTCTATTTTTGAACAAAATTTCAAGGTAAATTTATTTTGATCAATTGTTAGACATGAAAAGAAATTCAAATTTATAAAATGATAAAACCTAACTCATAATATACAAAATTCTTAAAAAAAGAGTAAAATAAATAGAAAAAAAACGTAAAATAATAAGAAACAATGCATGGAGGAAAATACTCAAGAGACTGAATTAAGAAATGCAAATGTGAAAATAATTAAGAAATGCAAATGTGAAAATATTTGTTTTTCGAAAATTTTACTTGTCATATTATGTTTATTTTACTTGTTCCATATGATATCTGTTTCCCTTATGGCCACATTTAAACAGTTTTGAGCATTCCCGCATTGACAAATTGTTTAAATGAAGGAAGATGGATTGTCCTATGAAACTTGTGTTATAGTCATAGATATGCGCCAAATGAGTTGTAAATAGTTTCTGTTGAGGTTATGGGTAATATTTCATCACGAATATATGTGAAAATACAAGGAACGGCTGAAAACTAGTTAAATACGTGGAATTCGTGTTTAAGATGTTTTATGCATGATAATGCATTGTTGGGTTAAATTGTCTTTGCTGAATAAATGTGTACATGGTTATCTTTCTAACCATATGGTTACTTCAGGTATCAGTAAATTAAAAGGTTGGTCTAGTCTGTTGTGCTGGAATTATTTTGAAGCCTGATATGGCACAAGAATATGTTTATTATGCAAAAATAACTTGATATTTTCGCTGGAATATGTGGATTCCAGTAAGGTTGAATTTATATATATTGTGAGATACTTAGAGTTACTTGATATTGTGTTGTGAGACTGGAAGTTGTGATCCCAGTTGTTTGTAAGATGTATACTATTCTACAGACACAGATACTGTCTTCCGAAATATTTAGTCGGAGTCTTACTACCATAGCGTGAAATCGATGCATATATTGCATTATGAGGTACGTGTTTGTACCGGATAAATCAAGTTCAACAGCTTTTTGTTTTATGAGACCTGATGTAGTATTTTTGTCAAAGAGTTGCAAAAACAGCCGAACGTGCTGTTACTTTTAGGTTACCTTTCATGGTTTTTAAGCAGGGTATTCTGTCGGAAAATTTATATTTTCTCGCGGACGACATTATATTTCTGTAGGATCATCTAGAAAGGTCACATTTTTGTAAATAGAATGGAAGAAATCATTATCACATATTCTGTTTATATACTGGTGTTGGTTTTATATGTATGTCTGTTTGTATTTGGAAATGACTAAATGCTTTATTTTGTAGAATTTTTTATAGCTTTCTTATACATTTTTAAAAAAGTATATTTTTATTTTGAGAACATATTTTGCTTTTGTTAGGAACATATTTTGGGTGATATCTTTATTTTTCGAATAATGTAAAACGTAGGACATAGCTTGCTAAAACGTACAAAGAAGTAAGGTTTTCGGTAATATAACGGTTTATTCGAAGTACAGATACCACTTATGAAAAGAAAGTACGAACGAACTGCCTTGAATAAAATACGAACTGTCCGAAATAAAATACCAACAAACTGTCAAATTAACATGGGAAAAAGTGTATTCCAAGTCAACATTATAAGTCTTGTATTGTGGACTGTCATTATGTAATAGCCAAAGGGAAACTAATTATACCTAACGGTTACATATCGAGAAGTACCTGTCAAAGCAAAATGATGACATTTGCATTGTGTATTATGACAATTTGAAAACATGCAGTCTTGATTTTATTTGACATTTATGACTAAGGGAAAACAACATTTCGGCTAACGACATAATAACATGAAATATTTTCGGTGGTCATCTGAAATATTGGACATAACGTTAATGAAACAATAATATTATAACTTGGAGAACTCTAGAAAATTTCAGAAGTTAGCAAATGAAATTAGATGGATGAACATCATAAACTTGGAGAGTGCGGTACAACGTTACGGCCTATGACAGGAGATTCTTAGCTACAGAGATTGATGATGATGCGCTACGCTGTAGAAGAATGTTGGAATCAAGGGACAGATGTGTAGAAGGATCGATGGTGACACCAAGCGACAATGGCGAAAGTGGACTGCAAGCTGTGAGCCTGTGAAGTTTGGCGAAGAAAATGGTCCAGCTGGAGAATTGCAGAACACTTGAAAAACAACTAATTATTTTTTCTTTCTTTCTACTTATCAGTACATAATCCATATATTTTGGTCATTACATATCGATTTTACAATTTATTCAGATCTATAGTCAAATATCAAAATATTCAAAAGTAAGATAAATATGCTGATTAAAATCTTTGTATAAATAAGTGAAATTTAAATATCATGATAAATTTCTATACATGCGACAATAATTGCAGGCAATTTAGCAATGTTATTAAACGAAATTGTTATCTTTTTCCTAACTCTTATATAGCATATATTCTAAAAAGATGCTCACCTGTGTTTTGCTTTATTTTACAGTTATTGGTTTTGTGAAATATGGATGTAACACGGGTTAAAGAAAAAGTCTTGGAGGAAGAAAGGAGAAGTGCCACTACAAAGGCCGATATAAAATGAAAAAAAGACTCTATGAAATGTGAAAATTGTTTAGTTCTAAATACTATTCTCCTTTGTTCTTGTTTACATTAATTGCATAAATGACTTAAGATTTTTTCTTTAACACTGTTCTTTAATATCATTCCTTCAGATAGTATTCTAATGTTTTTGATTACATAAAATATTATTCTACATGTCATATTGTAAGGCGAGAGATAGTACTTTTTAATTTAATTTTTTTGTTTCGGTGGGTAACGAGTGTAAAATGATGAAAGATTATTTTATTGTTTGTAAACCAGCTACACACCTGTCAAGTTGATATATTGTTGATGCATGTTTGTAATTGTTTATTATATCACATCCTCACGTTTTGTACGTCAAATTGTCAGACAATAAATATAACTGATGTTATGATATAGATATATAATAGAGCTACAGATATTTAGATAGCAGAAGTGGTCAGAAGGGCTTAGAAGTCCGGCTGGACTTAGACCTAGGAATGGGTCTCGTAGATATTAAGTTAGGTTTTAAATATGACACTTGTTAAGACTTAAGAAGTTACAAAATGAATTATGAAAGTTATGTACGAAATATTCCACTGTGTAAATAAACATCAAAAACGTTCAGACTCGTTTCATGTTGTGTTGTGTTACGCTACACTCCCAGGGACTCACCTCCATCATTGTTAATTAGCAATATGTCTCAGTGTTCTTCCTATTGATATTTTGAAATGTACAATGGATAAACATTATTATCTTCATAACCAAATATATTAAATGAAATGTCATTCTGAGTTTCTATTTTAGGTATTTGATTTATTGTAACAGGAAACTTTATTCCTTTATAATTAAGTTTTTCTATATGTTTTTTTTTTATATTTTGAAACTCTTTGAGGATCTTTTTCAACAGGAAATTTATAAGTTAAATGGCACCATCAAAAACATTCATTATCATCATTCGTTATATTTATTAATCCTTTCATTGATTTTTGTAATGGTTTTGGTAATTCTAAGTAACTAGAAGCAGCTAACGAATTATATTTATCTCTATTTATATAATGAGCATGAACTGACTCTATTCTCCAGCCACTTCCTTCTGAAATCCAATTACCAATCCTATCTATAATTTCATCAAAAGCTTGATGTAAAGTGTTTTCTATTTCGTTTGTGTTAATACTTTCTAAAGCCTTTGATTGAAAATCAGCTGATTTATATATTGTATCAGTTTTATCCTTTTTTGCAAAAGTTATTTTTAAAACAACATTTATTTTTATACCTTTTAAAGTTTTAAGTTCAGATTTAAGAACACTAAATGAGTCTTCTATATTTAAATATAATTGATTTTTCGGATCATTTCTATATGTAATTTTAATTTCAAATTTCTTATAATATTGCTTTGTAGATTTCTCAATTTCTCTAACAGCCATCTATATATTTTATTTAGAAAAAAAAGCTGTTAAGCAAAAAAGACCATAAAATTAAGAAGAAATAAAATATTTAAATTTATATCTTTTCCCATTAGTTTTTGATATTCCGCTTTTTATTCTGTTTTCCCCTTCACAGCACATTTTTATTAATCCAGAATTAATATCAAGGTCTTTAGATCCTGTGTAAGTGCTTTTATATATTTCTTCTTCATTAGTATCACAATCGGTGGCAATAACTTTTTAGGATTGTTTCGGTGATTATTTGGTTTAGGACAATCACAGATTTTACTATCTTCTTCCAGCATCAAACAACCACATTCACGTTTATATAGATTTTTTTCTGAAAAATATATGGATCCATAACATTTTTTAATTTATTAATCCCTTTTTTTTATATTCTTCACTAACTATTTGATTAAGTTTAGAGTTAATAACATTTCTTCTTTTAAGAACTTTTTTATATGAATCTTTGTCTGGATTTGTTATTTCTCCTAAAGTGCTAGATAATTTTAGTATAATCATTCTATCTACCTTTCTATTAATCATATATATGATATACTTATAGAAAAAATCTTTAAAATACGCACGTAAAGAAATAAATCCAGCAATCTAAATTTAATACAACTCTTCTTCTTTTTTTATTTTTATATCCGTTAAGTTTAAATTCCTTCATGTGCATTTCAAGAGGCATTGAATTGTCTTGTTTTCTGCATTTCTAACAGTATTGTAAAAATATCCTGAATAACTTTATTTGGATCGTTTTTATTTACTTTTCCGCTCCGTGCTTTTGTTATTAGTTGTTTTATTTTGTGGTGATGTAATTTTAAAATAGGATTTTTTTTGTCGTCAACTTTTATTCTATTGATAAATATAGTAATTACTGATGGAACAGCGCCAGCAACTGCTACAAATATATGAATAGCTGGAACAAGTGCTAATGCAGCAGAGCAACCAAAGATACCTGCTGTAATATGTAATCCAGTACTTACTCTTCCACAAAACTTATAACTTTTTTTGTAAGCAGCAGCAAGTTTAGTCAAGTGAATAATTAATTGATCTATTGTTTCTATTCTATTAGATATTAGATTTTTATTACTCATTTTTATAATATATTTTTTAAATTATTTTTTTTCCAATTCTCTAAACGGAATCCAGCTATTAAATTTTTCACTATAACCTTTCCATTTTACTAAAGCTTGTTTTTTTTCTTATAGTCTCGTCTAATAACTTTTTTATTCTAAAAAGCTCTTGTTTAGTAGGTAAAAGTTCTTGCTCATAAAACGAATCCGGAATTATTTCATCATTTAAATCTTTTATAGTGTATGTTCTGGAATTTGTATTATTAATTCCATAAATTATAAATATTTCCTCTGTCCAGTTTGGTGTATATCCGTTTCAAAATGTCGTTTAAGTTTGCTTAAGCGAACTCGATCACCAATTTTAAACTTCGGTTTATCTTTAAATTACTATATAAATTAAACAGTACCTTTATTTAAGTTTTTACTGGCTTCAGTTGGTGTCATTTTTATACTAGAATGTTTTCTTTTGTTATATTTGTCAACCATATCCTGCAAATTATCTAAATAAGTGTAAGTATTATTTGCTGTAAAATATTTCCACATTATTCTTTTTAAACTTCTATTAAATATTTCAATTACTACAGCTTTTCATTAAATGTATTATACATGTTAATCATATATTATTTTTATTCAAAAATGATACAAACTTTTTATTATAAAATTCTTTTCCTTCATCTACCCAATAATTTTTAGGTGTTCTACCTTTTAAAATTATTTTTTTCAAATGCTTAAGTAACAGATTCTTCAGTTTTATTCTTTAATGGAATCACCAAAGCATATTTGCTGAATATATCAATAACGGGTAGCAAATACTTTACACCTTTATTATATTTTAAAAAAGCTTGCATATCAACAAAATCAGCAGACCAAGTATCATCAATATCATTACCTATCACTCGTCGTTTCATAAATTTTCGTTTAATTGGTTTATGTAATTATTCTGCTAATTCATCACTCCATGTTATTTCGGGGGTCTTTTTGAGTAAGCTTGTTGCTTCCGAGGACTTACGTCCAAGTAAATACTCTACTCCCTTTTCCCGTTTTTTGACTTTTGTTTTTGTCCAAGTGAGCTTCTAGCTCCCGGGGACTTACGTCCTAGCCAAAGTTTGTATTTCGTTTTAATTGCAGGTTTTACAACTAAATGTTTTGCAATCTTTTCTCCAAATGTTTTTGATTTAGTGTTATTTGAGCTGGAAAGCATTTGCTTATCACATGTACCTTTTTTACACCGCTGTCATAGCAAAAGTCATGGTCCATACATACTGCGTCTAGTTCATTAACAGGAGGTCCATTATCTTAAGGATTTCCCGGCCCACAATGGTTATATCCCGGAAGTGTCAAACCTTTCTTAGGTAATAAAGGTAACATTGCTTTGTGAATATCTAAATTACCCCCTGTACTTTTAACAAACTTTGATTTCATTCTTCCGCAAGATAAACAGGTAGCCATTATAATTTTTTCCCGTTTTTTCGCTGTAACATAATGAGGGTTTATGTTGTCAGTAAATTTTCTTTCTTTCAAACAATATGTTTTATTCTGTAAACTTATCTATATCATATGTATTTAAAACTTTTTACTGGGTTTAACACCTGTGGGTTATAAATTTGCCAACATTGGTCATTTTTAACCAGTGGCAAGGGGTCAAATAAGGTCAAGCAGTGCTGGCCGCCTTAATTATCTCACAACTTGTGTCATTTGTCCGTCAACATTTTCTAAAAATATCTTCTTCTTGACAACCAGTGGGCAGAAGAATTACACCAAACTTCGCAGGAATGATCCTTGGGTGCCCCCCTTTCAAAATTGTTCAAAGATTTTAATTCCTTGCTTAACTCTGATTGCCATGACAACCAAAAGGAAAAACTTTAAAAATCTTATTGTCCAAAACCACAGGGCCTAAGGCTTTGATAGTTAGTGTGTAGCATCATCTAGTGGTCCTCTACCAAAATTGTTCAAATCACCCCCTTGGGTAAAATATATAGCCCTACCCCGGGGGGTCACATGGTTCATATAGACTTAGTGTTGTTATATTTTCTGGTCCTTCGGGATCATTGATTTCAACTCATTTAGATTTGAAGATTGAATACTGCTTAAGCCGGTGCTAGGGGGCGTGGACAGTCTTGCATTTTCGCTACTGCTCATGAACAGACTCAATCAAACCAAATGCAATTTTCACTGTTTGCCTTGTTCTCGGTGCTTCCGAGGGATCTACTTTTCAGATTTTTTTAGCCTATTAAACAATTACACTTGTTTTGTGGTTAACTCCTTTTTTAACAGTACGGCATGCAGATAACCTTATCTAACCCAAACTGTTCCTGGATTTTGTTAAAAAAGACCTGTTCTCCACAAGTAACCGTCAATTAGCCCACATGAGTTAGGGCTGGTGGACAGATGCTTTAAGATACAATGTATTTTATGCAATTATCATGGAGAATATACGCTTCGCACGACGATCGAACTAACGGACCGTGATCCATAGATATGCGTACTCCTTGTCAATTTCATGTATGTAAAAATGTTCTAATTAAACTAAACTGAAACCTATAAATGAGCAAAACGATCTTTGCTCATTATAAACACCAGTTAAACTAAGCAAAAGGTGTTTTATATCATCATATGACACACTTTATTATAACTACAATTTGAACTACCTGACATGAAAGAGTGTGGTAAATTACGATTTTGGAAAAAAACACATCATTCTATATATATTTTAACCGTTTCATGCACTCTCTGCATTATCTGATCATCACCCCCTTAATTACAAGTCTGACAACAATACATTGAATGTTAAATAAGTTATGATCTATACAACAATATGACAGACAAAGTTGAACTTTCAGCTTAATCTATGACCTTGATATCCGACCTAGAGACCCATTATAAAACTTTTGTACATTGTCTTATTCCTGCCTAATGACATACCAAGTTTGAGATCAATAGCGTGTACGGTTATTTAACTATTCCCTATGCACGAAATATGATGGACAGTTTTGACATTTGAGCTCAGTTTGTGACCTTGACCTTTGACCTATACAGACGGTTCAAACGTTTTGCACATCGTCTCAGCGTCGTGTACCTAGATGCCAATGTTAACGTCATTGGTTTTTATGATTAATATGTAATTATGACGGACAAACAGACGCACGTGCCCTTATATATACTTTTTTTTTTCAAAAAGGGGTATATGAGTAGTAGGACTAAAGTTTTGTTTATTTATTAAATGGCCGACACTCAGCCACATACAGCTGTACAAATTAAGTTAATGTTTGCTAATTCATGGGTCATAACCCTGGTGTTGTTAATCTGATTAGACATATAACCAAACAAGTCTTAAGATGTTTTGATCATACCATTTGAGCAAGTCTGCTTAAGCCCAAGTCGTGTTAACAAAGTGTTCGTACAGTCACATAAGATAATAACCCGCCAAAGACAGATTTATCTCGTGTATGGTCAAACAGAATCTTGTGAGCCAGACTTTATTGTTACAACTTTTTCAAAAGTGGTATTATTTTCACAGGTTTAACTGTTTGGTTGTGTCAATGCCGTTTTAATTTTCAGCTCTTCTAGAGTACAGGTGGAGATTATATACCTATCTTAAATTTCTTGGAGACGTCGTTTTATGGTGTCAATATTATTTAGTTAAATTCCTAAAGAAGTATAACAAGCCAAGTGGTTTAGGTTAGTGACTTTGAAGCACTTGCCCCTGAACGATGTCTGCTCGAATTCTAGCTGACGATATATATTTCAGATAGTTATCTAGATACATCATAGTGCAATGCATGTACCTGCCCGTAAAGGTCAAATGGGGTCTTCCTCTACCAGAGAAAGGTGTTGGTGACTTTATGACCCATAACTGGCGATGCCATGTTAATAAAATCTGTAAAGTAGATCCCTCGGAAACAGTGAAAATTGCAGACTCGGTTTGATTGAGTCTGTTCATGAGCAGTAATGTAAAATACAACACTGCCCACGCCCTCTAGCACCGGCTTAAGCAGTATTCAATCTTAAGTCAATAAACAACAAACAAAAATCAACAAGTTTATCATAACATTGCTTTTATTAATCGAAAGTATTAAAAATGTCAAAATTTTCTATAAAATCAGTACCAAGATCTACATGATCATAAACAAAAAAACTGGAGCTATCACTGAAGGTGATGAATGTAACCCCAATACGCACTGACACAATAAACGCACACAACATTGTGTAATTATGTGGACTGTTTGTAAAAAAATATAATACAAAAAAAAACGAATTCCAATAACTCTGCAGAGAATTATCCTGAAGGAACGTAATATGTAACATACACAAGTAATGTTGGTACTGATCATTCGTGTGAAGATTCATTCAATAATGTGCAATGATTCGGGAGATTAAGCACGCACAGGATTGCATATGCAGACTATAGGTATATAGCAGAGTAATAAAAACAATGTCCCATAACTCTGCAAAGTATTTTTCTAAAAGAACCTTTCATGCACGATGTACAACTAAGGTTGGTACTGATCAAATATGGGAAGTTTCATTAAATTATGCTCAATGGTTCGGGAGATTAGGCGTGCACAAGACTGCATATGAAGATTATATATATATATATTATTTAAAAAAAACAAAGTCCCATAACTCTGCAGTTTGTTTTTCTAAAAGAACCTAACATGCACAATGCACAACTAGGGTTACCACTGATCACATGTAAGAAGTTTCATTCAATTGATGTGAAATAATTCGGGAGAATAGGCAAGCACAGAAGTGCATAAGCAGACTATGTATATACTTTATAGTAACGAAAAACAAAGTGAATGTAATGACTCTGCAATGTTTTTACTTCTAAAAGAACTTAACATGCTCCCTACACAACTAATGTTGTTACTGATCATTTATGTGAAGTTTCTTTCATTTGTACTAAGGAGATGAGGCGAGTTGGTGCACACAAGATTAAGTCTAAGGACAGATAGACGGACGGATAGACAACCTGAAACCAGTAAACTCCCATACAACTTCGTTGTCATTGAGGGGTTACAATAATAAAATGTCTTAAACAAGCTGCACGCGTTTCTTTCCAGAAAGACGAACAACTGAAGGTAGTTTTGCAAATTATTGATGGAAAATATATAAGGACATGAAAAAGAATGGTTTGGAAAGAACCTGTTGTAGAATACATTATAAATTAAAACGTTATATCAACAATCATACATGATCGTTCATCAATGATCGTGTTGGTGCATAGTAGAAGCATATATAATGTTTAATACCAACTATTAGTAAAGGCCTTTTATGAAAATAGGGGAAAAAACTCGCAAAGAATTGATTTTTGGTGTAAGCATTCTTAAAGACGTATGTAACAACATACTAAAAGTATAGAAAAGTATCATGGTGCAAAATGCATTTTTGGGGTAAAATATTAAAAAACATAATTGAAACTATGAATTTCTGGAATCGACCCATAATAATTTCATTGTTTGTATTAAGAAAGCGAAATTTTGCATGTTAGTAGAGAATTATAATACAAAAAAATCAAGCCCAAGATTATTTTAAAAAAAAAAGATGGCCGCCAAAATCCAAGATGGCCGCCATTAAATTTTCATTATACAGGAAACCGTTTAAGTATTTCAAAAACTTCAAATAGTGTGAAAGATGACCAACATCATAGTACATACATACATTTTATATCAAAACGCACAAACTTCAGTCTTAAACAAATTCAAGATGGCTTCCCGATTCCAAAATGGCCGCCACAAAATTATTTAGGAATACATACACTGAATAGGAAAATGCCTCTAAAATGGTTTGACTGAAATATTTTTCCTGCATCAAACATGATCTCCGCTTTTCTTCTGATTTTTATTCAGGACTGGGGATATTCCTCAAGAAAATGTAAGTTAAAGATACTCAAAGTAGGTCCTGATGTGTTCTGCAGCCATTAGAAATATGACAATTTTATCTAGAATAAAGAAGAACAGCTATTCAGTGTACTGTAACATACAAGGGCATATTGGTAAAAAATGAAATCTGGCCACATGGGAAAGGTTTTCTTTGACTAGAATTGATAGAAAATGACAAAATTATTGCAATTTTGCATTAAATATTGATACAATACAAAAATATCACAGTTTTAATGTTTTGGTTGTACGGTATTTTTTTCTCAAAAACTGCACATTAGTATTCTAAATATTACTGATTTTTAGTAGTTAGAGGTACAACCAACATATTTAACAGTTACTGCTTAAATGTGTAATTTGTATACAGATTCGAGTAAACATTACAAAACAGGGCAAAAGTAGGCTACAGTTATGATAACTGATTGAAAATTATGTTGTGACAGCTATTTATGCCAAAATTTGACGAGTTGTCATACGTTACTGAAATTACCATAAAACCTTAGACCCTGTTGGTATCAGACTAAAACCTTGTGTTTTTACATGCATCTGGGTTGTTTGTACATTTCAAATGAAACTTGCACAATGTTAGAGAAACAAGTATATCTTATAGGCATAAAAGCACTAAATAGGCTAATAGCGCGAAAAATGGTAGTCGCATAATGGCGGATTCATATAGTCCTCGATTTTATTTTTGGCTCTGTAGAGCTATTTTCCTTATTTTCTTTTCAATTCTTGCTGAAGTCACATGACAAATCTTTACCTGACATGTTGGTAGCATTTTCATAATGAAATGATAACAAAACAGTGCTTGTCATGTATACTTAGACCATACACCACCCTCTACAGTTTAAGGGTCTCATTCATTAGCTAATTTGAAAATTTGCAGTTTAAAAAATGTGTTTGACTGAAAATATTTTTTTCTGCATCAAACATGACTCATGCTTTTTTCTTTATATTTAGTATTTGAAAATATTCTGCAAAACAATGTGAGTTATAAAAATTTAAGATAGGTCCTGATGAGTGCTACAGTCATTGGAAATATATGAATTTTGTAAAGAATAAAGAAAAAACGGCTATGAAGTATGTTATAACCTTTACCAAGAACATAAATTGATAACATTTTACACAAATATGCTTTGCAAAAGCAAAGAAACCTATATCATAACAACACTTCCACGTAGCATATTTATATCAATATTATGTATGTCAAATTAGAGTTATATGGCCCAGGAGAGTGCCTATGCCTTTAGTATCTTAAACATTGTAATGGGTTCAATCACTAAGGTGACAATGTCTCAGACTAACTGACAAACTATGTAGAATGTCCTTTGTTAAAACATGTAGAGCTAGTGAAACCATATACCTTATATATATTTTTTTTCTCTAACTATCTCGCCTAACTGATTTGTATTCCAATATTTCATAAATAATTGCAGTTATCAGGGATATAAACTAGCTATTTTTATTTAGGGACCAGACGGTCAAAAATAAATATTTAACATTAGGTAAATAGGCATTTTCTCCAACAATTTAGGGGCCCAGCCCAAAATCTATTTAGCCATGAGCTACTGGACCCCTGCTAATTTGTATCTCTGGTTATGAGCTAGATAATTTCAGGGATCAGGCAAAAATCACTCAATGCTTTAAACTAACAACCTTCAAATAATGATAATCAGCTCAAACTTCTATAGGCTGGGGATATTATATTGACAGGTTTTTTTGTTGAAGTTCCCATCAGACAATGTCTTTGAATGGTCAACATACAAAAATAGAAAAATGGAAACTCCACAGGTTGCTCAACACAACAAACACGAAAATGTTGCAGACTCGGTTTGATTGAGCCTGTTCATGGACGGTAATGGAAATGCATGCTACCGTCCACGCCCTCTGGCCCCGGGTTGAGCAGAACTCAACATTTGCACATGCTAAAAGTACAAAAAGTAATTCAGAGACATCCATAGATGTGTTTTTACATAGATGTTCAGCCGATGTTCTCTTACTTGAAGTTGCAACTCAGTATGATTGCCCTGACTCTTGGATGCTCAGTGTTTATATGCTATAACATATAGCATTAAACCACCATATTGGTATGAATGTTGAACCCCGTCTGTGAGCGGGAACTCTCTTACTGATTCAGAAGGTTACCAAACCAAACGTCTCTCAACTTTCCAATGCTCAGCCTGTATTTGCTATTGTCTATCCCGTAAAGGTTTAATTTCTATGTGCTCGCCCTTAAGCTCGAAACCTAGTTACAATACTGCAACACTTTTTTGTTACAATACTGCAACACTTTTTTGTTACAATACTGCAACACTTTTTTAGTCTCAAGTCTTCTTTTATGTAATTTATCTGCCATTTATCTGCCATTTCAGTGTAGCTGTAATAGCTCATTTAAGGTACTTGGATAAATTATAAGTTGAATCCTCAATGTGTTTACATCAATCGCTGGATAGAAAATGACTTCATTGTAATCTGTCTTATTAACTTACATAGCAGAGGTGTTTTTAACTGCAGCTATATCTTGTTTCTGATAGGTTCAAATTCTAACATATTTTACAACAAGAACATGAGTACTTGCTCTAATAAATAGTTGGTTCCCTTTTACTATTGTATATAACATCATGTGTGATGATGAAATCAAGTTATCACTGATATTAACCACATACGACACACTAAATAGCTGTTCTTCTTTATTCTATATAAAATTCACGTACTTGCAATGGCCGCAGCACACACCAGGACCGATTTAAAATGTAAAATGTCTGTAACTTACATTTTCTTACAGAATATTGTCAGTTCTGAATAAAGACATATAAAAGTCGGGGTCATGTTTGATGCGTGGAAATATTTTCAGTCAAATACTCAAACTACAAAATTAGCTAACAATGATCGAGACTCCAGATTGTAGATGTGATGTATGATCTAAGTATACATGGCAAATTCTGTAATGATATTATTTCATTAGGAAAAGGCTACCTACAGATCAAGCATAGATCTCTCATGTGATTTCAGCAAGAATTGAAAAGAAAATAATGAAACAAAACCTGAGGACTATTTGAATCCGCCATTATGCAACTATCATCTATTTCGCGCCATTTTTCTATTTAGTGAAAACAGAACTGTAAACAATTTCAATGTAATTTTTCTCAAAAACATGATTATCAGGTAGGAAATGATCCTACTAAGAAAAGATGGGAAATGATCCTACTAAGAAAACAAATACTTGAACTTTTATATGTTTTGTAAGTAAATAAGGAAGTTAAACGATAATTTCTACTGCTGAATGACTCAAAAATGTTGTCTGTATACTGCACTATTGCCCCATATTGAATCTTCTGGCAGTATGTTTTCCATCTTAAGCTGCATATAACAATAATCAACTTATTGTGTGTAAAAGCAAGGATATGAGACAATTTAACATAAAATCAATGATAATTCTAGTTTAAATGTCGTTTTTATGGCGGCCATATTGGATTTAGGACGCCATCTTGCTTTTTTCAAAATTTCTAATTAATCTACGTTTTGTACAATATAGTAATCTAATGTTGTGCCAAATTTGGATCTCTTAAGATGCATAGTTCAGTTGCTATGGGTCGATTCCAGAAATCCACAGTTTCATTTATTTTTTTAACATTTTTACCCCAAAATAGACATTTTGCATCATGTTACTTTCCTATACTTTTAATATGTTGTTACATACATCCTGTAAAATACTTACACAAAAAATCAATTCTTTGCGAGTTTTTTCTTTTATTTGGCATTTCGGCCATAAATGGCCTTTACTATATTTGTTCAGTTTTTAATGAGGTAGGTTACCTTGTTACAAGGGTAAATTCAAATTAGTTGAACCGCAGCAATTTTTTGTATTTCGTGTAATATTAAGTTTTAAGTGCTACAATCTCAATTTCGTTTGTCTCTGTCCCTTCAAGATTAATTGTTTTCCAGGTTTGAAGAACATGACCCTCCAAAGGTATTTCGTATTGAAAGAAGAAGGAAAATACGGATATTTAACACTTTTCAGTGTATTTTAGTTTCATTGATATCCGTAGAAGTCTGCGTAATTGATAATTTTACTGGTGTGCACGTTAGCTTTTTAATATAAGCTTTTAATGTATATGTCGCAGGGCTCGTGTTTCCATGGTAACGCATTTTCTCTCATTTTTAAACAACTATGTATAAAAATAGGGGTTTTCGACGGCTTCAGTGCCATTCTGTTAATGACCAACATGCAATATTTGGGAAATATTATTAGCAAAATACCAAGCACTTTACATGGTACCCTATTTTTCTTAAAGTTTACTGTAACCATGGCAACAGAGATGTTTAAAATAGCTTATAACTTGCTTTTTGTCGTAATTTCTTATATTAAAAAAATTGAATAAGATTATCTTTTTAGTTAATGTAGCTTTAAAACATATCCTTCTAACGTAAAATATATTTTCGTGTTATTTGCATTTATTCAAACAAATTTCACAGCTTAGAAAACTTACAGCAGTACCCTTCGTCTTGCATTTTTCATGAAAAAAATCGTTCAGCATGCTGCTATTAATCTCATAGATATTGTTGAAATGAAAATAAAAAGCCGAAGCTGTGTTTCTTAAATAGACCAGTGTCAACGCTTTCGAATTTTTTCTTATTAGTTATAATGACAACAAGAAGAGCTGTCTGAAGACAGCAACGCTCGACTATTAAATAGCCTTGTCAATTGAATGAATGTCAGACTACCACAGTGAACAATTGTGTAACCTACAATCAATTCCCATCAGTATATACTGAGATAATTGTAACACAAAACCTTAACTAAAAACTGCAAGTAAAGAAAGGCACATAATTCTGTATATATGCAGAGTAGCGATATGGAACTTGTGCACTGCCAGTCAGATCATCATAACTGATATGTGCATATGTGTGAAGTTTCAAACCTTACCCAGATGTTGGTACTGGAATACCAGCTTACGTAAAGAAACTTATCTAAAAGCTAAGTCGAACATGGCTACAAGTTTGCAACAATGCAAAGTAGAATTATGAAACCAGTGCACTGCGTGTTAGATTATGACAGTGAACAAGTGTTTAAAGTTTCATTCTCATTAGTGGGTACTGATATAAAAATAAAAATTGATGAATAGGTATCCTCCGCCAAATGGGTTTGTGGCGAGGAATAGCAAAGAAATATATCCTTAAGTAAACGCAATCAAGTAGAAATCTGGAACGTGGGTGGAGCTTGGGGTGTGTAGAGGAGGGGAGTTAAAACATGTTGATACCTGGTGTTGGTACCAACTGAAATTGTTGTTGATAAAAATCTATGAAGAATAAAGAATGACGAAAAAATATTTTTCCAGTGACCACTGTCCACGAGCATTATGCAAAGTTATCTTTAAATGCCTTCATCACATATACTGGCAGAGTTATGGACCGGAGGCAAGAAGCAGGAAATGTTAACGTTAAACTTTTAAGTCCGACCTTGGTCGTAAAACTAGAGGTCTGGATCTTGTACATGACACGTCGTATCATTTTTGGGAATATTTATGCCAAGTAATTTCAAAATATCTTGATGAATGGAAGAATAAATTTAACACAAAACTGTCTGTGTTAACATTTGACTTCTAAGTGTGACCTTGCCCTAGGAGCTAGGGGTCTGGAAATTGCGCATGAGACATCGTCTCCTCATAAGGAAAATTTATGCCAGGTAATTTCAAAAGATATAGACCAGACACGAGGCAGACCTTGTTAGCCTTTAACCTCTAAGTGTGAAATTGACCTTGGAGCTATTGGTCTTGGTCTAGCGCTTGACATGTCAAGTTATTATGGTGAACATTAATGCAAAGTTATTTCAAAACTCTTCATTAATGACAGCGTAACAGCCTGGACAATAATTTACATGGACAGACAGTGTGTTTAATATGCCCGTCTCCGGAAAAAAAAAAGATTAAAAAATTAAGGTTTGTTGACGGGGGCGGGTAGGGTCAGGGAAACAGATGTTGGTACACAACTTCACATGTTGATAATACATGTTCATAGAAAAACAAATGAAAGAAATTAATGAAATTTTACTAATTGGTTAGTTTGTTATGTGCAAATATAAGGATTTTTAAACAATTAAAAGGCAATAACTCTGAAGTGATAAAAGAGATACTGGTGAAATTGTGTGTGCACTATCACATCATGGTAATCTGAATCCATTTTATGATCCGTAATTCTATGTGAAATATGTGACAAGTTATGAATCCAATTTTGACATATTTATAGTACCTAACATAGTTAACACTAGAATTTACCTTGGACCATAACTCATGTGTTACTTAGACAATCTGACACCGGGGTAACAGCGTACATACAACAGGAGCTGTCATACGAGACAGCGCACTAAATTTTTTCGATGCTGAAAATTGAAACTGGGTATATCTGAGAAACTGTATCAAAACGCTATACCAGAATAATTCTAAACCAAAAGGGGGCATGATTCATAAAATATAGTCAAGCTAAAACTTAAATAAATCTAGACACTGACGCCAATGCATTTATGGTTGTATGATATTTATCCTGTATGAAATGAAAGCGGTAGAGATTACAATCCATGCTTCCAAGATATTTAGGTTTTATAGCTGACTGCGGATGTGACAAATATACATGACGACATTTGTGGCGTCAATTAGGGCCTAATTGATGTACATGTGTCGTCAATAAATTGGTGTACAGGAAGTGTTTACTTACTACATTATTATAACTTGATGTAGTTTATAATTGACTAACAAGTATAAGGAACAAGTACAAAATAATCAGACGTTAGACTAAAACATTATTATAGATTCTATTAGAATTTAAAATACAAGTGGAGGTACTGAAAAAAAACATTAATGCGACTGTTACAGAAAGTCTTTACTTTAAAGACATTCGCGACGCAAAGTTATGTTCCTTCTTACAGACAGTAAGGACATCAGATTAAGTTATCTATTATCGAAATCGAAATAATAGAGTAACAAGATGTGCACAATTACTGTGTGTAAGTACTTAAAATATACTTTATTTCTAATCAGTATGTGCTTCTTTCAAATACTTGAAAAATTTATTCAGAATAGGATGATTGTACTTCTTATTCTGATAATAATTTTCCAATACTAAAAATTCATTATACAGTACTTTCATCATATTAATAATTCTTGCCCTGCTATCACTTATCATATAAGATTTATAAATACTAAAGCCAATATGACTTAGAATAATATTAACATCTTGATAAGCTGTGAGCTCTGTTTTATATCCCACGACAAAGTATTCTAGATCATCAAAACGTTTACATATTTTAAGTTTTTGGAAAATGGAATGAATTACATCCCAAAGTGGGGTGACATATGGACATCTAAAAAGAAAGTGTTCAATTGTTTCAACGTTCTGACAGTGATTACAACAAGGGGAGTCAGATATTTTCCAAGTAAAAGGATTTTCTTTTGTTGCAATTATTCTATGTAAAAGTTTTAATTTAAATTGTTTCGCCCTATTGTCTATAATAATCCTATTCAACATATAATATACGGAATTCCAGTGTATAGACCTTTTAAATGCCTGTTCCCAGTATCTATGAATATATGGTTTTTCACTCTTTTTTTTTTATAAAAACATGATTTTTACTTGTTTATTAGTTAAAGTGTGTAAATCAATACGTGTCTTTAAACTAGTTTTAACTTTAGTTTGCTTCGACGCTGACTGTTTCGAAGTATTTTTCCAAATTGAAGGAATAGCTTTAACAATCCTAGAATATTCTGAAATCCAGTTAGATTTGTTTTTTAGTTGATTTAAGATAACTTCTTCTTTAATTTCACCATCTTTAATTATTTGATCAATAAAGAGTATATTGGATTCTATCCAGTTATTATATATTAAACAGTTTCCTTTATATTTTATAAACTGATTGCCCAATATTACCTGCGTTCTTATGTCATAAAATGATTTTGGATTACAACTTTTATTTACATTGCATAATTCTATGTAATCCATAACAACCTCTCGATAAAACCGTGGTATAGTTCTTTTTGCAGGGAGGGATTTAAAGGAATCAATATTCATCTTAAAAATTAAAAGATCTCTGTCATACTGGTTTAAAAACAAAGTCGGGATAATTTTCCAATTTGCACCATCTTCTATACAAAAAAGATCTAACCCATTTTATCTTTAACGTTTTTATATATGAGATTAAATCAGGTACTTCTATTCCACCATCACTTTTATTTCCAATGAAACTTGATCTTTAATTTTTTCTTTTTTGTTACTCCACAACAATTTAAATATCATAGAATTAATTGTATCTATAACAATTTTGGGTGTTGGTATTGATTGAATTAAGTAAGCAAGTTTTGGTAGGATTAAAGACTTTATGACCGTCAGTTTTCCAAAGAAAGTTAGATATCGATTACTCCATCTATTAAACAAACTTTGACAAGTTTCAATTTTATTGTTCCAGTTTAAAGATGTATACTGCTCATCTTTCATTGAAATATCTTTTATTTAGATATTTACTTCAAATGCACCAATTATATTTAACTTCACCAAATATATAAATAAATTGTCTATATTTAGCTAAATGCATAACCAAATGTCATGCAGTAACACTTGACTGTGTAAAAAAAAACTTCCAGTTTTTTTTTGTGGTAGTATACATTTATACTGTTTTCAGCTGTACATGTATACAGTGTGTACTATTTTTAACAAAATTCATAGCAGTGTTGATACACATAAATGTTTATTCTATGTTTACATAGACTAATGGTAGTATTTTTTTCATGTTTTCAAATATGAAATTTGGGTCTAGTATACCTTTAACTATTCACATTCAATAGTATTTGTTCCAAAGTACGTTCCAAGAGCTTTAACATTTTTATTGAACTTAATGCTGTGCAATGGCAATTGGTGAGCGTTTTTTGATTTCCCAATTAGAAGGCCTTCTGTTTTAAATTTATTTAATTTTAGTCCTGAATGACATCCAAATTCTTCAATTATTTTTAACGCTCCTAATATTTCATCTGTATTTTTCAAGAACAGAGTAGTGTCGTCAGCTAACTGTGTTATTTTGATATTTTTTACGTTTTATGGGTCTTCTTTTATGGATATTCCATTAGTATTGTCAGATTGTCTTATTTTGGTAGATACAATTTCAGCAACAATGATAAATAAAAGAGCAGAAAGCGGACATCCCTGTCTAATGCCATGATGTACAGGGAAAAAACGTGATTTCCAGCCACTATTTATGACCGAAGAACATATATTATTATAAAGCACTTTTACCCAATTTATAAAGTCTTGTTTGAATCCAAATTTTACCAAAGTATCTATCATGAAGTTCCATTCTATTGTATCAAAAGCTTTATTAAAGTCAAGAAATAATATTACCCCATCTTTATCGAACAGTTCTGCGTAATCGATGATGTCTTGTATTTGTCTTATGTTGTAACCAATGAATCTGTTTTTAATAAAACCTTGTTGGTCTAGATTTATAATTTTTGGTAGTATCTTTTGTAACCTCTGCGTTTATACTCTGGCAATAATTTTATAATCTATATTAAGAAGAGAAATCGGTCTCCAATTTTCTAAGTTTTCAGGGTCACCCTTTTTATACAATAAACAGAATATACATTGTTTCTGACTTCTTGAAAGCTCTTTTTCCTTGAAAGAAGTTTCATAAGATTTTAGTATCAGAGGTGACAATTTAGTTCAAAACTTTAGATAAAATTCCACTGTTAGGCCATCAAGTCCTGGGCTTTTATTTTGTTTCATACTGTTAATAGCCTGGATGCATTCCTCCAGGGATATTGCGCCTTCACAAATATCAGCTTCGGCAGGGGTTAGTTTATTTTCTAGATTTAATTGATTGAGATACACGTCATGGTCACTAGCACGTATAGACGACTTATATAAGTTTTCGTAAAAATCAACTTCTTCGGACAGAATGTCTTTAATACTTGAAACACGTTTACTATTTGTTATCAATGAAGTAATAGTTTTTCTATTTTGTCTAGATTTTTCAAGGTTTAGGAAATATTTTGTATTTTTTCTCCTTCATTTAAAATTTGTACTATACATCTAATTTGGGCTCCAAATAATTTATAATCATAGACTTTTTTATTTCGCTTTCAACCTCAGCAATTCGCTTATTATCCCCTTGTTCTGTATACAATAAATTTAATTCCTTTTCTATATGATACAGCCTATTGTGCCTTTCTCTTGATTTCTTTTTTGAATATTTAATGGAGCATTCTTTTATTTCATACTTACAAATTTCCCATTTAACTTTGTTATCTAGTGTTAAGTTATTACATCTGTCAATAATGTCGTGAACAAGTTTACAATATTTTTCATCCTCAAGATAAGTATTGTTAAGTTTCCAATAGCCTGGGCCTCGTTTTAATGGAGTTTTTAATTTGATGGATTTGCTTAATGGTCAGTACTTAGAATTATTTCAGGTCTAATGTCTGTAGAGTAAACCAAAGGGATTATATTTTTGTCAATTAGCCAAAAATCAATACGACTCTTTTCAATACTGTTTTTTTTCTCCGCCAAGTGTATTGCTTTTTATCTTTATTGAACTCCCTCCAAATATCAGAAAGGTTATTACTCTTAATTAGTTTGTTAAGGTTACTACTAGAAACTATGCTCTGATTATTTGTATTCGCAGACTTTGTAATTCTATCTTGAAGCTCAAGAACTTCATTAAAGTCTCCGCCAATTACCTTTACACCAGAAGAACGATCTTTTAAAACTGTTAAGATAGTCTCAAAAAATAGAGTTCTTGTCTTTTTATCGTTTGGTGCGTAAATCTTTAAGAAAGAATAAAGATTATTATTTGCTCTTATATCAATAAGAACATATCTTCCATTTTCATCACTTGGAGTATCAATTACATTAAAATTTATCTGTTTACTTATTAAGATAGAGCGCCCTTTAGTATTAGTTTCTCCAAAAGAATGAAGCATTTCCCAGTCACTCAATTCTTTATTTAAATTTGGCATTAAGTCTTTCGTAAAGAGCGTTTATTGCAATAATACAATATTAGCTCTTTGTTGCATTAACCATTGCACGCTTTAACTTGTCTCTTTTAAATAGTATCGCTGCATACAGCACACATAATAGCCTGTCTCCTCCTGAGGATTCCAGTTGGATGGCACATGGTGTGCAGAAGCTGTGGCCGCAAGCTGTTAGCTTCCTACTCAATCCTATATGTTGATATATGTAACATTGTAGCAATTGCAATTATGTTGAATAAATATTGTTTAAACCATTCCCTTATGTATAAAAACAGGTAAATGAGGAGAAAAGTAATATCTTCAAGAACGCCTGTAGAGGGATGTAAATGATTTACAAAATATGGGTGTATAAAAAAATAAAAAATGAACACTACTGTATATTCGAAATTCAAATATCCAATTTCCAAGAATGTTATACAATAGAGTGGCTCAAAATTGTTTGGAATTCGGTAAAAAATGGGTGGCACCGTTCATAAAATTAATATTGGATTTATCAAGGGAAACAAAGACAAATTATTACAACAATTGTTAAAAGAGTATTCGAAACCGTGGCAATAACATAACTAAATTACACAGAAAACGTTGGGTGAAAATGCACTGAAAATTCAGATAATTTTTTTGTTAACTGGGCTTTCAGTCCCTATTTACACCTGCACCGACGATATTGCTGACATGATTTACAGATTTAAATTATTTAATCAGTAACATCCCTATCTATGCACTGTTATTATTATTAGGTTATAGTATAATGAATTTCAGTGCAGATTTTTAAAATTATATAACAAGGTTGCATTTGGTCCTAGGTACCTAACAAAAATAGTTGTACATTGTCTGTAACGCTGCAAGCAAATTTTAAAAATTCATGTACATAAATCAATACATTCACAGTACTTGAAACCAGCTTCGATTTTCTGTTGCAACTATTATGTTCTAAAAGAAAATTACCAACTTATTTACTATGTAACGGTCATAACTGTGATATGAAGCATTAATAAAACTGATTTGATATCAAAAAAGTAAAAAATGACTGAGTATTTCAGTGGAATAATTGTTAATATTCTTTCCTCATTGTTATCTGCAACAATATTGACCTTCAATTGTGACTTTGACTTTTGACTATAAAACAATAGTCATGAACGTGCATGATTTAAATAAGGCCCTCTACACACATATCAGGTTTTATGAACCTAGCTTGAATGCTTTTTGACAAACAGCAAGATCCACACTTGCGAATGTACAGACAGACGGATGGAGTGCATTCTTGTGATCCTCTCCTGTGTTCTACTGATAGGGGAGTAATTACAATTCATAATGTCTGTGCTTTAAATTTTGTTCAGTCCTAAAATACTTTATTTTCTTTAAACAACTAGTGTCAAATGCATATCATGTATGTGATATACATTTTCTTTCCGAAAGGAATTATTATGACCATTGATTAATACTAACTGTTGGTGTTCCAGCATCTACATAACTGATCATGACGGTTCTTGACTCAACCTCAAAAAATGTAAACATTTGTAATATAAGTCAAATCCATGTATTACATGTAAAACAACAGATACTGACATCTACAAAAGTCAGGCCCCATGCTGACAAAACATTTTTCTGTCTCAGCTGAGTTTGAAAGTGAAATTTCAAAATCAAAGTTTACTAGAACTCCAAGACTTAATTCCAGCTGAGACTAAAATCAGTAAAAAATAGTTGCCTGAAAATCGTAAGGAACTTTATATCTATTTTAAGCTAGTGATACTGATATTCAGCACTAATAATATTCTTCAAGAAAAAGTTACAGGCCTGATGTGTGTTACAGCCATTGGAAATATGTCCATTTTATATAGAATAAAGAACAGTTATTTAGTGTGCTGTAATTTATAGGTTAGGCGGCACAAGATTTATTCTACATAAAATGACTAATTTTCACCGAATGGCCATACAACTACAAATCATAGACAAATTTCAGATTAAAAAAATCTCCCCCAGTTTGGAATAAAATAATTATAACTAACTTAGAAATTCAATGATGCGAAAATTGATTATCTACTGTGTAACCTAAATGATCAAGGTCCTAAAAAACTTACATTCTATAAATTTATGACCTTCATTTGTATAAACAGCTTCGATATATATATATCAGACCAAAGAACATGAAGAAGTAACACATCACTTTATAGCTCTCTTAGATTTATATGGAAAAATGTCAAGCATTACTTTTTAAAGGATAATATTGTAATTCAGCCATTTAAGGCAAATCAAATTCTGCCATATTTTTTCTATAAAAGTTATTTGTGTTGTCATTGAAACGGAAATTCCAAAACACCCATGCATTATGAAAATACAGAGGTGTCTAGATATGTGGCCCGTGATGAAACAGACCAAATATATACGGTTAAGTTATTTTTCAGTAAAATCACTTTAATCTGTTCCTAAATATTAAAATGTATGGTATTTAAGTGATATGCATAATTTTTTTTTCATTGATTACTTTTGTAGTACATGCCATGCACAGCAACATCATAGGGGCCTACTGCTTTCATGACGTTCTTAGCGTCACGTCTCAAAATACCTTCATTGATTTACTTAAAAACATTGTAGCTCTTGAAATAGTGAAGATAATTACTTCAAATTTCCAGCTTTGAAAGGTAATACAATGATCTTCATGAACATGTTGTTATTGCAATTTTGATTTTTTCTCGCTAATTTAGGTATTCTCATGGAACGTATATTTAAAATAACTAGGGTTATGACTTTATATTACAGCAAAGTCATCTTAAAATCCTTCAACGGATTTAGGAGATACGTTCACAAACCTTTGACCTTGAGTCGACATGGTTGACTTATGAGTTTTGCACATCTTGATTAGATGATCATTTGACCAGAGTTTCATGAAATTACTTCAAGGAGTTTAAGTTATATGGAGTGGACACAATTCTTACGGACGGATGAAAAGACGGCTGGACGGAGACAATTAACGTCTTTTTTCAACAATTTTTCAGTCGTTAACATGTCACAAGCCTCATATCTCTCACTCGAGCCAGACCCCTTTTTGGAGTTAAAGTTTTGCATGCAAGTTATATATATATATTTTTTAAAACGAATACAGATACTGGGTTGAAACGTCACACATGTCTTCCATGTTTTAAAGGACATAGCATCAACTTCCATAACTCTTACTTGGATTTTCACCAGGTTAATGCAGATATTGGACTGAAACTTCCATACATGTCTCAAGTGTTGTAAAGGAAAGTCAAAGCATCAAATTCCATAACCTTCATTTTGGACAAGTTAAACCCTCTTCTTGTGCAAAGATATTGTAGGGTTTGCATGCAAGTTGCTATCTACAAAACGAACGGGGGCATTGGCTTGAAATATCTCACATGTCTTCAGGATTCTAAAGTACAGTAAAAACATCAAGTCCCATAAAATTTATTTTAATTTTGGCAAAGTTATGTCCCTTTTTTGTAGTCAAGTTGCTCTTACGAAAACTAAGGGCCGTACATGGTTGAAAACTATCCAGAGTTTTAAAGCCAGATCATAGAATCAAGTGAAATAATCATTGAATACTTATTTCAAATCTAGAACCGAAAATTAATTTTTTTTATTGACAATTGCCTTTGAATAGTGGAGCGTGCTAGCTGTCATTGTTCTTTAAAATCTTTTACTTTCTTATAAATGCAGAGTAACTTTGAAATGCTCTTTTGTCATTCATGGCCCCACCCCCTCCCCTATGAATAGGACAGAGGTTGAGAAATTTCCTTCTTACAGCAACATCCATGTCAAGCATATTTCGAGGGTTCTAGATCTGATTCTTAAAGCTTGTAAGTTTTCTTTCTAGGTCCACAAGGGACAATTTTGAAAAGCATCCAGACTTAAGATCACATAATGGATGATGTTAAGAAGAAGCCACTAATTGATGTTGAAGTTATAAGTAACAAATTCAATCCCCCTACTTGCCGACAAACCATTTTTCCACGGACACATATGGTATTATTGTCTATTTCTCAGTTGTTGATGTACTGTTTTACTTAATTCAAAGGTTACAGGTTTGGTTCGGTTAGCGAAGAAATTCCTTCCATGGCCATTTGCAGCCTACCTCAGTTCATGCGAATTTAGAGTTGTCAGTTTCTTATGAAAGTGCACTTAGGTTGCAAAGTAGAGTAAACATTTTTACAATTAGTGACAGTCACTCATATATGGCAAAAATATCGTAGGAAATGGTGCTGGACCCAATTGGACAACATCAAGAACTGATACTTAGTCTTTTAAAAGTCAAACTAGCATTTGTGTACAAAATAAACACACTACAGCTAATGCGGTCTCAATCAAGTCGAGTCTGTAATATTCACTATAAACCTTGTCTTCAGTGCTTCCATCTTTTAACGATGTTTCAGCAAATAACTTCTTATTTACACTACAATATGTGCTTTAATTTTTATGCCTCGAAGGTGGGCATATTAAAGTCGCCTTATCCGTCCGTCCGTTCGACCGTAATTTTGTAAATTCTCGTCCGAGCTATAACTCTGCCATCCATGAAGGAATTTTGAAATAGTGTGGCATATACATTAACCTTAATGAGACGACGTTTCGTATGTAATACTCAGACCCCTAGCTACAAGGTCAATTTCACACTTAGAAGTCAAACGTTAATAGGGTCTGTTTTGTGTCCGGTTCGTAACTTTGTAATTCATCAAGAGATTTTGAAATTACTTAGCATAAATGTTTATCTTAATGAGATGACGTGTCATGGGAAAATGCACTGAAAATTCAGAATTTTTTTTTGTTAACTGGGCGTTCAGTCCCTATTTACACCTGCACCGACGATATTGCTGACATGATTCACAGATTTAAATTATTTAATCAGTTACATCCCTATCTATGCACTGTTATTATTATTAGGTTATAGTATAATGAATTTTAGTGCAGAGTTTTAAAATTATATAGCAGGGTTGCATTTGGTCCTAGTCACCTAACAAAAATAGTTGTACATTGTCTGTAGCGCGCCCCCCTAGCTCCAAGGTCAAGTTCAGACTTAGAGTTCAAATATTAACATAATCTGTTTTTTGTGTCTGGTCCATATTTCTGCCATCGATGAAGAGATTTTGGAATACCTTAACATAAATGGTAACCATAATCAGACAATATGTCATGCGCAAAACCCAGATCCCTTGCTCAAATGTCAAGTTCATACTTAGAAATCATAGGTTAAAAGAACATTTTTCGTATCCGGTATATAACTCTGTTATCCATAAAAGAATTTGAAATAACTTGGCATAAATGTTTACCATACTGAGGCAGTGTGTTACGCTCAAGCCCCAAACCACTAGCTCCAAGATCAAATTTACACTTAGAAATCAAATCAAAGTTTAATATGGTTTGTTTCATGTCCGGTTTGAACTCTGTCTTTGATTTTTATGCCTCGAAGGTGCGCATATTAAAATCGCCTTGGCCACCCGTCCGTCCGACCGTAATTTTGTAAATTCCTGTCCGGGCTGTAACTCTGCCATCCATGAAGGAATTTTGAAATAGTTTGGCATAAATGATAATCGTTTCGTATGTAATATTCAGACCCCTAGCTACAAGGTCAATTTCACACTTAGAAGTCAAACGTTAATAGGTTCTGTTTCGTGTCCGGTTTGTAACTTTGCAATTCATGAAGCAGTTTTGAAATTACTTAGCATAAATGTTTATCTTACTGCCAGTAATGAGACAACGTGTCATGGACAAGACCCAGGCTCCCTAATTCCAAAGTCAAGGTCAGACTTAGAGTTCAAATATTAACAGGATCTGTTTTTGTGTCTGGTCAATATTTCTGCCATCGATGAGGGATTTTGGAATACCTTAGCATAAATGGTAACCATAATCAGACAATGTGTCATGCGCAAGACCTAGATCCCTGGCTCAAAGGTCAAGGTCATACTTAAAAGTCATAGGTTAAAAGAACATTTTTCGTGTCCGGTATATAACTCTGTTATCCATGAAAGGATTTTGAAACAACTTGGCATAAATGTTTACCATAATGAGGCGATGTGTTACGCTCAAGACCCAAACCACTAGCTCCAAGATCAAGTTTACTCTAGAAGTCAAGTCAAAGTTTAATAGGGTTTGTTTCATGTCCGGTTCGTAACTCTGTCATTTATCAAGGAATTCCGAAACTACTTGGCATATATTCCCCATAACGAAGAAACTTGTCAAGCATAACAAAAAGACCACTAGCTCTAAGATAAAGATCACATTTAGAGGTTGACAGTTTACATGACGTGTTTCTTGTCCGTTCCATAACTCTTCAAAAGATAAAGAGATTTCTAAATTACATGGCATAAACGTTCCCTATATTGAAATGACACAAACCAAAGACCCCTAGCTTCAAGGTAAAAGTCACACGTAGACTTATCATTGTATTTTTCTTGTACGGTCAATAACTCTGCTATTCATCAGAAATTACTTGTCACAATTCTTCCCTATGATGAACTGGTGTGTCATACTCAAAACACAGACCCTAGCTCTAAGGTCAGGGTTACCTTCGGAAAACTTGTTTAATCTGGTCGCAAAATGAGTCATACCTAAACTATTCTGGCATATTATGCGCAGAAAACTATAGATTTTTGGGCATACTTCGGGGGCGTTTGTGACTGATAGTGCCAGCTCTTATTTGAGCTTAAATTCTAAATGCTATGTATATTTTGAGAGATATATATACTTGTATTTTTTCCTATAAATGTCAAGGAAAGTAGTGGCTATTGTCAAGTTACCTTAAAGACACACCACAAAATAACTGTAATCATTTGTATTTCCATTAATGTCTAAATATATTATTTAATCAATGTAGTAGTATGCACGATTATTTGCACCAAGTTCATATGAGAGGAAAAGGTAGACCACTAGGTATTGGTGGGTCTTTAACACTTTTAATTTCTTGAAAGCCGATGGATAAATATAAATGCTATAGCGTATAATTAACGGTTAATGCGAACACGATAATTTTACACACCGATAGTCACACAAGAACTACATGCATATATAGATATGCCACAGTTCGCTACTGCTAAAATATAAAGTGGTAATATTGGAGTGGGAATTCATGGCATGGAAGGACAGCAACGCTCAACTATTCAACAGCCTTGTCAATTGAATGAATACAGAAGTCGAAAAGGGGCATAATTGTGTTAAAACGGGAAAATTGGTTATGGAACCTTCACAGTGCTTATCAGCTCATGACTGATACTCATGACTGAGTGTTTGAAGTTTCAATCCTTTCTTATTAGTGGATACTGAAATACCAGCTTACATACAAAAACTTAAAACCAAAAACTGCAACAAAGTTGAAAAAGGGGCATAATTTTGACAAAATGCAAAACAGAGTTATAGGACTTGCACAATGCATGTCAAATCATGACAATAAACAAGTGTGTGAAGTTTCAATCCATTCCCATTAGTGAGAACTGAGATACCGGCTTACATACAAACCCGTAACCAAGAATTTCTCAGTCGAAAAAGAGACATGATTTTGTAAAAAAGCAAAACAGAGTTATGGAACATGTGCAATGTAGGTCAGTTTATCATAGTGAAGAAAGTGTGTAAAGTTTCAATCCATTCCCACAAGTGGTTACTGAGCTACCAGCTTACATAGTAAACCCTTAACCAAATCGGGACGCCGACGCATGGGTGAGTCCAATAGCTCTACTATTCTTTGAACAGTCGAGCTAACAAGAGGGCCATGAAGGCCCTGTATCACTCACCTGATCTATTGACCTAAAGGTCATCAAGATTAACATTCTGACCAACTTTTATTAAGATATGGTCATAAATGTGGCCTCTAAAGTGTGAACTAGCTATTCCTTTGATTTGACCCCGCGATCTAGTTTTTGACCCGACATGACCAAGATTTGACTAGTTTAACATTTTGACTAAGTTTCATGGAGATACAGTTATTAATGTGACCTCTAGAGTGTTAACAAGCTTTTCCTCTGATTTGCCCTGGTGACCTAGTTTTTGACCTTAGATAACCCAATATCAAACGCGTCTAAGATTTTATTGACGGTAACATTCTGACCAAGTTCCATTAAGATTGGGATAAAATTGTGCGTCTAGAGTGTAAACAAGGTTTTCCTTTGATTTGACCTGGTGACCTAGTTTTTGACCCCAGATAACCCAATATCAAACTTGTCCAAGATTTTATTGATGGTATATTCTGACCAAGTTTCATTAAGATTGGGCTAAAAATGTGACCTCTAAAGTGTTAACAGTCAAATTGTTGACGACAGACGGACGACGACGGACGACGGACAAAGGGTGATCACAAAAGCTCACCTTGGAGCACTTCGTGCTCAGGTGAGCTAAAAATCCTTAACAAGATCATATTATCAATGTGTAATGATATGTAAATGAAAGAAGGCATTTACGGCTATCATCCACTTTAAAAGACAACATATGTAGGGCATTATCCATGGTCATTTTTTGCTATTGTCCATTTTTTCACACAAGGATCAATATATTTTATATATAAAAACACGGGGGAGGAAGTGCTACACGAAGGATGGAGTTCTTCTGATAACCTGTCAGATTTTCTTCTGATAACTGTTACGGAGTTCCTGGAAAACGTTACAGAGTTCTTCTGATGTCTGAATGACGAGCCAAGGATTCGGTGGATAAAATGGTAATTATTTATCTTTAAATAGAGAGAATGGGGTGTAAAACTAAAGTTTGATGACCAAGGTTGCCTGATGTCTTGTGCTATGCGTCAGAAAAATCTGTTTAGTCTAATAATCAGCGCCACTTTTTGAAATGAAAAAAAATTTGAGTAAAATATTGAAATAGTTTGCTTTTTCATACATGTTATTCTTCTTATTCACGTTCTTCATCCTCACCACATGCAATAGAATAATTTTAGCGCAAATTTGCAAACATAAATCACTTTCTAACAATTTTATGCCCGAGTTTTCAAATGTTACGGAATTCAGGTGATAACTCTGAAGATGTCACAGAGTTCTTATGATAACTTTATTATTACCAGGGTGTTTCTTGAGCTATGTTAAGATACTTTTTAGCTAATTTAATCATATACAAAGGTTGTTAATGTTGTTCTAACGTTATATATTTATCCAAGTCACAGTATTGTGGTTATATAATGTACGGCATGAGTCTTTTGTAAAGTTTAAAACTACACTCAGTTCCAAAAACAAGTGTGCATTTTTTAAGTTTAAATATTTCAAAAAATTCCCCGACGTTTTTGTTTCATTTTTTCATACACTAACTCTCAGGTATAACTTAAAATCTAAAATGCACACCAATTTGTTTACGAACTGTTTAAATTTTGGTACCAAACATTATAAGTGTTCATGAAAATAACCGAGAAAAAATAACAGAAAACTAAGTGCACACTTTCTTTTGGATATGTGCAGTATAATGACATATATAATAAAAATACGAATAGATAACAAATGCAGTGAATTTTATTTTTGTGCCCCCCCCATGAGTGGTGGGGGGCATATAGATTTGTTCTTGTCCGTGCGTCCGTCCGTGCGTCCGTCCGTCCGAAGTTCGTGACGCGCCTAGCTCGAAAAATATTTGAAATAAATTGATGAAACCTTGCATGAGTCTTTATCATGATATGAACTTGCGCACCTCCTATTTTTCGTCTGGCTCCTCCCCCTATTTTCAGAGATATGGCCCCTGTAATAGTCAAAAAAGCACGTTTTTACCTTGTGACACGCCTAGCTCAAAAAGTATTTGATATAGATTCATGAAACCTTGCATGAGTCTTAATCATGATATGAACTTGCGCACCTCCTATTTTTCATATGGCTCCACCCCCTGTTTTCAGAGTTATGGCCCCTGAAATAGTCAAAAATGCACACTTTCACCTTGTGACACGCCTAGCTCAAAAAGTATTTGATATGGATTCATGAAACCTTGCATGAGTCTTAATCATGATATGAACTTGCGCACCTACTATTTTTCATCTGGCTCCGCCCCCTATTTTCAGAGTTATGGCCCCTGAAATAGTAAAAAAATGCACATTGTTACCTTGTGACACGCCTAGCTCAAAAAGTATTTGATATAGATTCCTAAAACCTTGCATGAGTCTTAATCATGAATGAACTTGCGCACCTCCTATTTTTCATATGGCTACACCCCCTATTTTCAGAGTTATGGCCCCTGAAATAGTCAAAAATGCACATTTTCACCTTGTGACATGTCTAGCTAAAAAAAATTTTGATATAGATTCATGAAACCTTGCACGAGTCTTAATCATGATATGAACTTGCGCATCTCCTATTTTTCATCTGGCTCCGCCCCCTACTTTCAGAGTTATGACCCCTGAAATAGTCAAAAATGCACATTTTTACCTTGTGACTTGCCTAGTTCAAAAAGTATTTGATATAGTTTCATGAAACCTTGCATGAGTCTTAGCCATGATATGAACTTGCGCACCTCCTATTTTTTATTTGGGTCCACCCCCTGTTTTTAGAGTTATGGCCCCTGAAATATTCAAAAATGTACATTTTCACCTTGTGACACACCTAGCTCAAGAAGTATTTAATATAAATGGTTGAAAACTTGCATAAGTCTTTATCATGATATAAACTTCCACACCTCTAATTTTTTGGCTGGCTCCACCCCCTTTTTTATAGTTATGGCCCCTGAAATAGTAAAAAATTGCACTTTTTCACCTAATTATGTGCCTAGCTCAAAAAGTATTAGATTTTAATCCAGGAAACCTTGCTGGAGTCTTTATCGTGATGTGAACTTGCACACTTGGCATTCTTCTTGAGAATCTTAGCTCTTATTACAGAGTTATGGCCCTAGATGCTCATAGCTCAAAAGTAATGAATCTTTTGCATAAAATGTTTGTTGAGGCTTTACCCCATTAAGACTGCAAACATTTGAATTATTGCCCCTTATTTGTGACAAATGTACCAGTGGGGGGGCACACCCTGTGTCCTACAGACACATTCTAGTTGTTCTATCAATGGATGTGCCAGTGTTCGTGAACAACGGTTTATTGGTTTCTGTTTTGATTGATCTCTGAATTGAAATTAAATTCATTATAGGGTACATCTATTTGCTGCACTTGCAGAGGCTGTCTTTTTCTGAAGCGGTTTATCAGATTAATGTGTATGACTGTGGCAAATTTAAAACACGGACGTTTGATTTACTTGGGGAAGATATTGGACAGGACGAATAAAAAAATATCCTATGATAAAGAAAATGGTTTGATACAAGTTTTGACGAAATATACTACAGAAAGTCCTGTACAAAAATTAAAAAGAATAAATACACCAAACAAGACTGTGCATAAACAGTTGTTTTAAATTTGCCACATGGCCTCAATGTTGAAATTTCGACTTTCCTTTCAGGGTGAATATTTACAACATGAGCAACTGCTTCAGACGTCAGAAATCTTTTGTGACAGTATTTACATCTGAATGTCGCATCCTGAAACAAAGGACAATTATCTAAAGCTTTAACTAGCATATTGGCCTTTTATTATCTCAACGTAAAGGTCATAATATGAATATGCATAAGTAGACAAGCAATTGAATTGCATGCGATGACAACAGCAGTCATACATATTAATCTGATAAACCGCTTCAGAAAAAGACAGCCTCTGCAAATGCAGCAAATAGATGTACCCTTTACTGAATTTGATTTCAATTTAGTGATTAATCAAAACGGAAACCAATAAACTGTTGTCTACTGGCACATCTATTGATAGACCGAAAAAATACAATTCACTGCATTTGTTATCTGTTCGTATTTTACTATATATGTCATTATAATGCACACAGTTTTACACTTTACAAAAGACCCATACCGTACATTATATAACCACAACACTGTGCCTTGGATAAATATATTACGTTAGAACATCATTAACACCTTTGTAAATAACTAAATTAGCTAAAAAGTGTCTTAACATAGCTCAAGAAAAATCTTGGCAGTTATCACCTGAATTCCGTAACATTTGAAAAATCGGGCATAAAATTGTTAGAAAGTGGTTTATGTTTGCAACTTTGCGCTAAAATTATTCTATTGCATGTGGTGAGGGTGAAGAACGTGAAAAGAAGAATAATATGTATGAATAAGCAAACTATTTCGATATTTTACTCAAAATGTCTTCATTGGTGCTGATTATTAGACTAAACAGTTTTTGTACCCCCCGACAACAAAGTTGTAAGGGGGGGGGGGGGGTATACTGGTTTCAGGTTGTCTGTCTGTCTGTCTGTCCGTCTGTCTGTCTGGCCGTCTGTCCGTCTGTCCGTAGACGCAATCTTGTGCGCACCATCTCTCCTTATCCCCTTGACAGAATTTAATGAAACTTCACACAAGTGATCAGTACCAACAGTAGTTGTGCATGGGGCATGTTAGGTTCTTTTAGAAAAAAAATTGCAGAGTTATGGGACTTTTGTTTTTTTGTTACTATATACATAGACACAATCTTGTGCGCACCATCTCTCCTCATCCCCTTGACACAATTTAATGAAACTTCACACAAGTGATCAGTAACAACAGTAGTTTTGCATGGGGCATGTTAGGTTCTTTCAGAAAAAAAATTGCAGAGTTATGGGACTTTTGTTTTTTTGTTACTATACTATATACATAGACACAATCTTGTGCGCACCATCTCTCCTCATCCCCTTGACACAATTTAATGAAACTTCACACAAGTGATCAGTAACAACAGTAGTTGTGCATGGGGAATGTTAGGTTCTTTCAGAAAAAAAAATTGCAGAGTTATGGGACTTTGTTTTTTTGTTACTATACTATATACATAGACACAATCTTGTGCGCACCATCTCTCCTCATCCCCTTGACACAATTTAATGAAACTTCACACAAGTGATCAGTAACAACAGTAGTTGTGCATGGGGCATGTAAGGTTCTTTCAGCAACAAAAATTGCAGAGTTATGGGACTTTGTTTCTTGTTAACATACTATGTACATACAGTCTGCATATGCAATCTTGTGCGTGCCTAGTTTACCAAACCCTTACACACAATTTAATGAAACTTCACACAAGTGATCAGTACCAACCCTAGTTGTGCATGGTGCATGTTACATTATTTTAGATAAATATTCTGCATAGTTATGGGACTTTGTTTTTTGTTACTATACTGTATACGTACAGTCTATATACATACAGTCCACATAATTATGCAATCTTGTGTGCGTCAAATTGCAATGTACTGTGTCAGTGCATGCGGGGGGTACATTCATCACCTTTAGTGATAGCTCTAGTTTTTTCTGACGCATAGCACAAGACATCAGGCAACCTTGGTCATCAAACTTTAGTTTTACACCCCATTCTCTCTATTTAAAGATAAATATTTATATTTTATCCATCGAATCCTTGGCTCGTCATTCAGACATCAGAAGAACTCTGTAACGTTTTCCAGGAACTCCGTAACAGTTATCAAAAGAAAACATGATAGGCTATTAGAAGAACTCCATCCTTCGTGTAACACTTCCTCCCCCTTGAAAAACGGCAAACGTAAACAACTTACTCTAAACTATGTCAGATAGTGAAATGGTAGAGCTGCATATACAGTGAATTACAAGCATAAAAAAATCTAAATATATTTTATGAATTTTCAAATTAAACTTAAATGGATTTGTACACTATTTGACATACTGTGTATTGTATTCACAAAAATAAAGTAAAATAGTTTGAGTTCTATGGAAACAAATCACCATTTGTTCTTTTTGCAACATCTGGTGGTCAAAATCTTTTATCAAGCCGCAGCAACTTACCGAAAAACCTGAAATTTTCAGAAGCGTTCATCTGTCATTTTGTAGCATCTAGGAATTATTACAGTATTTCGTATTATCCGGATAACAAGGGTGATACATAGGTCTTGACAAACAGTGCAGACTTCGTTGAACACCGCAACGCAAAACGGATCATGTGATCAGGGTCTCCACTGCTACCTAAAGGGAATTTCAGTCACAGAAATGAAAACAAAACAAAACAAGATTATACCAAATACCATGGTTCGGGGTAATGTCTTATTTAGACATATTACGAGGATTAATATAAGTTGTAGATCTTGCTTCTTAAATAAATTAAATTATGAATTAACACTTAATATAAATTTCTAGTCTATTACTAGTAACCATTATGGGCTGAACATTTTTTCAAGTGTTACTTGATCCCATAATCTGAAGGTCGATTGATAATAATCCAGGCTGATTTTCACTCTGACAGAAGTCGTACTAGTTCATCTCTAACAAAGATACCAAACTGTCTGTCCTCAGTATGGTGATCAAACACATCTATACATGTATTATATTCTTCATAAAAATCATTTATTTCATCTCTATTGAAAATGCAAACATTATGTAAGATACACGCAGCGACAATGTAATCAGCTAACAGCACTCAATCGCATACATAAAACATATTGTCCACTAATTCAACACCATTTCTGATATGTGTTTCGTCTGATCAGCTGTTTATTTTGGAAAATGAAGTCATTATGTATCAAAAGTAGCAACACTCTTTTTTATTGTTACAGCTCAGAAGGTTTTAAACTGTTAGCATATAGGGAACGTTCTCCATCAACTCAAAACAACTAGTTGTTCCAAAAAGCAGAACTGTGAGGTACGATGATCGTAGTTTTTCATCACTGCACCGAAGTTATGGAATGCTCTTCCGGCTACCATTACTAGAGACGCTAAAAGCTTGGATGCTTTCAAACGATCATTGAAAACACACTTTTTCTGTAAGGTCTATTGAAACTCACTTTGCACTGAAAAACAGGCTTTGCTATGCAAATTATTTCCTATTATTTATTGTTCTTTAAAATATCTAGTACAGTTAAAATGTAGAGTAAAACCTGAATATCTTTTATTGTCGATATATTTTTTGTGTTGTATTGTATGTCCATATCATTCTGTGATATGTAGTTTGTACAGCGCTTTTGAACGTTTATTTTATAGGTGAAAAGAGCGCTATAAAAATCTGGTAAATAATAATAATAATAATAATAATAATAATAATTATAATAATAATTTTCAATTACTCAATAAATCGTCCGGACTACAGTTGTTACTCGTGTCACTCAGGTGAACTCGGGTGATTTAGTCAGAGTTACACGAGTTTGTATGCCGAATGCGCCCATTGGTAGTATGAAGTACACTTATGCACGGGTATCACGAGATTAGCTCGCTATAATCCTGTGTACATTATACGGGGCATTCTAACCGTTAATCTGATTGAGGATACAATTTTCATACAATTCCGAACGGTAAGAGTTTTATCAATACAAATTATTTGTCTTTCGTTTGCTTTATCTTTGCAAAGTGTAAGAATACAAAGGGCCATATTCATTGTCGTCACATCGTAGCGAAATAAACATATGAAAAAGCTATGACCAAATAAAATATTATTTGAAAGAAGAAATTCAAGTGCATTTGTAGAAATGTTTGTTTATTCCCGTCGATAATGTAAACAAGCGCCGTAAACAAGGCTGTAAAACTCCACTTTCGGTTCCCGGTGTTGGAGCGTTTTATTCTAGTTACTAGATCTCACACCCTATAAACGACTGTATCTCCCTCTTCCTCTTGCGAGTGATCAAAACAATAAAATGACAGGTAAAAATTGAAAACATTTTAAAGTGACTGATTTGCTTAGAATGTATATATATATTTACATTTTATTGGAAGCTAAGCATGATTTGTTTCTGTATATAATGTGTTAGTCTGATGAAAGGTAAAATTATAGCAAAAAAAAAAAACTCGATTGATCACTGATTTTCTCCAGGAATTGTACATTGTCGGCGTCAAAAGTACTTTTTTTCCTGCTTGAAGAATAACCTACATGTAAATTCCACTCTTTCATGGATAAAGAAACAATACTAGTTTAGTAAAATAAAATAAAATCATTGATAAATTTTCCAGTTTGTTTATAACCGTAAATGAAAGAAGATTCGGTGTTACTTCCTGACTGTATGCACGCTTGCTTAATTACTGTACAAGTGCTTACGAGTATGGTAAAAAGACTGTATGCCTGTTTGTGAGTGACTTCATTATATAATTTTGGCGTTTCCTACGCTCATGTAGTATTTCTTCATATTTAGAACCCACAAATAATGTTTGAAGGAGAGTGGAATAAAGCAGTCACCATGCGGTCTGTCTGTTCGTTCTGTTTGTATATGTGTCCTCATATATTTGGTCGTGCAGTTACTTCAATGCTATTGCACCTACCTCTCTCAAAGTTTACATACAAACATCGACCGTATGAAGTTAATGTCCATTTATTTTTTTTTCTTCTTTTTAGAGTGACACTTAAAGGTTAAACATTGTCTGGTTTTCGTGTCAGTGCCATAACATCTTTATGCATTAAGTAATTTTGAAATAACTTGGCACAAATGTTCACTATCATGAAACCGTAATACAAGACTATATTTTCTAGAATTTCAAACCATTTAAACCAATATATAATCGCAACAGCAATTAATAAGGTGTGAAAATATGAACAGTAAATGGGGTGATTTGGAGCGAAACGGCGCCAGATAGAATCCACTACTCCTTTGTGGATCGCTTTCTTGACTGCGTCGCACAGTAAACAGCTCTATTTTGACTGTTAACACTGAGAGGTCACACTTTTGGTCCAATCTTAATGAAACTTGGTCAGAATGTTACCCTCAATAGCATCTTGGACGAATTAGATATTGGGTCATCTGGGCTAAAATACTAGGACACCATGTCAAATCAAAGTAAAGGTTATTAACAGTCTAGAGATTACAATTTGGTCCAATCTTAATGTAACTTGATCTGAATATTACCCTAGATAAAATCTTGGACCAGTTCGACATTGGGTCAACTGGGTTCAAAAACTAGGTTACCAGGTCAAATCAAAGAAAACCTTAGTTAACACTCTAGAGGCCACATTTATGAATACACATACAATGGATTAGCATAAGCATCGCATGGGGGTTCGACATTAAAGGACATTATAAATATGACGACTGATCAAAAGAAACAATTTTGTATGCATATGTTTTATTTCATTTAAGCCTTGGAAGGACATAAATCGTCTATTGTACTCGCAAGATGAAATACAGTATCACAGCAATTACGCACTCAGATCAAATATCAAAATTGGCAAGTCGGCATACAGTAAATGTTTTTTCAACGATTAGGTAATGATTAGGTAAAAATTAATTTCATTCAAAAACGCAACAGAAACGAAACATTTTATTTACATAGCTATATACAAAAATTCACTGACCTTACTGTTAAACACATACTTGACCTTTTCGATAAACTGATTGCACCTATATTAAATTATGGAAGTGAAGTTTGGGGGATAAATGACTCTAGAAAAATAGAAAATATACAATTACACTTTTGCAAGAATCTTTTAGGCGTTAAACTACAAACACAGAACAATTTTATATATGGTGAGCTTGGCAGGATGCCACTCAAATATATCAGAATTGTCAGAGTTATAAAATACTGGTTAAAAATAATTAAAAGTGACAATAAAAAGTACATTAAACAAATCTATAATATGATGGTTGAAGACATTGAAAAAAACCCAACTAAGAACAATTTCGGCAAAATCTGTTAAACGCACATGAGAGAATTTAGGATTTTACTATGTCTGGTTATTTCAAGGTGAAGGAAATGAAAATCTTTTTATTTGCGAACTCAAACAAAAACTAAAGGATACGTTTAGTCAAGACTGGAATGCAGAATTAAGTAATTCAACCCGTGCATCGACTTACAAATTGTTTTCAGAATTTAGTTATAAGCTCTATCTAGATACAATAAATATAAAAATGTTTAGATATGCTTTGACAAGGTTAAGAGTTTCCGCACACAGATTAGCAATTGAAACAGGACGATGGCATAAACCTAGAAAAATTGAAAGAAATGAAAGGAAATGCTTATACTGTAATAAATTAGAAGATGAATTTCATTTCTTATTAGAATGCACACTTTTTACGGAGCTTAGAATTCAGTATATACATAAATATTATTGGAAAAGACCTAATATTCCAAAATTTGTTGAATTGTTGTCATCAGAAAGTCCGACAATAGTAAAAAAATTATCAATATATACCTTTAAAGCGTTTGAGAAAAGAAATGCAATATTTTACTAATCACTTTTCTCCGTTTGTACCAGTTTTACACTGCATATTTAAACTAAAGCTCATCTTATACTTAAAATAATGACTTCCTGTTACTCTTGGCCATTATCTATTTTATCCCCAAAAATTTGATTAACCATCTCATTCATAATTATATATTACTTAATACTGTCAATAGACCCAGTACATAAACGGACACCCAAATACCGGAATGGAGCTCACAAATCTTTAATAATTATCACATCAGCCCATGCTGCTGACAACCAGCATAAAGTGAGAATAAGTACATAAAATGTGTTATAGATATGTTTACCATGACTGACAATCTGTGCAGGACAAATAGCTTATTTTCACAAATTTAAATCCTATTTAACATAAACACGGAAGTAACTTCGCACATTTTATCGTAAATTAGTCAAATGTCGTAAAGTAGGACATTCTATATAATTGAATACGTATACCATAAGTAGTAAGCGTTGTCGTCATTATTATCATTATTAGCTAGATGTCAATTTAAACCACTGGTGTTTTTCATGCACTGATACTATATTTGCACTCTAATATTTACATGATATCAATTTATACCACTGATGTTTTTCATGTATGTATATTAGGTTTGCATTTATTTACATGACGTCAATGTACATGTATATCACTGATGTTCTCATGTATTTATATTATGTTTGCATTTATCTACATGTTGTAAACTCATGGGCATATTGCCTTCTGTTTGAATAAACTATCATATCATATATTTATGGAGTATGCATACTTATTACAGAAAACATCATGGATAATTGGATTACAAATCAATTTGGCGTGAGATTCATCAGTTTCGTGACTTGTTCGAGTGAATTTTCATGCAATGAGTGTTATCAGTCAACATTTTTTAAACATTACCCGTCAGTTTCATCTGTTTTATCACCACATACACAAATTTATGTAGATTTATCGTTTAACTTAAAAACACATACAGTGTAAAGCCAAATATTGAATTTGAAGACCATTCTTACCTTTTGCGCGTCTATTTATAGTTTTGATCACTCGCAAGAGGAAGAGGGGGGATACAGTCGTTTATAGGGTGTGGATCTGACTCGACTAAATTCCATCCGGGGAATAAACGCCCAAGGCCGCCCTCGAAAAACATATTCATAAATCCCACTCAATCTTAACTTTTGGTATTGGTTTTATTGTACACAGTTAATTTAGCGGAGTATAACAGTTTACATGGCAATAAAATCCTGACACGGTTATTTATGTAGTTGGAAGTTGTCATCTTACCAGTTCTAGGAAAGTGGTATATTTACAGATTATCTGTAAATATACGGATAATCTATAAATTTACAGATTTTTCGATCTATAAATTTACAGATTGTGTGTATGAAAACTTATGAAATTGCATTTGTTCTCAAAACCGCAGCTTGAAATAAATTGGTTTATTTACAGTATGCATAAATTAAGGTCGTTTGTGAGTTTCAGCCATTTTTTGTTAACTTTGAGTGTTTAGCATTTTCAGAAAAATCAAAGTAAACAGAAATGACTGGAAGTTACAATTGGCTTTAATTGTGTAGCGGTTCTCGTATCGGGTGGCCTCGGTAGTTCAACTGGTAAAGCGCTGGCACGGTAAGCCGAAGGGCCGAGGTTCGAATCCCGTCGAGGCTGCACATTTTTCCTGAGACTGTTACATTTGGGGGCTCGTCCGGGATGCCCACCCTTGGAGCCCATGCAGGGCTGGGGTGTGCATCTGAATTCGGTTAACAGTCTGCGGCAAACATTGGCCAGAAGTACCTATGTCCCAGAATAAGAGGGAAGGTGTGTAGCGGTTCTCCTATCGGATGGCTTCAGTAGCTCAATTGGTAGTGCGTTGGCACGGTAAGCCAAAGTCCGAGGTTTGAATCCCGGTCGAGGCTGCATATTTTTCCTGAGACTGTTACAATTTCTGCATACCATAAGTAAATAAATTAATTTCAAGCTGTTATTTTGAGTCTAAATATAATTTTATCAGTTTTCAAACACTTGATCTGTAAATTTATAGACTAAAAAATCTGTAAATTTATAGATTATCTGTAAATATACCACTTTCCTAGACCTGTTTATTGCTTGTCTCTATGTTTGTCAGTCCGCCTGTCCATTTGTTTTATAATACGTCTTTCATTCTGGCCATCCTTCTGTCCGCCAGTCAGGTACTGGTTCATGAATAACAACAACTAGAAGAACAATGCTTTTATTTTCATATATATATTATAATATTTCCAATACAGCAGAAAAATAAAATGAAGCAAACATTATGACAAAATTAATAATTTAGATTATAAAGTTAGTAGAATGAACATAATTATTGTAGAAATTGTGGAAGATATCAATGTAATTTATTAAGGTATTAGGCCCCTAATAGTTATGTTTAAAAAATTGCATTTGCTTGGTATATTCTTACAGTTGACCATGCTTCGCACTTTGTTGCAAATTTTTAAAAACTTTTACCGTGCCGTTTTTTATAAATTGTGTGTTATTTATGCAGACGGCAATCAAAAGATCTTACCATAGTTCAAATACGTCTTAATTTGGCAACAAACACAAATTATGCCAAGGCAAATGATAATAACAATGATGATGATGATGAAAATAAAGCCTTTATTTAAGGAAGAAAAAATCATTTCACAAAGTCAATCTTCGATGAGGCCCTCATATGACTAAACTATATACATTTAAATACTTATATACATCCATGACTGCTGAATAAAAAGAGTCAAAGGTCAGACATGTAGTTGTAGGAAATATTTAAACACTATAGTATTAAATTAGACTTATTATTTGCTACGCTTTATATATAATGACTTGAATTGGCAAACAGAAGAAGATGCATTTAATGTAATTTGGTAGAACATTTCAAATAGTGGTGCCGGAATATTTATATACATTAAGCTTTAATACATAACTACATTCATAGTAAAATGTCATGTAATAACAGCTAATTTTTTCAAAAAAAAAAAAAAATAAAAATAAAGGACAGCCATTTTCACATTTATACTGGCGTTTGTCTTTATATGTCTACAGTAATGCATTGTACTGATCATACACATAAACTTACGTTAATTATAACTCTACAAAACACATTTTGTTTTAGGGGGTATATAGGAATTGGATTTAAATAATTTTTGGTACACAGGTGTAACATTATGATAATACATGTCAAGTTCCACTTTAAGGCTTAAGGTCATAATGACCTGGAACGGTTAAACGGTTTCTGGATGACAACTTCATAACGCTTCGGTTAAGGTTCATTAACTTTTGTACACAGGTGTAACATCTTTAAATACAGGTTAAGTTTGAATTTATGGTCACAATGACCCGGAATAGTTTTCTGGATGATAGCTTGAGAATGCCTTGGCCTATGATCATGAATGTTGATAGGATGGTTGGTCATGACCAGCAGATGACCCTTATTGATATTGATGTCAGTAGGTCAAAAGACAAATTCAAAATGACCAGGAACAGTGAAAAAAATTAAGACAATAACTTGCGAACGCTTGAGCCTAGGATAACGAAAGTCAATTTAAAGGTTGGTAATGACCAGCAAATGACACATCGATTTTGAGGTCAGTAGGTTTAAGGTCAAGGTCACAGTGACCCAGAAGAATGTAACCGTTTCCAAACGATAAACTGAGAACGCCCGAGCCTAGGATCACGAAACTTTGGGATCGTGGAATCCATTCAAGACATGTGTAATAGAATACCGCTTAAGCCGTGTAACGTTTTAAACTGACCCCCATAGAATAATGACCCCTAGTTATAATATTATGCCCCATGGTCATTATTTTATATTGAACAGTGACTCTCCGGTCATAATATTATCACCGGGGGGTCTAAAATATTATGACTACCCCACACGTAGAAAAATGATCCTCACATAGAATTGTGACCCCCTATCGAATAACGACCCCCTAACCCAAACCCATCTAAGTTACACTTACAACATAATTATCCACCGCCAATAGGCATCGGAGGAGAATATGGTAATGGCACCCGTCCGTGCGTGCGTACGTGCAACATATTTTGTGGCAGCAACTCCTCATTCGTTATTGGACGGAATTATTTCAAACTTTCAGGGATTACTACTACCGATAATTTGGATTTGCTCCACCTGTTCTTGAGTAATGGCCATTTGTTACATTTTTCTTATATATACCTGCTTACAGTTAGTCTCTGGTCATATGTTGTCTCTGCTCACAGTTTGCCTCTGGTCATAAGCTGTCTCTGTTCATAGTTGGTCTCTGGTCATTTACTGCCTCATCTCACAGTTCGTTATGGCCATATGCTGTCTCTGCACACAGTTGGTCTCTGGTCATATCCTGTCTCAGCTCACTGATGGTCTCTGGTCATAATCTGTCTCAGCTCACAGTTGGTCTCTGGTCATATCCTGTCTCAGCTCACTGATGGTCTCTGGTCATAATCTGTCTTAGCTCACAGTTGGTTTCGGTCATATTTTTGTGCCCCCATGAGTGGTTGGGGAATATAGATTTGCTCTTGTCCGTGCATCCGTCCGTGCGTCCGTCATCCCGTCCGTGTGTACGTGCGTCCGTCCGAAGTTCGTGACAGGCCTAGCTCAAAAAGTATTTGATATAAATTAATGAAAACTAGTATAAGTCTTTATCATGATATGAACTTGCACACCTTCTATTTTTCGTCTGGCTCCGTCCCCTCCTTTTAGAGTTATGACCCCTGAAATAGTCAAAATGCACATTTTCACCTTGTGACACGCCTAGCTCAAAAAGTGTTTGACATAGATTCATGAAACCTTGCATGAGTCTTAATCATGATATGAACTTTCTCACCTACTATTTTTCATCTGAGACTGTCCCTATTTCTAGAGTAATGGCCCCTGAAATAGTCAAAAATGCACATTTTACCTTGTGTCACGCCTAGCTAAAAAATTATTTGATATAAATTGATGAAACTTTGCACGAGTCTTTTTCATGGTATGAGCTTGTGCACCTTTTATTTTTTGTCTGGCTCCGCCGCCTATTTTTAGAGTTATGGCCCCTGAAATAGTAAAAAATACACATTTTCACCTTGTGACACGCCTAGCTCAAAAAGTATTTGATACAGATTCATGAAACCTTGCATGAGTCTTAATCATGATATGAACTTGAGCACCTACTTCTTTTCATCGGGGTCCGCCTCCGCCTTCCATTTCTAGAGTTATGGCCCCTGAAATAGTAAAACATGCACGTTTTCAACTTGTGACACGCCTAGCTCTAAAAGTATTTGACATAAATTGATGAAACCTTGCATGAATCTTTATCATGATATGTTCTTGCGCGTATTTTTTCTTCTGGGCCGCTCCTATTTCCAGAGTTATGGCCCCTGAAATAGTAAAAAATGCACATTTTCACCTAATTATGTGCCTCACTCAAAACGTATTTAATGTAAATTCATGAAACCTTGCTTGAGTCTTTATCATAATATGACCTTGCACACTTGGCATTCGTCTTGAGAACTTTAGCGTTTATTACAGAGTTATGGTGCTTAAAATAGCCAAAATAGTTGATTTTTTTTTTGTGATGCTCATAGCTCAAAAAGTATATGGTATAGAATAATGAATCCATTTCATAATGTTTTTGTGGCTATACCCCATTAAGACTGCAAACAATTGAATGATTTCCCCTTATTTGTGACAAATGTACCAGTGGGGGGCACACCCTGTGTCCTATAGACACATTCTAGTTTATCTTTGCTCGCATTTAGTCTCTGGTCAGATGTTGTCTCTGCTCACATTTGTTCTCTGGTCATATGCTGTCTCTGCTCACAGTTGGTCTAATGTCATATTCTGTCTCTGCTTGCATGTGGTCTCTGGTCATATACTTTCTCTTCTCATAGTTGGTCTCTGGTCATATGCTGTCTCGTCTCATAGTTGGTCTCTGGTTATATGCTGTGTCTGCTCACAGTTAGTCTCTGGTCATATGCTGTCTCAGCTCACAGTTGGTTTCGGTCATATTTTTGTGCTCCCCATGAGTGGTGGGGGCATATAGATTTGCCCTTGTCCGTGCATCCGTCCGTCTGTGCGTCCGTGCGTCCGTCCGAGGTTCGTGACGCGCCTAGCTAAAAAAGTATTTGATATAAATAGATGAAACCTTGCAGGAGTCTTTATCATGATATGAACTTGCGCACCTTCTATGTTTTGTCTGGCTCCAACCGCTTATTTCAGAGTTATGGCCCCTGAAATAGTCAAAAATGCACATTTTCACCTTGTGACACGCCTAGCTCAAAATGTATTTGATATAAATTGATGAAACCTTGCATGAGTCTTTATCATGATATTAACTTGCGCACCTTCTATTTTTTGTCTGCACCCCCCCTCTATTTTTAGAGTTATGGCCCCTGAAATAGTCAAAAATGCACATTTTCACATTGTGACAGGCCTAGCTCATAAAGTATTTGATAAAGATTCATGAAACCTTGCATGAGTCTTTATCATAATATGAGCTTGTGCACCTTTTATTTTTCATCTGGCTCCGCCCCATATTTTTAGAGTTATGGTCCCTGAAATTGTCAAAAATGCACATTTTCACCTTGTGACACGCCTAGCTCAAAACGTATTTGATATAAATTGATGAAACTTTGCATGGGTATTTATGATGATATGAACTTAGGCACCTACTATTTTTCATTTGGCTCTGTCCCCTATTTTTGGAGTTATGGCCCCTGAAATAGTCAAAAATGTACATTTTCACATTGTGACACGCCTAGCTTAAAATGTATTTGATACAGATGCATGAAACCTTGCATGAGTCTTAATCATGATATGAACTTGCGCATCACCTATTTTTAATATGGGTCCGCCCCCTTTTTCTAGAGTTATGGCCCCTGAAATAGTCAAAAATGCACATTTTCACCTTGCGACACCCCTAGCTAAGAAAGTATTTGATATAAATTGATGAAGCCTTGCATGAGTCTTCATCATGATATGAATTTGCGCACCTACTATTTTTCATCTGAGTCCGTCCCCTATTTAATGTAAATTCACGAAACCTTGCTCGGATCTTTATCATAATATGACCTTGCACATTTGGCCTTCTTCTTGAGAATTTTAGCATTCATTACAGAGTTATGGCCCATGAAATAGCCAAAATAGTGGATTTTGTTTGTTTCTGATGCTTATAGCACAAAAAGTATATGTTATAGAATAATGAATTCTTCTCATATTTTTTTGAAGCTATACCCCATTAAGACTGCAGACATTTGAATTATTTACCTTATTTGTGACAAATGTACCAGTGTGTGTGTGGGGGTGGGGGATGGGCACCCTGTGTCCTACAGACACATTCTAATTTTATCTCTGCCCGCATTTAGTGTCTGGTCAGATGTTGTCTCTGGTAACATTTGGTCTCTGGTCATATGCTGTCTCTGCTCGCTGGGTCATTTTTCTCTACGGAGTCATTTTTCTATATAAAATAATGACCGGGGTTCATTATTCTATGGGAGTCAGTTTACAACGTTACACCTGCGGCGCTAGGGAGCGTCAGAGGTGTTGCACTTTCCATTACCTCTCCTAAACAGGCTTAGTCAAACAAAGTCTGCTGTTATTTTATTTGGTTGCATTCTATGGTTCCATATGAACTTCTTACAGTTTTTATTTATAGGCAAGTTGATAATGACCAGCAGATGACCCCTATTGATTTTGAGATTTGACTTTGACATTGGCTTACCTCTGTGACAAGGCCGTATTGTGGTGGTATAATTCGTCACTTCTGTGACAGCTCTAGTTTTATTAGCTCGTCTGATTTAAAGATAATAAAAAATATTCTACGAGGTATCGTCATCACTTAATCGTGTCGGCGTTGGTTACAATTCTGTTAAGGCCCACCTTTTCTCCGAAAACTCAAGCTATGAAATTGTGCACGCTTGTTTATCATTATTAGTTGACTGTGTAAGTCAAGAATGATAACTCTGAAATGCATTTTGGCAAAATTATGGCTCCTTTTGTACTTAGAAAATCTAAACTATAACAATTTCTTTTAAGTTACATATTGCCCAGCACATGCAGTTTAGTGATGGCACCCGTAGGCGGTGCTCTTGTGTTTACTTAAACTATATGAAGAAACTGTTCATGTTTTAAGACATGGGATTTAGATATTATATATTTCAACAACTTTTGAATTTACCTATGTCTAAAGCCTGTTTTAATCTCTATTAGTATAGGTGAATTTGTCCAGCGTCTACTATTGCCCGTCACCTGTCGTCCAATGCCTTTAGTTTATATCAACATTTCCTCTGAAACAACTGATCAGACTTATAGTAAACTTGATTTGTAGCACTGTGGCAAGGGTCTCTCTCAATTCAATTCAGATCGTTCAACTAGAAGACTTTAAGGGGCTACTAGGGCTATAAACACTCATAAACACTGACCTTCTTCATGAAACTTTCTCTGTAGTATCTTAATGCGGTCCTCTCCCAGGTTTATCTAAATGGTAGCCTTTTGCTCTTTTTAGAGGTCACTTGAGTTAGAATAGAAATTCTTCTTAACTTCCTCTTAAGTTTCCATCAAACTTGGTATGAAACACCACTGTAAGGTACGTACTCTCCTAATATTATTCAACTGGAGACGCTTGGTCTATTGTAGAGACCACTAGAGCTAAAATAAAGATATGCATTGGTATGAAACATCATTATAAGGTCGTTTCCAAATTTTATTCCAATGGATGGAATTCAGCGACATATCATACTTACCATGAAGATAGAACATCAGCATGTGTTGATATATATAATTTCAGAATATCGCAAGAGGGTTTTTAAGATACTGTAGAATCTGGTAAATAAGCGCATATTCGAATATAAGCGCATATCAAAACTAAGCGCATACGGCCTTACTGTTATTCCGTATGGGATAATAAGCGCATGTAATGCCTTTACGATAATTTTGTCTCGAAAGTAGGCGCATATCCGATTACTGGTAAACAAACAACAGATACAGCAAAAAGAAGTAATTTACGGTATTATACCGTGATGACTGTTTGTAATAAATACAGATGACAAATGTTTTTACCTTATGAATAGCCGAAGGATGTTAAAATATTTTAACGTCTATTTAACAAATAATCAAGGCCTTCGAGTTGTTTATCGTCTGATTTACCACGGTTCAGAGTTCAGATGCGTAGGAATTGAACCACGAGGGCGTTAGCCCGAGTGGTTAAATACTGAAGCATCTGAACGACGAGCCGTGGTGAATTAGACGATAAATCACAAAAGGCCTTGATTGTTTTCATTCTGACATGCTCATTGATATATTTTAATAAATATTATACTGGACTTCATTTACGCGAGGTGTAATGTATCGGACGTCAGGCGGCAATTTGACGTCATAATTGACGTCATAATGCTCTCTTACCGGTCCGCGCGTCAACCGTTGTTTATCATAGGATATACAGAGCATGATTTTCTTCTTTGTTTAACTAGAAATCAAATCGAGCCATGTTAGAATTAACAAATAATCAAGGTCTTCGCGTTGTTTATCGTCTAATTTACCACGGTTCAGAGTTCAAATGCGTAGGAATTGAACCACGAGGGCGTTAGCCCGAGTGGTTAAATACTGAAGCATCTGAACTCTGAACCGTGGTAAATTAGACGATAAATCACAAAAAGGCCTTGATTGTTTTCATTCTGACATGCACGTTGATATATTTCAATAAATATTATGCTGGAATTCATTTACGCGAGGGGGCGGGGTGTATGTTCTCAGTGACTATTTGATAAACGACATTGTGTCTGAAATCATTAGTCCTCCACCTCTGATAATTCATGTGGGGAAGTTGGCAGTTACTTGCGGAGAACAGGTTTGTACTGGTACAGAATCCAGGAACACTGGTTAGGTTAACTGCCCGCCGTTACATGTCTGAAATACTGTTGAAAAAACGGCGTTAAAACCCAAAACAAACAAACAAACATTTACGCGAGGAGTAATGTTTCGGACGTCAGGCGGCTACACGACGTCAAAATTGACGTCATAATGCTCTCTTACCGGTCCATGCGTCCATTGTTGTTTATCGCAGGATATATTGCGTTTGATTTTCTTCTTTGTTTAATTGGAAATCAATTCGAGCCATGTTAGAATGTCTGATAAACCGATAATTGTTTACGATAATCATTCTTTTTGAATATAAAATGTTTTCGTTGTCGTAACAGTTTGTCATTCTTTCGTAAATCTGTGAAAACAATATGGATAAGACGTTACAATGTTATTGTTGAACAATGACTGAATGGTCCGAGAGATTGAACATTATTTGCAAATTATGTATGTTTTGTTTTGTTTTGTTTTATTCATTTTTATTTGTTTACGCTGCGCTGCGTAGTTATGACTGTTTCCAGTCAAACTAATCAATCGTAGGCCCAGCGGGATTTGAATTTTGAGACCCGTTGCCAGATACAGGTCGGTGTCTGGATTGATTCCAAAGAGTTAGATTCATATGATATAATTAAAAGGGGGCCTTAATTCAAGGCCCGGGTGTTAGTTTTGGAACATGTCTGGGTCTTGGCTGGAGTATTTATTGTTATTGTAATTTTTTTTAAATGTTATACCCCCCTAAATTGTGTCTAAAATGCCAAAATAATGAATAGATTATGAGATATATATTAAATTTATTAAATTTTGTCATCCAGGGTAAGAGCCACGATTACCTTTCTTACACTCCTGAAGCGCCTGAGAAAAAGTTAAACTGCCACTGACCATGAACTACATCTATACCCTACTTCTTTATTTTATTAACCATAAACTTTAAAAACTTTAAAACTTTAAAAACTTTAAAAACACATCTAATACAAAATATTTATAGTTCAAACATCGTTTTTATCCAATGACAAGCGAGGGATTTTCAAAAAAGTAACCAACTTATTTTCATATTGTTTCTTAACTGAAGAATCTGATCCACTTAATCATGAAGTAGTTCAAAATTAATGAGTATTCATTGTTCCGCCTACTATGGATTTCCAACATTCTAGGAGGCGGAGCAATTACCAAAGCAGGGACTGCATACAAGAAATAATGTGTCTATGTAATAAACGGACCAACTAGATAAATGAGCCGTACCATGAAAAACCAACATAGTGGGTTTGCGACCAGCATAGATCCAGGGGGCGGCGGGCCGACCTAGGGGAAATTGACATTTCAAAAATTTTGTTGTCTAAATCCCCACCCCAGAGACAACCTTTTCTGTCTAAATCCCTGCCTAGAGCCTGGTTGGTACATCAAATGTTTGTCAAATTCCCGCCTGTCGGGAATGGGTCGTCTGTCTAAAGTCCCGTGGATGCCCGCCGCTCCCCCGGGCGGGCAAAATATTGACAGGTGCATAAATTGTATTGTTAGATCATTACGAGTTAAACCTGCATATTATATTTCCATTGAATAAGAATATAAAATTGTGTTCCACAAACTACCCAATAAGACTTAGTCGTCTATGTATTTATGATATGAACTAAATTAAAATCTTCCAGCACTGGATCAACCGCTGTTTTGCTAAAGGTGTTGGCACTAAAATGACCTTGTACACGGTGGCGATACCCTGGGTATGCAGGGGTGCAAAATGGCGGCGGAATCTCTCGATTCAGGTAACATTTTTCATTATTACTGTCTTAATACTTAACCAATTTTAACGAAACAAAGACGAGTGCCCGCTCATAAGAATACTACACCCTCGGCTATTAAGCTTGGGCTCCTGAGTTTCGTAGTTTTTGTGAAAAGTGCGACGGTGCATTCTGACGGAAAAAATGCAACTGCTATGTAGGGGGGCATTTTTATGAAAATGACTAAACCAGCTATCCCCGTGTGTTTCGAAAAACGGCTTGTAGGGCGGAACCAGGCTTGACATGTTCCAAAGCTGTTGTAGAACTTTAGCAAGTGAAATCGCCAGTTTTCGGCAATTCCTGGCGATTGAAAGGAAATGCTATGTGGGGGAGGTGTTTTCATTATGTCATGTGGGGGTGCTTTTGACATGTGGGGTGACTTAACTGGCTGCTAGAGACACGCAATAATACGGACAAATAAAGCCAGCGAAAAATACTTTTAACTGTTAAATGCATATTATATGTCAATATATATTGTGATGATGTCCGTCCGTTCGTCCTTGCATGTTTCTTCTATGCATCGTTGGTGCTAGAAACTTGAAACTTGATCACGATACGGCTATAGCCTTTTGAGGGTGCATTTTCATACGACACCTAGATATAAAGCTATAGGTGTCATAGGGGGCATGGATCTATTATACTAAATTTGGCCATAACTTGTTCTAAATTAGTACTTGACCGATTTGGCTAATAATCCAATAACAACCTTGTTGACAAGTCGTTCAATTATATTCTCATGATAACTTTGTTAATACTTTAGCAATTTAAACGAAATAAGGACGAGTGCCCGCTCATAAGAAAACTACAGCCTCGAATTTTGCACCCCTGCATACCCAAGGTATCGCCGCCGTCGACATGGCTGAGGTTGTCTGCATTGATTTTGTTTCTCTTACGATTGGAATAAAGGCACTTTACCAGTTCAAGTCTACCTGAAACGCTTTCCCGCAGCAATAGAAGTTTCCCTGATTTGCGTGAATAGCAAGATGGCGGGACAAACTGTATTTTCGCGAAAATGTTTTCCCGCATTCCTGGCACACGTGTCGGGTCATACCTGAAACAGAATTGCATTCATTTGGAAATGTGAAGTGATTACAAATATAAATTTTGCACCCCTGCATACCCAAGGTATCGCCACCGTGGACATGGCTGAGGTTGTCTGCATTGATTTTGTTTCTCTTACGATTGGGATAAAGGCACTTTACCAGTTCAAGTCTTTAAAACTGAATTTACCTGAAACGCTTTCCCGCAGCAATAGAAGTTTCCCTGATTTGCGTGAATAACAAGATGGCGGGTCAAACTGTATTTTCGCGAAAATGTTTTCCCGCATTCCTGGTACACGTGTCGGGTCATACCTGAAACAGAATTGCATTCATTTGGAAATGTGAAGTGATTACAAATTTTTAATATTATAGTATTGAGTATGTAACATTACAATAAATGACTTACTATTGGTAATTTTGTAGTTTTATTGACCTGCCTAAAAGTAATATGTGTTTTCGTCCGCTGCCACAATGTGTTTAAAGGAAGACTACAATAAATCACTAGAATTTGTCAAATGATACCATCGCGTATCTATACGCCGCTTTTTGTCGCATGGATTGTTCAGTTTACATTACAGCCAAGTTGGTTATAAAATCTGACAATGGTTATTGAGAATTTAATTATTTCCGATTTATAAACGCAAAGATCAAATTGAAATGAAGGACATTGTCACACTTAAATACATCAAAGTGAACACCTTGTCACAATAATTGGCATTTGTGAATATGAGTCAAATGTGTGAAGTAATAAAAACATTACAGCAAACTAACTGTTTTTAGCGTTTAAACAGTAGATGTCAAATATCAGATGGACATCAAAATGACTATGTTCCGACTTTTAAAAGTAAAGGTGAAAAGTCAAATAAAGGTAAAGGTCAAATATAAAAGAATATAATTGAACGTCTTGTCAAAAAGGTTGTTATTTGATTATTAGCCAAATCGGTCAAATACTAATTTAGAACAAGTTATGGCCAAATTTAATATAATAGATCCAGGCCCCCTATGGCACCTATAGCTTTATATCTAGGTGTCGTATGAAAATGCACCCTCAAAAGGCTATAGCCGTATCGTGATCAAGTTTCAAGTTTCTAGCACCAACGATGCATAGAAGAAACATGCAAGGACGAACGGACGGACATCATCACAATATATATTGACATATAATATGCATTTAACAGTTAAAAGTATTTTTCGCTGGCTTTATTTGTCCGTATTATTGCGTGTCTCTAGCAGCCAGTTAAGTCACCCCCACATGTCAAAAGCACCCCCACATGACATAATGAAAACACATCCCCCACATAGCATTTCCTTTCAATCGCCAGGAATTGCCGAAAACTGGCGATTTCACTTGCTAAAGTTCTACAACAGCTTTGGAACATGTCAAGCCTGGTTCCGCCCTACAAGCCGTTTTTCGAAACACACGGGGATAGCTGGTTTAGTCATTTTCATAAAAATGCCCCCCTACATAGCAGTTGCATTTTTTCCGTCAGAATGCACCGTCGCACTTTTCACAAAAACTACGAAACTCAGGAGCCCAAGCTTAATAGCCGAGGGTGTAGTATTCTTATGAGCGGGCACTCGTCTTTGTTTCGTTAAAATTGGTTAAGTATTAAGACAGTAATAATGAAAAATGTTACCTGAATCGAGAGATTCCGCCGCCATTTTGCACCCCTGCATACCCAGGGTATCGCCACCGTGATATCGATAAATATGCTTATTCTATATACTCGTAAACATTCAATGTTCTTTACCGATACCGTTTAACTCTATGTTTTTAAATTGCTGTCATTTTGTCATTTTTTTAATGTTTTTCAGATCTGTTTTTGCACTTTATAGCCCAAAGTCTAAATTTATTGATTATATCGGCATTATTTACTTTACTTATTGTATAGAAAAGATATTTACGATCGCGCTGTATGAAATTATGCGGTTGGTTTTAACAAAATTCGTCCGTTTCTATGTGATTTTGCTTATTTTAATTATATTATCTTACTAAAAATGCTCTAGTATTATAGATATATATGTTCTTTAGCGATTCTGAAAATTTGAAGATAAACTATGTATTAATAAATGTTTTACACGCGAATACTGTGTACCCGACGTGTAAATTACGCGTAAGAATTTTTACTTAAAATTTACCTGTTTACCTGTTGTTTGTTTACCATTGTCTGTTTCCGTCGATCCGTTTACTGGTCATCATTACTACTGGATTTTCCTATGGTGACGTCTTTCTAGTATATGTTTTCTCGGACTGGGTCTTGCTTATGCCACCATAGGTCCCTACCACATATATGCATTGCTGGCCATTACTTTAGTTTAATTTAGTTTAATAGATTTATTTGATATTTTATTGTTTCTGCTATAATGATTTTATTACAGTTATTATAAAATTTGTATAAAAAAGTTAAAATTGAATAAAATGTGGTTAAAAAAGCTAGCTAAAATTTGATAAAATCAGAGTCGGCCTTTGCCGAAAGACGAAAACACAAAGACTCTTATTTCTAATTTTTATTTTGCTTAAAGTTTTTAATAAAATTTAGTTATAAAAATATATTTAAAACTAATTTAGTAAAAACTGGTGACCATCCTTGCCGAGATGTAAAGTAATTGCAAGGATATATCTCCTAGTTTTAAAATCATTGTCTAAAATTAGCCTAGCTATGGCTTAAAACCACGTATATGTTTAAAATCAAAATAATTTAAAAGATACTGGTTGGTAAAAAGTATTCGGCCTTTAGAACAATTAAAAATAACATATGTATATACACATTTGACTAATTTAAATTTAAATTAATATAATAGAAATTATAATAATAAAAACTCTTTCAGGCTTATATCAACTGATATGCTCCATAAACAGTCGGCTCCTGTTACTATGTTATTTTCAAATTTATTTCTTGCTATTCATAGTTGTGGCCCGACCCTAGCAACTTTAATAGATGGCGCCTTTCACCCTGAGGATATATCGCTTGTATTGACCGCACCAGTGCCGTTAAGCCTTAAATGGTACCCCCAGACGAGGTGCATATACTAGCTCTACCCCCCTGATTATTGACGCCATCTCTTTTGAAAGAAGTTTAGGATTTTAATATGTTTATTCACGTTTCCCCTGAGATTAAATTATCTCTATTGACCGCACCTGTGCTGTTAAGCCTTACATGGTACCCCGAGACGGGATGCATATAGAGATTCAAACCCCCTGGTACTTTGTGATATTAAATTAAAGCCAAAGTTATAAAATTAGTTGTCTGGTCGGGCCTCTCCTATGTAATGTTTATGTTTTGTTTATATTCTGTTCAAGTAACCTATTTTGGTGATGAAATGTATGAGGAGGCTGTAGACCTGCTGCTCGACTTCCTTTGGAGGGAAGGGGAGTGTTTTTCTGTCAATACAGACCAACACGAGTTTCAGGAATCCACATTCAAGTTCCAATCTGTGTTCTGCATTTCGTGTACACTCTTTGTGTATGTCAAAGAATACGTGGTTGAATGTTTCGTATTCTGGACAGTGTGGGCATAGATGTTTATCTGAGTAGTTCTCCCAGCCCAGACCGTTCCGCCCCTGCCTTAATCTGGCAATGATCTTGTCATGGCCGGTGTTTGTGCTATAAATTTGCATTTTAGTGGGTATATGTTCTGAGAGGGCGCAGCGCATTGTGTCTTGTTGTAGCCATCTCTGTCTAAAAAACTCCCTTGATTTGGCCTTTATTATGCTATTAACCTCAGATACTGCTAATTTGACCTCTTTAGGGGTTCCATTTTCGGACCCTTGTTTTGCTAATTGATCGACCCTTTCGTTTCCCATAATGCCTACATGACCCGGGACCCATATTAGGGAAACATGTATACCTATGTTATTGAGATGGCTGATTTTATGGATAATGTCAACTATTATTTCAGATCTTGATTGTGTCCTGCCTGTACCTATTGATTGTAGCACAGACAAACTATCTGTAAATATAGCTATGTTACCGGGCCTGTTATTGGGTATCCATTTCAGTGCATATTGGATGGCTATTGCCTCACACGTGAATATGGAGACCCTAGGGTCTAGTTTAAGGGCCGAAGAGCAAATTTCTTTGCCATAGGGGTTAAAGACAACAAAGGCCGGGATTTTTTGCTACCGTCTGTATAAATATGGTGATGTGACCTATAATGCTTCATTATATGCATTTCTGTTATATTTTTGGCCTGGGTGGTATCTTCTGTTTTGTTAATGAAGTATTTAAGGCTTAAGTCGGTGACCATGCAAATTATGTATGACCATTATGCTTTCATTATATATAATACTGTATGCAATAAAAGGATGTAGTTGACTGCGCACGTCCATGACCATGTTTTACTTTCAATTTCTCAACCAAAGAGAGCACTGTGAATTTTCGTAATATGTCAAAATAGGCGCACACGGCTTGTCTATAAGCGCATATCAAATTTAAGCGCATAGTTTCGGCTTAAGTATAAGCGCATATCAAAAATAGGCGCATAAAAGTGTCACTAAAATTATTATAAGCGTATATGCTTATTTTCCAGATTTCACAGTATTTCAGCAAAGATTCATGATGGCGGAATCAGAGATGTCAGTAGGTAAGTGATTTTAGCTTTTCTGTGCACATAGGGCTCATTGGCCTAGTGGACTTTCATCATCTCCCACTATGCCTTAATCCGTCAACATAGCTTCAATCGTTGGAAAAATGCATCCGTTTTTTTTCTCATGCACCTGTGATTTTCAAATGAATTCTAATGTATCAGCCGGCTAATCTCCGAATTTCGTCTGTGCAAAACATGAAAAAAACTTCTTATGATCCAGTGGATAGATCATTACAAAAGTGGGTAGCATTTACATTCGTTCATATTGTAACAAAATGTTGTGTTTAGCCCATTATACGAGTAACCAGAGCTAAACACCGATACAACCGTTAAACCATTTCGCAAGAATTGATTGATTGTTCTTCCAAAAAAAGTTGTTTTCTTCAAATAAATTTGGTTGACTGCAGTTTGGGCCGTTCAAACTTTATAACAACTTCTACAGACCTCTCAGTGGATGTTCTTTGCAAGCACCCTGTCGCATTTATTGAAATGAATTCGATTGACTTTCTTTTTTTATCATATTTCAGAATGAATGTTTTTCACATAAGACAAAATTAATGCAATAAGTGATACAGTATGCCATAACATGTATAAAAGGTCTAAAAACTAAGGTCAATTGTACATCTTTAGGACCTCATGACCCTCTTGTGAAAGGTCAGCCATTTTTTACCTTTAAATGCTATCACTTTGTTCTAAGGGCTATTTGAAAGCTTTCAAGCTAGTTTATGGAAGGTCAGTTGTTCTACCCAAGTTACTCTAAACACAATAACATTTAGTGTATTGTACTTTTTGACTTTAAAACGTTATAAACATTTTCAGGGGGCAAGTGGCACATAGTGTTTCTGTACAAACTATGAAATGCCACTTTAAGTATTATGTATTTAAATGGTATTTGTTTTATAAGTTGTATTTACCGTTACCTTTCCGCATGTTTATTTTAACAGTTAAAATTTTATTTTTTTTTTACCTTCAGTTTACTGTTACAGTTTAATAGTTCATATAAATACATGAAATGTTATAAATATCATGCATTTTGTCCTCCGACCTTTTCAAAAAAAAGAGGCAAAAAAATGTGCTGCGTCCATCTGTCTTTCCATCCGTTCATCTGTCTGTCCGTCAAACTTTGTGTCCAGTCAATACTCCATCCATCTGTTATTCATCAAATAACTTGACACAAATGATTTCCACAGTGAGACGACGTGTCATACGCAAGACTCTGACTTTAGGGTGGTCTAGTGGGTAAGGTGCCGGTCTCTCAGTCAAGGGGCCGTGGATTCTAGCCCAATTTAGGTCACGACCATGACTTGTCATATGACACCAGTACTTTTTGTTCCAGAAAACGGACCGAGAGTGGTTTAAATAAGCTTAAATATTTCATCACAATCGAGCTAAAATAAATAAGTATATTTTAAGACTACAACCCCTAGTTTCAAGGTCAAGGTGGAAGTCAAATGTTTACAGGGTCTCTTTAGTATGTTGTCCCTTTTACTTTAGAGAAGATGTTACATTTGCTTGCAGTATCGTTTGCATAAATATGTTATAAGTAAATCTGTTAAATTTTCTTGCATTTATTTTCAGTAAGGCCATCAAAATGTTTGTTTCCGATATCCCGACCTACCCTTAACTTTAGCCCGACTCTAAATGATTTTATATTCTTGAATAATTTGTTTTCAACTTTTTTAACAAAAAAAATATATGCAAAACTTGCACCTTTTTGCTTTAAACATTGTCAGTGATGTTAGAAATCAATTTACTGATGCTCTAAATACAAAAGACCCGTGGTGACATTTCAACTTCATTATTTCACGATTTCTGCTTTATGATTTCACGATTTCCACTTCATGAATTCACGATTTCCACTTCACAAATTCACGATTTCACGATAAAACTTCACGATTTCACGGTTTTGCGAATTCGCGATTACACGATTTCCACTTCACGAATTCACGATTTCACAATTTCACAATTTCTACTTCATGAATTCACGATTTCACATATTCACGATTTCACCAGAAAACTTCACGATTTTACGATTTCCACTTCACGAATTCACGATTTCACCATTTCACAATTTCCACTTCTTGATTTCCACTTCATGAATTCACGATTTCACGATTTCAACATCACGAATTCACGATTTCACAATTTCCACTTCATGAATTCACGATTTCACCATTAAACTTCACGAATTCACGATTTCTTGATTTCACGAATTCGCGATATCACGAATTCACGATTTTCACTTCAAGAATTCACGATTTCTCGATTTCACGATTTCATAATTATAGTACAATTTCAACTTTTCGCGATTTTATTAGTCACATGACTAATGTATGACGTAAAAAACCACGGGAGATATTCGCTACATGTAAGATGGCGTGTTATATAAATGTACAACCAGGTTTAGGTACTAAAAGAGAAAACTGGCCGAAAATGCCTCAACTGATGAGGAAATAGACTTACAAACAATACTTTTAGAATGCATTATTGCTTAAAATGTGAAATTGTATGCAAACTGAATTGATCAAGAGTACGACCTTACCACGAGGGCCGTTTAAAACGTAAAAAAGCGGCTTAGACGTTACAGGTGTGGAAAGGATATACATACAAAATATAAATTCACTCCATGTAAGCATTCTCTTTTAAATGAACAGAAACCAATGACTATGGACGGAAAGACGGATTCCAACAAGGCTGAATGCTCCGTCGCCATAAACGGCGTGGGCATAATATACATACTAATATATTTTGCAATTGTTTAAAACAGTAAAGCTGCTTGGGCATTTTATTTTGTTCATACATGTTTTAGTGTTGAAAGTACCCAATATTGTGTTGGTACAGGTACCAATATCCCTCCCCAACCTCCAAACAGACGCATGCAGGAGTATAAACTCAGACCATTTATTACGTTTACACTTCATTGAATGGAGAGTAACGGAATGGATTGGCCAAATAGAACAAGTGAAATCAAGAAATCATGAAATCGTGAAGTTTAATGGTGAAATCGTGAAAAAGTGAATTAAAGAGGTGGAAATCGTGAAATCAAGAAATCGTGAAATCAAAAAATTGTAATTTTTTTTTCGTGAAATCGTGAATTCATGAAATCAGGAAATCGTGAAATCAGGAAGCAGAACTCGTGAAATCGTGAATTCATGAAGTGGAAATCGTGAAATCATGAAATCGTGAAATCAAGAAATCGTGAAGTTTTATTTTGAAATCGTGAATTCGTGAGATCGTGAATTCATGAAGTGGAAATCATGAAATCATGAAGCAGAAATCGTGAATTCGTGAATTCATGAAGTGGAAATCGTGAAATCATGAAGCAGAAATAATGAAATCGTGAAGTTTTATTGTAAAATCGTGAATTTGTGAAATCGTGAATTAGTGAAGTGGAAATCGTGAAATCAGGAAGCAGAAATCGTGAATTCGTGAATTCATGAAGTGGAAATCGTGAAATCATGAAACAGAAATCGTGAAATAATGAAGTTGAAATGTCACCACGGGTCTTTCTTATCTAAAGGCTTAACTTCCTGATTTGTATTCGTACTTTTACATAAGAAATAATTTAAGAAAAGTCACACTTAATGAAAATATTTAGAAAGAAAACAAAATACCGGCCTACACTATTTTTTAGCATGTTACCGGAAGTAAACAATATTTTTTTAGGCCTGAGTTGAGTTGAACGGTTAAAATGTTATTTAATTGATACACTTTATTTCAGAATAATCTTATTGGAAAACCGACGTATAACAACCAATTATGTATAAATAGTGTTAAAACACGGTTTGCTAAAATTGTTCCGATTCTAATATGTCTTTTATCGTAAAAATTTAGACAGAACTTATATACTCGGCGTCACTGAAAAGTGACCACCCTAATGACCTTTATGTCTTAAAAATCGCACTGAACTGTGTTAAAAGCATACCACGACTACAATTTTTAGGCAACAGAGATGTCAGATTTGATTAACTCCAGTTGAGGCATGGGCTGCACGTGCAAAATGACTTTTTTCCCGAGAATGTCGACATGTACGAAAATTCTACCGCAAATCATTCGTCGCACTTGAAAGTTAGTCGACAGACTAAAAGGAATACGTTAAAAAATCCAAAATATCCTTGCTAAGAATGCCACGTTTAGGCACGATCAACACCATCAGGCCATTGACATGGCTGACGCGGAACTTTCATGTCGTGGAATTGCACGTCGTTGCTGTTCTCACCTGACAGTCATGAAATGGGTTATACGGCAAATGGTATACAGGACGTCAAGCTCATTTGTTTATACACGTGAGGATAGGGAATGGTAATATGTCTTGCGGAGTAGTACATTAATTAAGGCAGTTGTGCTATGTGACTTTTTGTTTTAAACATACTCAAAACGTAAAGCAGGCGTAATGAGCGGCGGGGATTTGAAACAAAGAAAAACAAGTTGCATCCTTGATAAAATGTTCAAATAATAGCAAAAGCGGATATTCACCCGATGTTCAATCATTGAAAAGGACAAATGCACACTTTTTACGCAAATTAAATTATTTCCGAGCGGAATGACTAAGTAGTATACAAAAACTGTCCCATAGATTAAAACAAAAAACAACAACTAGAATTATCATATAAATTTATTTTACTGTAAAATGAGTGAGAAAAATACGGGGGTCTATGACTTCAATTTCATGGCATTGTCTTAAATATTTCCCTACCCCCATTATCACGCGCAGATTTTGTGCATTGCATCAACATTTCGCAAGGAACTGTTTGTAATTTAGGGAAAAATAAAGTAATCACACAAAATTTACAACAAGATGAATTTAATTTTAAGGGTATCCTAATTTTGTAAGTTATTTTCAGTTTTCTTTCCGATTTTTATTGTCGCACTTGTATACTTTAATATATTGTAGGACCACATTCGTGACAGATCGCATTTTGTAACAGGTATTACAAATTCGGTCACATACTTAACAGGTAATAGAAATCAAGCACATATGTAACAATGTTTGAGACGAATGTGATCGATGCCGATTTTTGATGTGACATCTGATCACATTTGTCACATGTCATTTTCAATCGGAAAGATGAACAAAAAAAGTGCATTTTTACATCTAAAACACATTTGTAACATGTTTTAGCTCACTTGTACGAAGTGAAGAAGTAAGCTTTTGTAATCACCCTTTGAACCCCGCCCGTCGTCCGATCGACCGTACGTTCAGATGTTTCTTGTGAATACGATAGAGACAACAGTTATTATTTGATTTTGATAAAACGTGCACAGAACTATATATATGATATTTTCGGTTCCTTTCGAAAACCAGCCATATCACCTTATTCGTCTTGGAGTTATGGTCTCTGAGATGGCAATAAGTACTGATTTTAGCCTTGTGAACGCGATAGAGACCACAAGTTTTGTTTATTTTGACTAAACTTGCACACAAATTATTGTACTATTTTATTGACCTGTCAAAATGCATATTGATTACATTGTCGGTGCACAGAATTTTTAATCTTCGGTTGATTTTCGGTACAGTTACCTGCAATTAAAATGCTTTATATTTAAAGCGTGTATACGAAGTTTCTATAATCACGATAGCTCCGTGGTCAATGTCAGTAGCATGAACCTCGAACTCTTAAGATGGAATCCGTGCAGTATCTGTATTTTTTTCACAAACACTTTGTACGTGTACATTTTAATCTAATATTTCCTCCATTGTTATTTTACAACTATTTTTTTTAAAGACTCTATAGTTCTCACTCAGTTTTATTAACGTTTCGGCCATAAGGCCTTTATGAAAATGACAAATTCCGAGAATTACTCTACATCATGGCGTCTCATAATATAACAACATTTGAAATACAAAACCGGAACTGACGTAACGTTATTAAACGTCAACGTCAAATCCCGCTAAAAATCGATACACATTTATGATGCACAAGGACTGTCTTCTGGCATAATGAAGTTATGATTAAAAAATAAAAGACTTAATGTGCAGAAACACATCAAGCTAGTGAAGTCCCAATGCTATCATGGGAGATAAAATTATATCCTAACCAATGCGTTGGTAGAACAATGAAAGTTTATATACCATAGATATATGACAAACAAAAAGCTAAAACAATCAAAGATACTCATAAAATTTTGCGCTTAACCATTAGATCATTACTAAAATGACTTAGAGAATCGGAAGAATGCAAAGTTAAGGAAAATAAGACGTTCAAACATAGAAATAATGCATAAGGAATTTAACATCAAAGAGTTTACTTTTAAACGTGTAACAGCTGATGGAAACTGTTTTTTTCAGGTGTATTTCTATAGAAATATTCGGGTCAGAGGAGAAACACCAAGAAGTACGGAAGCGCGTAGTAGAACATATGCGTTTAAGAATATCACGGTATTCATCGTTCATTGATGGAGATCCGGTACGTCATGTAGAAGAACAAAGATTTTCAGATGGTCGTGTATCTTCATGGGCAACTGAGGCAGAAATTTATGCCACTGCTACACTATACCGTGCATGCATACATGTTTTAAAAAAGACGACTCAAATGAAACAGTACTAGAATTTGAACCACAAGAACATTTTTCTGCCAAACGTCATATTTCTATCAGATTAGAAAATGAACATTTTGACTTTCTGAAGTTAAGATCAAATATGAAAAGCAAATATGAATGTGACCATCAAAACCTTAAAAAAGCTGGATAATATTAAAGGTAGTCCGACTGGGTATGACTGGTATAGTATGACTCTTCGGTAGATGAGACCTATGAGGTTAAGAAAGAAAGTATGGTAAACAATAAGGACATTATTGAACAATCTATGGTTGATGATGTTACTAGTGAAATAAAACCAGAAGATATGAAACATGGGGATTCACAACAACAAAAAAGTTCGTAAAACCTGCTATAGATAAGTCCAAAAATAGAGCGTTAAAGTGAGAGAAAATGGTTGTTACAAATCTGTCGTCAAGGATTCTAACGGAAGCAGAGCTGTCCCTCCTTTCAAAAGGCTTATCATTTGTACCAACCAGACATAGAGTAGATATGACAAAAAATCACAGTGACTTGGCTGAATGGGAAAGGAGAATGCGGTTAAAGGAATATTTCCATGACAAGGAAGACACGTATAGTGTAGATCTCGATGAAGAACCGTGGTGTGAGAAGAAAAAAAGTGAATTTACACCAGAACCAGGAAGAGATAAGTATTTAGATGCTTACATAGAAGAAGTAAAAAATGCGATTGTCAATGGCATTTATGACAAATGCACATCGAACCTATCCAAGTCAGAAAGGAAAGCGATAAAAGCACTCCTAAATGACAACAAATTAATTATAAGACCGGCGGACAAGAGGTCAGGTATTGTAATAGTGGATGCAGAAGATTATATAAAAAATTTAGAAAAGGAAGTAAAGGACAATGCTTCTTATATGAAAACTGATGGCGGAGCACAATATAGAGCGCAAAAAGAAGTAAAGAAGATTACCAACAAGATGTGTAGAGATGGTCTTATTTCCAAGAAGTTGAAAGATTATTTAATACAGAAACATCCAGTTACTGGCAAACTGAAGGGAAATCCCAAAATTCAGAAGCATGAGAATTCATACAGAACGATTGTTAGTGGAGTTGGAACTGCAACAGAGCGCATGGCAGAAGTAGCGGAGAAGGAACTTAATGAATATGTTGAAAATAGTCCCAGCTACTTAAAAGATACCGCAGATTTCTTAAACAAACTGAAACTGATTCCCCTACCTATCCTAGAAGGAGTGATTTTGTTTTGTTTTGACGTAGTCAAGTTGTACCCATCTATACCCAGACGAGAGGGTTTAACAGCTTGTGAAGAAGCTCTCCAATGCAGAACTAACCCAAATGTCACAACAGAAGCGGTTATGAAAATGATAAATACGGTACTAACGAACAATGTTTTTTTCATTCAATAATAGCGAGTATGTCCAGAAGGAAGGAGTGGCGATAGGGTCAAAGCTAGGTCGTAATTTTGCTTGTTGCTACATACGCAAATGGGACGAGAAGTTGATGGAGAATGAAAAAGTACCAATGTTTTACAAGCGTTACATTGATGACGGATTTGGACTGTGGCAACATGGACTAGAAGATCTGTTAAAATTCAAAGATTTTGCGAATCAGATACACCCGAACATAAAAGTGGAATTAAGGTGGCATACAACAAGAATAGAATTTCTGGACACGACAGTCAGAATTGAAAAAAATAATGAAATTACAACAGTCTTATATTCGAAATCGACGGACAAACACTTATATTTAAACTGGAAATCAGACCACCCTCAAAACGTAAAAAGGCAATTCCGTATGGATTAGGAGTAAGATTGAAAAGGATTTGCTCGACGGAAGCAGATTACGCCAAACACAGACAGGAACTAAGAGGCCAGCTAAGAAGGAGGGGTTACAGCGGAAAGTTTATTGAAAATCAGCTGGATAGAGTAGACAAGATAGATAGGGCTAAACTATTAACACCACAGAAACTCAAAAAAAAAAAAAGAGAAAATGAAGAGGGTACCTGTAGTAGTGACTTACTCCAGACATCTCCCGAATTTACATAATATTGTACGTAAACATATGAACACTTTATACAAATCAGAACGAATGAAACATATATTCAGTGACACCCCAATTGTGGCTTACCGCAGGGACACGAATATTTCTGACCTTTTGCTACATGGAAAGACAAACAAGGTTATGAAGCAATACCAAACGGGCGATTTGAAACCAAGATGTAACGGAAAGTGCGTGGTATGTGAAATGATAGACAAAGGGAGGCACAATAATGACAAGGCTATAGCGTCACGGATAGAGCGAACTCAAACCTGCCAGGCATGGAACCTGGTATATGGGATAAACTGTATCCAGTGTGATAAAATTGTGTATATTGGTGAAACGTCAAGATCGCTGAAGGAGAGATTGCGAGAACATGAAGCGGACATACGGCTGAAACGTACGAAACCAGTGGCAGAACATTTCAATACGCCTGGTCACAGCATAGGTGATGTCGGGATGTCGGTGTTAGAACACATGAAGGAAAACAGTAGATACTACCGACAGATCAAGGAGCTTGAGTGGATCCATGAGTTGCAGACAGAGGCGCCAAATGGACTTAACACGAAAGCGAAACTTGGGGTTCTTTGGAGAGAATATTAATAAACTCATTCAAATTGTTGCTTAAGTAACATTTAATATCCGGAGGTATTTTGGTTTTAAGTAAGCGTTTTTGTATTAATTTTGGTTGTTTGTCGTTGCGACCCATTAATATGTTCTCAATATGTATTTCTTTCATATATTATGTCCTTTTGTCTGCCTTTAACGTACATTTGTGTGAGTTTCGAATATATACTTGTCATATTTTACTGGTTCCGTTACTTATATAGATTTTTTATTTTTTTATTGTTTTTTTCTGTAATTACTTCCCTTTATACGTAAAATTTGCCTATTTTTTATAGTTTCTATTTTGTTTGATGATAAACTATTCGTTTTTAAATTTATTTTTGTTCATTTTAGTAATGATCTAATGGTTAAGCGCAAAATTTTATGAGTATCTTTGTTTGTTTTAGCTTTTTGTTTGTCATATATCTATGGTATATAAACTTTCATTGTTCTACCAACGCATTTCCAAACCGAAATAACTACAGTATTGCAAATAATAAAGGGTGGGGGTGCATAAAAAACACAAAAATATATATAAGGGTTGAAAGTTGGGCTTTCATTTAAGACTCGACTCGAATTCTTAAATTAACGCGCACTTGCGCGCACCTGCTTTTCCAGCGACCAATGAAAATCGAACGTCAAGTAAAGTATTCAAAGTAGGTCATTATGGTCGCCAAACATCTATTACCGAACAGAGAATAAATTGTTTCTGGATTATTTATGTAAAACCATAGCAATAATAATATATAATAAGGAATGGTCAGTATGCATCAAACTGAAGGACAGGTCTAATACAAACTGCCAACAGTCTACTATCTATCACACACCTCAACCCCACAAGAAGATCCCTACCTATCCCCCCTATGAGCCGGACGTTTGATGCATACCATGGATAATATGAGGTATGGACTCCGAAAGCCCGAACAGCTTACCCCTCAAATAATGGCAGTACGATAACCGACCTAGCCGAATATTATCCGACCAAACCTTACTTTTTTCCTAAAGAAACCTCAAAACTATGTAATACCTTACATTTTTGTTTATTTCTAAGACCATATAAACAATAATAGCCTAAATCGGGTATAAAGACATAAAATTTTTCACACCCGAGATATCATAAAAATGAATATAAAGAAGAAAAAAGGGTATCAGTTTAGCTGAATTAGCTTTAAGAATCACTATTTAGTAAGTGATCCCAATTTACTATCCGTTTTTCGGCTTAAGCTAAAAGCACTAAACAATAGGATCATACGATACTAAGTATTATTGGGATTCTCTTTTCTTTGCTTAATTATGTAAATATTAATAATTGGAAGTAAAGATAATATTGTAGGCATGATAAAATATGCATCCAAATACCTTTAATATAATTTTAAGGCCAAATTTTGCACCCATATGGCAACATGTAAATCAGAAACAAAGTCTTTGTGTTTTCGGTTTTCGACAAAGGCTAATTCTGATTATACCAATTTCATCTGACAAACCTTAATTATATTGTGAATAGGCAACCTTATGTCACAGAAATGTAATTCGAATAATGAACATACGGAAGAAAAGGAGGTATCAGTTTGGCTAAATTAGCCGTAAGAATCACTATTTAGTAAGTGATCCTAGTAGAAAAACACATAGACAATGATTATTTGAATTATCAGTAGAATAAGGCAAAAACCAAAACCAATAGTGACCGACAAAATGATACCCAATTTTAGATACTATCAATCTAATTCCATTGTTTACATTATCGTACCGAAAGCGGCAAATGAAAGGAGCATTCTCATTGGATGAGAGCTCTTGTGTCTTATGTCGTGATTGGTAAATTTACTATCCGATTTTAGGCTCAAGCTCAAAGCACTAGGATACAGTACACAGTAGAATCGTACTGTATAAAGTAATTTTTAAATCCTCTATTGTTAGCTTCAATATTAATAATTAGAAGTAAAGATAACACTGCAGGTATGGTCAAGTATGCATCCAACTGAAGGACAGGTCCCACAAAATAGCCAACAGCCTATTATACCCTTCGCCTATCCAAATTTAAATATGAGCTGGATGTTGGATGCTTACTAAGGATGATACAAAGCAAGGGCCCAAAGGACTAAAGGCATCCCCACCCCCAAATAATGGCAACAACACTCCACCTAGCCTAGTATCATCCGACCAAAAACCTAGTTTTTGTCTGCCAAATCATCAAAACCATTTAATTAGTAATAAAACATGCATTTATTTAATAATATGAAAGGTGCAGAAAGTATTTAAAACATGAAAATGGACCTTTATGATGCCATACAACAAATATTCACTTTTTACTGTGTCTACAAAAGAATGCACCTAACGAAATGAAGAAAATGGCATACCGGTCTGGCATAACCAGACACAGATAATAATAATTAAAGGACTTATTCGATAAGAAAGTCCTCTCACATTGTGGAAAGAAAATATTGATGGAATTGATCAATATACTACAACAAAAAACGCGATCAAAGTACCAAGTTTATTTTATCAGATTGTTTACATTTTCATGCCGAACACGGCAAATAAGAGAAGAGCGCTGATTGGCTTAGAGCTCTTGTCATCTCTGTCGCGATTTGTAGAATTACTATCCGGTTTTTGGCCTTAGCTAAACTCGTTTTCAGAACTCCAAAAGAAAACTGAAAACAGAATAAAAAGATTAAATCAAATATTTATCATAATATAAGTAATACACCAAGTAAGGTCAAGTATGCATCTGGCTGAAAGACAGGTCTGTTAATATGCCACAAAGTCCCAAGCATATCGCCCAGACCAAAAATTCCTAATAAGTAAAGAACCCTGATCTTCTCCTTATGAGCTGGAGGCCAGATGCATATGATGGAAGGTACAATACATAGTTTCAATATGTCTGCAGGGTAACCCGAATAAAGTAAAAATGGCAACAAAACCCAACCATGTGGCGTACCTCCCGACCAGAATACTTGATATAATTAACCTGTCTGACTGCACCGAGTAATTACTATATTTCTTACACTAAAATAAAACAGGTAAAGCAGATGTTCAGTCAGTAGAAGGACAAAACCGAAAAGTGCCACAGTGATACCCTTTCCCCTAACTTTAAAACCCCACTTATGAGCTGGATACTGACTTACATTATAGATGATATGAAACTGGGCTCCCACCGTGCACTGTTTGCTCCCTTTAAGGTACAATGAAAGGCACTCATAACAAATACCCAGTGGAATATCATCTTGCCAAACCTATGTTGTATATAGCTTATTTTAATAACGATTTAATGCAAAGAAGACACACAGTACTGAAACAATAGTAAGAACCAATCAAATTAAGGCAGTAATTTTTTCAGCCACTCAGAAGACAGTAGTAGAATATTTCAGAAATTAGGTCATTGAAAGATATTTAGACCATCTTTGTAACAAAAAGAAGAAAATGCATGTCTGTCACCAAGAAAACCAAACAATGTAGAATAATAGTAAGAGCAAATTAAGAAAGGTAAATACTCTGATATTGCAAAAACCAAAAATGGAGCCTATATAACAGCATTTATGAAATATATAGCTATCTAAAAACAGCCTGTCGTTACAAATTTTTGGCCAAACTTCAGCGCAAAGAAGAAAAATGGCAGGCAATATAGAAAAAGTGCAGGTGCTACAATCTGTTTATACACTATAACTATTTGGCAATAGCCCTGACATTACAAAAACATATGACATAATGAAAATAAAGGAAAATCTACCATCCAATGCTAGATTAGAAATAGGCTCCTATTGACTTCAGAACAAAAAATAAATCCAATTAAATTTTTGTTTCAAGCTCAGTACTTGTGTTGTCTTTGGTTTTTTCATATCTTGTAAATACATATTAGCAAATTTTAAGTAATTATATACATATATATATATACATATTTAAAAAAAAAAAAAAAAAAAAAAATTCTACTTCAAATTTTGGCAAATTTTTAGTAAATTCTTCTTCTCATTTGGCATACAATTTAGACCATTTTCCAAATTCCAAAACGAGTGGCTCCGGATGGGACGTTTGGTTTGGGTGTTTAACAAGTGGCAAAAACACAACCACACCTGCCAAGGACTGAGATGGATGTCAAACAGACAACGGCCCAAGCCTCAAAAGAGAAGATACGCTCAACGTGCTTCTCTTAGAGGGGAGGGTGAAATCTGGTAGACAAAGAACAGACCGAAGACAAAGGGCTCCATCAACGACCGCGACAAGTGTGGCTCCTACGGTGCGTTTGCGTTTCCCGGTTGGCATGGCTCTGCTAGAGACACCAGTAGCCCGAATAACGGATTGGCTCGCCTTCTCTTACTCCTGCTATATTGTCTACGCTAGGAACGCGTGTCCGGCCCGGTCCGAGTGCTTGCATCTCCAAAAACAGACTGTAACATCCTGACTGGAGTACGTTTAGGTCTCATTGGCCGCTGTACTTACAGTCTCAATTTGGCTACTAAATTCATGCTTACTGGCAGAAACTCTCTGGAAATTGCAGAGTGGTAATCAATACCCCTACATTAGAACCAAAACATACTTTAAGAACATGAAAAGGGGCATGTTCGCGGTCTATACTCTACGTGGCATTTATATGCTTCATTGTGTCTGAAAGGGCGGATGGACCGTAATTAAACTCAAATAACTGAACTGAACTGAACCAACGCATTGGTTAGGATATAATTTTATCTCCCATGATAGCATTGGGACTTCACTAGCTTGATGTGTTTCTGCACATTAAGTCTTTTATTTTTTAATCATAACTTCATTATGCCAGAAGACAGTCCTTGTGCATCATAAATGTGTATCGATTTTTAGCGGGATTTGACGTTGACGTTTAATAACGTTACGTCAGTTCCGGTTTTGTAGTTCAAATGTTGTTATGTTATGAGACGCCATGATGTAGAGTAATTCTCGGAATTTGTCATTTTCATAAAGGCCTTATGACCGAAACGTTAATAAAACTGAGTGAGAACTATAGAGTCTTTAAACATTTGGTACCCCTTAGGGTAAATACTGTGTTGTATTTTTTATATATTTATTTCTTTTTTAATTTATTTTCTTTACTATCATTTTTATTCACGGTTTATTTCAGTATATTACAATTTCATAGATATTAATTAAAACAAGCTATATTCATGATTCAGTTTCGATCGCTATAATTTCAGTACGAAACACATTTAAACGTAAAACACGTTAAATTTGATTTTCACATGTTCCTTTGTAATTTAAAACATATAAACCAATGAACAATTAAAAATGAAAATGAAAAATGTTCTCACTTACGGGCTCGAACCAGCAATTTCCCGCATAAAAGCCATGTGATGTAACCACTGAACCGTCGATACGAACGACAAGTAAGGGTTTCACTTACAATACTAATAATGGCATTTAGACACTTAACCAAAATTTATTTCCTTAAAACATACGGATAGCACCGGAGTTGGGCCGAATATTATAATATCGAACGCACAGAGCGTATAATGTATGCACATTTGACAGGTTAAAATAGCACAATATATATCTATAAGATCTCGGTTCTTTTCAAAAACAACCGTAAATTGGCAAAAAATGTTGATTTTATCCTTGTCAACATACTGAAGACTACGTTTATTATTTTATTATATACCTATATAAATTCTGTAAAAAATCGGCTTGTATTTTACAATTAAATATGAACAGACAGACAAATATTCCGTATTGAACCTTTTAAATTCAGTATTGTACCTTCCGTATTGTATGTTGCCGGACTATTTTTATTAATATGCATGACTCGACACATGTCTATAAATAGTGCACATAAAAACTCCACTTAGTTCCATTTAAAGGTGCAAAATAAAGACAAATGAATAGACATAAATCTTAAAAAAAGACTACACATTTTGAAATATAGTACTAAACATTACGATAGCCGTGCAATATTCCCTTGAAATCAACACATGTACAGAGAAACAAATGATTGTTTCTGTATTTTCTTAGACTGACATGGGGGGTCATTTTGTCCTACTTTCGTGTTTATCGCTTTTCCGTAATCGATTGGAAATTCTTCGGGATCACGTGATTTTAAAATTGTTTCAAACGAATATCCATTTAAACGCGCAACAAAATAACTGTATTTCCATGATGGTAATTATGCACGACTTGCACGAAAAATATGAGATGTACAAAATTTAAATTTAGAATTGACAGTGACATATATTAGGCCAAGACAATGTGTTTAATGTCTAAAATCTTATTAAATTAATGTAGCCATGTGTACATAAATAAGTGTATTTAGGTAAATTTCAATCATACTTTGTTTCTGCAGTGTAAGACAGTTACTCATTTATATTCTTAAAATTATACTGAAAAGAGATTAACTGAAAAAGTTTACAGACGAAGTTGTAAAAACACTTTTATTCGGGAAGGGCCTGAATTGTCTTTATGAAAACTTGCAGTATAGCTGTATATTACCTGTATTATAAGAATGATTTTCATGAAGATTTTGTAAGTTACAAAATTGTTGAATTCCATGTGCTAAGTTTGTAAAAATCACGTTATCGTTTGGGCATATGATATATTTTGCTTCTATTTATAAATTATAGCCTCGTTTCGGAGGATTCTTCTGAAAAAGTCCAAAGATGCTCGACGGGTTCGTAAGCAGTCGGAAAGCATACTTTTGGTTTGACATAGGCAACATTTTTTGTTTATTTGTTAGTTATTCTTGAACATTTTCATGACTATTTGGTCAGAACCGATGCAGTGGGCCATATTTTCAGTAAACAGGAAGTCTCAGCTACAAACTCTGGTTTTCATATAATACTCGTTCGGGTTTTAGTAATGGACCTTTAATATCGATAAACATTGAAGATTTCGTTCAAGTACAAAACAAGAATCAAAATGGTAAAGGTATATAATAAAAGGGTCATTATAACAGCAGCTGGATCTGGGACTTTGTATTCGGCTCTCGTGGATTTTGCAAGGTCGGATCACACTCGGCGCTTGCGCGCCTCGCGAGATCCAATCTGGCAAAATCCATTCGAGCCGAATACTGCATCCCAGACCAAGCTACTGTTATAATAACCCTATTTGATTTTATTAAACTTATATAGGATATCACTTCCTTTTAAAGCAGTCATATCGGGCAATTTGTCTCGGAGTTATGGCTGAAATGGCAAAATTTGCTTATTTTAGTCTTGTGAACACATATTTATTATTTCATTTTGACCAAACTTGCATAGAAGTTATATATCTATAACATCTCGGTCCTTGCGAAAACCAGATATAAAGCACCATCTGGAGTTATTGCCCTGAAAATGACAAAGTTTGTTGATTTTAGCATTGTGAACATAACAGAGATAACATTTATTATTTGATTTTGACCAAACTTGCATTGAAATTATAGTACGATATCGTATATCATTAAGATCTTGCTTTTGTTCCTCGAAAAGTAGCCACATCACGCTATTTGTCTTAGAGTTATGACCCCTAAAACGACAAAACTGCAGATTTAATAACATGTATAGTGTTATATTTCTCATGTGAGCGATAGTGGGCCATGACGGCCCTGTTGTTAATTAGTGGGATATTTCCGGTCAAGGACAAGAACCTATATATAACTGCACGAACGCACAAACTTTGATATTTCACAGCGGGATTATAATATAAGAAGGTCTATTATCTCACAGGCGGGCTCCGTCCATGGCAAGTTGTATATATTTGACCCAGGACACGGCAACTTCCTGTTTGTCACCCAACTTGAAACAGCTCGGGATGACGAAATATAGCTAGAAATGTAAGTCGCCACCGGGTTCGAACCAGTGACCTGAGCACGTGTGTCTACATTTCAGGTAGTCGAGTTAACAGTAGAGGTAACTTAAGTTGTAATCATATTATAGTGGTAGTGGCAGTGGGTGCGTCAGTGGAAATTTGGCATTCGGATATTTTCGTGGATTTCCGGAAAGCGATATTTAGGATGACCTGCTGTGCATTTATGCATCTGAATTAGGGTCAGAAAATTTCATACTCTGGTAGAATAAGACTTCTTTGAAATAACAGCGAATGGTTTGGGCCTGTCAGAATAATTCGTTGTTGCTTGTAGCAAAACGGCGTTAAACCATAAGCTGTAAATTTATACTGTATGCTAGCTTAAACAGCTCATCTATACGTTATATTGTACAGCTTGTTAAACCTAGTTGATAAATAAATCACTGCAGTATAGAGAGATGGGGAGAGAGGGAGAGAGAGAGAGAGAGAGAGAGAGAGAGAGAGAGAGAGAGAGAGAGAGAGAGAGAGAGTGTGTGGGCAAAATAATTAGGTGTTGACAGGTACATGGAATTTTACACAATTTTATGAGAGTCGCGCTTTAGCGAGAGAAAGACGCATGTTATACATGCAGTAGTTTTAATGGATTAGAGTCATTTTGGGTGGCTCGATTTTTGAAGGAAAATATTTGTTCCGTGATTTATATGTTCGAGATTAGTGGCCGTAACAGTGTTTATTGTACATAATTGTTGAGTGCTCGGGCGAATAATTTGGGTAGTTGGTTGTTTTAATTGTGGTTTGGAATGCGGTCCATTAACGACTTGAATACTTTGGTGTTGACGGTTAGAATGTGGGTTCCTTTTGGAATTTGGAATGTTTTTAATAGTTTAGGTTTGTTGCTTGAATTTCTGTGTTTGATTTAGAGGTGTGTATAAATTGATTTTCTGCAGTCTGGTGTTATCGTTCGAATATATATTTTGCTCCTGAGTTTTGCTAAATTGATTGTTTGGGTTTTGGAAGCTTGTGCTGGCTGAGCATAAGTATTGCGATATTTTGTGTATCATATATACCTGCGTACATGTGATAAAGTTTGATGAAAAGTGGTGGAAATTTATTTATACCTGTAGACAGAAGGTTTTGTGTGTGTTTGATCTAGGTGTAAATAGTACGTCAACCCTGCTAAGTATATATGTATATACAGGGAAAAATATACAGAAAAAACACAAAAAATAACACGACGAAAATTTTATCAGGGAAACAATTAAGTGCTAGTTTGTCCAAAGGTAAAATAGCCATAGTCATCGGTGCACACTACCTTCCCTAACCGTTTGGGTCGCCTCGCACCGGCCACCATCAAATCCTGACAGGGCCCTTATCAGACTGCGCAGATGCGCAGGCTGATCTAGGCCCACAGCGGTCGCAAAGCCTTGAAGATTCCCGAAGGCCCATTTTCTCATGATGCAACACAAATAATTTTATGACGTTATCGACGTCGACGGCGACGAAGCTAACTTGTGATGGTTCTTATGGCAGTTTTAAGTCAGACTTACTATAAAACGGGGGGCCTCCGTCCGAGGGGGTGAAGGGCGCTGACTTCAAATCACTTGCCCCCTCAGCGATGTGAGGTTCGAGCCTACACGGAGGCGTTTGAATCTTCATGTGAGAAGCCATCCACTGGCTTTACGGAAGGGCGGTGGTACCTCAGTGCCCGCTCGTGATGAAATAATGCTACGGAGGGCACTCTGGATCTGCCTCCACCACAAAGCTGGAATCGCCATATGACCTATAATTGTGTCGGTGCGACGTTAAACCCAACAAATAAACTCCATCAATGTAATACTAGAAAAACAGCAAATGAGACTACTCGAATTAACCGTTCACAATTATATGTTTGTTTGAAAGTCCCTGGTAAAAGGAAATTAATAGATTTGTTTATGAAAATAAGAAAGAGAACGATTCTTTTATTATAAGGGCAACAAAACAAAAATATGATTTCCTTATATGTTGACAAACCAAGAAAGCTTTTAAGAAAAAACTTTACGGAATATATAATAATTACATAATGGAGTTTTTAATGATGTAATACAAATAAGTGAACCCGACAGTATGATAAAGTTAAATTGATATTGATTTAAAGTGATGATGCCCTAGAAAATAATCAAAAAGCTTAAAAAAGGACATGGACTCGGTAACTTCATAAAAAAGGAACTGATAACACAAAGAACAGATCATTTAGATATGGGAGGTAATGAAATAATTAGGTACAGGAATCCAATAAACTCGCTGAAGCGTTCAAGACGGTTTGTTATTAAAACAAAATCTAAGTGTAATAGAAGATTATAATCTTGGAAATATTAAATCTATTAAACAGACATTAGATGCAGAAGAAAAGAATATTAAAGAATGAACTATAGACTTTAAAAACAATTCATTATTACCAGTTCAATACAAGTAAAAATGAAAAAAAATAAAAGGCTATGGTGATTCCTATAAAAACTTGAAAAGAAAGTCTGATTTGACAGATTAGTCAGTTGAAAAAGGTTTTTAGAACCAATTTTTGTAAAGTGATACAATCAAGTTGCGGGAATTCAATAATAGTATGATTAAACATGAAGAACTAAAAGACATATTATTGAAGCTGAAAAAAGTTACAAAATATGTATCAGTTAGAAATCAACCTTAGAAATTAATATACTAAATACTGAAATAATAGTAAGTACTAGAATTACCGATTTTGGCTCAAAATCGACCCCCTGACCCCCTTGACCCATCATAAGCGGACTTTAATCGTTAAACTCCAAACTTATAATACACCGTTGTACCCTTAATAACCCTGTGTAGAAGTGATTATTGTTCATGTTAATTTTATCAGTTTTTGTTGAAACAACTGATTGAGAATACGCTGTAATCCCATTTGCACTTAATGACCTTAGTATAGAACGTTTCGCAGACGACATATGTGTTTGTTTTTGTTGAAACAGTTTATTGAGAATTAACCTGTAATTCATAAAAATTTTTTAAAACCATTAACGTATAGATAATAGCTTTGTAATTTGGTGACACACGGTGTGTTTAACTTCAATATTATAAGTTAAACAGATGATTTATTGCATTCCTTTAAGAGAACATATATCGAGGATTTTATACAACATATTTGATCTTATTTCAATTAGTAACTACTTTATAGTCTTTAAATAATTTTAAATACATTTGAATATAGAAAATAGTTTTACAAAATAAAATATATTGTTTGAAGAAAGAAGATTTACTGATAATTTAAATCCTCATTTATGTAACAACAAAAATACGGGAGAAAAATATAAGGGCTACTTGTTCCATCTTGTGGAAAAAGGAAATCAAAGTTTGTTAAAACGTTCAGGGGGTAATGTAGATATTCACAAAGCAATGTGACCTTTATTACCTAAGAATGGTTTAACACTTCCAGATATAATTATTGTGGGCCAGGAAATCCCCTAGATAATGGACTAGCCCCTGTCAATGAACTGGATGCAGTATGTATGGACCTATGATTTTTGCTATGACTCAAGACTATGTAAAAGTGAATGTGATAACAAATGCATTCCAATTTAAATTAAAACTAAATCATAAACATTGGTGAAATGATTGCAAAACATTTAGGTTGTAAAACCTATAATTACAACGAAATACAAACTGGGTTGGGACAAAAATCAAACGGGAAAAGGGGTAGAGTATACCCCCGAAATAAATTGGAGCGATAATGAGCACAAGAATTACACAAACCCAATTAAAAGAAATTTAGGAAACAAGAGTGAGAGTAATGATATTGATGATACTTGGTCGCTATTTAGTTGACAGCAAGCTTTTTTCAAAATATAGAATAAAGGATAAAGTACTTGTTAACCGTTATGATAATTAGTAAATATGCATGGGTTATTCCATTAAAGAATAAAACTGGAGAATCCTGTTACTGAAAGCATTGAAAAAATAATTTCTGAAGGACGATTACCAGTAAATTTAAGGGTAATGAAGGAAAAGAATTTTATAATAAAAGTGTGAATCCTGTTTGATAAAGAATAAGATTAATATTGACCATACATTTTAATGCAGGAAATGCTGTATAATAGAAAGATTTAATAGAAGTATAAAAAGAATAATGTGGAAATATTTGTACAGCAAATAATACTTATACTTATTTAGATAATTTGCAGGATAGGGTTGATAAATATAACAAAACAAAACTTCTAGTATAAAAATGCCACCAACCGAAGCTAGTAAAAAACTAAATTATAGGACTGGTTTACTTTTAATTTATATGGTGATTTTAATGATACCAAAGAGTAAAGCAAAAATTTAAAATTGGTGATCGAGTTCGCTTAAGTAATCTTAAAAGACATTTGAAAATGGATATACACCAAACTGGAAAAGGAAATTTTTATAATTTATAAAATTAACAATACAAATCCCAGAACATACACTATAAAGATTTAAATTATGAAAGGTTTTCAAGGTTCATTTTATGAACAAGAACTTTTACCTACTACACACGAAGTTTTTTAGAATAGGAAAAAGTTATAGACGAACTATAAGAAAAACAGCGGTTGAAAAGGGAAAAGGTTATATGAAATATTTATTATTGGTAACCATTTAGCGTCTTGAACAAATTTAATTTTAGAAATAAAAAGTTTTAATTATATAGAAAGGAGCACTAAAAATCTTATTTTTCTTAATAATAATGGATAAAACAATAGATCAATTAATTATTCACTTAACTCAACTAGCTCTGCTTACAGAAAAAGTTATAAATTTTGTGGAGAGTAAGTACTGGATATATATACAGCAGGTGTCTTTGGTTGTTCAGGCTGCATGCACTTGTTCCAACTATTCCTATATTTTTTACAGTTGCTGGCGCTGTTCCATCAGTAATTACCAATTACTACAGACTAAACCTTAACGACAAAAAATTATTTTAAAATCACCATCATCATAAAAATAAAACAACTTATAACAAAACACGGATTGGAAAATAAATAAAGAAGATCCAAATAAAGTTATTCAGTGAATTTTTACAATAACTTATAGAAATGCAGAAAGAAAAAAATTATTCAACACCTTCTTGAACTGCACATGAAGGATTATACTTAACGTATATAACAGTAAAAAAGAAGAAAGTTGTATTACTTTAACTTTAATTAAAGATTTTTCTATAAGTATTTATATAAATGAGAAAAATTATATCAGTGAAGGGAATATTGCATCAGGAAAAAGTACGTTTTGATATTATTTAAGAATATAATTCCTAATTTTAATATAATTCAGAAGCCAATTCACGAATGGCAAAATGTGATGGGATCCACATGTCAACCGAAGGTTTCCAGCTTCGCAATTATAATTCATATCACCTTTTTTGAACTTGCTGCTCAAGAACCTTCCAAATATTTATTTCCTTTTTCAGCTAGAACAACTTAAAAACAGTCATATAAAAATGTTATCTTCTGCAAACAGTTTGATGGTGTTTCTGTTCTTGAACGTTGGTATTTAACTAACATAACGTTTTTTACAAAAAACATCACGACAATGGTGTTAGAAATGACCCCGAGTGGTCGGCAGTATACAATCTTTTCTTACTGAATCAAATTATAAAACCATATGGAAAAAACCTAATTGATGGATTTGTTTATGTTAAAACCGACCCAGAAATATGTTTTGAAAAGACTTCAAAATATTATCATATCGGTATAAACAAAGTTGGTTTATAGATTATTTAGAAAAAATACACAAATTACACGAAGAAAAATGGTTAAACGAGAATGTTTCAAGAAAGGTATTAAAATTTTAACAGTTGATAACAATTTAGAAAAAATGACTTTAAAATATTATTCCTAAAGATAATAGATAATATAACAAATTTCTCAAATCAATATAATTTCATTAGGTTCGTTTGTTAGATTTTTTTCAATAAGTAAAAATATATTTATATAGATGGTTAATAGAAAGGTAAGATATGATTATACCAAAATTATCTAGCACTTTTAAGGAGAATATAATGAATCCAGATTGATAATTCATATAGAAAGATCTTAAAAGAAAAATGTTATTAATTCAAAACTGATCAAATATTACGATGAATATAAAAACCACGTCATGATAAATTACAAAAATGTTATTGTTCCTTATCTTTTAAAAAATAATTTAGTTGAATGGGACTGGTGGTTGTCTATTAACTGAAAGAAGAAAATGCGGAAAGATTATGTATTGTCCCAGATACCAAATAATATTCGAAACATTCCTAAAAATGTTAATGCAAACCAATGATGAATACTAATGCAAGAATAAACTATAAAAGCACTATGCAGCATCCAAAGACCGTTAATATGAATTCAGGGTTTATTACAAATGTGCTGCAGAGAAAAAACCAAGTTAAAAGTGGAATATCCAAAAACCAGCGAAAAAAGATATAATTTAAAATATTTTAGTTCTCTTAAAGATAATTTAAAACTTTATTTATTTTATTATGTTTTAATATTTTTTTTAATCCTTTTTTCCGTAGTGATTTTTTTTTCTAAATATAAAATAGTAGATGAAATTGGAGAGATCTACAAAACAATATTATAAGAAATTTGAAATTAAAATTACATATAGACAAATCCAAAGAATCAATTATATTTAACTATAAACACTCTTTGAAAACCTTAAAAAATCTGAACTTAAAACTTTAAAAGGTTAAAAAATAAACGTTTGTTTTTAAAAATAACTTTTGCAATCAAATGTATAAAACTGATACATATTTAAATCTGCTTTTTTCAATCAAAGGCTTTAGTAATTATTAACACAAACGAATTAAAAAAAATTAACATCAAGCTTTTTGATGAAATAAATAAATAGAATTGGTAATTGATTTCTGAAGGAAGTGGCTGGAGAATAGAGTCATTGATGCTCATTATATAAATAGATATAAGTATATCCATTGGCTGCGTCAAGTTATTTTAGAATTACAAAACCATTACAACATCCAATGAAAGGATTAATAAATATAAAGAAGGATGATAATCAATGTTTTAGATGGTGTCATTAGCGTAGGTAATTTCCTGTAACAAAATATCTGAAAGAGTTTCAAATTATAAAAAACATATAAATTCTTGATTATACTGAATGTAAATTTCCTGTTACATTAAATCAAATACCTAAAATAGAAGTTTTAAATGAAATATCATTTAATATATTTTGGTTATGAAGAAAATAGTATTTATCCATTGTACATTATCAAAATATCAGAATACGAAAACCCTGGAAATGTTGCGAATTACTAATGATAAAATAAATGATAAAATAAATGATAAAAGAACTGAAGATGAATGTAAGCCCTCAAGAACTGTAGTCCACACATGAGTTTGGATAAAAGACTTTGAATTAGATTAATGACTAACAAACCAAAGACCAACATAGAAAATAGTTTTGTAAATCATGTCTACAGAATTTTACTCAAGAAAGATATTAAATGAACATATTCCTAATGTTTAGCTAAAATGGTAATCCAGGTGTAAAAATGCCCAAAAGAGGGAAGTAAAGTACAATTAAAAATATCATAAAGGTTTAGCTGTACCTTTTGAATTTATGCTGATTTTGAATCATAACTAAAAAAGTTTTAACTGCTTTACCATCAACTGAATCTTCATTTACTGAACCGTATCATCAAAATCATATAGATTGTGGTTAAGGTTATAAAGGTGTTTGTTGTTATGACGCATAAATATACTAAACCAACCCAATTTATAGAGGTCCTAATGCTGTTTATAAGTTTATTGATAAATCTTGAGAAGAGGAATATTGTAAAGAAATATTTAAAGAACTTTAACAAGAACTAAGAATGTCTAAAAAAGATGAAAGTGGAAATTTAAAAAAAAACAAAATTTGGTCATATCTGTGAAAAAGATTTATAGAAGGTGAAGTGTCCAGTACGTGATCACTGTCATATAACAGGAAAATTCAGAGAATGCTTCACTCAGAAGTAATATTAATTTTAACTAACACATAAAATTCCTGTTAGGGGGCTGTTTTTAAGGAGGTTATGACGTCATTTTGTATTATGCAATCAACTAGGGAAATTTAAAAAAGAAATTAATGTTATTCCTACAATATGAAAGATATATGGCATTTATGATTTCTGACTTGGTCCTTTAAATTGATTCATTCCATTTTATGCTCAATCATTGGATACCTGTAAAAAAATATTCAGATTTCAAATATTTATCTCAAGAATTGATGTGAAAGCATTAATTTTTAAAAACATAAAGTGTTTTCATCCATAGAATACATGGATTCATTTAAAAAAATTCAAAGAAACAAATTACTTCTAAAGAAGATTTTTATTCAATTTTAAATGAACACACATATCTGACAACGAATAGAACTGCAAAACTAATTATCTGGAAAAAATTTAAAATTAAAACAATGGGAATTATCCCTGATCTATTTTAAAAACTGACGTTTTACTTCGAGCTGATGTATTCGAAAATTTTAGAAAACTATGTTTGAGTACTACAAATTTAAGATCCTGTCATTATTTTTAGTAGTCCTGTTGTGCTAGGATGCAATGTTAAAAATGACTGGAATTAAGATTTGATGTAATAACTGATAATTGATAGTACTTTTTTTTTGACAAGGGACTTAGAGGTGGAATAAGTTATATTTCAAACAGATACAGTAAAGCAAACCATAAATATATGAAATAGATTATAATTCAAAAGAAGAAGCAAATCCATTATTTCCTCGACGCCAATAACCTTTATCGGTTGGGCTATGTTGTCAACCTTTTACCCTCTGGAAACTTTAAATTTATATCCGAAAAACTATTTTAAGAAATTAATTCAAAAGGTAAAACTAACTTAATCGTTGAATGTGATCTTAATATCCAAAAGAATTACATAAAAACCTCAACGTTATCCTTTAAGCTCCTGAAAAAATTAAATTAGCCAGATCAATGCTTTCTGATTATAGTAAAAATATAAAACAGAAATTTGCAATAGAAAAATAATGTAAAGAAGTTGTCCAACTAAGAAAAAACAAAATTATGTAGTTTCAATTAGAAAAATCTTGAAACTATATACACAATTAGGGTTAAAAGTAACAAAAATACAAAAATATTAACTTTTGACGAAAGTCCTTGGTTTAAAAAAGTATATTGATTGAATACTCAAAAAAGATCTAACGCAAAAAATTCATTGGAAAAGGACTTTTTTAATTACTGAACAACTCTGTATTCGGTAAGAACGATGGAGAATTTACGTACGAGGTATTATTAATTTAACACATGATGAAAATATTATATTAAAATACATACCACACCTTCATTGTTGTTCAACGAAGTTTAAACTCTAACAACCTTTTTGTATTCATAAATAAAAGAAAGTTTTGTTATTAAACAGACCTGTTTATGTTGGATGTGGCATTCTAGATTTTATCACAAATATTTAATGTATAGTTTCATTATAATTATAATAAACGTAAAGACAGGGTAAGTGTAAATTATTGTTTACTGACACTGAGTCATTATTTTATGAAATAAAAACCAAAAACTTGCATATAAAGAACTTCCTATAAGGACAAAGATTTATTTGATAATAAGTGATTACGATAACCAACTCTAAATTTTATTTCGATAATAATAAAAAAGTAATTGGATAAATTAAAGATGAAGCTGCCGGCATTTCCCATTGTTGAATTGTGTCGATTTAAGAATAAAATGTATGCTTTTTATTAGAACTATGAAGTAAACTTAAAATTAAAGGAATTAAAAAACTTGTTGTTTAGAAAACATTAGTTCATAAAACTTACAAAGATACTTTGTTTAATTCAACCCAAAGTAATTCACACTTTTATAGTTATTCGGTTCTGAATAAGCATAATCGTTCCAGTTATGTTTATAAAATAAAAACATCGTTATCATGTGATGACATAAAAGATATATTCTTGATATTGGTATTGATACATTAGCTGTTAATCTTAAATTTAATTAATGTTCTTATTAAAGTTTTATTAAAGTTTTATTAAATTATAGAAACCGCAATAATTGTTAACACTGAATATTTTTAACGGTTAAAGAATTAATATAAGTAACATCATTTATTTTAAATTTATGAGCATAATTAATAGAAATAGATTCATTTTTTCTGTTATTTTTTTCATATTACTGAAGAATCATTTTCTTTAGTTTTTTAGTTGAATTTTGCTCGCCTTAATCTAATTTAATTACATCAACAGAATAATTAAAATGCAATTAAAACGAATTCTTACATTATTAACCATTTTTGAACTAAACAGGACTAGCATTTTTCAGTTCTCCATGAAATAATCAACATCGTATCTTGGGTATAACAATGTTAATAACAATGAGGTTTTTTCTTATTTTTTGTCTTTCTATTTGTTTTTCTATTTAATTTACTTTTTTCTTTTATATTAGTGAATATTCCCATTATTTAATTATTCCATTAAATAAATGTCCTTATAGTTAAAATAATTTATAAAGTTTTGTTCATTTTACTCTTTGATTATGATTTTTAGTGTTTATACAATAAATCTTACAACGGTACTTTATCTTGTAACATTTTAATGAAAAATAAACAATAATATCCGCAAAAGCATACTTGTTTTGTCTTGATATTGAACATTGTTTATTTACATTTGGTATATACATAATGACTTCTTTTGGGTGAGGAAGTCCAATATGGTCAAAGCACTATTTTATTAAAGTATCAAACCCAATGTGTTCCAACCACAGAGTCGTCCAAATTTATAATGCCCGCAGTCACCTTTTCGCGTTGGAAGGGTGGGATAGTAATTCTGACTAAATACACCCCTATAGTTTTTAATTTGGAAATTGTTTTACCCATTGTTCTTGTTCAATAAGGGAGAAAGAGGGTTGTTATAAATTTTTTTTGGGTGGTGTACTATAGAATTCGTCTGTAAGCTCCGGTTGAATCTTCTGTTATCCTTTTCCTCTTAACAAAGATGTATGCTAGGTATTCCTAGACTAGCAGCCAACATAACCTATAAACCCACCTCTTGTGGTTTTGTTTTTGTGTTATTTTAATCCTCCAGTGCCGTCTAGTGCACTTCTTTGATTAGGTGTAAGATAGGCATTTTAAAATTTTTCTTTAGCATTGTGCTACTGTAATCATACCAGTTCCAAGTATTTTTACTAACAACCAGTTCTGCTCCCAGATTAAAGCACCCAACGCCTAGAGGGCTAATTGTTTGGAGCGATTTTTGCTGCCATTGGAAGAATTTTGTTCCTAACAAACCGGCCAAAGCTCCCTAAAAAGCCACCATTTTGACCTTGACTGGACAGTTGTTTCTTGAATTGTAATTTCTATCCCTTATATTTGCAACCAGCTTTTTTTAATTTGATTCATTTGTTTTTTGTTAAAAGTAAAGGGAAGTTTCCATGTAATTGTTCATGTTTTAAGATAAAGTATGTGAATTTTGTGGTTGTAGGCGCGGCTAAATTTTTCTTTTGTCCTCTGTAAGGTTTATTTTTATATTCTAGATATTTTTTGATGGTGTGGGTTGTTACAACCCCAGTGTTTTTTAATACTCATTATTATAAATGATATGTATTTCATGTAAAACAAGAACAATTCAGGTTTCATAGTTTTAGTTCAACTGTTTGTCTTCATACTTACCAATTGGTAAACACGAATAGTATCTGCTGTGGAACATTTAATTTAGCTGTTAATGTAATATGCCTAGATCTTCGTAGTTACTTCCTTTTTATATTCCAGAGTGTAAAATGAACAAATCCAAATAATTTAATAAAAAATTTTGCTCTATTTTAAAAAAAGAAAAAAAGAACTTCCCAGTAGTCTTATTATTTTGACATTAAAATAATAATTAATTACATCATCATATATTATTGATATACTTGTATTTTCTGTTCCTGGATAAAATCACCATTACCAACTTCAAACGACAAGAACTCAAAAGCAATTTCATTTGCTGCATTAATTTTAAATGTAATCGAATAAATGTGGATTATGTCTTGTGTAATTACTTTGGTCAGGTCGTTTGTTATTATACAATACATGTTGTGTTTATTACACCAGCTGTTATTCTAAAGGTTATATTTAGTTTGTTGTGTATCAGTTGATTGCGTCATCATTTCCTAAGGTATGACCATCCTTGCTTTTTTAAATCTTTCAGTAGTAATTAGATCAATCCCAATTCATTGAAAATTAAAACGTGGAACCCATAGAATAATTTTGTTACAATTACTCTATACCAGCATCAACAGCATTTGCTCTAAAAATTAATTCATCTTCAATCTGTCAGCTGAGTGTTATTTGAATTTGACTTGATGTAAAATATTAGTTTTCTAAACCCTGAAAATATGAATTATTAGTAATGGAATTTTTAGTGTTACCTCATTACCACCTTCGATATTGTTTTTCTGATGCAACCCCGAATTATATTTAGCTTGATCCTCCTAGCTCTCAGCATATCATTTATATCTAAATAATAAATTCATTTGTTCCAGTTGTTCTGACATAATCGTCAGATAGTTCAAAACCAAACTCTTTACATTTATTAATTTGTATAAATTATTACAATCATAAACAATTTTTCCATTTGATTTTAACCACAACGGAGCATTTAAATGAAGCCTGCATTTATTATTAAAGCAATTTGATTATCATCTCCACAGCACCATAATTATTACCATTAGTCAAGTTTATTTACTTTAAAACTGTACTTCAAAATAAGCATAAAACCATTCAAAATATGAACGTCTATCATTAATTGTAAAGGATATCCGTGTTTTTGTGGTTAACATAATTTTCCCAAGACAGATATTAATGCTGTATCTAATGAATGGAGTTTAATTTCATATCTTTCGCAATATTCTTTGTTCTAAACATGTATTTATTAATATTATTGTATGTTTTTTATTCTAGTTTTTAGTTTAGTTTTTTATTTTATTTTTTATTAAAGTTAAAACTTTAGTTTTTTATAAATTAATCTGTTAATAAGTTTTTGATTGAGCTGAAGTTCCCAGCACGAGCTATAGTCCCCATCCTTGACAATATTCTATTTATTCTCATATGATATATCCTCCCTCATTATTATTTTTATATTATTTAGATTCATTATGCTTTCTTGTTATTCTTGGCAATTAAATTACCAACTGCCGGAGCAGTTTCCTTTTAAATTTTTCAAACAATTTTAGGATGCAGCTAAATTTCAACATTCTGTTCCATCCTTTTTTGATCCACTTCTATGTGCTGCTTTTTCCTGCTGTTTCCAAGCTTTTTTTCCAGCTGTGCTAATTGAAGATGCGGCCTGAACGTGAAAGCTATTTCGTTAAAGTGTCAAAGAATACCTGTCCGTTATGAGTTCTTCTCCGGTGTGAGCATCAACATAAAGAAATATTCCTTTATTTTTGTCATAAACGTTCTGTACATTATATAAAACATATAATTTTTAATTTCTAATTAAAGTTTTAAAACTTTAGTTTTTAAATAATTGCTTTTAGAATATGTAAAACCTTGTTTCAAACCTCTTAAAATTATTTATTCTACTCAACGTGACATCTTAATATATATTCTAATTGAATTTATAATATAGTTATTAATTTCAGAATATCCAACTCTGTGTGGTTTCTTTTGTAAATGGATAACCGTGTTAAATCTGCAGTTCTTTAAAGCATAGATAATATCACTGAAAATTACCATCACCAGTGAATTATCAAAAGATCACATGAATGTATAGTGTATCCCACAGAGTTAGTTTTAGATTTGGTGTTTTAGTGCCGCCCCATGCAAGTGTTGTCTTATTTTTTTTTCTCAAATCGCAAGCAATGTATGAATATTTGATATTTCCTAAATCCAACATAAATTTATCTGTAAGTGAAATCAAAATCTTAAAACTATTAAATCAAATTCCAACTTTATTGGAGCAATTTCTGATTAATCAAATTCTAATCACCTTACTTATAATGTGTCCCTAATATAATTATTAATATCTGTGTAACCTGTAAGAACCATTTGGTAAATATAATTACTTTCCATCCTTACCATTATTATAAACGGAATTCTTTTATTTGTCATATTCATCACAATATTATGCCAAGAATAGGTCATAGTGTTAATACTATCCAAACCAACACATAAAGTTCTATTTTTATCTAAAATTAAAGAACGACAAATCGATTGTAAAATCACCCGGTTTATTTTATATCTTTAACTGTTTTTCATGAACTTAATACTATTTTGTTCCATTTATATATTCAATAAAAATAATTTTTATATAACATTTCATGTTGTTCTGGTAAAAGAGATTCATTTTTAATAGATTCATCAATTATTTCTAAGAACCTTCATTTTTTAGTTCGTCATTATTTATTTCCCAGCATCAATTGAACCGTCAAATTAACTCCAAGTCATTAACCAATTCTTTTGGATTACATGGACATACGTCATAACCTTGTCCCATAATTACTTTTTTAATTTTCATAGTTCTTTTTTGAATAGTAATCCTGACTTTTCTGTTATTCTTTGAATATTTTATTGAATGATTTGAATGTTTTTATTATTGTTATATCTATTTATTATTCAAAGCAATTAAATCATCATCTCTTTAGTGTTAATTACTTCTTTCGCAGTTATTCAAATTCCATTTGCAATTAACTTATTTTTGACCATAAAGTTTATTTTATGAATAATTAATTACCAATTGTCCCATTTGGTGAAACTGTTATATGGTTATGATATTTTTATTCCCCTTCCAAATTCCTTTGAGTTTTAATAAATTTTTAATAACGTTCATTGTATCTTTTAAAATTTTCTCTAATGTAATTCCTAACTCCGAAACATACTCACCTGCAGTCGTAGGTTCTGCATTTGTAAAATCAATTATTTCATTCTGGTTTTTCTTTACTATATTTTATTTATATCACGAGGTAAAGGCCTTTAATTTTTCGGTAACCTCTTTTCCTTGTTTTTATCCAATCATCGTTTATTTTGTTTATTACTAACTCTGTTAAAGGTAGGCAATCCATATTCTGATATTAGATCTTGATCGAGATTTATTTCTAAAGTTGTGCTAAACTTCTTCTGTTAATTCTTTGGAGGTTTTTTTTGGTGTCTTCAAGCGCACCATCTGCATCATCCAATACCATATGATCTTTCGGCGGTAATAATTCGTGTTGGTTCTCGGATAGCTCTTCCAAACCCATGATTCGCCATCTTCCGCGGTAATAATCGTGTTGGTTTTCCGATGCTCTTCCACATTTCTAATTTTCTAATTTCATTATCTATTCAGCAAACTGTTTTGGAAGTAATGCTAATTGTGGTTTTAATTCTCAGTAATGCTTTTAACTGACTTGATAATTGTTCTTTTTTGACTTTCTATTTTCTTCAGTAATTGGTGTGATAAATTTCAGTGTAACATATCCCGATTTGTAGCTTTTCTTATTTTTGTCTCCTCATTATTTCGTCTCTACAGATATCTCTCTTTTGCCCAACTAATTTTTTTCCTTTTATCATTTCATTAAGTTTGATTGCATTTATAAAATATGTAAGATAATGTAAGATATTGTAAAATAATGTATATTATATTAATGGATATTCCAAATTAGTTACAAAAAAGGGGTATACAAGAACGTTAAAACATTTTAGCCTTTTATGCCAATTCATGTTTTAGAATGTGAATTATGTGGATCTTCTGGATCTGGAAAAAACAAATACATTAATGCATATACTTCGAAAACCTCTTATATATTTTATGATAAATTATACTAATATGCTAAAAAACTTAGAACAACGAAATAGCAAGATTAAATTAACAATTTAATTCAAATTCAAAAAAAATTAAAGTTATCCAAATGAAAATTTTGAATATTCCAGCTGATCCCAACCAAATGATCCTTGTGAGAATCTTGAATCAGAAAAACAAAAAGTAGTACTATTTGAGATTTTTGTATGTAAGATATATAAAGTTCAAAATGAAATATCAAAAACTTTATTCAAGGACGTCACAAAAACTGTTGTGTTATTATTTAAGTCAGTCTTACTATAAAACACCAAAAAATATCTCGAATTAACTGTTTCTTATTATATGTTATTTAAATATCCAGAAAAATGGAAAATAATAGGATTTGTAATGAACAAAATATAGATCGTGATACTTTTGCTAATGAACAAATTCAAAAATAACAGATTTCTTTATATATTGACAAACCAAGAAGTTTTTTAAAAAAAACTTTACTGGGAATATATAATAATTATTTCATGGGAGTTTTTAATGATGTAAAACAAATAAGTGTACCTGACAGTATAAGTAAGTTAAATTTGATATTGATTTAAGTGATTATGCTACTAAAAACAATCCAAAAAGCATAAAAAAAACGGATCGTATCTTCACAGAAATAAGGAACTTGATAACACAATGAACAGGCATTAGATATGGGAGGTAAATGAAATAATCATCCAGGAAATCCGAGATTAACCTAGACGATGCAGTTTCAAGACGGTTTGTGTAAAAAAAAATTCAAAGTGGAATAGTGACTAATAAACTTAAGAGGTCCAAAGTATAAAACAAACCACCTAGAAGTAGAAAGTATAAGAATATTGAAGAATTAACAAAAGATTTTAAAAAGAATTCATTATCAATTAATCATTACAAGGGATAATGAATGAAGATATGGAAAGCTATGGTATTCCTATTAAAGAACTTGAAGAGAATCGATTGACAGATGACAACATAAAATAAGTATTTTCGAGTTAATTAAAACATTTTATTCACACCAATTCAAGAATTTTAGAAAGATAGTATGATTAAACATGAAAACAAAAAGAACAAGATTATTGAAGCTGAGAATAAGTTACCAAAAATATGTTCGTTAGATTCAAACCAGAAATAAATAAACTAAATACTGAAAACTGAAAATAAAGCATAAAGATTTATTAGAATTAATTTCAATAAATTTGGCAGAATATAAATCTGAATTGGAAAAAGCAGCTTCCAAAGAGGTGATGATCATGACACAGCTTAGATGACTTTAAAAAAGAAAATTAATTCTAAAATATTGACTTAAAAAACAAATTCGAAATTGATTAGTATTGTTGACAAACCGTCCACATTTTTAAAATATGCAGAATTAAGTAATATTACAAAAAAATTTACAAGAAGATATTAATGAATTTAATGATCAAATTATAAAAATAACAAATGATTTGGGACTCTGTAGTTGAAATATCGCTAAACAGAGAAGCAATTAAGATAATTATGATCAAATGAAAAAAAATAATAAATGATTTGGACTCTGTTGTTAAAATATCAGATAAACAAGGAGAATCAATCACGTGCTAATACCCAAGTAATTACTGCTAAAGACTAAAGCAATAACCGCTTATGTTGAAGAAATTACCACTAATGCTGAAGAAATTACAAAAGTAAAAAATGTTTTCTTAAAACAAAGGAAACACAATTAGTAGAACAAAGAGGTGTTGTGACCATTTATCTGCTTCTGAATTGCACCAACAAAACGAGTTGATGATTTAGCTGAAATAATTCTTAAACTTAAAAAGAAAAGACAGGAAAATAGAAAAAAGGTTGAGGAAAGTGAGACATGAAGCGTTTCTCTTTGATACTATTATAAGCATACTTTTGATTACATACAAATGAAAAAGTATTTTTGACTCGTCGTGGTGCCGATACATCAACATAAAAAAATATGCGATCTGACTATTTAAATATAATTTGAAAAAAAGACCTGGAATTAATCTTAGATTATAAAGATTTTATAAGCATAAACCAACTATATAAACGAGATGTACTAGATATGCTTTTGAAGTGGTGCGTTTTAGTCGGAAAAACCGAACTTATATAATAATATAGATTTTTATTAATGGTGGCGAGCTCTCCCGGGTGAACCCGTATAAACCGACTAAAACCCATCACATACTGATAGTACTTATTGAGTACACTATCTGTACTGACTTTGGGGTCATCAGGTTAAAGGTCAAGGTCACAGGGGCCAACGTTAACTTTTTGCATGAAGGCACTTTACTCGCGAACCACTGCACCCAGGACCTTCAAACTTCACATGCTGATAGTACTTATTAAGTACACCACCTCTACAGACTTTGGGGTCACCAGGTTAAAGGTCAAGGTCACAGGGGCCAACATTAACTTATTGCATGAAGGCACTTTACTCGCGAACCACTTCACCCAGGACTTTCAAACTTTACATGCTGATAGTACTTTATTAGTACACCACTCTTACTGATGTTGGGGTCACCAGGTCAAAGGTCAAGGTCACAGGGGCCAACGTTAACATTTTGCATGAAGGCACTTTACATGCGAACCACTTCGCCTAGGACCATCAAACTTCATATGCTGATAGTACTTATTGTGTACACCACCCCTACTCACTTTGGGGTCACCAGGTCAAAGGTCAAGGTGCTGCGGGGGCATTTGTCACCATTAGTGACAGCTCTTGTTTAAATCTTAATGTGTAAGCTGGTATCCCAGTACCAACTAGTAGGAATGGTTTGAAACTTCAAAAACTTGTTCACTGTCATGATCTGACATGCAGTGTCACGTTCTGTAATATGCTTAGTATAGTTTTTGGTTAATGTGTTGTATGTAAGCTGGTATCTCAGTACCCACTGATGGAATGGATTGAAACTTCACACACTGTCATAAGCTGATAAACACTGATAAACACTGTGCAGGTTCCATAACCCTGCATCGCATTTTTAATCCCTCGCCACAAGTGGTGGGGGTTATAGGAATTGTCTCCGTCCGTCCTTCCGTCTGTCCTTCAGTTCTTTCGTCCGTCTGTAAGTAACACTTTCGTGTCCGCTCCATATCTCCTAAACCCCTTAAATGATTTTCATGAAACTTGGATCAAATGATCACCTTGTCAAGACGATGTGCAGAACTAATAAGTCAGCCTTGTCCGCTCAAGGTCAAGGTCACAACTCAAGGTCAAAAGTTTGATCCTTCCATTTTGTGTCCGCTCTATATATCCTAAACCCCTTGAAGAAATTTTGTAAAACTTGGGTCAAATGATCACCTCATCAAGACGATGTGCAGAACCTATTAGTCAGCCATACCGGCTGAAGGTCAAGGTCACAACTTAAGGTAAAAATTTGAGCCTTCCATTTTGTGTCCACTCTATATCTCCTAAACCCCTTAAAGGATTTTCATCAAACTTGGGTCAAATGATCACCTTATCAAGGAAATGTGCAGAACCCATAAGTCAGCCATGCCGGGTGTAATGAAGTATTTCGACCCCCATAGAATAACGACCCCCGGTCATTATTCTATAGAAAATGTGACTCCTTTCCTGTAAAATATTGACTCCCCTTATAAAAAACTGACTCCCTTTGAAAACTCTATAGAATAACGACCCCCGGTCATTATTCTATAGAAAAACTGACCCCTCCGAGTAAAATACTGACTCCCTAAAGATGACTCCCTTCGAATCTCATAGAATAACGACCCCGGTTATTATTCTATAGAAAAAGTGACTCCTTCCATGTAAAATACTCACTGCCGAAATTACTACATTCGAACTCTCATACATCGATTCCCAGACATTATTCTATTTAAAAAAAGTTACTCTTTCCGTGTAAAACACCGGCTCCTAAAAAGACTTTCGACGATAATATCTATTAAAAAGTGATCCCCACCAAACCTAACGGACAATTTTACTAGATCTACAACTCTAATACCCTCCATTGCCAATAGATAACATTTTGATTGTACTACTACTACTACTGGTGCTATTACTACATGTACTTCTTCTTCTTCTACTACTACTACTACCACTTCTGCTACTACTACTACAACTGCTACTACTGATACTACTATACCTGCTTCCACTAATACGTCTTGTACATCTTCTTCTCCTGCTGCTGTTGTTGCTGTCACTTATTCCTCTGCTGCTGCTGCTGCTGATACTACTGCCACTACCACTGCCACTACTACTACTACTACTGCTACTACTTTCTATTGTTGCCGCTACCGTACTTTACTGCCACTGCTAAGTATTGCAACTTCTATTGATACTAAGTTCTATGCTAGCAGTTTCGTGTGCAGTTGTCTTCTGAAGAATTACTTCATACCGAAGTTTGCAGGAATTATTGACACTGGTGTGTTTAATGAACGTATTGTGAATTGTTATTTTCCTGTATACACCAAGATACAGCGTCTAGAAGTAGAATCCCTTTTTCCCGTTGAGGAATGCTCTGATTTCTGTGTCAAGTGATGGTATCTGGGGCTAATGGTCAAACGGAAGGACGGACGGACGGACGGACAAGGGCAACTCTATATGTCCCCCCTCTCCCGAGTGGGGGCATAAAATGCAGCAATTAGGCCTTAGATACATGTGTTATCACTATTTGACCAAATGACCGGGAGTCGTTTTTTATGGGAGTCAATATTCTTCGTGAGGTTCAGTTTACTTCACGTGGGGGAGTCATAGTACTATGATCTGGAGGTCATAATACTATGACCGTGGGGTCACATTTTCTATAGAATAATGACCGGGGGTTCATTATTCTATGGGGGTCGAAATACTTCATTACACGGCTCAAGATCAAGATCGCAACTGAAAGTCAAAGGTTTGAGCCTTCCATTTTGTCTCTGCTCTGTATCTCCTAATTCCCTTGAAGGATTCATTTGAAACTCGGGTCAAATGATCACCTCATCAAGACGATGTGCAGAACTTATAAGTCAGCCATGGTAGCTCAAGGTCAAGGTCACAGCTCAAAGTCAAAGGTCTGAGCCTTCCATTTTGTGTCCACTCTGTATCACTTAAACCCCTTAAAAGAATTTTATAAAACTTAGGTCAAATGATAACCTCATCGAAACGATGTGAAAAAACTTATAAGTCAGCCATGCCGGCTCAAGGTCAAGGTCATAACTTAGGGTTAAAAGTTTGAGTCTTTCATTTTGTGTCCACTCTGTATCTCCTAAACCCCTTGAAGTATTTTCATTAAACTTGGGTCAAATAATCATCTCATCAAGAACTCAAGAGTCAGCCATGTCAACTCAAGGTCAAGGTCACAACTCAAGGTCAAGGGTTTGAACTCTGTATCTCTTAAACCCCAAGAAGGATTTTTATAAAACTAGGATCAAATGATCACCTTATCAAGACGTTGTGCAGAATTCCTGAATCAATCATGTCAGTTCAAGGTCAAGGTCACAGCTAAAGGTAATAGGTTTACCCTTTCACTATCCATAGCAGTGGCGGGGGATTTAGCTGTCTTTCAGACTGCCTTGTTACAAAATTATGCCCTTTTCGACTTTTGTATTAATTCAATTGTCAAGGCAGATGAATAGTCGAGCGTTGCTGTCCTCCGACAACTCTTGTTTATTTTCCAGTCTATTTTGACAGGCGCCACTGTTTATAGTCAGGATTTTCATGATTTGTCAATGAGAATTTAAGGTCAAAATGTAGGACTTGAGCCGGTCATTAATGGAGTCTGTTTTATATAAAGTTCGTTACAAAATACCTGTGGTTTTGCGTGCTAAACTGTGACGCGTGGTCGTTAACTGTTACCTATTGTAATAATGGATTGCATACACAGAACAGAATTTGAATAGCCGTTGAACAGGGCTTTAATATTCATTATTAAGATTTGAAGTTTTGTACCCTCGTCCAGTGACCCCCACATCCCCGGTCGCCCCCAAAGAAATGTACCCACACCCGGTCACCCCACCTCTATTTTCACACCCTTCTACCTACCCCGACATTTTTTTATTCCCTTTTTAATTTTTTTTCAAACCTTCCATCAATATTTATCAAAATGAAAAGTTGTACATTCCCTTACCTCGCTCCCAGTCATACCCAACACCCACTACTGGATGCCGATGCTATTAAAAGGGTCATGAAATTGGCCTGAATTTTTTCAAACCTTTTTAACAGAGTTTTAACAGGTCAACATTTAAATTCACCTATTATTTCTTACTAGTAAATTGGGATTTTCATGACCATAGTTTTAATGCCATACATTAAAAAGCCATGATATAAGTATATTAAAAACCTGGTATTGGTAAAGGCATTAGGCATAAGGTGTATTCAAAAAGCAACTGCTGATGACAATGTTAGCGCACATTGGGCAATCACAATTTAGCTCTACTTCAGCTCTACTTCAGTACTTTGTGCTCAGATGCATGTACTTAAACAGCTAAGAGCAAATGTTTGAGGGATTGCATCACAAGTAGCTCCCCCTCCCCAATCAAGCGTACCACACTTGTTGATTCATTGAAATGGAGAAGCGTTTGATCTGCCCATGCCCCAAATTAATTTTAATAAGACTGTAAATCTTCACAATCAAATGTACTGTTCCTTAGTTTCTACTCAAGGATTGGATAATTTGAAAATCTAAATTGGTCTTAACACATTTTATAATATAAATTCCTTACCCCACCCATTTTCTTATACAAATGCTGATTATTTGGACAGGGAAAACAAAAATCAGAAAAAGCGGCATGCATCAGTACGTATTTACCCTTACCAAAATAATGTAGATTGATGAAAGTAATATGTTTTCATCCAACTTTCATTAAAAAAATCCGAATATTTGTAGGAACACAATTTGGCTAACATTTGAAAACAATGGGGTAACTGCATCAAGAGGAAATAACTTTAATGCAGCTAAATATAACATCATGATATATATGATAGACAATGTGTGCGTGTTATGTATTTACTGTGATTAAAGTTCATTCTAGAACATCTGTCTGACACCTTTGACCTTGAGTTGTGACCTTGACCTTGAGCGGACAAGGCTGACTTATTAGTTCTGCATATCGTCTTGACAAGGTGATCATTATATTGTTTTTGCCCTGTCCGTCCGTCCGTCCGTCCGTACGTCACACTTCATTTCCGAGCAATAACTGGAGAACCATTTAAACTAGAACCTTCAAACTTCATAGGTTTGTAGGACTGCTGAAGTAGACGACTCCTATTGTTTTTGGGGTCACTCCGTCAAAGGTCAAGGTCACAGGGGCCTGAACATTGAAAACAATTTCCGATCAATAACTAGAGAACCACTTGACCCAGAATGTTGAAACATCATAGGATAATTGTACATGCAAAGTAGATGATTCCTATTGATTTTGGGATCACTCCATTAAAGGTCAAGGTCACAGGGGCCCGAACATTGAAAACAATTTCCGGTCAGTAACTTGAGAACCAGTTGACCCAGAATATTGAAACTTCATAGGATGATTGGACATGAAGAGTAGATGATCCCTATTGATTTTGGGGTTACTCTGTCAAAGGTCAAGGTCACAGGGGCCTGAACATGGAAAACCATTTTCGATCAATAACTAGAGAACCACTTGACCCAGAATGTTGAAACTTCATAGGATGATTGTACATGCAAAGTAGATGACCCCTAACGATTTTGAGATCACTCCATTAAAGGTCAAGGTCACAGAGTTCTGAACATTGAAAACCATTTCCGGTCAGTAACTTGAGAACCGCTTGACCCAGAATGTTGAAACTTCATAGGATGATTGGTCATGAAGAGTAGATGACACCTATTGATTTTGGGGTCACTTTGTCAAAGGTCAAGGTCACAGGGGCCTGAACATTGAAAACCATTTCCGATCAATAACTAGAGAACCACTTGACCCAGAATGTTGAAACTTCATAGGATTATTGTACATGCAAAGTAGATGATCCCTATCAATTTTGGGGTCACTCCATTAAAGGTCAAGGTCACAGGGGCCTGAACATTGAAAACCATTTCCGGTCAGTAACTTGAGAACCACTTGATCCAGAATGATGAAACTTCATAGGATGATTGGACATGCAGAGTAAATGACCCCTATCGATTTTGGGGTCACTCCATTAAAGGTCAAGGTCACAGGGGCCTGAACATTGAAAACCATTTCCGGTCAGTAACTTGAGAACCACTTGACCCAGAATGTTGAAACTTAATAGGATGATTGGTCATGCAGAGTAGATGACCTCTAACGATTTTAGGGTCACTGTGTGAAAGGTCAAGGTCACAGGGGCCTGAACATTGAAAACTGTTTCCGGTCAGTAACTTGAGAACCACTTGACCCAGAATGATGAAACTTCATAGGATGATTGGTCATGCAGAGTAGATGACCCCTAACGATTTTAGGGTCACTCTGTTAAAGGTCAAGGCCACAGGGGCCTGAATATAGAAAACAATTTCCAATCAATAACTTAAGAACCTCTCGACCCAGAATGTTGAAACTTCATAGGATGATTGTTCATGCAGAGCAAATGACCCCTATTGTTTTTGGGGTCACTCCATTAAAGGTCAAGGTCACAGGGGCCTGAACATTGATAACCAGTTCCGATCAATAACTTGAGAACCACTTGACCCAGAATGTTGAAACTTCATAGGATGATTGAACATGCAGAGTAGATGACCCCTATTGATTTTGGGGTCAGTCTATTAAAGGTCAAGGTCACAGTGGCCTGTTCATGTAAAATCATTTTTTGGAAATAACTTGAGAACCACTTGACCTACAATGTTGAAACTTAATAGGATGATTGGACATGCAGAGTAGATGACCCCTATTTATTTTGAGGTCACTTGATCAAAGATCAAGGTCACAGAAGCCTGAACAGTGACTTGAGAACCACTAGGCCAAGAGTGTTGAAATTTAGCGGGATGATTGGACTTGGCAAGTAGATAATCCATATTGCAGCCAACCATCAGTGTCTCTTTGACTTTCGCTCCTGACCCCTATTGACTTCTTGTCTATAGGACTTTGCATTGGGGGAGACATTCGCTTTTTTACAAAAGCATTTTCTAGTTTGATCCAAGTTTAGTGAAGATCATTTAAGGGGTTAGGAGATATGGAGCGGACACGAAAGTGTTACGGACATGAGGACTGGAATTATAAACATTTAATGAGAGTGCAAAATCATTTAAGGGGTTTAGGAGATATAGAGTGGACACAAAATGGAAGGCTAAAATTTTTACCTTAAGTTGTGACCTTGACCTTCAGCCGGTATGGCTGACTAATGGGTTCTGCACATCGTCTTGATGAGGTGATCATTTGACCCAAGTTTTACAAAATTCCTTCAAGGGGTTTAGGAGATATAGAGCGGACACAAAATGGAAGGCTCAAACCTTTGACCTTGAGTTGTGACCTTTACATTGAGCGGGCAAGGCTGACTTATTAGTTCTGCATATCTTCTTGACAAGGTGATCATTTGATCCAAGTTTCATGAAAATCATTTAAGGGGTTTAGGAGATATGGAGCGGACACGAAAGAGTTACGGACAGTGGGACTGGAATTATAAATCAAATTTAAGGGCCATGAATAATCCTTTTAAATTCAAAATTTACAGAATTTTACTATTTTTTTTTAAAGCCATTAACTTTTTTAGCTACCAAACTAAATTTTTAATGACATGATTTATGGTAAAAAATTGTGTTTTAATAGTATTTTAACATGTAACCCATTAATATTGTGAAACCTGTTAAATAAAGTGATGCAAAAATTAATGGGGTTAATTAATCGTATTTTAGTGGATATTTTACAGGATTTTAAACCATGTTTAATGGTATGTGCATCCAGTAGTGTACCTCCATATCATTCACTGTAAATAATTTAGATTTGCCGATCTACTTGTACAGTGTGTATAAATTTTAAATCACTTGTTTAAAACAGGATGAAAATTGTAATCGGGCTTTGTTCCTAATAGTAAATTATTTTACTAAATGCAAATTTCATTACGTTATGCAGCAAGAAATGAAATAAAATAGAATTTTATGTCGTATGCGTCTTTTTAACATTACAACACACCTGACGTCATTTTCGTTTATGCTCGCCTGTTTCTCGCGCCGAGTTTAGAATTTGTTGCAAAATGCATATCTCAACGTAGTTAAGCATAAAATAAAAAGTAAAAAAAAATAAAAATGGTTTGTTTTGAGTCAATATGGAATATATCTCATTGAGATGAACATTCTCAGTGAGATATATTCCATATTCACTCGCATCAAACAAGTAACGTCTATTTACTTGAAAGGTAAATGCATTGACTGGCGAGTTGTCTGTATTGTTTGTGTGTAGAATTTTTCAAAATTGCGATACTAGTTTACAAGACCATTTCTAAGGATTGTGTCATGAAGTTGTACCATGACTATGAGATTTGATATTAATATTATGCTAGTCAATGATACGTTATTCGTAGTTGTCTCGGGAAAACTTCCCACATTTGTCCGAAGTACAAATTACATTTACGCAAACACAATAGTTTAAACATATTTCATTGCATACCAATTTATATAATATTACATCTCAAATACAAAACTTAACAACGGTATATGCAAAAGGGTTGGGTAACAAGTTCTTTCAACATTATTACATACCCTCCCCTTAACAAATTTCACTTAGGCTACATGAGATTCGGCTACAAAATGTGTTATTAAAGCTATGCAAAATTTTATATTATTGTAGTGAAAAGAGGGAAGAAAAGAGAATAACGAGAATAAGACGAAATCTAGTTAGACCAAGTTCAACATATTCTTTATATTTCGCGTGATACTGATATTTTAGTTATTGGTTTGTAAATGTTTAATGTTGGTGATGTTGTTGCAGAACTAAATCTAATTGAATACGGACACACAAGTCACTGTAGCATTTTAATTCTCAAAACGCTTAGTATCGTTATAAATTTTTGAACACTATCATAACTATTCTTTGATTTATAAAGTTAGGACACTGAAAAAAATAGTTGTAGCAATCTTCAATATGATATCCACAACTGCACAGTCAAAGCCAAACATTCGACCCACTTTTAAAACATTTAAAAAATCTTAAAAATGTGAAAGTTAAATAACAGTTTTTAATTTGTATTATTTTAAAAGTCCAACATCTCCTGGTTGTCTCTGAAAAATTTCTACCACAACATTGATAGCGTTTAAACAATATCGAATGTTGATACATATATGCATTTAATTTACTCATGTTACGTAGGGTAGATTTTAGTGACCGTCTATATTTTTGGACATTAAGAAGTTAAACAATAACGCAATTACATATTCAAAAGAAACAATTTAATGCAACATAATTGATAATCACGTCAGACACACATCCAATCAATATGGTATTTTCTACCGTCAGTACCGAGAGAGAATAAAGGTATATGACTGACAATTGTAAGCTGTATTTCTTAAAACCTGTATATATAGCAAATATTGGAGCATCTAGTAACGGAAGTGATAATGCGTTACGGAAATGTGTTACATGTATAGTTAATTAGCCTATAATCAAACTACTGTATGTAAAAGATTAATGAGCATGATATAAAATGTCAGGTCTCTTTAGATAAAGTTCAAATGATAAAGCCCTCTCATGATACAGGCTTTCTATCCATCTACGATCTCCGTAAAAGAACATCGAACCTTTCTTGATGTTCCTGTCTTTTCTAAATAATCAGCTATTTTGTATACGTCAGATTTCTTTTATTAATTTTACACCTTGGACGAATGGGACTTTTCATTTGTTACAATGTTTTCAAGATTCGGGAAGAAAATTAATCAGAACTTTATCAGGAGCAATGTCATAAATTACGCAGTCATCCAGATGTGTCTCCTCGCACACAAATTTCAGTGACTTGAAAGCAACAGTTAAATTTGCATTTTCTTTCTGATATTAGTGTGTTTGTCTACCATTCTCTGAACACTTCCAACTCACTAAATAATGTTAATTAACGTTTCCTTACTAATATTTTTTTTTCATTCTGTCACATCGATGTTTCGGACGTTCAACATACAACAGGATTCTACTGGATAATAAATTCTGTAAAGATTCTTTGAAAGCAAAGAATGCAGTCAACTAAATTAATAGCAGACTCGGTTTGATTAAGTCCGTTCAAATCATTGTAAGTCATATGTGCCACTAGCCTACTTCTTTGCACATGGAAGAAAAATAGTCAAATTTGTCAGAAAAGGAAAAAAAAACAAGTCCAAGAATACCTTATTTCAACAACATAAATAACAAAATTTCTATGTAACCTCCGTAACATAATATCTTCTCAGTAACAAAATAAAACATGTGGTCGCCAAAGTCACATTTCTTTTTTAAAAAGTTAGTAAGATATTAAATATTACATAATGACGAGAACATCAATTTTCTTCAGATAAAATAGTCAGAAAAAACATATTTCTTGATTCTGAGTCCGTTTTGACATATCTCTTTGGCCAAATGTTCATGTATGAATTTGAATGTCGCTCTTGAATTTATGAACACGTTACCGCCTCCGTAACGGACATGTTTAAACAGGCATATTTATTTCAGCGCTATATTTTATATATAGTTTTACGTTCAAACCCAATTTAAAAAGCAGAGAAAACGCATTCAAACACCTTAAAACATAATTGCATAAACATCATGTAGTATTACGCTTTTTGTGCCCCCCATGAGTGGTGGGGGCATATAGATTTGCTCTTGGCCGTGCGTGCGTCCTGACGTGAGTGCATCCGTCCGTCCGAAGTTCGTGACGCGTCTGGCTCAGAAAGCATTTGATATAAATTGATAAAACCTTGCATTAGTCTTTATCATGATATGAACTTGCGCACCTTCTATTTTTCGTCTCCGCCCCTACTTTTAGAGTTATGGCCCCTGAAATAGTCAAGAATGCACATTTTCACCTTGTGACACGCCTAGCTCAAAAAATATTTGATATAAATTGATAAAACCTTGCATGAGTCTTTATCATGATATGAACTTGCGCACCTACTATTTTTTATTTGGCTCAACCCCCTTTTTTTTTTAGAATTATGGCCCTTGAAATAGTCAAAAATGCACATTTTCACCTTGTGACACACCTAGCTCAAAAAGCATTTGATATAGATTCATGAAACCTTGCATGAGTCTTAATCATGATACGAACATGCGCATCACCTATTTTTAATATGAGTCCGTGCCCTATTTCTAGAGTTATGGGCCCTGAAATTGTCAAAAATGCACATTTTCACCTTGTGACACACATAGCTCACAAAGTATTTGATATAAATTGATGAAACCTTGCATGAGTCTTTATCTTGATATGAACTTGTGCACCTACTATTTTTCATCTGAGTCCGCCCCCTATTTTTAGAATTATGGCCCCTGATATAGTAAAAAATGCACATTTTCACCTAATTATGTGCCTCACTCAGAAAATATTTAATGTAAATTCATGAAATCTTGCTTGAGTCTCTATCATAATATGACCTTCCACGCTTAGCATTCTTCTTGAGAATTTTAGCATTTATTACAGAATTATGGCCCATGAAATAGCCAAAATATTGGATTTTTTGTTTGTGATGCTCATAGCTCAAAAATATATGGTATAGAATAATGAATCCTTCTCATACTTTATTTTTGAGGCTATACTCCATTAAGACTGCAAACATTTGAATTATCTCACCTTATCTGTGACAAATGTACCAGTTGGGGGGAGGGGGTGGGGGGGGGGGGTCACACCCTGTGTCCTACAGACACATTCTAGTTTTGTATATAACTATGAACTTATCTTATTTACTCGAAATACAGTTCCACAAATAATTTAAAACTACACTTAAAAGCCTTTGCAGAACAGCCTCTGCTTCCTTCGAGTGACGCATGGGAAAAACTTGTGCTTTCCGCATTTCAGTAGGCAGTTAGAACAACTAAGATGTTATGTTACGGAAGTGATACGTTACGGAAGAGATAAAATTATTTCAATATTTGATAAATGTTCGATACCTTGATGGCATATACTGAAAACTAGCCTTCTTACTGATGCAATCAAGGTAAATGATACAGACACAGAGGGAAAACACCATTGTTATCATGTACATTTGAAGAAGTCCCCGTTACGGAGGAAAAAATTAAATCGCGACAAAATAAAAATGAATAGAAATGGAAACAATAATATCAGAAATATTTACTTATCAGATAGTAACAATGGTGTTATTTTAATAAAGTTATATCATTTGACGACAGTTTGTGTCACTTTTGTCACATGTATACCTTTTTCAAAATACTTTGTTAATATATTAGGTATTGTTACGGTAGGTGAGAACTGTTTTAGGCGACAGTAATAATTATGATCGGGATAAATGCATTTCGTGCTTATGCTATTGAAAATGTCCTTCCGCAATTATAATGAACCCTCTTTCATAATACTGAATGTAGTTTTGGCGCACAGATATACTCCAGTGCTATCAACAAAGTTATTATTTGTCTCAGTATACTTGGCGGCATGGCTGAAATGAGCAGAAAGCTTTTATTTCAATCCTACTGCACACAGAAAGTAGAGAAAAGATCAAATCAAAGTATTAAAAAAAACAAAGAATATGCCCTGGCTAAAGTAAAAACCTCTTTCCAATGTAATTTATTCATAATGTGTTTGTAAAAGATGAACTAGAATGAAGGCGACAAGGAATTTTCTAAAGTGGGTCAAATTTTTGGTTTTGAGTGTACAACTAAAATCAGTGGCTAAATGATTAGTAAAAAGGGACAAGTGGCTGCATTTATTTCCTAGTCGAGAGTGATAAATTGAGTACTTTCGTTCACCAAAAGAATATACCGCCGGTACTTCTGGCGCTTTAAAACCGTGTGGTCAATAATAACTTATGAAAATTGATAGGCTTTCTAGTTGTCTTGTTTCAGTGGGTAATTCATTCCACAATGAAACAGAAGATGGAATAAATGAACTAGAAAGAATATCGGTACGTCTTCTTAAGATTTCATAATCTTCATTATTTCTTAAGTGATAGGAGTTATTGTCACCTATTTCCTTAAAGAAATTATCTAATGATACTTATCGCGTTGTTCCAGTTACAATTTTTGCGGCTTCGTTTTGTAGTTTTTCAAGATAATCTTTTTCATAATTTGTACAATTAACCCACACGACAGCTGCATATTCTAACAATGGTAGGAAAAATGATATTTAAATTTGTTTTAAAGCTTTCCTGCGCAATTAAAATTTCAGTTTGCGCATAATGCCTTAATTTTTTGAAGCATACAATAATATATTTTCAATGTGTTTATGTCATTACCGTTGCTACTTAAAGTCACACCAGGATGTTTATGATCATTAACAAATTTAACTGGTATATTATCAAAAGTAAAATTAACATTATATGGCATTACGTTAGAAAATAATAATAGCCTCTGTTTTATTAGGATTAAAATGTACAAGCCATCGATGAGCCCATTGAAATACAATTAACAGGCCATGGTTTAAAATACCTTCTAAATCTGCAATATTTGCTGTTGTACATGCCAAAGAAGTTTCTCAGCAAATAGACGGGAAATACTCAATAAATTGTCACCGATATCATTTACATAAATGAGAAATAACAAAGGACCTAACACTCACCCCTGTGGAACTCCAGCCGTCACGGTCTTGAAATCTGATTGAGACGTCCCTACAAAGACATTCTGAAAACGATTTGATAAATAATTTTCTATCCAGTTAAAAACATTACCGATGATTCCATTCTCTTGTACTTTAAATAATAAACCTTTGTGCCATACACGGTCGAATGCCTTAGAAATATCACAAAATACAATACAAGTATTCGTTTTCGAGTCTAGTGATTTAGTAATTTGATGATATATGTCGATTAGTTGATAAACTGTTGGATGACCTTTAAAAAAAGACTCACACGAATAAAGAAGTTTAATTTCGTGGAGATAATTGTATAAGTATGTATACACCGTTCTTTCCATCAGTTTACCTACACAACTTAAGACAGAGAGATATATCTTTAATTGCTAACCGAACGAATATTGCCTTTCTTAAAGAGTGGCATTAAAAGACCTGTGAAAGAGTAAACATAAAGGTTTAGCTATCGAATATTTAGTACTTTTCAAAATTTTATGACTACTTAAATCTAAATCTACTGCATTATTAAACCTCAAGATTAGATATTACATCTATGATATCATTTTCTGTAATAATTTTGAATGAATTTTCTGTTTTTCGCATTTCTAGAATGTTCACATTTCCGTCATCAATACTCGAATTAGATACGAAGTAATCATAAGAACGTGTCGCATAATCAACATATGTAAAATAAAGTTGTTCTGTATTGTCATCATTAACCGTTTTCAGTGAGGGTATTATTTCCGATTTTTAGCTCACCTGTCACATAGTGACAATGTGAGCTTTTGTGATTACCCTTCGTCCGTCGTCCGTTGTCCGTGCGTGCGTCCGTCCGTCAACAATTTCTTGTCTGCACGATAGTGGTTTCATTTATGATTTTATTTTAACCAAACTTGCATACAACTTGTATCACCATAAGATCACGGTTCCTTTCTTGAACTGGCCAGATCCCACTATGGGTCCCAGAGTTATGGCCCCTGAAAGGGCCAGAATTAGCTATTTTGACCTTGTCTGCACAATAGCAGCTTCATTTATGATTTTATTTTAACCAAACTTGCATACAACTTGTATCACCATAAGATCTCGGTTGCTTTCTTGAACTGGCGAGATTCCATTATGGATTCCAGAGTGATGGCCTCTGAAAGGGTCAGAATTAGCTATTTTGACCTTGTCTGCACAATAGCAGCTTCATTTATGATTTGAATTTAATCAAACTTGCACAAAACTTGTGTCACCATAAAATCTCGGTTTCTTTTTTGAACCGGCCAGATCCCTTAATGGGTTCCAGAGTTATGGCCCCTGAAAGGGCCAGAATTAGCTATTTTGACCTTGTCTGCACAATAGCAGCTTCATTTATGATTTGATTTTAACCAAACTTGCACACAATTTGTATCACCACAAGATCTTGCTTCCTTTCTTCAACTGGGCAGATTCCATCATGGGTTCTAGAGTTATGGCCCCTTAAAGGTCCAAAATTGGCTATTATGGCTTTTGCAGCCATATAGAGACTTCATTTATGGTTTTATTTGATACAAACTTCCAAAATATCTTCAACAACAATAAATCTTGGATTCCATGACAAATCAGATCCAATAATAGGTTCCAGAGTTATTTTATATCTGATTACCTCCCCTGATTGGAATCAAAATGGATTTATATCAGTAAGTACTTACAGGACTTATTTGAACTTTCATTATTGTTATTAGTTGGACTGAGACAATCAGGGTAGGTAACTATGGACTGATTTTTTGTCAAATTACCTCCCTTTATTTCAAATTAAAATTGTTTTATCTCCATAACTACCGAAGATACTGATCTGAAATTTCATTTATGTCAACAGATTTATTTGGCAGATCCTTCTTTTGTCCACTTAAAATATTTTTTTAATTACTTCCTTTTTACGTTACTATAAATAGCTTATTTTTAGTAACTTTTTTATTATTGGCCGTAGGGAAAACAAGAGACCAGTTTTCTGTGGTACAACATTTTTAGGTGTATTTTAACATATCTATACCTTGTAAGATTTTTTTTTCTTTTTGGTTAAATTTCTTCCCATTGTTGTTCCTGTCTTTAAGACTTTAAGATATTTGTTCTGAGGACCTTCTTGTCCTCAAGTGCAATGATAAAAGGTGAGCGATATAGGGCCATCATGGCCATCTGGTTTATTTGTTTTTACTAAATAACGTAAGTGTTTCCAATAATCTTTTTGATTATTTATCTTGGTCTCAGCAATATTTTGTTCAATATTACTAAAAAACTTCTCCTTTGCAGACTTTTTGAGATTACTTTGTTTCTAAGTGATTTGAATTTAGTCCAATATGTAATTTTTCGGACATTTTTATCGCTTTGGATCTATGTTGATCTGTAAGTTTATAGTATAGAAAAATGTGGAAACGACAAAAACGAAAATGTTGCAGGCTCGGTTTGATTGAGCCTGTTCATGGACGGTAGTGGAAATGCATGCTACCGTCCACGCCCTCTAGCCCCGGGTTGAGCAGAACTCAACATTTAAACATGCTAAAAGTACAAAAAGCAATTTAGAGACATCAGCAGATGTAATCAATGTATAGTACTTTCTTATTTTCGAATCATACCACGCGGTTTATCACGTGGGCGAATCACTATAATAACTCGAAATTTGCCCTTTTATAATACCAGACTTTTCTTAGAGTACACGTAATATTTTCATCGCATACTTTTATGTATAACAAGCTTGCTTTATGATCACTTATGCCACTCTCTACGACAACTACCACTCTGTAAACATGTTCAGTTCCATCAGATATTAATATGGTATCAATGAGAGTTGATGAACTGCCAGTAACCCTAGTTGGTTCTTGGATAACATTTTCAAGACTATGAACTATAACCAGTTGTTTTAAATTGTTTAAATTCGCATTTAATAGGCCCTTATTCAAATCACCGACTATAGCTAAATTAGACATAACGTTGTAAGCATTTTCTATACAAATATTAACATCGTTCCAGAAAATAACTTGAGTACCAGGGGGACGGTATACACTATAGAGCAAATAGGACTTATAGCAAATTTCTGGCCAAATCGCCTGAATTGATGGCTTTTCTAAATCGTAACGACGTTTCGACCACAGATTATTTTAGACATATGTAAGAACTTCACCTGTGTGCGCAGACACATAACATCTGTGACAAGTGAAATGCTCCAAACTAATCAGTTCATTTGATTTAAATGTGTTTCTATAAAACAGAAAATGTCAAAATCTAAAAGAGTGTCATTTACATAATTCATTTTATTTCTAATACTCCTAATATTTAGATGGCAAATCGAAAGTAAATTCGACTGTTCCGGGATACTATTAGATTCAGAACTATCTGGTCCTGGATTTGTTTCTACATTGCCGGTGTAATGAAGTATTTCGACCCCCTTAGAATTACGACCCCCCGGTCATTATTCTATGGAAAATGTGACTCCTTTCCTGTAAAATATTGACTCCCCTTATAAAAAACTGACTCCCTTTGAAAACTCTATAGAATAACGACCCCCGGTCATTATTCTATAGAAAAACTGACCCCTCCAAGTAAAATACTGACTCCCTAAAGATGACTCCCTTCGAATCTCATAGAAAAACGACCCCGGTTATTATTCTATAGAAAAAGTGACTCCTTCCATATAAAATACTCACTGCCGAAATTACTACATTCGAACTCTCATACAATATCGATTCCCGGACATTATTCTATTTTAAAAAGTTACTCTTTCCGTGTAAAACACCGGCTCCTAAAAAGACTTTCGACTATAATATCTATTAAAAAGTGATCCCCACCAAACCTAACGGTCAACTTTACTAGATCTACAACTCTGATCCCCTCCATTGCCAATAGTTAAGATTTTGATTGTACTACTACTACTGGTGCCGCTACTTCTATTACTATTACTACATGTACTTCTTCTTCTTCTACTACTACTTCTATTACTACTACTACTACTGCTACTACTGATACTACTATACCTGCTTTCACTAATACGTCTTGCACATCTACCTCTTCTTCTCCTGCTGCTGTTGTTGCTGTCACTTATTCCTCTGCTGCTGCTGTTGCTGCTGCTGCTGTTGCTATTGCAACTGCAACTGCAACTGCAACTGCCACTGCAACTGCCACTACCACTGCCACTGCCACTACTACTACTACTACTACTACTACTACTACTACTTCTACTACTACTTTCTATTGTTGCCACTACCGTACTTTACTGCCACTGCTAAGTATTGCAACTTCTACTAATACTAAGTTCTATGCTAGCAGTTTCGTGTGCAGTTTTCTTCTGAAGAATTACTTCATACCGAAGTTTGCACGGATTATTGACACTGGTGTGTTCTGTTAACGTATTGTGAATTGTTATTTTCTTGAAAAAAAAATGTATACAAGATACAGCGTCTAGAAATAGAATCCCTTTTCCCGTTGCGGAGTGCTCTGATTTCTGTGTCAAGTCATGGTATCTGGGGTAATGGTCAAACGGAAGGACGGACGGACGGACAAGGGCAAATCTATATGCCCCCTCCCCCGAGTGGGGGCATAAAATGCAGCAATTAGGCCTTAGATACATGAGTTATCACTAAATTTGACCAAATGACCGGGGGTCGTTTTTTTATGGGAGTCAATATTCATCATGAGGTTCAGTTTACTTCACGTGGGGGAGTCATAGTACTATGATCTGGAGGTCATAATACTATGACCGAGGGGTCACTTTTTCTATAGAATAATGACCGGGGGGTCATTATTCTATGGGGGTCGAAATACTTCATTACACCGGCTCCTAAAACGACTTTCGACGATAATATATATTAAAAAGTGATCCCCACCAAACCTAACGGACAATTTTACTAGATCTACAACTCTAATACCTTTCATTGCCAATAGTTAACATTTTGATTGTACTACTACTACTGGTGCCGCTACTTCTATTGCTATTACTACATGTACTTCTTCTTCTACTACTACTACTACTACTTTTACTACTACTACTACAACTGCTACTACTGATACTACTATACCTGCTACCACTAATACGTCTTGTACATCTACCTCTTCTCCTGCTGCTGTTGTTGCTGTCACTTATTCCTCTGCTGATGCTGCTGCTGCTGCTGCTGCTGCTACTGCCACTGCCACTACCACTGCCAATACTACTACTACTACTACTACTACTATTACTACTACTTTCTATTGTTGCTGCTACCGTACTTTACTGCCACTGCTAAGTATTGCAACTTCTATTAATATTAAGTTCTATGCTAGCAGTTTCTTGTGCAGTTTTCTTCTGAAGAATTACTTCATACCGAAGTTTGCAGGGATTATTGACACTGGTGTGTTTTGTGAACGTATTGTGAATTGTTATTTTCCTGGAAAAAAATGTATACACCAAGATACAGCGTCTAGAAATAGAATCCCTTTTCCCGTTGCGGAATGCTCTGATTTCTGTGTCAAGTGATGGTATCTGGGGCTAATGGTCAAACGGAAGGGCGGACGGACTGATGGACAATGGCAAATCTATATGCCCCCCTCCCCCGAGTGGGGGCATAAAATGCAGCAATTAGGCCTTAGATACATGAGTTATCACTAAATTTTACCAAATGACCGGGGGTCGTTTTTTTATGGGAGTCAATACTCTTCGTGAGGCTCAGTTTACTTCACGTGGGGGAGTCATAGTACTATGATCTGGAGGTCATAATACTATGACCGGGGGGTCACTTTTTCTATAGAATAATGACCGGGGGTCATTATTCTATGGGGGTCGAAATACTTCATTACACCGGCCATTATCACTAGCATTAATAAATCATACTGAAGTTTACAAGATTTAAATTAAAACACTTAAATGCTTAGAGGTATATACCAAATGTCCTAAGTACACAATTAACAAGAAATGGGCCAATGTTAGTTCAGTAATATTTGAAACATTGCTTCATTTGTGTCCTGTGAGTTTTATTATAAATTATTCCAATAGCCGCCGTGTGAAACTATGTCATTACCCATTAGGTAAAATCAATACTACAGTTTAGGGGGCACTGGCTATGCAAAAAATCGCGAACTGCGCAAAAAGCTATCACTGACGAATACTGTTGTACTAAAATTCTAGAATATCGAATAGGAGTGATAACAGAAAGAATAAGCAGAAGAATAAATAACATCTTATTGTTCCTTCTCAAGGGAAGGAAAACTTATGGTGAACATGTCACACTTGAATGAGCAGGTAATAGATACAACAGATCATCTAAGGCATCCGAATTTTAAGTAGGGCGTCGCCATCTTGGACTCATGCATATTCATTACAATCTTTGCTAATGTGTGTTTACGCATCTTTAAGTCAATCTTTAGCGAAATACAACTACGTAATAACAGACCTTCAAGAAACAATAATATATATTAAATCATATAACTCCATAATCTAACTTGTCATGATGAAGAATACAGATTATTTAAATGAATATGCATCATCTAAAAATAGACTCCCGCCAAAAATACCATCTGCTGTTGTTTTGCTTGGTTTTATTCTTTGATGCCAAAGGATCATCTTACAGATTTCATTTCATATCAACTATATTATTTTGACGTTAAGTGTAACTATCAACACATACTGTACCTATAAAATAGTTCGAGATATTTTATCGCTTGTTTACACGCTACGCACCGTCACCGTTTTTACAACATTTCAATAACTTCCCTTGTTTTTATCCAGAAGTGTATAATTCATTTTTTTTTTCACTTTATTTAACTATAAAATTTTTCGAACTGTGTAATTTCTTGCCTTTTGATATGTTGTTTTATCAGAATCAAGCCGTAAACTTTTTTGTAAGCATTTTTTTCAAATACATTAGATTGTTAGTGCCGGTGTAATGAAGTATTTCGACCCCCATAGAATAATGACCCCCGGTCATTATTCTATAGAAAAAGTGACCCCCCCGGTCATAGTATTATGACCTCCAGATCATAGTACTATGACTCCCCCACGTGAAGTAAACTGAACCTCACGAAGAATATTGACTCCCATAAAAAACGACTCCCGGTCATTTGGTCAAATTTAGTGATAACACATGTATCTAAGGCCTAATTGCTGCATTTTATGCCCCCACTCGGGAGAGTGGGGCATATAGATTTGCCCTTGTCCGTCCGTCCTTCCGTTTGACCATTAAACCCAGATACCATCACTTGACACAGAAATCAGAGCATTCCGCAACGGGAAAAGGGGTTCTATTTCTAGACGCTGTATCTTGGTGAATACATTTTTTTTCAGGAAAATAACAATTCACAACACGTTCACAAAACACACCAGTGTCAATAATTCCTGCAAACTTCGGTATGAAGTAATTCTTCAGAAGAAAACTGCACAAGAAACTGCTAGCATAGAACTTAGTATTAATAGAAATTGCAATACTTAGCAGTGGCAGAAAAGTACGGTAGCGGCAACAATAGAAAGTAGTAGTAGTAGTAGTAGTAGTAGTAGTAGTAGTAGTGGCAGTGGTAGTGGCAGTTGTAGCAGCAGCAGCAACAGTAGCAGCAGCAGCAGCAGAGAAGTAAGTGACAGCAACAACAGCAGCAGGAGAAGAAGAGGTAGATGTGCAAGACGTATTAGTGGAAGCAGGTATAGTAGTATTAGTAGTATCAGTTGTAGTAGTAGTAGTAGAAGTAGTAGTAGTAGTAGTAGTAGTAGTAGTATAAGAAGAAGAAGTACATGTAGTAATAGCAATAGAAGTAGCGGCACCAGTAGTAGTTGTACAATCAAAATGTTAACTATTGGCAATGGAGGGTATTAGAGTTGTAGATCTAGTAAAATTGTCCGTTAGGTTTGGTGGGGATCACTTTTTAATATATATTATCGTCGAAAGTCTTTTTAGGAGCCGGTGTTTTACACGGAAAGAGTAACTTTTTTAAATAGAATAATGTCCGGGAATCGATATTGTATGAGAGTTCGAATGTAGTAATTTCGACAGTAAGTATTTTACATGGAAGGAGTCACTTTTTCTACAGAAAAGTAACCGGGGTCGTCATTCTATGAGATTCGAAGGGAGTCATCTTTAGGGAGTCAGTATTTTATTTGGAGGGGACAGTCTTTTTTTATAAAATAATGACCGGGGGTCGTTATTCTATAGAGTTTTCAAAGGGAGTCAGTTTTTTTATAAGGGGAGTCAATATTTTACAGGAAAGGAGTCACATTTTCTATGGAATAATGACCGGGGGTCGTTATTCTATAGAGGTCGAAATACTTCATTACACCGGCATATATATAAGCCCTTTTCCAAGTTAACTATTACGGTCTCAGACTGCATTATTTAGTTCTGGAGCTGCATGTATCAATCATGCGATGTAATTAAGGGTGTTTGGCAGCACTTTTTCTGTCCATGTATTGCTTTGTAAAACATTAATTTACAAAGAGGCTAACATATTGCCACATTTCGATCTGCCACTAGAGAAGAGTTTGACTGTGGGCTCACGAAATTTCGATAGAATGTATTACTTATTGTCCGCTGATATAATATTTAGGTAGAAGGTGTTTAAGTATTATTATAAGTTAAATATATGTTTATTGAAATAACTTTACATGTTTCAAATAGATAAGAATGCGCTTAAACTAACAAAAAAAAAAACAACAAACAAACCAACAAGCAAAAAAAAAAAAAAAGAATGAAAAACCAAACAAAAAACAAACAAACAAAAAAAATCCACCTTTTTATACCACCGAAGGGAGACATATTAGTTTTCAACTGTCCGCCTCGTTCGTTCGTCACAACGTTAACGTTTTGCATGAAGGCACTTTATTTGCAAACCACTGCACCCAGAACCTTCAAACTTCACTTTAATTATGTTGATCCGATGCTTCTGTATAATATACGTCGCATTATTGCTGATTTATGTTGGAGGAATATAGTTTTCCGTCCTTACGTCCGTCCTTTATCCGTCCGTTCTTCCGGAGCGATACTTAGGCAGTGGTTTGGAATATAAAAATAAAACTTCATATACATGTCCACCACTTTAGGGTACTATGAATATGGCAATTTCTGCTTCATAAGTTGTGTACCCTCATCCAGTCACCTGTACGTCCTGGTCACATCCCTCCTCCTCCTCCACCCCACAATATTTAGCTCACCTGCGCCAAAGGCTCCCGGTGAGCTTTTGTAACCATTCAATGTCCGTCCTGCTTCTTCAGTCGTACGTCCGTCAACAATGTCTACAAAAAATCTTCGTTTTGAAAACACTGGGCAGAATAACACCAAACTTCACGGAAATGATTCATCCCCAGCTTTTTTTAATGAATTGATCCTACCGATTTTCGTCGTTTTTTTGGAAGAAGACGCTTATTTGTTGTGCGTAATAAGCGTCCACATAACTTGCCCGAGCTGCAATGTCTTATCAAATAAAATGGAACGGTCAAAGTTCTTGATACTCAAATATTCAATTTTAATATTTTCTAGACAAGAAAATACGATAAAATAAAAAGGATGGGGTGTAGGGGTGTGTGGTCTACACGGCGGATGTTTTGTAAATTTACTTTTCATTTTTTTTCGTAAGGTAGATATCACGTCACACAAACGTTTTGTTCACTATATCCTCTATAGATACATTTTTTTTATATATACAAGACAATGAAAGTACACAAAACATGACGTTCTTTACTAAAATAGATTCACATTATTAACAGTGTTAAGTAATGTACAATCTAAGTATATTACTGAGTATCTAGAAATATTCTTTAATGTCAGTTAAACGATTTTCTTAAGAACGCGAATTGTTCCTTCTCAAGGGAAAGAACACTTATGGTGAACATGTCACACTTGACTGAGCATGTAACAGATATAAGGGTATCGCCAAAGGAATCCGATTTCCCTTAGGGCGCCGCCATCTTACACTCATGCTATTCATTACAAATAGCCTATAGCCCAGTATGTGTTTATGCATAATTAGATTTTATTTCAGTCTTTAGTGCAATACAACTACCTAAAATAACAAGACACAACAATAACTTTTATATCATGTAACTCCTGTATTGAATATATCCGAGATTAATGAACTGAATTTGCATCATCAAAAACTAGACTCCCGCCAAGATGATGATAAAACTTTCATGAGAAATAGGTGTAGGAAAAAGTGATGTTCTATAAAGATACGTAAGGACGACCTGAAGTTGTCGTGTTTATATGAAACAAAGGATTTGAATTTCTGACCTTCAACCTAAAATACTTTGTTTACACTATTCTGGCGATTATGTTAATAACAAAACATTTTAAAGTAAATGGCTGTTCTATTTATTACTTAGGTTTATCCCTCTTTTAAAATTTTTGAACACCAACAGAAATGCATAAGATGATTCATAGTGCTAACTCTTTTTTGATATTATATTCAGCACAGAAATATCATATTTCAATTTGTAATAGAACTGAGAGGGCCAAGCCTTCATTAAATAAGGATGACCCCAATTTTGCCGCCGAAATTCCATAATCTAGACTTTACAATAGTTAACCGTGTCGAAAGTGCGCTTCCTTGAAAACATCTGACAGAAACAATGAACGCATGCCACTAAACTTTTCGCAAGCAAGCACAGTTCAACCACTCTTCTTCCACCTTTCCGTCCTAAGATGCCGTCTGCGTCCACTGTATCGTTTTATTGTATTTCCTGAATGTTTTGAAGCAAAATGTATCAGAGTTTTATTTTTGTTATGTCGTTCGGAAGCAAGGTTTTCCTCTTTAAGGTCTTGCACCGTGCATTCACGTTGACATGCACACAGCGGCACCAAAATGAGCTTTATTCAAGACTGAAGTACTTGTTTTACCGTAAGAGGCATTATCTCATCTGCTGAAGGATGTAGGAACGAATTGTTTCTAACGCTAAGACTTTTTTCATACTCTTGTGAGCTTGAAGAACATTAGTGTCCAAGACAAACAAGATAAGAAAAAACACAGGTCACCGAACTCGTTTTAATTTTATAGGACATTTTCTTGACCCAGCATTTCTGAAATTTAGTAATATTAAAAAATGATGGTACTTTATAAAACATATCATATCCCATTTAATGTTATAGGGAGTTCATGTATTACAGGTTAATACGAATACAAGGTGATGTAAATATTATGTAAAACATAAATGTCACTGACAAATGTCTTTAATTTTTACATGTTGACATGATTATCCCATCCACTTCTTTATTTTCAATGGACAAAAAATATTTAGATCTACAAAAATAATTCTGATTGTAAGATTTTTAAACTATTTTGCAGCTTTAATGACACACTAAAAAAATTCTTCAAAACGGAAAGAAAAAAGTTGGGTTCACCGTGCATCTAAGAGATTTATTAAGAAAAAACTGTTAAAAAAAAGGCGAAGTTTGATATTTATTGTTCTTTTTATTTTAATTTGTATTTTCTAGATAAAATAAAGAGCTATTTTGAAAACTTTTTTTCAGTTATTGCTTATCATTATATATATCATTCAGTCAGGAAAATATCAAAACCAAACCTGATCTACTTTCATAGAAATTTGAAATTACCTACCCCTTTCCCATTGTAAATCTTTCGTCAATTTTAGGCAAATGCCAGCCAAAAATAAGGGTGAATTTTGTTTTCCGCAAAAAGTAGAATCTATTTGGCTAAATGGTACATTATTAGCCATAGTTTAATAATTTAGCATTAATTTTTGGCTAAACTTTTGTTAGAAAGCAATATATATTCGAAGAAACAGTTTTCAAAATGGCGGCTATCCTGAACAAAACCTCGTACATCCATAAGATTCCACATAGAAACTATTTATAAAATGAATCTCATTGGTTTTATCTATTGAAAATATTCAATATAGGTTTGAAAAGCGTAAATACAAAAATATGTTGTAATGAGAATCAAAATCTCTAAATAAAGTTATATATTATAATAAACAAGGGCTCCGCAAAGCAGAGCAATATACGTCCGAATGGTTATATCAGAGGAAGGGGCAAAATTTAAAGAACTTGGCTTTTAAAACCCAAAGGGGAGGAACAACAAAGGGACGAAATTAAAAATAAATATTCTCCAAGTCCGAAAGAAAATTTGTAACAGGTACATGTATGTAAACATACATCTAAAAGTTGGAAGTACCATCCATGTTGTACCACAGGTAAGTGGTCTCGGTTTTTCCCTATGACCAATGATAAAACGTTACACAATAAGCTATTTATAGTAACATAAAAGAGAAGTAATTCAAAAAGAATTATTGTAAGTGAACAAAAAAAAAGGGATCTGCAGAGCAATATAGACACGATACAAAGTCATAAGACCTTTGACCGCTAAGTATGACCTTGACCTTGATGCGGTCTGCATGCCGCCTGGATGTGGCTAACATTTGTGCCAAGTTTTTTTTAAAAATCATTCAAATAGTTGATGAGTTAGAAAGCGGACAGGGAACAAAGCTATATGACCTTTGACCCCTAAGCTCGACCTTGACCTTGAAGCCAGCAATCCGAAACATGCGTTCTGCACGTCGTCTTAATGTGGTAAACATTTAAGCCAATTTAGTTCGAAATCCTTCCAGGATAGACAGGCGGACGAACAGATGAATGAACAGACGATCACCAGGGGTATAATTTAAAACGTCCCTTCGGGGGCCTCCGTGGCCGAGTGGTTAAGGTCGCTGACTTCAAACCACTTGCCCCTCATCGATGTGGTTTCGAGCCTCAATCGGGGCGTTGAATTCTTCATGTGAGGAAGCCATCCAGCTGGCTTACGGAAGGTCGGTGGTTCTACCCAGGTGCCCGCTCGTGATAAAATAATGCACGGAGGGGCACCTGGTGTCTTCCTCCACCATTAAAGCTGGAAAGTCGCCATATGACCTATCATGTGTCTGTGCGACGTTAAATCCAACAAAATAAATAAATAGATAAAACGTCCCTTCGGGCGAATAAAAAGAAGCATATTGATGATTTTGCCACCGTTGAAAATGTTCCTTTTCGTTAAATATGTATTTCATTTTGGGGCCTCCGTGGCCGAGTGGTTAAGGTCGCTGATTTCAAATCACTTGCCTTTCATCGATGTGGGTTCGATCCTCAATCGGGGCGTTGAACTCTTCATGTGAGGAAGCTTTCGGAAGGTCGGTGGTTCTACCCAGGTGCCCGCTCATGATGAAATAATGTACGGAGGGGCACCTGGGGGTCTTCCTCCACCATCAAAGCTGGAAAGTCGCCATATGTACCAAAATGTGTCGGTGCGACGTTAAACCCAACCAAAAAAATGTATTTCATTTTTGACTGGAAATCACTGTCACCACATTTCGTATCTTGTAAACAGTGGATTCGTTGATGAAAGATTGAAAAGCAAAAAGGACTGATGTTCAATTTCGCGCTGAAACATTTCATACAAAAGGTATAATGTGAATTTACAAAGCATGTGTTGAAAATCCCTTCTTTTGTTTTTATTTTCTTGTCCGGAAATAATTAAAGAAACCTATGTTTGAAAAAAAGACCGCTTCGTTTTAATTCATTGCGGCTAAATCGATAGATTTTTTCTACCCCACCCCCTTTCGTAATAAAATTATTCACTATACACTAGCCAGATACGCGAGTTATGCAAGATTAAACCACTGATACATGAAAACATTCATCCAAACTATGTGCAAGTAGCTTGAACTGACTCTGATATATATTACTAGATATACTTAGCTTGTAAAATACGGAACAATGTACATATGTGAATTTTTTTTTACAGAGTTAATAACTTACAATTACTTGCTCACTTTATGTAGCTTTGTTGAGTTTGATGCTTCTAAAGGATCTTTTTGGCAGACTTAATTATATTTAAGATGTGCAAACGCATTAGTATATGTCAACTCTGTGCCACCGTGAGCATGTTGCTTTCATTTTGACTAACGTATCTTGGGAAACCGTTAAATGGAAAAACGAGATCAAAACAAATTACTACACACTTTGAACAAAATCTAAATTTTCAATCAGCCCGCCCGCTAGCGTTGGTCTACGGATCGCGGGGTCGCGAGTTCGATCCTCGGGCGGGGCGTATGTTCTCAGTGACTATTTCATAAACGACATTGTGTCTGAAATCATAAGTCCTCCACCACTGATAATTCATGTGGGGAAGTTGGCAGTTACTTGCGGAGAACAGGTTTGTACTGGTACAGAATCCAGGAACACTGGTTAGATTAACTGCCCGCCGTTACATCACTGAAATACTGTTGAAAAACGGCGTTAAACCCAAAACTAACAAACAAACAGTTCTCCCGGAGTGACAAGACTAAGTAACTTAAAAACTATAAATAAGTAGACAGGATGAAACAGAGCTAATTAAAAAAATGATACACATATACCAATGCTGATAAGAAAAATCAGAAACTTGATTCGTAGTTAAAACATTGATACATGCAGATTCTTTCTTTCCTTGATTTCTATGGAAAACCTTGTAGTTTAGAATAAGAATCATACCAGTAAATAATACATGATTTACTAACGTGTATGTTTTTTATGTTTGCTAAATTGCTCTTTCATTTTTTTTTGCAATTGCCTATGCCAAAAACCCGAAAGTATAACCGTATGGCTTAGTTTATTACTTCATTTCATCACGTTTTAAGAGCAAACTTCTAGGCATGTAAAGGTTAACAAATGTACTGTTATATGGACAAGAACATTCAAACAAAATGAAAAAACATTTATCTTCACACATATGGCGTGTAATGATGTACTTAAAATCCTTGGTAACGTGTTAGAATCGAAATAATATATCTCATTTAGTGATTTGCTCTTGAATAAATCATTGTTTGTCGTTTAGATGCGTATTATTACATCATGAGGGCGCAGCTGAACTCCAAACAATGATTTATTCAACGACGAATCACTGGATGAGATATATTACTTCTTAATTAAACTATTGGTAAATAATTGTAAAACACAATGTCAATATAACGTTTCTATAGTGCCTCAAGTAAACGGATATTATGAGACAGAACTCATAAAATAGAGAAAAGTGGAAACTTCACAGGTCGCTCAACACGACAAAAACGAAAATGTTGCAGGCTCGGTTTGATTGAGCCTGTTCATGGACGGCAGTGGAAATAAAGTCGAATGCTGTGTTTCTGTTTTGAATTTTGCTTACTCCATTTAAAAATTACTTTAGGACAGACGTAAAACCTGCCTAAATTTTTACCATTATATATACAGTCAAACCTGTGAACAAAGACCACTCTTCGGAACAAGCAAAAGTGGTCTTTGTTCACAGGTGGTCTTTATTCGGGGGGAAGGGTCACTTCTCAGTTAGCCATTATCATGCTGATAAAAAGTATTTTTACAGCTTCTTGCTTTCTTTAAGTTCTATGTATTAATTCGGCCGGTGCAAACTTGCAAATTTTCAATCAAGCAGTAATTATTATGTTTGCTATAATGCGAAAGTCGTGAAAATTCGGCGGATTTCAAATATTTTCATGCCGGAACGGTCTAGCTTGGTCGTTATTGGGGGGCAAATATGACCCTTGGGAATGAATTAGGCCGGTCGCTGGTCGCGGTCGCCAGGTGGTCGCTATTCACGGCCTTTTTATGAGCATTTTTCTACGGGGGGACCAGAGACCGGTCGTTGTCGACAGGTTGTCGCTATTCACGGGTGGTCGCTAGCACAAGTTTGACTGTAATCTAAGAGTGAAAGCAAAAACGAGAACTTTTACCGCGTGAACTCAATATTTTTAAAGATGTTTAATTCTACCGCTTCTTTTTAAGTAGTAAATTCACTTTGAACACCAAGAAATCGCTTATCAGAGTCATCTTTTCCCATTTTTGTACATAAATCAATAAGTCTTGAAAGATGTAAAAACTTATGAGAAAAAAAAGGAAAATAAGTGAAAAAATTGGTCCCAGTAAGACTTGCAGTAAAAGTTGTTTTATTGTAGGAATTGAATACTTTTCAAAAAGGAAGTTCTCTGTTAGTGATCTTATACCTTAATGATAAAACAATTACATGTATTTTATGCTTATGACTGATTTTATCAGTAAATCAAAGCCTTGAGATGTCTGGTGGTGGCGGGTTTTGCTAGAGTTATTTTCATTTTAAATGCCAATCTATAAATATACATGTATAAGAAACAAATACTAATGTGCCTCATATCTAAGATAAACTCTGCCTGACCTTACATGAACAGCTGGAAGTCAGTGATGTAATCATGGGCTGAAATACCTAATCATTGACAGATCTTATATAATCATTATCTAAATGGCCAGTGTGAATGTATAGAGGATGAATAAGAACTGCTTGATCATTGATAATTCATCCGTATTGTTCATGAAATGGGACTACTTAGTGTAGCACATGAACACATTCCTTTGGATGTGATTTGGAATCAAATAAAGATGCTACATGATTGTCAGAAATACACTTAACTTTGGTAGCGGGATAAACCCGCAACCAAACACGTTAGGGGGTATAGGTCATATTATCGATAACAGAAGTATACCAAACAAGAGCTTCGCCTAGCGGGTAATAAACGCCCGAAATGTTTTTAGGCTGGTGTCACAAATTGACATACGGGCCTTATTTTATCTGTAGTGTAAATGCAGGTATTGCATCATCTTTTTGTAAATTTTTGAGTTATTGAGGTAAATGTCAGATTTCACGCATGAAATACCTCTTATATTTTTCTATATTTCATAACATAAATTTCCATGTAAATTTCATTAAATTCTGTTCAGTAATAAGAAAGTTGATATTTTATAAACTTCAGTAATTTATGTTTTTATCCCCAAAACCACTATAATGGGCCTCAAATTGTCAATTTAAATTCGCGCCAAAGTAGTTAGATTCCCCGGCTATATCGTGAATCCCGTGAAAATAGAAATAGTAAGAGTCCATGGCTTAGCCGTGAATCCCATGAAATTTAGTATTTGGCGGGACATTATCCTTTAAATAGACTGGACTAGATATGCCTTGCGCACACCACCTTACGACTTTATAGACGAATCTATGTCTGAATTATTTTCTTGCTAGAAATTTATGCTCGATCGAGGTAAGAAATTTATTTGTTAGATTTTTGTATGATTTTTGCATTACGATTTTTATTTGATAAATTTTTGTTCATTCTACAGAATTCTGTAACATTTACTTTTCGGCATATGATTTTAGCTAGTTTCGGTATGTCAGGATGATTTATTAAATTTTTCAGACTTTTGTAAATTATTTCGAAAGAGGAATCTAAAACGTTTCGTTTATATAAGATGTTAGATTTATACTGAAATTTGTAACATGATAATTGTAAAGCACTGTTTCACAAACTTATGTCAAATATTTTGTTAATTATGGAACGCCATCACTGCACTGTATTGTTATGTATAACTCTATATGGCAAGTCTAGTACCATGTATGTAATATATTATTGTAATCTGTAATTGTGTGCCAGTCTATAGCACATCTAATTAATGTCCGTTGTAGTGTATGGCATTTGATATTATATGGATGCCAACTATCATATAACGTTTGATTTATATTGAATTTTGTTAATTTGTAGTTGTAAATAATAGCTGCAGTTTATCATGTCCGTATCTATAATGTTTCCTCATATACTTTTCATATCATTTCATACTTTAACTTTAGTCTTTTAAGTAAGTAATCTTTGTAATAATGGAAGTAATAAGTGACGTATTTTAATCATGTGACGTTTGAACTTAGTAGCACATATATTTTGTATAAGTAGCACGTATTATTTATGGGAGCCTACGGAGGTATGGTATACCCAAAGGAGCAGTTTTATGCCCTGACTTATTTGTTTTGCTATGGTGCTTACCATATGTTATATATTTTAGCTTATTTCGCCAGACGATTTTACCTGGTGATGTCATAACCCGGAAGTACAATGCCCGAGGTTCACTTGTCTTCACTCGCCTGGATGTGATATTCCCAGCGCAGAGCTTTCGACCCATGGTTGTGCCGTGAACCGCAAAGACGATGATTTTTGTTATCCTCTGAAGTCAGCTCAGGGATGCAATCACCTACCACCATAGGGAGCCAACACGGAATCAACGTATTCACGGTTTAAAGGGACTGTATTCTGAATTTAGAAATCTGTTTTGTTTGTGCTACTTAAAGTTCACAATTACATTAAAGACCTGTGTCACGTCAGATTAGAATGGAAGTATAAGAACTTTTGTATCTAGAGATACTGAACTTTCTTTTTTTTTTTCTTTCTTATAATCAGTTTTTTTTTCTTTTCACATCTATTCATTGTAAATAATCATCTTTTGTAAATAAATTTGTAAATATTGTAAAGGGTGTTGATTTGTTCTGATGGTTACTGTCGCCGGTACGGCCTTTCCTGTCACAGCTGGCGAATTTGTTCGTCAGACTATTATTACCACAAGTCACAAAGATCAACCTAGTCCTTAGACTGACAACATAAATCATTTCGTGCGCAATTCAGATAGTTCCGTCATGTATATCAGTTTTATAACGGATTTGTTTAAAGATTGTTAAACTCATCTGTTCAATATAAACCTTTTTTACAACCATTTTGTTTGATTCTGTAAATGATTATGTCATGCATCTCTCTGTTATCCTTTTAGATAACATTAGAGAATATTACATAATATACGCAAATTAATCCGCCCCCTATGAATGAAATGTCCGTATGAATGGAACATTTTCTTCTTTAGTACTGTAAAACTCAATGACATAATACACTCACTCTGTAATATGCAGAGATAAAGCTTATAAATCATGCGAAATGTAAAACGTATTTAATAAAAATATACAACACATCGAAATAAAATTTTATCGAAGCACTTAGATAATGTTTATGTTGTTTAAATGAAAATGGAATTCCAGCGATCACTTCCTTATAAATTATGACCTCGGGCTATAAATAGCTCAATAAATAAACTGGTTCCATGCACAGTTTCATTCATAACAGATGTCGATATGAATTATGTTGCGCATTATTAATTAAATGTTTAACAAAAGTATTGCTTTTTACTTGGTATTATTTTGCATATAATACAATAAATAATGAGCACAAAATATGTATAATGTAAAAGGGAAGCATAAGTTTTAAAATCAATTCTTCCAGATCAGTAGTTATAGATTCTACTGGACGTTATCGCTGCGTGGAATTGCAATGGTAACGTGAGAAGAAATAAATGATTTGTACATACAGAAACCGCGTACATGTTATGATTTACTACAGAAATTATGTTTACATTTACAATTTTACAATAAATACTATAATATTATATACCGCCTCGGTAGCCTAGTGGTAGAGCGTCCGCTCCGAGCGCGGGAAGTCGTGGGTTCGATCCCCGGCCGCGTCGTACCAAAGACTTAAAAAATGGTACTAGCAGCTTCCTCGCTTGGCGCTCAACATTAAGGGGATAGTGCTAGGACTGGTCAGCCCGGTGTCAGTATAATGTGACTGGGTGGGGTATCATGCCACGTGTCTACGGCGTGATATTCCAGTGAGGCAGAAATTTAAAGTTGGGCATTGTGCTCACTGCTACAAGTAGACACCGTCGTTTATATGACTGAAAAATTGTTGAAAAAGACGTTAAACCCGAACACACACACACACACACACACACACACACACTATAATATTATTTGATTTAACGGCAGTTTATTTATTTGCGTGTGTTCTCCGTGACTATTTGATAAACGACATTGTGTCTGAAATCATTAGTCCTCCACCTCTGATTCATGTGGGGAAGTTGGCAGTTACTTGCGGAGAACAGGTTTGTACTGGTACAGAATCCAGGAACACTGGTTAGGTTAACTGCCCGCCGTTACATAACTGAAATACTGTTGAAAAACGGCGTTAAACCCAAAACAAACAAACAAAAGTTTATTTATTTACTTGTATGTTTTTTTTAAATTTTTTATTTTTGCTATTTCTATACAGAACAAATTTGTTTTAGAAACATTCTGACGAATACGAAAAGTAAACTTGTAAAAAGTGCTTTGTCTCCAATTTGCTTAAGGGGTGGGGGCGGGTGTGTGTGTGGGGGGGGGGGGGGGGGGGGGGGGGGGGGGGGGGGCGTAGATGTAAGCGATTTTTTAACACACGTTTTCAACTGTATTTCACGTTATATTAAGATATTGGACCCGTAATGGTAATGTTTAACAATTGCGTTAACGTTATTATTCCTTCTCTTGAGGAATAAGTCAAACTTGACTGAGCTACTGATGTCGAAAGCTGTTGTAATTACAAGCTGGCCAATTAAACTCCGTGACCTTAGAAATAACCTCTGACGTTAAACTATTCTTTCTCAATTAAGGCGACTCCATACACAATACTAAACCCAAGGATGGTTAATTGATTCTTTTATTTCCTCCTGAACATAACATATGTACATTCATCAGATAGACATATATCAACAAATTTAAATGTAAACAACCAAATATTATCGTTACCTTCAAATGCATGGTTAATATGTGAAAACAAACCCCATTGTGACCCTCTAATTATGTGCAACGAATTCACACTTCGAATCATAATAGATTGACCAGGTCAGTGTCTTATTGCCATATTTACTCTATTGAAAGAAGTAACAGATTTAATTTGTTGTTGGATTTAACAATTTATGTTAAATAACTAGCGTAAATACTTGCCTGATATTTTTTGGCAGTATAAAACAGACATTGCAACCAAAATTTTACAAGATGGTCATTTTATATTTATATAGATGTGCCCTAGAAGGAACTTTTGGTATGCTTTAACTTGTACAGTCTTGAAGTTAACATTGTTTTGCACTGTGTTGCATTTTTAACAACTTTTACCGTGTTTTTTTCTTCTTTTTCTAATTTTCTAATTTATGTTATTTCCTTCAAATAAATTTCAATATGATAACCACTGCGCAAAACGACAAATTTTTCTGGGAAGCCTCAAAGAAAATTCGGACAGAAATTAAGCTCTAACACTGAAAAATTATGACCTTGCTCTCTACATTTAAAAAGAACCATAGGGCAGAAGTAAAACCTACCTACATTTCTTCCAAAATTTGTAAACTAAAGAATAAATGCAAAATCAATAACTTTTACAGCACGTAGTATTTAGTATTTTCAAAGATGTCTAAACCTTCACCCTTCTGTATAAGTTTTAATGCACTTTAAACAGCAAGAAATGGCTAATCAAATGAAAACTTTCCACTTTCTACAACAAATCAATCATAAAAAGTCTTGAAAAAAAGATTTATCTCACTAGAAAGTTTGGTCCTAGTGGGGCTGAAACCTACGCTCTTCTGAAAAAATAATTAAAATAGTCTTATGGTAGGAATTGAATACTCTTAAAAAAGGAGGTACAATATTACGGGTCCGTCAATTTACCTAGCCGTCGTATTAGGGAAGGAACAGGACTAGACCATAATCAATAATCATTAACTGTCCGGTTTGAAACGGGGTTCGAGCTCAAAATTTCCCTCATACCGGGAAGAAAATCGCCCCATCGGTACTTATTGTGCTTCGATCTTGAAGATACATTAAAACTCTCACAGACATGAAAACAATATTATTTCATATCCCTTTTTCTAAGTAATGGAGTATTTTCAGACATATATTTTTAGATTTCCTAAGATTATTTAGGTTTTTCTATGTTCTGTTTTAGGCTATTTGATATGATAAAAGCCATACCGTACGTAAGTTTACCGATCTTACTGTGCTAAGTATCTGTATATATATTTATAGGAATTTATTCCTTTGGCATTAACATTTATAAAAAAGCAAGTCGGCTAAAATAAGATCAGATAGGGAAAGTTTGTCTCACGTTTGCTCAAAAATGAAATGTCAAGAATCCTTAAAAAAGTATTTGTTATATATGGGGTCATATGTGAGACATAAAAATCCAAAGGGTTTTAGTTTGCACATGAATATTAAAAATGTTGCAGCTGTTCAATCCTCTCAATGTAGTTGATCTACAGACACTACCTCTAAAAGCAGAAAACTGCTGTATTTTCAATGAGGACAACACAATTGCAAAACTGTTGTACTCAAATGCACACACAAAAGTTTGTGAACACATTCAGTAATACGTATCTGCTCTGTTCTGATTCAATATTTCATCCGATGACACAAGAACGAAGGGTATTTAAACTTAATATTTACTTAATTTGTTCATTTTTTTTTGCTTTTGCAATTCAACTTTCAACTGGAAAGAACCAAGAAAGTACATAAATCACAAAACATTTGTACGCTGACAAGAAAATACTAGTTTCTAGACGTCTCAAAACCTTACTTTAAGAAATATAACAAATTCCGTTTGAGTGTCAAATTATCTATAGACACTACAAAATATGTTATTTATATGCCAACTATGGCTTTGACATCATGTGATATATTTATCAAAAATATTAACTTTTTGTATTCTACAATGCACAGAGTTATGTTAATAATGCTTTTCAAGATAAATACAAGGGCTGTTAAAAAATAACGTAGACTTTCGCTGTCAAATGTTGCATATTATGTAACTAATAATGTGACATATATCGTTGTAATTCGGAATCTTTCTGTAATTTGGTCATACATTTTTTGTAACATTTTTACTGACAGGCGAAGCTCGTCGAACGTTTTTATTACAATAGCTACGCATAACCGGCGCAGTCGCTTTTTTGATCTGTTGTGATTTGAACTCGATCGTTAATGTCCGCACTAATAATACACTTATTTGCCCCAAAATACCCCAAAGTGCAGCAACACGTCAGAGCGACATGCACCTAGAGTATGGCGTCATTCCGATGCGGGAGGCGGAGGAAAACAACGTTTAAACGTTATATACTTTAATACTTTTATATGCAAAATACTATGATCTACGGACAAATTTGAACTGGTTGCCATGGCAAAATGCAGAAAGCTAAGAAAGCTCTACTTCTTTTATTTTTTACCAGAGTCTGAAACAAAACAAGTAGAAACATATCAATAGCTCGTACATTTTTTTACAGAAAAACATACTTACATCTACGGACACTACCAAACGGTGTATTTCGATTATTAGTTCCGGAAACTTAACTAGAGTTTTGGCAGGTAAATGTTTGTATCTGTTGTAAGGATACCTTTGTCATAAATAATAATTATGAACATGTTTGGTAAAGATATTGCTTTTACATCATCACAAACTCCACAAATGTATTTACTGAAAAATCATAACAATGACAACTTTTCCCCAAAAGATGCTACCCGTGAAAATGCTCAATATGTTTTGCCCTAAAGTAGTTATTTAGCAATTTTTGTTCTTTTCCCATTTTCTGAAGTATTTTTACACCATTTTACAGGACTATAGTGAATGGCATCAACAAAATGTTACCTGAGATGTAAAATTATACATTGGTTACCTTAAAATTGGTTTCTTTTCACATATTTCTTGTAACTCTATGCATAATATCTTTAAAACGGTAAGCTTAAACCTAACAGTGTTGTGTTGTACATGCTAAGAAAGCAGGGAACAAGCTCTAAACAATGCCACTAATTATCTTATATTTACTTTGTATTGTAAAGAGATGCAAGAGTATAACATCAGCTCATTCTACTTTCCCTATCTGATATTGTTTTAGCCGAAGTCTTTTCAACCTGATTAATGTTCATACATGATTTGGGGGATTGCCTATCGAAGTATGGATGGATACTGTTTTTTGTTACCTTAATATGTTATCTGATATTATGTCCCTCAATGTGTTTTTTTGTTTTGTTTTCAAAAAGTAAACTATCATTTAATTATCGCTTCTTTATAAACATATATTAACGTTGACTGTCAAAATATGCGAAATCGTTACCAAAAATTCAAGAGTAAAAGCTGATAGTTTATTCATAAAGTTTTAATTTGGCAACGTAGGGTATTTTTCACATTCTTTACGTACTTCTTCGTTTTTTAGTTACTCCATTTCCTGTAATTGTTCTTTATAATACCTCAATTTTGATTTTGTTTGCAATGTACGTAACCAGAGGAAAGTCTTGTATTGCTCTTGTTTGTACCTCTTAAAACGTACACATTGTAAGCAATTTCATTGTCCTTAGATAGTCTCCTTAATACCCCAGTCACACATACGGCGCGGATAGCTACGTCTAGCCACGGATAGAAACGTAGTAATCCGTATCGATCCGTACCTGAGCCGTACCTTAACGTAGTAATCCGTACCAACCCGTACCGCTCAGGTACGGATCGATACGGGTTACTACGTTTATATCCGTAGCTAGACGTAGCTATCCGCGCCGTATGTGTGACTGTGGTATAACACGGTATCTTGATATGAGATTTTACTTATTTATAGGCAAATCCATGCTTAATTAAAGTCAATTAATGCATTTGCTTTTAAGTATTAACTTTGAAACCATGGTTGGACCAATGATAAGGTTACAAACGTAGCTTAAACCGGTTTAAATTCACCTGTGGTAGGGGGTTCAGTGACCTGACGTTACTACTGAAACCGGCCGAAAATTAACGAAAATTGCCCAAGTTTAAACAGTTGTAAATATATAAAGATACTATTTTTCCTTGATTTTTTTTACATCATTGCAAAGAACTATTGTTAAACTATCATTTTAAACCATTTTTGAAATTTTAAACGGCCCCATACGTTCGATTTTTGATCCGATACCGCACTACTATGAAGCGACATTTCGGAAGTTTCCATGCCGCGACGCATATTCCACTGCGCGTACTTCATTAGTCGTGTTGTTTTTACTCATTTCCGGAGTTGATTGTGTGACACATTATCATTTAATGATAACCATTTCATAGATAAGGGTTTATCTTGTTGCCCAAATAATTGATATTTTTATGCCGGGGATGTGCAGTTATTAAATGTAAACTAACAAAGACTAGCAGTACTGCATTGCATGTGATTGACATATCTCTATATCAAAGCTCATTTCAGTTCACATATTTACTCGAGTTTTTCTCTATTTAAATGGGGATGTTGCCCATACAAAATTTTAAAATATATCAGCCCAAGTAAATATCTAGTATTAGATACCTGGTTTGCCTCACAAAAGCTTTATAGGTTATGTTGTCTGTCGGTTATATGCGACGTTAAATAAATACCTTTTCCTGTACCTTAATATAATTGTCAATACATTTTTGCAAGATCGACTTTCAAGAATTAAATTAACACTATCAATATGTTATTTTGCATAACTATCGGCCGCTATTATCAACTGCGAGAATATTCTACGATGTGTCACTATCGTAATTTAGATTTGTTTGTGTATGTTTTAAGTTAATTAGCAATTGAAAACACTTATGTTGCAAGGTGTATCAAAACATTAGTTATTTATATCAAATTCAATATAAAACTTCCCAAATGTATCTGATAAAATAATAAAATGTTTTATCTGACCCGCTTATTTGGAGATGCTGCGAATATTTGGTGTTCAGCCTTTTGTGAGCTGGATGCTACACTTTCCTCTTGTATCGTGTCTAACAATAAAAGGTGAACAACGCCATGATAGGTCGTTCATAAACTGGTATTAAGCTGCTTTGATATATTTCCGCTTTCCTGATTCGTCGTATCTTTAATACTGTTCTGCTTTCTGCAATGGCATGGATAACATGCGTAAATGGTTTGTTAAAAGCTCTAAGATCACTTGAAAGTATTGAAATCAACTAATCAAAGTAATAGAAGACTTGGTTTGACAGAGTTTGTTCATGACAGGTTTAGAAAGGAAGATGAAATACCCCTTGCACCCTAACATCTGCTTAAGCGAAAATGAACTCCAGAATGTTAAAGGAACAGAGATTTTTTTTATAATTATTTACCACATTATTTTTGTGTTTCATATAACGTGCCTTTAGATATCCTTTCGCAAAAAAGACATTCAGCTGTCAGGGTTTAATTTTATGTATACTGTTCTATAACATCGACTATGGTTGAGATATAAGTGTATTTTTGCCAGCCTACCGTTTTAAACATACCAGCATTGTTTTACAGGCCTTGCTGCACTACGTTTCTTTATGTTTACCTTTTGAGCTTACTGTCTATATGCTTACTTTGATCATGTACTTATCATGTTCTAAAGCTGCAGTATTGTAAGTTCTAATGAAAGAAAGATGATGAAAAGATTTCTTTATCAGTACTATCTGCCCCTGATGCCCTTCCTTCTGCAATAAGCTGACTGTAATCGCGAAAAGCCCAAAAGATTTGAATGTAGGGGTAATAAACAATACTGTGTGTAGATAATTTTGTTATTGCGGGGCTGATGACGAATTAAGTAAAACACTCTCAGTGTTGATGTCAAGTTTGAATGAGTAAAATTAACCAGTAATTTTGAGTAATTAAAAGACTTCCATGAATTTAACACTTGCATTAAGTTAAAAACTTCTGTATAACTTCTACTGGCATAATTGTATTGATCATGTTTAAATCTGATCAAGATAAAATTGCAAACAATACATGTAATTTGTACAATCTTAGAATTAGAGCATAGACAACTGCTTGTGCCGACATTGATATGTGCTAAATGTTCGTCAAATTCCTTTTCTTCGGTACTTATCTAAAGCAGATATTGGTGACTTACATTCCATTATTGTATGTTATATTTTTTTTAACTTCCGGTGATGATCATGTTTCAAATTCAACACCATAAAGATAGTTAAAAACTTTAACATCAAGAGGTAGAAACGTATATATACAACACTATATCTGCTGATATCACATATGTATATAAGGATATGTGTGAGTGTGTGTGTGTATGATTGCGTGGGAGGTTGTTTTGTATAAGAATGTGTATGTTTGAGGATGGGTGTGAGATTGATGTGAGATTTCAAAAAATTTCCTGATGTACATTAAACAAATGATAATATATGAGCATCATGTTATAAAAATGAAAAAAAAAAACAGAAGCAGACATATATTCGATATATAAAACTAGTTGGTAAAATTGTATATGTATTATTTAACGTTATTATTATTGTCTGTAAGATGTACATGAAGGGGAAAAAAGATAATAAAAAAGATGTAGAAGCGACGTATATAAACGCATTATGTGGGTGGGGTAGAAAAAAGTCTTAAAAAATACAACGTTTTTTTCTGTTTAAATTAAAATTTCATTTGAAATGTCAGATTGGCTGGTTTAATGACATGCTATCCGATATTATAAGCAATTTAACATTTTTTTTCCAGATATTGTTCAGCAGTTTTCACTCTCGTAATTGGCCGCCGTATTGATGACGTCATTTTCCAATCGAATCGCGGTCTCTAGAAGAGATACATAATATTATATCTGTCTTAGACCAACGAATAATTTGGTATATGTGGCAAACTTCTCAACTACATTTGAGTGGGATAATAGTGACAGTATACCGTTTTATATGATACCATTTGACACCTTCACTGACTAAAACTTACCAAGAAATAATTTGTATAACTTTCATACATGCCAATTTTAGCGAAATTTGGTCATACTTTTACATTCTCATTAATATTCATAAATATGCCAATTAGTTAATTTACATAAAATAACTGGAAAGAAGAGGGCAATGGTTTAGGAACATTTTGATACTCTTTACGTTCTTATATACCTAAAATTGCCCAAGATATGATTGCACAATGGATTTTCGTGTTCATGGGTCAATTTCTTATCTCACCCATTAATGATTGAACTCAAGCCTGGTATCTGCTAGATATGACCATAAAAAGATAAAATATAAAGAGCACAGTGTCTTAACTTTCATTTAATACCATTTGACTACTTCATTGACTAAAACTTACCAAGAAATAAGTTGTATAACTTTAATATATGTCCAAATTTTATGCGGTATTAAGTCATACTTTTAAATATACTCATTAATATTCATAAATATGCTGATTAGATAATTTACATCAACTACTGGAAAGGGAAGGACAATGGTTTAGAAACATTTTGATACTCGTTGGGTTCTTATACTTTAAATTGACCGAGTTAAGTTGACACAATGGATTTTCGTGTTCAAGGGTTAATTTCTTACCCCACCCACTTATGATTAAACTAAAGCCTTGTATCTGCTAAATATGCCCATAAACAGATAAAATATTAAAATAACATTGTCTTACCTTTCATTTGATACAATTTGACTACAACATACCAAGAAATAATTTGTATAACTTTAATATACTAGTAAATCCATTTTTTTCGAAATTTGGTCATATTTTTATATACTCATTAATATTCATAAATATGCAAATTAGTTAATTTAATTAATGTAATTGAAAAGGGAAGGGCAATGCTCTAGAAACATTTTGATACTGTTTTGGTTCCTATATACTTAAAATTGACCAATATATTTAGTTCTCTTTGGTTATATCACTGAATTCTATGGCGGCCATTTTGAATTCAAGATGACCGCCAAAATATTGACATGAACATTTGAGGATGATTTGTTTTTAAGTAGAAGTTTCATAGAACAAAATAAACCCACTTTCAAAAAAATCCAGGAAGATTTAAAACTTGACCCCAAATTTTAACCATTGAAACACCACTATAACGTGTCAAGTAGATACTTATCATCCGTATCTACATGTACTAGCTATAATGTGGCGGCCGGTGGTCATTTACCTTTACATTAGATAGTTTTAAGAGAACTATTAAAAACACTGCACTTAACAACAAAAATTTAAACATCTGCTACTGAGCGCGTTAGGTTTCACTCAGTGTCTAAGTGCCATTCTAATAGGTGCATGTGCTATCCTCATCTTAATACTAACTCGACAATACGTTCTACTGTTAATATTAATAACAGAAATTTCAGTATAAATATTCATTCAAACATTTCATGAAATCCCTCTGATGTTATCTATCTTCTTACATGAAATGCCCATAATTGTGGTTTACAGTATGTTGGGCAAATGAAAAGACCTCTTAAAACCAGATTTCGGGAACACTGTTACAAAATTCGTAACAGTAATAAATTTCGACACTTCTTATACAACCATTTTCGTAAAACTGGACATTCGGTTAAAGATGTTTCTGTTCAAGCTGTTGAACAATTAAAGTATGATGTTAACATGACTTCTGGCTTCAAGACAAAACTCAGACATTTCTGATCTTAAACTGATTAAATTTCTACAAACACCCTTTAGGTTTAAATGATAACATTTATTAAAAGGGAAAGATTCCGGAATTGATATATTCTCTATCTATTCATGGTGTCCGACGAAATGGGAATATAAAAAAGAATGAGTGTTGCAGACTGCCATATGCTACTAAAACGTTCTGGTAGGCATGCTATGCTATCGTGTTTAACCTCTTTACCTGTTTCTTCGTTGAGGCAAATTGATCAAGAAACTGATAATATTTATATGCGTACACATCCATTTTACGACACTGCTTCATTAATACAAACTTACACACAACATTTTCTTAGACCTCATATTGATTCTGAATCCGATCATAAACTAAACTTTCTAAAATTATCTTTTATAAATAAAGGAATCGAGTTTATTGATTTACCTAGTATTTTGAGAGACCAATCTGTAGTTAACTCTATTCCTAAATATTTCAAGAATTCGGAAATACCTATTATCTGTTACAAATGTAATAAACCAGTTAGAAACATTATATTTAATTACAATCAAATTGTCAACCAACTGACCATATCATAACGGGTAATTTTAAGATTTGTAATGATAAAAGAACAAGAAATATTCTTTCCAAAGGTCCAAAATATAGAATTCTCTCGGAAACATACAAAAACTTACCAGTTATCACAACCAGATGAGAAAACTATTGCAAACAGTCATGCAAATCATTATATAAATTTTAATGTCGCACTTAACGACAGTCAAATGAAGCTCCCTACTCTTTATTGGATCCCTAAACTTCACAAAACTCCAGATAAAGCTTGATTCATGGAAAATTCAACCTTATGCACTACAAAAAAAACCCCCCAACATTTCTGCACTTTTGACATCCTGTCTTACTACAATTAAAGACCACGTGCAGAAGTATTGCTCCAAGGTTTATTAGAACTCTGGCGTTAATATGTTTTGGTCCATCAAGAACTCTGGAGATGTTATCAAAAAGCTAAAAAAAACAAACACTTCAAATGCTCGATGATAAGTACTTTTAATTTTTTCTACTCTTTATACTAATTTACCACATAATCTTATTAAAGAAAAACTAGTAACTGAAATTGAGAAAACATTTGTTAGAGAAAACGTTAATTATCTGGCTTGCAATGAAACTAGAGGATTCTTTTCTAACAGTGCATTTAAGGGATGCAACTTATGGAGTTGTGATCAGGTTTGTGAAGCTCTAAAGTTTCTTCTAGATAATATATTTATCAAATTTGGCAATAAAACTTACAGACAAGTAATTGGTATCCCGATGGGAACCAACTGCGCCCCCTCATTGCTGATTTCTTCTTATACTGTTATGAACGAGATTTCATGCTTAGTTTATAGACTTGTAGAAACAATTTTCGTAATACAATATACAGATACCAAAGTTGACATATCATAAGGACATTGCATAATGTTTATTATATAAACATGATAAACATGAACAAATGAATAAAAATTGCTGTTAAAATGGGAATATGCAATGACTACTTTAGGTTAGCATCCTGCATACATGCATTTCAATTGGTCTTAGAAGACAGGCATTGTCATACTAGAAAGCAAAAATTAAAAATTGATAAAAACTACGCACACAGGCTTTAAAATTAAATTTATGGCTTTGGTTAAGTTTCAGTGGCTTGAATATTGTTTTATATTTCGCCGATTGTCAGTGCCACCTATATTTACGACAAGCCGAAACAATCTGAATTTTGGTTCAGCTAAAATGTGTACAAAATAACAACCTTACCGGTTGATGTTCAAGCAACAGTATCGGAGATTTATAAGACTCTTATAAGAGATGGGACTCGGACTTAGTAAGTTATGAATCCGATAAAAACATTTTTTATTACTCGATATGTCATTATGTGTTCCACAGTGTCAAAGGCACATGTTACATATAGTGTCTGAATGTCTGACCCAAACATACTTTCAAAGGGTTTTCTTACAGATTGCATTGGTATACTTCAAGTGAACATGATAAATATTGCTAGGAGTTTCATGTTTGATAATTATCTTTTGAATTACAGTACCTGGCTAGAACTTTAGTCAAACTAATTTGACGCGATCCTAGGAAATATTGAGATAATCGTTTCATATCGGCAACATCTCCACTCGGATTAGATTGACTGTCAAACATACTAAACAACCATTTATTTGACTGTCCAATTATTTTGACTTCATGTAGTTTGAATTTTTATCACATGCATCTTTGTCAAGCATTTGCATGGAAATGTGTCATTATTTTTTACATTGGAGTTGCACTTTATTTTGAACAGAACTACTAAAAATTGTGGTATTAGTAATTTTTTCTTCTGTAACTCCCAATACCTCAAAGTAAAAAAATGTGTTAAGCAAGTTGATACTCACTTTTTCTCCTCCATTTTGTCATTTCTTTGGTTTCTTTCCTTTTTATCAGTTGTGGTATTTTTCTGATAGTCCCACATGAATTTGATCGTTGTCCAATTATAATATACAGACAACAAATCTCGTACGTATGATATGCCAGAATTTTTAACATCTGGACAGCGTTGATAGTGAAAGTCAATTTTTATACGTGATTATTCCTAATGTTGAGCTTTAGGTGCTGTAGTTTCTACTCAGATCCAATTTGTTTACAATACTTGTTATCTCTGCCAACTTATTCCAAAGATTAAAGTCTGTTAACTTATATATTTTTCCTATTAAATTTCACACAATTTACATTCATGCAGGCCGCCATTTTTCATGTGTATGTTGATCTTGATTCTAAACCTCTACCTTACAGTTAAACTTTTATTTTTGGCTGCAGCAATTATCGACGGTCGGCAGGTAAATTAGAAGTACTGAAAATGATTTTTATTTTTATTTTGTTTTGTCAATAAAAATAGGGTCGGCTCTCCTGTAAACCTGAAAATTAAAAAATGCTGGCCTAATATTCTCTCAAAATTTAATCCATGAAACGCAGCAGAGGCCACCATTTTATACCAACATTTCAAAATTTTCTAGGGGGACAGCCCCCCTGACCCACTAAAATGAAGAAAGTACTCAGCCAATGCCCCTGAGGGCACCATTTCATACCTGTTTTTCAAAAATTTCCAGTGGGGAGACATTCCTGACCCCCTAACATGTGCAGAAGTCCCCGCTCCGCTACTTACCCGCTCTCTGCGCTATGCGCCTCGGCAGTGGCATCTTCGATAGCCTGGTGCCCCAAATCAAGTATTTCTGGATCCAGGCCTGTGACCTCCCCCATAATGAGGAGAGTGCCACACCAGTAAATGTACCAGAGGCCACTATTTCATACCTGAGAAGACCCTTGACCCCCTATAAAGAGGGGAGTAACCCCTCCATTACCTCAAATGCACCAGAGGCCACCATTTCATGCCAGTATTTCAAACATTTCAATGGGGAGAGAATCTTTGTTCTAGACTGGTGCACCCCTTGTCACATATTCCTGGATCCGGGCCTGCTACTCTCCTATAATTAAGGGATTGTCCCACCAGTAAATGCACTAGAGGCCATCATTTCATACTTGTGTTTAAAAGATTTCTAGGAGAGACCCTTGACCTCCCTGTAATGAGGAGAGTAGCCCCTCCATTACCTCAAAATGCACCAGAGGCCATCATTTCAGCCTGTATTTCAAAACTTTCCATAGGGAAAGTATCTTCGTTTAAGACTGGAGCCCCCTAGTCATTTTTTTTTTGGATCCGGGCCTGTTACTCTCCTATAATTAGGGGATTGTCCCAACAGTAAATGCACCAGAGGCCACCATTTCATACTTGTGTTTACAAAATTTCTAGGGAAGACCCTTGACCTCCCTGTAATGAGGGGAGTAACCCCTCCATTACCTCAAAATGCACCAGAGGCCACCATTTCAGCCTGTATTTCAAAAATTTCCATGGGGAGAGCATCTTCATTTTAGACTGCCCTCAGTCATATATTTCCGGATCCGGGCCTGTTACCCTCCTGGGGAGAGCATCTTAGTTTTTGACTGGAGCCACTCCCAGTCAAATATTTCTGGATCCGGGTCTGTGATCCTCCTATTAATAGGGAATTGCCCACCAATAAATGCACAAGAGGCCACCATTTCATACCTGTATTTAAAAAAATCCAGGGGAAAGACCCCTGACCCCAACCCACACCTCCGTTATATGGACAGAGCCCCCCCTCCAATACCTACCCGCTCTAAGCGCTATGCGCCTCGCGGTGACATCTTTGTTTTAGACTCCATGTTGCCTCTACCCGTCTACTCCAGTCAATATTTCTGGGTCCGATAATCAATATTATTATGTAGTACCTGTGCAGTAGCCACACTAAGGCAAACCGAGGCAGTTGCCTCCGTTAAAATTTAAGGAGTCAGAAAAAAGTAAAACGTAGGCATATCACACTGATAAAAATTCAGTTATGAAATTTAAAAATTATTAATATTATTAGGAATATGTCAGAATATCATTTATCTCATGACATCTTTGGGGCAAGTTGAGGCAGAAATCCTAGCAGTCATATACCCTTGGCAGCAGGCCCGGATCCTGGACTGAATGCTTCCCCCTCCCAAGTTGGCTGAGAATTGACCTATACTCATCAAAGTTGCACCCAATTATTTATTATTAGATTTTCTATCATCAAATTTAAACCAAAAAAAAAAAAAAAAAAAACGCCCCAGAGGCTAATATTTCATACCGATATTTAAAAATTTTACAGAATAATCCTCTGACCCAAAACAATGCACCATATGTCACCATTTCGTATCTGTATTCCAAAAATGTCTAGGGAAAGAATCCCTTCCCCACTAAAATGGTGGAGTGGAACCCCCTCCCATACCTCAAATAAAATAAATAAACACCAGAGGCCACCATTTCATACCTGTATCTTCAAAATTTTCTAGCCCCCCGATCCTCCTGCTCCCCAAACACGGACAGACCCCCTCTCGTGCCTACCCATTCTTGGACTAACAAACATCTATACTGATAAATAGCATGTTGTTGTGTGTCTTTACTGATTGATTTCTAATTTTGATGCAATGATTGTGTCCGACCATATAACTCTAGGATAAATCCCTAATTATCCCGGTTATCAATGTATTTTTTTCTTCAAATATGAAAGTGACTGTTAAATAGGGCTAAAAGAACGATTTTACTGTGATATAACACATTCTGACTGTGCTCCAGAATGCACCGGGAAAATTATCGGGGTAGGCCATGCTTTCTGACCCCCTAGATTACCTCGGTTAAAATAATGCTACGGCACTGTGTACTGTATAACCAGTGTATAAGGTAATGGCTGGTAAAAGTTATGATTAGTTGGCATAAAATTGCAGTTTTTACATTGTTTTTTTTTTTTGTAAATATTATATTTATATTAAGTTCTCACTCGAGTTCGAGGCATATTGAATATAAAATTTAAAAGATTTGAATGACATTTTTGACCCTTGAGAAAGGACCTTCACATTAACCTACTTATGTTTGACCCACAGGTGACCTTGCCCTTTATGGGCAAACACTGTCGAGTGTTAGCATCTGCCCCCATTGGGCAATGCTCTTCTATAAGGTGATTCACGGGTTTCCTACGAAAATTTCGAAGTATGAGATATAAGACTGATATTAAGTCTGTATGTACTAACATCTCCTGTCTTTCATTTGGAGAATAAAGAAAATCGTTCCGAGTCCATATTTCCTTTGAAGAGCGCCACCTAGCGGCACATGTATTTATCAAGGGAAATCGCCGGTTTTCTGTAATATATGCATTAAATTAATTTTATTACATGTATTCAAACTCAGGAATATAGCTTAATTCAATGTTACTGCTTACATGTTACGTTTTGTAAATTATTTCATTTAGAAGATGCTTAAATAAAGACATATCCGTAGTAGGGGTGAAGAAAAATAGCGAAAATATTCGATGTATTTCATGGACGTTTAGCCGAAGTAAAATAAAATGGAACGGTCGAATTTCTTGATTTTCAAATATATTCGTATTCTTCTTTAATCATTTCTGAACAAAAAAATATAAATAGAATGGGGGGTCTTTACGACAGATGTTTTGTAAATTTACTTTTTATTTGTTTTGGTAATCTGTTTAAATATTGTGACGTTGATACACCAATGACGGCGTTAACGTCGCGTAAACGCTGATTTCATTATGTCTTTTGACAATTTAATCAGGACCTTCAGAGTTCACAAAAATCTTTAGAATCATTTTTATTTGAATATATTCACATGATGTACATTGTTGCGTATTTTACAGTCAAAGTATATTATCTAGTAATATGTATCACAGTCAGTTAAAGGTACTTGCCCACAGTTTGGGTGAAATTTTTCAACATGTTCATGTTCACCAAGTTTGGCTCCAAATGTGAATATGTCGTGCTAAAACATGTACTATAACTACTGAATATGGTATAAGTGATTGATTTTTTAATGAAAAAATTTAATCTTGCATACCTCGCGTATCTGGCTCCGTATTCAAGGGTTAGTAAAGTGGTGGGGAAGGGGGGATAGAAAAAATGTAAGGATGTGACCATCCCCTCTTCTTTTTCCTGACTGATAATTCAATTGGCAATAGTAAAGTACATCACTTAATTTTATCATATACTCGTTTCTATTCCACGTTAAGTTAACCAAACATCTGCATTAGTTTGGATATACTAACTTGCATGTAAAACTTAAAACTGCATATTCTAAGTCCAAAAGAGGCATAAATTTGTGAAAATAATAGGTTTCAAAGCAATGTCTATAAATGAGACCGATAAATTACTTTAGATTCGATCAAGAGTTATCTAATTTGATTATTTTGGTAGGTCTGATGGGTGGAAAAAGTTGTTTGAAGTTTCAAATTCAATATCATCTGTGGTTATTGAGATAAAGCCTTAATAGTAACTGCACTCAAAACTTTACAAGTCTACCAATGACGCCATGTTTAAAGTGTTAATGCATTCGGATACGATCACCCGCCTTTCCCAGCTTCAGGAGGTGGGTAAAATTCGGGTGACACAACTACTATCGCCCGGGTTACACGAGTTATACTCGAGTAATACCCAGGGTGACTCGAGTTAGCTCGAGTATGTATGCCGAACGCGCCCTGTTTAAGTATTTTCCAAATGAAATAATTTACAAAACGCAACATGTAAACAATAACATTGAATTTAGCTATATTCCTGAGTTTGAAAAAATGTAATAAAACTAATTTTAATGCGATTATTACAGAAAACGGCGATTTTCTTTCAAAACTACATGTGCCGCTAGGTGGCGCTCCTTCAAGGAAATGTGGAGTCGAAACGAATTTCTTTTTTCTCCAAATGAAAGACATGAGATGTAAGAACATACAGACTTAATATCAGTCTTATATCTCATACTTCTGTGGGTTCGAGCCTCACTCGGGGCGTTGAATTCTTCATGTGAGGAAGCCATCCAGCTGGCTTACGGAAGGTCGGTGGTTCTACCTAGGTGCCCGCTCGTGATGGAATAATGCACGGAGGGGCATCTGGGGTCTTCCTCCACCATTAAAGCTGGAAAGTCGCCATATGACCTATCATGTGTCGGTGCGACGTTAAATCCAAAAAAAAAAAAAAATATATATATATCTCATACTTCGAAATTTTCGTAGGAAACCCGCGAACCACCTTAAAAGTATAGATATTAAACATTCATTGACTTTGTGTACAATTTTAACTGAGTTTCCAAAAAACAAAAAGGAAATGACCTCTGTTTCAGGTATCACGGTTAGTATATCATGGTTTGGAAGGCTGAGGTTGGCAAAGGCAATTAATGACTTGTGATGTGAAATGTGAAATTTTTTATATACATATGTGATAAAATTTAATTGAAACTGGCTGACTTATTACCTTTTATTGATTGTATGTGAAAAGGCAATAACCTGATATCAATTCATGGATGTCCATGAAAGTCCATCTACGGATCACTTGATAGGTAAATCATCTCACATTGTGGGGAACTTGACAAATTGCCATTGCTCTATGGTGGGGATTTAGACTCCGCAAAAGGAAAAATGTAAAATTACCCTGGGTCTGCCCACCGCCCCCACCCCGGGGTAAACATTGATAAGTGCAAAAAATTCAAAGAAAAAAATATAGAAAACATTTTAAAATGATTTCAGTTTTACATTAACTATATAAATCCAATAACAAATGTATCAATTTTATTTTCAGATTTAGCATCGCCATGCAGTAAATGCAAAGAACTTAAAAAGGTCAGTAAATGTTGGAACAATAAGCTATAGAACTAATATAAATATCGGTTTTCAGGTTCATGTAAGGTAATGTGGTGTTGAAAATACTAAATCATATCATTAGCTGTGAAAAGATAAAAAGCAAACCGGTTTTGGGGTGCCAGAGGGGTAGGGTTATATTATAAAGAATTAGATGATACTATTGTAGATTGAATTCTTGCGTTTCAATGCATCAGATAACAATGACTTTATAGGCTGCCTGTCAGTCATTTGACAGAATAGAATTACATGTATACACCAAACTGCAATACTTCATTCATGTTTATATGCCATTGAACAGTCATTAAACTTTATTTAATATACAGTACGACACAGTTTTCAAACTGTTAATTACTCAGGAGGCAAATCATATTCTGAGGATCAAATAGAGATCAATGTTCATTAAATCTTTAAACCACTGTTTATAAACTGCTTGATTGGCCGGGTCTCTGTGACCGAGTGGTTAAGGTCGTTGACTTCAAATCACTTGCCTTTTAACGATTTGGTTTCGAGTCTTATTTGGGGCTTTGAATTTTTTATTTGAGAAAGCCATTCAGCTGACTGACCGAATGATCCGTGGTTTTACCCAGCACCCCGTGATGATAATGCCTGGTGCTTTCCTCCACCACCAAAGTTGAAAACCATGTGACCTATGATTGTTTCGGTGCGACGTTAACCTTTTAGATGCACAAGAACTAGCTATAGCAACATAAAACGACTTCTTGTCATGAAGCAGTCGACGAATCTTTACCAAAGTGGGTGGGGTTGGGGGGGGGGGGGTCCCAGTTAGGTGTCTGCGCAAAATAATTTTTTATTTTCTTTATATCTTATGACAATATACCTACATGTATTCAGTTTCATTCACAAGTGTTACTGTTATCAGTTTTGACTTACTTTTATAGAAATTCACATTTTGAGTGGGTGGGGTAAATTGACATGTAACCAGCCAGGAACACAATCTCTGCCGCTTTTTTTTAAAAATTCTTACATGGAACTTTCGTGATAAAATAACTATGCGATGGACATTTACACAACAAGTTGTGTTTTAAATTGTCTTGAATACTTGAATACGTTTTTCAACACAGAGCCACAAGGTGGTCTAACCAAATTTACTGATTTTAGTGGACGAACTTCACCAAAATCTAAAACATTTTTTATTACTCGAGATATTCAGGTGCTATTTTCAGCAGATATTGTTAGCTAAATAAACATTAAGGGGGCCTCCGTGGCCGAGTGGTTAAGGTCGCTGCCTTCCAATCACTTGCCGCTCATCGATGTGGTTTCGAGCCTCACCGGGAGCGTTGAATTCTTCATGTGAGGAAGCCATCTAGTTGGCTTACGGAAGGTCGGTAGTTCTACCCAGGTGCCCGCTCGTGATGAAATAATGCATTAAAGCTGGAAAGTCGCCATATGACCTATCACGTGTCGGTGCAACGTTAAATCCAACTAAAAAGAACGAAAAAAAACAACAACAACAACAAAAAAAATCATTAAAATGACAATATATCAGTACACTCTGATTAACATTGGAAGAGTGGTACACTCTCAAACTAGGGAAAAGTGGGTGGGGTAAATAAACATGCGAAGCTAAACATTCGAAGCAACACAGCTATAGGAAAAAGAATTTTGCAGTTCAAGAAATGGCCTCAGATTATCTACTACTATCTTAATTATGCCCCTATGAGTGTCGGGGCATATGGATTTGGTCTTTTCCGTGCATCTATGCGTCTGAGCGTCCGTCCGTCGCCCGAAGTTCTTGACGCACCTAGCTCAAAAACTATTTGATATAAATTAATGAAACATTGCATGAGTCTTTATCGTGATATATACTTTACCTACCTTCTACTTTTTGTCTGGCTCCCTTATTTCCAGAGTTATGGCCCCTGTCATAGTCAAAAACACATATTTTCACCTTGTGACACGCCTAGTTCAGAAAGTATTTGATACAGATTAATGAAACCTTGCATGAATCTTAACCATGATATGAATTTGCGCACCTTTTATTTTTCTACGGTCTCATTACCCTTTTTCCAGAGTTTTGGCCCCTTAAATAGTAAAAATGCACACTTTCACGTTGTGATGTGGATAGCGCAAAGAGTATTTCATATAAATTGATAAAACCTTGCATGAATCACTATCGTGATATAAACATGAGCATCTCTTATTTTTCGCCTGACGCCCGCTATTTCTAGAGTTATGGCCCCTAAAACAGTAAAAAGTGCACATTTTCACATTGTTGTGCCACAGCCTAGCTAAGAAAGTATTTCATATAAATTCATGAAATCATGCATGAGTCTTTATCATGATATGAACTTGTGCACCACCTATTTGTTGTCTGGCTCTGTCCCCCATTTCCAGAGTTATGGCCCCTGAAAATGCACATTTTCACCTAATGACGTGCCTAGCTTAGAAAGTTTGATGCAAATTAATGTAGCACTGCATGAGTCTTGATTATAATGTGACCTTGCACACTTGGCATTCTTCTTGAGAACCTTAGCGCTTATTACAGAGTTATGACCCTTAAAATACCCAAAATAGTGGATGTTTTGTTTGTGATGGCCATAGCTCAAGAGGTATATGGCCTATAATGCATCCTTTGTATAAAATGTTTTGTTGAGGCTATATCACCTTAAAACTGCAAACATGAATCATTATATTATTGCCCCTTATTTGCGAAAAATATACTAGTGGGGGCACACCATGTGTCCTACAGAAACGTTCTAGTTTTATTAAATACAGCCTTGGGTGATACACTTTCTAGAACTTATAGTGGCTTATTGAGTGCAACTGGTATATGTTCCTACCTGGAACTAACAATACCTAGATTGCTGTATGTTCCTGCCTTGGAACAAGTGTAGAAACTGTGTTTGTTCCTTCCTTAACCTTACTTGATGGGTTCTTTCTTGGAACTCACAGTGTCAAAGTACAAAATTGAATGCAATTACATGTGTAAGTATTTGTTCCTTCGCATAACAAAAGTACTTGAAGCTTGTTGCAGATTTCTGTGTAGGAATGAACGATCAATATGTTATGTACATTCAGGCAAATGACCACTGACAGCAGTGCCTGTACTGTATAGTATATGTTTCTATTGACAAACCATATAGAATATTAAAACTACCAGCATTACCTAAAAGAGACTGTCAAAGCTACCAGTTAGAAGACCTATATTCAGGTATATTCTAAACTACATTGAAATTACAAATGCAGAAAATTTAATCTCAACTTTAACGATACCATTCCTAATAATATACTGCCTCAGGCAAAACTTTTTGTTAAATATCTGGAGCTTTCATGGTTAATTTTGTTTGTCTACATTTCATGTTCAAGGTCTATGTTTTTTTTCCATGACACACATGTGTATAGGGGACAAATTTGTGTTTAAGTTTATCACCTATGGCCGTATTTAATACAATTAAGAGAGTAGTAGACCATCTGAGGTCATTTCTTAACAAATGCAGAATTTTTGTTCCAATAATAGTGTTGCTTCGAATGTTTATTTACCCCACCCACTTTTTCCCTGTTCGAGAATGTACCACTCTTCCAGTATTAATAAGAGTGTACTGATATACTGTCATTTTAATGTTTATTTAGCTTACAATATCTGCTAAAAATAACACCTGAATATCTCAACTAATAAAAAATGTTTTAGATTTTTGGCGAAGTTTGTCCATTGAAATTCAGTAAATTTGATCAGGCCTCTTTGTGGCTCTGTTTTGAAAAAGGTATTCAAGACAATTTAAAACCATGTTGTGTAATGCCCACTGCATAGTTATTTGTTTATGAAAGTTCCAGGTAAAAAGTTTGAACAATTTTCAAAGAAAAAAAAAGAAAACCCGACGGGAATTGTGCTCCTGCCTGGTTACATGTCAAATTACCACACCCACTTTAAATGCGAATTTCTATAAAAGTAAGTCAAAACTGATAACAGTAACACTTGTAGGTATATTGTCATAAAATATAGAGAAAATAATGAAAAAACATTTTGCGCGGACACCTAACTGGGGCCACCCACCCCTTTGCTATATAGCATACTCGTATGGATTTTGTTTTGAATTTGATTAAGTAGTTCTTAGTGACCTCTTTTAATGGCCAGCAGAGATAAAAATAGAAGAACATTTTAATCAACTTATTCTCATAAACAAGGTGGAGGGTTTTCACCTACCATTAAATAACATGAAGCGTCTCTAAATTAGCTCAGATGGCTCAGATGGTTCTGTATAGCTCTTTTCAGAGCTTAAGGTAGAACGCGACACTTTGCGAAATTTCGAGTAGCGTCTTAAAATTTTGCATATGTAAAGTTGACCATATTTCAAACAAGATGCAGTTTATTTTATACCAATAGAGCCAACCAGTTTTTGTACACGAGACGTCAAAGTTGACCACCAAAACCCGTTTTTGAAACTGACGTTGCCGCGTATCCTTGGCAACTGTTACGGGTACTGCAACGGCACCAGCCAACAAATTTTCTATAATTATATATCATTCGACGAGAATTAATTTTTCCTTTATGGTGATGTAAAAATTATTGTTTTACACCGACAAATATTTGAGAAAATGGAAAGAAAATCGCCGTTTTTTGACTAAAAATTGACGTTCAGTTTCGCAGCATTTTTCGGCTTTAAATCAGCATATTACAAAATCCCTGAATTAAATTTTTGATTTTTTTCAATAAACGGTGTTTAAAATGTATACCGAATCCAACAGACAAATAAAACTGGGGGGTCACCGACTTAGTTATTTTGTACATGTGATTTTATTTCCCCCACCCCCATGATTTTTACATCACCATAAAGGAAAAATTAATTTTCGTCGAATGATGTATAATTATAGAAAGTTTGTTGGCTGGTGCCGTTGCAGTACCCGTAACAGTTGCCAAGGATACGCGGCAACGTCAGTTTCAAACACGGGTTTTGGTGGTCAACTTTGACGTCTCGTGTACAAAAACTGGTTGGCTCTATTGGTATAAAATAAACTGCATCTTGTTTGAAATATGGTCAACTTTACACTTGCAAAACTTCAAGACGCTACTCGAAAGTTCGCAAAGTGTCGCGTTCTGCCTTAAGGGCTTAAAATAGACAAAATCTTTCACGAACTTCTTATCATCATCCAGTTGATGTATCTACTATAATATATACTTTGTCAGTTGTTTTGACTTCGATTGAAACTTGTTCAGTTAGAATGATATTGCTTTGTTTTGTCCTTTTAGGGGCAACCAGAGCTAAAACTTATACTTATTATAAACATTTAAACTGCTTCTTCTCAAGAACCGAGTGGTGAATCGTCTGCAACAGTGTTCCGTTGTATAAATCTCTTCCATTTTCTTTTGTTCAAATCGAGGAGCTGGCCCATTATAGTGACCACGAGAGCTACAAATAGAAAACCATTAAATGCGTATTGTTATGGATCGTCACTAGACTTTATGTGTAACATCCTTGGGTGGATCACGCTATTAAGTCTCTCACGTGGATTGTTATTCAGCATGCGAAATTGTGCACCTTGTGTTTCAGATTGGACCCGAAACACCCAAACTGAAGTTAAGGCCATTGACTGATTCAAAATTATGCATAAAAAGAGCCCGAGTGAATGTGTCGCATATATATTCAAGACGTATTTGACCTAAGGTTATGTGATATTATTCAGCATAGAAAGTTGTGCACCTGGGGCTTTTGTTACAGATTTCACTCAACCAGACCACCCGAAACACCCAAACTGAAGTTAAGGCCATTGACTGATTCAAAATTAAGATAAAAAGAGCCTGAGTGAATGTGTCGCATATATATTCAAGACGTATTTGACCTAAGATTATGAGATATTATTTAGCATATAAAGTTGTGCACCTGTGGGTTTTGTTACAGATTTCACTCAACCAGACCACCATATTGTTATTCTCGAAGTTAAGGATCAGTGTGACTTGAGACAGTTTAAGTTAAGACTGCTTGATCATTAATAATTCATCCGCGATATCCATTAATGAAATTAATTTTGTGTAGCATATTAGCATCTTTGCATATGATTAGGAATAAAATAAAACATTCTGTGATTGTTTCAATAATTTTGTGTAGCATATTAGCATCTTTGCATATGATTAGGAATAAAATAAAAAATTCTGTGATTGTCGGAAGTACCCTAATAACCTTGTTTGTAGATAAACCCACCCCTTTCGCCTAATACTGACAATGATGTACCTCAGCAATAACACAAACACTTATTTTGTCTTATGTCATTTTTTTCTTTTACGTTTCAGGAAACAGAAGAGCTCATTCGGGTGAAGATAGAGGAGATGAGGCAAATTAAACTGCAAATAATTAACTCAAAGTGAGTATTTGAAAATATTCTGACTATATATATAAAGAAAGGTATTTTTTGATATTTTCTACCCAAAACTGAACAAATATTGATAACATCAGTAGTGAGATAATTAAGGCGGCCAGCGCAACTTGACCCCATTTGACCTTTAGTCCTTAGTCCAAACCGACCAATGCCGGCCAATTTAAAAAAATAAAATAATAAAAAAAAACAGAGTTTCATAGTACTTTATGAAAACATTTAGTAAATGATGATTAAACGCTTCCACCAAATTTCTGCCAAACCGGTTTGGCGGTAAAGTCCACTCACACAATTAAAAACCATAACTGTTATACCGTAGAAAATATAAATGTACTACTTATTATATTACTTCCGCATTCTTCATTGATATACTAATGTCAAACCACAGTTAAGCTGATCAATATTAAACGATTAACAAGCAAACGGGAGTATTACAAACAAACGAGTTAAAAAACTATATTGAAAAAAGAAAAAATGACAAAAGTGTCCTGTTACAATAAATCAAATACCTAAAATAGAAACTCAAAATGATATTTCATTTAATATATTTGGTTATGAAGAACCCACAGGTATTTATCCATTGTACATTTCAAAATATCAATATGAAGAACACTGTGACATGTTATTAATCAAAAAAGATAAGATAACACAGCGAAGCTCACCAGAGGCTTCAACGACGGTGCAACATTATGTTTGGATAAACGACTTTAATAGATTAATGTTTAACAAAACAAAATGTAAAAATAAAAAAACATTTTTGCAAATCATGTTTACAAAAAATTGTTTAGCTATTAATGGTGTTCAAGCTGTAAAAATGCCAAAAGATGGAAGTAAGATTTATTTTAAAAATAATCATAAAGGTTAAGCCGTACCTTTTGTAATTTATGCTTATTTTGAATCAATAACTGAACTGAAAACATATCAACTGCTTTACCATCACCTGAATCTTTATTTACTGAACCATATCAAAAACATATAGATTGTGGTTACGGTTATAAAGTTGTTTGTTGTTATGATGATAAATATACTTAACCAACTCAGATTTACAGAGGTCCTAATGCAGTTTAAAAAATGCTTGAGGAAGAGGAATATTGAAAGAAAATATTTAAAGAAAATTTAAAAAAGATTTGAGAATGTCTAAAAAAGATGAAAGTGAATTTAAAAAGCAGAAATCTTGTCACATTTGCGGAAAAGAATATATAGAAGGCGAAGTACCAGTAAGAGATCACTGTCACATAACAGGAAAATGTAGAGGAAGTGCTCATCAAGACTGTTATATTAATTTTAGACTAACACAAAATTCCTGTTATTTTTCATAATTTAAGAGGTTATGATGGTCATTTTATTATGCAACAAATAGGAAAATTTAAAAAAAGAAATAGATGTTATTCCCAACAATATGGAAAGATATATGACATTTATGGTTAGTGATTTGATTTTTATAGATAGTTTTCAATTTATGTCTCAATCTTTGGATCATTTAGAAAAACATATTCCAGAATTGAAGTACACATCTCAAGAATTTCGTAAAAGTAAACTTGCGAAGCTGAAACCTTCGGTTGCACTTGAATTATTAAAAACAAAAGGTATTTATCCGTATGATTACATGGATTCATTTGCAAAATTCAAAGAAACAAAATTACCTCCTAAAGAAGAGTTTTTTTTCAAATTTAAACGAAAGCTGCATTAGCGACAATAATTATGAACATGCTAAAATGTTTGGAATAAATTTAAAATTAAAACAATGGGAGAATATCATGATTTATATTTAAAAACTGACCTTTTACTTTTAGCTGATGTATTCGAAAATTTTAGAAAACTATGTTTGGAATATTATAAACTTGACCCTTGCCATTACTTTAATAGTTCTGGGTTAGCTTGGGATGCAATGTTAAAAATGACTGGAATAAATCTGGATTTAGTAACTAATATTGATATGTATCTTTTTATTGAAAAGAGACTGAGAGGAAGAATAAGCTATGTTTCAAACATATATAGTAAAGCAAACAATAAATATATGAAAGATTATGATCCTGAATTAGAAACTAAATACATTATGTACCTCGACGCCAATAAGCTTTACGGTTGAGCTATGTGTCAACCTTTACCCTCTGGAAATTTTAAATTCATATCCGAAAAACAATATAAGAAATTAATTACAAAAGTTAAAACTAAGTTTATAATTGAATGTGATCTTGAATATCCAAAAGAAGTACACGATCTTCACAACGATTGGATTTAATCATATTTTATTGCTCTTTGATATATTATTACAATTACAATTCAAACATACCTAATCAAAGGGCAAAAGGGTCGGACAACAAGTTCTGACAACATTAGAGACTGTCCTTCCCTTAAGCTTTAGTTAGAAAAAAAAACGAACACAAAAAATAACAACATATACACTCGAGCAATAATATACTACAGATGGCGGATGTACAAGTGTTTATAAGAGAAAAAAGTAATGAAGATGAGAGCACTTAATCCTGATGAAAAAAAGAAAGAAAAAAGAACACAGAAGAATAATACAAAGAAAAAAAAACACTTTCGATGTGATGGCATGAGTCTCTCTGTCTGTCTGCGCCTGTCACGAGATGTTAAACGTTTATATAATTTGAACAATGGTGGATTAATTTAGTCAGATATTAGTAAGATGTTGTTTGGTCTGTTGTTAATATTATGTATTATTTAAACCTTTCTGTATGTTTTATAAACTTTTGCACTTCGTTGAATATCTGTGAATTTTCCTCCATTGTTAAATCCTCTTTACCAAATAATAATGCGTTAGTACTTAGGGGGTGATAAGGGCGTGTGGATGTAAATAATTGGTGTCTTTGATCTCGGGAACGATTGCATTTAAAAAAGAAATGCCCAGCGTCTTCAATGCCATAGCCACATTCACACTGAGTTGAATCTCTTAAATGATTTTTAAAAAGATCACCATTTAAACTACTACACCTGTTTCTAATTCTGGCGTGATAAACAGACAATGTCCTTACACCAGATAAGTAAAACAAAGGAACTTGTGGAGGTTTAAATTTTTCTTTGAGACTTTTCTTAAAAGCGTTTAAAGTGGACGATTCTCGAATATTAATTTCTAGATTGTTCCAAGCAGAAATAGCAGATGGTATAAATGATTTGGAAAATATTTCTGTTCTTCTTGCAACTGTAACATAAATATTATCGTTTCTTAAGTTATAAGGAGTAGTTTCTGAAACTTCATGTGGAAAGAGGGTATTAAGATAGTCTGGTAAATCGCCGTGTTTTGCTTTATACATTATAGTTAGTTTTTGAATCAACCGACGGTCTGATAATGATACCCATCCTATTTCTTGTAGTAACCTTTCGATCGAAACGGACTTTGTTAAACCTGTAACTAACCTTGCAGCTTCGTACTGTAATTTTTCAATATTTTCCTTTTCGTATTCGGTACAACTATCCCAAATTACACTGGCATACTCTAATATAGACAAACAGTGAAAATTGCAGACTCGGTTTGATTGAGTCTGTTCGTGAGCAGAAATGGAAAATGCAACACTGCCCACGCCCCCTAGCACCGGCGTAAGCAGTATTCAATTTTCAAATCTAAATGAATTGAAATCAATGATCCCGTAGGACCAGAAAATATAACAACACTGAGATGAAGTCGGGGCGACTTTTTACGGCCGCCACACAGCACTTAGGCCGCATATACGAAATGTAAATTTGATTTAAAGTTTTCCTGTTTAATTTAAATTTTAACAATCGCATTGATCCCAATATTTTTGAGGCAGATTAAGTTATATTTGAAATATGTTCATGCCAAGTACCGCCATCACTTAATGTAAAACCAAGATGTTTATGGTGTTGAGTAAAATCTAACTGAACATTATCGAAATACAAAATAGGTTTAGGATTATTAGTAAAAGAGCAGTAAAGAACTTCTGTCTTATTTGGGTTAAATGTAACTAACCACTGTTTTGCAACTTCTGATATCCGTTTGAGGTCTTCATTGAGAGTTAATTCTATATAGTTTGAGTCACAACTAGTTACAGATAAGGAACTGTCATCAGCAAAAAGACGCGTTAAACATTCAAGGTTTTCAGCTATATCATTAACGTATATCAAAAATAAAAGAGGACCTAACACTGACCCTTGAGGGACGCCAGCATTTGCATATTTAACATCAGAATACGAGCAACCAACAAAAACTTTCTGACTTCTGGATTCAAGATAACTTTTAAACCATTCGTATAAAATGTCGTTAATTCCATATTGCCGCAATTTAAATAGTAGCCCCTTGTGCCAAACTCTGTCGAATGCTTTTGAAATATCACAAAAATCTATGCATGTTGATTTTTTATCATCAAATGATTTACAAATCTGATGGTATATGTCAATTAATTGATAGACAGTGGAATGACCCGGAATAAAACCTGATTGATATTTATATAAAAGATTATAACTATACATATGATTATAAACGTGTTTAAATACAACTCTTTCCATTACTTTACCAACACAACTTATTAATGAAATCGGTCTGTAGTTAGAAGAAAGGTCACGGTCACCCTTTTTGTACAATGGCATTACAAAAGCTGTTTTCCAACAATTTGGGTAAGAGAATTCATGTATAGAACGATTGAAAATAATACACAGTGGTTTACAAACACTTGCAGCTGTCTCTTTAAGCATACGGTGACTTATTTCGTCTGGTCCACTAGCCGTCTTTGTTATTAAATTAAGCAATATGTCACTTATCTCTTGTTCACTAATTAGTATATTACTTAATGCTGCATTCATTTTCATAGAAAATGGAGGTAAAAAAGCTTGTGAGTCATCAATGGTAGAAACGGAAATGAAATAGTTTTTTAACTTAATTGCCTTTTCCGTATCAGAGAAAGCATAAGAATTGTCATCTTTTTTTAAAGGAGGAATAAAGTCGCACTTTATATTATCTTTAACCAGCATTTTAACAATTTTCCAGTATTGACGTGGGTTATTAGCACATATATCATTCATAGTAAATTCTGAAGTGTTAAAGAAAACTTGTTTAGCGTGTTTCTTTTGATTATTTACCTTATTTTTTAACTGTTCATACAAATTCCAGTCAGACATTTTATTAGATTTAATCGCACATATTTTTTGCGTGTCGGTTTGTTTATAGCATTCGTCATATCATAGATTGTCATGAGGTCGCGTAGTTTTTGATTGGACAAATTGAGTTGGTCTTCGTTTACATCACCTAACAATACAATATATTTAGATATTTCATAAGCTTTTTCAAGACAAGTATCGAGTTTTGTCCAAAATTCTACTGGTGAGTTTGGTGGGCGATACACAGTACCTACAACAATTATTTTATCCTTATCTTTTAATTGTACTCAGATAGAATCCGACAAAACGTTTTCAAGTTCTTCGATTCGTTTTGTAATTAGACTTTTAGAAGTGTATATCAAAATTCCACCAGAGTGAGCCGTGTTATCTTTCCTTTACAAATCACTGTATCCTTCCAAAAGTAAATAGTCATTGGAAATAATATTTGTTAGGTGTGTTTCAGTAAAACATAAGATATCGAAGTCTGCAAAATAATCACGTACAAAATATAATTTATTTCTGATAGTTCTTATGTTTTAATGTAATATTGACAAACAAAAATCATTGTTTTCATCTGGACCAGGGTTCGTCTCAATATCACCCGATAAAAGTAATAAAGTGTATATTATCATTAAAGACATAGGGTCCCCCATAAAATTATCCATCTTTATAATTAAGGCAAGACTACTTTCTCGAGCAATTGTGTTACAAAAACATTACGAAACTAAAAATAAAACGAAACTGGTGAACTGAGTATTCAATATGCTGCTCATAATAAACAAAATTAATTGGCGAATTGAAGATACTAAAGTGCATTGGATTAAACCCATTATATAGAAAAAAGTTTTAAAAAGATATTGGCGGAACAGGGAGGACTTTGTAACACCATGAGTTCCATTATAATATAACCCAACGATTCACAACGATTATCCTTTAGCTCCTAAAAAATTAAAATACCAGATCAATGACTTTCAAATTATAGTAAAAATATTAAAAAAGAATTTGAAATAGGAAAAAGTAATGCAAAACAATAAGTTCCAACTTTAATGAAAAAACAAAATTATGTAGTTCATTATAAAAATCTTGAACTATATGCACAATTAGGATTAAACGTAATAATAATACATAGAAAATTAACTTTTGACGAAAGTCCTTGGTTAAAAGGATATATTGATTTTAATACTCAAAAAAGATCTCAAGCAAAAAAATTCATTTGAAAAAGACTTTTAAGTTAATGAATAATTCTTTGTTCGGTACGACGATGGAGAATGTACGTAAAAGAATTAATATTAAATTAACACATGATAAAAATCTTTTATTAAAATATATAGCAAAACTTTCATTTGTTAGTGCAACAATGTTTTATAAGAATTTGTTTGGTATTCATAAAATAAAAGAAAGTTTATTATTCAATTGACCTTGTTATGTTGTAATGTGCATTCTAGATTTATCAAAATATTTAATGTATGATTTTCATTATAATTACATAAAGGAAACGTATAAAGATAACTGTAAATTACTATTCACTGACACTGATTCATTATGTTATGAAATAAAAACCAAAGATGCATATAAGGATTTTATAAGGACAAAGATTTATTTGATACTAGTGATTATGATAGTAAATCAGAGTTTTATTTTGATTACAACAAAAAAGTAATTGGAAAATTTAAAGATGAAGATGCCGGCATTCCCATTGTTGAATTTGTCGGATTAAGAAGTAAAATGTAATCATATTTATTAGAAAACGAAAGTAATATTAAAATTGTAAAGGAATTGAAAAGAGCGTTGTAAAGAAAACAATAGTTCATAAAAATTATAAAGATACTTTGTTTAATTCAATCCAAACTAACCATACCTTTAATGTTATTCATTCTGATAAGCATAATCTTTCCAGTTAAGTTATAAATAAAACGTCTTTATCATGTTATGATGATAAAAGATATATTCTTGATAATGGTATTGATAAATTAGCCTATGGTTATATTAGTTACATTACAGAACTATAAATTGTCAATTGAATATTCATAACGTTTAAAGAATTAATATAAATTACATCATTCATTTTAAATTCATTAGCATAATTAATAGATATAGATTCATTTTTTTTCTGTTATTGTTTGCATTGTAACATGAAGAATTTTATTTTCTTTGTTTTTTTAATTCCAATTTAGTTTCTCCTTTATCTAATTTAATTGCATCTATAAGAATAATTAAAATGCAATTTTGTTTGATTGTTACATTATTACCTTTTTGAAATAAACCAGGACTAGCATTTACAACTTTCCATTGAAATAATCCAGCAACATCTTCTGTTGCAGACGTTAAAAACAATGGAGGTTTTCTCATTATTTGCCTTTCTGTTTTACTAACTTTTTCATTTATATTATTAAAGTTACTTTCCATAATATTGAAGTCATTTTCAACATTCAACAAAATGTTAGATCATGGTATCAGACTAGGCAATTTGCAGTTTTCATGTTTAAATTTCATTCCGTTACTTTGTAACAGCTTATTTTCTATGGAGGACTTAATTAAGATATAGTGAAATCGAAAGTAGACTGATATCCAAGAATGATATAATATATTTATGTAAATAATACTTATTTCAAATCTCATTAAGATTTTGGTTCGAAAAACTTGATTTTTCTAGAGGTCTACTGTGTTATTCATACAATCACCAAGCGTCGTCGACGACAGTTAGTCAAATTCCGTTAATATATCAAAAAGTATACTTATTATAACCTTTATCAGTGCGTCAGGATTGAAAGTTATATAATTTGACCACCTTAATCAAAAATAACTTTTTTTCTTCACCGAATTCAATCGAACTATGGAATGCACCTTTAAATATTTCTATTATATAAAAACACAGTAATTAATTAAAGTTTTAATTAAAGTTTTAATTAACTAGATAAATCTGACATAACTTCCTAGTTCTATAGCATATCTACCATATCTAAAAACTGGATAAATTTTAAACGTCGCTCCTTTTTTTTTTAAAATTATTGTACCCCCCATTTGTAAGGGGAGGGGGGGGGGGGGGGGGGTATACTGGTTTCAGGTTTGTCTGTCTGTCTGTCCGTAGACGCAATCTTGTGCGCACCATCTCTCCTTATCCCCTTGACAGAATTTAATGAAACTTCACACAAGTGATCAGTACCAACAGTAGTTGGGCATGGAGCATGTTAGGTTCTTTTAGAAAAAAAAATTGCAGATTTATGGGACTTTGTTTTTTTGTTACTATACTATATACATAGACACAATCTTTTGCGCACCATCTCTCCTTATCCCCTTGACACAATTTAATGAAACTTCACACAAGTGATCAGTAACAGGTTCTTTCAGCGACAAAATTTGCAGAGTTATGGGACTTTGTTTCTTGTTAACATACTATGTACATACAGTCTGCATATGCAATCTTGTGCGTGCCTAATCTACCAAACCCTTACACACAATTTAATGAAACTTCACACAAGTGATCAGTACCAACCCTAGTTGTGCATGGTGCATGTTACATTCTTTTAGATAAATATTCTGCATAGTTATGGGACTTTGTTTTTTGTTACTATACTGTATACATACAGTCTATACACATACAGCCCACATAATTATGCAATCTTGTGTGCGTCAAATTGCAATGTACTGTGTCAGTGCATGCGGGGGATACATTCATCACCTTTAGTGATAGCTCTAGTTTTTATTTTTTTTTCATAAAAACCAGTGTTGTATTTTCAACCTCAGCTGTTATATATATTCTATTTCATTTTTGTGATTATATTCCCACTGGATATTAAAACGAGCTTCACCAGATAAATCAATGTGATGATCATAGTAATCAGTAATACTATTCATTTCAATTCTATAATCCCCATCTTGTCGGATTATGTAATCCCAATCACGAAAATCATAACCTCTTTCAATAAAACTTTTATAATCTGTAATCTTATTAACTCGTATTCCAAATAATGCAAAATTATCTAGGGTTTTTGATATCTTTTGTTGTAACTGTTTATCTTCAATATCAAATTTTCTTCCAGAATAATCCCTTACATGCAGTTGTCTGCTATTGTAATATTCAAAAGGAAACACTTCACGTCTTACTTTCTCTAGTTCAGATTTATATTCTGTAAATTTATTTTCATGTTTAAGAATTACATCAGCTAAATCATCAACTCGTTTTGTTGTAGCAACTTCAGAAGCAGATAAATTGTCAACAGTATTTTTGTTCTAGCTAATGGTGTTTCTTGTTTTAAAAATGCTTTTTTTTTACTTTTGTAATTTCTTCTGCATTAGTGGAAATTGTTTCAGCATTAATGGTTATTGCTTCAGTATTAACAGTAATCGATTCTCCTTGTTTAACTGATTTTTTCAACTACAAAATCCAGTTCATTTTTATTATTTTCAATTTTAGTATTGCCTTCGTTAATATTTTTTTTGTAATATTTCTGTAAGTGTATTTAAGTCTGTGTACTTTAAATTGTTATGTGTGTAACAGTACTAATCAAGATCCGAAGTTGTTTCTTAATTTTTTCTATGTTAGAATTAAGCTCTTTTTTAAGATTATCTAATGCTGTGTCATGGTCATCAACTCTTTGTGAAGCTGCCTTTTCAAGTTCAGATTTATATTCTGCAAATTTATTTGAAAATGTGCCAAACATTTGTTCATGCTTTTTTTGTAAAGTCAGAATCTAGTTTATTTATTTCTGTTCTGATTTCTAACTGATACATATTTTGTATTTTTCTCAGCTTCAATAATTTTGTCTTTTTGTTCTTCATGTTTAATCATACTTTTAATTCCTGAACTTGATTTATAAGTTTTCAGAATTGGTTCTGAATACTTTTTTATGTTGTTATCTGTCAAATCGGATTTTTTTTCAAGTTCTTTAATAGAATTAACCATAAATTTCATTTCTTTTTCAATTTTACCTTGTACTTCAACTATTAATAATGAATTGTTTTTAAAATCTTTTTCTAATTCTTCAGTACTCTTTACTTCTGCTTCTAGTGTCTGTTTAATACTTTTAATATCTTCAAGATTACAGTCTTCTATTACCCTTTGATTTTTTTTAAACACAAACCGTTTTGAAACTGCATCATTAGGTTTATCTGGATTTCCTAGGTTGATTATTTCATTACCTCGTATATCTAATGCTCTGTTCATTGTGGTATCAAGTTCCTTATTTTTATGAAGATATCATGTCCTTTTTAAGCTTTTTAAATTGTTTTTAGTAGCATAGTTACTTAAATCTATATCAAATTTAACTTTACTTATACTATCTGGTTCACTTATTTGTTTTACATCATTAAAAACTCCCATTATATTATTCAGTAAAGTTTGTTTTCCTAAAAACTTCCTTGGTTTGTCAACATATAAGAAATCATATTTTTGTTTTGTTGTACTAGCAAAAGAATTACGATCTATATTTTGTTCATTACAAATCATATCATTTTCCTTTTTACCTGTGCTTTCAAACAAAATATAGTGTGAACAGTTAATTCGGATATCTTTTGGTGTTTTATAGTAAGACTGACTTAAATAACAGAACAGAACAGTTTTTGTGGCGTCCTTGAATAAAGTATTTTGTTATTTCATTTTGAACTTTTTTTTTGTCTTCACATATAAAATCATCAAAATAACTACTTTTTGTTTTTCTGATTAAAGATCATTAACATCAATTATCTCGTTATTAGAATATTCAAGTAAATTATTTGGATCTAATTCAATTTCATCTGCAATGTCATTTAAGTGATTTATTAAATCCTGATATTTAGATTGTTCTAGGTTTTTAGCATTGATGCATCTGTTGTATGGGATGGATGTGCCGACTATGAGAAACAAGCTTTAGAAAAGATTTAGTACGAAGCAGCACGAATTGTAACTGGCTTAACCAGATCAGTCTCAATTGAACGGTTAATGAAGGAAATAGGTTGGTTTTCATTAAAAGACAGGCGCACTATTCAAAAACTTGTAACTGTTTATAAAGCAAGACAAGGAAACTTGCCAAATTATCTAGCAGATATATTTCCTGCAACTGTTTCTGAAACTACTCCCTTATCCTCTTCGTAATAACAACGACTATGAAACATTAGCCTGTCGTACCCATATATACAGTTCCTCTTTTATTCCGTCAGCCACTTCTCTTTGGAACAATCTTGAACTAGACATAAGAAACTCGGAATCAATTAATATTTTCAAAACTAAATTAAAGACAATATTTAAAGCGCAGACAAATTTCGGTATATCATGCACGCATGCGTAATTACTGTATAACCTAAATGGTAACCTCTTTCGTAATCATCTTCGTACTAATCCTATGTGTGAATGTGGTCATCGAAATGAGGACGCAGAACATTTTTTCTTCAACTGTACTTACTTCCAAACTCAAAGAATTAACTTATTTCGCGATATTCGTATGTTTCATCCGCTAAATTTAGAAACTCTGTTCTGTGGTAGCGATAGATATACGGATAAGGAGAATAATTTTATATTCTTACAGGTTCAAAAATACATAAAACAGACTGCAAGGTTCAAACATTATTATACAATATTATGAATGAAAACATAAAGTTGAGAATACTGGAATGTCTTATATATAAGACTGACTTCCAAGGAGCTGGACCCCACCCCCTCTCTCTCTCTCTCTCTCTCTCTCTCTCTCTCTCTCTCTCTCTCTCTCTCTCTCTCTCATAAAAATATACATGCTTTATTTCATTTTCAAATTTACAAAACCTTTAATTTTCCCCGCCAATTTGTTTCGTGTTATATCTGTTGGGGAGGGCCGTCATCTGATGTTGTAAGAACTTGCGGCCCGACCCATTTGCTTATTTGTTTGTGTTTGTAAAAAATGTTATATATGCTTGTAAATATTGAATGAGCAATAAACTATGTTTAAACTAAACCCCTCTCGCACAAAATGAGCCAAAATTTACAATTTGTCGCTACAAGACAAATAATGTAAAATACGTCCGTTTTTATCAATAACGTATTCCATCAGTAAAAATGAAATAAAAGCCATTTTCGCATCTAAATAAAATGCCCCCACCCCTATTTGCCTATTTCATGGGGTCCCTACCCTCCAAGCGTCCCCCTGATTGATGGAATGCAGAGCTGATTGGCTAAATAAGCGCTACGTGGGTTAAGAATAATGAAAACGGTGTTTTTACGGTGCTAAAACACTGTTAATGGTGGTAGAATTTTAAAAAATCGTCTATGCAGATATTGACTCTCAAAGCCTGATGTGTCGTCACCGTAACATTTCTGAGCTGCTGTGCCGTCATTTAGCGTTTTAAGTCCCAAGAAAGTTTAAAATACCAATCTAAAGGTTCTACACTACCTAAAACTGCGCAAAATCAAGAGATTTTTGGAAATTTAATGTTGGCCGAATTCACTTATGGGGGCAAGGACAGTAAATTTGAAAACTCCACAACTCTGCGCTGATACCAGTGCGAAAAATAAAATCATAAAAAATCCAATTTCAACAAATTCAAGGCAATTGTTAAGCGAATTTCTTGCATAGGCATAGCACATCACTATGTGACATTTTAAATCTGCCGATTCTGTTGCTTCTGTGATAAAAACGAGTAAAACGCAGGTTTCAGGACACTAAAGTTTTAGACAAAAATGGCCCAACCGTCTACATGGAGCTAGGAAAATCGATACTTGCACATTTTTATTTAACACAATAATCACTCGTACGCAGGGATCCTTAGTTCTATAAACATCATAAATAACCAGTTGAACGTACATATGTCTATTTTATCCACTTAAAGTGGCACGGTGTTGGGGTAAATATCGGCCCGTCCGGAAAAAATGTAGCGAGTGCCTTTAAAATTGTGTGCTGAGTCTCATTCTCCCTGCCCACATTATCCTCATTTCTCCGTGTTTCGTCCCCATACAGACATCAAACCCCTCCCTCTCCCTCTTCAAAAATGTAAATGTATATTTCTATTAATTGTCTTGGTATTTGTGTCACATATTTCTTTGTCATCATTCACCCCGTCCCCCATCCATATACAACCCCTACAAACACAATCATAGCGCTATTGTCAAATCGTAAAATCGTATTTAGTTAGTAGAAACTTCATATTATTTCTGTTCTAAAATACTGGCCCTATTACAAAATAATTTCTTTTTCTTAATATAGCCCGGCTTATAAATCCTAAAATATGGCCGAACCTTGCACATTTTTAGTAGAGACTTAAGATAATACATTTCTTAAAGAACAATACCAGAAGATAAATTCTGGATATGGAACACTCAAATCAGTCAACCATGAACGCCTTGGCAAACTGTTTTATGACGTCATTTTAGGACTATTGAACTCGTAAAAATAATTTGATCATGTTCAGCAACGCTTAAAATTTTATCGCCCTGTTCGAAATTTCTATTAATCTGCTGACAAAACAATTCAGATATGTAGAGATTCTCAAAGTTACATTATTTTAAGAAATATCAAAGAAAGGTTACTTTTGGAATAATTTGTATGAACAGGGATAAATTATCTAAAACGACGTATTACATTTCTTAAACTTTACATCCTGTTTTCAAACAATGGCAAACCTTTTAAAGAATAGTGTTATAAAAAAGAGAAAACATGTGTTCATAATTAGATTATATCGCTTTAGAATTGTTCAGACTGTAAATGCCTTTTCGCGTCATTTTAAACTTGTCCACACATACGGGAGAGACGCCTCATATTTTGCTCATTCTAAATGTTGTATATTTCTTTCTTGTGGATACAAAGTAAACCTGTGTTTATGTAATAATCAAATCATACATAGATCTTAATTTGAATTAAATACTTTCCTATACTTTTGCAGCGATATATTACTTGATATAACATAATGAAGAACAATGTAGAGTGGTTAATTTCATGACTATTTCGCAACAGAGCTAGGCTAAGGGGTGGCATATAAAATACTAAGAAAAGCAAAACCTTTCTAATTGTTAAAAAGCAAGAAACGTATATAGACTTAAAGAAGAAATATTCCCTTAAAGACTATTTGTGGGATTTTATTAGTACCGCGATTTTGCATACAGCTGTAAACTGCATGACAACATGCACACCAAATCTTCTAGCGTCATACTTAGACTTTTACAAATACCTTTGAAATAACTACATGCACAAATTTTTACTCATTTAGAAAAGTATATTATTAGTAAAATGTCAAAATTACAATTAATTGAAACATGCAATATCAAATACTTTTATTCACATCAATGTCTCGACCCATTAAGAAGCGGCTCAATAAAAAGCTTAATATATCTAAGTATCTAGCTCATATTTGATAGTTTATTGTAGACACTTAAACATTTGTTTAGAACTATAATTTTAAAAGAGGTATGTGAGATAATATTTTGACACGAACTAATGCAAGGTAAAATATCCGGAAAGAAGGTGTGTGTTGTGTGTCTGGATGGGGTGGTGGGAGTTGGGAGAGAGGGGGGATACTCATCCGAATATACTTTCTAACTGATGAATAAAACTGAACATTTGCGCATGTTTGGAGCGATTTATTTCCTTACTAAATTTCATTTGTTGGGGTGTTTTTACCTGTCAGAGATACATTATTCTAGTATATAAATTGATGAGAAAAAATGTATGATTGCTTAATATTGTGGCGACTTTGATCTAACATATTTATATCAAACTGCATTTCACCAGTGAGATGATATACTGTGCTAACCTGTCGTATGACTGTACACAAAATATTTATAAATGTACTTTTACATATGTTTTTAAGTCAACAAAGTACATTACAATTTGGACAGACTACCTCATTAGTATATGTTAAAATTGCTTCTGCATTATAAACGATAGACCTATGTACCATTACTATGACTTTACGTAAAGCTGGAACAGTTGCGGTATGGTAAATGTGAATGTTACCGGATATGACCAATGGGAAAACTGCATTGTGATACTACATTAATACATTTCCTGTAAGGTTCCCGAGAAGTATAACTCCAAAATATGTACAATTAGTCTAAATATTTCAAGTAGCAGTTATAAGATACACATCAACATCGTGGTTTACAAATTTATATTTTGGTATGTAATACACGATTTTTATTTAAAGCGCTGTGAAGACTACCGCCGTCTGTGCTAAACACGTCCATATGTTTCATACCCAGATGTAAACCACTAAACCACAGTCTATTTCTTAATGAAAGTGAGTGTAAGATGAACATAAGCATTTTTACACAACTTAGTACTGTAACACGATTGCATTTGATGAAATGAAATGAAATAAATAGTTCTACCGAAGTTAATTGGTTTTCCAAAACGGGACTACAAATATCAGAACATTTGGATGAACGATTGCTTACAGAAGCCGCGTCGTCATTCTTTTGTGTACACTAAACATTAGTCATAAGACACTTTCATGATGTTGCTTGCTAGTATAAATATATGCCGTAAATTGAAAAGTTTATCTATAAAAACAGTTAAAGTAATGCAAAACTGAATCAGTGTAAACAATGTTAAAGAAACACAAATAAAAAATGTGCTTATATGATATAAATAGCAAATTAGCAGTTTCCATTTTGGTATGTAAGTAAGCCTACATTGATGCGTTCGAAATACGCATCCCTTAACGTTTAAAACACGAATATATTTAGCTGATTTTTTATTTTACACTATGGCCATAGACCTTTAGGATAATAGGTCAATAACAACTTTGTAAGACGATAGGTCAATAACAACTCTGTAAGACTTTTTCATGCTTTGTGTGATTAAATTATGTTTTCATGTCAATTTTCTTTCAATCTAAACTATTCATTTGTCACATATAAATATAGTTTGGTTAATATAGGAAATAAATCGCGACTTGGTACTGTTCATTTGAGTTTATCTTTAATTACGTTAGTTTGCAAAAAATATAAAAAATGATACACACATCATTCTGTTACAAGAAGAGTAAAACAACTTTGTTAGATTTATAAAAACATTTCACTTAAAATATCACACCCATGTCTTTATATAAATCATGCTGTTATAAATATCGCATTTTAATTAGAAATATTAAAACATTTTGGTTCAATTACTGCGCAACTGAGCTCTGAACTGTGATAAATCAGGTGAAAAACCACTCGACGGCCTTCCTTATTTCTATGCTTACATGGTCATTGAAATTTCATGATAAACTTTTGCTGGACTCCATTTATCCAAGTAGTAATAAACCTGACGTCACCATTTGACGTCATAATGGACTTCATAATTTTGTCATACCGGTCCGCGCGTCGACCGTTGTTTATCGCAGATTCTAACGCAACCGAATTCATTTTCCTTTCTGATTATTTAAGAAATAATATATCTCATCGGTGATTTGTCGCTGAATAAATCACTGTTTGGAGTTCAGATGCGAAGGAATTATATCACGAGGGCGTAGCCCGAGTGATATAATGCTACGCATTTGAACGACAAACAGTGATTTATTCAAGAGCAAATCACTAAATGAGATATATTATTTCGATTCTAACACGTTATCAAGGACTTTAAAGTACACCTTGTCGGCATGCATTAAATATTTGCCCGTATTCAATCGGGTTCTTTTCCAGCGCGCCGTTATGCCGCTTGACGCTATGACGTAATAGTTGTGACGTCAGAACAGTGAATTGTTGTTTAATAAATCACTGTCTCCAGTCTTCTTTGTTTAATAGGAAAATGAATCGGATCGTGTTAGAATGTGTATTTTTATATATCAATATATATTTCCTGACGTCACAATTATTACGTCAGTCGCACAGGAAAAGAAATCAACACAAAATAGAAAATATGCAAATACTAACATTTGATGGATGTCGTCAAGTATGTGTTTGTGTTTGTTCGGGTTTAACGTCTTTTTCAACAATTTTTCAGTCTTATAAACGACGGTGTCTACTTGCAGCAGTGAGCACAATGCCCGACTTTATAGTGCTGCCACACTGGCATATCACACTGTAGACACGTGGCATGTTACCCCACCAAGTCGGTTTGAGCCTCACTCGGGGCGTTGAATTCTTCATGTGAGGAAGCCATCCAGCTGGCTAACGGAAGGTCGGTGGTTTTACCCATGTGCCCGCTCGTGATGAAATAATGCACGGAGGGGCACCTGGGGTCTTCCTCCACCATCAAAGTTGGAAAGTCGCCATATGACCTTTAATTGTGTTGGTGCGACGTTAAACCTAACAAAAAACCCACCAAGTCACATTTTACTGATAGATCTAGCGCTATCCGCTCAATGCTGAGCGCCAGGCGAGGACGCTGCTAGTACCATTTTTTGGTATGACATGGCCTGGGATCGAACCCACGACCTCCCGCACTAGAAGCGGACGCTCTACAACTAGGCTACCGACGCGTACTTAAAAGTCTTTCGTAACGTGTAAGAATCGAAATAATAGTGATATGCTCATCATTCTTTGCCATCTGATGCGTATTATTATATCACTCGGGCTACGTCCACGTGATATTAATTCTTAATTCTTAAATATTGACTACTGTTTTCTTTGTTTTTAAAACTGCAACCAAATCCAGCTAGGTCAGAATGTGCAATTTATTTAATGGTAAATCGCCATGAATGATTCCACTTAATTATTCTTTATGAGACCACGAATCTTTTTATCTATCTAAATACATAAGTGCCTGAATACTTGTAACGTATAAATCACGGTAATGCGACATATATGCACAATATATTTCCATTTACCGATTACCTACCTTTTAATTGCGTTAACTGATTATTTTTCAGGAAAATGATATATTTGTTCGCAGATAATGGCACAAAAGTGTAATAAGTGTTGTTTTAAGAGTTTTGCATTGAAAAATGAGTATTATATTACAAACATTTTACGGTAATTTTGATAAAAAAGAATGAATGGCAGCTGTTTATAAACTACAATGAATATTTTTTTCTTTTTCTGAAATATATTATGTGTTTACACTTTTTCAATTTTGTATTCATATAAAGATAAATTATAAAACAATTCTATCAGGATTCATTTAAAGATATATCTACTAAGAGCATTTTTATCAAAATAACGGAAGTCGTTGCGCATGAATGAGCTTGAGAGTAAACCTGCTTTTGATACTATAAATAGAAAGATATTAACACAATGCACTTAAATCCCAAAAATCTTAAAGATTCATTATAAATTGAGCGAAATATGACGATTTAAAAAGAAATTTGCTGAAAATATCCTTTATATGAGTTGTCTGCCCCTGACTAGAGAAGGTGCGAAAAGTCAGTGTTCCATATCCAGATTTCTTTTTGACATAACTTTCAATCATTTTATGTTCATGGCTTGTCTCTACTAAAAAGTGCAAGATCGGATGACTTATAAGCCGGGCTAAAATTTCTCTTGCGTGACTATTGGAGCAAGGTGTGGAACTCAGGTGAGCGATCTAGGGCCACCAAGGCCCTTTTGTTTCTATACATAACAGCACTTATGATCAAGAAAATTACTGGTATAACATAAACCTGTTATTTCTTCTCTCGAAAAAGTGTATAAGAATGTGTGAGTAAGACTTCCGTCGGGATTAAACCTAACGCCATACTATTTTATTATTGAAGATTCATGTTAATTACGTAAAATAACATTTTGAAATATACATAGGGAATTGCATATACATGTCGTGTCAAATAGGAAGTGCGACACTTAGCGTTGCTGTTGCGACATATAACGGTGGGCTAATTTTTGCGATATTTAAGGTGCGACATTTAGCGGCAGATAATTTTGCGACATTTAGCGGTGGTTGCGACATTTAGAGTCATCCTTGCGACATTTAACGGTGGTTGTGACATTTAGCGGTTTTGTGACATTTAACGGTACCACACTGTTGTTTAAGAAATACTATATTTCATTTAGTGATTTGTCGCTGAATAAATCATTGTTTGGAGTTCAGATGCGAAGGAATTATATCACGAGGGCGCATCTGAACGACAAAACAAGGATTTTATTCAAAAGCAAATTACTAAATGAGATATAGTATTTCGATTCTAACACGTTATCAAGAACTTTAAAATACATCATTGACGACATTCATTAAATAATTTGTCCGTTTTCAATTGATTTCTTTTCCAGCGCGCCGCTATGCCGTTTGACGCTATAACGTAAAAAGAGGGAATTGCTGTATAATAGAATCTAATTCACTGTTTTCAGCGTTCTAAGTTTAATAGGAAAATGAATCGGATCGTGTCAGAATATACAACGATTCATTTTTCTGACGTTACAAATATTGCGTTATAGCGTTAAACGATATAGATGTTAGAATCCTTGGTAACGTGTAACAATTTAAATAATATATCTCATTTAGTGGTTTGCTCTTGTATAAAATCATTGTTTGTCGTTCAGATGCGAAGGAATTATATCACGGCAATGACAATATTTGAGCAATTATCGTTATTACCTTTCTAGTATGCGGATTAGCCAGTTACTGTTACAGTACCTTTAATTCAAAAGATCATAAAATGATCTGCCTCTTATACCTAGACATTTTTGATACATATTTGATAGCACTTTCTCTTTTTATGCCTCCGAAGAGAGACATATTATTTTTCAACTGTCCATCCGTTCGTTAGTTCGTTCGTTCGTTAGTTAGTTCGTTCGTTCTTTTGTCCCAACGTTAACTTTTTGCATGAAGGCACTTTACTCGCGAACCACTGCACCAGGACCTTAAAACTTCACTTGCTGATAGTACTTATTGCGTATACCACTCCTACTGACTTTGGTGTCATAAGTTTAAAGGTCAAGGTTACAGGGGCCAACGTTAACTTTTTGCATGAAGGCATTTTACTTGCGAACCACAGCACCAAAGACCTTCAAACTTCACGTGCTGATACTGCTTATTACGTACACTAAGCTTGCTGTCTTTAAGGTCACAAGATTAAAGGTCAATGTCACAGGGGCCAATGTTAATTTTTTACATGAAGGCCTTTTTCTTGCGAACCACTGCATTCAGGACCTTCAAACTTCATATACTGATAGTACTTATTAAGTACACTACTCCTACTGACTTTGAGGTTACCAAGTCAGAGGTCAAGGTCACAGGGGCCAACGTTAACATTTTGCATGAAGGCACTTTACTCGCGAACCACTATTCAAACTTCACATACTGATAGTACTTATTAAGTACACTACCTCTACTGACTTTGGGGTCAACAGGTCAAAGTCAAGGTCACAGGGGCCAACGTTAATTTTTTTGCATGAAAACACTTTACTCGCGAACCACTGCACCCAGGACCTTCAAACTTCACATGCTGATAGTACTTTATGAGTACACTACCCCTACTGACTTTGGGGTCACCAAATTAAAGGTCAAGGTCACAGGGGTCAACATTAACTTTTTGCATGAAGGCACTTTACTCGCGAACCACTGCATTCAGGACCTTCAAACTTCATATACTGATAGTGCTTATTGAGTACACTACTCCTACTGACTTTGAGGTTACCAAGTCAGAGGTCAAGGTCACAGGGGCCAACGATAACTTTTTGCATGAAGGCACTTTACTCGCGAACCACTATTCAAACTTCACATACTGATAGTACTTATTAAGTACACTACCTCTACTGACTTTGGGGTCAACAGGTCAAAGTCAAGGTCACAGGGGCCAACGTTAACTTTTTGCATGAAGGCACTTTACTCGCGAACCACTGCACCAGGACCTTAAAACTTCACTTGCTGATAGTACTTATTGCGTATACCACCCCTACTGACTTTGGTGTCATAAGTTTAAAGGTCAAGGTTACAGGGGCCAACGTTAACTTTTTGCATGAAGGCATTTTACTTGCGAACCACAGCACCAAAGACCTTCAAACTTCACGTGCTGATACTGCTTATTACGTACACTAAGCTTGCTGTCTTTAAGGTCACAAGATTAAAGGTCAATGTCACAGGGGCCAATGTTAATTTTTTACATGAAGGCCTTTTTCTTGCGAACCACTGCATTCAGGACCTTCAAACTTCATATACTGATAGTACTTATTGAGTACACTACTCCTACTGACTTTGAGGTTACCAAGTCAGAGGTCAAGGTCACAGGGGCCAACGTTAACTTTTTGCATGAAGGCACTTTACTCGCGAACCACTATTCAAACTTCACATACTGATAGTACTTATTAAGTACACTACCTCTACTGACTTTGGGGTCAACAGGTCAAAGTCAAGGTCACAGGGGCCAACGTTAATTTTTTTGCATGAAAACACTTTACTCGCGAACCACTGCACCCAGGACCTTCAAACTTCACATGCTGATAGTACTTTATGAGTACACTACCCCTACTGACTTTGGGGTCACCAAATTAAAGGTCAAGGTCACAGGGGTCAACATTAACTTTTTGCATGAAGGCACTTTACTCGCGAACCACTGCATTCAGGACCTTCAAACTTCATATACTGATAGTACTTATTGAGTACACTACTTCTACTGACTTTGAGGTTACCAAGTCAGAGGTCAAGGTCACAGGGGCCAACGATAACTTTTTGCATGAAGGCACTTTACATGCGAACCACTTCACCCTGGACCTTCAAACTTCACATGCTGATAGTACGTATTAAGTACACCATTCCTACTGACTTTAGGGTCATCAGGTCAAAGGTCAAGGTGCTGTGGGGCATTTGTCACCATTAGTGACAGTTCTTGTATATTTTTTCTCTTGAATATAGATCTGTTTTGTTCCTAGGTATGAAGTCGAAGGATGAATATAGAAAATCTGTTCGTATGTGTCTTACCATCTGGCCTGCCCGTGATCCCACCCGGAGGCAAATAAATACGTGTTTTTGTGTCTTGTGTTTTATTGATATTGCCTCTATCCCATCATTTCTCCACCGGCATTACTACCTCCGCCATCCTATCCCACATTACCCCCTCCCATTCCCCACAATTACACACAATGCATGCACGTATGTATGTGTATGTATGCGAGCGCGCGCGCGTGTTTGTGATTTTGTATTGTTTGTAGCTCAAGTCCTTACTATATACATTACTGTGTCTCCTGCTGTTACATAAATAAAATACTGTTGAAAACGGCATTAAACCCCAAAACAATCATGACACTGTGTCTACTGACAGTATTAATTAGTTATTCTTTCACAAACTTCGCGGGTCTTGTTTTGTGGTGTAAAGTTATAGATATTTATTCTTATGTATACTTTTGTTTTATAAAACTTCCATTTGCAACAGTTTCACCTTTCTAATGTTCAAATAAGATTCAACTTGACAATAGATTTATGTATTTCATATAATACTTAAACTTGGTTTTTCTTTCCAGTGAACTGTTCGGGAAGTTAGCAGAAGAGAAGAAGGATATCCTTTTTATATACAGATATTATTTAAGTCTTGTCGTTGACTTCATCAACACACGCGCATTGTGCACAACGTATCAATGCGGCGTCTGGTGTATTAATCTCTTTATCTGTATCAAAGCGGCCTCTGGTGTATTAATCCCATTTCCTGAATCAAAGCGGCGTCTGGTGTATTAATCATACTTCCTGTATCAAAGCGACGTCTGGTGTATTAATCCCATTTCCTGAATCAAAGCGGTGTCTGGTGTATTAATCATACTTCCTGTATCAAAGCGACGTCTGGTGTATTAATCACATTCTTGTACCAAAGCGGCGTCTTGTGTATTAATCACATTTCCTGTACCAAAGCGGCGTCTTGTGTATTAATCTCTTTATCTGTACCAAAGCGGCCTCTGATGTATCAATCACATTTCCTATATCAAAGCAGTGTCTACTGTATTAATCATATTTCCTGTATCAAAACGACGTCTGGTGTATTAACCACAGTTCCTTATCAAAGCGGCGTCTGATGTGATTTTCACTTTTCCTCTATCAAAGCGGCGTCTGGTGTATGAACCACTTTTCTTGTCTCAATGTGGCTTCGGATGTATTAATCACTTTTAATGATAGTTCTTAAGTCGATAATTAGTTTGTAAATTTTATCCATTTGAGCAATGTGTTCAAATGTCAACGCGGCGAAATATCTACTCCATGTTTAAAATTTGGGTCCTTGTAAGAAAGATCTGAATCATTGTATTGCTGTTGGTATTGTCTTCATAATAGTATGTTCTTTTCTAGAAATATAGGTCGAATATAAACAGTGTTATTTCCTGTTTGCTATGTAACTCTACTTAGCACAAATGTTCAATATGATATAATAAAGCGACATTTCATGCGCTACACCCAAACCCCTAGCTCAAAGATCAAAGTCACTCGTAGAGGTTACAGGTCAAATGATTTTTTGTTTGATTTATAACTCTGCTTTTCATTTTAAACACTTTAGTGTAGCTTAGCACACATGATTTTCATATGATAAGTCGACAAGTCATGCACAAAACACGGGACCCTAGCTAAAAGGCGAAGGTCACACCTGGAAGTCAAAGATCAACAGGACTCTATTCTTGTTTAGTCTATTACTCCACAATCCACTATAGGATAGTCATATAACTTGGCACAAACGTTGACGTGTCATGTGCAAAATCTAGACCCCTATGTCAAAGGTTAAGGTCTCAATCAGAGTTCAAATACTCAGTGATCAATGAAGGGATTTTAGTATCACTTGGCACAAACATTCCCCATATATAAGAATATGCAATGTGCAATATCCATATCCCTTACTCAAAGGGTCAAATATTTCCCATGATGAGACATTGTGTCATGCACAAAAAACAGACACAAAGCTCATTGATTCTTCTTTATTTTTTCATACCTTTCACCGGTTGTAAATGCAATGTTATCTAGTTTGAAATGAAATATATATATAATACAGACCTGTTTATCCTTATAGCCCTGTCAGTAACGAGACAGCTAGTGTTTTATCAGTAGTTTTTGCTGTCTGTCAGTATAAACTCAAGGTTTAACAGTATTTTACATTTTAAATAATAAGTAAGTCATTAAACACTGATAATGAAATAATGGAAATATATGAGAACAATTTTTAAATGTTGAAAATTGAAATTGTTTTTATATTATTTACAAGTGATCGTCTACAGTCGTTTTTATCATACAGCTTAAGTCACAGCTACAAACAGAGCAATAAACAAAATAAACGACATCCTGAGATAAAAGCATACACGGCCAGAGTATAAAGTACCTCCTGTAGTTTTTTGACATTTTGCTGGCGAACTGTCCTCCACAGATTTATTTGCTGACTCGTCATTGCCCATACTATAAGCACAGAGTATTTCAAATGGAAATAAACATGAGGAAAGATGCTTGTTCTAAACGTTATCATTAAGCGTCCACCGTAACTTATTGAAAGAAATGCATTCTAAGTATCGAAAAGGCATGCATAAAATGGAATGGACTATTTTCTTTATTGCAAATGACATGTTTCCGTAGACATTAATTTTAGTGATTAATCCACAGTTTCTGCTGAAAAATAATCCCCGGTAAATACAGACAATCAGGACAAGTAAAAAGGTCTGGAATAATCATGCATATGAATTTACTAATTTAAGCATTCAGCATGGTTTGCTTAAAACTTATACACTCCTTGTAATAATTTCCACGAACTACGAACTAATATTAACATATATTAAAGAATCAACAGAGAAATAAACACAATTTCTATTAAATGACAGAAAGTTGAAATAAGTCCAATTTTGGACTTAGGAAGGTAGTACTGAAACCAGCTCTTCACAATCATTAGATTTTAAAGGGAAGTCAAGGAAGACATAAAACGTTTTAAAAGGTCTCAAGTGGTCTTTCAAGTTTATTTCTAACATTCAATTTTATCAAGTATATGCTCTTGTTTGAATAAACATATTCGAAACTGTAAAATATGTCATCATAGACATGAATTCTTTGACCTCTAAGTACGTTATTTTCCTTCCAATGGGGTGGGGGGGGGGGGGGGGGGGGGGGGGTGGATAGTGCTCTGGGATGTAACATATCATTTTGTACTGGTTATATTTGTATCAAGTCAGTAGAAATACTATCATCGGATAAAAAGGGGAAGAGCGGACATGTTTAAAACAAATTTAGTATAAAAATAGCCCTAAAAACTGCTGTTAAATCAAGTAATGTTGTAGTTTCTATTGTAAATGTAAACATTATTTCTGTAGCAAAATATAGCATTATGCTGTTTAAGTATATTACACGTAGAATATGGTCATTTGAATCTGGCAATACAGGCAGTGATTACGTCCCGTAGTACCTAGCAAATGATCTGAAAAAATAGATTCTTAAAGTCTTAAATATAGGACCTGACATAACTCATATCACTATAATTAGTTCATTTTAATTGATATTTCATATTTCTTGTCAGATCGTCGAATAATGAGCAGCATAACTCATTTTGACAATTGTTTCTCGGAACCAGCGTGTGTTTAATTAACATGTATTGACAGGTCATTATCTATAACGAAGTGGTCAACAGTGTTGAGTTAAGAAAAAGGTCCATTCATACGGACATTTCATTCATAGAGGCAAATTAATTTACCACCATTATGTAATATTTTCTAATGTTATCTTTCAAGTATTTACCATTAGAAAAATATAACATTATTATAATATGTTCGAGCAAATAGGTCTATTAAAACAGGTAAGTTTAACAATCATTATACAACTCTGTGGCAAAACTAATAAACGTGGCGGATTATTTGAATTGCGCATGAAATTACTTTTTGTGTTGTCAGTTTCAGTACCTGTTGAACTTTGTGGAAACTCGATATATGGTTATAATAGTCTGGCGAATATCGCAAATCTAAAATGTATAGATATATTCTTTTATTTTTTACGAAATTTTCAGTAGTCTTCAGCGCTTTTGATCGTTCGCTACATATTGTTTTTAGAAAACAAAAATCTAGATAAAACTTGATAAAAAGTTTGGAAACATTTGGAAATTTCTTTCGATTCTTATTACTATTTAGAGAAAATATGCACTTTTTAAGCTCAGTTATTCGAAGAACAGTCTAGCTATTCTACTCACCCAGGCGTCGCTGGTTAAAGGTTTGCATGCAAGTGCATATGGCCATCATTTAAAGGCATATAGCTTTAAAACTTATTTTTACTTTTTCTAGGTCAATTACCAACCTCACTGGGTCAAGTCCCATAACTCTGACATGTATTTTGAGCAAATTATGACCCCTTTTGAACTTATAAAATCCTGTTGAAGGTTTTGGTAAATAACCAAAACCGGTAGATTCAATTTAAGGTTATAACACACTAAATAGCCACCACTATATATTCTATATAAAATGACAAGTTTTCACAATGCTGCAATACACACCTAGACCCATTTTAAATTTCTTTAGCTTACATTTTCTTGTAGATCAACATTAATACTGTAAAAATATCCAAAGAAAAGTAGGGGTCATGTTACATGCAAGAAAAATATTTCTGGTCAAACGGACACACCGTAATTTTTACACTGAAATGACAATCACAATTTAGGGTAGGGGTGTATGAATAAATTTCACATGTTAAATCAGTTTGGAGTCTTTTTTCAACATGCAAATGCTACCAGTATGTCAAGTATAGGCATGCAATATGATTTCAACCAATATATAGCAATGATTTCAAGGAAAATCCTTCTTACAGCAAAAAAAAACTGAGAACTATTTGAATCCGCCATTATGCGACTACCATTTTTTCATAGGTGCTCAGGCTATTTAGTGTCTGTATGCCTATAAGGAAATATGAATTTTTTTTTCAGCTTTTTTTGCTCTCTATGTGAAGTTTCATCTATATTCAGCTTATAAAACAAGTTTCAGCCCAAACAAACCAGTAGTTTTCTCAAAATCACTATTTTTGTACAGCCATCATTTTGTCCAAAGACTGCGGTTTAAGCCGTTAAATTTGGCTGAATCACATATAGTCATTAAACGCTGTTTTTTCAAAAAAACCGTAAGATATTACATCAAATATACCACCAGCAAGTGCGGAATAGACAACCACACTGAAAAAAACTTATAATTATGCAACTGTGATAAAATATAGAACAAAATTAGTGTTTAGTGAATTTTTTTTTGTTAAAAAAAAGCTTATTTTTCAGTAAAAAATGGGAAAATTGTCTTTTTTTTTCATCTCAAATGCAACAATACTGCATATTTTTGCATTCTATAGCTAAAGTCATATCTCATGGCCATGGTATTCAAGTTCTCTCCAACTATTCATGTCAAAATGTAACTAAAAAGGTGTTGATACTGCACACCTGGTCTCTGCTCAAATGGAATGAAATGGTATCTAAGGATATTACTAAAGATCTTCAGATTTCACACCACACAGGTGATGGAGATTCTAAAGGTCATTCTGATGTAGACAAAGGTCAAGGAACTAAAACTGTGCACTTGAAAGATGTGAGGCACCTAGCAAATTCTCTAAAAAGGCAAATTAACCGGGCACCATTTAGTGACAAAATGTTCCGTGGTAAACAGAAGTCTAATCTAAAAACAGATTTGCTCTATCTATTAAATCTAGGTGTGTTTCAGAGCTATCAAGTGCACATAAGAAGTACAAAAGCAATTTGAAAGTAATAAAACACAAAATGCCTAATATAATTTCAGAAATAGTACTATGTTTCAAAGGTTACTGTGGTACCTCATGTTCTAAATACAGCTTGGTTTGTTCTGGCAACTACAGAAAAGCAAAAAACTATATGCTAGACAATGTCAGGCTTAAAATGACTGATGATGATGAGACTTTACTCAGGAAATGTATTGAAATTCTCCTTGGTCCAGAAAGCATAGAAAAAACTAAATTTTTAACATCTACACAGAAATGTGAAGCAGTGAACAGATCCTATAATGCATGCTTGCCCAAAAATGTTACATTTCTCCGCAACTGCCATGGCCGTATCCATCGGGGTTATAAAACTAGTTGTTAGCATCAAGTTCCATAACTCTGATCTGCATTTTGGCCAAATTATGCCCCCTTTTGGACTTGGAAAATCCTGTTTAAAGTTTTGCATGCAAGTATATACAGCTATTACTTAAAGGCATATAGATTTGATTTTTTTCTTTTTCCAGATCAATTACTAACCTCACTGGGTTAAGTCCCATAACTCTGACATGTATTTTGGGCAAATTATGCCCCCATTTGGACTTAGTAAATCCTGGTTAAAGATTTGCATGCAAGTTACTATCTGCAGAACAAATGCAGATATTAAAGCGAAACTTCACACGTGCCTTCTGGGTTATAAAAGTAGATGATAGCATCAAGTCCCATAAATCTGACCTGCAGTTTGGCCAAATTATGCCCCCTTTTGGACTTAGTAAATCCTAGTTAAAGATTTGCCTGCAAGTTACTATCTGCAGAACAAATGCAGATATTAAATTGAAACTTCAAAACGTGACTTCTGGGTTATAAAACTAGATGATAGCATTAGGTCCTATAAATCTGACCTGCAGTTAGATCAAATTATGCCCCCTTTTGGACTTAGTTAATCCTGGTTAAAGATTTGCATGCAGGTGCATACAGCTATTATTTAAAGGCATATACATTTGAAACATTTTATCTAGATCAATACTAACCTCACTGGGTCAAGTCCCATAACTCCGACATGTATATTGGACAAAGTATGCCCCCTTTTGGACTTAGAAAATTCTGGTTAAAGTTCTGCGTGCAAGTTATTGTCTGCAGAACAAATGCAGATATTAAATTGAAACTTTACACGTGTCTTTTGGGTTATAAGACTAGTTGATTGCATCAAGGCACGTAACTCTGACATGTATTTTGGTCAAATAATGTCCCTTTTGAACTTATTAAAGTTTTGCATGCAAGTTACTATCTCCAAATCTGATGCAGATACTGTATAGATATTTTAACATTTAGGGTAATATTTTCTTGCTTCTGGGACAGTAATTCGAAAACACTCAACAAAATTACTAATCGGTCTGTTTATATTTGTATTACAATTTTGTCAATAATACAGGTATTTACACGAAATTTCACATGCCGACGTTTGAATAAGTACTGCAGCTAATTATTAATTTATTTTGGTGACTCTAGGCCAAAGTAACCGCATTAGGCATTTTGTCTAATATTGGATATTTTGCACGTGCAATTCATGTGCACCAACATGCACGTGTTCGTTTACAATTTTGGCATTACTGATGAAAGTCCAACTAGAAAAAACACATATTATGGTGAAATTTACACAAGAGCAATGGGATCGAGCTGTCGGAATGTTGCTAGCTGGGACTTATTTACGGCACATGTGTTATTTTTTTTTTACAATTTCAATAGAATTTTGATGTTAATTGTTTGTAACTGTTACTTTGATGGTTATTTCTATTTGTAACATTATTTGCGTTTACAAGAACTTCACTCGTTGGTTATCTACCATCCGCGATCTTTTTTCGAAATTTAACTAAAATACAATCCATTGAAATGACCGATTTTGAATTTTGTTGTATAATTCCGACAGCCCGGGCGCGTTGCTCTTGTGTCAATTTAACGATGATGTGTATTTTTCTAGTAGGCCTTTCGTCAGAAATGCCAATAGTGTTCTTGAACACGTGCATAATGGTGCACATGCCATGCACGTGCAAAATATGCTAAATTGGCCAAAACGTCTAAAGCTGTTACTTTGGCGGTGAGTAGATCAAACATAAATCAATAATTAGCTGCAGTACCTATTTAAATGTCGGTATGTGAAATTTCGTGTAAATACTTGCATTATTAACAAAATAATAATACAATAAAAATTGACCGATTAGGAATTCTGTTGAGTGTAGTCATCAAAGACAGCTCTTTTTAAAAGAAATGTAGTGGCGTGCAATTTTCGTAAATTTCAAGGGTAAAGAAAACTGAAATTAAACGTATGTGAAATAACTGAAATATACTCGAAAACTCTAAGCATGTTTTTATACAGATAACTTAAAAAATGTAAGTTCAATAGTCTAGTCTTCAGATTATATCCTTAACTGTATGTACAATGTGAAACACTTACACAAAGACTCAGAAAGGAGAGGTAAGTCAATAAGAACTTGAATGTGATTATCGCACTTGTATCTTTTAGTCTGATAGCCAGTCTGACTATCAAAATACTCTGTTTTAATTATTTTTAACAACATTTTTGTTATTCATTGTGCACATATAGGTCATACGCCGACTTTCTAGCTTTAATGGTTGAAGAAGAAGCACGTTATTTCATAACAGCTAGAACTACCAGCCTTCCTCCAGCTGGATAGCTTCCTTACTTGTATAATTCAACGCTCCAACAGAAGATCGAACTTGCACGATAAGGTGCAAATGATTCGTATTCAGCGACCTTAGTCATTCGGTCTTGGAGGCACCAACAGCAATTTTGTAGTTTCCATTTTTAGCTCGCGGTAACGGTGTCCGTTGGGCCATCGTTTGCATCGGCCTCCAGCGTCGGCATCATGCGTGGGCACCTGGTGAACGATTAGCTTATGTCTCATATATGACTTATCACATTTAAATAAAATACTAATAAGTTTTCCAAATGAAATTATCAACAGCAAAGGTTTCATAACTATTTGATGAAATAATGCACCATTTGTGAACAAACATGCAGTGTCTATTATACTTTTGTTTATCTGTCTGTAAATTCATCAGTCTGGGTTTCCATAAACCTCTTTTAACCGATGGTCAGTTCAATGATACTTTACTTTGGCATCCATATGGAATGTACTTAAGCATGTCAGTTAGAGATATGTATGTTGACAACTTTTCCTATAATATTGATGGGATTTTAATGAAAATTCAAAACCATTATCAAGCACGTGTTATTGGTGTGTGCGGTAGAAATAAGGCTCGAATATATGGAAAACTATTTTACTCACTCAGGCATCTGTATACTTCCTCACAGTTTGTTAAAGATCTGATACATTTTCAGTGGTGGCATATTTATGCCACGAGGTAGATAGGTAACTAATGCGGCACTTTAAAAAATTATCATGTTGAAAAGATAGTCGTAGGTATTGAATAAATTAGCATTATCATCTCGACACATGCTTTGAAAGTGCTCGCAGCTGACTTTTATTAGCCAGATTGTTTATATATTTTTCAGGAATAATCTTGATATTTTGAACTTAATATTTAGAACTTTTCCCTCACCGATGTCGGTTCGAGCCTCACACGTGGCGTTGAATTTTTCATGTTAGGAAGCCATCCAGCTGGCTTACGGAAGGTCGGTGGTTCTACGCAGGTGACCGCTTGGGATATAATAATGCAAGGAGGGACAACAGAGGACTTCCTCCACCATCAAAGCTGGAAAGACGCCATATGACCTAAAATTGTGTCGTTGCGACGTTTAACCCAACAAAATAAATAAATCGAACTTTCCTGAAAAGTTTACTTCGAAAGCTTGATGTTTCCTGAAAATAAGAATCTTTTGAAAAAAAGATTTATTGCGATAACGATTTCAGAAACATTTTTTTTGGAAAGTTTGGATTATTCTCGTGGTAGCTACCCAGCATCTCGAGGCAGTTTAAAGCATTTACGTGAAATTTTATGCCAAACATATTTCAGAAAATACACCAAGTCCAATCGTTACCTTGAACAACCGGATCGGTAACGCATGATCTCGGATCAAATGGAGCGGTTTTGGTAAGAAAATAGTATTTTTCAGTTATCAGATATTATCATCAGAGACGGTATACAGCGCAAAATGTGCTCCGAACATTATTTAATATTCGTTGTTATTTTTGTTCCAGCAAATTTAATTACTTCAGAAAATCATGTAACAATAGCAGGTAAACAATGCCATTATTCAGAAAAAAGTTTTATTTCCAGTACGTTCTCTGATAAACATACAATATTACCAATTCCATGGTGTCCCTGATACATTCATGAAATACGTTGATGCTACAAAAGATGAATTTAATGTTTTGAAATGCCAGTATTAGGCGATTCATGACGGAACTGATCAGTAACGCAGAAGCTTCGGATTTTACGTCTGTGCTCGTTTTCGTGAATACTTTTTCTTTAAGGGCAATAATTCGGTCGCACTGTGGTCAGAATGTTTTAGACACTATATAAAAGCATACATGTACTAAATCCTGTTGTCTATATTTTATACATGAAGTTGAATAAAATATGTAAAGATGTCAATTTATTTCTCACTTTAGCACATCCATTATTTTAAAGTGTTTCTACCAAAATGTCAAAAACCTTCGCACTGAACACAACACGCATGTATACCTTTAAGAACTCCTCAAGTAAGAACTAGTTACATGACTATTCTTAGGTGGTTCTCACCCTTGTGATTTTTCCTCCTTTAGACTAGTATGTAAATTTTCTCTTTTCAGACTTAAAGTAAGGCAAAAGCTTATGGGTCCTTGACGACAATCACAGACTTTTCGTTACGAAATTTATTCAGTAGTAAACTCGACAATGAAAATTACGGGATTAACACTTCTTTAACAGAAATAATTCAATTTGTCTAAAAATATAAATTATCATACCACTACTTTGCAAGTTATTCACTCTGAAATCACGACCTTTTAACACTAGATCAACCTCGTTTTTTGGAGATGAATTGAAACAGGGTTATTGATACCTCCGTAGCTGGGTTATAATTACCGGTACTATATGAGTTCTAAATGTATGTAAAGAAATAGGGCGAGTCGTTGCATTATTCTTTCATTATTATGGCTTCATGCTACATATGCTATCAAACATGCTCAACAAAATCAAACCTGAAAAGACACAAATACAATATACTCCAGTGTAACAGACGTAATAAATCATTCTGTGCTGGCGAGCTGATGTAAACCTTCATAAAACACGGAACCCAATGGTATGACCACAACGTGGAACGCTATTATATTACAACCAGTGTAATTGTTTACCTTAAGAATCAGAACTAGGTAAATTGGAGCTATCCTGTTTGTTCATCTATTCAATTTCCATATACTTCAATTTAGTGACAACATATGGTGACATGACCCTTATCAGAGTGGAGCATTAAACATCTTTTTATTATTATCATGTTATTCTTTGTGTTGCCACTACTTACCACAGTTTTGGCAGATAAATACAATAATTAAAGGTATGTTTTCCTTGTACATTGATGAACACGAACACAGAAGAAAATTCTGAAGTTTCTATGTTACTGTATTTTGCAGTCGCTGATCCTGTGTCTCACTGACCAGCACAGTCATGAATCGCCTTAGATTTATATTAGTCTTCCAAAAATATAACTCATCATTTATGCTAAAACAGGTTTCAGGAATGTGTCAGTGATATCATGAAAGTGATAATTTAGTGTTCTTGCCGAAGAACATACTGAAATAATGTCTTTTTTTCTGAGTCGCGGCATTGTTTACCTGCTATTTTTGCATGGTTTTCCAAAGTAATTCAAAAAAGTGCTTAGATCTGTTGGAAAATGAATCGAATTTAGTAACGAGTATTTCAAAATAGACTAACTTGGAGCACATCTTGCACTATATGCCGTTCCTGACAATGATTTTCAAATAACAGAAAAATATAATTTTCTTTCCCGAAATCACCAAAAACCGCTCAATTTGATCCGAGATCATGTGTTACTGATCCGGCTTTTCAAGGTAACGATTGGGCTCGCTGAAAGAGATAATCTAAATAAAAGTAGACTCTTAATTCTAGAATCTAGATCTTAGTGCTATAGATCTCGATAAATTATGGTAGGCAGATGCATTCTACCCCATACGGTTATAACATGAAAGGTTCTACTTCTACTCCATTACATACGAATCATTCCAGGGAAAAACGGTTATTATTCTATATAGAATAGTGACTCCCCGGTCATAATATTATGGGGTCATAATATTATGACTCCCCCACACGTAGAAAACTGGCCCTCATATAGAATTGTAACCCACTACAGAATAACGATCCCTAACCCAAACCAAACCCTAACAACAACCCATCTAAGTTACACTTACAACACAATTATCCGATAGGCATCGGAGGAGAATATGGTAATGGCACCGTCCGTGCGTGCGTCCGTGCAACATAATTGTGACCACAACTTCTCATTCATTATTGGACGTTAGTGATTCAAACTTTCAGGGATTACTACTACCGAATCTAGTTGTGAAGGAAGAAAATATTTTGGATTTGTTCCTCCTTTTCGGGAGTTATGCCCCTTTGTAGCTTTTTTCTTATGATGCAAATTCATTATTGGATGGAATCGATTAAAACTTTCAGGGACTAGATCTACTACTACTAATGCTTAGTTGTGGAGGAAGAAACACATTTTGGATTTGCTCAACCCGTTCAAAAGGCATCGGCAGGAGATATGTCTGTCATTCGACTGCAGCCCTTGTTTTTTCTAGAAGTGGTCCTAGCTTCCCTGGTTTCTCTAAAACACATTACAACTTTATATATAAGTCGTGACGGGTACCATAACAGAAACTTAGTTAACATATTGTGCAATAGCTTTGACTGTTATAAAGGGGTATAATGCTCAAAATGTGTTACTTAAAAGCTCTTGATAAGTGAAAAAAAATTACCAAAACCTCCAGGGGAATGACTATATTTCAATATTATACTAAAATTCGAACAACATCTTATTGTCATGGGCATGGGCGTCACATGTCATAAAACATGGGACTTCCCCACAACCGATTTGCATATTTTATGTCTTATATTGATATAATTGTTGACTTTTTTTTACTTAAACACGCCAATAAAGTGAGAAAAATACCCAAAATCCAAAGAAGGATGTCTCTTCAACAATATACTGAAATTTGAATAATTTCTAACGACGAGGAGCGTCACAGGTAAAAAAACCACTGGGCTACCCAACACTCGTTTCGCCTATTTTTGGAGGTATATATGATTGACATATAGGTGACATAATGAAGGTTAAGAGTATTTGACATCACTTTCAGGGATGGCATAAAACATTGTGCTTTTCCACGTATAACTTGCCTTTTCTTTTTACAATCTTGCACTTCAGAAAATTATTTTACCGTCTATAGCATTTTTTTTGCAATAAGCCCGCGAGCCGATGCTATGACGAAATTAATGCAACATGTAGGATGCAATAACAAAATGCTGTTTCCTCTAAAATATCGGACAAAGTCACCATTACTATAAGTTTTAGAATGCTTACACTACATTGTACAGAAGGTAATTATATACATGTATGCGTAAACATAATTATACGTTATACCTTGTACATAATGCTATGTCACAAAGTTACGAAGCTGTTAAAGGTACTATCTCACCGAATCTTGGAAAATTAAAACGTAAGCCTGTTGAAATACTTGAAGCGTGAAACTTTTATAGGTAACAAAAAGATTTAGATCTAAAACATGTTCTAAACAAAAAGTCATGCACCTTTAAAGCAGTTGTTTCGTGATTTATTTTCTAAGTATGTTCTACCGTGTACCTTGAAAATTGCAGGGGCTCCAAGTTGCAAAAGGATTCCTTTATGTACCCCACTTCGATTAGGTCATCTGTTTCTATCGGCAAAGGTTTCATACGGCGAGAAAATATACCTTTGGGGAGACATATCCGCTTTAATAAGCAAGCGCGCTAGCATTGCCAACGAGGCTCACAAAAATGGTAACTAAAGTATTTAAAAGAGGATGCGTAATTTGGCCTCAACCGGGATAGCTGGTTTTTAGAATGCGTTGGTATGCCACCGCAATTCGAAGAATAGTGTGAATTAAGGCGGCTGGCTAGTCTTCTTTGACATCGATAAGTAATAATGGTCGAAAAGTAAAGATATCGTATTGCCATGATATTTGGTATTCATATACAAGGACATCCTCCTTCATTTTGTACGATTCAGATCTTTAATATTCCTTTTTGGTAAGCAAAGGACTGTTTCGTACAATTAATGAAAAGTTGAAGTATCTGGAGTAAAAATGGCTTATTTTTTTCGCTGGATTAATTTCAAAAACAACATTCGGATGCTCTTGACAAGGGAAATAGAACGATATAAGTCGGTGTTGTCAATCGGAAATCTCATAAAATGTCACTGTGATGGGCGTTGAATGTTTAAAAAAATGCGCGATTATTTTTATCTTAGAGTAGCACAATACGAGCTTCGGCGAACGATTTTGCCGACGAAAAACGATTTAATTTACAAACGATTTACGCAGTCGTTTTGCTAGGAAAATTCCGAACCAGTTTAAGAAATAAAAAATGCCGTAGAAGCAAATATTTGCATCGTCTGCATCACTGAATTAGCCTAAGCGATTCGACGTAATACAAGTTTCGACAATACAAAATCGTAACGTAATTGCTGTTTGTGAAAACTTTCACGGTAAAAAACCCTATTGTCTATTCCATAAATTTGTTCATATTCATAATATTCATATTCAGTTTAACGCTCTCTTTTAGATAGCCAGAATTGACTAGTTTTCAGGCGGCGATGATGCCTCTGTTTCAATCAAGTAACGCTGGGTTGCTAACCAGAACTCCTCTAGTGGAGTGAGAAACATGTGTTTCGCAATTTCCAGCTTCCCGCCCGGGAATCGAACACGGGCCGCTGGATTAGGAGTCAACGACCTTAACCAGTCGGCAACTCCAACAAAATATTAAAGCAAAATCATTGTAAAGGACAAGTGGTTTTAATCATTTTCCGTAGACCAAAATTTTCACCAAAGTTGGTATGGTAATTCTTTTGCATCCCAAAATTGCGGGTTTTGTTACGATTTAACGCCACAAATAGTGAAAATGATAAAAAACTATCAATAGAAAACTTAAAATTATCATTCTGTTTTAGAAATCATTTAACACAAAAAGAATAAGCAGTTCATGCAAAAGAATTCTTAAATGTTCACCATATGTACAAAAAGCCCGTTGCTAGGAAACGAAAAATCTGAAACATACAAAATTAACCGAAGGTCTCATTGTATACGATTATCTTTACTTTTTGACCATTATGGCGTCGCCTGACGTTAGAGAAGACTGGCAAGCCACTTTAACTTCAGGCCTCATTTTTGGCTCTATTATCACCAAACTTGGTCACAATATCAACCTTAATAAAACCTAGGTCAAGTCTGGGTCATGTGGGATCAAAAACAAGGTCATCAGTTCGAACATTTGTCTGATCCTCGCCAAACTTGGTCAAATGAATATTCAGTTATATTTAGGTCGCATTTGAAACTTGGTTATGTGGGGTCTAAACTAAGTCACGAGGTCAAATCTTATATAAAAAAGATGTGAATGCTTTAAAAATCACATTTTGACGCGATCTTCACCAAACTGGAGTCACATGATTTTTTCTTGATAATATCTAGATTAAGTGTGAAACTTGTTCGTATAGAGTCGATATAGCCTACTACTAATGAGGCGACAGAAACAAGAGCAAAAACTAACAAACAGCAAGTTTATGAATGATGTCTTAGGTTACCGCCATTAATATATATTCAGTTAGTGATCAGTTAAGCAATGGGGTTATAATCGGGATCATTATTTTTTTACTAAGTCAGTATTTCATAGAAAATGGATCATTTTTCCTTAGAAAGATGATCGCGAGATCGTTATTCTATCGAGTTTACTCTTCGTCCTAATTGAAGTGATGTGGCACTCATAGAATATCAACCCTCTAAATTCTAATTTGGCTTAAAATAGTCATCCAATTAGCCAGTTAATATCATAACTGTAATATTATGACCGGCTTCATAAAATTATGACAGGGAGGTCAAACACACCAAATATTTGTACTCCCCAAAATAATCTATTGAGCTCGTGGACCGTCAATATTAATGAATTGCTCGTATAATGTTGTTAAGTTTGTAGCGGTTCATCATTGTCTGAGCAAAGCGTTCAGATTAACCAGGAACTTGATATTTTGATACAGGATAAGGTCTAAAATGACCATCCGGTACAGCTTCATTGTCGAGTCTGAAAGGACGGGAGGCGGACTTCGGATCCACAGGTCGTGGTTCAAAACCCGCCCACAACAAGTTTCTTTCTTCATCAAAGTCTCTTTAAACCATGAACACGTGCTTGTCGGTGTACCGTGTCCACAATCATGTTTCTGTTTTCAATAACTCAATTTTTAGACTAAGTAGGTTTATTTTAGGTGAATAGATAAGAACGAATAAGTTAGAAACAGGAAAACAATAAGAATTATTTGTAAATAAAGCCTTACGTAGGATTGTTTTACTTGGGTATGATTATGGATACGGGTCTTGGTCGGAAGCCAATGAAGCAGTGACCTTGCGGGATTTATAAATGTTGTAATTTTAATAGCAATTTATACAAGATATTGTGAACCATCGGGTAACGTCACTTACAGGGTTATGTCTGAGACTTTGGAAGTGCCTATTAATGAGGTAAGCTTAAAGAGAATTCCTATAGTTCTTTTCCTTTCATAGAATTTTTTTTTAAATTCACATATATGATAGGAAAATTTGTGCTGAAAACAATGAACAAAATAAAAACAATAGGTCACCAGGCTTGTTTTAGTGAAAAATTGTTTTGAACACACCCACTGTTGCTAAAACTGCCAGCGATTTTTCAACATTTTCATAATTTTCTGCTTTTTTATAAATACCAACCAAAATATACATCCAGGCAGCACAATACGGTTTTTTCTTTTTACAGATTTTATTATATACTTATTTGATATCATAGTCATATTTGTAATACTCTATCCTTACAATAATGGGTACAAATGAAAAAAAATATTGTTTCATATTTACTTTTGTGAACTTTTTTCAATGGAAAATATCCATAGTGAAGAATATTTTTTTTTAAATTTTGAAAAAACTCTTTCATAGAATTTTTTCTTTTTATTCTTGTGTATAGATAATTGTATTGTGAGCATAAAAATGGCTAAAATGTATGGGCTACCAGGCTAAATTTTATGTTAAGACCGCTAGAATGCAACACCTGTTCGAACGGAAATGGCGCGAACCTGGCCAAATTGATTACATGTATGTCTGCTAAAAGTTAAAAAAAAGTTTTAAAAATTCTTAATACTTTTTATAATTGAATAATAAATAATCTGAAAGGTGATATTGTCTTATCAGTACTAAGTCAATTATCTTACATTATATGAACAACACTGTCTTTGTACTAAAATGCGATGTGAAAACACAACCACAAAAATAGCAAGATACCTGTCAGGCATGAATTTTGTCAATACAACATAAACCAGTATCAACATTTGAGTACTGATATAACTTATCAAAAATGTTATTTCATTCAAAATTCCTCATATTTAAGATTGTCTGTAACATGTTTCAACAAATGTTGACTTCAGTTCAGTTTTCCATAGAAAGTGTCGGCTGCGCAGAAAGATGCGCATAAAAAACTATAGGAATTCCCTTTAAAGCTGATGAACCTTCGATTTTTCGAGAATCTTAAAATTTCTTTTCAGAATTAAATGTGTTTTCTTAGTATAATTATCATAGAAAATAAAAATACAGCTTGCTTGCATCACCCAATTTTAGTACATAAAGCATTATCGTTGAAAATTGAAGCAAAGTAAATTTTCATTGCTAGTTCTGATTATCGGTGGTTCGGGAGCTTTAAAGTCTAATGTTCGGTCAAAAAAGGCCCCAAAAATTAAAATGAGTGAGCTTGATGCATAATAAGGTTGATTTTATAGAAAGCAAGAACCTCCAGAACATACACTATTGAAGATTTAAATAATGAAATAATTGAGGGTTCATTTTATGAGCAAGAACTTTTACCTACTAAACAAAAGGTTTTTAGAATAGAAAAAGTTATTAGACGAGACTATAAGAAAAAAAAACAAGCTTTAGTAAAATGGAAAGGTTATAATGAAAAAAATTAATAGCTGGCTACAATTTAGTGAATTGAAAGTTTGGTTTACTCTTTAGTATCTTTAAAGTACCATATAAATTATACAGTACCTTTATGTAAGTTTTTACTGGCTTCAGTCGGTGTCATTTTTATACTTGAATGTTTTCTTTTGTTATATTTGTCAATCATATTCTGCAAATTATATAAATAAGTGTATTATTTGCTGTAAAAAAAATTCCACATTATCCTTTTTAAACTTTTATTAAATCTTTCAGTTAATACAGCTTTTCCTTCAGTAAATGTATAATACATGTTAATCTTAAAGTTATAATACTGTTAAACTTCACCGTTAAAATAAAGCAAATAACTTTGTAGATTTGTAGAAAGCAGTCTAATTAACAAATTCGCCCGTTAGTTAGACTGGGATGGTCAAATATTGTTGAGATACGAAAGGATATAAAACCATCAAATATTTAATGACCAGCTGGTCATTAATTTACGGTGGTATGTTAAGGACATATGTTATTTTTTTTAAGATTAAATTATCTCGTGCGCACAACATCTTATCTTGAGCGATCAACATCTTATCTCGTGCGCACGACATCTTATCTCGAGCGATCAACATATTATCTCGTGCGCACAACATCTTATCTTGAGCGATCAACATCTTATCTCGAGCGATCAACATATTATCTTGAGCGATCAACATATTATCTTGAGTGATCAACATCTTATCTCGTGCGCACGACATCTTATCTCGAGCGATCAACATATCATCTTGAGCGATCAACATCTTATCTTGAGCGATCAACATATTATCTTGAGCGATCAACATCTTATCTCGTGCGCACGACATCTTATCTCGAGCGATCAACATATCGTCTTGAGCGATCAACATCTTATCTTGAGCGATCAACATCTTATCTTGAGCGATCAACATCTTATCTTGAGCGATCAACATATTATCTTGAGCGATCAACATCTTATATCGAGCGATCAACATATTATCTTGAGCGATCAACATATTATCTTGAGCGATCAACATCTTATATCGAGCGATCAACATATTATCTTGAGCGATCAACATCTTATCTCGAGCGATCAACATCTTATTTTGTGCGCACGACATCTTATCTTGAGCGATCAACATCTTATCTTGAGCGATCAACATATTATCTTGAGCGATCAACATATTATCTCGAGCGATCAACATATTATATTGAGCGATCAACATTTTATCTCGAGCGATGAACATCTTATCTCGAGCGCACGACATCTTATTTATGTATATTAAGGCCCTTTGTGTGTGCATTTAGGTCATCAGTAAAACATACGGACAAGTTGTTAATTAGGGTCCCGCCTATTCCGCTGTTATTTAAACTTCCCACAAGTACATGTACAAGTTTATCACATCAATTGGGAAAGCAAAGCATATAATTGGTCAGCCTATCTTCAAAATCAAATGAACATAACCAATGATGCATACTGCATGTTAGAACAGCAACAAATTTCAGTTCGACTGATAAATTCGCGCAGAAAAGTTGCATGTATGAATTAAGGGAAAACAAGGAAAATCGTTTAATATATGGGCGAAGTATGGAAGCCCTGGAAGGACAATTGATTTCCGTACTTCCCACTTCTGACTTCTAACTTTTACACTTCTCACTTCAAACTTCTTGATTTCCTACTTCGTACTTCTAACTTCCGTACTTCTAACTTCCGCACTTCTGACTTCTAACTTCCACACTTCTGACTTCCAACTTCCTGACTTTCGACTTCTGATTCAAACTTCCACACTTCTTACTTCCGACTTCTTGACTTCTTACTTCCTTCTTCTAACTTCCACACTTCTAACTTTCAGACTTTCGACTTCCGATTTCTAACTTCCACACTTCTTACTTCCGACTTTTTGACTTCTTACTTTCCTCTTCTAACTTCCGCACTTCTGACTTCTAACTTCCTGCCTTTTGACTTCTGATTTCCAACTTCCACACTTCTTACTTCCGACTTCTTGACTTCTTACTTCCCTCTTCTAACTATTGCACTTCTGACTTCTAACTTCCACACTTCTAACTTCCTGACTTCCAACTTCCGCACTTCTGACTGCCAACTTTCCTTTTTTGGAAATCGGAAGTAAGAAGTGTGGAAGTTGGAAGTCGGAAGTATGAAGTCAGGAAGCTGGAAGTCAGAAGTGCGGAAGTTAGAAGTCAAAAGTGCGAAAGTTAGAAGAAGGAAGTAAGAAGTCAAAAGCCGGAAGTAAGAAGTGTGGAAGTTGGAAATCAGAAGTCGAAAGTCGGGAAGTTGGAAGTCAGAAGTGCGGAAGTTAGAAGTCAGAAGTGTGGAAGTTAGAAGTAGGAAGTAGGAAGTCAAGAAGTTGGAAGTGAGAAGAGCAAAAGTTAGAAGTCAGAAGTGGGAAGTACGGAAATCAATTGTCCCTCCAGGGCTTCCATAGCGAAGCCTACATACTATTTTTTTTGTCAAGGACTTAAATTTATTTCTTTGCATCATCATTGATTTTTTGCAGCCTTTTTTTTTTTTATCAGTTTCCGTATTTAAATGTCTAACCCTGCAAACATGTGAAACGGTTATAAGTATAATCTAAATAAAAACAAAAACGGTGGCAGCCGTATGTTTTTACTAATGATCTGAATTCACACAAAGGTCCTTAATAGATATTGATAAGATGACCGAGAAAAGATGTTGATCGCTCAAGATAATATGTTGATCGCTCAAGATAATATGTTGATCGCTCAAGATAATATGTTGATCGCTCGAAATAAGATGTTGATCGCTCAAGATAATATGTTGATCGCTCAAGATAAGATGTTGATCGCTCGAGAAAAGATGTTGATCGTTCAAGATAAGATGTCGTGCGCACGAAAAATAAAATGTTGATCGCTCAAAATAATATGTTTATCGCTCAAGATAAGATGTCGTGCGCACGAGATAAGATGTTGATCGCTCAAGATAAGATGTTGATCGCTCAAGATAATATGTTGATCGCTCGAGATAAGATGTTGATCGCTCGAGATAATATGTTGATCGCTCGAGATAATATGTTGATCGCTCGAGGTAAGCTGTTGATCGCTCAAGATAAGATGTCGTGCGCACGAAATAAGATGTTGATCGCTCAAGATAATATGTTGATCGCTCAAGATAAGATGTCGTGCGCACGAGATAAGATGTTGATCGCTCAAGATAAGATGTTGATCGCTCAAGATAATATGTTGATCGCTCAAGATAATATGTTGATCGCTCGAGATAAGATGTTGATCGCTCAAGATAATATGTTGATCGCTCGAGATAAGATGTTGATCGCTCAAGATAATTCAATCCTAAAAAAATAATTGCATGTCCTAAACATACCACCGTATTAATTCACTCGCCAGGCTTCGCCGAATTCCGTTAACCAACGAAGACAGTGTCACTTGACAAAAATTTAAATACGCCGAAAACAACAATGGCTGATCGGCCGTGATAGGATTTTGTGTAAAGACGGCGGACAAATGCAGAAATTTACAAATATTTTGCTTTTCGATGCCATTTCTACAAACAATGCATTAATGTTATAAAATTAAGCCTGTTGTTAAACAAAAGGAAAGGCAGTTTACCAGAAAATGCGATACGAATGTGCTAGACATGTTGTTGTTTTGTTTCTTAAAATAGATTAGCGTGGCTCTTTGTACGGTCCCGTACGACCAATCCTTTCTACATCTGCACAGCAGTCCCTAGCTTAAAATTCAGCTCAAAGATGTTTATATAATATGCTGTTACGGATCTCTAAGCTAAAATGAATCCCGTACTGACACCTAACCAGGAATCGTTCTAGAAGTCTGTCATGCTATAATTTTATCAAATTCAATGGACTCACCTTTTACTATACAATATTTCTAATCAATTTTCCTTTAGATCTGGCACAAATAATCCATGCAACATAATTTGAACACAAGTTTCAAATTGGTACCCCTGTCTGCAATATTTTGTCCGTCATTGCAGTTGTCACCTGATCAGGGTACACTTCATTTTGAAAAACCAATAGGCTTTAGAGAATCGTTATTTATTGACATTTTCTGAGAAATTTTATGTTGTTTTATAGATTTTATGTGATTAAATTAAATTCATAAATAGGTAAAATTTTGATACTACAAATGTAATTTTCAAGAATAAACACGTGCTCTGAACTGTTGCATGACATCATGAGTTTCTCACGAGAGAATGTGCGAGATGTTGCGGTTTGATACTGGTTAATTAAAAAAATGGGGTTTCGCCATAACTAAATGAATGCAACCATCAGAAAATAAAAACAGTGTCAGTTAAGTTATGTTAGCCAGAAATAGATAGTTCCCATTGTCAATGACTGACTGTGACTGGGAGGCGATTGTCTGGTCGACACTGATGATTAAGCCTTCATTGAAAACACAAATTAGTGTGCAATATTAAAATCAGCACTATTATATTACAACGTACAGGTTAAAAGATGATAAAACGGATATTTCAGGTTTGAACAATCTAGGCCACTCCTGAACTCATTAAGAGTAGCAATAGATTTATCATAATGTGGTAGGTTGTTTCAGAGTCTAATGGTTCTTGGGGAAAAATTGAGTTCTTGTGATAATGCGAGAAGAGGGAATATAAAAGTAAAGGTCCTGAGAGTCTAGCCGGTACTGATGATCTACAAAAAAACCAAACAAAAAAACAATTGAATGACGGATTTTATATAAAAGAATCAGGGATGTAAGGATGTGGAATTTCTCCTTGTTTCTAACGTTTGCCAATACAGTTAACATTCCTGTGATGATTCATCTACAGACATACTTGATTTAAACATATCTTGCGACAGCCTTTCGTACTCTTTCAATTCCATATGTTAGAGACTGTTGAATGCCAAACAGTTGAGCAATATTTCAATTATGGTTGAACATGTTTTATACGGAGTTTCTTAAATTTGTACATTTATCATTTGTTTGATCATTTCTTTTCATGTATTTTAGGGTCTTGTTTGTCTTTTTTTGTGATCTAACACTGCTGGTTCGCCTAAATATTAAGCATTTTTTATAGTTTTAAATTAATGGATATGTAGCTTATAGCAAAACGCAATGTTTTTTTTTTTATTTATTTCTTTTTATATACCTTAATCACTTCGCATTATCGAAATTCAACTCCTTTGACCAGGTCTTTTTCCGAAGCTCTAATTTATGGAGGTACTGCTAGAGAGTCTCACAATCATGCAAGATATTTATAGTGAGATAAACTACTGTATCATCAAAAACGAGTCTTTTAAGTGAGCCTGGCAGGTGACGGACATGTTAAGAAAAGGCAAGGCCAAAGGACATACCCTTGCGGTACCCTTGATACCAAATATGGCATATCTGATTGAAGACCTTTTATGTTCGTATTGTATTTAAAGGAAATATTTAACCCACATGTTTTTCTTTATATACCTTATTGAAATGGCTTGTAGACCAGACAATTGTGATCGACTTTGTCAAACGATTTGATAATCTCCATTACTATTAAGTCTGTCTATTTACTAGCTTCAAGGTAATCAAAAATTCTTGACTAAAATTTAATAATTAAGATTCACAACTGTGCTTTAAGCGGAAGCCATATTGGAAGGAATTTAGGAAATTTTATTATCTAGATGATTAATAATATTGGATACTAAAACATGCCCCATCAGTTGGAAGCAATTGCAAGTAAGAGAATAGGTTTGTGGTTGTTGGCTTTGCTTCGTTGACCCTTTATGTATACAGGGACAACGATAGCCGTCCTACAATCTTGTGGAACACTGCTGGTACCAAGTGAAGACATGTAAATGTTAGTCTCATTTTTATAGAGGAGCAGTGTTTAAGCTGTGGGCGGACATTGTGTTGAAAACGGTTTCTTGTACTTTCCTGTATTTTTTGTTTTATTTTTGTTTATTCCATTTTAGATGAATCTAAGTGAATTCTTTGCTTTTGATGTGATGTTATCAACATATTTAGACCAAATGAGATACATGTATTTACTTAGTGTGACGCTCAGATATTTAGAAGCGTCTCTAGTTTTCAGTGGAGAGAGAGAGATATAGATAGAGAGAGAGAGAGAAAGAGAGAAAGAAAGAGAGAAGACTTATTATTGTCAATAATTAGTTTCAGTCTTATCAACCGAAGTATGAAAGAAAATGTAAGCATATTACATGATATTCAAACGATGATATGAACTTCTATAGATGACAGTTTTATTATTCACACTTATTGCATATGTGTCATACGATGACAACAATATTGCATGCAGACATAAAATTAGTCTTTTCCTATATTCGAAATCACTTCCTGTTTATGTGCGACTGAAAATTAAAGAAAAGTAAAGAAATTGGTTGAAAACATATCAGTTAAATGACTTCAGTACAATGTAACACAAAACTGCCGTACGAACAACCAACTGCGGTTTATGTCACTATTCATACGTGACCGTACGATTAGCCACTTCCTTTAGCGTAGTCACGGACGTATCCGAATGGTGACGGTTGTGTCACTGAAACCGAAAGTAACATTTTTTTTATATCCGTCTCCGTCGGTGGAATCTATCAATATACAAGTAAATTTATCCAGCCAATGTCTTCGTGAACGGATGTTTTATGTGTTGCTGTAGAAAAATGACCTTCCTATACCTTTCGCTATGTTATCATGAAATTCTTTTTCTTCATCTACCTATAAATGTGTAGGTGTTCTACCTTTTAAAATTATTTTTTTCAAATGCTTCAGTAACAGATTCTCTAGTTTTATTCTTTAATGGAATATAACCTAAGCATATTTGCAATAACGGTTAACAAGTACTTTACACCTTTATTATATTTTGAAAAAGCTTGCATATCGACTAAATCCGCAGGCCAAGTATCAGCATTACCATTAACTATCACTCTTTCGTTTCATAAATTTTCGTTTAATTGGTTTATGTGATTCTTCTGCTAATGCATCACTCCAAGTTATTTCGGGGACCTTTTCGAGTGAGCTTGTATTACCCCCTATTCCCGTTTTTTGACTTTTTTCAAAGCCCAAGTTTGTATTTCGTTTTAATTGCTGGTTTTACAACTAAATGTTTTGCAAACTTTTCTCAAAATGTTTTTGATTTAGTGTTATTTAAGTTGGAAAACATTTGCTTGTCACGTGTACCTTTTTAACACCACTGTCATAGCAAAAGTCATGGTCCATACATACCGCGTCTAGTTCATTAACAGGAGGTTCATTATCTAAAGGATTTCCTGGCCCACAATAGTTATATCCTGGAAGTCTTAAACCTTTCTTAGGTAATAAAGGTAACATTGCTTTATGTATATCTTAATTACCTCCTGTACTTTTAACAAACTTTGATTTCATTCTTCCACAAGATGAGCAGGTAGCTATTATCATTTTTCTCCCGCTTTTTGCTGTAACATAATGAGGATGTATATTATCAGTAATAGTGTGGGGGAACACGTGACTTAAAATGACAGCTTACACGGAAAAATGGCCGATAATTTCTCCGATTCGCAAGGAAAATCCAGGTATTTCTATTGATCAACTATTGGTTAGATGTTCTAATATATCCTATCATATGCCGCCTACTTTCCGATTTCCTCCGGTACCCCTACTTTGTTCCATTTACCTATATTTATCGAGAACACGTGAGAAGTTTGAATACATTCACAAGTTTTAGAATGACGCTATCCACGGACGGATACAGTTTTGTCCAGTAAAATCAAATTACTGAAGTAAATGATTGTACAATTACATGAAAAGTTAACCAAATACACTGTTCAGCCTAAGCATGTAAAGAACTGGCAAAAAGCAAAGCTGCCGAAAAGAGAATGTCGAAATCTACGAAATGGCGCTGAACACGTACATAGACTTCGAAGGTGCTGTGCACGTACAGGAGCAACTATTTTATTTTATATTACAGAAATACTAAAGTTGCCGCGAGGCTTCTGTATTTACAACACACTATATGATTTTTTTTCGTAATAAATAACATTGTGACGTCTCAGCTTTAATACTTCACCGTTGTTTTATGCACCGATGTCAAACAATTTTCTTTCGGAATTCACAAAGATTCAAAAGTCACTTGGGTAGATAAAACACAAAAATATGATTGTATTGTTTAAACACAACAGAGAATATTGGCAGAAAACCCTGATTTACTCACTCAGTCATAGCTGTGTAAAAGAATTTACTGGAAAACATTTGAATACACAACACTTTTTATCATATAAAGTCAATCTACTATGCCTCCGAGTTATGAATAAGGAAACTGATTTGTCAGATGTATTTTCTTTTTCAGGGGCATTCCTTTCCCGCCATACATGTGTTGGCACATAATCTAGGAGTTCGGTGACATGCTCCCTGGAAAATTGTTTGGTATTCAAATGCCATGTGATACATTCTGAGAACATCTGAGTACCTCTTCAGCAACATATGATCGGCAGTTTATTTAATAAATTTATTTTGACATTTTTCCAGAAGTTGAAACTGTGGTCAGAAGCCGGTACTGACCTATTCCACTCACAGTTTCCCGAAGAACGACTTAGATGCACTGAGAAATATCAATGCAAAATAGGCAGAACTGACCTGGTTTTTATTTGCCTCTACATAATTCAGCGACCATTTCCACACCTCTTTTATATTTGAAAAAAAAAAACCCATCTTGGACTACACTTTTAAGAAACTAGAGTTTAAAATTTGATTTCCCTCAGTTAAAAATACTACACCATGTACAAAATCGTACCAGTAATTATGTTGACTTTTAGCTATTCAAATTTCACCACTGGGTTCAGTTATTTATTAATCATTTCTAACGACCGCTACAATATGTTGTTCGCATTTAACAATAATTATTCGGTATTTTTCGTCTGATATAGAGGGAAAAGGTCTAATTTATAGAATCGTAAAGAGCTGGCATTGGGTCAGAAAAAGTCCATATTCAACATATTCTTGAAGAGAAACCATTTAAGATGTGGTCTACATCTTTGCAAATATCCTTTTAAATGTCTATAGAGCTAGTAAAACAATTTATCACTTGTCATTGTTAGTAAGTAGTTTTGGAATGCTTTCATTTTACTGAATGAGCGTTCGCAAAATGCAGATGTTGGAGGCATAGTCAGAGGCACAAACAGAATAGTGTTTACACACGGAGGGATGTATAAGAGTGGTTTGAAGTCTGTGGTTTCTGACTAGCAATATTCAAGTGTAGTTTCTACTTTGTTACCTCATTTTTAAATATCTGAAATGTGCCATGAAGATCTGGTGAATATGCGGTGTAAATAGGCACTGGCACTTTTGACTTGTTTTCAGTAGATTTTTGCAGCAAAACGGACTTCATTTTGTAGAATGTGAGTCGCCATTTCTAGACAAAATGGTCGAAAAATACATTAATACCATAAACTCAAAGTAATCCAAGGCAGATTCTGCATTATGGTTGTCTGTATGCATTTACCTTCCAACACGCCTTGATTTAGATGTTTTAGTGCCGAAGTCTTTGATTATACGCATTGCTTTTTGTATCGGGCAAGCCACACTGCAGAGTCATTCCACTCAGTCAAGAAAACTTGTATCTTTATCTCTGTAACGGCATTTAGTAAGTCCATATCTTCCTTCTGAAAAAAAGGCTCGTTAGCGCTACGATGATACTCAACACATTTTCAGATTCAAGAGAAAAGACAAGGTCAAATCTAAGAACTGCAGCAAGATACTAGCCTGCCTTCTCATTTCCATCTTCATGCAGTATTTTCCGAGCATGGATTATCACTGGAAACGTGCTCTCAATCATGCAGAAGGCCCGACTTGACCACAGATACTCAGAAAGGATTCGCATTTTAATGCGTGTTTCCAATTCCTCCCTTGGAACTGTGTCCCTTGCCAGTTCCTCGGTAAACGCTACCGATCATTCAGCTGAGTAACCGAACAGAAAGCTTATATCTTGCACAGTTGACACCAAGGTTTTGACACATGGGATTTTAGAACTGTGTACTAAGGATAAATTCAAACAATGAGCTTTGCAATGTATATCAGTTGCGTCCGTAGCTCTTTCTTTTATAAGCGTTTGCACACCACGGTATTTTTATGTTTAATGCCCAATCATAGCATTGCGCTCTTAACTTTAGAATACCTATATCAGCTTCTTACAAGAAATCCAAGATATTGCGATTAACTTTAACATCTTTGATAGATTTGCAGTCAATAAATCATATAGGAAGACTTTACAGAGGCACATTTATCACCAGTCGGCCTAATCTTAATGCATAGCGAGAGGTGTTTCTTGGTTGATTTGTTAGTTGCATCGTCAACAATGATGGCAAAATAAGGAGCATTTATGCAGTACGCTTACAGTTTTTCTCATTTTTGATTAAAGCAAACCTTTATTATCTCATTTTGAATGTCAGGAGATGCGTATTTTGAATTAGATCTTTATATGTGCATTGTCAGATTTTGCTTTTTTTAAAAATTATATTGTGCATTGCCCAAAAGCTTTTGAATTTCACCATCTTGCGCAAATATGTTTAACTTTGTCATGAAGTTGCTACGCTCTTCCGTATGGCTAGTTGTCGCTATATTCTGCTCAATACAACCAACAGTAACCTTTATTATTTCTCCTATTACGTGCCTATTTCTTTGCACTAAATTCTTTGTTGATTCATATATTTTTTTGCTTACCAATTTATTTTTTTCCTGTCTTGATAGTCGCATAATAACTTCCCTCTAGGACCGACGAAACGTGGTGATAGGATTCTGTATAACATCTTTTGAGCCAGATGAAAATAATTCTTCGAATCTGTGTAATACTGGTAGCTCTAATATGAAGGTTTTCTTCCTACTGCCAACAAACATACTGAAAATATGTAAATAAAATCATGACTTTCATATGAATTTACACAGACAAGGGAAAATAATTGTGTAACATCCATCATCCTTTTCACTCTCGTATTCTAATTGCATTTTTTGGCATTTTCGTGTTGTTGTTTTTTCCCATATTTGAAGAAAATGTATAGTCATATGTCTAAAGTGTCTATATGTGTTATATAACACTATGTAAGTATGTTCTTTTTATTTTCATTTGCATGTTCTTTCATGCATGTTCAGAATTAAATTATGCGGACAAATACAGAGCATGTCTGCTTAAGGGCATGAACTTTCGTAGATATTGTTTTTCAGAAAATGCGATTCAACCTTTGACATCATAAATATGTAAAACACTTTTAAACGCAGAAGCCTCGTGGCAATATAAGTATTTCTATAATATAAGAATGAATCATTGACCTTGTACGTGCACAGCGCCCTAGAAGACTATGTACGTGTTCAGCGCCATTTCGTATATTTCGACATTCTCTTTTTGGTAGCTTTGACTTTGCCAGTCCGTTACATGTTTTTGATGGACTGGAAACTTTGTTAAGTTTTATTGTCATTTTACTGTGGTTTACTTCAGTAATTTGTATTTTCTGAACAAAATAATGTCAGTCCGTGGATACCGTCATCCCAAAAACTGCGAATGTATTCAAACTTCCCAAGTGTTCTCGATATAAAATATAGGTGAATGGAACAAAGGAAAGGTACCAAAGGAAATCGGAAGGTAAGGGGCATATGATAGGACATATTAGAACATCTAAAACAAATGTTTATCAATAGAAATACCTTGATTTTCCTGACGAATCGGAGAAATCATCGGCCATTTTTCCGTGTAATCTGCCTTTGTAAGTTACGTGATTCCCTACACTGAGTAAATTTTCTTTGTTTTCAAACAATATATTTTATTCTGTAAACTCATTCATATCATATGTATTTTAATCTTTCTATTTTTTTCACCGGGTTCAAAAACCTGTGTTTATATATATATATATTTAATTTGGCCGGTGTAATGAAGTATTTCGACCCCCCATAGAATAACGACCCCCCGGTCATTACTCTATAGAAAATGTGACTCCTTTCCTGTAAAATATTGACTACCCCTTATAAAAAACTGACTCCCTTTGAATACTCTATAGAATAACGACTCCTCGGTCATTATTCTATAGAAAAACTGGCCCCTCCAAGTAAAATACTGACTCCCTAAAGATATTCGAATCTCATAGAATAACGACCCCGGTTATTATTCTATAAAAAAAGTGACTCCTTCCATGTAAAATACTCACTGCCGAAATTACTACATTGAAATTCTCATACAATATCTATTCCCAGACATTATTCTATTTAAAAAATGTTCTCTTTCCGTGTAAAACACCAGCTCCTAAAAAGACTTTCGACGATAATATCTATTAAAAAGTGATCCCCACCAAACCTAACGGACAATTTTACTAGATCTACAACTCTAATACCCTCCATTGCCAATAGTAAACATATTGATTGTACTACTACGACTGGTGCCGCTACTTCTATTGCTATTTCTACATGTACTTCTTCTTCTTCTACTACTACTACTACTTCTTCTTCTACTACTACTACTACTACAACTGCCACTACTGATACTACTATACCTGCTTCCACTAGTACGTCTTGTACATCTACCTCTTCTTCTGTTCCAAAGGTTTTACAATATATATTTATAAAAATAACAAGTGTGAATCTCTTTGGAACTATCCGTTTTGGTAATATGGGAGATTAAAGTGTCAATAACTTGACAAAAATGTAGACTTCTATGATTTTGAGGTAATACTGACTTGGTTGTATAGGCATAAGGCCGGTAATTCGGTCGAAAAGTGTGCTTCCGAAAGAAGTCCATAATAAATAGATCCTAATTTTTCAATTTTTTTTTTTGCGCAAATTCGAGTAGAACGCACTTTAACCACACTTTTTAACTACTAAAATACATTCTAAATGAAATGCGACAGATTTCATGGTCATACACCCACATGGCAATGGCAAGTTTTGCAGATTGAAACCGGAAGTAGGTGTTTATTGCGCGGACGAGAGCAAATATGCGCCATTTTTACGGTAGCAGACCACAAATGATTGGAATTTCACTAAGAACTATTCAACCCTCTATTTTCTTTTCATCTTGTTAATTTTTGATTGATCGTTCAAGAAAAATAGGTGTAGGAAAAAGTGATGTTCTCTAAAGATACGTAAAGACGACCTGAAGTTGTCGTTTTTTATATGAAACAAAGAAGGATTTGATTAACTGACCTTTAACTTAAAGCACTGATTTACTCATATTTCAGAGAAAGAAACAATCATCTTGAAAGAACGTTACCTAACTTGAAGTCTGCTCTAACTGCAGAAAAGATGTCTCTCAATGAAATTCATTCATTTATTGATCAACAAGATGCACAGATGAAAAGGGATCTAAATATGCTGTTGTCACATGTTAGGTCTACATGTGAGAAAGAAATCAAAGGTAAGCATAAAGTGCAAAAATAAATTAATTTCCTGTCACAGTCAGTTTGCCCAGTGATTAAACTAGGTTCTCTTTGAAACTGCTGTACCCTTACTCTTAATACAATTTTATTTCATTTACTCAATAACTGCAATGCTGAAGCTACGTTTTGTTTTATTTTGTTACATACTTAATAAAAACAAGGCCTAGATAAAATGTAAACACTATAAAGTAATATATAGATTTATTCAAACCATAACAGAAATTTCGCCCATTCGCCCTATTCTTTTCAATTGAAAATTATGATGTTCTTTTCGTATGAACAGCAAAGCGTAAGGCGCAAAAGTTACGTCATCGCTGTTTAGTGATAACCGACCGCGTATCTTCATGGAAAACGTTCCTTGGATGACGTCGCAATTTTTCCGTCTGGTGAACAGGATGGCGGGGAAACTGATCCTAATTTTAAATGTCACAAATATGCGCACTTTATAATATTATCTTAGATAATGTAAAACCAGTATTACAACTAAACACCTTTGACGTATAGTATTGTGACAAGATGAACAAAACTAATATTAAGGTCGTATCAAATGTCAAAGTTAAAAAAGACAGTGTCCTACATAATAATTGCTACCACCAAATATAGTAGAATTTTCTTAATGATATCCAACTGCGATCACAAAGTTTTAAAGTTCACATGAAATGATATTTGCGACAGTCAATACTTCCTTATAATTATATTCCTGTCTTTGAATTTCATCTCCATACGACGCATTTATCTTAAGAAAGCGAAACTATTCTAATAGTGTGATTACTACACTATTGTCCTCTTGCACTGTCTTAGTTTATATATTTTGATACTAGAAATACGTATATTAATATCAATCAGTCATCCCATGCCTCTTTTAAAAACTATAAAATCTTTCAAATTATACTGGAGAGTCTTATAACAAAATATAGTCACGTCTATGCTAAACCGTTTTCTTAAATAACAAAATTTATATACACTGTAATAAACGATCTCCGTTCTTTTTCATTACATGTTGTTTTTTTTCATTACATTGTATGAACATCTAGTTTCCGAAAGTCCTTGGCCAGGTAACAAGATAACATCTAGGGCCGACAGTAACTATCACCCGCCATGAATGTTGATGGCTGGGTGTGTTATCTCCAGTAATGTTATTGCTCTCCGGTATATAACCATCATCAATTTACTTTGGCACAGGCTCATCCATGCAAAAGTAGAAAGACGGCAGTATCTAAAACAACTCAGTCGTCAAGACCGGGTGGACAATAAGAATTAACTTGAACAAGAACATCGACGTTAGCTATTGTTAAGGATAGTAATATTTAAATGAATTTTGGTCACTTAAATACATTTAAAATTAAAAACGTTTCAGCGAGAGATTTTTCGAATTTATCATGTTTGGGGGAGATAATCGGTATTGAAGTTAGAATTGATGCCTATGGGAAATATATAATTTCTTTGATTATGAGAACCTGATATTGAGTTTCGAGAAAAGTCTGCGGTAGAAAGCTGCATTATATGATTCTGATACAAATATCAAAAACAAATTTAAAATTCCCCGTAGAGAAAAGGAGAAAATTATTTTTTCTTGTTTTCAGGGGAGATAACTAAAAAATCAGGGGAGGTAATCTAAAAGAAATTTATGAGAACTTCTGTCACTACATAACTTGTCAACATGCACCTTATTTCTATTTTCAAAGCTTACATTATAAAGTTGTATGTATGCTTTTGGTGAAATTGAGGCCTATTACGGGTAGTCATCCTTAAACAGACAGATCTTGAGATACATTTTCTTTATAACTTTGAACCAATTTCATTAAACATTCCACAGGTGATGCAAGAGCAACATAATTAGATCAGTAATTTTGTATATAAATGTGTGTATAAAACACTGACAGAGTATTCTAGCAAATTGTTAAAACTACAATACCAGCCCGAAATTGAAGATGATGCTAAACTCTGTAATATTTCGAAAATTTCCTATAAATACCTTACCACTTCAAAAGCTATGTGTTTTATATAACTTGCATTAATAATAGACAGTACAAGCTCCCCCTTTAAAGATATGGTTGAAACGGCAGAACAAAACTGATATTTTACTCCAGATTAACGAGTCGAGGTTCTGAACTTATGATCATTTCTCTATATATAGAGATAATTAATGCACACACAGGATACCTCTTGTCTGCGCCTATAGAAATTTTATTTGACCCTATTTCCGACTCCTTAATTTTGAAATAACGAAGTTTGATAGATACATACTTTGCTGTTTTGAAATTTTATATACGCATACTTGTTGTCAACTATGGACAAATCTGAAACTTGAACAATTCGTATGTTAATCGTTTGTTTACACAAACAAACCGAAGTATGATACAATAAACAATGTCTAAAATATTTTCATCTCGTATTCCTCATATAGCGTGCACGGGAAGCAGTCGCATGTGATCTTTATTAAAGACTTTATCGATGGAGCCCGCTTGTCTCGGGTAACACGATTTCTTCGACAGCCGTCTAACAGTTTTAGTCTTCCTATATATTCAGAAAAGTGGCATAGAAATTGCCTTTGATGGCATTTTTGTTAATGCCCGACAGCCATGTTCATTGTTAACTTTATAAAAACTGGAAAAGTTTCAAGAGGGCTGTCGCCTTCTAAGGGTTATAGTAAGGTCACAGGACAAAGACAAAGGTCAATAAGTGCATTTTTGTTATAAACGTCAGATTTTCGCCATGTTTGCTATCTTTTAATATAAACTTGTAATTTTTCAGTGATAATTATGAATTTGAGAAGTAAAATAAATTACTTCGTGCAGATTTATTGCATTTGAGACCCGCAAAATTCAAAACGACTAAAGTTATTTCTTTAGAATGAGCCTAACTTTTCCTACGCTCTGATATTTTGTTCATTTATTAAAGCTATCTTTTTCATGTTTGATATTCTAAAACTTCCGTTTTCAGCCTAACACTTTTCAAAAAGGCTAGTTACTTGCCTGTATGATTGTTTGTATGAAAAGTACAGGTAGAAAAAAATCAAGGATTGCCAGTGGTTGTTATTTGCTGGAAGTTGAAGATTGCTGCAAGTGAAAGATTGCTGAAAGTTGAAGTTTGGTGGAAGAAAAATATTGCTGGAATTTATTGTTTGCTAGAAGTCGAAGATTGCTGGAAATTGTTGTTTGCTGGAAGTGAAAGATTGCTGGAAGTTGAAGTTTGGTGGAAGTCAAATATTGCTGGAATTTATTGTTTGCTAGAAGTCGAAGATTGCTGGAAATTGTTGTTTGCTGGAAGTCAGAGATTACTGGAAGTTGTTGTTTGATGGAAGGCAAAGATTGCTAGAATTTGTTTTTTGGCGAAATTCATAAATTTCTGGAATTTGTTCTTTGCTGGATCTCAAAGATTGCTGGAATTTGTCGTTTGCTGGAAGTCATAGATTGCTGGTTGTGTTTGTTTGCTGGAAATCAAATCTTGCTGGAATTTGTTGTTTGCTGGAAGTCGAAGATTGCTAGAAGTTGTAGCTTGATGGAAGTACAATATTGCTGGAAGATGTTGGTTGCTGGAAATCAAGGATTGCTGGAATTTGTAATTTTCTGGAAGCCAGTGGTTTTTATTTGCTGGAAGACAACGAATGCTGGATTTTGTAATTCGCTGGAAGTCGAAGATTGCTGAAAGATGTTGTTTGCTGGACGTCAAAGATTGCTCAAAGTTTTTGTTTGCTGGATATCTAAGATTGCTGGAAGTTTTAGCTTGCTGGACGTCAAAGATTTCTGGAAGATTCAGTTTGTTGGATCTTATTTAAATGTTTGTATATGAGCTCTAAAGGTCATAATTTGGTGTACAGTAGATAGTTGTAGTGGGCCGCAAGCTTGTAATTTTTCGGAAGGTGCTGGATGTCATACTTTGCTAAGTTGTTGTATGGTGGAAGACAAAGTCTGCTGGAAGTTGTAAGTTGCTGGAAGTTAAAGATTGCTGGAGGTTGTTATTTGCTGGAAGTTGTTGTTTCCTTGAAGTCAAATATTGCTGGAATTTGTTGTTTCATGTAAGTCAAAGATTGCTGGAAGTTGTTGTTTGCTGGAAGTCAAAGATTGTTGGAAGTTGTTGTTTGCTTATTTTCACACATTGCTGGAAGTTGTTGTTTCTTGGAAGTCAAAGATTTCTGGAAGTTGTTGTTTGCTGGAAGTCTAAGATTGCTGGAAGTTGTAGCTAACTGGAAGCCCAAGATTGTTGGAAGATGTTGTATGCTGGAAGTCAAGGACTGCTGGAAGTTGTTGTTTCTCGGAATTGAAAGATTTCTGGAAGTTGAAATTTGCTGTAAGTCAAAGATTGCCGAAAGTTGTAATTTGCTGAAGTTCAAAGATTGCTGGATGTTAGTTTACTGGTAGTCAAGTGTTGCTTGAATTTGTTTTAGCTGAAAGAGAAAGATTGCTGGAATTCCTTATTTCCTGGAAAAAAACAAAGACAAATATCAAACTGGGAATGCCACGTACCAAAAACGCAGCCTCTCCAAAACGAAACCCACAGCACGCAGACGCGTGCACCACAAAAACACACACACACAAAGCCAACACGCAGACGCGTGCACCAAAAACATACACACACAAAGCCAACACGCAGACGCGTGCACCACACACACACTAACACACACACACGCACACACACACACACACGCACGCACGCACGCACGCACACAAGCCAACACATAAGGACAAAACGAGCAAGCAAAGGAACGCAGTGGGCACCACCTTGGAACGTTCAGTGGCAAAAACACCACTGGGGAGCTTAAACAGGTTTATGGTACGCACCCAACCTCTTACCCCTACCATGTTCCAAAGACACGGCTCAGTGTAAATAAAAGTAATCCCCTACAGGTGAAACTTTTACACACGTAATGGAAACAAAAAGGCATATCAGGTAAAACACAAAAATGCTCGTGTATAAATATATAAAAAGCAAACCTTAAGAACCAAAAACGTATGTACTCAATGCCTTTTCAGAAGACAGAGCAACAAAAAAACACACTTAAGGGCCCGACGAAACAGGCCAGAAAACAGATATCAAAAACGTTCAGTCACGGATGGAAGTCAAGGATTTCTGGAGGTTGTTATTTGCTGGAAGTCAAATATTGTTTCAAGCTGTTGTTTCTTGGAAGTCAAAGATTGCTGGAAGTTGTTGTTTGCCGGAAGACAATTATTGCTCGAAGTTGTAATTTGGTGAAAGTCAGAGATTGCTGTAGGATGTTTGTTGCTGGAAATGAAAGATTGCTCCAAGTTGTTGTTTAATGGAAGTTAATGATTGCTGGAAGTTGTAGTTTGCTGTAAGTCAAAGATAGCTAGAAATTGTAACTAATTTTGTAGAAATTAAAATATAGCTGGAATTTGTTGTATGGTTGAGGACAAAGAATTTTGTAAGTTGTAATTTTCTGGAAGTCAAACATTGCTGGAGGCTGTTATCTGCTGGAAGTCAAATATTGCTGGAAGTTGTTGTTTCTTCGAAGTCAAAGTTTGCATGAAGTTGCTGTTTGCTGGAAGTCAAAGATTGCTGGAAGTTGTTGTTTGCTAGTAGTCAATGATTGCTGGGAGTTGTTGTTTGCTGGCTCAGATTGCTGAAAGTTGTAGGTTGCTGAAAGTGCAAGATTGCTGGAAGATGTAGTTTGCTAAATCTTATCTAAATGTTACCTGCTCTTCTTAAAAGTTGATGCTACTGAAGTATCCAGCATTTTAATTTACTTTTATAGATAAAGAAGAAATACAGAAAAGAAACGAGGAACTTTCAGAAAAAGAGCAGCAACTCAGGAAAGAAAACAATGAATTACAGCAAAAATGTGCCACATTGGAGACAACAAAAACAGGTAAACACATGTGTATTTATATCGTTAGGCTATTTTTTTCCATCAGAAGATCAAGATTATATATGAGCTCTGAAGATCATAGGTTGTCGGAAGGTGTATAGTAGATTGATGTAGCTGGCTACAAGCTGTAGTTTGTCGGAAGTTGTAGTTTGATTGATGTCATAGTTTGCTTGAACTTGTAATTTACCGAAAGTAAAAGATTGCTGGAAGTTGTAGTTAGCTTCAAGAGAAAGATTGCTAGAAGTTGTAGTTTGCTTAAAGTCAAAAATTGCTGGATGCTTTTGTTTCCTGAAAGTCAAAGTTTGCTGGATGTTGTAAATTGCTGAATTTCAAAGATTGCTGGAATTTGTTGTTTGTTGGAAGTCAAAGATTGCTGGAAGATGTTTTTTGATGAAAGTCGAAGATTGAGCACTGTAAGTTGTTGTTTCATAGAAGTTAAAGAATGCTAGAAGTTTTTGTTTCCTGGAAATCAGAGATTGCTCGAAATTGTTGTTTGCTGGAAGTCAAAGATTGCTGGAATTTGTTGTTTGCCTGAAGTCATTGATTGCTGGAAGTTGTTGTTTGCTGAAATTCAAAGATTACTGGAAGTCAAATATTGATTGGAGTTGTGGTTTGCTGCAAGAGAAAGATTGCTGAAGGATGTTATTTGCTGGCAGTCAAAGATTGCTGGAAGTTGTTGTTCGCTTATTTTCAAACATTGCTGGAAGTTTTTGTTTCTTGGAAGTCAAAGATTTCTGGAAGTTGTTCTTTGCTGGAAGTCTAAGATTGCTGGAAGTTGTAGCTTACTGGAAGTCCAAGATTGTTGGAAGATGTTGTTTGCTGGAAGTCAAGGACTGCTGGAAGTTGTTGTTTCTCGGAATTGAAAGATTTCTGGAAGTTGAAATCTGCTGTAAGTCAAAGATTGCCGAAAGTTGTAATTTGCTGAAGTTCAAAGATTGCTGGATGTTGTAGTTTACTGGTAGGCAAGTTCTGCTTGAATTAGTTTTAGCTGAAAGAGAAAGATTGCTGGAATTCCTTATTTTCTGGAAAAAACAAAGGCAAATATCAAACTGGGAATGCCACGTACCAAAAACGCAGCCTCTCCAAAACGAAACCCACAGCACGCAGACGCGTGCACCTCAAACACACACACATAAAGCCAACACGCAGACGCGTGCACCAAAAACACACACACACACACACACACAAAGCCAACACGCAGACGCGTGCACCACACACACACTAACACACAGGCAAACACACGCACACGCACGCACGCACACACACACACACACACACACACACAAGTCAACACATTAAGACAAAACGAGCAAACAAAGGAACACAGTGGGCACCGCCTTGGAACGTTCAGTGGCAAAAACACCACTGGGGAGCTTAAACAGGTTTATGGTGCGCACCCAAGCTCTTACCCCCACCATGTTCCAAAGGCACGGGACAGTGTAAATAAAAGTAATCCCCTACAGGTGAATCTTTTACACACGTAATGGAATGAAAAAAAAACATATTATGTAAAACACAAAAATGCTCGTGTATAAATATATAAAAAGCAAACCTTAAGAACCAAAAACGTATGTACTCAATGCCTTTTCAGAAAACAGAGCAACAAAAAAACAAACTTAAGGGCCCGACGAAAAAGGCCAGAAGACAGATATCAAAACAGTTCAGTCACGGATGGAAGTCAAGGATTTCTGGAGGTTGTTATTTGCTGGAAGTCAAATATTGTTTCAAGCTGTTGTTTCTTGGAAGTCAAAGATTGCTGGAAGTTGTTGTTTGCCGGAAGACATTTACTGCTCGAAGGTGTAATTTGGTGAAAGTCAGAGATTGCTGGAGGATGTTTGTTGCTGGAAATGAAAGATTGCTCCAAGTTGTTGTTTAATGGAAGTTAATGATTGCTGGAAGTTGTAGTTTGCTGTAAGTCAAAGATAGCTAGAAATTGTAACTAATTTTGTAGAAATTAAAAGATAGCTGGAAATTGTTGTATGGTTGAGGACAAAGATTTTTGTAAGTTGTAATTTTCTGGAAGTCAAACATTGCTGGAGGATGTTATCTGCTGGAAGTCAAATATTGCTGGAAGTTGTTGTTTCTTCGAAGTCAAAGTTTGCATGAAGTTGCTGTTTGCTGGAAGTCAAAGATTGCTGGAAGTTGTTGTTTGCTAGTAGTCAAAGATTGCTGGAAGTTGTTGTTTGCTGGCTAAGATTGCTGAAAGTTGTAGGTTGCTGAAAGTGCAAGATTGCTGGAATATGTAGTTTGCTATATCTTATCTAAATGTTACCTGCTCTTCTTAAAAGTTGATGCTACTGAAGTATCCAGCATTTTGATTTACTTTTATACAAAAAGAAGAAATACAGAAAAGAAACGAGGAACTTTCTAAAAAAGAAAAGCAACTCACCAAAGAAAACAATGAACTACAGCAAAAATGTGCCAGACTGGAGACAACAAAAACAGGTAAACACATGTGTATGTATATCGTTAGGCTATTTTTTCCATCAGAAGATCAAGATTATATATGAGCTCTGAAGATCATAGGTTGTCGTAAGGTGTACAGTAGATTGATGTAGCTGGCTACAAGCTGTAGTTTGTCGGAAGTTGTAGTTTGATTGATGTCATAGTTTGCTTGAACTTGTAATTTACCGAAAGTAAAAGATTGCTGAAAGTTGTAGTTAGCTCCAAGAGAAAGATTGCTGGAAGTTGTAGTTTGCTTAAAGTCAAAAATTGCTGGATGCTTTTGTTTCCTGAAAGTCAAAGTATGCTGGATGTTGTAAATTGCTGAATTTCAAAGATTGCTGGAATTTGTTGTTTGTTTGAAGTCAAAGATTGCTGGAAGATGTTTTTTTGATGAAAGTCTAAGATTGAGCACTGTAAGTTGTTGTTTCATAGAAGTTAAAGAATGCTAGAAGTTTTTGTTTCGTGGAAATTAGAGATTGCTCAAAATTGTTGTTTGCTGGAAGTCAAAGATTGCTGGAATTTGTTGTTTGCCTGAAGTCATTGATTGCTGGAAGTTGTTGTTTGCTGAAAGTCTGAGATTGCTGGATGTTGTTGTTTGCTGGATGTCAAAGACTGCTGGACTTTGTAGTTCGGCAGAAGTCGTAGATTTCTGGAAGTTTTTGTTTGCTGGAAGGTGTTGTTTCTTTGAAGTCAAATATTGCTGGAAGTTAATGATTGCTGGAAGTCAAAGATTGTTGGACGTTGTTTTTTGCTAGAAGTCAAGGATTCCTGGAAGTTGTTGTTTGCTGAAATTCAGAGATTACTGGAAGTTCTAGTTTACTGGAAGTCAAATATTGATTGGAGTTGTGGTTTGCTGCAAGACAAAGATTGCTGAAGGATGTTATTTGCTGGCAGTCAAAGATTGCTGGAAGTTGTTGTTCGCTTATTTTCAAACATTGCTGGAAGTTTTTGTTTCTTGGAAGTCAAAGATTTCTGGAAGGTGTTGTTTGCTGGAAGTCTAAAATTGCTGGAAGTTGTAGCTTACTGGAAGTCCAAGATTGTTGGAAGATGTTGTTTGCTGGAAGTCAAGGACTGATGGAAGTTGTTGTTTCTCGGAATTGAAAGATTTCTGGAAGTTGAAATTTGCTGTAAGTCAAAGATTGTCGAAAGTTGTAATTTGCTGAAGTTCAATGATTACTGGATGTTGTAGTTTACTGGTAGTCAAGTGTTGCTGGAATTAGTTTTAGCTGAAAGAGAAAGATCGCTGGAATTCCTTATTTTCTGGAAAAAAACAAAGGCAAATATCAAACTGGGAATGCCACGTACCAAAAACGCAGCCTCTCCAAAACGAAACCCACAGCACGCAGACGCGTGCACCACAAACACACACACACAAAGCCAACACGCAGACGCGTGCACTACAAAAACACACACACACAAAGCCAACACGCAGGCGCGTGCACCACACACACATTAACACACACACACATACACGCACACACACACACAGGCACGTACGCATGCACGCACGCACGCACGCACACACACACACACACACAAGCCATAACATTAAGACAAAACGAGCAAACAAAGGAACACAATGGGCACCGCCTTGGAACGTTCAGTGGCAAAAACACCACTAGGAAGCTTAAACAGGTTTATGGTGCGCACCCAAACTCTTACCCCCACCATGTTCCAAAGACACGGGACAGTGTAAATAAAAGTAATCCCCTACAGGTGAATCTTTTACACACGTAATGGAAACTAAAAGGCATATCATGTAAAACACAAAAATGCTCGTGTATAAATATATAAAAAGCAAACCTTAAGAACCAAAAACGTATGTACTCAATGCCCTTTCAGAAGACAGAGCAACAAAAAAACAAACTTAAGGGCCCGACGAAACAGGCCAGAAGACAGATATCAAAACAGTTCAGTCACGGATGGAAGTCAAAGATTTCTGGAGGTTGTTATTTGCTGGAAGTCAAATATTGTTTCAAGCTGTTGTTTCTTGGAAGTCAAAGATTGCTGGAAGTTGTTGTTTGCCGGAAGACATTTATTGCTCGAAGGTGTAATTTGGTGAAAGTCAGAGATTGCTGGAGGATGTTTGTTGCTGGAAATGAAAGATTGCTCCAAGTTGTTGTTTAATGGAAGTTAATGATTGCTGGAAGTTGTAGTTTGCTGTAAGTCAAAGATAGCTAGAAATTGTAACTAATTTTGTAGAAATTAAAAGATAGCTGGAAATTGTTGTATGGTTGAGGACAAAGATTTTTGTAAGTTGTAATTTTCTGGAAGTCAAACATTGCTGGAGGCTGTTATCTGCTGGAAGTCAAATATTGCTGGAAGTTGTTGTTTCTTCGAAGTCAAAGTTCGCATGAAGTTGCTGTTTGCTGGAAGTCAAAGATTGCTGGAAGTTGTTGTTTGCTAGTAGTCAAAGATTGCTGGAAGTTGTTGTTTGCTGGCTAAGATTGCTGAAAGTTGTAGGTTGCTGAAAGTGCAAGATTGCTGGAATATGTAGTTTGCTATATCTTATCTAAATGTTACCTGCTCTTCTTAAAAGTTGATGCTACTGAAGTATCCAGCATTTTGATTTACTTTTATACAAAAAGAAGAAATACAGAAAAGAAACGAGGAACTTTCTAAAAAAGAAAAGCAACTCACCAAAGAAAACAATGAACTACAGGAAAAGTGTGCCAGACTGGAGACAACAAAAACAGGTAAACACATGTGTATGTATATCGTTAGGCTATTTTTTCCATCAGAAGATCAAGATATATATGAGCTCTGAAGATCATAGGTTGTCGGAAGGTGTACAGTAGATTGATGTAGCTGGCTACAAGCTGTAGTTTGTCGGAAGTTGTAGTTTGCTTGATGTCATAGTTTGCTTGAACTTGTAATTTACCGAAAGTAAAAGATTGCTGAAAGTTGTAGTTAGCTCCAAGAGAAAGATTGCTGGAAGTTGTAGTTTGCTTAAAGTCAAAAATTGCTGGATGCTTTTGTTTCCTGAAAGTCAAAGTTTGCTGGATGTTGCAAATTGCTGAATTTCAAAGATTGCTGAATTTGTTGTTTGTTTGAATCAAAGATTGCTGGAAGATGTTTTTTGATGAAAGTCTAAGATTGAGCACTGTAAGTTGTTGTTTCATAAAGTTAAAGAATGCTAGAAGTTTTTTGTTTCTGGAAATTAGAGATTGCTCGAAATTGTTGTTTGCTGGAAGTCAAAGATTGCTGGAATTTGTTGTTTGCCTGAAGTCATAGATTGCTGGAAGTTGTTGTTTGCTGAAAGTCTGAGATTGCTGGATGTTGTTGTTTGCTGGATGTCAAAGACTGCTGGACTTTGTAGTTCGGCAGAAGTCGTAGATTGCTGGAAGTTTTTTTTTGCTGGAAGGTGTTGTTTCTTTGAAGTCAAATATTGCTGGAATTTGTTGTTTCTTGTAAGTCAAAGATTTCTGGAAGTTAATGTTTGCTGGAAGTCAAAGATTGTTGGACGTTGTTTTTTGCTAGAAGTCAAGGATTCCTGGAAGTTGTTGTTTGCTGAAATTCAAAGATTACTGGAAGTTCTAGTTTACTGGAAGTCAAATATTGATTGGAGTTGTGGTTTGCTGCAAGACAAAGATTGCTGATGGATGTTATTTGCTGGCAGTCAAAGATTGCTGGAAGTTGTTGTTTGCTTATTTTCAAACATTGCTGGAAGTTTTTGTTTCTTGGAAGTCAAAGATTTCTGGAAGGTGTTGTTTGCTGGAAGTCTAAAATTGCTGGAAGTTGTAGCTTACTGGAAGTCCAAGATTGTTGGAAGATGTTGTTTGCTGGAAGTCAAGGACTGATGGAAGTTGTTGTTTCTCGGAATTGAAAGATTTCTGGAAGTTGAAATTTGCTGTAAGTCAAAGATTGTCGAAAGTTGTAATTTGCTGAAGTTCAATGATTACTGGATGTTGTAGTTTACTGGTAGTCAAGTGTTGCTGGAATTAGTTTTAGCTGAAAGAGAAAGATTGCTGGAATTCCTTATTTTCTGGAAAAAAACAAAGGCAAATATCAAACTGGGAATGCCACGTACCAAAAACGCAGCCTCTCCAAAACGAAACCCACAGCACGCAGACGCGTGCACCACAAACACACACACACACACACAAAGCCAACACGCAGACGCGTGCACCACAAACACACACACACAAAGTCAACACGCAGACGCGTGCACCACACACACACTAACACACACACACACATACGCACACACACACACAGGCACGCACGCACGCACGCACGCACGCACACACACACACACACACACAAGCCATAACATTAGGACAAAACGAGCAAACAAAGGAACACAATGGGCACCGCCTTGGAACGTTCAGTGGCAAAACACCATGGGAAGCTTAAACAGGTTTATGGTGCGCACCCAAACTCTTACCCCCACCATGTTCCAAAGACACGGGACAGTGTAAATAAAAGTAATCCCCTACAGGTGAATCTTTTACACACGTAATGGAAACTAAAAGGCATATCATGTAAAACACAAAAATGCTCGTGTATAAATATATAAAAAGCAAACCTTAGAACCAAAAACGTATGTACTCATGCCCTTTCAGAAGACAGAGCAACAAAAAAACAACTTAAGGGCCCGACGAAACAGGCCAGAAGACAGATATCAAAACAGTTCAGTCACGGATGGAAGTCAAGGATTTCTGGAAGTTGTTATTTGCTGGAAGTCAATATTGTTTCAAGCTGTTGTTTCTTGGAAGTCAAAGATTGCGGAAGTTGTTGTTTGCCGGAAGACAATTATTGCTCGAAGTGTAATTTGGTGAAAGTCAGAGATTGCTGGAGGATGTTTGTTGCTGGAAATGAAAGATTGCTCCAAGTTGTTGTTTAATGGAAGTTAATGATTGCAGGAAGTTGTAGTTTGCTGTAAGTCAAAGATAGCTAGAAATTGTAACTAATTTTGTAGAAATTAAAAGATAGCTGGAAATTGTTGTATGTTTGAGGACAAAGATTTTTGTAAGTTGTAATTTTCTGGAAGTCAAACATTGCTGGAGGCTGTTATCTGCTGGAAGTCAAATATTGCTGGAAGTTGTTGTTTCTTCGAAGTCAAAGTTTGCATAAAGTTGCTGTTTGCTGGAAGTCAAAGATTGCTGGAAGTTGTTGTTTGCTAGTAGTCAGTGATTGCTGGGAGTTGTTGTTTGCTGGCTAAGATTGCTGAAAGTTGTAGGTTGCTGAAAGTGCAATATTGCTGGAAGATGTAGTTTGCTAAATCTTATCTAAATGTTATCTGCTCTTCTTAAAAGTTGATGCTACTGAAGTATCCAGCATTTTAATTTACTTTTATAGAAAAAGAAGAAATACAGAAAAGAAACGAGGAACTTTCAAAAAAAGAGGAGGAACTCACCAAAGAAAACAATGAACTACGGCAAAAATGTGTCACATTGGAGACAACAAAAACAGGTAAACACATGTGTATGTATATCGTTAGGCTATTTTTTCCATCAGAAGATCAAGATTATATATGAGCTCTGAAGATCATAGGTTGTCGGAAGGTGTACAGTAGATTGATGTAGCTGGCTACAAGCTGTAGTTTGTCGGAAGTTGTAGTTTGATTGATGTCATAGTTTGCTTGAACTTGTAATTTACCGAAAGTAAAAGATTGCTGGAAGTTGTAGTTAGCTTCAAGAGAAAGATTGCTGGAAGTTGTATTTTGCTTAAAGTCAAAAATTGCTGGATGCTTTTGTTTCCTAAAAGTCAAAGTTTGCTGGATGTTGTAAATTGCTGAATTTCAAAGATTGCTGGAATTTGTTGTTTGTTGGAAGTCAAAGATTGCTGGAAGATGTTTTTTTGATGAAAGTCTAAGATTGAGCACTGTAAGTTGTTGTTTCATAGAAGTTAAAGAAAGCTAGAAGTTTTTGTTTCCTTAAATCAGAGATTGCTCGAAATTGTTGTTTGCTGGAAGTCAAAGATTGCTGGAATTTGTTGTTTGCCTGAAGTCATTGATTGCTGGAAGTTGTTGTTTGCTGAAAGTCTGAGATTGCTGGATGTTGTTGTTTGCTGGATGTCAAAGACTGCTGGACTTTGTAGTTTGGCGGAAGTCATAGATTGCTGGAAGTTTTTGTTTGCTGGAAGGTGTTGTTTCTTTGAAGTCAAATATTGCTGGAATTTGTTGTTTCTTGTAAGTCAAAGATTGCTGGAAGTTGTAGTTTGCTGTAAGTCAAAGATAGCTAGAAATTGTAACTAATTTTGTAGAAATTAAAAGATAGCTAGAAATTGTTGTATGGTTGAGGACAAAGATTTTTGTAAGTTGTAATTATCTGGAAGTCAAACATTGCTGGAGGCTGTTATCTGCTGGAAGTCAAATATTGCTGAAAGTTGTTGTTTCTTCGAAGTCAAAGTTTGCATAAAGTTGCTGTTTGCTGGAAGTCAAAGATTGCTGGAAGTTGTTGTTTGCTAGTAGTCAATGATAGCTGGGAGTTGTTGTTTGCTGGCTAAGATTGCTGAAAGTTGTAGGTTGCTGAAAGTGCAAGATTGCTCGAGGATGTAGTTTGCTAAATCTTATCTAAATGTTACCTGCTCTTCTTAAAAGTTGATGCTACTGAAGTATCCAGCATTTTAATTTACTTTTATAGAAAAAGAAGAAATACAGAAAAGAAACGAGGAACTTTCAAAAAAAGAGGAGGAACTCACCAAAGAAAATAATGAACTACGGCAAAAATGTGCCACATTTGAGACAACAAAAACAGGTAAACACATGTGTATGTATATCGTTAGGCTATTTTTTCCATCAGAAGATCAAGATTATATATGAGCTCTGAAGATCATAGGTTGTCGGAAGGTGTACAGTAGATTGATGTAGCTGGCTACAAGCTGTAGTTTGTCGGAAGTTGTTGTTTGATTGATGTCATAGTTTGCTTGAACTTGTAATTTACCGAAAGTAAAAGATTGCTGGAAGTTGTAGTTAGCTTCAAGAGAAAGATTGCTGGAAGTTGTAGTTTGCTTAAAGTCAAAAATTGCTTGATGCTTTTGTTTCCAAAAAGTCAAAGTTTGCTGGATGTTGTAAATTGCTGAATTTCAAAGATTGCTGGAATTTGTTGTTTGTTGGAAGTCAAAGATTGCTGGAAGATGTTTTTTTGATGAAAGTCTAAGATTGAGCACTGTAAGTTGTTGTTTCATAGAAGTTAAAGAATGCTAGAAGTTTTTGTTTCCTGGAAATTAGAGATTGCTCGAAATTGTTGTTTGCTGGAAGTCAAAGATTGCTGGAATTTGTTGTTTGCCTGAAGTCATTGATTGCTGGAAGTTGTTGTTTGCTGAAAGTCTGAGATTGCTGGATGTTGTTGTTTGCTGGATGTCAAAGACTGCTGGACTTTGTAGTTTGGCGGAAGTCATAGATTGCTGGAAGTTTTTGTTTGCTGGAAGGTGTTGTTTCCTTGAAGTCAAATATTGCTGGAATTTGTTTTTTCTTATAAGTCAAAGATTGCTGGAAGTTGTAGTTTGCTGTAAGTCAAAGATAGCTAGAAATTGTTACTAATTTTGTAGAAATTAAAAGATAGCTAGAAATTGTTGTATGGTTGAGGACAAAGATTTTTGTAAGTTGTAATTATCTGGAAGTCAAACATTGCTGGAGGCTGTTATCTGCTGGAAGTCAAATATTGCTGGAAGTTGTTGTTTCTTCGAAGTCAAAGTTTGCATAAAGTTGCTGTTTGCTGGAAGTCGAAGATTGCTGGAAGTTGTTGTTTGCTAGTAGTCAATGATAGCTTGGAGTTGTTGTTTGCTGGCTAAGATTGCTGAAAGTTGTAGGTTGCTGAAAGTGCAAGATTGCTCGAGGATGTAGTTTGCTAAATCTTATCTAAATGTTACCTGCTCTTTTTAAAAGTTGATGCTACTGAAGTATCCAGCATTTTAATTTACTTTTATAGAAAAAGAAGAAATACAGAAAAGAAACGAGGAACTTTCAAAAAAAGAGGAGGAACTCACCAAAGAAAATAATGAACTACGGCAAAAATGTGCCACATTGGAGACAACAAAAACAGGTAAACACATGTGTATGTATATCGTTAGGCTATTTTTTCCATCAGAAGATCAAGATTATATATGAGCTCTGAAGATCATAGGTTGTCGGAAGGTGTACAGTAGATTGATGTAGCTGGCTACAAGCTGTAGTTTGTCGGAAGTTGTAGTTTGATTGATGTCATAGTTTGCTTGAACTTGTAATTTACCGAAAGTAAAATATTGCTGGAAGTTGTAGTTAGCTTCAAGAGAAAGATTGCTGGAAGTTGTAGTTTGCTTTAAGTCAAAAATTGCTGGATGCTTTTGTTTCCTGAAAGTCAAAGTTTGCTGGATGTTGTAAATTGCTGGAAGTCAAAGATTGCTGGAATTTGTTGTTTGCCTGAAGTCATTGATTGCTGGAAGTTGTTGTTTGCTGAAAGTCTGAGATTGCTGGATGTTGTTGTTTGCTGGATGTCAAAGACTGCTGGACTTTGTAGTTTGGCGGAAGTAATAGATTGCTGGAAGTTGTTGTTTGCTAGACGTCAAAGATTGCTGGAAGTTTCTGTTTTGCTGGAAGTCATAGATTGCCTGAAGTTGTTGTTTTCTAAAATTCAAAGGTCGCTAGAAATTGTTGCTTGCTGGAAGTTGTTGTTTGCTGCAAGTTGTTGTTTGCTGGAATATTAAGATTGCTGAAGGTTGTAATTTGCTGGAAACAAAGATTGCATTAGTTTGTTATTTGTTGGAATTCAAAGATTGCTAGAAGTTGTTGGATTGTTGGAAGTCAAAGAGTGCTAGAATCTGTTGTTTGCTTGACGTCGAATATTGCTGGAAGTTTTTATTTTCTGGAAGGGAACGATTGCCGAAAGTCTTAATTTGCTGTATGTCAAAGACTGCTGAAAGTTGAATTAGCTAAAATTTAACGATTACTGGAATATGTAGTTTACTGAAAGTCGAATATTGCTGGATGTTGATTTTTGCTAGACGTCAAAGATTGCTGCAAGTTTCTGTTTGCTGGAAGTCATAGATTGCCTGAAGTTGTTGTTTTCTAAAATTCAAAGGTCGCTAGAAATTGTTGCTTGCCGGAAGTCAATGTTTGCTGCAAGTTGTTGTTCGCTGAAATATTAAGATTGCTGAAGGTTGTAATTTGCTGGAAACAAAGATTGCATGGAAACAAAGATTGCATTAGTTTGGTATTTGTTGGAATTCAAAGATTGCTAGAAGTTGTTGGTTGTTGGAAGTCAAAGATTGCTAGAATCTGTTGTTTGCTTGAAGTCGACAATTGCTGGAAGTTTTTTATTTTCTGGAAGGGAACGATTGCCGAAAGTCTTAATTTGCTGTAAGTCAAAGATTGCTCAAAGTTGTATTAGCTAAAATTTAACGATTACTGGAATATGTAGTTTACTTAAAGTCGAATATTGCTGGATGTTGATTTTTGCTAGACGTCATAGATTGCTGGAAGTTTCTTTTTGCTGGAAGTCATAGATTGCCTGAAGTTGTTGTTTTCTAAAATTAGTTTACTGAAAGTCGAATATTGCTGGATGTTGATTTTTGCCGAAGGTCAAAGATTGCTAGAACTTGTTGCTTCTTGGAAGAGAAGGATTGCTGTAAGTTGTGAGTTGCTGTAAGTCAAAGATTGCTGAAGGTTGTAATTTGCAGAAATTGAAAGATAACTGGAATTTGTAGTTTACTGGAAGTCAAATATTGCTGGAAGATGTTGTTTGCTGGTAGTCAAATATTGCTGGAAGATGTTGTTTGCTGGAAGACAAAGATGGCTGCAAGTTATAATTTGCTGGAAGTCAAAGATTCTTGAGGTTGTTTTTTGCTGGAAGTCAAAGATTACTACAAGTGGTTGTTTCTTGGAAGTCAAATATTGCTGGATGTTGTATTTTGCAGAAATTCAGAGATAGCTGGAAGGTGTTGTATGGTGGAAGACAAAGAGCTTTACTTGAAGTCAAAGATTGCTGGCAGTTGTAATTTGCTGGCAGTCGAAGATAGCTGGACGTTGTTATTTGCTGGAAATCAAATTTTGTTGGAAGTTTTTGTTTTCATGAAGTTAAATGTTGCTGGGAGTTATTGTTTCTTAGAAGTCAAAACTTGCTAGAAGTTGTAGTAAGCTGGAAATGAAAGATTGTTGGAAGTTGTTTTTTTGCTGGAAATTGTTGTTTGCTGGAAGTCTAAGATTGCTGGAAGTTGTAGCTTTCTGGAAGCCAAAGATTGCAGGAAATTGTAGTTTGTTGGATGTTTCTGTTTGCTGAAAGTCAAAGATTGCTTGAAGTTGGTGTTTGCTTGATATGAACGATTACTAGGAGTTTTCTGGGCATCAAAGATTGCTGGAAGTTGTTTTTTGCCGGAAGTCAAAGATTGCTGAAGGTTGTTATTTGCTGGAAGTCGAAGTTTGCTGGAAGTTGTTGTTTTCTAGACGTCAAAGATTGTTGGATGTTGCTGTTTGCTGGAAGACATAGATTGCTGGAATTTGTTGTTTTCTCCCTGTCCGAGATTTCTGGAAATTGTAGTTTCCTGGAAGTGTTTGCTAGCAGCGAGACATATATTGCTTGAAGTTGTAGTTTGCTCTAAGTGTTAGTTTGCTGCAAGTCATAGATTGATGGAAGCTGTAGTTTCTGGAAGTTTGCATAAAGTTGTAATTTGCCGGAAGTTGTAGATTGCAAGAAGTTGTAGTTTGCCGCAAGTTGTTGTTTGCTGGAAGTTGTAGATTTCAAGAAATTGTAGTTTGCCGGAAGTTGTAGTTTTCCAGAATCTTTCTTTGCTGCAAGACATGAATTGTAGGAAATCGTACTTTTCTAGAAGTTAGAGTTTGCTGCAAGTCATAGATTGCCGGAAGTTTTAGTTTGTTTTGAGTCAAAGTTGTAGTTGTAGTCTGCTGCAAGTTATAGACTGTTGGAAGTTTTTTTTGTTTGCTGAATGTCAGAGTTTGCTAAATGTTTAAGTTTGGTGAAAGTTGCAATTTGGTAAAAGTTATAGCATGTTCTACTGAAAAATATAGTGTGCTGGATATAATCATATGCTATAGGAGTTAGTTTGCTGAAAGTCGCTAGGTTGTTTGAAATTGTAGTTCGGTCACTGGAAAACAAGTTGTAGTATGTTATGTAGTACTTTATTTATAACATCAAACATTGCCTATAAAGAAGGAAGAGAATTTAATTAGTTATGATTTGTAGTTAATACAAGATGCAATGATGATGCTCTAAAGCTTGAAGATTCCTTGTTTTATAAGCTTCTCTATAGTGGACCAGGTATTAAAGTTACATCCAAAAGACTGATTGTAAGTATAGTTGAAGGAGATGTAAATCAGAGTGACCCGTCCACTAAGGTAAGTAGCTGTCTTGCCACTGGATGATAGACAAACTAATAGGTGTTGTTAAATTGAGTCACAGATGGTTTTAAATGTAATTAGTCAAGACCAGAAGTTGAAAAAATGGCAACACAGGTGTATATTGTTTGCTGGTGTTTTGAGGATTCCAAAGGCTCATTGTGATCTTTTGTGTCCGGTCATTGTCTATCGTCCGTCGTTCGTCGTGGGTCATGGGTCGTGGGTCGTGCGTTCGTCAACAATTTTTGAAAAATCGTCTTCTTGGAAACCACTGGGCAAAATTACATTAAACTTCACAGGAAAGAGTCTTGGATGGCCCCTTTCAAAATTGTTCGGAGCATTGAATTCCATGCAGAACTAGGGTTGCAATGGCAACCGAAAAACATAAAAGTCTTCTTACCCAAACCCGTAAGGCGTAGAGCTTTGATATTTGGCATGTGACATCATCTAATAATCCTCTATCAAGATTGTTCAAATTGTGCCCATGGGTTGAAACAAAACCCCGTCCCGGAGGTCCTAAGTTTAACATAAACTAACAATAAAGGAAAGTCATTAAATAGTGTTTGTCTGAACCCATAAGACCTAGGCCTTTTATATTTGGTAAGTAACATTGCCTGGTGATTCTCTACCAAAATTGTTCAAATTATAAACCCTGGTATGAAAAGAGACCCTGCCCCCGGGGACTCATGTTCTACCTAGGTGTACATAGGAAAAAAAGTTCAAAAATCTTCTTACCTGAAACTGCAATACCTAGGCTTTTGATATTTGGTATGTTGCATTGTATTGTGGCCTTCTACCAAAATTGTTCAAATCATGCCCCTGGTATGTAAAGAGGCTCTGCCCTGAGGTTCCCAAATTTTACATACTATTAGACATATTGGGAAAATTCTTCTTGTCTGAAATTTCAAGGCCTATTCCCTTGATGCCTGTCAGAACATTTTTTGGAAATAATACAAAAGAAGAAAATGAATGTCGTTTGAAAGAAAACGATAATGTTAAAGGATCCTTTAAACAGCAGTGTCATAAATAGACAGCATTTAAGCAGAGGACAATTTTTGTTATAATTTTCATTGCTTGGGTTTGAGAAAATAGTCTTGTTAAAAGTAGTAAAATCCTTAAAAAGTACGTTATTTGAATTTTGTCTTGGATACCTTGACTTGAATTAATATCATGTCAACTGCCATTTTCCCATTTATCAATGCATAAATAAAATTAAAAGTTTTCTCTTTACAATAATAATTTACAGGCAGTTGATTAAGCAAAAGAAAAAAAACGTACGTAAGATTTATAAATATTCGTGGTATTTTAAAACATAAATATATACTAAAGAAACGCTTCATAAAAGAGATCCGTCTATTTTTCGAGTTCGGATTCTTTACTGTTTGCCAGAAATAATAAAATGTTAATAATGGTTGTTTGCAGAAGGCAAAACTCTTCCAAACAGGCTCTCAAAACTGAAGCTTGTTAAAAAAAGTAAATTGTGCTCATATGTTATGCATTTCTGTAGTGATTATATGTTTATGCAATAGAAAAGTTTTTTAAAAAAAGTTTGAAAACAATGGCACAATATTATAAAACTATTAAAATGATAGCAACATTTACGGTTTTTAACTTCACTTTTCGAAGACAAAGTAAGGCTTTGCACTCGCCCCGGTATCAAAGATCTCTGTTGTCATCAAAGCTTTTTACTTGAAACTTAAAATATTTTACTACCTAAGTCTACACCAGGAGAAACAGTCTATATAACTCAGATTTCAATTTTGACAGAGGTATGCCCTTTTTAACTTAGATTTTTGGTTAAAATTTTATAATATTTTTGCTGGAAAAGCTATAATTCAAAGCCAAGCACTAAGAACAGTCGAGCGTGCTGTCTTACGGACAGCTCTTGTTTGCTGTTAAGGTTGGTTTAAACATATTTATTTATCAAGATATACATTACATATAACATACATACATATAACATCCACACAATACAAATATCAAGACAAGCGGATTGAATTGAAAGCTGCTAGAGCTTATAGTAATTCTTCCACTGTTAAGGTTAATTAGTCTCAGTATTATTTATGGAAAAGTGCTAAACATTATTTTTTTATAAATCAATTAAAGGATAGAAGGATACAATTGTGTACAGCACCTGATAAAATTTCTTTCTATTAAATATGACCTTTCTGTTGATAATTTAAATCTGGGGCACATTTCTAGATTCAAAATTGATTTTTAGAAATTTGAAACCTTTTAGATATTGTGAAAAAAAACCCAGTATAATCTTAGTGTTTTAAGTGAGTTCTTAACTAAATAATTGTATGAAAATGCATATATAGTTTATAAAGTATGACAAAAATACTTCAAAATGATAATGGAATGTGTGAAAGAAATGCAGATGTGTCTCATATCATACTAATAAAATTTACTGTATATTAAAATAATATAAATGATTCTTTTAAAACTTGTTAGTACATTAAAAGTGTTTTCATTTGTTTTAAAAATGTGACATTTCGATTTATATCTGTAGGCAAGCCCCTTTAAGAGCATACAGTACCACTTGTAAGAGTTAAAAAATAAACTATTTACTGTGAAATCATTAATATTAATGGGTGTCTAATTTTTATGGCTTTTGTGGTTCCTTCAGTTTATTAGATAAAAACATAAACATATTACTTTCCAGATTTTATATTTGAAAAATCAAATCCATCAGTAGATATCCTCATGAAATTTGGTCCTGCTTTTTTTCACAAAAACTACAAAATGTCATACCCATGAAGTTAAATGACTTCACTACAATGGTTAAAAGATTTAAAGGAAAATATTTACTAAACAACTCACTTTACAGAAAATAAAGGACTCCGTCAGAAGTGTGCAAATTTAGAGACTGGTCAGCAAGGTATACAATAGTTTAAGGTCATATCTTTTTGTGTCTTTGATAACTTTCTTGAAGTAATAGATTTATAATTGATGAAGTGTAGTAATAGAATAATTTTCGTCACAATCATTTTATAAGTGAAAAACAAGGGCGGATACAGGATTTGGTGTTAGAGCGGGCGTAAAATATTTGTAGTGTAGGGGGGGGGGGGGGGGGGGGTGGTCTATGCTCCCCCGGATTATTTTGAAAACAATAGATCTGGTGCATTCTGGGTGTTCTGATGTACTTTATTTGGTATTGACAAAGAACAGGTTTTGTTATAACACAAATTACATGCTAATTATAGCAATGTTTTATGTCATACTTATTCTTGCGTAGGTATCTCTGAATTTCTTAGCCCGATTTCTGACGGGAATTTTATGGGGATGGTTTACCAAGGACTATTTATCATTAAAAAGCTCATGCAAACTTTGTCAGATTTTGAATGTGCAAAGTTTTAATCTGGATCCGCTAGTAAAATAGCACCGCTAAATACCTGGAATTATATGTTGATCTAATTACTTAAAGCATCTGAAGAGTATTCACCAGAAGTATATATAGTGAGACCTGTGCCTAATGCCATATTGTAGTATGCGCCTGAAATATTAAACATGCTTATAAAACCAATAATTTCTTTTCCTGTTTAATTATAGTAATAATCCCTTTAGTGATACTGATAGTTTACTCAGATATGCCAAATACACTATCCAGCAACAAAGTAGTCCAGCCCACTGTTCCCTCTGACAGCTCTTCTTTCATTTCCGAAGGGTGGTTTTAACCAACAGGTTTGAATGTATATTGTAAGTTGTGCTTAAATACCTATACAGTGGTGGTAAAAATACCCATTTAATTATACAAATGGTTTTTACACTTGTAAATAACAGTGCATTAGAATTACATTTCAAATGCACACTTGTTAGAAAAGGCTTTACAACAACAGATAATCGTTTTTTTTTTTGGAACATATTATTCAATATCTAAATAATAACAGAAAAAATGTTTTGTGTATTTATCGATTAAAACAAGCGTTCGACACAATTTGGAAAAAATGGCCTCTGTATTAAATTAATAAATGCTAATATAAATGGAAAATGTCTGCAAGTAATAAGAAATATGTATAATTTTTAATTAAAAAGCTTAAAAAGGTTAGTCCATTCCAGTTCTAGACTAACTACTTAAGCCCATCCGGCCCCACTTATATATCCTTGACTGGTTTCCCATTTACGTAAAGTGTGTCATATGATACCCATGCATGTTTCTCTGCTTTCTTTTTCTCTTTCATCCTCTTGATAAGCTTTCTCCTCTTGGCCATGATCTCCGGGAGAAATTGTTCCGACACATAAGTTAGTGTCTCTCAAGTTTTACTCTGGCAACGCGTCATTTCCCTATCACCGAAAAAGCTAAATTTACAAATGGTACGGCGCGATTTTATTTTTTCCTCTGGCCACAACGTTTCTCATATTTTGTGCAGACCTGAAACCATTTCTTGTTGCCGGTGCTTGTGGCACTGTTGTAATTCTTGTAAAATGCGCACGCTCAATCCTCATGTTATTTACCTTGTCCTGTGCAATTCTGAGTTTATCTACCATGAATTTGCGCACCATTTTCATTAGTTCCCTCAGGTTTCTCCGCCGGCTCTTCTTCCATATTACCGAAGATTAGATTATTCCTCATACTTTGCGATTTTATATAGTTCACTACATCTTTCATTTTTAAATTTTCCCTTTCCAGGTCCAAACTTCCACTCCTTGCCCCCTCTAGATCTATCTCCGCCGAATCCACTACATTTCAATCTTATCTACCCATTCATTTGTGGCTTTCGAAGAAGAGTCAATGAACAACCAGAGCTTCTTCATTTCCTTGTCAAATTCGTCAACTTTTTTTCTCTAGACAGTCCATTGTGTTTAGCCTCTTATTCATTTAATTTAATTTAAGCTTCATTTACCCTAGCAAAGCAATTTTATCAGAATTTGATGGTCCTGCTCCCAATTTCCCTCACTTCACTCCATAGTTTTAGTTTCAATGCTTGGCCTAGAATATAATCCTGGACCGTTTTCCTCAGGCTCAAGTCATCTAATACATCGAACATTTTGGCCGGGGGCGCTAATACGATTAGCCAAGTATTGGATAAAGCGAACTCTATATTTTACTATGAAGATATGAACGTTTCAACGAGTAATGTATTCGATGTATTTGATGACTTGAGCGGAAATGAAAAGGACAATTTAGACACCTAAATGCGAAACGTAACAGGCTATAGTTATATATGTTAGCAACAGTATTAAGGATGGGATCCCAGGTATTCAATCGACAAGGGAAGTAACTCGCACGGAAATAAACTTATAGGTATGTGTAAGGCCACTTCACTTAGAATTGTAAATGGTCGTTCAGACTTTGGTATTGGTGCATACACTTGCTTTAATAGGAATGGTGCCAGTGTTATAGATTATTTATAGCTAAATCAGTTTAATTTCAATTTAGTTGAAAAAGTTGCTGTACTATCATTTAATGAATTGAGTGACCGTGCACCATTGTCATTCCACATATCATATCAATAATACTGGAAACTTTGTTAACAGTGAATATATTAAATGGAGTAACGAAGAAAAAGAACTCTATATGTCGTTTTTTATTGAAAGGCTGATAGCCATAAATAGCTTACTGGCAAACTTTGAAGATATAAACGTTATAATTGAGTCTTTCGCCACCTTAATTAGCAGCAGATCCATTATTTCTTAAACATGTGTAAAAATCTTCTTAATTTGAAAAGAGTCGGTTGATATTAGCCGGAAATGGTTTGATAATCTAAGCGGTTGTATAGAAATGCCTTGTCAGTATATAACAAATCTCATTTATAGTCCAGTAAAATGGTGTAAAAATACTTCAGAAAATGGGAAAAGCACAAAACTTGGTACATAACTACTTTGAGGCAAAACACTAAAACTGAGCACGAGACCTACTCCAAAAAATCCAATATGGCCGAAAATTCCAAGATGGCCGCCATACATGTATATTTTTTAGAAATGCCTAATATTATCTATAAAACTTTTATAAACACTTACAATCATCAGTATAATTAGCAAAAAATCACCTGTTTGAATAACTTCAGATACATTATATTATATTAAGAAAGTTCTCTCCCTTGGATAAAATTTGCTGTTAAGCAGAAGAAAAGTCAGAATACATTTATGTGAGTCAAAATTAAGTATATAATGATAAACTGGCATATCAAGAATTTTAAAATGGCAACTGTCCTGCAACTGTGAATTATTATAAATACATTCGAACTTCATTAACTGGAACCCGTCAGGACCGACAAAATGTATTCGAGTTATCGGTAGTTAGAGTGATCGAAGAATATATTATATAGGAATTTGGTTTGGACCTGACGATAGGTTCAAGTGAAGGATGGTGTTCGAATTATCGAGTTTGAGTGAAGAAGTTTGTCTGTAGTGTGTATTAGTGAATAAATGACAGGTGTGTCAGTAGTTTTCGCGACTCAGAATTTTTTAGTATGCTCTATTCATTTCAACTTACTTATACTAAGAGAACTAATGACTTTAAGGAAAACTATATAATTCATTTAGTATGTTAGTGCGATAGACCATGTGAACATCCCTGGCCTGTCACACCATCATGATTTCTTTGGAAAGAAGTCATTACCGTTTGATCAGCGTAATCAAATTTACATTTGCATGTTTCTGTAATGTTTGGTTTTTGTCAAATTGTAGCACATAATTTTATATTTTAATGTCATTAGCATATAATGTACATTCACTAATGCCCTGATCTATCTCAGACGAAGACTATGAAGATCAAACTTCGTCCTTAGAATTTTGACGCGCGGGGGACGGGGGTCGGACTCGAAAAATGTGCAGTTCTAAAGTTCATACTGCACCCTTATAACAGCCTTGTTAGGTTCTCACGGCGTCTAACACTACCACACTAATTTTCTTAACGCGCACATCTTCACGTCCAATGCGTTCTAACTACATTCTTAGTATGACCAGTCAGATTGCAGCTCTCGCTTACCATGCTTTAACCATGCGGTTATCACCTTCTTACTGCGTTTGTCGGCAACGTTTAAATACTACGCATCGTGCCTCTTTTTCATTCCTTCTGCAAGTTATATTGTGTCCAGGTACCAGCTTTTAATGAAATAATGCATGGAGGGGCACCTGGGGTCTTCCTCCACCATCAAAGCTGGAAAGTCGCCATGTGACTTATAACTGTGTCGGTGCGACGTTTAAAAAACACCTTCCTACAAACAAGTTGTTAATATAATATTTCTGTGGTATAGATGGAGGCTTTCGATACACTTCTTTACCACAATACATGTCAAATAGCTGATCAACCATCTGTTCATCAGACAAAGAGTAGGTCTATAGCATGCATTTCTGCATTGTCTGCTCTTGAACATACTAAAAAGTTGCCTATTTGGTCGAGCACATATTGTGGTCAGGTGTTCAATCATTTTCCTAAAATTCTAAGTCAAGATAACCAGCTCACTGTGCAGAGTAATATATTTCACGGAATAGCTATTAAATGTTGTCTGTGAAAGCAACTTTGATATTTTCATCTTTACCCTTCTTTGTTACACAATGTGATAAATTTATTATGCAGATATTGTGACTGTGGTGCATAATAAGGAACCTTTTTTCATTTGATCCTACTAGCCTGTCGCTATAATCTTTTCTTGCATTTCGAGGTCCAAACCCGAAAGGGGTAGTTGTAGTACTTGGTGTCATAAGAAATACAATTTTGTATAGAAACTAAGTTAACTGACCTTAACATTCTAGATTTTACCTATCATCTATAAATAAGCTTTCATAAAGAAGTCTATAGAATGTGAACCTTTGATATTATTGAATTTCGCCATTTTCGAATGGTAAACGGACATACAGACGGACAAAATGATACAAAAGGAGAAAATAAAATAACAAGCATGTGTTCAATTTTCCTCCCTATCTATGTACAATTTCTCAAGAAACAATCTCTCCTAGTTTTGAGAAAATGCAGGATGACACTTTTGGCCATATTTGTGCACTATTTGTTGCCATAGCAACAACATTTGTTGCCATAGGACCAAATTTAAATGACATTGGCATTCTCCACATTGCCATCTATCCATGCACCACGTATCATGAAAAGATCTGCTGTAGTTTTAAAGTTATTGCAGTATCCCACTTCGCATGGCTGACATTGACATGCATATGGGGGCAACCCATAAGCCCACTGTTGTGGGAGAATAACAACAATGGTAATATTAAACTGAGTTTTAAAGGCTAGATGTTAGCCGTTACCATGGAAACAGAAAGAAGTTAACGTCATTTGATATGTTCTTTTTGCACTTGATGCAAATTTAGGATTTATTTTATCATATACATTTATTTTTGGTGCATTTTGGATATGAATGTCAATATAATGACCTTTCATTAGAATCTTGTGAGGTAAATATTGAGTTTTGGCTTCCATTTTGGAAAATGGCCGCCGTATCGGTCATCTTGACAGATATCAACTGGGTCCCATGAAAAAAAAATGTTTTCTATGCTTTGATAAAAGGCTGTGCCAATTTTGGTGCTTTTCCCATTTTCTGAAATATAGTAAATAAAAATGAAGATAAGTATGACTTTAAAAAGTTAAAGAGGTATTACGTTATTAAGCCACTTTGGAAAGCTGTTAACAAGTATATTAAATCAACGTATTACAGCTTGGTGCGAGGAAAATGATATCTGATGCACAGTTTGGCTTTAGGAAAAACAGATCGACTGTAAATGTGATATTTGTTCTTCATTCTGTAATTCAGAAATTTGTTGGTAAAAACAAACGTTTTTATTATTTAATCTATATTTATAGTTTTTTCCATTGGTCTAGATGTATTGACATGATCAATGCTAAAGTGTTTTATTTTATGTTTTCCAGTGAATTATAGAGTTTTCTCAGTGAAATAAAAGTGATAATCCACAGTTTTGAAACAGTAGATTGTCCGTTTACCATTCGAAAATGGCGGAAACAGTAGATTATCATTTTTATTTTTCACTGTTTTAGTCGATCTAGTTCCGGTCCTCCGACGTGATAGAAGTCAAATTGTATATCGAGCGTTGTTAATACCGGGGACCATAATGACGATGACGTCGTTAAAATAACGTCATTTGCGTTATGCTTTCTGCTGACCTTTCCCGCGATTTTCGACATTTTATAAATTACGCAACAAAAGAAGAGTTTTACACATAAAATAAAAAGAAAATTTGTTTTTAGTGAAATATTAGTTTTATTTCACTCGTGAAAACCAACAAATGTTAAATATCTGTTTTTGATGCTCACTTGTGAGATAAAATTGATATTAAACAAACAAATATCCTCTATATACTGACTCGAAGGCGGAGCCAAAAAAACACATACTGATCGCCAGCTGTGACGTCATCACGGTTTGATATCAAAACGATGCGAAGTCGTACACAATTTTCCACGAAAAATGACCAAAGGCTGCAGATATTTGTATTTAATGTTCATAATTACGAGTAGGCTGGATTTAATAATAAAACATTTGTTAACTTTGAAGTTCGGCCGATATGTGGAAAATTATCGGCCTGATAAAAGCGATATCAAACGAGGTCGCATTGATAACGCTTTTATCAGGTCGATAATTCACATATCGACCTCACCAAAAGGCAAAAATATTGTAGTTTTTTTGATCTGAAACTGTGTTTCGACTTAATTTACAGAAATGCAGGAATGTTGGAAATTATACAATAGCGAGCTGAATGGTATATTGGTACGTATTATACGAAATATGTACCAGTCTGTCAAGTCGTGTGTAAAATTTTGTGACAAACGTATTGATATAACGACAGAATTAAGACATGGGAGATAATCTCGCTGTTGTCTCTCTTCGTTGAAGATCAAGAAATGTATTTACAAAATAGAATCGAGGGTGGTTTAAGCCTCCAAGAAATTTGTCTAATATTGCTTTTTTGCTGATGACATCGTTATATTTGGCTTGACACCAGAAGATTTACAGTTGTCTTTAGACAGGTTATATGTATATTATAACAAGTTGGGTCTAGAAGTCAATGTAGTTAAGACTAAAATTGTTGTCTTTCGTAAAAGAGATAGTATAAGAAATAATGAACATTAGTCATATGCTAATGAAGATATGGAAGTTGTAAATGATTTTAACTACTTGGCTGTAACATTAAATTACACAGGAAATTTCAACCTAAATACACAAACTTTATACGGAAAAAGCCTAAAGGCAATGAATGTACTTGTTTCAAATTTGAAAAGATATGATACAAAACCAAAGATAGCTTTACAATTATTTGATGCATTTGTATAATCTATCATAACATATGGTTGTGAGATATGTTGTTTTATCAAAATTGAAACAGCTTGAAAATTTACATCTTAGGTTTTGTAAAACTATTCTTGATGTAAGACAATCTACTTCAAATTAGCTGTACATGGGGAGTTCGGTCGATACCCTCTTTACATAAATATACGCATAATAAAAAAATACTAGTTTTAACTATGTAGTAGTGATAAAATAATTACAAGAACTATTGTCGAGTCGTCTGTGTCAGATGTTGAGATTATCAAAGTAAATTTGTTTAGCAATGTAAAAGATATGTTAGGCAGGCATGGGTTTCTAGATGTATGGTATAATGTATTCAAAATAGATATTACAAACTTTCTGTTAATGTTCAAACAAAGGCTGGCTGATGAATTTATGCAAGCTTGGCGAGGCAGTGTAGATCGAAGTGCTGTATTGTTATTGTATAAATCTTTAAAAGTATCTTTTGCTTTTGAATATTACTTAGACAAAATTGTTACAAGAAAATTTTGGATAGCATTAACAAAATTGCGTATATTTGCCCATAGTCTTCGAATATACAAACTGGGAGATACTCCCAAAACAGAATTGAAAGAAATCTACGTTATTATCAAATATGTGATATAAATGAAATTGAAGATGTGAATCATTTTGTGTTTATATTTGCACCATACAATGAGTTACGACAAAAATATATCAAGCGCTATTAAAGACAGAGACCAATTATGTTTAAGTTTGTAAATTGAATAAGTAGCCAAAACAAATCCGATTTATATTTGTTAAGCAAATTTATACATGGAGCTTTAGATGTACATAGCCATTTGCTCAAAATCGCTGAATAAACAAGTATCATTAATAAGTTATGATTGTGAAATTATTATTTAGATTATTGAACTTTATATTCATAATAGAGTCATAAGTTCATCCACATGACTTTGTTAAGGAATATATCATTTTCTATGTATACATGTTTTGTACCCATATATGTCTTGTTTATACTGTGTTTAAACTTTATATTGGAAAACACTAAAAGTGTATATTTCATGCGTAATGAAATATGTTCTGTTCTGTTCTTTTGTTCTGTATAATGGAATAAAATCTTGTATAAAAGAAATTCAAATTTTACGAACCTTTTCTCGTGCAAAAATGGAATACGTCAAGGAGAAAATTTGTCACCTTTGCTATTCTCATTATATTTAAACGACATAAGATACTTTTTCTAGGATAACAGTAATGTACAAGGAATATTATTACAAAACGAACAAGACACAAATAAGCTTTATAATTTGCTAAAACTTTTTTTGATTTTGCTTTACGCAGATGATACAGTAATAATGGCAGAAACGGCAAAAGATTTACCACAATAACTAAAATTGTAGATTTTTTCAAAAGGAAGACAACCGAATTATTAACTTCACTTGTAAAAATGAAATAATAGAGGTAGTAAACGAGTATAAATATCTTGGTATCTATTTAAGTAGAAGTGGGTATTTCTTTAATTGTAAAAACACATTGCAAATCAAGCAACTAGGGCATTGTATAGCCTAATAAGAAACGCTAACGTTCTAAACCTCCTAATAGATTTACAAATAGATACAGTATCTTTAACAAAGCAATCAAACCGATTCTTCTGTATGGATCTGAAATTTGGGGATTTGGGAATAAAATGATAATAGAAAGGGTTCAACTAAAATTTTTAAGATATATACTGAAATTAAAACGGTCTACCGCAAGTTATTTTATTTATGGTGGAACAGTTTGTAAGCCATTATCATTGAATATTGAAGAAAAAAATTCTTATTTTGGTCGAAATTATATACCATTGAAGAAGGTGATACACCGAAGACTTTGTCGTATTTTGTATATAAAAATATTTTTTAATCCTCCCAAAATCTTCCTGATGGACCGCTTATGGTAAACTTCCCATGGCTTTACAATATTAAATCAATTTTGATAAAACGCGGTTCCATAAATATACTAGTATGTACATAATGCAAAATGTTTAAAGTTAGCAATAAAGCAAACACTAAATGATTTATTTTTGAATAGTTGGTATTCCCAAGTAGATAACTCTAGTAATAGTACGTTTTACAGGGTATACAAAAGATCATTTGGAATCGAACTGCACTACTCAAAATTACAAAACGTTTCACTATGTAACATGATTAAATTTGGAACAAGAAATCATAGGTTACCAATAGAAACGGGAAATTAATATTGCAGAATATAAGATTGTAGCTAAATATATTAATGTTTTCCATATTCTTATATTATTTAATACATCATGTTCTTAAAATGTTGAAAATGTTTGATTGTTTATTAATGAAAACCACATATATAGGTATAAATGTGATTTTGTATTGTAGCCTCGTTTACATGTGTTATTGTTGTAAATGCCTCATATTGTTGCTCATAGATGAAAAATTAATTAAACTTGATTTACTAATGACCAGTAAAACAAAAACCTTAGTGAAAAGTGTGCGGGTTTGGAGAATGTTCAAGCAGATAGTACAAGTCATCAACATTTATATAATTTTTGTTTCTTTTCTTTTGAAACGATGAATCCCGCCAAAAATGACGGCTAAACATTGAAATCCGAGAATTATTTTATAAACAAGCTTTCCACAAAAACATGTATAATAATTTTCCTCGAGACTTGTGTGAAGATGAATGCATTCCCATTTTGTTTGAATATCCTTGTCCATATATCAGTAATTTCGTTTAACTTTACATGCATAGTCGTTTTGTTCTTTAAAATATGATAAATTAAAATAATAAACTAAGCAATACTGTATTTGACAGGCAAAGGCAAAGAAATCGAGCAATTTAACAAACTTAAAAGAACCTACATGTTTTAAATAGTAAAACACACACACATGTTTTATTAACTGGCCTTGATCATAGGTTTTCATAGAAATCAAAGAAAGAAATAATCTATTTAATTATAAATTAACTTTTTGATTTTTCTGATCAGCATTTGAATATGTGTATCAGTGAGAACCGAACTCAATTTTTAAAAAATTAGCTTTGATTCACCCTTTCTACTTTCTTTTATAGTATCTGAGTTACTTAGTCGTGTATAGTCAATGATATAAATACATAAATCAAATATGCCATTCAGATATGTGTTTGTACGTATTATACAATTCAATCATGAAATCAAATTTATCCGTGTAAACTAAAGTCTTTGGCTGTAAAGGTGGCTATTTTGCATGCTTTTTATGAACACAACCGTAACAAAAAATGTAGGTCGTACTAAAGAAATAATCCTACCGTGCAAACACATGAGCAGCATGCTATTATAAATGTTTTTCCTGTTTTTTTTTTGTTTCGTTTTCAAGCTTGGATTTCATTTTTAAAATAGACATTTAAAATGCATCTTATATTTAAAGAAATGTACACATTCTCTCCCCCTCTCACCAGCTTTCACTGATCGCCTAACTTGCAAAAAGACGTAGTTTTTCTTCTGTCGTCGAATGTTTCAATATTCTAAAGATATTTAGCTTTCAGTCGGAACTAATGTAATTTATGCTGATTCGTATTGTTCTCATAAACAGATTGGTGAAAAATCAAAGCTCTGTTCTGTCCATTTTTTTTGTTTTCTATGTTTTTGTCTGATGAGACAATTATGAACGTTATTATTCCAAAAGGCTATATAGAATCGTACGTCAGTTGTTGGTATAAGCAGCTCCGTAAATTAACACCGTTTAAGTTACATTAGAAAGTTTTGAAATACACATACTTTTTAATTCTTTTTATAATTTTTATTTAAATGTTAAAACTTAATAGGATGTTTGGTCATGGAGAGTAGATGATCCTTAACGATTTTGGGGTTACTCTGTTAAAGGTCAAGGTCACAGGGGCCTGAACATGGAAAACCGTTTCCAATCAATAACTTGAGAACCTCTCGACCCAGAATGTTGAAACTTCATAGGATGATTGTTTATGCAGAGTAAATGACTCCTATTTCTTTTGGGTCACTCTGTTAAAGGTCAAGGTCTCAGGAGCCTGAACATGGAAACAATTTCTGATCAATAACTTGAGAACCACTTGCCCCAGAATGTTGAAACTTTATAGGATGATTGAACATGCAGAGTAGATGACCCCTATTGATCTTGTCAGTGTATTAAAGGTCAGGGTCGCAGGGGCCTGGACATGTAAAATCGTTTTTTAAAATAACTTGAGAACCACTTGACCTAGAATGTTGAAACCTAATAGGATGATTGGACATGCAGAGGAGATGACCCCTATTTATTTTAAGGTCACTTGAGCAAGGTCAAGGTCACAGGAGCCTTACTAGTGACGACTTGAGAACCTCTAGGCCAATAGTGTTGAAATTTAGCGGGATGACTGGACATGCCAAGTAGATGATCCCTATTGCAGCCAACCATCAGTGTCTCTTTGACTTTTGCTCCTGACCCTATTGACTTCTTGCCTATAGGACTTTGCATTGGGGGAGACATGCGCTTTTTTATTAAAGCAATTTCTAGTTTATACCTGTGTGTCCGTCCGTCTGTCTGAGTGTCTGTAACAAACCTTGTCCGCGCTGTAAGTCTAACAGTTCTCATCCGATCTTTAACAAACTTGAACAAAACGTGTTTGAATATACGCCCTCGGCCAAGTTCGATAATTAGTCTAATCGTCCCACAGGCACTTCGGAATAATGACTCTTAAAACATTGTTTTCATAACCAAAGAGTACTGTAAGTGTGGTAGGGAATTGCAGTTATGGAAGACATGCGCTTTTCTCAAAAGCAGCTTTAGTTTTATTTACTATATAAAAGCACTTCTGAAGAGGAGACTTTCCTTACCGGCAAGCACACTGTTCTTTTTAATGTTAACTAATGATTGTACATTCTAATATGAAAAGTACATTTTCTTAAAAGAAGGTAACATTATTTTGTGTCATTTAGATGCCGCGAAAGAGTGCTACCACATTTAATGTCATATCAAAGAGATTTCAGAATCAAATTGATATTACAGAATTGTGTTACACTTTAATTTGCACACACTGTATTGATTATAAGGCACACAGAATTTAAATAATTCCATGTGACATGTCTATTCTTGTATTTTAATATTCTAAAAGCACGGTTATGTAATGTTGTCCCCTCAATGCACTATATTTGGAACCATAAATGCACTATGAAACAGTTCTTCCTAATTTCATTTACTTATGTACAAAAACGACATTGAAGAGTCAAAATGATATACTGCAGAACCATGTTTAAATATATCTCAACAAAATGAGACGGTTGTAGTCATGATGTATAATTCACTCATGCTATATATAGGCTTGTGAAATCATTCTGCAGACATATAACCTTTTCGTATTGTTTTTAATCTATTCGAACCTGGCTCTGATATATATTATTTCTTATGTGCCATTTATGTTAAGTACGCTCCACATTATATTGCAAGGTTTACATATGCATGAATTCTAGAACATATGTTTAATCTTATATCAGTAATATTTATGGGAGGAAAGAGATCCAATGTTGTTTATATGCAAATCCCTCTTTTCAAGTGTACTTCACATATGCTTAATATTGTTATTTAATATAGTAATCCAACCCCATTTCTCCAAACAGAGAAAAAAAACGAAAACTTATATATGCATAACTTGATTTATTACTACTTCCAGAGTTAAAATTATGCTTTAAAAACATTAATTTCCCTTGAGGTACATAGATTAAACTACACAAATGTCAGTTCGTTATTTGTTAATAATAAATTAAGAAACCTACCTCTTGTTTCTCTAGTCCAATTTCACACGTTTCTCTTGAAGAATTTGTTCTCGAAGTACTTATATGGATATATTAAAATATCTTCTGAATTGACAATGATTCATTTTCATTTTTGACTAAATTGGCATTAAATTCGTATTTATAGAATTTACATTTTTCTATAGTTGTTGGAAACAAAAATGAACGTATTAATCAATTAGGTTCATAAAATTCTCAAATTGAAAACTCTTTTGCGATCTAGAGCTTGCATTTAAAAATTCAAAATTTCTTTTTATGCACCCAAAGGGAGGCATATTAGTTTTCCACTGTCCGTCCGTCCGTTCAGAGGACAGTTCCACTGCACACAGGACCTCACATGCTGATAGTACTTATTAAGTACAATACCCTTATTGACTTTGGGGTCATTAGGTCAAAGGTCAAGGTCACAGGGGCCAAGGTTAACTTTTTGCATGAAGGCACTTCACATGCTGATAATACTTATTGCGAACATTACACCTAATGACTTTGGGGTCAACAGGTGAATGGTCAACATTTTGCATGAAGGCACTTTACTCGCGAACCATTGTACCCAGGACCTTCAAACCTCACATGCTAATAGTGCTTATTAAGTAAACTACACCTACTGACTTTGGGGTCACCAGGTCAAAGGTCAAGGTCACAAGTGCCAATGTTAACCTTTTGCATGAAGGCACTTTATTCGCGAATCACTGCACCCAGGATCTTCAAATTTCACCTGCTGATAGTAATTATTGAGTACACTACTCCTACTGACATTGGGGCTACCAGGTCAAAGATCGAGGTCACAGGGGCCAACGTTAACTTTTTGCATGAAGGCACTTTACTCGCGAACCACTTTACTCGGGATCTTCAAACTTCACATGCTGATAGTACTTATTAAGAGCATTATACACCTACTGATTTTAGGGTCAACAGGTGAATGGTCAAGGTCACAGGGACTAACGTTAACTTTTTGCATTAAGGCACTTTACTCGCGAACCACTGCACCCAGGACCTTTAAACTTCACATTTTGATAGCACTTACTGAGTAAACTACCTCTACTGCTTTTGGGGTCATCAAGTCAAAGGTCAAGGTCACAGGTGCCAACGTCAACTTTTTCCATGAAGGCACTTGATTTTTTGCTAGAGTGATTTATAAAAATCAGACCTCACTCACTTTTCATAATAGAAGTTTATGGGAAAATCATAATTTTCATAACATTTTCGCGAACAGAAATTTTTATACAATGTAGAATTTAATGAAACTTCCAACAATTATAAATAAACATGTGACCTGTCATGTGGTTAAATAAAATGTATAGGTCGATATGCTTAATTTTGAGATATTTGACCATGATTAAAGTAAACCGCACTTTTCACGCTAATTTTATGACATTATTTTTAATTCTTTAACGTGTCAGATGTTTTAAAAATTTAATATTATATTTTAACTTTGAAAAGACAGTAACAGTGCCATCGTAATAAATTTGCTTATGTGTTGCTATTAATCCATAAAATGATTTTCATTTCCGTACGCCGAATCTAGGTTTTATTCCACGTTTTCCGACTATATGACGTTACGCCATCATTTTCGGTTTATCAAACGTGCAGAACTACCTTAACATAAAAACTGCGCACATCATCATCCTCCCCATGTAAACATTTCGTAAAATTCTATCTCCAGATTAGGTTTTGTAACACACTGTTGACAAAATTCACATGATATTTCAATATTTATGTAAAGAGTACAAAATACTTATCCATGCTAATTTTGTCATTTGTTATTTTCAAACGGGCTTTTTTTTATTTGATTTACAGTAATCTAGTAAATTTACATACATATTTAGAGTGACATTTGAAATTTCTGGACAATACCATAGTGCAAACGTCTATTACTGCTGTTCTTCTCGAAGAATAGAGTGGACATTTTAATTCGAATATAATGTAGTTACTTCTCTACTTCAAAGAATAAAGTCCTCCAGGGAAAATGTTATGAACTAGTTGAAATAAGAGATAGTAAGTGGTAAAATTAAAAGTTGTTTGCAGTTCATTTGCACTTCTTTGAACTGGCTGATTTTTCCGCAGAGAGAAAAGACGGACCTGAAGAAGAAATTATTTGGGGGTTGGGGGAAGTGGGGGTGAGGAATGATCCAGATACTTAATTTCACTGTGATTTTTTTTCCTGAGAGTTGTGCGTTTTGTTTCACTTATGCATTGTGAATTACAATGAAAACTAAATTTTAAAATCTAATGTATGTGCTGATTCACAACTGTGTAAGTGAAACATGAATACATGGTGTGGCACCGTTAAATGTCACAACACCGCTAAATAACGCTATCGCCAATAAATGTCGCAAGGTTGATGTTAGATGTCGCAACCACCGTTAAATGTCGCAAGTTCATCTGCCGCTAAATGTTACACTTTTAACGTTACATTTCGCAAAAAAATGCCCGCCGTTATATGTCGCAACAGCAACGCTAAATGTCGCAACAGCAAATAAGGTAAGTTCAACAGGCTTTACACTTAGAGATAAGGTTGGGTGAGTGCATGCTTGCATGCATGATTATGCAATAAGGCTGAAGTGACATACCGTTCTGAACTGCACGTTTGCTTTTCAATGGTCTCGCGCCATAGATACGCTACATAATTCATATAAGGTTTTTGCACTAACGCGGTACACGCCACAGTACTAAAATTATTTCCCGTCGTTTATATGGCTGACAAATTGTTGAAAAAGACTTTAAACTTGAACACACACTCTAAAATCATTTCAGGACTACGTAATTCTATGTTAAGCTCATGAAAAATATTTTGAGACATTCCCTACTGTAAGTACACAGTCCACTGTCCGCAGTGCGCGTCGAAGTAAGTTGAAAATCTCTAATAAGAAGTCGCGAGCTGGATACTTACTTCGACGCTGACTGCGGACAGTGGACTCCGTACTTACAGTAGGGCTTGTCTCAGAATATTTAAAGGGTTCGCAAGAAAGACACCTGTAGTATATTTGTCTCTTTTACCTATATGTGTAGTAACTTGCCTTCATTGTAGAAATCAGTGTAAGGTGAAATCATCCGTTATATAGTGTATGTGTGCTTGCTTGTGTTTGGGTTAAGCATTTTTTCAACAAGTTTTCAGTAATGTAAAGGACAATGTCTACTTGAAGCAGTGAGCACAACGCCCAACTTTATAGTGTTGCCACATTGGAATATCACGCCGTAGACACGTGACATAATACCACACCCAGTCACATTATACAGATACCGGGCTGACGAGTCCTAGCACTATCCTCTTATTGTTGAGCGCCAAGCGAGGATGCTAGTACCATCTTTTTATGTCTTTGATATGATATGTCGCTGACATATTTGAAGAAATATTTTGAATGATCTAGTTCAACACTTTGTTTAAACATCATGAAGTTTTCATACATTTATATTTCATTCCCGTCGGAACGAGTATTATCACATTTTGGCAATGATCAAGACAGGCTTGATCTTGCGGATGAAGGTCAGGCCAAGATTGAACACTTGGACTTCTGTTTTCAAAACATTTTGAGTCTCAGATGAGTTTGATAATGAAATTTTATATCAAAATTGCATGTTAAATTTAAATTTGAAATTCATGACTATTTCAAGTGACTTTTCAGTATGGATGGTCAGTCTTAATTGTAATTTAATCTTCAAGTACTAGTAAAACTAGCTCTCAAATTTTTTATCTCAAAGCCATGTTTCCAAGGTCAAAATTTCGATAATAAGTCTGTTTTATTGGTAGTTCATGCATAGAATTGTTAACTTAATTATATTTTTGACATGGTCATCTCCAGTGATACCATTTTAGCAATTCGATTTTGTCATTTGATACAACCAGCTAATAAGTTGTATTTTACACTTCTTTGAAAGTGAGTGGCGTCTATCAAATATATAGGCTGAACTTGCCTAGTTTAGTCCAATCTATTTCATTTCAGTAAAAGCTGCTGCAAAGTTTATTCAATCGCAATTTGATGCACATGCGCCGATCTTGTAAAGCCAGTTTATGTAAATGCGTGCACAAGAGAGACTTTAACCTGTCTGTGACACTTATTATATACCCGCAGCTAGTTAATTTAAACAGTGCTACTGTGTTTTGTACCAGTGTAGCTTCAGAAACGAAGGGTGTCTGTTGATCAGTCATGTGTTTTATTTCTTTGTTGGAGGTTTATATCAGTCATCAGAGGTTTAAGTCATAAGGCGACTATCCAGCTTCAATGGCGGAGAATGATCCTATGTGTCCCTCTGCACACTATTTCAGGTACGAGAGGTCATTTTCTTTTTTTTATTTTTTCTTTTTTTCTTTTTCTTTTTTGCTTTTAGTTTCTAGGCCGGTGGGCTTGTGGTAACACACTTGACTGTCAATCCAGAGGTCCAGAGTTTGAATCTCGGTCAAGGCACTGGAAATTTCTGAGATGCTCTCGAGTGTCTTCCATCTAACTTAGAGGCCTGTACTCGTTCTTCCCAGGAAAGACGGCTTTGCGTATATCGGTGCTATACACAGGGCACGTTAAAGAACCAGACTGTCTATTCGTAAAGAGCTGGGCTAAGTTAGCCGCACATGTCTGTATCTAAAATGATTTTTCTCTATCTATTCTATGGGCTTTATATCACTCTGGTCAGATCGCTCTGTGTCTGTACAACATTATCCTCCTTTCTCTGAACTCCCTTCCAACACCATGCCATACACGCACATTCATAAATCCACTCCTCTCTCTTCAAAAAATGTAAATGTATTTTCTATTAAGGACGCTCGCTTTTTTTTTCTCAGTAATAGATTTTGATGAAATGTTTTGTATTAAAAGATCATGCTATGATATATTGAAACATGAAATAAAATACTAGGTCACCAGCTTTGTTTTAATTTAATTTGCCCCTAGATAGGGTGTTATTTTAATCATTTTTCAAAATTTCTGTAATCCTAAAATATATTTCAGTAAAATACAATAATCAGCATAAATTTGATTATCTTAACATTTTTATAACGGAAAACAATATATCTGTTTGAAACATGCTCAGAGAAATCAAAAGAAAATGACTTTGTAAAGAAAGGAATACTTGTTCAGCAGACCCAAGGGCTATTTTTGCATATTTTTTCAGTTTCAAGTTAGTAATAATGCTATTTTATCGGGTTTCACATAATATAATTTAATCAAACTCTGCACATACCTTTAGTTATGTCTACCTAATCTAACACAAAAAAAAAAATTGATAGGTCACCATATTAGATTTCGCTTAAATCAAATTACAATGAGGTGGCGTGTGGCGGTCATTTATACTATGCAGGTTGGTACGAAATACTCTTTCAGTGTTTGAGCAAATGACTTAGAAATATATATATATAATTATCAAACGGCAGATTTTTAATAAGTGGATTTTAATGTGTTTCTGAAGCATTTTGAGGGCATAGAAAGATGAAAGTTTCAGCCCTTTTTTAAGAAAACCTATAGTTAACGAATGTACGGTGCGAGTACGGCACGAGATTAGAAACAGCTGTGACTCAATGCAGAGTTGGAGCACCGGTATAAATAACAGACTCAAGTATATGTCAGTTTGAAGCTATTTGAAGTAAAACTACTTTAAATATATATATATTGTAACCATGGTGATACTTACCCTAACCTTTAGTCAGTATATCATACATATTGTACATTAAATCCATGCGAACATACAATAATATACGAATTTTTGCCGTACGCGACATTTGATAATCACTTCCGGGTATGCGCTGTAAACCGCTCCAACTCTGTAGTGAGCTACATAGATTAGAAACACAACCAAATTGGCACGATGTTTGGGTAAATATCGACCCGTCCGGAAAAACTATAGTGAGTGCCTTTAATTGCCTTGGTATTAGTGTCTTAAATTTCTGTGTCACCATTCACCCCGTTCGCCATCCATACCCAACCCCGAAAAACACACAACGCCATTACCTATTCGTATTTAGTTAGTAGAAACTTCAAAATAGTTCTGTTCTAAAACGCTGGCCCTATTACAAAATAATTTCACAGATATTTTTCTTGCGTGACTGTTCAAGCAAGGTGTGGTACTCAGGTGAGCGATCTTGGGACACCCAGGCCCTCCTGTTTCTATACGTAACAACACTTATTATTTAGAAAATTATTTGTATAACATAAACCTGTTGATTATTCGTCCCCTGTAAAATGTTTACAAGGATTATGAAAATGTATTCCGTGGGGCTTAATGCTAACACCACATTGATTTATTAATGAAGTTTCACGTTAAATACGTAAAATAAAAACGGAAGTGTGACAATTAGAGTTGGTGTTGCGACATATAACGGTGGGCAAATTTAACGTTAAAAGGTGCGACATTTAGCGGCAGAGGATTTTGCGACATTTAGCGGTAGTTGCGACATTTAACGGTGGTAGCGACATTTAGCGGTGTTGCGACATTTGACGGTGCCACAAATGGTCAACGAATTCATCGTCGATGAACGAATTTATTGTTTCCAAATTCTTACGACCTAACAGTAGAAAAAAGCTAAATGCCATTTTTAAACATTATGATGCTTGTATTTTGATTAATTGTTACACCTAGGTACGGATATTGACTAAACATTGACACAACGTTCAAAACTTAGTGAAATAATATTATTTGAATGAATGTAGATGCCCTAAAACGAAACTAAGTTTATCCATAACAATTATGTTTGATTTTGTCACAATTGAGTTAAAATCATGCTATTTTTGTTCTTATTAATAAACTTTGAAATTTTTGGGGACTAGCCTTGGATTACTTACCTTAATCATTCTTTCCTCTTAGAAAATGTACAAGAGTTTATGCCCTTGTCACTCTCAATTCAGAAAAAAATCCATAGAAAAAGCCAATTCCTGTTGATAATCCATTACATATAAAAAGTCATTTAAAAATAACATTTCAGGAGCTAGAAGCCAGTGTCACTGAACCCTAAACCAGACAGAGTATAAAAACTTATTTGTACTAAAAGACTGTTTCTATTATACTTAATATGAAGAATATGATTATTTATTCAGACAGTTTGTTGAGAATTGTATGAGATCTAGTACAGTGGTAAATGATGGGAAAGACCGCATTATAAACGGTGACTCCATCTGAAATAATTGCAAAGTTATCTCCTTTTCAGATTTGAGGCGGGAATTAGAAATATCGGTTGAGAAATATCGTGGACTAAGCATGGAGACACAACAGTTAAAAGAACGGTACAGGTAAACAGAAATATTTTGTTTGTTCAGTTATTAATCCTTACCGTGCTAGATTTCTAAAATGGACTAGTCCATCATTTAATTTGGGTGTACGACTGATTATTTAAAGTGGGGTTCACTGAAAATTTACTGACAATATAGCAAACAGTGCAGACCATGCTCAGCCTACACGGACGTCATACGACGACTTTTCCAGCTTTGGTGGTGGACGAAGACCTCGGATGACTCCCGTGCGTTATTTCATTATAAGTAGAACCACCAGCCTTCCGTTATAAAGCTGCATGGCTTCCTTACTTGTAGAATTCAACGCCTCAATAGAAGATCGAACTTAAACCGATAAGGAGCAAGTGGCCACAGAGGCACCAACAGCAGTTTTGTAGTTTACATTTTAAGCTCGTGTTAACGGAAGTTACCAGAGCTATTGCGATATCCGTTGGGTCATCACTTGTATCGGCCGCCGGCGTCGGCATCATACCTGAACACCTTAATAACGATTAGCGCATGTATCATTTATAACATATTACATTTAAACAAATTTCCATATACTTTTTTCAAATGATAATATCAATTGAATAGCAACGGTTTCATAACTGTTTGATGAAATTATGCGCCCTTATGTACTTAATAATTCTGGAACAAACTGATGATGTCTATAATACTTTTGTTTGCCGGTCTGTAAATTCATATATCCGGTTAGTCACGAAACTTTATCTGTTCTAATACTTGATGACATTATGCTTCAGAGGGCCTCCGTGGCCAATAGGTTAAGGTCGTTGACTTACCCCTTATCGATGTGGGTTCGAGCCTCAATCGGGGATTTAAATTCTTCGTGCCAGGAAGCCATCCAGCTGGCCGGTGGTTCTATCCAAGTATCCGCCCGTGATAAAATAATGCACGGAAAGGCATCTTAAAGTAGTCTTCATCCACCATCAAATCTGGCAACTCGCCATATGAACTATAATTGTGTCGGTGCGACAAATACCCAAACAAAAGACTTTGTGATTCAGAGATTAAAAAGCAGTTCCTCATCATCACCCAGATCAAATGACAAGGGCCATATATCTATCTCTCAGCAATATTTTGTGAATATAATCTATTTTTCTTATTTTTTATTTTTGTCCGGTTTAACGTCGCACCGACACAATTATAGGTCATATGGCGATTAGGTTATATGGCGATTTTCCAGCTTTGATGGTGGAGGAAGACCCAAGGTATCCTCCGTGCATAATTTCATTACAAGCAGGCACCTAAGTAGAACCACCGACTTCAGTTAGCCAGCTGGATGGCTTCCTCACATGAATAATTCAACGACCCGGTTGAGGCTCGAACCCACATCGATGAGAGGCAAGTGATTTGAAGTCAGCGGCCTTAACGACTCGGCCATGAAGTCCCCTTCCCATTTTTCGTAGAGTTTATGTTAATATTTGATGCATTTCATTCTATACCTGTTATTACCCAAAAGATTTAGTTCATTATATTAATCTTTCCATATTTTTTACTAAATTTTCCCACCTTCACCAATGTTCCCTTTTTATCCCCCGACGAAAGTCGGAGGGATATAGTTTTGGCGTTGTCCGTCCGTCCGGAGCCATATCTAGGAAATGGCTGGGAATATTTATTTAAAACTTCATATACATGTTTACCACTATGAGTTCTTACGGCCCGTTAAGTTTCAGTCAGATTGCCCAAGTAACAACAGAGTTATGGCCCTTAGAAGATTCTAGTGTTAACTATATAGGGTACTATAAATATGGTAATTTCTGCATCATAACTTTTGATATATTTGACCTAGAACTATGAAACTTAAACAGAATTTAGATCACCACAATGTGGTTGTTGTGTACACACAATTTCATTTGGATTTTTATGTAAATTAAATTTATTGCCCTTTAATTGTATAAAAATCCACATATTTGTACATAACAAACTTACCATTTGGTAGAAGTTCATTAAATTTCTTTCATTCTTTTCTTGAACGTTTATTGTAAACATGTGAAGTTGTGTACCCATACCTGGTCACGCCCTTACCGTGATCATACCCCACCTCCCAATCACCCGACCCCCCCCCCCCCCAAAAAAAAAACAACAAAAAACAAACCAAAAACATTTCTTATTTTAGATTTTTTTTAAACAAACTTCATATACATGTTCACCACTATGAGGTTATGGGGCCCATCAAGTTTCAGACAGATTGCCTAAGTAACACCAGAGTTATGGCCCTTAGAAGTTTCTAGTATTAACTATATAGGGTACTATAGATCTATAGATATGGCAATTTCTGCATCATAACTTTGATATATTTGACCTTGAACTATGAAACTTTAAGAGAATTTAGAGCACTATTATGTGGTTGTGCACACACAATTTCGTACGGATTTATTTTGTAACTTCAGAGTTATTGCCCTTTAATTGTCTAAAAATCCACATAGATGTATTTGTTCATAACAAACTTACCATTTGGTAGAATTTCATTAAAATTTCTTTCATTCTTTTCTGTGAACATTTATTATAAACATGTGAAGTTGCGCACCCACACCTGGTCTCCCACTTGCCTTGGTCACACCCTCTCCCCCTCCCCCCCCCCCCCTCGAAAAAATAATATAAAAAAAAAATAATTTCTTTTTTTAGATTTTTTTCAAACCTTCCATGATTATTTATCAACATGCAAGTTGTAACATTCCCCCACCTCTCTCCTCCACCCAGTCATGCCCACCACTGATCATGCATCCTCTGACCCCCACCCTCCCCCATCCTTCATTTTTAATTTTTCATCTGTATTTATAATCAACATGTTTGTTTCCTCTCCCATTCCCCCGCACCCCAACCCACTAAAAAATAAATATATACATATATATATATATTTCCATTCCTTTTTTTTTTAAATGTTCAAACCTTCAACATGTTAAGTTGTGACTGCACAAACCTTGCCCTCAGCCATGTTCAAGATATCTTACCTGTGTTCTCTTAAGGACATCTGTTCTTTTAAGTTCAAATGTACATGTTACAATATTTCGTTCCAGTTAAACTTCAAGCTCACATTTCAATTAACTGCATTTAATTTTAAGATACATCAGAGCTCCTCACTAGGAAATCATTGGTTCAAATCTTGTATTAGAGGACATTTTGATCGTTGAATCATCAGCCGTTTTGAGTGCTAGCGAATAATTCACGAAATTTACTGCAAACGTATAAATAAGCTGCAGCACTTCAAATAAAGAACAAGTTCGCGATCTCCAGCTTCTTGTTCATAAATACGGTAATAAAAGGATTTGAATATATACAAAAGGCGATGAAAAGTAAAGGTAAAAGGGCAAAATTTACAAAAATGCGTCCACCCTGTTAAAAATGCATGTAAGACGAAATATATTGGTAATTCATGTACAATAAAACTAATATAGGTTAGAGACCACCAATTGTTTTCCCATAGACTTACATTGTAACATTATGGCGTGTACAGCCTTCCATACATCGAAACATGTATATCTAATTACAAGTTTTTCAAGAACTATCTTAGTTCTACCAAAATATCGGACGAAAAACATATGAATAGCGATACTTTATTTAATGAGATGACCCCCTGTTTACATCTTTGACATGGCGGGAGAAATTTGTCTGATTAAACTTTTTTTCAATACACATAAAATGTAGCAAATTTTGTCAAAATGTATAATAAAATACTGTAAATGCAGTGAAAAAATATCAATTTTGAAAAAATAATCACTTCCTGGGTTTGTTTACATGACTGACCAATCAGAACGCACAGACGTTACCTTATTCCCAGGTATACACTTACCTCATTCCCAGTAAGTTCCCTGTACTTTTTTGAATTGATGGTCTCTGACCTATAAATAAATCTTATAAATCAACATCATCGTTATCTTCTCAGAAGGATATTTTGAATAGAAACAGTATTGCGACATTGGAACCGGATGTTAAAAATGACACTGTTCAATGATGCATAATTTCCTTATATATAGTTTGAGAAAACCCTATAGTAAATCCGCAGTCCGTAATCCGCAGTACGCGGCGAAGTAAGCTGAAAATCTCTATTTTGATCGCATGACATCTTATTTCGAATACGCGTGGTAAGTGAAAAAAAAAAACAACATAAGTGTGCGTCCTACACATACTACCGTACTTTACTAAAATAGAAATATTTGTTTTAGACAGTTGCCGAAAACTTACCTCTACGATAATAATAAAAACAAGAGGTAACAGAGCAGTGCAATGCGGAGCAATATACGCCCGAAGGTATGAACTTTTACTCCTAAGTGTGACCTTGACATTGAAGTGAGCCATCCAAAACATGTGCTTTGCACGTCGTCTCAATGTGGTGAACATTTGTGCAAATTTTCATTAAAATCCGTCAAGCAGTTAAAGAGTGACAGAGTGGATACGAAACAAAGTTATATGAACTTTGACACTTAAGTGTGACATTGACCTTGAAGCGAGCCCTCCAAAACATGCACTTTTCACGTCGTCTCGATGTGGTAAACATTTGTGTAAAGTTTCATTAAAATTCGTCAAGCAGTTCAAGAGTTACAGAGTGGATACGAAACAATGTCATATGAACTTTGACCCCTAAATGTGACTTGACATTGAAGCGAGCCATCCAAAACATGCACTATGCACGTCGTCTCGATGTGGTCTTCGAAATCCTTCAAGGGGACAAAGAGTTAGAGCGGACACGAAATTTATTAACGGACGGATGGACAGACGGACACCGGTGTCATAATATAATACGTTCCTTCTGGCGTATTAAAAACGAGTGACTTCTGTCAAACATATAGGCTAATCTATTTCATTTCAATAATATCTGCTGCAAAGTATATTTTTGTAATTGGAAAAATGTAAGATATATGCGACATTAAAAATGCATTGCCACCAAAGGATCGAACCACGATAGGCTGAAAGACATTTAATCGCAATTTGATGCACATGCAAATAATGTGAACTACACCGATCTTGTCAAGCCAGTTTATGTAAAGGGGTGCTCAAGGGAGACTTTAGCCTGTCCGTGTCACTTATTATGTACCTGCATCCAGTTAATCTGTTACTGTGTTTTGTAAGAGGAAGATCATATGTGTCTCTCTGCATATTATTTCAGGTTTGAGAGGGCATTTTCATTTTTTCTCTTATTTTTCTTCTTTTATTCTTCTTCTGTTTTGTTGTTTGTTTCTAGGCCGGTGGCCTTGTGAAAACACACTTGAATATGAATCCAGAGGTCTGGGGTTCGAATCCCGGTCAAGGCACTGGAAATTTCTGAGATACTAAGTTAGATGCCTGAACTGGCTCTTCCCAGGAAAGACGGTTTCGCGGGTATCGGTGCTATACACCGGGCACGTTAAAGAACCAGATTGTCTATTCGTCAAGAGCTAGGCTAAGTTAGCCGGATAAGTCTGTATCTAAACAGGATTTCTCTCTATCTATTCTGGGGGCTTTATCTCACTCTGTCCCTCTGGCCCGATCTCTCTGTGTCTGTATTACATTGTCCTCCTTTCTCGGACCCACACCCCCTACCTCGCCACACACACACATTCATAAACCTCCTTCCACGCCCTCTTCAAAAGATATAAATGTATTTTCTATTAATTGATTTGGTATTTGTGTCTTAAATATCTGTATCACCATTCACCTCGTTCCCCATCCATACCCAACTCTGACAAACACACACCGCCATTACCAAATCGTATTCAGTTAGTAGAAACTTCAAAATAGTTCTGTTCTAAAACGCTGGCCTTATAACCAAAACAATTCAGTGTTTGAGACAAACACTTCCGGTTAAATGGCGGTCAGATTGTTTACAATCGGCTGTTAGACAAAACAAATGTTTTAACCTCTTTTAGTGAAAATTGTGAGACAGGATTTTAACTGGAGGTATGAGACATTATGAACTATGAAATGTGATTAAATCACCACAAAAAGCTACTTTTAATGCTAAAATTCTGCTAAAAGACGAACACTTTAAAGTGCAGCACGTTTTTTGTTCTTTTGTGCCTTCACGAACTTCAGGGATATTGCGTGCATTCATACAGTATACTGTCTCGATCAAATTTTTGTTTTGGTATACTACCCTACACATTCAACGTGACATTTATGTTCAGCACACCAACATCTGAACTGAAAACGAAAAAGCGAGATCTTTCATCGCCGGAAATTGACTTAGAGACTGAATCAAAATTACAAAGATTCTGCAGTTCTCCTCTGGAAATATCGGAGTCTAAAGTTAATATGTCAGTCTCTACGTCCCCTTCAACGCCTCCTAACATAACACTTGATCATGACGCTATCATGGCAATCTCAGCTGCTTTATCTGACACAGTTCAGTCTATGATGGAATCAACAATTAAGACAATAATAGACGGTGTACTTCTAGGTCTTCAGGCCCGTATAAGCTCTCTTGAGGACGAGAACAAATCCCTAAGAGACACAAACATTGCTCTAGAGAAACGGGCCAGCGCTCGGGAGAGGCAGCATGACGATGACGACCAATACCGCAAACGCAACTTCTTACGTATCTCTGGCATTCCAGAAACGTCAGGTGAAGACCCTGACAAATTAGTGATGGACATTTGCGAAGCTGTCAAATCTGATGTGGCTCTGCCAGAAATTGATAGATGTCATCGATTAGACTAGCCTAAACTCAACGGTCCCAGAGACATCTTGGATTAGTTTGCGACATACAGGGCTCGCCAAAAGTTGTATAAAAAGCGTACACTTCTCAAAAATAGTGACCTTGGGCTCCGTGGAACTTTGTGAATGAGCACCTGAGATTTCGAAGATCACGTTTACTTTTCGAAGCGCGAAAGCTTGTTAAGGATGACAAACTCATCAGTACCTGGTCCATGGAAGGGAAAATATTTATCACGTTCCGCGCTAATGATACCAGCGACATATCCGAAGAGGAAAAGTTTGAAATCAAACGAATCTCATCCCCAGACGAACTTTCACCATATCGTGATAAACATGAACACGTTTACTTTTCAGTGTAGTATACTTAGAGATGGTACCTGAAAAATTCAAATTCATCTTTATAGGCTTTTTTCAGAGTGAAATGATAGCTAAGTGCACCAATTTTCTAAATATATTTATGGTTTTCCTCTTCTCTCTGTCAAAACTAGAAATATTTGATATCTAAAAAATGACTTTCTCAAAATATCTGAAGCAAAATGGACAACTCCTGTATTGACCGTTTTTCAAAGATTTTAGGACTTCCCCAATTATAGTCTATATCAAAAGCTCCCACAGCTAAATAAATTCAATAGAGTATAAGGTAAGTTTACTCTACTTTCAACATTTTGAAAGAGCCTATACTGAACTTCCTTTTGTCTTTTAATAAAGACAAATTCCAAGACTAGCCAAGAGTCTAAAACGCTTGAAAGAAATTCTGAGTGAAAGAGAATGACATGCTCTTTATTATAAGCTTACCAAAACCATACCAAAAATGTACCTTAAAGAAGTTATTAAAGATTTTATATTGTAAACAAACACCTACACCATTTTACCATCAATATTTTCCACTCATGAATGCACTCAATTCAGGTGATAATTGTTGATATATTTGTAAATGAGAGGCCCCAATAAAAACCTTTTTTCAAATTGTGTAAACAGTATAAGTTTTAAATTAATGTTGATATCTGAAATTATCCGATTACTTTGTTTTCAACAATAAATAAAACACCGTTTAGTTTGTTTAGGGTAGTCGACCTGTAACGAAAATCATAAAATAGAGTAATCTTCAGCATTTATTCGTTTTTCAAAGAAAGCAAATGATCGTGCTAGTTCCCTCCAGAGAATGTTTAAATTGAGAATTGCTTAAAATACATTACATAGAGTCATTACCTGTCAGCTACCTTAACATGTAGTAATTACAACCACTACCTTAAAACATTGTAATTATATTTGACGACAATGAATTATTGTGTTACCAGTTTAACTTTTTTTGTTATTTCTCATTGTTGGATATATAAATTTTACATTTTGATATATAAATGTTGTGTAAACCAATGTATCACCATTGAGAACAATAAATAAACAACTTTGGCTAAAAGATCAAAACTTAATAACGTTTCTTAATGTCGTTAATTTTCTTTAAAGGAATGTATGCATTATTCTATATAATCTTCATGCATTAATAAACTTTCTATCAGGGCCTCGCTACAACTTACAAAATAACTGTCAGTGTAAGTCATGAGAAAAGCGTGCATATTGTATATTGAATACAAAGGGATTTAAACAAATGTAGGTCATATTTTGTCTGCCTGATAAGTTGTTTGAAAAAGGACCTATCTGATTTTTCTTTCACTTTGATCAATGTTTAATGTTGGCTTCAGTTTATTGATCAATTCAGAGTTGTCCCCCTTTGATTCATTTGGGTAGGTACCATCTCTAGTATACTGTCTGGTAACATTAAACCGTAGGCATCAGACCGTGTAGCGGCGTGAAATCTATACGCTACGATTTTCTACATACTCGTATTTGACATCCTACGAAAGATATACATATACACATGTACATGTTTCTACTCTTATGATCTTAACTTTACGATCTTGTTTTTTTTTTAAATAATGAAGCAACACGTGTGTGCGTCATATCGCTTATGTTGTTTTTTATTTAAATTTCATGTATGTAAATAAAATGTGATATAAATCCATGAGCTTAAATTTGCTATTATTGTCAAATGTTACTGTTTTCATATCGCTTATGTCGTCTTTTGATTTGAATTTTATATAAATAAAGAATATGTTTTATACATGCAATATAAATCCATGAGCTTAAATTTGATATGTCAAATGTTATTGATGTTACGACTGAGTAAGTATCAATCGCCAGCTATATATAGTGACTAACGTGATATTATCTAGACACTATTTATCACGAAACGAGTTGTTTATTTCCATAGACAACTATTGTTAAAATGATGTTCTATTTTTTGACACTAGAATTCCTTGTTTGCGTTTCTTTTTCCTTAGCCTAGATTTAATATGTAAATAATGAAAAAACATACCTAAAAACGCTGCTTTTGCCATATCTAATATTAGCTAAAACTATTTACATTGAAAATATTGACGAAATATGTGTGTAATCTTGTTTTATCGTAAATTGAATTGAAGTAAGCACCTTGTTTTTGTTTGATATGCAAATCACGTGTTATTGCTGTAACGTTATCATAAAACTTGTTATATTCTTGTTTATATCACGTGAAATTTATACATATTCTTTGTGTCATATCATACAGCCCTTGCTGTTGAAATTCATGCCTAAATTGCTGGTATAATATCACAAACTAAATTGTCAAAAACATTTTCTTTATGCTACATGCAAACTTGATGTTACATAATTATGATTGATAAGTAATATGCTTTTCCTATTTGTCATATTATATCTATGTTCAGTGTTGGTGAAATTATCAAAGCTACACAATTTCTTGTTATATATATGTTTAGTTATATGCTCATATCTTACAGCCCTTGCTGTTGAAATTTATGCCTAAATTGCTGGTATAACATGATACATTTAATTGCCAACAACATTTTCCTTACGTACGGTTTTTTTTTGACATTATCATACTGTTTGCCTAACAGACACTTCATGCATTATAGAACATCAATCTGATTTATGTTTCACATGACATACAATTCTTGCATGACTAATTAGTACATTATCATGCAGTAATTTGATACATGCTATTGTTTGTCCCGTGATATGTAAATAAAATCTGGAAAGTAGATCCGTCGGAAGCACCGAGAACAATACAAACAGTGAAAATAGCAGACTCGGTTTGATTGAGTCTGTTCGTGAGCAGTAATGGAAAATGCAACACTGCCCACGCCCCCTAGCACCGGCCTAAGCGGTATTCAATCTTCAAATCTAAATAAGTTGAAATCAATGATCCCGAAGGACCAGAAAATATAACAACACTGAGATGAAGTCGGGGCGACTTTTTACGGCCGCCACACAGCACTTAATACCCGCTGTTGTGAAGTAAATACAATCTGGAAAGTAGATCCCTCGGAAGCACCGAGAACGATGCAAACAGTGAAAAATGCAGACTCGGTTTGATTGAGTCTGTTCATGAGCAGTAATGGAAAATGCAACACTGCCCACGTCCCCTAGCACCGGCTTAAGCAGTATTCAATCTTCAAATCTAAATGAGTTGAAATCAATGATCCCAAAGGACCAGAAAATATAACAACACTGAGATGAAGTCGGGGCGACATTTTACGGCCGCCACACAGCACTTAACACCCGCTGTTGTGAAGTAAATAAAATCTGGAAAGTAGATTCATCGGAAGCACCGAGAACAATGCAAACAATGAAAATTGCAGACTCGGTTTGATTGAGTCTGTTCATGAGCAGTAATAGAAAATGCAACACTTCCTACGCCCTCTAGCACCGGCTTAAGCAGTATTCAATCTTCAAATCTAAATGAGTTGAAATCAATGATCCCGAAAGACCAGAAAATATAACAACACTGAGATGAAGTTGGGGCGACTTTTTACGGCCGCAAGTCATAGAAGGAATTAATGCATAGTTTATGTGATATTATTATAAAATTCTTGCATATGTGCCAGGCACCTAATGCATTGTAGCACAGTAATTTGATATATGTTTGTGTATCATGTAATAATTATTTGTGTAAAATTAGTGTTAAACTGTTGCAGTTCATGCTTCACTGCTGTTAAGTCGCACATATTCATTTTGCATACTTTTTGTTGTTACCTGGTATTACAGCATACATAGTAAAGGTCCAAGATGCAAAACAAATTCACAGAAATTTATCTCAAATCAAACATCATTAGAGCTACATTGGATTACTTACATCATATGAACTTCTAAATAGCCTTATATTAGATCATTCTAAGTTCGTATAGTTATTTTATAGATAATTTGTGTCTCCTTTCAAGACTTGCATTTGTTTTCTCTTAACACTTTAATCACCAAGCTAAGTCCAGAAATTTATCTCAAATCAACACCTTAGAGTTATACTGGATTTCCTGCATCTTACGGACTTCTAAATAGCCATATACCAGATCGTTTTAAGTTCTTATTTTTTTTATAGATCATTTGTTTATTTGTGTCTCATTTGCTCTGTATTTTGATCATACGTCCTGTCTTACAATATTCACTTAATTTTCAAACATACCAGCTATGTCTGGCTTTCAGTACTTCTTCATTACAACCTCCTTTCTTTATCTACTTTCTTTCGTCCTACTTATTATTCTCTCTGGTGACGTGCATCGAAATCCTGGTCCTGAAACTTCTCGTTCAAATTCTTCTTCCTCTAATATTTCGTCAGAATCTATCGATTTGTCTATATGCCTGTCTTTCATGCATTATAACGTTCAGAGTATAAAACTTATGCAGAATTCCGCGACTTGATATTCTCACTTTTTCTGAAACTTGGCTGAGTGTTCAAACTCCAACATCCGATCTAATCTTTGAGCAGTTGCATGATCCAGAAAGGAACGATAGGGTTGGTGATAGGCATGGTGGCGTCCTCATATGTTATAAATACTTTGCGATATAACAGAAGACATGACTTAGAAATTCCCGGAGTTTAATGCATCTTGATTGAGCGCAAAACAACAACTAAACGCATTCTCTTTGGTGTATTCTACAGGCCTCCAAATACAACAGCTAACCAACACTCATTGATTGAAGATTCAATACACCTGGCTGTAGACACTGGAATAAAAGATATCATCATAACCGGAGACTTTAACATCAATATGCAAGACCCGACTTTAGCTAGAAAGATCAACACCATATATCAACAGTTTTCTCTCTTTCAATACATTTCTGATCCAACACATTTCATAGAAAATTCTTCTATCGTCATAGACCTCATCCTCTCATCAATCAAGAATCTCGTTTATATGACTGGAACTGGCGATCCATGCCTTGAACGTTACCACTGTCCAATCTTTGGTCTCCTCAATTTAAAAAATTCAAACAACCTTCTTTCAAACGACACATCTGGCCTTTCGATATAGGTAATTATCAGCTTTTACGTGGCCAAGTATCACACACAAATTGGGAACAAATTAAGGACAATGGCATCAATACATACACAACCAATGTCACTAATGAGATACTCAGCATTTCAAAATCATGCATACCAAATAAAGAAGTCACCATTCGACCCTGTGAACCCCCATGGATAACAACGAATATAAAAAATTCTATAAAACGACGCAAAAAGGCATACAGAAAAGCTAAACTATCAAATAATGTGGAAGATTGGTCAAGGTTTAGAAATCTCGTAACCATATTTTTGCCCAAATTAGAGCTGACAAGGAAAATCACATTCTTAAATTAGCCAATAATCTAAAAACAACATCCACAAATTCGAAATTATGGTGGGCATGCCTCAAGTCATTCATAAAACCTTCTTCAAATTCTTCAACTATTTCTCCCTTAGAAGCTGGGGCCGACATTTATGAGGATGAAATTTCTAAAGCAAATATCCTGAACAACTTCTTTAGTGACCAAACAATTTTGAACGAAAGAAATGCACCACAACTTGATGAAGCAGAAAGAAACTCTGAACTTATCATGAAACCTTTTACTGTTACTCCTGATGAAGTTGAAATGGTTTTAAAGTCTTGGAAAGGCTTCTTGGCCGACTCTATCAACATCAAAATTCTCAAAGAACTTTCTACCGAATTATCTCTTCCGCTTACCGATTTTTTTAACTACTCTTTGACTACATCCACATTTCCTGATGCTTGGAAAGAAACTTATGTATCACCCGTCTTTAAAAATGCTGATCGGTCTTTAAACCTGTAAACTATCGACCAATTTCACTCCTAAGTACAATAGGTAACGTATCTGAAAGAATAGTTTTCAAACATACATTTAACTATCTCAATAGAAATAACTTTATAACATCGCTTCAGTCTGGCTTTGTTCCAGGTGATTCAACAGTTAATCAGCTCACTTACTCATTTAACTTTTTCACAGAGGCAATAGACTCAGGCAAAGAGGTTTGAGCTGTATTCTGCGATATAAGTAAAGTGTTTGATCGCGTGTGGCACAAAGGTATTGTCCACAAACTGAGATGTATTGGTATAAGTGGTAGCCTTTTATGTTGGTTTTCATCTTAATATCTCTCTCATAGGAAACAAAAGGTAGTTATACCGGGCGCACAATCCAACTGGAACTACATTCGAGCTGGTGTGCCCCAGGGATCGATCCTCGGCCCTCTTCTCTTCTTAATATTCATGAATGATATTGTCATCGATATAAATGCCAACATTCGCCTTTTTGCCGACGACACAAGTCTGTATTTGATTATTGACGATCCAGCGACAGCTGCAGAAATTATAAACTCTGACCTCATTATCATATCAAATTGGGCAGCACGCTGGCTCGTTAATTTCAATCCAAGGAAAACCGAACCACTTATGTTTTCTCGAAAAGTCAATCCAGGTCTTAATCCCAGTCTATATATGGCCAATGAAGAAATCAAGGAAGTGACCATCCACAAGCACTTAGGGCTGATCTTCACGAAAGACCTAAAGTGGCATGCCGATATAGACTACACCTTAACAAAGGCTTATAAACGTATTAATATGAGAAAACTTAAATTTATTCTCGACCGCAAATCCCTTGAAACCATATACATTTCATTCATTCGTCCAATTCTAGAGTATGGTGACAATATGTTTGACAATTGTACGGTCCAAGAGAAGAACTTGCTTGAAAAGGTCCAATAAGAGGCTGCTAGGATAGTAACAGGTGCTACCAAACTTGTTTCTTTGCATAAAATTATGAACGGTTGGATGGAAATCACTTGAAAGTAGGAGGCAGAAGCATAAAATTATTTTAAATTTCAAGATGTTGCATGGTCTCACTCCATCTTACCTTACGGCATTGTATCCATCCACTGTTTCGAATGATACGTACAATCTTCGTAACCAAGCTGACTCCCAGGTACCAAGAGCTAAAACGTCTCTCTACTTTGATTCTTTCCTTCCGTCAACTGTAAGAGCGTTTAACGCTCTGCCTCTGTCTATTAGAAATTCTCCTTCAGTTTCATCTTTCAAAAGACAACCTTTTCTAGCAAATAATCAAATTCCTGTCTATTTCTATAGCGGACGGCGAAAAAATCAGATTCTTCACACTCGCCTTCGAACCAAATGCAGCTCACTCGCCGATGATCTGTTCTCCAAAAATATTACTTCATCACGCCTCTGCTCATGCGGACGGCCTGAAACAACTTACCATTATTTCTTCCAATGTACACATTACGACAACATACGTACAATACTGACAAATGAAATTAGCAGATATTGTCCGTTTACTCTAAAGACTATTCTCTTTGGAAATTTGGCATTAAAAGATGAAGACAATGAAAGATGTTTTCTTGCTGTTCATCACTACATTGAAAAATCCAAACGGTTTGATTGAGGCGAAAGAAAAGCGATCACCATGCATCTCCAAGTCGCTCCCTACCACTTACCTCTACAGGTCTGAACTATACCTTTAACTTCCGATCAATGAAAAATATTTCTTGGTTCACCATTACCTCTACATTGTAAAAATGAAACGGTTTGACCGAGGCGAAAGTAAGTATCCAAAAGTAACGATTAGACATCCATCCCCAAGTCGCTCCCTACCGCTTTCTTCTTCTACATGTACTAAACCTATATCTCCTAAACATTATTACTACATCAGTTCTTTAATCTCCATTTCCATTACTTTAAATTTAAAGTTATATAAAAGAAAACTAATTTCATCATACAGTCTTATTTTGTCCAATTATCCTTTTAGATCGCCACATCTTGTACCAATACTAAGTATTCAGTGGAGAGAATTTCTATAAGCTTAAGCTTTCAATTCAATCCACTTGTCTATACTATGTGCAAAACTGTATAATTGTAATTACTTTGAGATACAATATATATGCATAAATATGTTTAAACCAAAAACAATTCACAGATATTTCTCTTGCGTGAATATAATAAAGATAATTATTTGTATAACATAAACCTGTTGATTCTTCTTCCCCTAAAAATGTATACAAAAATTTTGAAAATGTATTCCGTAGGGCTTAAAGCTAACACAACATTATTATTGAAGATTCCCTTTAAAAACGTAAAATAAAATTTTGAAATATACACAAGGAATTGTTTATAATGTCACAGTGTCAAAAAGGAAGTGCAACATTAGCGTTGGTGTTGCGACATATAACGATAGGCAATTTGTTGTGACATTAAACGTTAAAGGTGCGACATTTAGCGGCAGACGATTTTGCGACATTTAGTGGTAGTTGCGACATTTATTCAGTTTAAACATATTTATTCATCTATATTGTATCGCATTGCAAATAACAATTATACAGTTTTACACATAGTTTAGACAAGTGGATTGAATTGAAAGCTTAAGGTAGAACGCGACACTTAGCGAACTTTCGAGTAGAGTCTTAAAATTTTGCATGTGTAAAGTTGACTATATTTCAAACAAGATAGAGTTTATGTTATACAAATAGAGTCAACCAGTTTTTGTACACGAGACGTCAAAGTTGACCACCAAAGCCCGTTTTTGATGTTGCTGCGTACCCCTGGTGTAAAGTTGACTATATTCAAACAAGATACAGTTTATTTTATACAAATAGAGTCAACCAGTTTTTGTACACGAGACGTCAAAGTTGACCACCAAAGCCCGTTTTTGATGTTGCTGCTTATGCCTCGCAACTGTTACGGGTACTGCAACGGCAAGAGCCAACAATGTTTTAGCTCACCTGAGCCAAAGGCTCATGGTAAGCTATTGTGACCGCTCATGTCCGGCGTCCGTCGTGCGTCGTCCGTCGTCCGTCCGTCAACATTTCCTAAAAAATCTTCTTCTTGAAAACCACTGGGCAGAATTACACCAAACTTCACAGGAATGATCCTTGGGTGGCCTCCTTTCAAAATTATTCAAAGAATAGAATTCCATGCAGAACTCTGGTTGCCATGGCAACCGAAAGGAAAAACTTTAAAAATCTCCTTGTCCAAATCCACAAGGCCTAGGGCTTTGATATCTGGTATTGATATCTAGCGGTCTTCTACCAAATTGTTCAAATTCTCCCCCTAGGGTCAAATATGGCCCCGCCCTGGGGGGTCACATGGTTTATATAGACTTATATAGGGAAAACTTTGAAAATCTTCTTGTACAAAACCACATGGCCTAGGGCTTTGATATTTGGTATGTAGCATCATCTAATGGTCCTCTACCAAGATTGTTGAAATTATCCCCCTAGGGTCAAATATGGTCCCGCCCCGGGGGTCACATGGTTTATATAGAGTTATATAGGGAAAACTTTGAAAATCTTCTTGTACAAAACCACATGGCCTAGGGCTTTGATATTTGGTATGTAACATCATCTAGTGGTCATCTACCAAGATTGTTGAAATTATCCCCCTAGGGTCAAATATGGCCCAGCCCCGGGGGTCCCAAGTTTTACATAGACTTATATAGAAAAAAAAGTTTAATCTTCTTGTCTGAAACCACAACTCTTAGACCTTTGATATTTGGCTTGTAGCATTGTCTCACACAAAATTGTTCAAATTGTACCTCTGAGGTGAAAAGAGGCCCTGCCTTGGGGGTCCCAAGTTTCATATAGGCTTATATAGGAAAAAGCTTTAAAAAATCTTCTTGTCAGAAACCATATGACCTAGGCTTTTGATTTTTGGTATGATGCATTGTCTAGTAGTTCTCTATCAAAATTATTCAAATTATGCCCCTGGTGTTAAAAGAGGCCCCGCCCTGGGGTCACTTAGTTATTATGTGAGTTATATAGGAAAAATACTTAAAAACTCATCTGATCCTATTTCCAAGACTATTTGATTATAATTACCTGATGACCCCAAGTAATATGATGTCACTTGATTGTGACCTTGACCTACTGACCTACTTTCTTGTTTTTTAAGATACAGCCTTGAAATATTAATGACTTGCACAGTTTTGCACACAAATCTTAAAACTGAATTTCATTGACCATGAATGTGACCCACTGACTTCCCTCTTGTTTAAATTATGCCCCTAGGATGAAAAGAGGCCCCGCCCCAGGGGTCACTTGATATATGAGTTATATAGGAAAAAATACTATAAAATTATCAGATCATGTTTCCTGGACTGTTTAATTATAACTACCCGAGGACGCCAAATGATAAGGGTCACCTGACTATGACCTTGACCTACTGACCTACTTTCTTGTTTTTTAAGATACAGCCTTGAAATATTAATGACTTGCACAGTTTTGCACACAAATCTTAAAACTGAATTTCATTGACCATGAATGTGACCTACTTACATACTTTCTAGATTTTGAAGCTTTAGCAAAGAAATTTGTTCAAGTGAGCAACTTAACTCAGATGAGCGATATAGGGCCATCATGACCCTCTTGTTTTTTAAATTATACATTATTCGGCAAGAATTATTTTTTCCTTTATTGTGGGATATGCCGGGATCTTAACGGGATATACCGGGATCCCGAAGATTTTCCCACTGAGATCTCGGTAAAATTCCACTGGAATTCTGCTGGGATCCAAATTGATTTCAGTGGGATCCCAGTATAAATAGACTGTGGGTATAACCTGAATTACAGCAGGATCCCAATAAAAATAACGCAACAAAAAAGTCTGGTGAAATCAGCTACTTGTATAAATGTCTTTACACAGGTTTTTAAGTTGAAAAGTTGCAAATTAACAACAAGTTTTATTTTTTCTTTTTCAAATGAAGTTGAAAATTAGTTTATTGTAACATTTCCCCTTTGCTCTGAGTCTTTTTCTCCAACAGTGGTTACTATTCAAAATGATACCTACTTAACTGGAGAGAAAAACGAGTTTAAACTCGTGCTAGATCTGTATTAAAGACGACGTGAAAATACAAATCTCTCCACACTATCAATCATTCTACTAAAACAAGCACACGTATCGACTGCAGAAACAAATGCGATGTTAGTTATAGCTATTGCACTAATAATATTTCCACATAATCTTGATTTACTCTTTGACAGGGAAGTCGGAAGACGAAAAATTTACGATCATTTCACATATTTTAATTTAATCTTTGCAGGTAAAAAATATTAACAATGTTTTACCTATATGTAAATAATATGTTGATAATATTTGTGCTTATAATATAGTCTTACCGGTACATTATTTCTGATAAAAATGAGCACTCACTAGGAAACACACAGTAAGTCTGCAACAACTGAAGTTGCATTACAGCACAAAAAATAAATACAGAATAAGATTTACCTTTCAAAGTGTTTGCTCCCTTTAATTGGTTTCTTCGTAACTCAAAATTATAAAAGATATTAATATTGACCCCTTTTGTTTGAGTTTGCTCCCTTTAACATATACAAGCATGTATGTTGTGGCAGATCCTTAACATAAGCATGAATAAATCAAAACCTGTGAATCATAAGACTTGAAATGACGCACATTGTTTTAAGATATCATTATAACAACAGTAATGTCAACGATACGTTACACGACTAGGACCCGCAGAGTAAAATATAAAGGTGTTCTTGTATCAATACTACCCTATCCGTGGCTAATATTTTTTTCAGTATCTTGTGTATGTATTATGTTTACTCTTAGTAAGTTATTTGTAAAGTAAATGAAAAGCCTGCACATGCATTAAACTAGAAATTGTGATAGGGATAACCTGCCATTTGAGCAAGGTGAACCACACAGTTAATAAAAAATATTTACATACTATTTACCGACTGATCGGCCGTGTGGTAAAGCGTTATGCCGACCCGACCGTGTAGTATTTCCTAGATCTTTAGTTTCTGGTTTGAATCTCCTAATAGGCTTCTTTTATCTATTAAAATTAGATAAAACGAATGTTTTAATTTTTTAACACAAACAGTTTTGTTTATATCTTTAATTAAAAATGCAGCTAATTGAATGAATTTTCTGTAGTGCTCTATCCTATCCAGTTCTCCACATTTGGTCCATGAATTAAACTTGTCAGTAACTAAATGATAATAAATTAGTACATATACAGAAGAAAAAAATGCCTGGGACAGATAAAAAGACAACGTTAAATCTATAAAAGAAATTATAGACAAATTGAACTGGTATATCATTAGCCAAGAAATTTTCACATCGTAAAATACATGTAACACGACAATTTTCATACTGTTCACCTTGAGATGATTTTATCAACCATTTTCACATAAAAGTATAAAAGTTTTATGAATGGCCTGGACTAAGTTTAGACTGTGTTCAGGCCCTGTGTTCTATTCACATGACATAACTCCTGAGGCTATTCAAATTTTGTATAATTATGTCCCTTGTCTATTCGAAATACTAGATAATCAGAGCAAAGTAGAAGGAAGTCAGAATATATAACAAAGTATTTTTTTTCTAGTCGGTAGCCAAACGTACGGTGGTATGTTTGGGACATGCAATTATCTATTTAGGATTAAATTATCTTGAGCGATCAACATCTTATCTCGTGCGCACGACATCTTATCTTGAGCGATCAACATCTTATCTCGAGCGATCAACATATTATCTTGAGCGATCAACATATTATTTCGTGCGCACGACATCTTATCTTGAGCGATCAACATCTTATCTCGTGCGCACGACATCTTATCTTGAGCGATCAACATCTTATCTCGAGCGATCAACATATTATCTTGAGCGATCAACATATTATCTAGAGCGATCAACATCTTATCTCGTGCGATCAACATATTATCTTGAGCGATCAACATCCTATTTCGTGCGCACGACATCTTATCTTGAGCGATCATCATCTTATCTCGAGCGATCAACATATCATCTTGAGCGATCAACATATTATCTTGAGCGATCAACATCTTATCTTGAGCGATCAACATCTTATCTCGTGCGCACGACATCTTATCTTGAGCGATCAGCATATTATCTTGAGCGATCAACATCTTATTTCGTGCGCACGACATCTTATCTTGAGCGATCAACATCTTATCTCGAGCGATCAACATATTATCCCGAGCGATCAACATCTTATCTCGAGCGATCAACTTATTATCTCGAGCGATCAACATCTTATCTTGAGCGATCAACATATTATCTTGAGCGATCAACATCTTATCTTGAGCGATCAGCATCTTATCTCGTGCGCACGACATCTTATCTTGAGCGATCAGCATATTATCTTGAGCGATCAACATCTTATTTCGTGCGCACGACATCTTATCTTGAGCGATCAACATCTTATCTCGAGCGATCAACATATTATCTCGAGCGATCAACATCTTATCTCGAGCGATCACCATATTATCTTGAGCGATCAACATCTTATCTTGAGCGATCAACATCTTATCTCGTGTGCACGACATCTTATCTTGAGCGATCAACATATTATTTTCAGCGGTCAACATCTTATTTCGTGCGCACGACATCTTATCTTGAGCGATCAACATCTTTTCTCGAGCGATCAACATATTATCTTGAGCGATCAACATATTATCTTGAGCGATCAACATCTTATCTCGAGCGATCAACATATTATCTCGAGCGATCAAAATATTATCATGAGCGATCAACATATTATCTTGAGCAATCAACATCTTGTCTAGTGCGCACGACATCTTATCTTGAGCGATCAACATCTTATCTTGCGCGATCAACATATTATCTTGAGCGATCAACATCTTATTTCGAGCGATCAACATATTACCTTGAGCGACCAACATATTATCTCGAGCGATCAACATCTTTTCTCGGTCATCTTATCAATATCTATTAAGGACCTTTGTGTGAATTCAGATCATTAGTAAAAACATACGGCTGCCACCGTTTTTGTTTTTATTTAGATTATACTTATAACCGTTTCACATGTTTGCAGGGTTAGACATTTAAATACGGAAACTGATAGAAAAAGGCAGCAAAAAATTAGTGATGACGAAAGAAATAAATTTAAGTCCTTGACAAAAAAAAAATAGTATGTAGGCTTCGCTGTGGAAGCCCTGGAGGGACAATTGATTTCCGTACTTCCCGCCCCACCTCTGACTTCTAATTTTTGCACTTCTCACTTCCAACTTCTTGACTTCCTACTTCTTACTTCTAACTTCCACACTTCTGACTTCTAACTTCCGCACTTCTGACTTCCAACTTCCCGACTTTCGACTTCTGATTTCCAACTTCCACACTTCTTACTTCCGACTTTTGACTTCTTACTTCCTTCTTCTGACTTTCGCACTTTTGACTTTTAACTTCCGCACTTCTGACTTCCAGCTTCCTGACTTCATACTTCCGACTTCCAACTTCCACACTTCTTACTTCCGACTTCCGAAAAAGGAAAGTTGGCAGTCAGAAGTGCGGTAGTTGGAAGTCGGAAGTCAGGAAGTTAGAAGTCAGAAGTGTGGAAGTTAGAAGTCAGAAGTGCGATAGTTAGAAGAGGGAAGTAAGAAGTCAAGAAGTCGGAAGTAAGAAGTAAGGAAGTTGGAAATCAGAAGTCGAAAGGCAGGAAGTTAGAAATCAGAAGTGCGGAAGTTAGAAGTCAGAAGTGCGGAAGTTAGAAGAGGGAAGTAACAAGTCAAAAAGTCGGAAGTAAGAAGTGTGGAAGTTGGAAATCAGAAGTCGAAAGTCTGGAAGTTAGAAGTGCGGAAGTTAGAAGTCAGAAGTACGGAAGTTAGAAGAAGGAAGTAAGAAGTCAAGAAGTCGGAAGTAAGAAGTGTGGAAGTTTGAAATCAGAAGTCGAAAGTCAGGAAGTTGAAAGTCAGAAGTGTGGAAGTTAGAAGTCAGAAGTGCGGAAGTTAGAAGTAGGAAGTAGAAAGTCAAGAAGTTGGAAGTGAGAAGTGCAAAAGTTAGAAGTCAGAAGTGGGAAGTACGGAAATCAATTGTCCCTTCAGGGCTTCCATACTTCGCCCATATATTAAACGATTTTCCTTGTTTTCCCTTAATTCATACATGCAACCTTTCTGCGCGAATTTATCAGTCGAACTGAAATTTGTTGCTGTTCTAACATGCAGTATGCATCATTGGTTATGTTCATTTGATTTTGAAGATAGGATGACCAATTATATGCATTGCTTTCCCAGTTAATGTGATAAACTTGTACATGTACTTGTGGGAAGTTTAAATAACACCGGAATAGGCAAGACCCTAATTAACAACTTGTCCGTATGTTCTACTGATGACCTAAATGCACACACAAAGGGCCTTAATATATATAAATAAGATGTCGTGCGCTCGAGATAAGATGTTGATCGCACAAGATAAGATGTTGATCGCTCAAGATAAGATGTTGATCGCTCAAGATAAGATGTCGTGCGCACGAAATAAAATGTTGATCGCTCGAGATAAGATGTTGATCGCTCAAGATAATATGTTGATCGCTCAAGATAAGATGTTGATCGCTCAAGATAATATGTTGATCGCTCAAGATAAGATGTTGATCGCTCGAGATAATATGTTGATCGCTCAAGTTAATATGTTGATCGCTCGATATAAGATGTTGATCGCTCAAGATAATATGTTGATCGCTCAAGATAATATGTTGATCGCTCAAGATAAAATGTTGATCGCACGAGATAATATGTTGATCGCTCGAGATAAGATGTCGTGCGCACGAGATAAGATGTTGATCGCTCAAGATAAGATGTCTTGCGCACGAGATAATTTAATCTTAAAAAAAATTAACATATGTCCTAAACATACCACCGTACAAACGAGACTAAGATGTAAAGAAAATAATAATTTGCTAAGTTTCCGAAAGCAAATAATTGATTCTGGTATTCATATGATCATCTCCTAAATGACGTATTACTTGTTTTGAATAAACAGAATATCATGGCATAAGGTACGCAATTCCAGTAAAGAGATCCCGAAATTAGTAATAGGCAAAATAAATGCAACATGTTGAAAATTCGTACAAAAGTATCTTGTGCATTTTTGGTCAAATTCAATTTTATCTAAACAATAGATGAATTACTTTCAACCGACTGGTTGTTGTCAAAGGCTAGTTTGTTCTGCTTTTTTTTTCTAAAGATGACATTTAAAATATTTTTTTACCCCTTCGAAAATCAACATGACTGTCGATGCAAAATACAGTTGTATACTCACCTGGGATGTTATGCGTATATATTCGTTCTTCTCTTGATCATGTGTATCTCATTCATGTGTTATTGTCGTCTCTGATATTTTTTCTTCGATTAGCGCCTTTTGTCACCTACAATGTGTTTTACAATCAATACTTTACAAAATATTTGACCTAATAAATAACTATTCGAAACATTGTAAATAACATTTAGAATGCACTGTATCCTACAATACGTACTAGATTTAATCATTACATACTACTCATCAACAAAGTATATTTTGCTTAAAATAATACTGTAAAAGTAGCGAAAAACACCCCAAACAACAACAAAATCAGAGCATCTTTTATTTAAGATTTTGTGGAATGTAGCATGCAATTTAATAGATTTTAAATTGTTGTTCTTTATTAATTTACAATGACTTTTTCGCAAGACCTCCAGCAGTTTTATTTACGATTTTAAATACTTTTTGATATAACGTCGTAAATTCGAAATGATATGTTTTGAAATTATTAAGTATCATATCATAAAAACGAAATTTCATAACCCGCCCATTTAGCTCAATAGGGAAAGCACAGTTCTATGGAATTCGTGGTAGTGATTCGGGCCCTCGACGAGGCGTATGTTTTCCGTGACGATTTAATAAAAGGACATTGTGTCTGAAATCATTCGTCCTCAACCTCTGATTCAAATGGGGAAGTTGGCGGTTTTGTTTAAAAGGTGTAAAAACAAAATATTATCTGGTTTAACTGAGTAGTATTTTGTTAACTTGAAAAAAGATTCTTTTTCAAGGCACGACAATTTAAATTTCTTTTCAGGGAATAATATTCATATCTATTTTCGATATTTATTTTTACAATTAGTAAAATATTTTTATTACTTCATAAAAGCGAAATCATCACGAGAGAATATAATTGAAGTAACAGTTATTTATACGCAGTAAAGAATACATTACTTAGGACAGAAATGCCGAGGTCCGATATTTCATTGCAAGCAGTGAACCAAACGTTCAACATTTTAATTTGTGATGGTTCTATGCAATTATTATAATGAATTGGCCTCTTCCAAATAAAATATTCGATATTGATAGCAATAAAAAGAATCATTTCAATATCAAATAATTTGACAATGCTAACTGCAACACATGCACCATTTACCATTATAAAAATTCTACATTATTCGAAAGTAAAAACAAGAAATCTAATGTTAAAGAGTTTCAGATATTATTAAATATACAAATTATGAGTAAAAAGTTCTGTTCAAATAAAAGTCTGAAGGTCTACCATTGAAAATATAAATATCATCAATGACGCGGTTGAACTTTTTTACATTTAATATGTTTAACTAGTAATTAAAAAAAAAAATTTCCAAACGCAGTTTAAAGAAAATCTAGGGAAACGAGATAGTGAAACAATTTCGACGTAGCCTTTCTATGCTAAGTAAATAAAATTTCGGGTTGACAATTACAGTTTTGTTAAGAATTTGTTTTTGAAGATAAATGCATATTGAATTGTTGATTGAGATGTAAGATTTCAATAAATCCCATTTCTATCCTTATATTTGTTTATTTCTTTTGGATTTAACCTGTTTTTTTAAATAGCATTTCAGTCATTTAACGGCGGGCAGCTAACCTAACCAGTGTTCCTGGATTTTGTACCAGTACAAAACTGTTCTCCACAAGTAACTGCCAACTTTCCTACTTGAATCAGAGGTGGAGGACTAATGATTTCAGACACAATGTCGTTTATCAAATAGTCACGGAAGAACATACGCCCCGTCAGAGGATCGAACTCGCGACCCCGTGATCCGTGGACCAACGCTCTATATCTACTGAGCTAATTAAAGTCACCATCAGATAATCAACAATTACGGTATTCTCACATGATATTCAAATAAATACAAATATATTGTAAAACACATGAAATGATATATAAATATTCACTTACACTTATCAGCTTTTTCAGTATTGGTCTTTTGATCCTAGAGCTACTTGTATACCGTAATGCAATGCCTAGATAGCAGACCAGGGAGTCGGTAAATAACAGGCAATGCAGTCAAATACACAGACATTTACGCTTTCAGTTTACTTCATATCATTACACTGCATATAATTCTATGATGTACCTGCTAAGCGAACGGTCAAGGTATTTTAATTGCAGCTATGACGGAGTCAAAAATGTATATCACGTGTTTAGCAACCATACCCTAAACTTCTTGCACACCGTTTAATGTTAACGTTTATTTTTTTGAAACTCTTTCTTGTTAAATTTCTACTTTTTCGCTTTTACTTGTACTCTCTTAACTTTTATATTATCTAAGGCGTGCGTAGTTATGCAACATTTGTATAATTATCTCCTGTGAAGATAAAACATCGGGTCTGAATACAGACTAGACGGCCCCATTTTTGTCTGCTGCTTATAATGAAAGCATATTTTATGAATGTCACTTTAAAGAGAGCACAAAATTGATTAAAAATAATTTTGAAATAACATAGAAGTTGCAGTTTCATACTTGTGTGTGTAAAAAATCAAGTAGATTAGTCACAGGACTGATAATAGTGTTGTATTTTTTATTATTTCAGTTTTATTTCAATGTTATTTCAAACGCCAGTCTGTTCTTAAGATTTTCTCAGATTGTAAGATTATCATATTGAAAATAAGATAAAGACCTGATCTATTCGCCGTATTTGAAAAACAGAATAAAATACAACTGAAAAATAATTATATCTACGTCTATGAGCCAGTCTAGAAATCTAGAAGTGTCTGCTTGTGGATTTCTAGTAATTAGCATGTGTATTCAATAATGAACCAAAAGTGTCTGTTTTAATTAGAAATATTATTTAGATTTAATTACAATTATGACTGATTTTTTAGAATGAAAATATTTTATAATCTCATGAAAATATATATTTAAAGGTTTGTTACATAAGTTTATAATCATTTGATAGATTTATGCAGCATTTACATGCCATTTAGGTTCAATACATACGCACAATGACGTTAAGAGATGACTCGTTAACTATCGTCTTGAAATATTTAACGTATAGAGTATGAAAAACATGTTAGTTAAATGGAAAAATGTGGACAGATTATTTGTTTCGATGACGTTACCTTTTGTAAGCTGTCATTATTGTATAGATACGCTAACATTTAATGCATGCATTTGATTGTTTTCTTTTTGTTGAAATTTTTACTGATATGAAATCAAGTATTTCAAAATTTATAGTTCTATGACTTAAATAACTAAATGCGTTGTATATAACTGGACTTTTCTTCCTTATTCAGCGATACCATATTGGAAGTTAAAATTACCTTTCAGTGCAGGGTAGTTCTACCAAAATGGTTCTAATGTTCCTATAAATGTATCTACGAATGACCGGTGCGCAGTGCTTATTACCAAGTGCTCAAAACCAAATATAAATGTCAATTACGTTTATGCAAAATGATTTTCAAACGAAATGACAAATATTACAATGGAAGACTGGTGCACCATGCTAATTGCCAAATGATAGATAGCAGATTGCTTATACTAAATGCCAACTATGTCATGCAAACATACCAAGTACTAAATTCTTAATGCAACATATCAAATGATATATGCCTATGGGTGGCCGATGCGCCAAGCTAGTTGTCAAATTCTAAATGGCAAATTCTTAATGCAAAATGTTATTCATCAAATGCTTATCAAATATTGACTGCAAAATTGTAATTGTCAATAATTAAAGCTTATTGTTAAAACAATTAATGCCAAATATTCATTATTAAGTGTTAACTGAAATTCCCTCTGTTAAATATTTTAGTGAACATTTTAAAGTAAATACATACGTTTCCGTGTTCTTATAACTGTAGCATGTTATTGCTCCAACTAAGACTGGCATAACATTTTTATTTTTCATATCAGTGAAAGTTATTTTCATTAGTTGAAAATGATAAGTAATCAATAAAGTTTGTTAATTTTCATTACTTTGAAAATTTAGTCTTTGGTTTTTAGCATTAAAAACTTTTGTTTAGCATTTGACAATTAGCATGGTGCACGGGTCTTCAACTAAATACACAGGAACAATTCCTTGATCGCCTGAAGCCCTCGTAATAGAAGTTCTTCAAGAATTTAATATGATTTGTATGGAAGACCGTTGCTATATGCTAAATGTCGAAATTGAATGCTAATGATAAACAGGAAGCTCAAAATGCTTTTTGTTAAATGTTTATTGTCAAATATTGACTGTCACATTGAAATTATCAAATGTTATAATTATGCTAATCGTAAATTGCAAAGTGTTAACCAATAAATGCCAAATGCTAATTGCTAAGTGCTCCTTTCAGTTAAAGGGCTAATGATTCTAACCTCAAATAATTTATTAGCCCTTGTTACATAATTTTGTTCCTTTTAAAAACCTATTTTCTAGACATTTCAGAGTAAACAGATTCAGTCCTACGTTCTTATGGCTTCAAATCAGACTGATAGAACATTATATGTTTCACATAACTCAACGGAGTGTTTATCAGTTTAAAGATACAAATCATTAACTCAAAATGAATTTGATCATTAGCACTTATCATTTAGCGATTTGATGTATTGAGCATTTGGCGTTTAGCATTCAATATAATTATGGAACATAGCATTTGGTATGTAGCATTAAGCATTCAGTCACTAAAGTAATTGGCATTTGGCATAATAAAATAGCATTAGAAATTGGCAACTGGCATGAAGCACACTTGGTATGTAGCATTAAGCATTCAAGTTTTGGCATTTAGCGTAAAGTAATTGGCATTTGGCATAAAAACATTAGCACTTGGCAATTGGCATGAAGCACAGGCCTTCCATAAAAAAGGATGAGGAGGGTGTATGAGCAGGGGTGGCTGGGTGTGGATGCACAACTTGAAGATAATAATTAGCATTGAGCATTTGGCATTTAGCATTCAATATAATTATGAAACATAGCATTTGGTATGTAGCATTAAGCATTCAGGTTTGGCATTTAGCTTAAAGTAATTGACATTTGGCATAAAAAATAACATTAGAACTTGGCAACTGGCATGAAGCACACTTGGTAAGTAGCATTAAGCATTCAAGTTTTGGCCTTTAGCGTACAGTAATTGGCATTTGGCATAAAAAACCATTAGCACTTGGCAATTGGCATGAAGCACAGGCCTTCCATAAAAAAGGATGGGGAGGGTGTATGAGCAGGGGTGGCTGGGTTTGGGTGCATAACTTGAAGTTAATAAATGTTCGATTTTTACGAAATTGTTAGTGCACTACCCCATTATAGTGATCTAATACCATTATAAGTTTCATAGTTCTAGGTCAAATACATCATAAGTTATGAAGAAGAAACAGCTATACTTATTGTCCTCTATATAGTTAACACTAGAATCTATTACGGGCAATAACTCAAGTGTTGCTTCTGAAATCTGACTGAAAGTTGATGGGCGGCATTTCCCTGCAGTGGTGAATATTTATAAAAAGTTTTATGTTGTGTTGAGCGACCTATGGAGTTTCCACTTTTTCTATTTTTTTTTAAATTTCACGCTGAACTTCATTTACCCCAGGAGTAATGTACCGGACGTCATGCGGCAATTTGGCATCATATTTGACGTCGTATTGATCTCTTATCGGTCCCCGCGTCGACCATTGTTTATCGCAGAATATACAGAGCTTGATTTTCTTCATGGTTTAACTTAAAATCAAATCGGTCCATGTTAGAATATTCTATTGACGCAAGGTCAGTCAAACGTCACCTTTAACTGACGGATAGATATAAAAAATTATTTAGTAAAAAATAACGTGATGGTAAAAGTACTTATTCTTTTAATTTTCTATCAATCGTAAGTTACAAAAATCGATCCGTATTTCCATTAATTAAACGAGTGTGCAATTTTTAGAATTGAATGAATATCGTTTTTCTTTTATTTTTCCACCATTTTAAAAATAAAAATGACAAGTACTGTCTAGCACCGTAGACCTTTATTATAATTCATATCACATTGCTGTAAATTAAAATTAAACAAATGAGAGAAAACAAACCGATTTTTATCTCTTTTTAACGTGGCGCCAAAGACGTACATGGCAATGTTTGCGACGTCGCAGCTAGAATGCTAGAATGCTTCACTTAAAACAAAAAAAACAGTTTACACTCATGTCGGGGTAAATTCTACAAGTAATATTATAACAAAATCATACGCAGGATGCTTAAAAATACAATGTGCTATTCCTCCTTATTAGCTCCAAATTAAACCTATCAGAATTCTTGTACACAATAGATTATATATTATCTTATATAAGTTGTATAGCGCTGGTGCGATGACACAATGATGAAACAACGAATCATCGTACCATCGCGTTTTCACCATCGTGCCATCGCGTTTTCACCATCGTGCTACCGCATTATCGCTATCATACCATCGCGTTTTCACCGTTTTGCCATCGCATTATCACCATCATACTATCGCGGTTTCACCATCGTACCATCGCGTTTTCACCATCGTACCATCGCCTTCCGGTTAGAAACGCGTAGTTATATAATATACACTTGAATATTTGTCAACAATAGATGGATGTATCTCATTTTGCAAATTTACCATTATTTACCATTTAGATTCTGCTGTTTTGCAAAATATTTTACAAAATGTTCAATGCTTATCGCATTAAAACTTCAAGGCCTCGTCCTTTGTATTTCTTGAATTCATGAAAGTTAATTAAAAGCTGGACGAAATAGTCAAATGATATTATTCAACCTTAGGAGGTAGAAACAAATAAAACATTTTCAGAGAGACTGTTCTTTTTTTGAAAAACAAGTAAAACATTTTCAAATAGGAGTGAATTTTTAGAAAAAAGTACTTAAAGAGGAATATTTTTATACCAACAAACACTTTTCATAGAAAAGTGTATTGTTTTTATTTTTTGAATAATCAAATAGGAATATAGTCTGTTCTGAAACAAAAGGTCAGATAGGGTTGTCGTCTGATTAGGTGTCATCCGTTTTCGCAACTCATTCAATATCTATGAAATTTAGGGCAGGATGTGGGTAATTGGGTAGTACTAGAGGTTTCCGATCGAGATCGATAATTTAATTACTTAGAAACTGTTAAACAGCCTGAATATTATATATTCTTAGGAGCTTGGGTCAGCATATTTATTCACGTTCAATTCATGTTCCTGTCTTAGTTCTGTCAACGGTATGTCATGATATACAAATAAAAGTATACATGTTTGCATACCTGAATCAACTGGGTTGCATGTCACCTCGTAAAGAAGGTTTGAAATAAACTACCTTGAAGGCTCTGTGTACAAAATTCAAACTGTGATGTACACTAAATTTGAAATTAGAATTAAGGGCAACTGATTTAAATGTCCCACAGAAGTTAACGTATGTCAAAAAGAGGTAGAATACTGATTGCGGTCGAAATATTCCCGGTTGAAACGACCATATTGATAATTTACATGAAACGAAAACTAAAAATAAAGATATAACAAGTCAAAGAGATTCCGATATATTTAAAAACTGATTTTTAACTGTACACTCAAACAAAACGATGTTTAGCGACGCAGACTCTTTGTACCACGATGACTTATATTCTAAACACCGAGAAACAGTAATATACAATAATTTCGTTTTTAGAAGCAAACTGAAAGTTTGTCCAGGACTACCTCTAATGGCGTATTCTCAGTATGAATGACTAAGTCTGGGTGTTCCAGTCCCTAATACCCCTAACTCCTCCAATACCCCATTACACAAGGTGAGCAACTTGAGGTCTCAGTGCTAGATTCTCTCGCCTGCTCTGGCACTTATAAATATGCACACTTAACAATCATTTTGTTTCGAAAAAGAATACCGCAAATGATACAAGATATGGATGCCGAGAGATTAATTAAAACTCTGGCTACCTTAGCTCTGTAACTATGTCTGATAAGTAGTTCAAACTGAGTTGTTTTTACATTCATTAAAATTAATTTCTCCCTTACTTCGTTCGTCCGAAAATAAATTATTTCTTTCCTTTACTATAAAACTTATACCAAAGAAACAACTTAACACAAATAGGTTTCAAAGATTGCGGTTTACTACTGTTATGTATCAAATCAACAGCACAGCATTTCAACAGAATGCCTTAATATTATATAATATATATAATCAAAAATTATCTGGTATCAATACCACAATTCTTTCTATTATACATTTACTAACGCAATCAATATATCGAAACATAACGTAAAGACATCATAAAACAATTTCAAATCTAATATCACGTTTCAGACATTCATAAAATTGTATTTCCTAGATATTTCCTTACAACTGTGTGTAGATTTTGATGTAGTTAAATTACACTTTGGAACAATATTTAACATGTTGTTTACTTCATATTAAATCTTACATATATTTGCATGTATATGAACATTTGCAATAAAGCAAACCTTACCAACACATAACATAAAGGAATCGTGTGTATTACAAGTACGTGTCAAGTATGTTACTCTTTAGACATTTTCTTTTTATTTTTAAATCTGTTAAAAAACAATCGTTACTAATAAACTTTGATAATGTGGCAGTTGAGTCCAATAAGTCCAGGGGTGTTCAAAGATAATCCGTCATAGATATATTGTAAAGCAAATATTGGATTTACCTGTATTGGAAAATAAACAGTGTCGATTGGATTTAGGTCAACTGCCACATTATCAAAGTTTATTAGTATGTTATGTTATTTATTTATTTTTAAAACTGGGGTCTCCGTGGCCGAGTGGTTAAGGTCGCTGACTTCAAACCACTTACCCCTCATCGATGTGCGTTCGAGCCTCATTCGGGGCTTTGAAATCTTCATGTGAGGAAGCCATCCAGCTGGCTTACGGAAGGTCGGTGGTTCTACCCAGGTGCCCGCTCGTGATGAAATAATGCACGGAGGGGCACCTGGGGTCTTCCTCCACCATCAAAGCTGGAAAGTCGCCATATGACCTATAACTGTGTCGGTGCGACGTTAAACCCAACAAAATAAATAAATAAATTATTTTTAAAACAAACCAGAAAGGCAGGTCAATCATGCTGCGAGCCGGCTGCACCAACCCTAACTCTTTTTTGTTTATTTATTTTTTATTATTAATATTATTATTATATGAGGGGGAGGTAGGGAAAATCCGAGGCTCTGACCAGCGAAAAGGCTCTCTCAACCCCCTGCTTTCCAAGTATTTACTTACATCATTATTAATGTTTGTACTAGAAAAATAAATGTTCCAAAAAAAACAAAAATGATGCAAAAAAAACTGAGTAATGTCCTTGAACTGTCATACAATTATACATCTATGAATTTCTTATAAGTTATTTATTGTACAGAAAAACTGACATTAAGACCATCTCCTCATAATTCTGTAAATCTATTATCAGAATTTGGTGAACCTACGTGTTAATACTGTGTGTAGTAAACCCCGAATGAACTAAAGCCCGCGCTAACTCATGAAAACTTCGTGCAGAAGTTCAAACCAAAAGTGAACATAACAAGAAAGAAAACCTTCTTCAAATACCAACAATTTTCGAACGAACGAAGTGAGTCCGAAAACAAATTATTTCTTTCCTTTACTATAAAACTTATACCAAAGAAACAACTTAACACAAATAGGTTTCAAAGATTGCGGTTTACTACTGTTCGAAAAAACAAAGATGTCGCGATTATAGCCTGAATTTATAAAGACATTCTTTTGTGAAACTTATAACACATACATATAAGGCACTCAAAGATCAGTCACCAGCTTATGTAGCGAACATGCTAGAAATATATACACCATCCAGAAATCTGAGATCGCAGAATAATGCATTAAAACTAGTGGTGCCCAAGTGTCGAACAATACGATTTGGTGACAGGAGCTTTCAGACAGCTGCTGCGAGGTTATGGAATGCCCTTCCATCTGGCATAAGAGAGTGCAAGACCGTGCAAAGTTTCAAAAAAGCGCTAAAGACGCATTATTTCATACAATTCTTTGGCAACTAACATCTCACTGATTACCTGATATATAATGTAGGTACCTTGCCGGCCAATTAATTACTTTAATTAAAGGGAATTCCTATAGTTTTTTATGCGCATCTTTCTGCGCAGCCGACACTTTCTATGGAAAACTGAGCTGAAGTCAACATTTGTTGAAACATGTTACAGACAATCTTAAATATGAGGAATTTTGAATGAAATAACATTTTTGATAAGTTATATCAGTAATCAAATGTTGATACTGGTTTATGTTGTATTGACAAGTATCATGCCTGACAGGTATCTTGCTATTTTTTGTGGTTGTGTTTTCACATCGCATTTTAGTACAAAGACAGTGTTGTTCATATAATGTAAGATAATTGACTTAGTACTGATAAGACAATATCACCTTTCAGATTATTTAGTATTCAATTATAGAAAAAATTAAGAATTTTTAAAACTTTTTTTTAACTTTTAGCAGATATACATGTAATCAATTTGGCCAGGTTCGCGCCATTTCCGTCCGAACAGGTGTTGTATTCTAGCGGTCTTAACATAAAAGTTAGCCTGGTGACCCATACATTTTTAGCCATTTTTATGCTCACAATACAATTATCTATACACAAGAAGAAAAAGAAAAAATTCTATGAAAGAGTTTTTTCAAAATTTAAAAAAAATATTCTTCACTATGGGTATTTTTCATTGAAAAAGTTCACAAAAGTAAATATGAAACAATATTTTTTTTTCATTTGTACCCATTATTGTAAGGATAGAGTATTACAAATATGACTATGATATCAAATAAGTATATAATAAAATCTGTAAAAAGAAAAAACCGTATTGTGCTGCCTGGATGTATATTTTGGTTGGTATTTATAAAAAAGCAGAAAATTATGAAAATGTTCAAAAATCGCTGGCAGTTTCAGCAACAGTGGGTGTTTTCAAAACAATTTTTCACAAAAACAAGCCTGGTGACCTATTGTTTTTATTTGTTCATTGTTTTCAGCACAAATTTTCCTACCATATATGTGAATTCAAAAAAATTCTATGAAAGGAAAAAAACTATAGGAATTCTCTTTAAGAACTCCAGTGTGACAGAATAATGTTGGTGGTGTTTTTTTCTGTGGGATGTATCATGGATGTTCTCCGGACCGTTTAGGTAGGGATTAACCCAATCATCCGGTACGGTTTGCATGCTGTGATGCATTTCGCAGACATCATACCGTTTAATTCTGTCTGTTCAAAATGTAAGATATCTTCTGTTCTATTCTGCTCTGACCTGTGTCTTCGATAGGTCAGTTAATGTTTTATGATATTGTATTTTTGTTTCGTGTTTTGATCTGCCTACCTTCCAGTTTAAAATGCTTGGTATCTTATTACCGTAATGTAATTTTAATTTCTTCTATAATAGTTCTATTCCCATTTTTTATTGAACATTATATAAATGTTTTTATGTAAAGCACTTTTGAACGTATTTTTATATGAAAAGAGTGCTATATAAATGTGGTATAATAATAATAATAATAATAATAAATGAAGATTTTTGTTCATAATTTGGCACACGTTCCCAAAACAAAAAGACATGGAAAGAATTGTTCCTACAACTTTTGCCAAAGAACGGGCTGTACATGTGTCTTTATTCTGTAAATATCCTAAAATCATTTGTTTTAATTTTTCAATTATTTCTAACCGGGACTTTGACACTTCCTGCAGATAAATCCCAAATATTTCCCAGCCATTCTAAAATAGGACAAGGTTCCCATTGACTTTTTTCCTCATTAGCTATTAATCCTGCTCTACCCTGACAGCTTAATTTGTGACATACAGCGTTATTACACTAGTGTATTATTATTTTTATGTAATGGCTCTACAGTACTCCCGCGACGTCAAACCTGTGATAAATTGATTTTTAAAATTGAATGCTACACGCAGATCCCCGCTCAGCTAGCATAACACATAGAACACACACTCTCTCAAAGTAGGTTCGAATACCTACCTACCTTGTTCTCCATGATTATTGGCTAAAGACAATATACCTAAGGTCATGCATTCTCCACCTCTGACTTATGAGGGGAAGTTGCTAGGCATTTGTGGAGAACAGCTTAAGACTTGTAAGGAACCCAGGGATACTAATGCAGTTAACTAATATTATCACAGAAAAAGGCGTGAAATTCTACTTTTCATCAAAAGTTTGACATTGTTTATTGCAAACTCCGACAGTGTTCTTTGCCATATAGGTGCAATAGATTGTTTTGACTACACTCCTGTGCAGATGTTGGGTATTTTAAGTCAAAGTCGATACGGCTGAAAAGATGTTTAGTAGAAAGGTTCTTTGAATACAATCATGTATGAAATTTGTTCTTTAAATACTATAGCCTAAACTAATACCGTACATTCCTTACAAAACTTGGTATATGTGACCAGAAGTTTAGAGTTTAAATTGAGCGTAACACTAACATTTTATAAGTCATCGCTGAATAAATATTTGACAATTGTTTTTATTTTGTTACGGAATAAAGTCTGATGAAATGTAAATACTCTTTAGTAGACATTATACCGTTGCAAGTGATTTAATTCACTTAATACGGACATTTTTCCCATGATGTTTAGCGACAGACAGCTTGTGGGCTATCAGATACACGTGCATGTGGTCGAAAATGACGTCACCAAATGGTTTATCCACGACTTACGATATCGTAACTAACTAACAATACCTTAAGTTACGAATCCTTTACGAGGGCGTTAAAAGATGTTTGGCTACGTTATTCTTACCTTAGGTTTATCGTTAATCATACCTTAAACTACGATACGAATAAGTTTTCGATATAGTGGCCCCTGGACCGGAAATGGTAATACGTCTAGTGGCAGAGTTCAGTTCGGGCAAAAATAATTGCGAATTATTCAACAAAGCGAATTACTAACTCAGTATGCGTGTAAATTAATCAACAGACTTGTGCAATGGGACATTTCATTTTAAACATGTTATTAAGAAAAATATTTCATGAAATATGAAAGCGCTATTTCTTGATGCGTACATGGCGTTAAATATCACGATGACGTGACGTCAACATAATATCGTTGTGATGATTAAAGCATTGTTAGTCATATAATTTTTTTTATTCATACTATGTACTTTCATATTAAGAGGATAGCGACAGACATTCTATATGACATAATCATGTGTTTCGATTTTAGCGTCACTTGACAGTGACTTTAAAAAACGTTACGCCTGTTCCGGATTTTTATTGGTTGTATTGCGAGACGCCATGATGTAGATAATTATTCGTTATTATGTCTTTTTTTAGATAAAGGCTTTACGGCCGAAGGGTTAATAAAACAGATTGAAAACTATAGACTCTTTGAACATTCGATACCCCTAAGGGTAATAACATTGCAGTATTATATATTATGAGATTATAGGCTCACTTTAATCTTAAATTAATCCTAACCCTCAATCTAAAGTGACCAATGCTAACCAATTCAAAAACCACTATTGTGAAAACATTTGGTTTTTGATAAAGTACTGAGAAAATATATATTTAACTCAAAATATCTTAAAATTCGTAACAAAAACTTTACATCCGGACTGAAAAACAATTTAGAGAATAGTTTTAGCCGCCACTTTAAAGCCGATATTAACTTTACACGCTAGCATTAATTGTCTCTAGTGAGAAATTGATAACCGCCTGCGTCATTATTGCCAGCGTGGAACTTAACAGTCATTTTTGCCGGCGTGTACACAATATTGGTTTTCCATGAGGGTATTTTGCTGCCAGGTGGCGATTTTTACCGGTGACAATTAATGCTCTTGATTTTAGTTACTTTATAAGTTAAGCCATGTAGAATTTTGTCCCTTTGACCAAATGAAAAAATAAAAAAAAGTTTTAAATACATATAATATAAATGAGTCAAAAACAAATATTGTGTAAAAGAAAGGAAATTTACTGATAGTATAAATCCTTAATATGCTACAACAAAAAATGGTAGACTTCTGTTAAGAGCTCAGTGTGCATCCTGCGGTAATATAAAAGCACAGTTTGTGAAACGTTTCGCAGGAGCAATTGATATTCATAAAGTAATGTTACAAGCAAGTGCTTTCAAACTTAAATAACACTCAATCAAAAATATTTGATGAAAAAAATGCAAAACGTTTAGTTGTAAAACCTGTAATTGAAACGATACACAAACTTGGTCTTGGAAAAAGTAAAAGAACGGGAAAAGGGGGTAAAGTATTTACTTGGACGTAAGTCCTTGGAAGCTAAAAGCTTACTCAAAAAGACCCCTGAAATAACATGGAGTGATGAATTAGCAGAAAAATTACATCAAGCAATTAAACGAAAGTTTATTAAACAAAGAGTGATAGTTAATGATATTGACGATACTTGGTCTGCTGATTTAGTTGATGTGCAAACTTTTTCAAAATATAATAAAGGCATAAAGTACTTGTTAACTGTTATTGACGTGTTTAGCAAATATGCTTGGGTTATTCCATTATAAAATAAAACTGGAGAATCTGTTACTGAAGCATATGATAAAATAGTTTTAGAAAGTAGAACACCTACAAATTTATGCGTAGACGAAGCAAAAGAATTTTATAATGAAAGGTTTGAATCATTTTTGAATAAAAATAAGATTAACATGTATCATACATTTAATGAAGAAAAAGCTGTAGTAATTGAAAGATTTAATAGAAGTTTAAAAAGAATAATGTGGAAATATTTTACAGCAAATAATACTTACACTTATTTAGATAATCTGCAGGAAATGGTTGATAAATATAACAAAACAGAACCTTCTAGTATAAAATGACACCGGCTGAAGCCAGTAAAAACTTAAATAAAGGTACTGTTTACTTTAATTTATATGATAATTTAAAAATACCAAAGATTAAACCAAAATTTAAAATTTGTGATCGGGTTCGCTTAAGCAAACTTAAACGACATTTCGAAAAAAGATATACACCAAACTGGACAGAGAAAATATTTATAATTGATAAAATTCATAATACAAATCCAAGAACATATACTATTAAAGATTTGAATAATGAAATAATTCAGAGTTCATTTTATAAGCAAGAAATTTTACCTACTAAACAAGAGGTTTTAGAATAGGAAAACGTATTAGACGAGACTATAAGAAAAAAAAACTCTACTTAGTAAAGTGAAAGGTTATAATGAAAAATTTAATGGCTGGATACCATTGAACTGTAAGAAATTTAAATTGATAAAATATATTATATAAATGAGTAATAAAACATTTTACAGCCTGTATTTTGGTTGCTCATTTGCACTTGTTCCAGCTATTCCTATATTTGTAGCAGTTGCTGGCGCTGTTCAAAAAGTAATTACTATATTTATTAATAGAGTAAAAGTTGGAGACAAAAAGCTATTTTAAAATTACATCGTCACAAAATAAAACAACTAATAACAAAAGCACGAATCGGAAAAGTAAATAAAGAAGATTCAAATAAAGTTATTCAAGATATTTTTACAATACTGTTAAAAATGCAAAATGAAAAAAAACTATTCAATGCCTTTTGAAACGTATATGAAGAAAGTTAAACTTAACGGATACAGAAATAAAAAAAGAAGAGTTATTCCTGTATTTGTTTTTTTTGTCCTTTTGTGTTTCATTTTTGTGTGTTGTGTGCAGGGTTGTTCGTGTGTGCCTTTGGGGAGGCTGCGTGTTTTGAACGTGGCTTTCCCTGTTGGATATTCTTCCTTGTTTTATATTAAATTTAGATTGCTGATTTTTAAGTGTGTTTTTTAAAGATTATTTTCTATAAGTATATTATATATAAATGAGAAAAATTATATCAGTTAAAGGTAATATTACATCAGGAAAAAGCACGTTTTTAGATATTATTAAAGAATATTATCCTAATTTTGATATAATTTCAGAACCAATTCATGAATGACAAAATGTTATGAATCCAAGTCATAATTCATATAACCTATTTAAACTTGCTTCCCAAGAATCTTCCAAATATTCATTTCCTTTCCAACTAGCAACTTTATACAGCAATATAAAATGTTATTTTCTGCAAAACAATTTGATGGTGTTTCTGTTCTCGAACGATGTTATTTAACCAACAGTAACGTTTTTACAAAATACTATCACGACAACGGTGTTAAAAATGACCCCGAGTCTTATAATCTTTTCTTTACTGATCATATCATAAAAGCATACGGAAAAAACCCAATTGATGGATTTGTTTATGTTAATACCGACCCAAAAGAGTGTCTTAAAATACTTAAAAAAAACACAGAACGGAAGAAAACAAAGTTTAGATTATTTAAAAACATTACATAAATTGCATGAAGAATGGTTAGGTCGAATGGCTAAAAACAACATAAAAATATTAACAATTGATAACAATTTAGATAAAATAACCTCAAAAACCTATTCAAAAGATATAGATTGTATAAACATCTTTTTCTCAAAACAATATACATGTAATTTTCTTTAAGTGCGTTTTTAAAGATATTTTTCTATATAAGTATATTATATAAATGGCTAATAGAAAGGTGGATGATCATGAAGATAGAAATTCATATAAAAAGTACTAAAAAGAAGAAACGTTATTAAATCAAAAGTTGATCAAATGGTCAGCGATGCATATAAAAAACATGTGATTGATAAATTGCAAAATATTATATATCCATATCTTTTAGAAAAGAATATAGATTTATCTTCATGGGATTGTGGTTGTTTAATGTTAGAAGAGGAAAATAATAAAATATTATGTGATTGCCCAAGACCAAATAATCATCGAAACAATCCTAAATATGTTATTGCAACCGTGATACTAATGAAGAAAAATATATAGAAGCACTTACGCAGCATTCAAAGACCTTGATATTAATTCTGGGTTTAACTTAATAAAAATGTGCTGTGAAGGGAAGAATAGAGTAAAAAGTGAAATATCAAAAGCAAATAGAAAAAGATATAAATTCAAATATTTTATTCCATTACAACATCATAGAAAAGGATTGATAAATATAAAGAATTATGATAATGAATATTTCAGATGGTGTCAATTAGCTAACAAATTTCCTGTTGGAAAAAAAGTCCCTCAAAGAGTTTCAAATTACAAAAAGCATATAGAAGAACTTAATTATAAAGAAATAAAATTTCCTGTAACATTAAATCAAATACCTAAAATAGAAACTCAGGATGATATTTCATGTAATATTTTTGGTTATGAAGATAATAATGTTTATCTATAGTACATTTAAAAATATCAATATAAAGGACACTGTGACATGTTATTAATAAGTACATGTAATAACAAAATAACTGATGACGACTGTAAGTCCTCAAAGACTGTAGTCCATATTATGTTTTGATAAAAGACTTTAATAGATTAATGTTTAACAAGACAAAACATAAAAATATAAAAAAAAAAAAAACATTTCTGCAAATCATGTTTACAAAATTTTTCACAAGAAAGAATATTAAATGAACATATTCCAAATTGTTTAGCTAATAATGGTATTCAAGCTGTAAAAATGTCAAAAGAGGGAAGTAAAATACATTTTAAAAATGTCATAAAGGTTTAACAGTACCTTTTGTAATTTATGCTGATTTTGAATCAATAACTGAAAACGTATTAACTGCTTTACCATCACCTGAGTCTTCATTTACTGATCCATATCAAAAACATGTAGATTGTGGTTACGGTTATAAAGTTGTTTATTGTTATGTTGCTCACTATACTAAACCAACACAAGTTTACAGAGGTCCTAATGCAGTTTCTAAGTTTATTGGAAAAAAAATGCTTGAAGAAGAGGAATATTGTAAGGAAATATTTAATGAAAACTTTAAAAAAGATTTGAGAATGCTCACTCGGGGCGTTGAATTCTTCATGTGAGGAAGCCATCCAGCTGGCTTACGGAAGGTCGGTGGTTCTACCCAGGTGCCCGCTTGTGATGAAACAATGCACGGAGGGGCACCTGGGGTCTTCCTCCACCATTAAAGCTGGAAAGTCGCCATATGACCTATCATGTGTCGGTGCGACGTTAAATCCAAAAACAAAAACAAAAAAACATTTGAGAATGTCTAAAAAAAGATGAAGCTTTATATAAAAGCAAACCTCTTGTCATATTTGTGGAAATGAATATAAGAAAAATAAATATCCTGTACGAGATCATTGTCATATCATAAGAACATTTAGAGAAAGTGCTCACTCAGAATGTAATATTAATTTTAGACTAACACACAAAATTCCTGGTTTTTTCATAATTTAAGAGGTTATGATAGTCATTTTGTTATGCAACAAATAGGAAAATTCGATGTAATTCCTGACAATATAGAAAGATATATGGCATTTATGATAGGTGGTTCGATTTTTATAGATTTTCAATTTATATCTCACTTATTGGATAACTTAGTAAAACATTTTCCAGAATTTAAGTACACATATCAAGAATTTGATAGTGATAACGTTGAATTATTAAAAACAAAAGGTATTTATCCATATGATTACATGGATTCATTAAAAAATTCAAAGAAACAAAATTACCTCCTAAAGAAATTTTATTCAATGTTAAACGAAACACATATATCTGACAATGAATATGAGCATGCTAAAAATATTTTGAATAAATTTAAAATTAAAACAATGGGAGAATATCATGACCTATATTTAAAAACTTCTGTCTTACTTTTAACTGATGTTTTTGAAAATTTTAGGAGGTTGTGTTTGGAATATTATAAACTTGACCCTTGTCATTACTTTAGTAGTTCTAGGTTAGCTTGGGATGCAATGTTAAAATGTCTGGAATAAATCTAGATTTAATAACTGATATTGATATGTATCTTTTTATTGAAAAGAGACTGAGAGGAGGAATAAGTTATATAGCTTGTGATGCTCATATAAGCTTAAAATGTATATGGTATTGAATAATGAATCCATTTCATATTTTTTAGGCTATACCCTATTAAGACTACAAACATTTGAACATTTCCTTATTTGTGACTAATGTACCAGTGGGGTGGGGGGTGGGGGGTGGGGGGCACACCCTGTGTCCTACAGACACATTCTGCCCGCCCACTTAGCTCAGTAGGTATAGCGTCGGTCTACGGATCGCGGGGTCGCGAGTTCGATTCTCGGGCGGAGCGTGTGTTCTCCGTGACTATTTGATAAACGACATTCTGTCTGAAATTATTAGTCTTCCAACTCTGGTTCATGTGGGAAAGTTGGCAGTTACTTGCGGAGAACAAGTTTGTACTGGTACAGAATCCAGGAACACTGGTTAGGTTAACTGCCCGCCGTTACATAACTGAAATATTGTTGAAAAACGGCGTTAAACCCAAAACAAACAAACAAAACAGACACATTCTAGTTTTTAATAAAACGGGTGAAAATTATTCTGTGAATTATTTTTCAGTCTAGGTATCAAGTTTTTAAGAAATTTTGAAAGATAAATGTATATTTTTTTCAATACTTAATTCAAAAACTAGATGCTTTCACAGTAGTGGTTTTTGAATTGGTTAGCATTAATCACTTTGGACTGAGGGTTGGTGTTAATGTAAGGTTAAATATTTTTAGGATAACTATCGACATGCCCTGTGAATCATAAATGTGTTTCAATTTTTAGCGGGACTTGACGGTGACGTTTCTCAACGTTACGTCAGTTCCGGCTTTATTTTTTAAAGAGCATGTCATTCCCTTGTGCAACTTCCCCCTTCGGATTCCTCCCACACCCCGACCCAATTTCGCCCCTTACCATTTCTTTCCCCTTTATCAATATTTAGCTTATATCATTATGTACTTGTTGGATGTTTGAAGCAACTCGTCTGAAATATTTTTCCATTACAGCTTCTTTTTGTTGTTGGCCTACTATGTAAATGCATGGCTCTGGGGCTATGTTTTTGGTGCTCTGTGCTTCTGAGAAATCTACCCGTACCTATTATCTTTTGTATTTCATTTGTTGTTGTATTGATTGAACGCCATGACTCGTGATTTGTCATTTTGATAAAGGCATGAAGGCCGAAACGTTAATAAAACAGAGTGATCAATATAGAGTCTTTGAACATTCGAAACCTCGTAGGGTAAAAAGTAGTGTTAAAATAATTAGGAGTAAATTAGCGAGCGTCAAAATCGATAACGAAACTAACTTTATATATGCGAAAAAAGCTATATATTTTATTTCTTTTACATTTCTTTAAACTGTATGTTTGTTACTTTGAAGAACATATTTGCACATGTTTACGAAATGAATAGCAAAAATTTATGAAGTGTGTGTGTCAAAATCGCAAACGAAAATAATCTTAAGTAAGAAAAATGCTGTATTTGTTTAATTTCCTATTGATTTCTTTGCATTTTCTTCTAACTTAAAGACAATGTTGAAACATGTTTATGGATACCCTTGTATGAAATCCTAATGTCAGATGTTTTCGGTGATGCTCGTTAATTTTTGTAATAAATTGGATCTCATAATGTTGTTTTAACATAATGAAGTTTGCACCGCATATACACTAGAAATCACCGCAAATAAAGTTGAAAGTACCGGATATGAAATCGAACTACTAATGAAAAGAGGACCAATGAAAGGTGAAACAACCACATATACGGCGTTAAGAGCACCACATACACATTAGAAAGCACCACATATAAATCTAAAATCACCGCATGTGCAGCTGAAACCACCGCATGAAAATGTAAAACCAATTCAAATACAGTTGTTAGTGTCACGTAGAAAACATATCATATAAGTTTAAAGCACTGCATATGTAGTTTCAAGCATCGCATATATAAGTTAAAAGCAAAATAAGTGAAAATCATCGTATTTACAGATAAGAGCACCCCGTATACAGTTAAATCCGCAATAGTTAAAAGTACAGTATACATAGTTAAATGCACAGCATATAAAGATTATAAAGCGGCGCATATAAAGATGAAAGCACCACATAAACAGTTGGAACGATCGCATACAAAGTTAAATATACCGCACAATCAGATGAAAGTATTGCAGCATAAACATCTAAAAGGACCGCATGTAAAGCTAAAAACACCGTACATACTGATGAAAGCACCCCATATACAGTGTTAAGCACAACATGTACACGTATAAGCACTGCACATACAAGTAGAGGCACTTCATATACTAATGTATGTACAAAAAGTGCTAAATCAACATCAGAAGACAGCTGTGGCGTTCCATAATATCAGGTAACATTTTTTTTGAAATACATGAAGCTAATTAATTTTATTTTACATCACATCTTTATTACGTAAATAACGCCTAAGAGATCTTTTCTGTATGTTACACACACTTAATCGCTTCAATAGATAAATAGATGAATAGGTTATCACAATTCATGGATATAAAATTTTAAAGCCAAGTGCAGACTTAACAAAAAACGCTAATAAGTCCTTGTTTCAAGATTTTTATGAAATGCAGTTCTTTCTCCTCTCTGAAACTGTCGCCGGCTGTCTGCTTCTTGTATAAAAGTATTGTATTAAATTTCACACCGAAGCATTGATGGATATATTTATTCACTTTCAGATTGCGGTATTCATTGTTATTAGTTTGTTGTCTGTGTAGTGTCATTCGTCGGCACAGTTTATTCTTTGTTTAACCGATGTAGAATTGTTGGCGCAATTTATGAAATACAATTCATACTGTATTAAACAGTGAAACGTTTTACCATTTGAAAATTGAAATGAGTCTCCTTCTAGCAAACTTGGACACATCTTACATCTGCCTCTGTTACTCTTAATTACAGTCGCGATATTTTCCACCATATCAAAGGACTTCGGACACTATCATATGCTTCTAGCCTACATTTCAAATGCAAATTTCTCCTTAAGTATTTAAACAATACCCAACGCGTTTCGAGTCAGTGATAAACCAATGTATTAGTTAATTTATTACAGCAGAAACTGATTTGTATCTGTTCCTATCAAGATGTTTTTCTTATTTTATCTGGGCCAGGGTATATTTTCTTGAAAAAATAAAATGTTTAAATTTCCGTGAAAATATAATATCATCACTTTACGGAAGTTTTAAATATTTTAATTCCAGTCGAAAAAAGTGACAAAATCTGTTTATTTAAGGAAAAAATAACATTTTAAGATTAAAATCCTATAAATAAATAAAAAAGGGAACGATATTTTTCCAAACAACCTGTACTTGATTTATCTATACACTGTTCATAATGTTAAGTTATTGACGCATTACATTGTGTGAATAGGTATACATGTATAAGTGACCGGTCAGTTTTATTACAGTGGTTCAGGTAGTTATTTAAGTACATGTACATGTCTGTATAGCTCTGTTATAAGTGATGGCAGCTATTTGTGTGATGTATAACATTAATAATAAGAAAAATCAGTAATCTTATCAAGGCCGTAGGGTGGGATTTTGTTTAGGATAAGTACCAGTGGCACACATAATATTTGAGCCGCGCCATGAGAAAACCAACATAGTGCAATTGCCACCAGCATTGATCGAGCCTGACCAGCCTGCACATCTGCGCAGTCTAGTCAGGATCAATGCTGTTCGCTAACGGTTTGTCTTATTCCAGTAGACTTTGAAAGCAAACAGCATGGATCCTGACCAGACTACGCAGATGCTCAGGCTGGTCTGGATCCATGCTTGTCGCAAAGCCACTATGTTGGTTTTCTCATAGCACGGCTCATTTCGCTTAAACATGTAATAAAAATGTATCCGAAATGACAGTTCTATCTGAGGCTTGCCTAAGGAAGCTGGATCGGAAAAAGTTAAATCCGGATAAGTCTGACAACAACCCATCTATAGATAATGTTGTCTATTCAGGGCTGAAGTTGTGGGCAAAACATATTCGAAAAGTTGAAGCAGGTCGCTGCTTAAAAGTTCCACCTGAAACTCGGCTGGACCGTTTAGTTCGTGATCGCGTCTAGCCGTATTTGTATATGCCATCTGCATGGAAAGCGACTTGACACATCACTTTCGTGGCATCACACTGAATGTGAAACCGTCACTGATATGACCTGCCAAGAAGCTACTGTTCTTGACCTATGCATCACAGGCATATCAATGCCAAGCTTTATTTCTGTTGGATAGACTATAGTCAGGATCAGATAAAATGCTGTGCACATATTGCCCCTTTTTTTGTTGTGTTTAGGCGTAGTCCGCCGCAAAGAAAATCTTCAATTCAGTTTTTACTGAAGGAAGAACATGAAGTGATGAATGCGTGTCACATGTAGTATGTGTCTAAAAGAAATAAATATAAATGCACAGAAAAAGATGAAGAAATAAAGAAATGAAAAATATATAAAAAATACAAAAAAAAAAAAATAATAAAAACAAAATGGAAAACAAATTACATCCTGGTGTGCGCGTCGCGAGGAGGGCATGCAGAAGATTACCTGGTGTGTTGCTAGTATTTTACAGCACACATTTGCCAATCTACTACAACAAACAAACAGGATATGCGAATGAAAATTTAACCCAATGAATAATAATGAATTAACAGTATTTGCTTCTCTCACTACTCTACATGTATAACATGCCTATATGTGCCCATTCAAACATTTGTATAGTATTTTAGTTAAAAACAGATGTAAAAATATGTGACTATCAAGTTATTAAAAATGAATATAAAAAGTATTGGTTACTTTACATTTGGGAACACCCTGTAGTTATATTTTTTGTTTAAAAGTACTGTTCCAACCCTTGCATCAACACAATAGTCACAGAAAATGTGTATAATTAATATCTACATATGCTGGTCAAATATGGTTTTGATGCACGGGGGGGGGGGGGGGGGGGGGGGGGGGGGGGTGGAACAATGTTCTTTAAAGCAAAATAGCTTTTATATGTATATAACAGGGTACGTAATTCTATTTAGAGCAAAAATTACCATTTTATGAAAAAATATTGAAAAATTTGACTTTAAGAAATAATCTCAAATATGTATTTTGATGGTATATGTAATTAAATACTTATTTCTTAGTGGTTTATTTTTCACTCTTGGAGTAGGCAAATTCATATAGAAAGTGTCCGAAGTCCTTTCGATTAAGATAGAATGAGTTTTTAGTTTTTAGGTTGCCTTTTACTATTTATTATTCTTTTCTTGTTGCAAAACAATTTTCATTTTGTCGCTGTTCTGTAGCATTGCTTTGCGTCTGTGTATTGCTGGTGACATATTCTTATTACGTGGGTTATAAAGTTGTTACAAATGCAATGACATTATAATCCAATATTTGATTTTTGCGATCCTTCATTGCGATAGGTCCTTTTGATTTCGTTTTTGATATTCCGTTCCTAATTATTTCTGTAGGTTTGTTTCAAAAATTGTAACCTTAATTCTGAAATTCACCTTTCTTGTAATCTTGAAACCGGAACTTAATAGCGTTTGACTGTGTAATTGATATTTATTCTCCTTTTGTTATGTCCGCACGCTACGCGAACTTTAAAAACTGAATCGTTCATGCAAATACATTTACTGAAATTTCAGTATATTTATGCTTACTCATTTACCTTTGTCACATTTGAACGTGTAGGCTTCTCCTTCTTAGAAGGAGAAGCCTACACGTTTAAATGTGGACATACATTTAGAGTAAACCAATATTTCCTGTGATGTCAAGAACGTGTATGCTTCTCCTTCTTAGAGGTGTCACATTTAAACGCGTAGGCTTCTACTTCTTAGAAGGAGAAGCCTACACGTTTAAATGTGGACTAAGAAGGAGAAGCCTACACGTTTAAATTTGGACATACATTTAGAATCAACCAAAACATACAAAATATTCCCATTTTTTAAAATGTTCACGGACAGCGTAGTAAGCAGGAAACAAAAAGAAATGTTTTATAACAGAAAATTAAAACCTTTTTGAATAGAGACGGCGCATTTACTTAAAAAGTGACAGAAACACGTTAGTTTAAAGACGACAACAAAATAACGTCATTAACGTTCGTAAATATTTTACACGACGTTATATTAATAGAGTGACGTCCCCTGTTTCTATTGACGACGTCACATTGTTTAAAATCGACCTGATGATATTTTTGAAACCGGTAGTCGATTAAATATTATAGACATTTGATAGTTGGTTATTTCCTACATTTTCGAATTATATATATATATATATATATATATATATATATATATATATATATATATATATATATATATATATATATATATATATATATATATATAGCTGAAAAGAAGATGAATCAAGATGCCTTGATTTTTTTACATATTTAATTACGTTACTCTTCGTAGTTTTTCAAGGGACGTCACTTTCATGAATTAATAATATATATAAGATTATTCTTATCGAATCCTACAAGCTTAAAAAAGAAGAATAAAACAAAGACTTACTTTTAAGTGTTACTTACAAAAGTGTATAATAAATTATGAAAAATCTAGCAAAAGTCAAAGTCGAACACTGCAGCAGAAACTCGTTGTTAAATTTATATATCCTACGTTTTAAGTTTAAAATGAATTAAGGAACAAACAATTTGAAGCACGGTCAACTTTAAGAATGTACCAAGCATATGCCATTTTTTACACATTACTATGAGGGGCCTAATACCTTAAATTAAACGGCTCTTCCTCCTTACTGGAATCTGGGGCACTGAAGTCTAGAGCCTCAGGCCCGTCTTGCTGTCTTCCTACAACTTCACCTACACCTGCCCCAGAGCTGTCAGACCCACTGGCCCTCATTGCCATCTCTAACATGGCCCCTTGATCTCCCTCCTCTCTCCAGGACTCCTATAACTCTACCTGCTCCTATTAATAAAGTGCTACACTGACTGTTCTTTGCTTAGCATCATCTCCATTTCGTAATCACCTAAGACACATGGATTCAAACTCTCGTTTAAACACTACGAGTCATCCCAAGGTGACCCTCCTCGCTGCTTATGCCATCTGTATGAAGTCAGATGTTTCTCGTACTGCATCCTTGTCGTACACCTGAACAGGCACACCGTGCAGCTGAATGGGACACGGTCTAGCGACACGTGGTGTTTGTAGATGTGACTCTCCAGCCTAAACTTCTTAGCTTTAAAGTCAACCTTCCCTTGTCTGTTACAGTATAGACATCTGTATGCCCTTCCCCTTCTGTTTTCAGCATTCCGTATTTCATCCGACATCTACAAGGAAGGGATTACAATCACACAATTGGTTTATGGTTTATTCGTCGTCACAGAGAGCCAATAACCCCTTGACGCGTGATAAGAGACGTTCACAAAAGTAGCAAAATCTTAGAACATGTCGCGGATATGTAAAATGCAAACAGGCTGTTGCGACGTTCTATAATCGAAGACTAAACTGTACACTTCATTCGGAACGAGCCATCATAATGTATCTTGCACATATCCCTGCAAATGTCTCACTGCTTCACATACAATGACACATCAGTTTTAAGATTATAACAGTAAAACCGTTGAACTATCTTTTCCTTAGTCTTTTTACACCCGATATATCCAACGAGCAAACTGTTATGCATTTGATATAGCACTTTCCTTTTAATTTTTCCAGGGAATAAATCCTGTACAAACTCAGAAGTACCATCCTTCTTCTTAAAATGTTTCACTAGCAGTCCGTCTACAATGTTTAGATTGTCCCAAAGTAGCCAATAGTGCCTTCCTGCTGGACTTTAAAACGCAGCTTCGTCACTGTTCAGTTTCTTCCTAGTCATTTTGCTTTTAGTATCACTTATGTCCAAGTCGGCTCCCTGTGCTTCTGACATTTCTTTAACGGTATATCCTGACCAAATACCGTGCAAAATATTTGAAGAATACCCTCCCTTTACCTACCGTGCTTTGATTATCCTTTGCGGAATCTGAAACTTCAATGTTTCTGATCACATCTGTGTTGACAACATGTTTGCAATTTCATTACACTCAGGTGCAGTGTTATCTGGTAATGTCAAAGTTACTCCCGCATATGGTCCCTCCAGTCAAATGTTTTCGTCCTCCGTATCAACGTCAGCACACTGACAATCTTTCGGTTCTCACACCGGAACAGTGCATCGCAATGACCTTGCTTATCGCCCGGTCTTTACTCTATGTAAAAATCGTAATGCGAGAGAATCTCTATCCATCTTGCTGCCTTTCATCATGATTCTTTTAACTTAAAAAAACATATACTAGTGCCCTGTGGTCGCTCCTGACCTTGAACCGCCGCCATATTGTCTGAAGTATTCTAGAAAGTACCCGATGATTTCAAGCAATTCTATCGGCGTTTTCTGGTTCGCTTACGTCACTTGTCCAATTAAGGTCTTCTCTTGCTACTCTTGTACCTTTTCTAGTCTTCTATCGTGTTATCCTTCGTGTGCATTCCCTCGACCGGTATATATGAAATCCACCACGTTGTATACAGCTTCACCGATGTCTTCCAGTTTTCTATGGAATTTCACATTAAATTTGGCTTCGTCATCATGAAGTCCATCTATAAATCGTCCTCCTGTCGTGTATGTCTGTCCCTGTTTGGGTATGCCTTATCGTACAGTCGTTTCAGCTCTGCAGCATAATCCTGCTTTTTCACTAGATTTTGGCATCCTCCGGTTAAATTTTCCTACAAAGTTTTTTTTTTAAGTTTCAATTACTCTTTTTCTATTATTTAGTTCTTGTACTAGCTCTGCATAGTTTGAGTGTATACGTCTAGGAAGTTGTGCAAACATGAATTCTTCATCAGGCCCTTGTATTCTTGGTAGGGATTGGTCTAACTTCATGTCTTCTTCCCAGTAAAATCTTGTTGCAAGCGTTTCAAATCTGCACAGCCATAATTTCACTCTTCTTTACCTGTAAAAGCAGGAATATTTATACCAATTGTCTGTATATTAGATGGGCATCCATAAATGCCTTGCCTAACACTACTTGGACGAGGTCTCAAGTATGTTCTGTTGTCTTGAAACTTATCGTTGTCATAATCACCCTCTTGCCATGTGCCCCTCTTTCTTGAATTACCATAGCTCCGCGCCTGAAAATCTCCACCTTGTGCACACCCTTGATTATTGAAGTCTTGCTCTCTATACTCTTGATGTTCGCCCTCTATTTGATCTTTGTCATGAAATCTGTAGTCTGTGTCTGGTCTACCCCTCGGTACCCGCACCTGCACATTTTCTCGTCCGCTTGGCCTAGGTGAAGTGTCGTCTCTGTCACCGCTATACTGCTTCTGAAAATTCTCAAGAGCATACATTAGACAATGCATTCAAAACACCTTCTTGTTGTTTGTTTAACACACTGCTAATTTTTTTGAAGAGAGTCGTCCTCTCCGTCATTTCTAGAATCTTGTGAGGGTCCATCACGGTTAAGAACATCTACCTACACTGTCAACATCATCTCTACCATCTTCGACATAGTTGTTTTTCTCTTCCGATTTATCTTGAAGGCTGTCATTGTAACTTACGACGTCATATGGTTCTCTTTCGCCTGTCACCTCTGTATCACCACATGTCCCTATCGATACTCCGTCCACGTTCTGCATCGATAAAGGTGAATGTCCGGTAAACACGTCTGTATCTCCTTGTAGTCCTTCTCTTGAAACGTCTTTACTGTTGGCCTGTTGTCCAAGATCGTCTACTTTTTGTCCCCGTGTCACTGGTTTCCTCAATGTTCTGTCACTTCTGGTTTGATATTTTCTCACCGCGCCGCTGCCACCACTTTATATTTTACCAGTCAGTGCGCGGGAAAATTAGGGCTTTATGACGGACATTACACAATCACAGTTCTAACAATTACTCCAGTCAAATCAACACAGACATTTTATAGACACAGCACGATCACAATTACACTTCCATCTAGTGTTGAAGATTTGAAGCTAAAATGGACTCTACTTTAAACCGAAATAAATAAAATGAAAATCTAGTGAAGTGATAACAGATAAGATACTCTTAACTTTTCTGCTACTTTATTTTGTTAATGGGCTTTTACAATTATTAAGTGAATGACATAGGACCCTACGTGAAATAAGAATAAATAAAGAAAATACACAGCTTAAAATATTACAAACAAATTTCACGTTTCTTTACCTAATTTCAACAACCTTAAAAAGTCGAAAAAACGGCAATGGCGATCAGGATTATGGCGAGCGGGGCTTTCACAGGCTCCATGAGCACTAAGGCAAACAGTTATATACGTCTAACCTAGATTTATTTAAAAAAATATTAAATTCTAAATCTATGTACTTTTTACATTACTTCTTAAATCGTGATTATAAGCTTAAGATTATTCTTATCGAAGCCTACAAGCTTTAAAAACTCTTACTTTTAAGTATTACTTACAAAAGTGTATAAATAATGAAAAATCCAGCAAAATGTCAAAGTTGAACACTGCAGCAGAAAGTCGCTTTTAAATTTACATATCCTACGTTTTAAGTTTAAAATGAATTAAAGACCTAAATAAAATAAAAAAGAATACCTTTAAGCCAAAGTTCCTAAAAATTGCCTAAGTTATAAATTAATAATTTTTAGATAATGTCAATACAGGTTTATTTCTAAGATTTTTTTCTGCGGAAGTCCTCGCAGAAAGGTCAGAGCCAGATAGCCCCATGCACACGGACGGTGGAGCGCATCCCCGCCGCGTGGGGGAGGCCCTTCGAGGACATCATCCACAGTGGTGAATACATACAACAGTGTGTGCACCAGATAAAAGTCATAAAAATGCAGAATAGAAACGAGAATTAATTTTACAATAATTAAGTACATCTAACATTATAAAGCATTCACGCATTAAAAGAGAAAAATATCAAGTTACACAATTTTAAATATTCGCGCTGAAAAACTTCAAACAGGGGCCTAGCTTATGTATGACGTAAAACAGTAAAGAGCGTGCGTGACGTCATCGCTAAATCACCTGAAGGTAACGGCGGACTAATAACACTTCCGGGTTTAACAATGTGCAAACATTATCAATATTTACGATCCTAGAAAATGATTTTAAGTCTAACAGTAATCGATTCGACAATGTTTTACATGAAATGCAACAAATGAAATGAGCAAAAACATTTACAAAAGAAATGTACATGCAAATACACGAAGTAGCGCTTGCTAAAAGGTTGGTCAGTTCCAACTGTCACTTACAGTCATGACACACATGCTACAGTGATCAGTAACATGTACACGAAATCTTAACTTTGAAAAGAAATTAACATGTACATACCATTAGGTATAGAAGATTGCCTTAATCAGAAAGTTCAAGTTAACAACATCCTAAAGCATAAACAAATCAAAACGAAGAATAGTAAAATACATTCGAACAGCATACTATAAGAAATTACAGGTTCTCTAGAAATAACAGTATCCTCCTTCCTCCGTTGCCTCCCTCTGTCTTCATCTGCTTCTCTTCTCCGCCTATCTCTATCCTTGTCAGCTTCTCTCCTCTGTCTTTCTCTATCCTCATCTTCATCTGCTTCTCTCATCCTCTGTCTCTCCCTATCCTCACCTGCTTCTCTCTCCTCTGCCTATCTCTATCCTCATCAGCTTCTCTCCGTCGCCTCTCTATCTTCGTCAGCGTCTCTCCTCCTCTGCTTCTCTAATCCAGTCTTCATTACTTCTCTTACGCCTTTCGCTTTTTTCCTTATCACCCCATTTTCTTTGCTCCTTAAAAAATCACTCCTATTCTTCCCTAACTCTGTCTGACAACCTGCTTTCCGGGAATCCCTTCGAAAAACAGCTTGAAAAATGGCTAACATCTGCACCATTGTCCGGTCAACAGAATAATTGACTATGTCACTGGACTTCTTCACCAAGCCCTCCAGCGCCTCCACCAACCTCTATTGTTGGGAAGAAGCCGGCGACGCCTACGAAGTGGATGAAGATGAGCTCGCTGGGGATGGTGACCGCCTCCTGTTGAGTAAATCTGGGATTCGCTGCACCTCGCCCTGTCCAATCATCCCTGGCAGGATGTCTGTTCTATCGTCCTGCTGATCCACCTCCTTAACCACTTCCTTCCTGGCGTTTACACAAACCACACTTAAATCAAGAGGCTCATTCTCCTTATTGGAACCTGGGGCACTGAGGTCAAGAGCCTCAGGGTCGTCAAAATCTGCAGCCTCTGCATAAATGGTTATCTCGACTTGCTCTTGCTGCCCTCCTACAACTTCACCTACTCCTGCCCTGTACCTGTCCAACCTACCCTCATGACCATCTCTAACAAGTTCCCTTGATCTTGCCTTCTCTCTCTCCAGGACTCCTATCACTCTGCTTGCTCATATTAATAAAGTGCTGCACCGACTGTTCTTTGCTTAGCATCTCCATATCTTAATCACCTAAAACATATAGATTAACACTCTTGTTTAAACACTCTGAGCCATACCTAGGTGACCCTCTTGCTGCTTATGCCAGCTGTATGATATCAGATGTTTCTCGTACTGCACCCTTGTTGTACACCTGAACAGGCACATTGTACGCTGAATGGGACACGGTCTAATAACACCGTGTTTGTAAATGTGACTCCCCACCCTAAACCTCTCAGATATAATAGATAGATTTTGCTCTACATATATAAGGGTTATTTGTTGGTCGTGTTAGAATCCTTAATAAACTTTGTCGCCTCATGGGAGGAAGCCATCCAGCTGGCTTTCGGAAGTCGGTGGTTCTACTTAGGTGCCCGCTCGTGATAAAATATTGCACGGAGGGGCACCTAGGGTCTTCCGCCACCATTAAAGCTGGAAAGTCGCCATATGACCTATCATGTCTTCCTCTTAATGCAAAACGATACCGTGAGCATATGAATAAAAAAGGCACTTGGTACCTTTTTGCATTAAGGGGGTGATGTATAGGTGTGACGTTAAATCCCAAAAAAATCTTTGTCGCCAGAGGGCGTGGTCTCTTTTCATCAAAAATTTCATTAGGCAATATTTTCTCCAATACCACTGCATATACTTTAATAAAACCTTACACAAATAATCTCTGGGTAGCCCAAAGATGTTCAAATGGTTCCAGTTCGTTCCACATATTTGCCTTTGTGAGCCCCCCCCCCCCCCACGCCCGATGAGTGGTGGGGGCATATATATTTGCTCTTGTCCGTCCGTCAGAAGTTCGTGACGCGCCTACCTCAAAAGTGTTGATATAAATTGATGAAACCTTGCATGAGTCTTTATCATGATATGAACTTGCACACCTTCTATTTTTCGTCTGGCTACGCCCCCTAATTTTAGGGTTATGGCCCCTGAAATAGTCAAAAATGCACATTTTCACCTTGTGACACGCCTAGCTCAAAAAGTATTTGATATGATTCATAAAACCTTGCATGTGTCTTAATCATGATATAAACTTGCGCCTCGCTTACTTTTAATCTGGGCCTGCACCCGATTTCTAGAGTTATGGCCCCTGAAATACACAAAAATGCACATTTTCACCTTGTGACATGCCTAGCTTAAAAATATTTGATATAAATGAATGAAACGTTTCATGAGTCTTAATCATGATATGAACTTGCACACCTACTATTTTTCATCTGGGTTGGTTCCTATTTACAGAGTTATGGCCCCTGAAATAGCAAAAAATACACATGTTCACCTAATTATGTGCCTCACTCAGAAAGTATTTAATATAAATTCATGAAACCTTGCTTAAGTCTTTATCATAATGTGACCTTGCATTCTTCTTGAGAATTTTAATGTTTATTACAGAGTTATGGCCCTTGAAATAGCCAAAATAGTGGAGTTTTTGTTTGTGATGCTCATACCTCAAAAAGTATAAAGCATAGAATAATGAATACTTTTCCTAATATTTTTTGAGGCTATACCCCATTTAGACTGCAAACATTTGAATAATTGCCCTTTATTTGTGACAAATGTACAAATGGGGGGCACACCCTGTGTCCTACAGACACATTCTGGTTTGGTTAGAGAAAGGTTTACAGCTAGATCTGTCAGACCATAAAAAATCTTTTTCTCTAGAACTCTGATATTTGGCATGTGCTAAATGTGTGCGACTCTACCATAATTGACCAAATTATTGCTCTTTAAATAAAAAGGACAAGTCTGACATGTTCTAATTAGAGGCTTGTATATAAGAAACTTGGAAAATCTTCTCTGAATCAAATATAGCTAAAGCCTTGATATTTGGCATATGATATAATAGTAATACTGTCTACTATAACTGTTCAAATTGTTGTCCTATGTTCAAAAAATGTGTATGACATGTATATTATATAGGCTAACATAAAATAAACCCAATTTTGTATATGTACCATTACGTTATGCAAGCACACTTCAAGCCTTGAACACAGGTGAGTGATTTAGTGCCAATGACCCTCTTGTTTCTTCTTTTTCAGGGGCACCGAAAACTGCATACTTGTAAGTATCTCTATGACTATTTTCACTAATAAAAAAAAGGTGAATGGACATGAATATCTTTAAAGGCATCCAAATTTAAGTCGTAGAAGAGGTGGTCTCAAGTTTTACACATACTTACTGGTCCTGTGCCTAAATCCGGACACTTTTGGTGGGTTTTTGGCAGTAACTTTGCATTATGAAACCACACGTGCATAAATTTTTAACTGTATAATGTTAGGTTCTTCATAAATCTCTTTGCAAAACAACAAAATCGTACATTGCTGATTTCATCATAAAAATGTCATCCGAATTGGGCCAGTAAAAGCTGTCAAAATTGACCTTCAGAATGCTTAAATATTCGGACACTATTTGGGTATAAAATACAACGAATATGTGCACCCAAAAATAACAATAAACACGACTTCGTTTAAAATAAAGCAGTCAAATACAGTCCTGTAAATATATACAAATATCTCCGTCCGAATAAAATTTTATTACCTGTTCATCACGTGATCATATGGACTAGTTTCTAACTTTATATAATTGCCAAATAGAACAATAATATAATAAAATTTATCTGAACAAAAATTAATGTTTAAAATTATTCTTTCTTATTCTGTCGCTGTCGTTATACATTTTGACACAACTACGGGGATCGTTATAATGACACTGCGCAGATTTATCTAATGAATTGCTTCCCTTGTCTGCAAAATGCTGGCATTTTTTTCTCTATTGAATTAATTGATGTATAACCGAAATTGGTTAAATCTTTTAAATAAATACTGAGGGTAGTACAGAATTCTAAAACATGTTTTACATCAGTTTCGATCAGCAAACAAAAAGAGTCATCTGCAATAGGCAGAATATTTTTCTTATTTAATCAGTACCTCTTCGCACCTAAAATAACTGGCGCGCGCTGTATGACGTCATCCCCCAACACACACACTGTTTACTTTATGCGGTGCGGATATTTGAAGGTACTTTTCTCTATAAAAGCTTACATTCGTACACTGTTGTTGACAACTGGTAATCAAAGTGTTCGTTTGCGTCGATTCTGTTCATTTCAGTAAAAAATCATGATCGTAAAGCATTTTTAAATGGTGTCCGAATAATTAAGCACTGTTTGGATTTAGGCACTGGACCAGTATAGGAAAACATTAAAAATATTATTTCCGCCTGAAACTGTGAGACATAGGTTTTTTGATATTTGGTATGTTGCTTTGCCTAGTGTTCCTTTACCAAATTGTTCAAATTATGTCTCTGAGGTGAAAAAATGTCCATGCCCTTGGGATTACTTCTTACTTCAAAACTTATCAAATCATATTTCCTAGGCTGTTTAATTATGTCTCCTACCACACAGTGGTGTGGGAGACATATTGATTTACTCCAGTCTGTGTGTCTGTGTGTGTGTCTGTCAGAAAGCTTGTCCGCACTCTAAGCCGAACATTTCTCATCCAATTTCACCAAACTTGAACAAAATGTGTTTGACCATAAGAGCTCGGCCAAGTTTGATAACTAGCCAAATCGGTCCAGGCGTCTTGGAGTTATGGCCCTTGAATTACAAAAAATCGGCCTATTTACTCTTGTCCGCACTCTAATTCAATCATTTCTCATCTGATCTTCATTAAACTTGAACAAAATGTGTTTGACCATCAGACCTCGGCCAAGCTCGATAACTAGCCAAATCAGTCCAGACATTTTGGAGTTACGGCCCTTGAGTTATCGAAAAATTGGCAGTTTTATGCTAAGTCGAACATTTCTCATCCGATCTTCACCAAACTTGAACAGAATGTGTTTGACCATGAGACCTCGGCCAGGTTTGATAACTAGCCAAATCGGTTTAGGCATTTTGGAGTTACGGCCCTTGAATTGCCGAAAAATCCGCCTTTTTACTCTTGTCCGCTCTCTAAATCCAACATTTCTCATCCGATTTTCACTAAACTTGAACAAAATGCGTTTGGCCATAAGACCTTAGCCACGTCCGATAACTAGCCAAATCCACCAAAGCACTTTTGATTTATGGCCCTTGAATTACTGATTGGATCCACTCATCCAGATCATATAATTGGACCCACTCGTCTAAACCATCTAAAGAAACTAAACATTTTACATAGGGGCAGTTGTGGGAGACATGCGCTTTTCTCAAAAGCATCTCTAGTTATAACTTTCTGATGTTCCCAAGTGATAAGGGGGTCACTTGACTGTGACCTTGACCTACTGACCTACTTTCTTGGTTTTAAAGAAACAGCCTTAAAATTTGGTTGGCATACACAGTTTTGCAAAACGATCTTAAAACTTACTTTCAGTGACCATGAACAATATGACTTTTTAACATTTTAGCATCATTGTGCTATTTAAAACATGATGCTAATATTACTCAGGTGAGTGATTCAGGGTCATCATGAACCTCTTGTTTAAACAATGGACTTTCTAAACTAAATCCCTTCAAATCACTGTTTCATTTTTCCTTTAGTCTACATTGACTGTTTCGAAAACCTCTAAAACTGTTGACTTGATTTCATAATGATTTCACACAAATTACTCTTTAATAACCTTTTAATAAATTGCTTTTAGATAAAACTTTGTGTATATTCGTTCAAACATCTTCCATAAGGTAGTACAAATACTATTTTATGTAAAACATCAATCTGTATTAATAAAGATGAATTATTAAAACTGTCTAGTTAAACCACATGTCCACTTGGGACATGGAAATATTTGAAACTATGTACATAAAGTGACACTCTTCAACATTTCTTCAAGTCATTCTCTTCTCTTAAAAACATGGCAACCAAGAGTCTGGGCTTAGGTTTTCCCCTTATGGCTATATTCAATAGTTTTAAAGTTTTGCCATCTGACAGTGCTCGCTCGATTTAAAAGTAGTCTCAGATATGATACTCTACTTAATCCCTTCAAATCATTGTGTTTTGTTTTTCTTTTCTGTCATATATGTTATATATGTGACATAATAACATGTTGTTGTTGTTGTTGTTGTTAAGTGGGGTAACTAATCAGTTGACCTTGTCGGTCCGTCCGTCCATCCGGCTTTGTGTAATATTACAAAATGTTTTGACCCATAGTCATCGACCCTCAAATGATGTTTATTCAGCACAGGAAGTTGTGCACCTGGGGTTTTAAACAGCCAGACAAAAGTCATGGTACTTGATTTGGTCAAAATATGCATCAAACGGACCTAAATCCGTGTTGAATGTGTTTCTGAAACATTAAAGAAGTATTATATAGTATGTTAAGTTGTGAACTTTTGTTTTCGTTAAAGATTCGAGATAGCTCTTGACTAATTCAGAAATATGTACAAAGGGCATAAAAATTATTGACGCACCTGTGGTCTTTAGAGATATGGCCTTGATTGTTGAAATATGCATGTTTGTGTCGCATGTATCTTAAAAAGGTATGGAACTTAGAGCCATTATTCATTATTAGAGTGTTCTAATATGCTTGTCTCTGTCAAAACACTCTTACGCTAGAATAACGTCACGTTAACGTAAGGTGACGTCAATGTTTTTGTTTCGATCAAGAAAAAGCGCTACTATATTTTATCTTCTGTTTTAGATTAAAGGCCTATTAAAATCGATATAATTTATAGCAAAACCGGGTTTTAAGGGGACGCATACATTGAAATTAGAAAAAAGTGGGCTGGGTATGATAAAAGTTACATGTAAAAAAAGTACAAACTTTTGGTACATGAATTGGATACTGTTTTTTATCTTCCCACTATCAGTTTCTGGAATATGCAGCCCTTCCTCATTTCTGTATGAACTGTGAATGTAGCAATATGCGCCCCTTAACACTCTGTATATACCCTGGCGGTAATACGTCGTGCAAATAATTTCAATCGGAATGCACTCTCGTGAAAATATTACGTCGTATAACCGCCCATCATGTATAAATAGTGTTAAAACACTCTTTTGCAATAAATCATTTCTTTTTTGAAATACAGCATGGGAAGGTGTGCACCTGGTGTTCTGTTTTGGATTTCACTCAACCGGACCTGAGTTATGGTCCTTTACATAAATTGTTTGTGTTGCTTATATCGTGAAAACATCTTCAAGTGTCACGACACAAAGTACAGTGACGAAGAGTGGAGGTTGTGGTCACCTTGTGACACACATATAGTTATCATTACAAATTGTCTTGTTAAACACATTTTTGTGACAAATGACTTAATATTGCCTTATTTTTCATCTTTAAGCGCCAAAAAATACAAGAACTTAAGACAAAAAGAGACAGTTTAACTGTCTCTCTTCAAGAGTCTGTAAAATCCACTACGAATTTACAAGAAGAAATAAAGAATTGCCTCGAAAAGGTAAGTTGTAGAAAATCTAATCTTTTGAAGATAACTGTCTTAGTTCATGGAAGGAACAAATAAACAATTGTCTGAATGTATTTTGCGCTTTATGTTTTAAATAATTGAATTACTACCTACTTACTTAGTAGAGAAAGAATGGAATGTTCTAAATGGTTTATAAACACGTCTTTTGCATATTTAATGATGTACCGCATAGTAGTGAGAACATTCTGTCTGAGGTCGTGGAAAGATAACTATTGCCTGAACGGTTTATGAACGTGGATTTTTACACATTGAATGACGCCGCTTAGGAGTAAAACCTGCCTGTCTGAGGTCGTTGAGTGTTTCAGAAGTTAAAATGTTCTGTCTGTGGTCATGGAAGATTTCTATCTAGCTATTACCTGAATAGTTTATGAACATGTATTTTTTGCATATTGAATGAAATACCACTCAGTATTAAAGTTTTCTATGTGAGGTTATCGTAAAATTCAGAATCTATTGCCCAAACATTTTATTTACATTCATTTAAATTCCTGAATGACCTTGCAGTCGGTAATAAAATTTATTTTCTAGGATTTATCGAAGGCTAGAGTGAAATATTGCCTGAGTGTTTTTAATAATTATTTACATTTGTTGTTGTACAACTTATCAGTTACTAGTCAGAACTATTTACCCGGATTTGTGGAACATCAAGTAAAGTGTAGTCAGAGTGTTTTGTGAGCATAATTTATTTAAAATAACTTAATGACTTGCAGGTTATCGCCAAAACTATCTAACTGAGGTACAAAGATACTATCCCAGCGGTTTCTGAAAGTTAATTAATCCCCCGCTACGAGTGATGGGGAATGGTGTACGTCCGACCGTCCTTCCGTCTATCCGTCCGGTCCGTAACATTTCGTGTCCGCTCTGTGTCTCCTAAATCCCTTAAAGGATTTTCATGAAACAAATAATCACCCCTTCAAGATGATGTGTAGAACCCATGAGTCAACCATATCGGCTCAATGTCAATTTTTGTTGTTGTTGTTGGATTAAACGTCGCACCGACACATGATAGGTCATATGGCGACTTTCCAGCTTTAATGGTGGAGGAAGACCCCAGGTGCCTCTCCGTGCATTATTTCATCACGAGCGGGCACCTGGGTAGAACCGCCGACCTTCCGTTAGCCAGCTGGATGGCTTCCTCACATGAAGAATTCAACGCCCCGAGTGAGGCTCGAACCCACATCGATGAGGGGCAAGTGATTTGAAGTCAGCGACCTTAACCACTCGGCCACGGAGGCCCCTGGCTCAAGGTCACGGTCACAACTCAAGGACAAAAGTTTTAGCCTTCCATTTTGTGTCCGCTCTGTATCTCCTAAACCCCTTCGAGGATAATCATGAAATTTGGGTCAAATGCTTACCTTATCAAGGCAGTGTGTGGAACTTACGAGTCGGCCATGTCGGATTTAAATCAAGGTCACAACTCAGGGTCAAATGTTTGAGCATTCCATGTTGTGTCCGCTCCGTATCTCCTAAACCCCTCGAAGGATTTTCATGACAATTGGGTCAATTATTCATCAATAAAATATGCAAAATTTATGAGTCAGCCATGTCGGCCCAAGGTCAAGGTCAAAACCTAAGGTCAAAGGTTTCAGACTTCCATTTTATGTTAACCCTTGAAGGATTTTAATATGACTTGGCTGTAATGGCCCTTATGAAGAAAATGTGCAGAATTTAAAATTCACCCCTGCCGGCATAAGGTCAAGATCACAGCTCGATTGTTTTAATAGGCATTGTAACTGAAAACACAAAATTCAAGTAGGAGCTATATCTATTTTAAAACATATATTTCTAGATAACTGCATCAAAATAAAAGGACTGAAAAAATTTATCAAAATATCTTTTCTTGAAAAAGAGTTATTGAGCTGTAAAAAATTAACCCGGATGAAATATTTGGAAAAAATGGAGACAACTCCGCAAAGATTTTATGATAGGCTTAGATGACTATTGACCTAGACCCTAATGCAAACTATGCACTTTTTACCTCTTATCATGAGAAAAGCATGCACACTTGCCACATGGATTGGCAACCTGAAAACAAAACTATGAAAATATCAAATAATTGATTGCCCTAAGGAAAGTAGAACATTTTTGTGGTGAAATTTGTCAACAAACAGACGATTGATTTTCTTTAAGTCAAAACCCACAGAATTTTACAAAGTGAAAGATATTAATAAGGCTACGGCTGGAAAGAGAACAATCTCAACTACCCATACTCAGCGTCAGAGTATGGAAAAAATATCTAAAAATATGAGAAAATCGAAGAAATAAAGTTCAAGACTGTTAGATGCAAAACTGTGCAATCATGCATTGCATTTATCATAGATAGGTTATTTTCCCTTTGCACTGATGAACATGGACAGGATTAGGATTAAAAAACGGTATTCACACAAAAATGTCTCTTTATAAACGAATAGTTTCCCTTGTGTAAAGAAGGCTTAGGGTAAGTCTCTATGTTTAATAGCTCCACCCAATACCATAAACCTTTTCAATATCCAGAACAATGGCAGGGATATATAGCTGTCTTTCGGACTGGCTTATTATATTTAATTTAATGCTTAACTGTTAGTAGTCAAAACCAAAAGTCCTGAGGTTATTGAATTTATTTTGTTGTGTTTAACGTAGCACCGACACAATTATAGGTCATAATTATGGAGACTTCCAGCTTTGATAGTGGAGGAAGACCCAGGTACCCTTCCATGTATTAGTTTGTCACGAGTGAGCACTTGGGTAGAAACACAAACCTTCCAGAAGCAAACTGGATGACTTCCTCACATGAATAATTCTACGCCCTGAATGAGGCTCGAACCCACACTGATAAGCGGCAATTGATTTGAAGTCAGAGACCAAAACCACTCGGTCACGGAGGCCATTGAATGTTCATGTGAAAGGAGAAGAAAGAAAGAATATTCTATTTTAGACTCGAAACTATAATTCTAGTCTATAACAAAATGCAATAGTATATACAAATACAAGTATGCCCGAGTTTATGAGCACTTATCTACATTTTGACACTACTTAAACTACTTTTGACAATGATTGTGACCTACTGACCTACTTGAAATACAGCCTTGAAATTTTGATGGCATGTACAGTTTTGCACACCGATCTTTTAACAGACTTTCAGTGACCATCAATGTGACCTACTGACATTGTCATAATTTGTATATTTGGTGTATTACTAACGTAACACATAAGCACAGATAGTGCTTAAATCCCTTTTTGTGCTATCTTTAGCTTAGACAGAGACCCAGAGTTTAGTAATCTACTGAAATAGTAGTTGAGTTCCAGCTTATCGACGATTCAGCGTTATTGGCGAAGTACAGCCAAGACATCAGGGATATACCTACATGGTAGATGAATGCAACACATGATAGCATATAGGCTCTGAGCATTCAGGAGTCAGGGCATTCATATAGAGCTTGGAGGACAGAGGCCGAGCATCTATGCGATATGACTCGTATGTTGTTGATTCAAAGACATTGTCTGACGGGAACTTCAACAAGACCAGTCAAGTATAGAGTCTCCAGCCTATAGGAGTTTGAGCTCATTGAAAATTGTTAGTTTGAAACATTTAGTTACTTGCCTGATCCCTGAAATTGTCTAGCTCATAATAGAAATAATTTACAAATCATTGGTACACGAATCATTTAGGCAAGATATCCAGAGGAAAATTCTATATATGACATATTTGGTCTCACCAGCTCGATGTTTTAACAAAGGACATTTTGCATCGTTTGTCAGCTAGTCTATGACATAGTCACCTTAGCGAATAGACCCAAACCATTGTTCAAGAAACTAAAGGCGTAGGCACTTCCCTGGGTCATATAGCTCGTATCCTGACAATTTGGGGGCTCGTTCGGGATTCATATCAAAGGAGATACAGAGACTAGTGGTTTAAACGTTCTGTTGGTGTACCAGAAAGCACTGTGACTGAAGATAGTCTGAGTCACATATAGTCTAGCTTTAGAGATAGTTCCATCTTAAAGTTTCAAGATGGACTACAATATATGGGTAGCGATTGGTGAACGAATGGACTTTTTGGGTACAGAGCTAAGCGACTACTAGGAAAGGAAGAGAAGGAGTACACGGAACGTGAGGAACGTATGCTTAGACGAGATGAGGTCAGAAGGAGGTTTGCAGCTCAGGAAACTGAGAAAAAACAATTGTTTGAGCTTGAACAGGCCGGGAAGTTACGGCATTATGAGGAAGAACAGGCAGAGAAGAAAAGGTTATTTGAGATTGAACGTTTGAGAGAATAACATGCTTTGAAAGAGGAAGAACGGGTTATGAAAGAGCAAGAGTTGGAAATCTTAAAATTAAAAGCTTTGGGAGCTGTTAAAGATACTTAACAGCTGAGCAGTAAAACATTACGCCCAAGGTTCCCAAAGTTTGAGGAAAAAGAGGATGATATGGGTGCATACCTAGAACGATTTGAGCCGTTTGCAAAAATCCAGGGATGGAAAGAAGAGACATGGGCTGTGAGCCTCAGCTCATTATTTACAGGAAAAGGCCTGGAAGTATACACAAGCATGCCTCCAGACCAAGCCAATGACTATACTGCATTGAAGAAGGCAGTTCTAAAGCGTTATTAGTTAACAGAAGGTTTTAGATTGTAGGGAATGCAAGCCAGAGCGTGGTGAAACTGTTTTTCAGTTTATGGCAAGGCTGGACACGTATTTATGTCAATGGACAGAGATGGCAGAAATTGACAATACATTTGAAATGCTGAAAGACCTTATTATCAGAGAACAGTTCATGCAAGGATCTTGCTTTATTCTTAAAGGGATTTCCTATAGTTTTTAATGCGCATCTTTCTGCGCAGCCGACACTTTCTATGGAAAACTGAACTGAAGTCAACATTTGTTGAAACATGTTACAGACAATCTTAAATATGAGGAATCTTGAATGAAATAACATTTTTGATAAGTTATATCAGTAATCAAATGTTGATACTGGTTTATGTTCTATTGACAAGTATCTTGCCTGACGGGTATCTTGCTATTTTTGTGGTTGTGTTTTCACATCGCATTTTAGTATAAAGACAGTGTTGTTCATATAATGTAAGATAATTGACTTAGTACTGATAAGACAATATCACCTTTCAGATTATTTAGTATGCAATTATAGAAAGAATTAAGAATTTTTAAAACTTTTTTTTAAACTTTTAGCAGACATACATGTAATCAATTTGGGCAGGTTCGCGCCATTTCCGTCCGAACAGGTGTTTGTATTCTAGCGGTCTTAACATAAAATTTAGCCTGGTGACCCATACATTTTTAGCCATTTTTATGCTCACAATACAATTATCTATACACAAGAAAAAAAGGAAAAAATTCTATGAAAGAGTTTTTTCAAAATTTAAAAAAATATTCTTCACTATGGGTATTTTTCATTGAAAAAAGTTCACAAAAGCAAATATGAAACAATATTTTTTTTTTCATTTGTACCCATCATTGTAAGGACTGAGTATTACAAATATGAGTATGATATCAAGTAAGTATATGATAAAATCTGTAATAAGAAAAAAACCATATTGTGCTGCCTGGATGTATATTTTGGTTGGTATTTATAAAAAAGCAGAAAATTATGAAGATGTTCAAAAATCGCTGACAGTTTCAGCAACAGTGGGTGTGTTCAAAGCAATTTTTCACAAAAACAAGCCTGGTGACCTATTATTTTTATTTGTTCATTGTTTGCAGCACACATTTTCCTATCATATATATGAATTTAAAAAAAATTCTATGAAAGGAAAAAAATTATCGGAATTCTCTTTAAAGGAAAGAGTTGCAACGTCGAGAGCTGAGATTACGCAGTAACTGTTGGCAGAACAATATATTGAAGCTCATGGTGGCTCTATCACATCTAACCGGATGAATACAAGTAATTTGTCATGTAGCAAAGAGCCACAGCCTTCGACCCAGGTTCAGCGAGTGTCTTATCCTACACAAAGAGAAAAGCCAGCTTTTAAAAAGCACATATGTGTCATATGTAATAAGGAAGGACATAGACATATAGCACGAGAATGCAGAGACCTATCCAAGAAGAAAGTAAGCTTTAGCTAGTAGGGGATCCTATGAGGAAAGACAGAGATATAGGCATGTGTTATGTCTTTTAAAATAACAATTTATGTGTTTTCTAACTTTAATTTAGTAACTGATAACTGATCTACACAAAAGATGAATAATGAATGACGTTGACGACGTCACCAAGTAACGACGTCACAAGAATCAATAAGAGTGATAAATGACAACATCACAGCATGGAACGCAAGATTCTACACCTATAGATTGGCGAAAAGAAGGACAAGCACAAAACGACAGGCAGTCGGATGACAGAAAAGTTGCAGCATCAGTTATAGCAATATCATTAGATGACAAACGGTTAAAAGACTGCATAGAAGATGGACGCCTTATATTAGCACATGGAAAATCCATTTTGGTTATAGCAAGCAGCTGTACCATTGATTCAACAAACGGTGAAAGTTACTTGATATTGATTGAAGGATATATAGGTGATGAAGAAGTTCAGGTTTTGAGAGATACAGAGTTTGAGCTGACGGCTGTCAGGAAAGATTTCGTATCAGAGAATCAAATGTTAGATAAGAGGTACCTTATGGTTGCGATCAATGGACGTTCAAGAACAGTTCCTGCAGCAAAGATACAGTTTAATACACTATCTTTTAAAGGTGAAATTGAGGCAATGGTTGTGCCGAACATGATATGCGATTTGATAATTGGTAATATAAAGGGAGTTTCGGATAAGCCAGACATCAAACAGAAAACCCGAGATAAAAGACAGTCTTCATCTGGCGAAGATATTGCTGCAACTGGGATGACGGAAACCCAGCATGCAATAATTGTGGGTATTACGGAAGCCTCTGAGGTTTGCTAAGTCAATGAGCAAACGTTTGATGTTGAGCAAAAAGAAAATTGCTCAGAATGGTGATGAGACATTAAAGAAACTTTATGCAGAGGATAAGGCGAAACTGAAAGTAAAAAGAGGTTTCATGTTTCATTATGAAGTGAGGAAAACGTATTATATAGAATCTTCGAGGAGAAAAAGGACAGAATTGTTAAACAGATAGTAGTCCCAACACAGTTTAGGAGAAATGTTATGACATTAGCTCATAAGTCAAAAACTAGGGGACACTTATCAGCTAAAGAGATAGTTTGTGAAATACGAACAAGTTTTCACTGGCCTGGTATAACAAATGATGTAACAAGGTTAAGACTGACCTGGCATCAAAGAGCAGTTACGGTAAAAATGGTTTGCAAGAATATATGCATCATGATAGAACTAAACGGAAAGAAACTGGAGACATTCTGACATACCAGAATCATTCAAGTCTGATAATAGAAGATTGAACCGATATCAGGAGTGGCCATCTATTAATTATATACTCAGCGTCACTGAAAAGTTACCACCCTAATGGTCCTTATATTTTAAAAATCGCACTGAACTGTGTTAAAAGCATAACACGACTACACGTCACTGGTGTAAAGATTTGTCAAATTCGATTAACTCTATTTGAGGCACGAGCTGCACGTGCAAAATAACATTTTCCAGCAATGTCGACATACACGAATTTTCTATCGCAAATCATTCATCGCACTTGAAATTTAGTCGACAGACTTAAAGGAATACGTCAAAAAACCCAGAATATCCTTGCTAAGAATGCCACGTTTAAGGCACGATCAACGCCATCAGGCCATTGTAGTAGGTTCTACTTTAAAATTAAATAATAAAATTTTTCATGTAAAAGAAAACATGGATTGTACTGTTCAAAATGTTCTGTATGTTTTGATTTGCAATGGATGCAAAGAGTTTTATATTGGTAAAACAGGTGATAAATTAAGAAACAGAAGAACAGTTCATGATCAGCAAATAAGAGACCCATCAACAAGACAATTGCCTGTTAGTGAACATTTAGATCTATGCTCTAAAATGGACCCACAGTATTTAACTTTTCCTTTTTATAAATTTCATAATAATAATGTTTCAGCTAGGTTGTCTAAGGAACGTTACTTTTTTGATATATTTAAGCCAAAATTAAACAAATATTGATGACGTCAAAAAATAACGTTGCGTACACATGTGTATACATGTGACGTTGCGTAGCAACTACACATTTTCACATTTTTTATATGTCTGCCCTGATGATTATGATATGAAACCGGTAGGAAGACAGAAATACAGATAGAGGAAACCCATTGGATGTTTTTCTTATATATATATATATATATATATATATATATATATATATATATATATATATATATATATATATATATATATATATATATATATATATATATCGTAAAATTATAAAATGACTTCACACGCTCGCTTAGTTTTTCTTAAATGTTAATATAAAAGTTACAAACTAGTTTCGCCGTGAATGGCTCATCAGTGTGTCTAAATATATAACAATAAGAGAAAGGGAATTAATTCAATAGAAATGACGTTGACGTCAAGGAAACAAGGGACGTAATTTCGACGTCAAACAGGGGAGTTAATGACGTTATAATGTTATTTATCAATCCGTATCATGTGAAATGTTCCGCATGTTTAATTTCGGTTTAAAACAGTCAATAAAGTATTTTTCTTTTGTTAATCTAAGCTGATAAAAGTATATATGGCTACTGACAGGTAATTGTCTTACCGACGGGTCTCTAATTTGTTGAGAATGAATTGTTCTTCTAGTTCTTAATTTGTCTCCGGTTTGACCTATGTAATATTCATGGCAGCCATTACACGTCATAACATAAATTACATTTTTCACATCACAGGACATATTTTCATTCACGTAAAATATTTTCCCATTAAAGTTAAATGATTCTTCTATTTGTTTACATAGGTTACAGTTAGATCTATTGCACTTGTAAACCCTGTTGTTTCTTTGTATATTTGATTCAGAAAATTTTGCTCTAGTTAATAGTTTTTCAAATTTGGTGGCTGTCTTTTGCTCCTAATGATAGTATTGGCTCTTAATAATTCGTTCATAATTGAGTCAGTCTCTAAATTTGATATACTGTTTTTGAGAACGTTAAACATCTCTTTATTATTTGGGTTGAATGTAGATACATAGGGTATGATTTCGTTTAGATCTTTTTCAACTGGTCTGAGGAGAGTTTCTCTTGGTAAGCTGTTAGCTAGTTCAATTCCTTTTTTTATTGTACTCTTTGGGTAATTTCGTTTCATTAATGAAACATATAGTTCTTTAAGTCTTCGAGCCTTAAGTTTGGAATCTGATACGATGGTACAAATGCGTCTTGCCAAGTTATAAGGGATGCTTCTTTTTGTGTGCTTTGGGTGGCATGAATGAAAGTTAAGGTATTGTTTAGCATCAGTTTCTTTGAAATATATATCTGTACTAATGTCAGTGTCGTTTTTGATGACCAATATGTCAAGAAATTGTAATGTTTGGTTACTTGAGTCTATTGTAAAACAAATATCTTCATGAAGATCATTTAAAATTTCATGAAATCGTTTAAGTTCCTCCTTTGTTTTATTCCAGAATATGAAGCAATCATCAAGGTATCTTTTCCAGTTTTCTCGTATATAATGTGCAAATTCCAAGTCATATGTCTGTTCTAATTTGGTATATAAATTTTCTTCTAAAAATGCTAAAACTAAAGTAGCATATGTTGGTGCAAACTTTGTGCCCATAGCTGTACCCTTAATTTGATTGTAAAAAATATCATTAAATATAAAGTTATTGTTTTCAAGTATAGTTTTAATTGCTTCAAGGATAAACTCTTTTGTGAACCGTTTGTGAATTAAATCTGGGTATGTGTGTAGCCAGTATTTGATTGCTTTTATACCTAATGTGTGCGAAATATTTGTGTAGAGTGCTGTTACATCAAACGAGACTAATAATGTACTTTTATTAACTTTCTTTGGAATATAGCTTAAGAAATCTAGGTCATCTCTTACATAACTTTTTACTTTAAAAATGAATGGTTTTAGCAGAATGTCGATTAAGTTACTGAGCCGCTGTGTTTCACAAGCTGGACCTGCTACAATAGGTCTAAATTTTAAATCTGATGGATTAAATAATTCTAAATATTCACCTTTCGTTTCTTTACATTTGTCATTTACTAGCTTACTTTTGTGAAGCTTAGGTAGGCCGTAAAAGTAACTAGATTTATATTCAAAGTCAAGTAAGTAGTTTATTTCGTCTTTGGACATGCCATTACTATTTGAACTGATAAGCTTTTTTTTATCTTTTTCAATGTATCCTGTTTGCATTTATCAGTCGTTACTATATAGAATGAATCATCATTCAACATTTCTAAGATCTTATGTTTATAAAAATCTGTGTTCATAATTACTATGCCACCGCCTTTATCAGCCTCTTTAATAATTATAGTTTTATCCTCTGCTAATGACTTCAATGCTTTACGTTCTTTTAATGAAATATTATGATGTACATAATTAGTTTTGTCATTTGAAATTAAAGAATTAGTTGTAGAGATCAATTGTTCAAGGATTTGATTTCTTCCTTTTGGGGGTTCAAAACTACTTTTGTTTCTTACTAATGAATCATCTTGTATTATGTCCTTATTATGAAAAAAATTCTTTTAATCTTAATCTTCGATGAAATTTATTAACATCTGTGATAAGCTCTTGAGTATTTTTAGTTTCTGGCGATGGTGTAAATTTGAGACCCTTTAATAAGACTTTGGTTTCATTTTCAGAAAGTTGTCTGTTTGAGAAATTGAAAAGTTTTATATAATTTTTGTCAGAGTTATCAGCTAGACCAGTCGGCGTTATGTAAATGTGTGGTTGCTCCCGCTGTCGAAAAAATCAGAATCAGAATCGGACTGTATTAAGACCGGTTCTTTGCTTTTTCTGTAATTGTTTCTTTGCTTCTTTTGTCGCCTTGCTGTATCAGTTTGAGGAGCACTGGTGTTTATTTCGTTTAGGATGTCTTTCAATGTCTCGATGTTGATTAGTTGTGGCCCATTAGTCCTTTTGACTGAATCTGTCTGTCGTTGATTGGCTTCTTTCCGTTGTGTCTGTTTGACTGCATTAGCATAAGACTTTCGATTTCTGGTTTCTTGCTCTTTGAAGAAAGAACTTTTGTTTTTGTGAGTTGTCTGGAAAGATTGTTCATATTCATCCAGCCACTTCTGATTTTTCATCCATCTTTTACGGGAGATGTAATATTTTATGATACTGCGTTACATGCGGTAAAAGTTCTTTATTTTGCCTTTACTCTTTAGATTGACTATTATGGAAAAATGTTGGTAGATTTTATTTCTGCCCTAAGGCTATTTTTAAATGAAGTGAGCAAAATTGAAAACAGTCCCACAAGACTCAACCTTAATTTGTCAATGTTGGATTCTGTTTACCAGTATTCTGCTTTTAATAATAAAACGAATTTTCTGCAAACGTTCTGGACAGTGGTTATCACTTTGAATTTGTCTCTACTTGAGCTTGAGAAAATAGTATAAAATAGTACAAATTATACAAAATTTATAAATAGAACAGCACGGTAAAAGTTGTTAAAAATTGCAACACAGTGCGAAACACGGTCTACTTTAAGATACAAATGTATACCTAGCAAATGCCATTTTAAACATTACTCTTTGGGGATCAAATACCTTAAAAATGTGTGGCATATTATTTTAAAAACATTTTACTTAGAGATATTAGGACCATATAATGTGACAGGGGCACCAGTGTCCTATGGACACATATCTAGAAAAACTTGATTTATTTGCAATGTTTTAAAGATAGAATTAAAGAGTGAATGTTTACACTGAAAATTAAGCATCAATGGCATAATCTCACTGACATTTAAATTGCACATAAATCATCTTTTGTTTTAACGTGAGGTAACTGTACGTAGTTCACAGGATGTAATAGTAGTGATGCAAATGCAAACATAACTTTAAGAACAATTCATATTCCTTAGTAACTGATCATGAAAATAAGAATTTTAAAAGGTTCGTACCAAGGTTCCACTGAATTACTGCATAAATAAGTTTTCCTTCATTGAAAATTGTTTATAAAGATTAAGAATGTCATTGTGTTTTTTTTTTCTTTTAAAAGCATAACGCTATGTTAAGAATGCATATATTAAGTCTTTATTTAGATACAACAGATAGAGTTAATAAGGGTCTATATCTCTATTTCAGTGCAAAGGAATGCCAGAAACTGCTGAAAAATATAAAGAAGTAAGTACAATATGTTTTCCCGTAAATGAGTTCAACGCTTATGTAGATTACAAAATAATGATGTTGCCAGGAAGGGCAACCTTGACCGCAGCTGACAGAATTGCAGCTTATGTGCCCAAATACCAAAGAACAACGAAAGAAGCAATTTGAAACCCATGTATAGACATTTGAGACAAGGTTGAATAAAATACCAATGAAATAATCGCACCTTACATAATTTGTTGTTCGCTGGTGAATAACAACTGTTTTAAGAGTTATTGTCATCACTTGAGCGGTTGTCGGCGTCGGCGTCGGTGTCGGCGTCGGCGTCGGCGTTGCCTGGTTAAGTTTTATGTTTAGGTCAGCTTTTCTCCTAAACTATCAAAGCTATTGCTTTGAAATTTTAGAATACTTGTTCACCATCTTTAGCTGACCCTGTATAGCAAGAAACATAACTCCATCTTGCTTTTTGCAAGATTTATGGCCCCTTTTGTACTTAGAAAATATCAGATTTCTTGGTTTAGTTTTATGTTTAGGTCAACTTTTCTCCTAAACTATCAAAGTTATTGCTTTGAAACTTGGAATACTTGTTCACCATCATAAGCAGATCCTGTACGTCAAGAAACATAACTCTATCCTGCTTTTTGCAATAATTATTGCCCCTTTTGGACTTAGAAAATCAGTTTTCTTGGTTAAGTTTTATGTTTAGGTCAGCTTTTATCCTAAACTATCAAAGCTATTGCTTTTAAAAATTGCAACACCTATTCACCAACATAAGCTGACCCTGTACAGCAAGAAACATAACTCCATCCTGCTTTTTGCAAGATTTATGGCCCCTTTTGGACTTAGAAAATATCAGATTTCTTGGTTAAGTTTTAAGTTTAGGTCAACTTTTTCTCTTAAACTATAAAAGCTATTGCTTTGAAACTTGCATCACTTGTTCACCATCATAAGCTGACCCTGTACAGCAAGAACATAACTCCATCCTGCTTTTTGCAATAATTATTGCCCCTTTTGGACTTAGAAAATATCAGATTTCTTGGTTAAGTTTTATGTTTAGGTCAGCTTTTCTCCTAAACTATCAAAGCTATTGCTTTGAAATTTTAGAATACTTGTTCACCATCTTTAGCTGACCCTGTATAGCAAGAAACATAACTCCATCTTGCTTTTTGCAAGATTTATGGCCCCTTTTGTACTTAGAAAATATCAGATTTCTTGGTTTAGTTTTATGTTTAGGTCAACTTTTCTCCTAAACTATCAAAGTTATTGCTTTGAAACTTGGAATACTTGTTCACCATCATAAGCAGACCCTGTACGTCCAGAAACATAACTCTATCCTGCTTTTTGCAATAATTATTGCCCCTTTTGGACTTAGAAAATCAGTTTTCTTGGTTAAGTTTTATGTTTAGGTCAGCTTTTATCCTAAACTATCAAAGCTATTGCTTTTAAAAATTGCAACACTTATTCACCAACATAAGCTGACCCTGTACAGCAAGAAACATAACTCCATCCTGCTTTTTGCAAGATTTATGGCCCCTTTTGGACTTAGAAAATCATTTTCTTGGTTGAGTATTATGTTTAAGTCAACTTTTCTCATAAACTATCAAAGCTATTGCTTTAAAACTTGCAACAGTTTTTCACCATCATAAGTGGACACTGTTCATCAAGAAACATAACTCTATCTTGCTTTTTGCAAGAATGATGGCCCTTTTTAGACTTAGAAAATCATGGGTAGGACAATATTTCTATTATACAAAAAAAAATCAGATGAGCGTCAGCACCCGCAAGGCGGTGCTCTTGTTAAATCAACAATTACTACATGGAAATAACAGGTTTACCATGTTCGCCAAGGATGTCTCACCATCATCCTGGGATATGTCTAATAATAGAACCTCGTTTTTGGATCAATATTAACTTTAAATAAGATTTTCTCATTAATGAAGATGTATGCTGTCTACATAAAGAAAACAAATGATGCAGTTCTAAACATAGTTACACTGCTATCTAAAACCATTCAAATAGTTAAACAAACGAACAAAATTAAAGAACTTTTATATGTATATACTTGTTAAAGCAAGTTTATTTTTGGTTTAGACTTAAGAAGATTATTTTTGATTACATATTTCAGGCTCAACGAGAAAACGACTGTTTGAAAAAGAGTTTAAAAACACAGGTAATTTAAAATACATTAAAAAGAATAATCAGTACACAATCCAAAGTTGGCCTAGCAGGTCAAGTCACATATAGTCTTATGCTATATTTTACTCAACTTTATTGGAGTGTGAATACCTTTTTAGCATTCTTTCGTCATATGCATGACATTCTTGTGCAAGTTTTAGTAGTGTAAGATTTGTAAGTCTCGAAAAGGGACATTGAAAAAAGCAAAAGACGATAAATTCAAGCGGTTGGAGTTAATGGAGAATAACTTTTTTCGGAAATAGCTTACATCGCTTGTGGCAGCAATTAATCCGTTTAAGAATTTAATGTTCATGAAACTTGGGTCAAATTATCACTTCATCAAGACGATGTGCAGAACTCATGAGTCAGCTTTGTCAACACAAGGTCAAGGTCAAAACTCAAGGTCATAGGTTTTAGCCTTCTATTTCCTCCCCGCTCTATATCTTCTAAACACCTTGAAGGAAATTTATAAAACTTTGGTCAAATGATCATCTCATCAAGACAATGTGCAAAACTCATATTAGTCATGTCGAGTAAAGGTCACGGTCACAACCCAGGGTCAAATGTTTTAAGCCTTCCATTTTGTGTCCGATCTGTATTTCCTAAACCCCTCGAAGGATTTTCATCAATCTTAGGTCAAATGATTACCTAATCAAAACGATGTGTAGAACCTACTAGTCAGCTATGTCGACACAAGGTCAAGGTCGCAGATTTGAGCCTTCCATTTCCTCTCCGCTCTATATCTTCTAAACCCTTTTAAGGGATTTTATAAAACTTTGGTCAAATGATCACCTCATCAAGACAATGTGCAAAACCCCTAAGTCAACCATTTCGGTTAAATTTCAAGGTCATAACTCAGGGTCAAATGTTTGAGCCTTCCATTTTGTGTCTGCTCTGTATCTCCTAAATTACTTTAAGGATTTTAATCAAACCTGGGTCAAATTATTACCTCATCAATAGCTTATGAGTCAGCCATGCCGGCTGAAGGTAAAGGTCACAGCTCAGGGTCAAATGTTTGAGACGTCCATTTTGTGTCTGCTCTGTTTCTCCTTATCCCCTTGAAGGATTCATATGAAACCTGATGATTGCCTATTCAAGACATTATGCAGAACTCATGAGTCAGCTATGCCGACTTAAGGTCAAGGTCACAACTCAAAGGTCAAAGGTTTTAGCCTTCCATTTTGTTTCCACTCTATATCTCCTAAACCCCTTGAAGGAATCGAATTTTATAAAACATGGGTCAAATGATCACTTCATCTGGAGGATGTGCCGTGGAACCCATGAGTCAGTTATGCCGGATGAGGGTCAAAACTAAGGGTCAACAGTTTGAGCCTTCCATTTTGTGGCCGCTCTGTATCTCTTAAATCCCTTGAAGTGCAGAAACAGAAGTTCTAATGGTTACACTGTCTTATTATGGAATCAAGTGTTTAAACGTTGGAGCCCTCGTTCTTTCAACAAAATTCATTAACATTAAAATGCAAAAATCTGATTGAACCCATAGGGTTACCTTTTATGGAGTCGATTCCTCTTTGGAATGTCTGAAGTATTTCGTTGGCACTTGAAACAGTTCAGATGTATGAAAGGACACACTAAACTATCGCATGAATGGCTTATCTTAGCCTGGGAAACCGTGGATAATATTTGTGCTTTGTCAAAAGAAATTATTCCTAATGCCTATGCAATAAATACCACTTAGTTTGCGCTAATTAGTATTCGTCGAGTTTCTGATATTATCAACGCCTGGGGAAATCTGAAGGAGTTTCCATGTCACTACTGATTATCGATTTTCTATAATTAGCCTAATTGATATGTGATCATATTTGCGCTTGTTTGAAACGAAAACAAGCCAATGCTTCCGAAAAATCGGCAATTTTCGTAGATCACTAGGTCTGCATTAATATAACATCTTGGTAGCTATGACTCGAATTTATGTTTATACTGACATATTTAAAAGTGGTTACAATTTGTTGGAAAAGCTATGGGAGGCACAAACTAGTAGTTGTCTATGGCCCTGAGTTGTTCGGAAACCTTCGGAAGTACACGATTCCGATCTGTCTTTTCCTTGAGAATTCCGTTTCTATTTTAGCCATGGGTTTTTGTTTTCAGAAGTTATCGTCCTTTATCAAACAACCGAATATTTCGGCTGTAATATAGGTGGCGCTGCGGTCGGAAAACAGGGTTTCCCTGGCTGTCAATTTGCAGGTAGAAGCAAAAGATAGAAATTGTCAGACTGGATTCCCAGGCTAGGTTTATTCCTTCATTTCAATGTTTTTGAAAATTAAAAATATTTTCAATACCGAAGTATTGTCTTTTATTCCTTTAAATGAATATGAAAAGCATTTATATATTATGATTTTACATTATAACTTTAATTGATAAAGCAGTATGTTTCTATTTAAGGAGAACAAATTCGATAATTTAAAAGTTAAAGTGGATGAGGAACGAAGAAGCATGAGGAAAGAGTTAGAACGTGTAAGTACGATTTGTTTTGAAATAATTGTTGCCCAAACGTCTGTACATTCCAAATAAGTGGATGATGCTAGGAAATACAACACTCAATCGAGCAGAAGTTGTTAGACATTGGCAGCTTATGAGAATGCATTCCAGAAACGAAATATAACCTTTTTGATCTTTTTACACTGATACGACCAGAACATAAAATATTCAGGAGATAATTTTGTCTCACACTGGTCACGGAAAAAAACCATATTCAGATAAACTTCGAACCAAATGGCGGGAGCATAAATCTACCAGACTCATTCGGTAATGGTAAAGGAAATCTCGTTATCGGTCTATAGATATGTCTTAAATCTCAGTAGAGACTAGTGTCTTGAAAAAATCAATCTCATTTCATGGAAGTGTCTACATGAAGGTAAACATACTTTTATTTCATTGAAAGGTGGAAATTTATAACTGCTACGATAACTGAAGAAATGCATGGATATTAAACACGTTTAATATTTAGATATAAATCAGTTGAACGCAGTTGAAATTTAAAAGATTGTTTTGGATGCGACTGAATGATTTCTTATTTTAGGCACAGAGACAGATAAACATTGAAAAAGAAGAAAAGAGGGATGCAGTACAAAGGCAGCAGGTAATTTAAGATTTTACATGTACACGCTGATCAATTCAAATCAAATGTAAGCCTTCAAGGTTTAGTCACATACCTATTTTGACTTTATGTGGTTAAAACTAATATATCATACATGATTTAAATATTGGATAAACACTTCAAAGACGCTTTTTTCGTTTCCTGGCGCCAATCCTCAACAGCTTTTGGGCGGTTGTCGAAGACAAACCGGCAAGTGCAACCATACTCCCCCCACACACTCCCCACGCCTTCTCCACCCCTGCACGTAAATATACTTATACAAAAAATCCCTTATTCGATTTTATTGATCACTTAGTAAAACCCCGCTGGAATAAAATAGTTTCTTTCACTTATCGCCTTGAGAAATGCAACCAACAATATGATGATAAAAGAGTCTGTACATTTTTAATCAAAAGTGATATAGGGCTACCAAAATATTGTAACAAAACAGATATTAAGGTTTATTAAAAGTTGTCCTTTTATTTATTGATTTTTGTCGTAGAGATATGCATTGTCTGATCGTGAAACATCGGGAATTTTCGTATTCTCTAAAATGAACACTTGACATCGAAGTGCTGTATCTATATAAACGTTCAAAAACCAATACAATTGTTGCCCGATATTGCTCCAATGCAAAATAAATAGCGCAAAAACTGACCACATGACGAGTCACGTGACTCACTTCTTCGGTTCATTGCCGAGGAAGACGCCATAATTGGACAGTTGTCGAAGACATACCGTTCTGTACAAACGCTTCGTCCCCCTCCAAATAAATATATTTATTCTATACCTATTTTATATATCCAATCGCGAACGTTCATTTGCAACACGTGACCGTACAATATATTACGGTATTTGGATGCACGTGTGTACAAAAATCCTGTATTTTCTGTATTTGGACGCACGCGCGTACAAAAAATCCTGTATTTTCTGTATTTGGACGGTTCAACAGTCGCATGTTAAACATACGATAAAGCCCGAAACGCGTGAAAATGTTCCGAATGTAAATCGGATGAAGTGTGCGTCTTGCAATCTGGATTTAATTTGAGTTTTTTTGTTTGTTTACAACACACAAAAACGATTCAAGGGATAACAATGCTATCTGATTTAGATATTAAAACGTTCGTTAATAATCAAAAACTTAAAAATACAATAAAAAGGATCATCAGATGTTGGAATATTTGAAAAGTCGCTAAAAGAAGCCGTTCAGGACGAAACCTAGAAATTGGTATCAGCCCTGACTGTCTGAATAGCTACCTCAGCAGTTTTCATTTAGCGGTTAAGAAACAAAAAGGAGAAGATTATGAATGACAGCGTACGGGCGGTCAGCATCCAAAACATGTCTGCTCTATAATTCACTTTTCGTCGGATCTTCACCAAACTTGCTGACAATGTTTGTGGGCATTACATCTCGGCCAATTTCGATAACCAGCCAAATTGTACCAGGCACTCTTTGATTATAGTCCTTTAATTACTCAAAAAAAAAAAAAAAAAAAAAAAGTCGAACAGTTTTCATCCGATCTTCACCAAACTTGCTGACAATGTTTGTGGGCATAATATCTCGGCCAAGTATTACCACCCAAATCGCCAAATGGCTGTTGTAGGGAGGTTGCACCATATACTTTTTTTAATGATGATTTGCAGAAAAAAGAACATTCAAATTGAATGAATTACGCATATTACGTATGAAATGAAATAAATATAGAATAAAAAGGTTATTTAAGGTCTAACATTATTCTGTATAATATATATTTGCACTCATACCAAGCTGGGAAAAACTAGAAGAGGCAGGAATACAATATTCAGTGAAACATTTTTAATTTAAACTATTATTATGATAAGATAAAATAGATATAGAATAAAAAGGTTATTTAACATTGTACTGTACAATACGAGATATATTTGGACTAGCGGCTCGTCCAATATGGTTTTCTCAACTGGGTACTCGTCCGAATATATCTCCGTATTGTACAGAACAATGTTAAATAACCTAATAATATATACTTACACATCTTTATTTGAGGTTTTAATCACTCCTGTAATTTCAAAACTCCGTTGCAAATACTTTAACAGTAGATTTCTATTCTGTTTGTTTATATCGGAGTCGCTTGCAGTTTATGGGTTATTATAGCAATCCGCTTATTCTTTTGAACGGCGAATTCATAATTTTATCATGATATCAAGGGTTATAACTGACCAATTAAACAGCTGCAGTTTCGAGTACCTGCCAGTTTCTATTTGGGTAAAGCGAAGTATTTTTACAATGAACATATAGGGACTTTAGAAATAAATAGCACACTATTTCAGAAATCATGTTATGATTTTTCACTGCACATGCCCCGGATGATGCTACAAACAAAACTTCAAACTTTCATTGAAATATTATTTTGATTTAATACTTTGATTTTAGCTTAAGTGTGAAATTTTAAACTGGGAGTGTATAATAAAGTCCGAGTAAAACGTAGTCATTACCCATCTGAAATTAGTATCATTCCGCAATGTTTCGGACATGTAAAAGATATGAATAACAATGTAAATAGGTATTTGACAATAAACAAGAACTGTCTCCATAGGATGACACATGCCCCCGATGGCACTTTGAATGAATAGTTATGGCCGATGTTAGAGTTTAGGACCTTTGACCTACGGAGCTGGGTCTTGCGTGCGACACGTCGTCTTACTGTGTCACACATTCATGCATAGTTATTTTAAAATCATTGCATGAATGACAAAGATATGGAACGGACATGCCCATCAATGCACTATCATGAAAAATGACCTTTAACGTCTAAGTGTGACCTTGACCTTTAAGCTACGGACCTGGGTCTTGCGTGTGACACGTCGTCTTACTGTGGTACACATTCATGCAAAGTTATTTGAAAATCTATCCATCGATGACAAAGATATGGACCGGACACGCCCATCAATGCACTATATTTTTAACGTCTAAGTGTGACCTTGACCTTTAAGCTACGAACCTGGGTCTTGCGCACGACACGTCATCTTACTGTGGTACACATTCATGCCAAGTTATTTGAAAATCCATCCATCGATGACAAAGATATGGGCCGGACACGCCCATCAATGCACTATCCTTTAATGTCTAAGTGTGACCTTGACCTTTGAGCTACAGACCTGGACACGGACACGAAAATTGCGGACACACCGACAGACTGACAGACCGACAGACAGACAGACACACGGTTCAAAAACTGTATGCCTCCCTTCGGGGGCATAAAAATGGTGCAAATAGCTATAAAAAAAAGCATTGATTTACCTTTTCAACGTATGCTGCCGAAACTGAAATTTATTATTGTTCCTTCTCAAGGGATGGACATGTCACACTTGACTGAGCAGCTAATGCATACAAGGGTATCATCAAAGACGTCCGAAATCCAGTAGGGCGCCGCATTCTTGTATTTATGCATATTCGTTACAAATAGCCTATTTGTCAATGTGCGTTTACGCATCTTTAAGTCAATCTTTAGTGAAATACAACTATAAAATAATAGACCTACAAGAAACAATAGTAAAGTTTAAATCATAAAACTCCTATATCTAGCATGTCATAATGTAGAATCGAGATTAATTAAATGAATATTCATCATCTGAAAATAGACTCCCGCCCAAAAATATCGTCTGCTATTATCAATCTTCTTGGTTGCATTCTTTGCTTCCAAAGAATTATTTTACAGATTTTATTTCATATCAACTATATTATTTTGACGTTAAATATTACCATCAAAACATATAGATCCACTGTGGCCTACTTATAAAGTAATTCGAGATTTTTTTTCCTTTGTTTGTTAGTTTCTTTTATATATATACATATACTGGAAACATCCTTTTTCGATTTTTGATCACTCCTGTAATTTCGAAACTCCGTTGCAACAAACTAGTCCAATACGTACTTTAACAGTAGATTTCTTTTCTTTTTTTTAAATCGGAGTCAATAGTCAATAAATGCTTGCAGTTTACGGGTGATTTAAGCGACCCGCTCATTCTTTTGTACTGTGAATAACAATGTAAATGAGTGTTTGATAAAAAATGATGCCTGATAAATTTACACAAAGAGCTGTGAAAATAAACGTTGATTTACCTTAATGTTCAACGTACGCTGCCGAAACTGAAATTTATTATTGTTCATTTTCATAAGTTGGGAAGGAACACTTATATGGTGAACATGTCACACTTGACTGAGCAGGTAATGAATATAAGGGTATCATCAAGTACACCCGAATTCGAATAGAGCGCCGCCATCTTGGACTCATGTGTATACAAGAGAAATTAATATAGTTTAAATCAGATAACTCTTAAATCTAACATGTAATAATGTAGATAAAGTCTGGAAAGAAGATCCCTCGGAAGCACCGAAAACAAGGCAAACAGTGAAAATTTCAGACTCGGTTTGATTGAGTCTGTTCATGAGCAGTAATGTAAAATGCAACACTGCCCACGCCCCCTAGCACCGGCTTAAGCAGTATTCAATCTTCAAATCTAAATGAGTTGAAATCAATGATCCCGAAGGACCAGAAAATATAACAACATTGAGACGAAGTCGGGGCGGCGTTTTACGGTCGCCACACAGCACTTAACACCCGCTGTTGTGAAGTAAATAAAATCTCGAAAGTAGATCCCTCGGAAGCACCGAAAACAAGGCAAACAGTGAAAATTGCAGAGTCGGTGAATCGAAATTAATTAAATGAATATGCATCATTAAAAAAGGACTCCCTCCCAAAAATATCGTCTGCTATTATCAGTCTTCTTAAATGGATTTTTTGTTTCTAAGGATCTTTTTACAGATTTTATTTCATATCAACTGTATTGTTTTGACGTTAAGTATTACCACCAAAACATAGATCTACTAGTACTATTAGCCCGGCTTATAAGTCATTTGATCTTGCACTTTTTAGCAGACACAAGCCATGAACATAAAATGATTGAAGGTTATGTCAAATAGAAATCTGGATATGGAACACTAACTTTTCGCACCTTCTCTTGTCAGGGGCAGACAACTCATATAATGGATATTTTCAGCAAATTTCTTTTTAAATCATCATATTTCGCTCAATTTTTAATCAAACTTTAAGATATTTTGGATTTAAGTGTTTTGTGTTAATATATCTTTCTATTTATAGTATTAAAAGCAGGTTTACTCTCAAGTTTATTCATGCGCAACGACTTCAGTTATTTTGACAAAAAATGCTCTTAATAGTTATATTTTTTAATGAATCCTGACAAAATTGTTATATAATTTTTTATCTTTATAGGAATGCAAAATTGATATAATGTAAATAAATAATATATTTTAGAAAATGACAAAAATATTAATTGTTGTTGATAAACAGCTCTCGGTCCTTCATTTTTATCAAAATTACCGTTAAATGTTTGTAACATAATACTCATTTTTTAATACAAAACCTTTAAAACAATGTTCACTTATTACACCTATGTGACATTATTTGCGATCGAATATATCATTTTCCTGAAAGAAAAAACAAACAAAACATTTAACGCAATTAAATGGGAGGTAATCGGTAAATGGAACCTGATTGTGCATATTTGTCGCATTACCGTGTTTAATGTATTATAATATCGGTTAGTTACAGGTATCCAGGCACTCATGTATTTAGATTAAAAGGTTCGTGGTCTCAAAAAGAATAACTGAGTGGAATAATTCATGGCGATTTACCATTAAATAAATTGCACATTCTGACATAGCTGGATTTGGTTGCAAGTTGAACAAAGAAGAAAGTAGTCAATCTCTGTATATTTAAGAAATAAGAATAAGAATTAATATCACGTGGGCGTAGCTCGAGTGATATAATTATACGCATCAGACGACAAACAATGAAGAGCAAATCACTAAATTTGATATATTATTTCGATTTTACACGCAACGAAGGACTTTAAAGTATCCATCAAATGCTAATATTTGCCTATTTTCTATTTTGTGTTGATTTCTTTTACGTGCGCGACTGCCGTTATAATTGTGACGAGAGGAAAATGTATTGACATATAAAATACACAATAATCAGCTAGGAAAATCAATTCGGTTTTGTTAAAATCTGCGATAAACAACGGTTGACGCGTGGACTGGTAAGACAGCATTATGAAGTCCATTATGACGTCAAATGGTGGCATGACGTTCGGCTTAATACTACATGGATAAATGAAGCTCAGCAAAATTTTATCATAAAATTTCAATGACCATGTAAGAATACAAATAAAAAAGGCCGTCGAGTGGTTTTTCACCTGATTTATCACAGTTCAGAGCTCAGATGTGCAGGAATTGAACCGAAAGTTAATATATAATCAAAATGCAATATTTTTAACAGCGTGATTTATATAAATACATGGGTGTGATATTTTAAGCGAAATGTTTCTATAAATCTAACAAAGCGGTTTTACTCTTTGTAACGGCATGGTATGTGTGTATCATTATGTAAATTTTTTCAAACTTACGTAATTAAAGATATACTCAAATGAACAGTACTAAGTCGCGATTTATTTCTTACGTTAATCAAATGTATTTGTATCTGACATATAAATATTTTTAGATTGAAAGAAAATGACATCAAAACATAATTTGATCACACAAATCGTGAAAAAGTCTTACAGAGTTATTATTGACCTATCATGCTAAAGGTCTATAGCCATAATGTAAAATAAAAAACAGCTAAATACATATATGTGTTTAAAATGTTAAGGAGTGCGTATTTCGAACACACTGATTCAGTTTTGCATTACCTAAACTGTTTTTATGGATAAACTTTTCAACTTACGGCATATATTTATGGTACCATGCTTCGTCATGAAAGTGTCTTATGACTAATGTCTAGTGTAATCACAAAAGAATGACGACGCGACGTCTTAAAGCAGTCGTACATCCAAACGTTCGTTCAGATACTTTTAGCCCCGATTTGGAGAACCAATTAAATTCGGTAGAACTATTTATTTCATTTCATTTAATCAAATGCAATCGTTTTAGAGTACTAAATTGCGTAAACATGCTTATGTTCATCTTACATTCCCTTTCATTAAGAAATAGACTGAGTTTTAGTGTTTCACTTCTGGGAATGAAACACATGTACGTATTTAGCTTATAGAAGGCGGTAGTCTTCACACGCGCTTTAAATAAAAATCATGTATTTTATACCAAAACATAAAGGACTTCGGACACTATCATATGCTTCTAGCCTACATTTCAAATGCAAATTTCTCCTTAAGTATTTAAACAATACCCAAAGCGTTTCGAGTCAGTGATAAACCAATGTATTAGTTAATTTATTACAGCAGAAACTGATTTGTATCTGTTCCTATCAAGATGTTTTTCTTATTTTATCTGGGCCAGGGTATATTTTCTTGAAAAAATAAAATGTTTAAATTTCCGTGAAAATATAATATCATCACTTTACGGAAGTTTTAAATATTTTAATTCCAGTCGAAAAAAGTGACAAAATCTGTTTATTTAAGGAGAAAATAACATTTTAAGATTAAAATCCTATAAATAAATAAAAAAGGGAACGATATTTTTCCAAACAACCTGTACTTGATTTATCTATACACTGTTCATAATGTTAAGTTATTGACGCATTACATTGTGTGAATAGGTATACATGTATAAGTGACCGGTCAGTTTTATTACAGGTAGTTATTTAAGTACATGTACATGTCTGTATAGCTCTGTTATAAGTGATGGCAGCTATTTGTGTGATGTATAACATTAATAATAAGAAAAATCAGTAATCTTATCAAGGCCGTAGGGTGGGATTTTGTTTAGGATAAGTACCAGTGGCTTACATAATATTTGAGCCGCGCCATGAGAAAACCAACATAGTGCAATTGCCACCAGCATTGATCGAGCCTGACCAGCCTGCACATCTGCGCAGTCTAGTCAGGATCAATGCTGTTCGCTAACGGTTTGTCTTATTCCAGTATACTTTGAAAGCAAACAGCATGGATCCTGACCAGACTACGCAGATGCTCAGGCTGGTCTGGATCCATGCTTGTCGCAAAGCCACTATGTTGGTTTTCTCATAGCACGGCTCATTTCGCTTAAACATGTAATAAAAATGTATCCGAAATGACAGTTCTATCTGAGGCTTGCCTAAGGAAGCTGGATCGGAAAAAGTTAAATCCGGATAAGTCTGACAACAACCCATCTATAGATAATGTTGTCTATTCAGGGCTGAAGTTGTGGGCAAAACATATTCGAAAAGTTGAAGCAGGTCGCTGCTTAAAAGTTCCACCTGAAACTCGGCTGGACCGTTTAGTTCGTGTTCGCGTCTAGCCGTATTTGTATATGCCATCTGCATGGAAAGCGACTTGACACATCACTTTCGTGGCATCACACTGAATGTGAAACCGTCACTGATATGACCTGCCAAGAAGCTACTGTTCTTGACCTATGCATCACAGGCATATCAATGCCAAACTTTATTTCTGTTGGATAGACTATAGTCAGGATCAGATAAAATGCTGTGCACATATTGACCCTTTTTTTGTTGTGTTTAGGCGTAGTCCGCCGCAAAGAAAATCTTCGATTCAGTTTTTACTGAAGGAAGAACATGAAGTGATGAATGCGTGTCACATGTAGTATGTGTCTAAAAGAAATAAATATAAATGCACAGAAAAAGATGAAGAAATAAAGAAGTGAAAAATATATAAAAATATACAAAAAAAAAAAAATAATAATAAAAACAAAATGGAAAACAAATTACATCCTGGTGTGCGCGTCGCGAGGAGGGCATGCAGAAGATTACCTGGTGTGTTGCTAGTATTTTACAGCACACATTTGCCAATCTACTACAACAAACAAACAGGATATGCGAATGAAAATTTAACCCAATGAATAATCATGAATTAACAGTATTTGCTTCACTCACTACTCTACATGTATAACATGCCTATATGTGCCCATTCAAACATTTGTATAGTATTTTAGTTACAAACAGATGTAAACATATGTGACTATCAAGTTATTAAAAATGAATATAAAAAGTATTGGTTACTTTACATTTGGGAACACCCTGTTTTAAATATTTTTTGTTTAAAAGTACTGTTCCACCCCTTGCATCAACACAATAGTCACAGAAAATGTGTATAATTAATATCTACATATGCTGGTCAAATATGGTTTTGATGCACGGGGGGGAACAATGTTCTTTAAAGCAAAATAGCTTTTATATGTATATAACAGGGTACGTAATTCTATTTAGAGCAAAAATTACCATTTTATGAAAAAATATTGAAAAATTTGACTTTAAAAAATAATCTCAAATATGTATTTTGATGGTATATGTAATTAAATACTTATTTCTTAGTGGTTTATTTTTCACTCTTGGAGTAGGCAAATTCATATAGAAAGTGTCCGAAGTCCTTTGTAAACCACGATGGTGATGTGTATCTTTTAACTATTACTTGAAATATTTAGTGTAATTTTACATATTTTGGGAGTTTTACTTCTCGGGAACCCTACAGCAAATGTATTAATGCTCAATGCAGTTTTCCCATTGGTCACATCCGGTAACATACACATTTACCATACCACAATTGTTTCACACGTAACGTCGTAGTAATGGTACATAGGTTTATCGTTTATAATGCAGAAGCAATTTTAACATATACTAATGAGGTAGCCTGTCCAAATTGTAATGTACTTTGTTAACTTAGAAACATATGTAAAAGTTCATTTATAAATAATGTGTCTACAATCATACGACAGACTAGCACAGAATATCAACTCATGAAATGCAGTTTGATATAAATATGTTCACACTATAAAAAAACATTAAGCAATCATACATATTTTTCTCATTAATTTATAAAATAAATCTCTGACAGGTAAATACACCCCAAAAATGAAATTTAGGAAGGAAATCGTTTCAAACATGCGCAAATGTTCAGTTTTATTCATCAGTTAAAAGGTATATTCGGTGAATACCCCTCTCTCTAACTCCTCCTCCCCCCTCCCCCTCCACCCTCCCCCACACACATCACACCTTCTTTTCGGATATTTTACCTTATCGGGATCAGCTTGCATTAGTTCGTGTCAAAACATTATCTCGCATGCCACTTTTAAAAAATGGAGTCTAAACAAATGACTACTATAAACAATAAAATATGAGCTAGAAGCTTAATTAATATATTAAGTCTTTTATTGAGCCACTTTTAAATAGGTTGAGGCATTGATGTGAATAAAAGTGTTTGATATTGCATATTTCAATTAGCCGTAATTTTGACATTTTACTAACAATATACTTTTCTAAATGAGTAAAAGTATGTGCATGTAGTAATTTGAAAGGTATTTGAAAAAGTTTAAGTATGGCGCTAGAAGATTTGGTAAGTGCATGTTGTCATACAGTTTACAGCATTATGCAACACCGCGATACTAATATAATCTCTCTGACCATTCCCTACGAATATTCTTTTCAGGGAATATTTGTTCTTTCAGTTTTATATACGCTCTTTGCTTTTTAACAATTAGAAAGGGTCTGCTTTTCTTAGTATTTTATATGCCATCCCTTAGTCTAGCTCTGTTGAGAAATAGCCGTGAAATTAACCACTCTACATTGTTCTTCATTATGTTATATCAAATAAAGTATCGCAGCAAAATTATAGAAAAGTATTTAATCCAAATTAAGATCTACGTATGAATTGATTATTACATAAATACGAGGTTTAGTTCGTATTCACAAGAAAAAAATACAACATTTAGAATGAGAAAAATATGAGAAATCTCTCCCGTATGTTAAAATGACCAGAAAAGGCATTTATAGTCGGAAGAATTCTAAAGGGATATAATCTAATTATGAACACATGTTTCCTCTTTTTTATAACACAATTTTATAAAAAAATGTCTAGCATTGAAACACTATTGATTTATTATTTATTTGTTTTTGAAGGTAAGCATTAAAATACCATTTTTATTCGCAAAAACATATTAGTGCAATCATTAAAACATCATCAAAACTCCACATTTAAAAGGGGACAAAATATGCAAATGAGCTGTCTTAAAAAATGAAATTTCAATGATATTTAATGGCATTTCAATTGAGGAACTCTATGGAAAATAAAAAGTATTTCAATGGTAAATCAATAAAAAAAATGTACTAATGATATCTAATAAAAATCAATGGTAAATAAATGATTATAAGTGGTACTTAATGATATCAAAGAAATTCAATGGTAAATAATGCACTGCATGGACAGCATTTTAGCTCACCTGTCAAGTAGTGACAGGGTGGGCATTTGTGATCGCCCTTCGTCTGTCGTCCGTCCGTCCATCCATCCATCCGTCCGTTCACAATGTCCTTGCGAACACGATAGACCACATTGTATATTGGTTTTTATTCAAACTTGCACACAACTTGTATGGGCATAATATCTCGGTTCCTTCCGAAAACTGGCCAGATCGAATCATGTATTCCAGAGTTATTGCCCCTTAAATGTCCAAAAAATGCCATTTTGGCTTGTGAACATGATAGAGACCATATTTTGCAAATAACTTTAAAATAAAAACCTGCACACAACTTGTTTTTGCATAATATCTTGGTTCCTATCAATAGCTGGCCAGACCTTGTTATGGGTTCCAGAGTTATGGCCTATTAAAGGGCCAACATTTGCTACTTTTTGGCTTGTGAACCAATAGATACAACATTGTGCAATTAATTTTAATCAAACTTGCACACAAATTGTATTGGCATAATATCTCGGCACCTTTCGAATACTGGCCAGATCCTATCATGGGTTCTAGTGTTATGGCCCCTTAAAGGACCAAATAATATTTTGATATATCATTATGCTATTTTAGGCTTGTGAACACGATAGAGACAGCATTTTGCAATTAACTTTAATTTAACTTGCACACAACTTGTATTAGCATACTATCTCGGTTTTTACGAATAACGGCAAAATTGAAAATACCAGCTTCTAATGAGATGATTTGAAATTTTATTTACGTCTTCCATGGTAAAAATAGTCATACTTGACAACTACTGATTGAACGTTTATAAATAGAAATATTTTTATAATACCTTGTTGTAAAGGCATGTTTTATTTAAGGCATCGCCTACAGTGGCAGCCATTTGACTCAAAAATTTACATGCAAATTTTCATAAAAATAAAAGATGACTAAGTGGTTGCAATAAAGTCAATAAATTTGTCATAATTATGTTTTAAATATCTATGTGAACATAGGCAAGTAAAAGGATGTGCATTTCACTACCTGTATTATGCCTTCGATATTTTTCTATGACAAAATTTTGCAATTTTACGTGCAGTCAAACTCAATATATATTCAGGGCCATCATGACCCTCTTATTTCCACTGCAACTAGCGGGCAATTAGGGGACATTGGACAAGTGATGATTCTGACAGGTGGCGTACCCTTGCAACTTTTAATTAATACAGACCCTGTCTATAAGTGTATATTTCATTTATCAAGTGAATTAAATCCTTGCGTTAGGTAAAAATATATCTTGCAGTGTTGCTTTTAATTGGATGTTGGTTTCATAATTATGTAAAATAGAATATGTGTAAGTTTACATCATGATAAAAACTCATACTAGTTTTCGTCAATTTATATCAAATACATTATGAGCTGACCCACCTGCTTAACTCAGTAGGTAAGAGCGTTGGTCTACGGATCGCGAGGTTGTGAGTTCGATACTCGGGCGGAGTGTATGTTCTCCTTGACTATTTGATAAATGACATTGTGTCTGAAATCATTAGTCCTCCACCTCTGATTCATGTGGGGAAGTTGGCAGTTACTTGCAGAGAACAGGTTTGTACTGGTACCGAATCCAGGAACACTGGTTAGGTTAACTGCCCGCCGTTACATGACTGAAATACATGTTGAAAAACGGCGTTAAACCAAAAACCAAAAAGGGACCATAGGTGGTGGAGCCACGAAAAATAGGAGATGCCAAAGTTCATATCATGTTAAAGATTCGTGCAAGGTTTCAAGGATTATATGATTTTTCTAGGTAGGTGCATCATCACATGGTAAAATTTGCATTTTCAGAATTTCAGGGGCCATAACTCTGGAAATTGAGAGGAGGTAGGGAGGGGGAGGGGGTGCCAGCTGGAAAATGGAAGGTGCACAAGGTCATATCATAATAAAGACTTCTGCAAGTTTTCATCAATTTATATCAAAAACTTTCTGAGCTTGGTGCGCCACAAAGTGAAAAATTTGCATTTTTGACTATTTCAGGGACCATTACTCTAGAAATAGAACAGGGACTGACGAAAAATAGAAGGTGCTCTAGTTCATATCATGTTAAAGACTTGTGCAAGATTTCATTACTTTATATAAAATACTTTCTGAGCTAGGCTCATCACATCCTGTTTTCAGACACACATACACACATACGGATAGACATACAGATGCATGGACAAAACTTAAATCATATGCCTCCACCATACATAGTGGGGACACAAAAATACATATTTTGACAAATTAAGAAGCATGGAAATCAGACACTGATAAAAATATTTACATGTATAAAAACAAAAGCTATGAAAACCAATCACAAAACTATGATTGCAACTGACTAGAATTATATGAATCAAAGAAAAAGAAAAATATCACATTTTATTATTGATTTAAATTTCTTGTGTATTCAACATATATAAAGGCTGATACTTACTGTAGCTGATACCATGTTATTCACCTAAATCTGGTCTAGAATTTCAAACGTTATACAAACAATCATTTTTCTGCCAAAACAGGTGCTATTTTATTCACAAATCATGAAATTCAGTTAGTACATTTAGAAATGGTAAAATAATAGTTTTTCACTGATAAACAATGGAGCAAACTGATTGAACAAACTTAAACTTAAGTAAATTTTGTAATGAAAAGCAATGGGTTTTCAATGAAAAACAATGGACCAAACTGATATTTAAAAGAATCAACTAAAGTATATTCTACAATGATGAAAAAGTAATTAAAGTCCAGATAAATGGTTTTTAAATCATTTCTCTGAAAAAAAGATACTTTAGTGGGGTTTTAATGGAGTTTCAATGTTTTTTCTACCATGATATTTCGCTAAGGGATATTTTGATGTTTTGACATTGTTTTATAATAACCAACAGTTAAAGAATAATAGTTATAATTTATTTCATTTTCAGAACAGTCATGGGCCAGTATAGATATTATTTACTATAGTTCCTGAAGTAATAGATCACTCCTCAACTCACTTTGAAAGTAAAACAGAAAATCTATTTAAATGAAAAAGAAAACATTTTCCATGTCCACAAAAAAACTTCTAGAAACTTCTTCTCAAAACATATCTATAACCTCCATTAAAGAATAAGGGGCTTGGAAAGTAAAAATATCTAAATTTTAAGAAGATGTAGATATTTTACATCACGCAAAAAGAAAATGGGCAGACTATCTACAACTCTAGTGAAAGCAAACAACACAATACCGATGATGAAGAAGCAGACCTGTCTGCATATTTTGAACACATGTATGCACATGTTTGGAGTATATGTTGGTACACAGGCAAATGACTGTCTCGGTTGTTGATTACAACAGCGGCCAATATGATGAGGAAATAAAACATCTGACATTTATAGCGAATAGTAAAATGCATTTCTGACGTCATTTCTTATCTTCAATCCCCCGGGCAGCAAGAACATACTCTTCCTCAAGCTTACAAAGCTGTTAGCAGAGCGTCGTTTACAAATGTGAAGTGATATAATTCTGTCCAAAAGAAACCAAACAACAACAACATAAAATCAGGTTTATGGGAATTATTTTCACACTTGTAGAGGTTGATGATAAAGATGTACACATGAGTTTTAGAAAACGAAGTGTAATACTTTTGTGACATTGAGCTTGAATATAATGGGTACAAGCCCTGCATAAACTTTGTTTGTATGCTGCACAATGTTTATGTGAATTTAAAGTAAGATACAAAAATGTATAAGCAATTACAATACAGGAGTGACAGAAAAACAAAGGTAGCAGAAAAACCTTTAATCTAAACATAACCTAAATATAACACCTTGGTGACCTTGTCCTTGCCCAGCACCTGCAAAAACTTTGTTTGTATGCCGCAGAATGTTTATGTGAAGTTGCAGTAAAACATAAGCAATACTAACAAAGACGTGCCAGAAAAACAATGTTTGGCGAAAAACTTAAACCTAGAAAACCAACACCGAAGCCGGGCGAGTAGAATAGCACCCATATTCTCCAAATAGTTGAGCTAAAAATACAAAGGAAAAATAAAAACAATGTGTCCTATAAAATTGAGTAGAATAAGTACGCAGTTTTCTCGTACATTAGCCGAAGCACGCATGTATATTCTATTTTCCTGTCAAAGACAAGGACATCGTTGGTAAAATAGACTGATAAATACTGTTTGACTGTTGCAAATAAAATACAATACATAACTTATATTTATTAATTCAATGAATACAGTGTATGGAGCTTATTAGCCCAAACACTACATCATTCCATTATTGAATAGGCGTACTTTTTGCGAATGGTTAAACAATTTTATATCACGTTCTGCACTCGGTGGTCAGTGCATAATTCATAGGCATGTTGATTTAAACAATATTTCAACTATTCAGGGTTGTAAATTAATAATTGTACCGTACGTACTACGTATAAACTCGTCTTCATGGGTTGATAATGAAACATTTTGACATAAATTTCCTTCGCAATTCCAAAATAATGGGCCATTTTAGGCTGAAATAGGCTGAATCTTCGTCTTTTGCCTTGACTATCTGTGTTTGTGGTGAAAATGCGTTTTCATTTCAAGCGTCAATGTCTATTTAATGGCTGTGTGTTGCAGAGACATTTATCATACACTGAAAAATATATTCAACAAGAATACATATTTCAAATAGACAGAGAAAATCTAAAAATACTTACCACCGACAGCTTAAAAAATATTGAATAACGAAAGTGAACGTTTAGGTTTTGGTGACTTCTGTTTCTATACAATGTGATGACGGATATGCTATTTTTTAAATTCTGAAAATTGTGTCTTTTATTTTAGGATTTGGAGGAAAGATTACTACATATGAGGAGGAGATGTGAAGATTATGAGAAAAGAATTGTAAGAGAAAATTTAGAATGAACATCATTTACACATGATTTAGGGAAATATGTTAATAAAATCATTCTATAATCAAGATCAAAATATATATGAAAGTTATACATGCCGGTTTGATATATTTAGAGTACCGTGTCACTTAACAGCTTAGGTAACCACAGTATAGTATTATACGGAGTTAATAACTTTAGTTTACACTGTCCCTTGTAGATGACTTGAGAATTTAACTAGAAAATATTTATATAGTCTAATATTCTTAGAAGATTCATACTACACAAGAAATAACAAATTATTAAATAAAAAAGTCTTTGTATACAAAAGATAATAAATACTGTTATAAACTTCATTAGAATTTACATGCCTTATTCTCAATTACTGATTGAAAATGCATCACTACATAATTATGTTGTTTGCTGTATTGCAGAACCGTGGTGAAGCAGAACTTCTTTACAATATGGGCCAAGAGCCGGAACGTGCCCCCTTCCTCGATAGAGTGTTTGAGCATCTTGAGAAAAAAACGCCCACTGTTAAAGGACAGCCACTGGATCTGTTCAGATTACACGGGGCTGTCCAAGAAAGGGGTGGCATGGAGGAGGTAATGTTAAATCCGCAAACATTTTATACTTTTTTATTTAACGACAACTATGTTAAAGGTAGATAAAATGTTCTATATACTGAGCACTTATGTAGAGTGATGTAGCAGTCTTCAGTCTTCAGGTAAATGTATATAATCATTTCAGATCAGTTAAATGGAGCTATATGAATCCACGTTATAGCTGCAAGTGTAATATTTCTAGATTTTGTGTGTTGATCGTTACAATAGTCCACTTTCAAAGAGATGAACATTTCACATAGATAAGTGGAGACTGGTAGGATTTTTGTTAACACCACATGGTTTTACAAATTAGGATTAGGGTAGGAGCTTTATGTAAGTAGAAAATGCAGATAAAATATCACTGTAGTTACAAAATGTGTTTCTCTTTGCAACTTTTAAATGTCATAGGTACCTTGTTGTTTACTTGCTACCCTTACTTGTTATGAATGGCTTTAACTTACAATTACTTATCAACATGTCATTTCGAGCCCACCCGCTTAGCTCAGTAGGTAAAAGCGTTGGTCTACGGATCTCGGGGTCGCGAGTTTGATCCTCGGGCGGGGCGTATGTTCTCCGTGACTATTTGATAAACGACATTGTGTCTGAAATCATTAGTTCTCCACCTCTGATTCATGTGGGGAAGTTGGCAGTTACTTGCGGCGGAGCGGAGAACAGATTTGTACTGGTACAGAATCCAGGAATACTTGTTAGGTTAACTGCCCGCCGTTACATGACTGAAATACTGTTAAAAAACGGCGTTAAACCCAAAACAAACAAACTAACAACATGTCATTTCTACCAGTTATCTATTCAAGGATTGAAATTGCAACACCCAGAGAACTTAAATGGATTATGGACTAAAAAATGCACATATTTCACAATTAATACAGCTCCTCATGGGATGTCTTTGTGCATGAGAGGTTTAAATAAAGTTTCTCATGAATTGTTAGAGGAGCATCCTAGGTAGAGGATATTAAGAGTGATTGTGTCTCATAATGGTGTTGTGACTATTGTCGTCGGCAACATAAAAAAATATAAATAAATATGCTCTAAAAAACGTGTTCTGATACATTTGCAGTTTCTCTGAGGCATTCTATTAAACGCAAATAGAGAAAACATTTTGATGTAAATTTTGCAGTTTGATTAATTATAGTTATTTGTTATACCTGTGTAACATATGTAATGAAGTTAAATATAAGAAAATTGGACCTTGATTAAAATTTTGTATGCAAGTACATGTGGCTATTATTTAAAGACATATAGCTTTGAACCTTGTTTTAGGTCACCTGAGCACGAAGTGCTTCAGGTGAGCTTTTGTGATCGCCCTATGTCTTTCTTCCGTTGTCTTCAATAATTCGACTGTCAACACTCTAAAGGTCAAAATTTTGACCCAGTCTTAATGAAACTTAGTAAGAATGTTACCCTCAATAACATCTTGGACGAGTTGATATTAGGCATCTAGGGTCAAAAGCTAGGTCACGATATCAAATCAAATGAAAAGGTTGTTAACACCCTAATGATCCCATTTATGTCAATACCTGTACGAAACTTAGTCAGAATGTTAATCTTGATTAATTGAGGTCAAGTTTATATCTGGGTCAGGTGGGATCAAAAACTGGGTCACAGGGTCAAATCAGAGGAAATGCTTGTAAATATTCCAGAGGCCACATTTATAATAGTATCTCCATGAAACTAGGTCAGAAAATTATTCTTGATGATCTGTAGGTCAAGTTTGAATCTGGGTCAAATAGGGTCAAAAATTAGGTCACCAGGGCAAATAAATGGAATAGTTGATTTACACTGTAGAGGCCACATTTATGACAATATCTTCATGAAACTTAGTCAGAATGTTAATCTTGATGATCTTAATTCTTGTTTAAATCTGGGTTAAAACTAGGTCACCAGGTCAAACCGAAGGAAAAGCTTGTTAACACTCTAGAGGCCAGATTTATTATTGTATCTTCGTGACACTTGGTCAGAATGTTTATCTTGATGATGGCAATGCAATGTTTGGTCAAATGTTTCGAGTCAAAAACTAGGTCACCAGGTCAAATCAAAGGCGTAAGCTTTTGACACTCCAGAGTGCACATTTATAATCACATCTTAATGAAACTTGGTCAGAATATTAATTTTAATCGTTTTTAGGCCAAGGTAAAATCTGGGTCAGGTTGGGTAAAAAACTAGGTCACCAGGACAGATTAAAGAAAAAGCTAGTTAACACTCTAGAGACCACATTTATGAATGTATCTTTATGAAACCTGGTCAGAATGTTAACCTTGATAGGTAATGTGGAATGTGACCTGCTGACCTACTTTCTTGTTTTTAAGATACAGCCTATAAATTTGGATAAAACTGAAACTGAAACTGAAACTGTTTTATTTGATTAAACGCCTATTTTTACGCAAAACATATTCAATGGCGTTTTACAAATACATTAAAATACGACAAAAATTAAGATATTTAATGATATATAACATAAATGAGCATAAATATCATTGCATTGTGAATAAACTATTTAGTAAGCATTAAAAAAAAGATCAGACATCAGATAAGGTTAATAAAATATTAGAATATTAAGATACAGTAAGACAGCTGTTTGTTATTAAGTAAGAATAAGTGCGTTATTGCGACATGTCCAGAAGTTATTACAAACAACTGTATTTTGTATTTGTTATAATATAGTTCATATTCGAATGTATTTACACAATAAAATCATCCAGTTCACGTTACTTCAATCTCTTAAAAAATACAGTCACAGTCTCTAAATCAGTGCAAAGTAATTTCCAAAATAATGAGTTTTCAACTTCTTTTTGAAAACATCTATTGTGTCTGAGTTCCTTATTTCGAAAGGCAATTCATTCCAGAGTTTAGGTCCAACAGTACCAAAACTTCTGTCGCTGAACGTTTTGCGCTTGTTGAAAGGAACAACGAAACACCCAATAACGGAATTTGAAGAACGCAAGTTCCTTGTCTGTGTTTGTTTTATGAGAAGTTCAGAAAGATATTCTGGAGAGTTTCCAACTGAACAATTATACATGTAGGTGAGCATTTTGAACGTGATTCTGACTTTGATTGGTAGCCAATGAAGTTCATACAGCGCTTGCTTGGAACTGTCATATTTTCTTCGATTTAGGACAAGTTTTGCACACATGTTCTGAATTCGTTGCATTTTGTTTACTTCGCTTTGAGCAATACCATACAGAATGACATTACAATAATCTAAATGGGATATCACCAATGACAGGACAAGGGTTTCGGTAGCCTCTTTGGTAAGATATTTCCGGATACATTTTGTTCTGAAGTAATTGAACATTGCTGTTCTACACTTTCGTTTTACATGCTCTTTTAGATTCAAGTTTTCATCCAGGAATGCACCTAGATATCGAATAAAGCTCACTGATTTCACTTCATTACCTACAATGCATATTTTGTCAGTTGAACACTTAGAGAGCTGTTGCCTACTACCAAACATGAAGAACTCGGTTTTGGAAGTGTTCATTTTAAGCTTATTTTCATTCATCCAGTTGTTGATTGTTTTAGCACATTGTTCAAGTTCTCGACTTGCCTGGGATTCTACTGTTGGAGATGATGGTTTAAAGCGTTTATTAGCAGTGTGGTCATCCGCAAAGCCGTAAACTGAAATCGACGGCGGAATAACATCAAACAGTGTCCCAGCATATGTCAAATATAGCCACGGTCCTAAGCAGCTCCCTTGTGGAACGCTACAATTTAACTGGCATGGAAATGACATGGCTGAATTGACACTTACACGACAACTTCTGGGGCGCAGACAGGAATCAACCCAGCTCAGGGCTGTTCCATGAACGCCATACTGCTTGTTTAACACATCAACAAGAATGTCATGATCTACAGTATCAAAAGCGGCACTGAGATCGATGGCAATTAGCGCCGTAACTTCTTTCTTCTCCATAGCATCCAGTAAATCATTTACAAGACCTAACAGTGCTGATTCGCAAGAATGTTTTTTCCTGTAAGCAGATTGTTTTTTTGGTAGAAGATTGTGTTTGTTTACATGATCATTGAGCCTGAACAGAGCTGCTTTTTCAATTAATTTTGACAGAAACGATAGATTACTAACAGGCCTGTAGTTTGCGAATTCAAGTTCCAGTCCCATTTTCTTCAACAAAGGTCTTACAATTGCCTGTTTCCATTTTGTTGGAAAGACGCCGTCGCGCAACGACAAATTAACCAATTTGGTAATAACAGGCAACAGCTCATCCAAGTATGATTTTAGCACTTTTGTTGGTAGAATATCAAGTTCACATGATTTTGTCTGTAGTTGGTTTATAAGTTTTCTAACTTCTTCCTCGCTCAGGTCTTTAAAGCTGTCAAAACAAGGAATATATTTTTTGCATGGTTGAAACTTATCGAAATGTTTCAACGATTCTCGAAATTTTTTCGATTTTATTCATGAAATGATCTGCAAATTTCTCAGCCAGTGTACTGTCATGTCCAGTTGGCATAGGGTTCTCAGACCTAGTGCCTGTTGTCTCAGATACAAATCTATAAAGCTTTTTCCAGTCACCTTTTGCATTAAGAACTTTTTCACTCAGAGATAATTTTTTCTCATGTTTGAGTTCTTTTTCGTAGTTTTTACGGATAACATGTACAGTTTAGCACATCACTCTTAAAAACGGACTTTCAGTGACCGTGAATGTCACCTACTGACCTACTGTCTCGTTTATGTGCCCCCCCCCCCCCCATGAGTGGTGGGGGCATATAGATTTGGTCTTGTCCGTGCGTCCGTGCGTGCGTACGTCCGTGCCCGCGAAATGATGGTTAAGTGACTGCATAACGGTACTTTCTCTTTGATGTCATTCATTCCGTTCTGTTTATGTGACCTTTTTCTTTTTATGTGACTGTTAGAACAATAGAGAGAACAATGGGGGTGTCACATAAATACCGTTTCGTTAGAACTTCCGTCCGTCCGTCCGTCCGAAGTTCGTGACGCGCCTAGCTTGAAAAGTATTTGATATGAATTGATGAAACCTTGCATGAGTCTTTATCATGATATGATCTTGCGCACCTCATATTTTTTGTCTGGCTCCTCTCCCTATTTTCAGAGTTATGGCCCCTGAAATAGTCAAAAATGCACATTTTCAACTTGTGACACGCCTAACTCAAAAAGTGTTTGATATAGATTCATGAAACCTTACCATGAGTCTTAATCATGATATGAACTTGCGCACCTCCTATTTTTTGTCTGGCTCCGCCCCCTATTTTCTGAGTTATGGCCCCTGAAATAGTCAAAAATGCACATTTTCACCTTGTGACGTGCCTAGCTCAAATTGTAATTGATATAAATTGATGAAACCTTGCATGAGTCTTTATCATGATAGGAACTTGCGCAACTTTTATTTTTCGTCTGGCTCCTCCCCCTAATTTCAGAGTTATGGCCCCTGAAATAGTCAAAAATGCACATTTTCACCTTGTAACACACCTAGCTCAAAAAGTGTTTGATATAGATTCATGAAGCCCTGCATGAGTCTTAATCATGATATGAACTTGCGCACCTCCTATTTTTCATTTTGATCCGCACCCTATTTTCAGAGTTATGGCCCCTGAAATAGTCAAAAATGCACATTTTCATCTTGTGATGCACCTAGTTCAAAAAGTATTTAATATAAATGATTGAAAACTTGCACAAGTCATTATCATGATATAAACTTGCACATCTCTTATTTTTAGGCTGGCTCCATTCCCTATTTTAAAGTTATGGCCCCTGAAATAGTAAAAAATGCACATTTTCACCTAATTATGTGTCTAGCTCAAAAAGTATTTGATGTAAATTTATGAAACCTTGCTTGGATCTTTATCATGATGTGTCCTTGCACACTTGGCATTCTTCCTGAGAATCTTAGCATTTATTACAAAGTTATGGCTCTTGAAATAGCCAAAATAGTGGATTTTTTGTTTGTGATGCTCATAGCTCAAAAAGTATGTGGCCTAGAATAATGAATCCTTTTCATAAAATGTTTGTTGAGGCTATACCCCCATTAAGACTGCAAACATTTGAATTATTTCTCCTTATTTGTGACAACTGTACCAGTGGGGGGGGGGGGGGGGGGGGCACACCCTGTGTCCTACAGACACATTCTAGTTTTTTTTGTTTTGACTGACATGTACAGTTTTGCATGATGATCTTAAAACTGACTTCATTGACCATAAGTATGTCCTACTTTCGTAACATTTTAGCATCAGTTTGACATTTAAAACATATAGCTCATATTACTCAGGTGAGTGATCCAGGGTCAGATAATTGCCATAACCTTTGCAGAACAGTTGCAGCACATGATTCCTGAAAATATTCCACAGACGAGTAGAAATGGAACGAAACATGCAACTATTCTGCAAAGCTTTTGCAAACACACTAAACACACAGAATGCAAATGCTTTGCAAATAAGTTGTAATTCACACCTGCAAACACTGTGCAAATACATTGCCAATATGTGTATTTATGTAACAAATAACAAATCACGGAGTGATAGCAGAGTGTTTGCAAATTGCATGCAAATAATTTGCAAATTATTTGAAAATAAGCAAAAAATAACAAGAATTTATTTTTTGAGATTCAAAGAAAACTACTTGTTCATCTAAAAAAGAGATGTGTCAGTCACAAAACCTTTAGCAGTTTAAATAACTATTTAAAATTATTATTTGTAGTGATAATCCAGTAATAATAACTAAAACCAAGTATTTATGTTTCAACAATTGCTTAGAACTGTAAAAGGTGTTTTATATTACTATCATTGTTTAACAATTCCTTTCACATGCTGCAATTCTCTAGTTCTTGTAAGTCTTATTGCTTAAATACTTGGTATTTCATTATTCTTATTCAACAAAATTTATGGCCCGCCCGCTTAGCTCAGTAGGTAAAAGCGTTGGTCTACAGATCACGGGGCCTATGTTCTCCATGACTATTTGATATACGACATTGTGTCTGAAATCAATAGTCCTCCACTTTTGATTCATGTGGGGACGTTTGCAGTTACTTGCGGAGTTTGCAGTTTGTACTGGTACAGAATCCAGGAACACTAGTTAGGTTAACTGCCCGCCGTTATATTACTGAAATACTGTTGAAAAACTGCGTTAAACTCAAAACAAACAAACAAATCGACAAAGTTTATATCCAGATAAAAATAATCAGAATATAATGATCTGTTTAACACAAAAGTTTGCATCACCAAAATATTTCTATTGCATAGTGTTTAAACATTTTCTCATAATATTTCTCAAAAATACTGCAATTTGAATGTAGACCAAACAGAAAGCAAAAAGTTTATTACTTCCTGTACCGAGAATACAATACATTTGCTAACAAAATGAGCTAATATTTGTTTGCAGATGCTTGCTGTCTGCTGTCTGCTAATTTAATAAAGTATTTGTTTGCAAAATCTTTGCAGTTTGCAATTTATCTAAGTGTTTATTTGCAAAACCTTTGCTTCACTGTGGTACGTTTTGCAGAAATTGCAAAAGTCTGATGCAAATACTTAGCAATTACCTGGAATATAGTTTCTGAGAAAACAAATGTTTAAAATAAAATCTGCAAATAAATGACAAAGGGATAAATGTGTTTGGGGATGCATCATGACCCTCTTTTTTATTCCCCCGAAGGTAGGGATATTTGTTTTAACAGTCCGTCCGTTCGTTCGTTGGTTCGTTAGTTTGTTTGTTCGTTCGTTCACCACAACGTTAATGTTTTGCATGAAGGCACTTTACTCGCAAACAACTGCACCCAGAACCTTCAAACTTCACATGCTGACAGTACTTATTAAGTACACGAACCCTTCTGACGTTGGGGTCACCAGGTCAAAGGTCAAGGTCACAGGGGCCGATGTTACCTTTTCGCATGAAGGCACTTTACACGCAAACCACTGCACCCAGTACCTTCAAACTTCGCATGCTAATAGTACTTATTGAGTACACGACCCCTATTGACTTTTAGGTCACCAGGTCAAAGGTCAACGTTACCAGGTTAAAGGTGGCGGCGCTGCGGGGGCATTTGTCACCATAAGTGACAGTTCTTGTTCTTTTTCAAGGTCAATTTCCAACCTCACTGGGTCAAGTCCAATAACTCTAAAATGTATTCTGGCCAAATTGTACCCCCTTTTGGACTTTGAAAATCCTGGTTAAGTTTTATATTCAAGTTACTATCTAAACCTAATGCAAATATTGAATTAAAATTTCAAATGTGTCTACAGGGTTATGAAACTAGGTTGTAACATCAAGTCCCATTACTCTGACATGCATTTTGGCCAAATTATGCCCACTGGTTCACATCTTGATTAAATTTTTGCGTCCAAGTACATATAGCTTTCATTTAAAGGCTTATAACTTTGAAACTTAGTTTTTTTGTTTTCTTCGTCAGCAACCAACCTCCCTGGGTCAAATCTGCTTAAAGTTTTACATGTAAGTTACTATCACCAAAACTAATGCAGATATTGAATTGAAACTTCACATGTTTCTTTGAAGTCATAAAACTAGGTGATAGCATCAAGAGCCATTACTCTGACATGACATGCATTTGGCCAAATCATGTCCCCCTTTTAGACTAAGAAAATTCTGGTTAAAGTTTTGCATGCATAAACATAAGGCTTTCATTTTAAAGGCTTATAGCTTTGAAACTTAGTTTTTCTTTTTCTATGTCAATTACCAACCTCACTGGGTCAAGTCTCATAACTCTGTCATGTATTTTAACAAAAGTATGCCCCCGTTTTGATTTAGAAAATCCTGGTTAAAGTTTTACACGCAAGTTACTATCTCCAAAACTAATGCAGATATTCAATTGAATCTTCACATGTGTCTTTGAGGTCATAAAACTAGGTGATAGCACCAAGAGCTATAACTTTAACATGCATTTTGGCCAAATTATGTCTTCTGGTTAACGTTTTGCTTACAAGTACACATGACTATTACTTTAAGGCATATAGCACTATAGCTTACTTTTTCTTTTCTAAGTCAATTACCAAACTCACTGGGTCAAGTCCAATAACTCTGACGTATTTTGGGCAAATTATTTTTTCTCCTTTTGTACTTCTGGTCAAAGTGTTGCATGCAAATTACTATCTTCAAATCAAAATGTAGATATTTAATCGAATCTATATCTTCAGGGTTATAAAACTGTGTTATAGCATCAAAAGTCTTAACTCTGACATGCTTTTTGGTCACATTATGTCCCCTGGTGTGTCCCCTATAAACTTAATCTGGTTAAATATCCAAAACTAATGCTTTTTTGTTTGTTTTGGGTTTAATAACGCCATTTTTCAACTGTATTTCAATCATTTAACGGCGGACTTTTAACCTAACCAGTGCTCCTGGATTCTGTTCTCCGCAAGTAACTGCCAACTTCCCTCATGAATCAGAGGTGGATTACTAATGATTTCAGACACAATATCGGTTATCAAATAGTCGCGGAGAACATGCGCCGCGCCCAAGGATCGAACTCGCGACCTCGTGATCCGTAGACCAACGATCTTACCTACTGAGCTAAGCGGGCGGGCCAAAACTAATGTAGATACCGGATTGAAACTCTATAGCTATTCATAACATTAATGGTAATATTCCTGCTTCTGGGACAACAATTCGAATAGCCGAGCATTTGCTGTCTGATGGAAAAATCTTGTTGTTTCATTTTATAGGTCAGTTACCGACCTAACTGGGTCAAATCCTGTAACTCTTACAAACATTTTTGCCAAATCATTGCTCATTTTGGACTTCTGGTTAAAGTTTTGCATGCATGTATTGCTATTACTTAAAGGCTTACAAATTTCGTTCTCGAGGTCAATTACCAACTTCATTGGATCAAATCTCATAACCCTGACATGCATTTTTGGCAAATTATTCCCCTTTTTGGACTGGTTCTCGTTCCGGGTATGGACAGCTCTTGTTTATTAATTTGTCATAAAATTTATGAAGCCTTTGTTCATGCATGGACAGATATTTCCAATGTATTCGCACAAATACTGACCGAGGCAAAATAATAGGAGGTACTCGGACAACTTGAAAACTTGTCCTATCACTTAGAAGGATGACAGCTTTAACATATCAGATAACAGAATATTTATTTATTGTGTTCGATGGTACATTGCACTGAAACAATTAGGTCATGTGGCGGCTTTCAAACTTTTTATGGTGGAGGAAGACTCCAGGTGCCCCTCTGTGTATTATTCCATCACGAGCGAGCACATGGGTAGAACCACCGATCTTTCGAAAGCCAGTTAGATTGCTTACTCACATTAAAAATTTAACACCCCGAGTAAGGCTCAAATCCACATCGATGAGGAGCAAGCCCTTGACCATGGAGGTCCCTAGATAGTAGAATAAGTCATTCCGATATGAGTAAGACTGACACGGACCAATCAAGAAAATCAGAACCTAAATGGTCAAAAACAACATGAGCTTAGTCATTTTTTTTTAAATAATGCAGTGTTTAACCTTATATATAACAATTAATTTTCCATCATAGGAAATAATTAATACGTATTTCATTTTTCAGGTGAGCAGAAACAAAGGGTGGACCGAGGTCCTCCAGCAGCTTGACCTAGACAAAAAAGCCTGTGGTGCCGTCACAAAAATATACAGTAAATACCTATATGCATTAGAAGCACCTGGTGAGTCTGTGATTGCATTTTTTTTTAGAACAGTTTCTTTAATGATACTGGTGTGGATAGTTTCCAACAGAAGTTATTTATAAACCGCCTCGGTAACCTAGTGGTAGAGCGTCCGCTTCGAGTGCGGGAGGTCATGGGTTCGATCCCCGGCCGCGTCATACCAAAGACATAAAAAATGGTACTAGCAGCTTCCTCGCTTGGCGCTCAGCATTAAGGGGATAGTGCTGGGACTGGTCAGCCCGGTGTCAGTATAATGTGACTGGGTGGGTTATCATTCCTCGTGTCTACGGCGTGATATTCCAGTGAGGCAGCACTATAAAGTTGGGCATTGTGCTCACTGCTACAAGTAGACACCGTCGTATATATGACTAAAAATTGTTGAAAAAGACGTTAACCCGAACGCACATATACAGAAGTTGTTTATACAGAGGAAGACTCTACAGGGAAAATTGTTAAGAGTGTTATCTAATCTATTTACTTATTTTGTTTTTAAAAAAGTCAGAAATGTTAACAAATGTAATTGTAAATAATACCAAAGAATGCATTGAATTACTTTACAATACTTATAAAATCATTAAGAAGGAAGGCATATATTATACAATATTGTTTATATATCATTGACATATATCAGTTCATTATGTTATGAATACTGTAGTAGAGAAAATTAGGTGCCTTCCAGTTGCATGGCAATAGATCTACTTCATTCCCCTGTTTACTTCTAAGATCTATTTATCCAGAATTTATTTCTTTGCGAGACCTTAACTTAGTCTAAAACATAAAAGTTAAAGAGAAAAACAGTGATTTGGTCACTAGTTCTCTAATTCAGGGCTCCGGAAATTTTGAGAATCCAGTTGGTCTGAAACGAAGATCGAGACATCGGTGCTACCCTACCAACCTTATTACCAATATACCATTAAAACATCTTAGAGTAAGGAAATAAGTTTGGCATGATTTAAAAATGGTTTACTTGTCATCACGAGTTACCTCCACCCACTGTTTTACCAATATACCATTAACACATGATAGAGTAAAGAAATAAGTATGGCATGTATAAAACGATTTACTGGTCATCGCGAGTTACCAGTAGGGCTAGGATGAGTCTTAAAATGTTAAAACCGGTTAATCATTTGTATGAAATCTAATCGAACTAGTCTATCGGCCGCAATTTTCTTTCCTGACGACCATATAAATTCAATGTAGTCCATGTAGAAATGGAGACCAGAACTCCATTCTCTGGAGTAAAACTACAGCTTCTTAGGCCCTTTAGCTTTTCGATTTCTCGCATTGTTAAGTTAATAATTTCTTTTTTCATTTCATTCAATCTTAATCTTCCTTTATAAAGTTATTGTGATTTGGCACCCCAAATCTATAAATCTTGTTTGTTTCTTTTTCTTTGACTAAGTTTAATTAGTTTCTTTCTCTTTTTTTGCTTGTAATTACATATTTACATTGCATTTTATTAGTATCTGCACCTATTTGTTTGTTTATCTTTTTATTATTTTATTTTTATTTTTCAATAACTACATATCCCTTCAATTTACACTCAGTCCTACCATTTACTCATAATTTTTCGTTTTTTCTTATCTTTTAAATGATAAAATCTGGAAAGTAGATCCCTCGGAAGCACCGAGAACAAGGCAAACAGTGAAAATTGCAGACTCGGTTTGATTGAGTCTGTTCATGAGCAGTAAATTAAATGTAAAATGCAACACTGCCCACGCCCTCTAGCACCGGCTTAAGCAGTATTCAATCTTCAAATCTAAATGAGTTGAAATCAATGATCCCGAAGGACCAGAAAATATAACAACACTGAGATAAAGTCGGGGCGACTTTTTACGGCCGCCACACAGCACTTAACACCCGCTGTTGTGAAGTAAATAAAATCTGGAAAGTAGATGCCTCGGAAGCACCGAGAACAAGGCAAACTGTGAAAATTGCAGACTCGGTTTGATTGAGTCTGTTCATGAGCAGTAATGTAAAATGCAACACTGCCCACGCCCTCTAGCACCGGCTTAAGCAGTATTCAATCTTCAAATCTAAATGAGTTGAAATCAATGATCCCGAAGGACCAGAAAATATAACAACACTGAGATGAAGTCGGGGCGACTTTTTACGGCCGCCACACAGCACTTAACACCCGCTGTTGTGAAGTAAATAAAATCTGGAAAGTAGATGCCTCGGAAGCACCGAGAACAAGGCAAACTGTGAAAATTGCAGACTCGGTTTGATTGAGTCTGTTCATGAGCAGTAATGTAAAATGCAACACTGCCCACGCCCTCTAGCACCGGCTTAAGCAGTATTCAATCTTCAAATCTAAATGAGTTGAAATCAATGATCCCGAAGGACCAGAAAATATAAGTCTCTTGAGCACTTATTATACCCCCACCAAACATTTTGGGGGTTGGGGCGAGCTATATATGTCATATATTTTGTCCCGTCGCGTTCCGTCGCGTCCCGTCCCGATACCTATTATCTCAGTTACTACTATATGGATTTGATTCAAACTTAAAATAGATGTATCACCTTATTACTCACATCATATGACACAAGGTGCATAATTCCAACACCAATATTTTCATGAATTATGCCCCCTTTTAATTGGAAATTTAGATTAATTTTAATGCATTTTCACTATATTCCAGTTACTTTATGAATTTGATTCAGACTTAAAATAGATGTTCCACGTTCTCACCCTCATCATGTGACACAATGTGCATAACTCTGACACCACATTTTCATGAATTATGCCCCTTTTAATTAGACTTTAATGTAATTTTGATGCATTTTCACTATATCTCACTTATTACGAATGAATTTGATTCAAACTTAAAATAGATGTTCCACCTTATCCCCTACATCATGTGACACAAGGTACATAACTCTTACACCAATCTTTCATGAATTATGCCCCTTTTACTTAGAATTTAAGACTAATTTTGATGCATTTTCACTATATATCATTCTGATTGGCTTAGAGCCAAAGGGAAATAACATTTTTGTGCCTGCCATGAGTGGTGGGGGCATATAGATTTGCTCTTGTCTGTACGTACGTGCGTGCGTCCGTCCGTCTATCCGCGCGTCCGTCCGAAGTTCTTGACGCGCCTAGCTAAAATGTATTTGATATAAATTGATGAAACATTGCATGAGTCTTTATCATGATATGAACTTGCGTACCTTCTATTTTGCGTTTTGCTCTGCCTTCTTATTTTAGAGTTATGGTCCCTGAAATAGTGAAAAATGCACATTTTCACCTTGTGACACGCCTAGCTCAAAAAGTATTTGATATAGATTCATGAAACCTTGCAAGAGTCTTAATCATGATATGAATTTGCGCACTTTTTATTTTTCATCTGGGTCCGTCCCCTATTTTTAGAGTTATGTCCCCTGAAATAGTAAAGAATGCACATTTTCACCTTCTGACACGCCTAGCTCAAAAAGTGTTTGATATAAATTAATGAAACCTTGCATGAGTCTTTATGATGATATGAGCTTACGCACATTTTTCTTTTGTCCCGCTTCGACCCCTATTTGTAGAAATATGGCCCCTGAAATAGTCGAAAATGCACATTTTCACCTTGTGACACGCCTAGCTAAAAATATTTGAATTAAATGGATAAAACCTTGCATAAGTCTTTATCATGATACGAACTTATGCATCTTTTATTTTTTTGTCTTGCTCCGCTACCTATTTTTAGAGTTATGGCTCCTTAATATAAATAGTCAAAAATGCACATATTCTCCTTGTGACACGCCTAGCTCAAAAAGTATTTGATATAGAATCATGAAACCTTGCATGAGTCTTTATCATGATATGAACTTGCGCATCTTTTATTTTTAATCTGGGTCTGTGCCCTATTTCTAGAGTATTGGCCTCTGAAATACACAAAAATGCACATTTGTACCTTGTGACATGTCTAGCTCAAAAGAATTTGATATAAATTGATGAAACCTTGCATGAGTCTTAATCATGATATGAACTTGTGCACCTTCTATTTTTCATCTGGGGCCGCCCCTGTTTCCAGCGTTATGGCTCCTGGAATAGTAAAAAATGCATATTTTTACCTAATTATGTGCCTTACTCAGAACGTATTTAATGTAAATTCATGAAACCTTGCTTTAGTCTTTATCATATTGTGACCTTGCACACTTGGCATTCTTCTTTTAGAATTTTAGTGTTTATTACAGAGTTATGGCCCTTTAAATAGCCAAAATAGTGGATTTTTGTCCGTGATGCTCATAGCTCAAAAAGTATATGGTATAGAATAATGAATACTTTTCATATATTTTAGGCTATACCCCATTAAGACTGCAGACATTTGAATTATTGCCCTTTATTTCTGATTAATGTACCTTTGAGGGGCACACCCTGCGTCCTACAGACACATTCTAGTTTAAACTTTTGTACTGAGTTACTTCCCCTTAAATTCCATGAATGAGTCTATTTTTAGAAATTCTCTTTTTAGATTTTCAATATTTTAGGTATTTTTCTAACTTTTTTTTATTAGTCCTGTGTAAAAAGTAAATACATTTATGTGTGGTAACATGTGTCGGTAAGACACTTTTTTGTATTCATTGTTAGTGTGTCTCATATTAGAGATTTTTATATTTACCTCATCCCTCATCCTGGGCACATATACTAGTATTACTTATATGTGCCAAGGAAGCCCAAGATGAAGTACTTTAAAGACAAGTAACATTTTGTTTTAAGTATTAAGAATTGTTTACGTTTCATATTATTCTAGGTATTTTTGAAAATTCTTATTGTTGATGGTTGCCATTCTTCTGTGACAAGACCGTTTGGTGGGGTATAAGTCAATCCTGTGACAAGTCTAGTTTACATTATTTTCCACAATATTAAGATAAGTCACGTTCTTATCATTGGTATCACCATCTAGAGATAGTCACCAATATTTATCTATTTTTCCCCTTTCTGTCGGCAGAACAATTCCTGTACAACAGATGGTTGTTCATTATTTTATTTCTTCTTGAGATAATATTTTGATATTGGCAGAACAATTCCTGCCCAAAATCAACTGTACATGGGTACTCCTAAGCACATTTTTACATTAATGTCCACCATTTCAGATAATAAGTACTGTTGAGCTAAATAAAGGGAAATAATTCCTACAAGCACAATAAGCTAATCAAAACACAGTTATTCATCTTTCTTGTTTGTGATACCTACTTCTTATAACCTAAATAAACAACAAAAAATATTTTGTTGATTATTAAAATACACCAAAATATGACTTATTAGTTATCACACTGCTTCAAACAATAAAATCCGTAAGTTCCTAATGAAGTCAGCTGCTGGAAGTACCTTTATATTAAAACACTGGTCAGGAGACAGCAAATTTCAAGTCAAATGTTACATCCCCTAAGTAAGAATACAAGGAAATAACTACATCAAATGAAAATGATTATATGTAATTATGCGCAAGAATTGTTCTGCCAAAATGTACAGAAATTGAAATATTTTTTAAAAAAGTAAGTTTAAAAGTACAGTTGATGTTGTGCAGGAATTTCATAATATCATCTCAGGAATGAAAAGTGAACAACTATTTATTGTGCAAGAATTGTTCTGCCGACAGAGGTACAGAATATTAGACAGATATTGGTAGAAATAATGGCTACACTATGAGTAGAAATATGTGGGGACAGATAGTGACTGCACTATGATATGTGATGGAAAGTGACTATCCCTAGATGATGATAAATTGTGATAAGGAAGTGACTTATACTATGGTATTGCTTTGACCCTTGTTTTGTTTAACACAACGGTTTCTGTCATTGAGACCTGTGTAGATCTTGATTAGCCTGCACATATATATATATATATGTTTTATTTATATATATATCTCCAAAATGTATTGATTGGCTAACGGATATTCAAACACACTGGATCCCGGAAGGATTCAAGAACATAAAGATGAAATTATAGAGTATGAGAAATATAAATATATATAAATATTGGTGTATTTTATGCAATAAAATAAATAAATATTTAATAATATAAAAAATATTTTTTATTATTTTTATTAAATAATATAAGTAAATATTATATAAATGTTCAAATATATATATATATTGGTGTATTTTATGCAAGATATATCACGACAAGAGAATCCGAGACTATTGATTATGTTCAAGTTGATGTGTTTAGCGGAAATATACTGCGGGTCTATGTGCTTGTCAAAGATATGTTTAAAGATAAAGTATGATTAGTGATGTGTATTGTTTGAGAGCGATAAGCGCGGTTTTGCAAAATTGAAACCGGTGTAGCGTGTTTATCACACGGTCGTGACCAGGTCCACGGTTTATATGTGTTTTTCAAAACCTGCCCAAAAGCTTATTCTTTGTCCAATATTTGCAAAATGTTGCATATTAAATTCTCAAAGATAGCTTTTATAACTTACATTATTTGATTTTGATTTTATACTCCTGAAATTTAATTTATATTGATTTGAATATGCTCAATTTGACGTATTTTACCGGCTTTTATGGTGCTTCAAAAAAAAACTTGCAAAACACAGTAACTTATCTTTTTCACGAAACAGATTGTTTTAAAACTTGCTAGAGGTGTTAAATATTGTGCCTGGGACTGTTGTTTGTGTATAGCTACTCAAAATAATAAGATTTACACGCTCTGAAAATGACCTTTTTGTCTAAAAACATGGCCGCGGTTTGCAAATAATGAGTTGCTTATTTCAAAACTGTGCTATTATTCTTCAGTAACACTTCTTGTTAATTTAAGATGCTAATAACTTGCTTGACATACCCATAGGCAAATATCTGTTATCGGTGTAATTACACCTTTGGAGAAAAGCGTAATTCGCACGTTTTAATTTCATCATTCGCCGCCTGAAGAGACAAGATGGCGGAAAGTAAGTAGATCTGCACGTTTGAAATAAAATGTTGTAGATTCTAGATCTTTCTGATTGACAGTCACTTGTTTATCTTATTTATCTGTTTCCACATATAATATGGATCTAGTAGATTACATACAACCAGTTTAAAATAATAACACCTAGTGTGCGGATGCTCTTAAGACTTCTTCAGCCAACTGGCCAGAGTGACATAATTTTACAATATTAAGCAGCTGTAATTGTGATTTATTAGCTGTTTTCAACTACTGAAATTCGAAAAAAGTGATCCGTAATTAGATGTTCAGTTGGAATGTAATCCAAAAATTTAAAACGGGATCCATATCATACAGAACAGAGAGGATATTGAGATATCTTATATAAATATGATATACTGTATGGACAATGTTCCCACTTGTGTTTAAACACTTGAAAGACCAAAATGTTGGAAGCAGTTTCTGATAAAATTTCCATCGCTGCTGACCCTTTAAATTCTAAAGGTTTAAATGCCGCGATTGTGTCACAGTTTTGAAAATTAAAAAAAAAAAACAACAAAAAAACAACGTACATTTATCAAAAGGGGATTCGGTTAAAGATAAACTTTATCTAACGTCGCTAAGCCTTTGTGAAGCAATGAACATAAGCTCTGTTAAGTTTTTGAGCTACACTTTTTTAAGAACAGTTAAGATCAATTATACCTTACCCCCAGTAATGTGCGATTACCCATTTACAGCTGGGCCGACTGAGGCAATCTTGATAAAGTGCCTTACCCAAGGTCTCACCGCAATGGGAGTTGCCAGGAATCGAACCTAGGGCCTTCACCTCTGTAGGACAGCGTATTAGCCCTATCAACCAATGCGTCATCACGAGTTCCTCATTGATTTATGTTAAATTATGTGGTATGTAAGTTTTTGGCTCAGCTCAATCCAGGGGTCGTGGGTTCGAGCCCCAGTGGGGTCAGGACTTCTCATATGACACTAGTACTGGTTATTCCAAGAAGCGGACTCGAGAGTGGTTCCGGTAAGCTTAAACTCTGCACATTTAAAGCAAAATACACTTTTTTCATTACCAACATCTTACTCTCACCAATATTTCACATCTTGTGATGGAAACCTCTTCACATAAAATATAGTGAAAAAGTACAAAATTTTAATGAGGAACACTACAATTTCATAACCCCGTTAGTTTTCTAAGTCCTGATGTTTTTCTAAGACCTTTATCCTTTCAGCTGTGAAGACACAGTATGTTGTTTTTTTTTGTTTAATAGATCAACTTTCTCAGACATTTGATGAATGTTTTATACACCCAAAAATGTCCCCTTTGCAACTTTTTAGTTGTTAAGTGTCAGATTTCTTTTATTTTTTTAAAAAATAAAATTAGATTATACTTTATTTGAGCCATGCCACGAGAAAACCAACATAGTTGGTTTGCGACAAGCATGGATCCAGACCAGCCTGCGCGTCTGCACAGTCTGGTCAGGATCCATGCTGTTCGCTAACAGTTTCTCTAATTCCAATAGGCTTTAAAAGCGAACAGCATGATTCTTGATCAGACTGCGCAGATGCACAGGCTGGTCTGGATCCATGCTGATCACAGACCCACTATGTTGATTTTCACGTGGCACGGCTCATTTTCCTTAAAAGGGAGTTACAGTTTATAAAAAGCAGCTTTCAACTTGACATATTAAGGACTGGTCAAAATTCACAAAGCCAAAAGTGATGTCCCCTGTGCACCCTTTTTTGACATTCATTTAATTTACCATTGTATAAGAAACTCTGGACAATTTAAAATTCATTGTTTGCATTTGTTTCAGAAGTAACCAGTTTTCAAGTTAAAAAGTGGAAACATCAATTGTTTGGCTTCTCAAGCTTTTAAGTTTACCCATGTAAAAGTTCATAAGTGAATACTGTGTAGTTGAAAAAGAAATACTTACTATGAACATATTCTATGAATATATATTTTGCTGCAGTTTGTTCCTGTGCATCTTCTTAGTAACATAATAGAAGTATGTATGAATTTTACTGTCACATTTTACCATGCATGGCATTTTGCCATTTTCTACTCTCCGATGGTTGGTTATGTTTAAAATCACTTATTTTTCATTTAAAGGAACACATGCTGTTGAATAAGCATGCATTTGTTGTGAAAAAAAAATTATGAACAGTAAACTAATAATGCATGAATTATATACTGATGTTCAGTATGTGTCCCCTGTGCATCTGCAATATAACTCAATTTTGAGTTGAAAATTTTAGAAATTATGATTACTGGACATTCTTGAAATTTGGCATGTTTTAAACATTCAAAATTTGAGGAAATAATAGGTTTTATAATAATATGTTAATTAATTTTCATTAAGCAAAAAACTTTCTTGGTAAAATTTTATTTTCATGTCAGATTTGTGCAGAAATGTTTTTAAAAGCCAATCTCCAAAAACATTTGATTGAATAAGTTTCAAACCGTACACATTACACCTATTACTTCTCAGTAAGTATATAGGACTCATTTGATATTTCATTATTGTCATTAGTTGGACAGAGACAATTATTGTAGATTATATCGTTTGATTTTATGTCAAGTTACATCCCTTTTGTTTCTTGTTAAAATAGGTGTATCTCGGTAACCAATGAAGATACTGATTTGAAGTGTCATTCATGCCATGAGATGGACTCGGACAATCAGAGTTGATAACTTTTGACTGAAATTATGACAAATAACCTCCCTTTATTTTATGTAAATGATTATATATCTCAGCAGCATCTAATGAGATTGCTTTAAAATGTTATGTAAGTCTTCCAGGGTAAGAAATAGTCATGCCAGTACAAAAATGTAGCATTTGAGTCTAGGACCCTCAAACATGATCAAAAGGGACTGTTACAATGAATGTTTTATCCTGATGATATTTAATTTGTAGCATTCTCGTCTAAAGTAGTTTTGATTTATTAGGAAAACAGCAGTGTTGGACAGAATTGGATGAAAAGTACATTGTTAAACTTGAAATATGCAACATAAAGGTGAATATAGGTAAATTTATAAATTCTCATCACAGGGTGTGTGGGTTAGTGGCTTTGATTTGTGCAAATTCATTTCATAGATCTATAACTTTAATCTGCTGAGAATTTCTTCCCTTAAATGATGTATAAGTCTTTAATATTGAAATAAATTTGCATCTGTGCTTCTATGGCATTATCAGGAAAGACACGTTATTATACATTATACATTGTAACAGTTGGTGTTAAGATCCTATGATTGTAAAACATAAAATAAATGTTGAAAGTTTCATAAAAGATCGTTTCTTTAATATGATTTTCCATTTAACTCCCATCCAGTTTAAACCCATCCAGCTTGTTAAACACTTCTTGAAAATATTTTTAAAGAGTCTTAGAGTTTCATACCTATAATTGAGCCTCGCCTTGAGAAAATCAACATAGTGGATTTGCGACCAGTCTTGTCAGGATCCATGCTGTTCGCTAACAGTTTCTCCACTTCCAATAGATGGTAGGCTTTAAAAGCAAACAGCATGGATTCTGACCAGAATGTGCTGATGTGCAGGCTGTTCCGGATCCATGCTGGTCGCAAACCAACTATGTTGGTTTTCTCATGGCACGGCTCATATTTTTGATTGACCTACTTAGATAAATATTATGTTAGATTTCATTTACCTGAGGGGTAATATATCGGACGTCATAATAGATGTCATAATTGATTTCATAATGGTCTCTTACCAGTCTAAGCGTCACCCGTTGTTTATCGCAGATTATATGGAGCATTATTTCCTTGTTTATTAGTAATCAAGGCGTTAATCCGGGTGGTTAAATACTGAAGCATCAGAACGATGAACCTTGGTAAATCAGAAAATGAATCAAAAGAAGGCCTCGATTGTTTTCATTCTGACATGGACATTGACATTTTTATGCCCCACTTCGGAGAAGGAGGGGTATATTGTTTTGCAGATGTTTGTCAGTCGGTCGGTATGCAATTGGTTTCTGGATGATAACTCAAAAACTCTTGAGCCTAGAATGCGCCTGAATACCCAATTATACCCGTTGATGCAGAAATCATTCCTGAATAATTTTATATATCATATAGGTATATATGTCTAAAAGCTAAGACCGCCCGTGCGATTATCACAGCTATACCCGAAACCGTGTGATTCTCACGCCGTTTTTTGTAGAGCCCGTTGTCCAAATGGCTGTTCGGTGTCTGTCCGTATTTCGTTGTTCTGACCATAAGTTTGTCATTGATTGATTGTGGGATTTTAAAATAACTTATCACAATTGTTCACCAATCATTAGACGGCTCGTCGCGCGCAACACCCGAGTCAACATCTTACGGTCAAGGTCACACTGAATTTAAAGGTCAAATACGGCTATTATTGACTTTGTCTGGACAATAACTTTGTCATTGAATATGGGATTATAAAATGACCAGGCACAATTGTTCACCATCGTGAGATGGTGTGTCGCATGCAATTCCGGCGTCAATATCTTAATGGTCAAGGTCACACTTGGAGTTTAAAGGTCAAATATTGCTATTATTGACCTCGTCATCGAACGTGGGATTTTAAAATGATTTGGCACAATTCTTCACCACCATGAGAGGGCATACCGCGCGCAACACCTGTGTCAATATCTTTGTTATATGGATTCAAGATAAAATTGTCTTAATCGTTGTCGTTTTTGACATACGCACTGTGATAATTATTTAAATTAGTTGAATAAGCATTTGACAATAGTATCATGTAAACATTCTATGCTACGTAACACCAGTTGCTAGTTAAGCCATTATGCCGTTTCTGTAATTCAGTAAATTTTCACTAGACAATGAAATACGTAATTGTATGTATAGTGATTTAGTACCATACAACCTTCTCCGTTTAAATGTTTTGTATGTATTATTTGTCTCGCATTATATTGATTGTAAATCCTCATGGGCCTTTTGGCCTAATGGAATATTTGAAAAAAAACTTGCCCTTGGGCATCTCGTTTTCAAAGTATATACGTCTAATACTAAGACCGCCCGTGCAGTTATCACGGATATACCCGAAACCGTGTGATTCTCACGCCGCCGCGTAGTTATCGCAAGATACGGAAACCTTAAGACAATTTTTAATATGAAATACTTTATTACTTTTCCCATTTTCTTCAAAATATCTTGCTTTGGTGCTCACTTTAGAGTTGCTAAGCACCAGAATATTAAATAAATAAATAAATAAATACCCCGCAAAAAATGCTTAGTACCCGCCCTGGCCCTGGATTTTTTTTTATAATTTATCGGCTCGTGGTTAAGCATTTCAGTCGAATTTAGATAAAATATATTGAATTACTGAAACTATTTTAAAAAGAAATATGTGGCTTTGATGCTCAACTCCGAATTGATACGCGCCTGAATAGCCAATATTTTATACCCGTTGATGCAGAAATCATTCCTGAACAATTTTATGTATCATTTTGGTAAATATGTGTACAACTAAAACCGCCCGTGCGATTATCACGGCTATACCCGAAACCGTGTGAACCTCACGCCGCCGAGTATTTATCACAATATACGGGAACCATTTAAGACAAATTTTAATATGAAATACTTTATTAATTTCCATTTTTTTTTTAAATATGTTGCTTTGGTGCTCACACCCGAGTTTCTTCACACCTGAATATTAAAAAAAATACGCCATTAATTGCTGGAATTATTCTTGAAAAAATTAATAATCGTACTTGTATTTTATAAATGTCTTAAACCAGGAAGGTCTCATACGTATCAGTTGTTCCAGCTTAGATTAACAACGTTCGTTCGATTTTAACGGTCACAGGCCGAACCGCAAAAATGCTAAGTAACCGCCCTGCCCTGTTTATTTTAATGAATCAACTCGTCGTTAAACATTTGATTTTAACGCACTTCACGGAAGAATCACTTCGACATTAATTCCACAGGATGCTGTGTTGCCACGCAGATAATTGCTCAATACAGAATAATTATTTTCTTTAAATAGAAATAAATATATTTTCACGCCACGCATCAGAAAAATTAATAAAGTTTTAAAAATAGATGCAGAAGTCATTCTGAATCATTTTTGCATTATATAGGTATATCATATATACCTACAATTATGCCGCCTGCATAGACATTTATCGTAGTATACTCCTTACTATCCGCCCCTGGATGTTTTAAAGTTCGTATCAGTTACTAGCCGCCCCTATTAAAGATTGTATCAGTTCATAATATTCGGTTTAAAAATAAATGTACGGACAAGTATGTGGCTTTGATGCACAACCCCGAATTGATACGCGCCTGAACACCCAATTATTTTATACCCATTGATGCAGAAATCATTCCTGAATAATTTTATGTATTATACTGGTATATATATCTAAAGCTAAGACCGCCCGTGCGATTATCACGGCTATACCCCGAACCGTGCGATTCTCACGCCGCCGCGTAATTATCACACGCGTGTGATATTCACGCGACACCGGTTTCACCAAGTAATCGTCCCAGTCCTTGTTACCATACAATGAAATCAGTCATTCAGTGTTATATGTGATCGTTACTTTGTTTAAATTTCGATGTTTTTCGGAAAAAATACTTGCAAGGATAAAATTGTCGAGGCATTTTTTTTATTGGCACTGTGCACCTTACTAGTCTAAAACCAATGCACATGACTTTGGTATACTTGGCAAATTCTTTGATGTTTCCTTATTATTTGACGGAATTTTATTAAATACAATGAGTCAAAAGGCTTTACCTGACATGTCATAGTCTCTGCCAAACATTGTCAGTATTTTAGAATACTCTGCTGCGAACCAAATGTGTACATTATAGTATGTGAACGCTGAGGTTGAATTTCCCTCCGTGTGTATGGTACCAAAAGGTCTCGTGAGTTAGCCACGAATATTTCATTTCACTGGCGTTTTATTTCAATAAGCATGCAACTACGTTTTATATGTTCTCATCTGATGTAAACAAATTTCATTTTGAAACGATTTTTAAGACTGATTTGATAAACTGGCCGGTGTATGGTGAAATGGGTGGACATGGAAAAAAGTGGACACAAGGTCATGTGCGCATGCGCTAATCTATATATAGTTAATGTGCGGAGCGCGCTAAATATAATCTCAGGGTACATCTCAAAACCTAATATGACTGGTTTGCCGATTGATAAAAACGGCCAGTAACAAATAAATATCCCCTGGATTCAAGACATTTAAGTTTCCGTGTATAAATTGGGCTATTATACTATAGATGACTTATCTTAAGGAAAATCTGCCAAAATTAAATTTTGAAAGAACTCTTAAATTTGTGCGGTTTCAAATAGTTTAGAACCTCTTCTTCGATATTCTAAACTTTCTGGGCACTTAAAACGCTACCTGACGGCACAGCAGCTCAAAAATGGTGAGGACACATAAAAGCATAAAAATCAATATGCACGAATACGATTTTTTTGGATTCTAGCTCCAGTAACAAGGTTCTGGTACAGTAAAAAAATCATTTTTATCGTTACTAACCCACACAGCGCATATCTGGCCCACCAGCTATGCAGTTCGTCAATCAGGGGGATGGTCGGATGGTGGGGACCCCATGAAATAGGAAAATAAGGGGTGGATACATTTTATTTTCGCAAAATGGTGCAGAATTGCCCTTATATCATTCCTAATGACAAAATACGTTAAATCATGTCAGAAAATGGTAAAAACGGATGTATTGTACGTTTTTTGTCTCGTAGCGACGATTTGTAAATTTTGGCTAAATTTGTGCATTAGGGGTGGGCAAGTTTAGAGTCTCTCATACTGACTTCTTTTCATGCTATTGAAAACATTTTTATTTGGTTGAATTGGCGAAAGACATATAAAAGTTCAGAACAAGTAAAACCCTCTTTTGTTCATTAACTGAAAAATCTTAAGGTAGCAGGGTAGACTTTCGAATTTTGGCCCCGTCAATATTTGTTATAAAGAGAACATCGTGATTTTGGATGTCAGTAAATTAAGGTGAGAGATAATGATTATTAATTCTTTAGAAAAATTATACAGCCGATACATGTAAAATTCTGATGTCAGTTGGAAAACTAACTGCTGGTAGCTTTGTATGATCAATGAGACACCATTTCGCGGAAAAATTCAATTCACGGAAGGGTTCTGTGCTTGTTGATTGATACTCAGCAACATTTTCGTTATTTTCTGAAAAAACGAGCTGGATGGGCCCCCATTCCGTTCATGTCCTGACGTTCAGTAAGGACTATTAAATTAAGAAATGCAATAAAATTGGACATTGTTCTTGCAGCGGGATCATTGTAGACTGTTCAAAAGGTGCAAAATTGATGATTTTGGCACGCTGTTTTTCATGGATGATGTAAACCTTTCGCTTTGATAACTTTCTTCATTCTTGTATGAGAATCCTGATCTTACCATTAATTAAAAGCACAAAACATGCACGCAATTTATAAAATCGCCACCCAAATTTTGCTCATAGGGGAAGTGCAATGTTGAGACTCGCTACATGTACATTGGTATCATCATAAGGTCTAAAAATAGTTCCTGTGTTTTCCCGGTTATATTTTACCCATATATAATGCGCAGCATGAAATCTCCAGCGAATAGTGATAGTTGTGGCTTCGAGTCCAGTTAGATTTTTTTTTTCATTTTGTCTTTTACTTTGTAATTGTTTCATGGTCTTATAATAACCCAATTATGTAAAGAGTAGATTTACAGCATATATTCGATTTAAAGCAATAGTAATTTTTCCCATTTTGTCTTTTACTTTGTAATTGTTTCCTGGTCTTATAATAACCCAATTATGTAAAGAGTAGATTTACAGCATATTCGGTTTAAAGCAATAGTAATTTTGCCCTGCGGGTATCTATATTTAAATGCCATTTCTTTTTATTGTTTGAAAAGTTTTAATGATATGGCATTTAGATGAACAGAGTAATGTGAAAATGGCATGCAACTAGAATATAAATGTACAAATAATATACGTGTACATGCATAAGAAACACAGCTTAGGAATTAGTAGACATACTAACAATCCACTGGGATATAAGTGGATATAAGTGGACGTGTGAGACAGAGATGAGAAATTGGTAGATATACATATAAATTCCTGGGAAATATGTGGACACAACACATATGAGACACAACTCATAAAATGGTAGACACAGTAAGAATCTCATGGGAAAGAAGCTGACACGACATTGAAACACAGCTGAGTAACTTGTAGACATAATAAGAATCTTCTGTGAGATAAGTGGACACGACATATATGAGACACAGCTGAGGAATTAGTAGACATACTAACAATCCACTGGGATATAAGTGGACGTGTGAGACAGAGACGAGTAATTGGTAGACATACTAATATTCTACTGAGAAATAAATGGACACAACACACATAAGACACAGCTGACGAAATGGTGGACATAGTAAGAATCTTCTGGAAAATAAGTGGACACGACATATATGTGATCATGAGTAACTGGTAGACATTATAAGAATCTCCTTTGAGATAAGTGGACACGGTATATAGGAGAAACATCTGCGGAATTGGTAGACATAATAAGAATATACTGGGAAATAAGTGGACATCATATATACGAGGCTCACCTGAGGAACTGGAACACATAATAAGACTCTCCAAGGAAATAAGTGGACACGATATATATATGAGACACTGTCGAACAATGTTATACTTAATAAGAATCTATTGGGAATTATGTGGACGCGATATATATCAGATACAGCTGAGGAAATGGTAGGCATTATAAGAATACAAGACATATGTATGATTAAGTGTATGGACTGTCAAGTTTACATTACATCAATGAAACATTTCTCACCAGTATGCATTTTCATGTTTGATTAAATGTGTGGACTATCATGTTTACCTGACACAATATTAAAACAGTTCTCTCCAGTATGTATTTTCATGTTTGTAATGGCTATTTTGTTTTGTTTTTGATATCGTGACGTACGTTTGCGTTTTGAGAAATCGATTTCATTTTTTTTAATGTTGCGATATTCCATTCTATAAATGCTTCATACACGGTGAGTGATGTTATAAATCAACTTACTGATGTTCTAAAAGCCCAACCCCATATCAATGTCCGTATGTTCCCATGACATAAAAAAAGACATCTATGATAAAAATATTTGCGACATACTCTGGATTGTTAGGGTCCGGTGAGGGGGGGCGGGGGGGGGGGCGGGGGGCGTGAAATAAGTGAACCCATGAAGATAAGTAACTGATAGTGATAGACAGTGAGAGCTCAGGAATTGGTAGACAAGAAAAAAGAATCTCTAAGAAATAGATAGGCATTTGAGATATGAACTGAGGAACAGGTACCCCAAGTTAGAGACTTGTTGGGAAAAAAGCGGACATATGAGACAGGGCTGAGGAAATAGTAGACATAATACGAAACTTGTTGGAAATAAGTGGACATATGAGACAGAGCTGAAGAATTGGTAGACAAAATGAGAAACGTGTTGGAAATAAGTGGACATCTAAAACAGAGCTGAGGAAATGGTAGACAAAATAAGAAACTTGTGGGAAATAAGTGGACATATGAGAGAACGAGATGAGGAATTTTGGTAGACAAAATAAGAATCCCCTGGGAAATAAATAGACATATGAGACTGAGCTGAGAAACTGGTAGACAATAAAAGAATCCAATGGGATATAAGTGGACATATGAGACAGAACTGAGGAACTGGTAGACAATATCAGATTATCCTAGGATATAAGTGGACATATGAGACAGAACTGAGAAATTGGTAGACAATAACAGAATCCCCTAGGATATAATGGACTTATGAGACAGAACTGAGGAACTGGTAGACAAACTAAGATTCTCCTAGGTTATAAGTGGACATAAGAGACAGAACTGAGGAATTGGTAGACAATATAACAATCTCCTAGGATATAAGTGGACATATCAGACAGAACTGAGAAATTGGTAGAAAATATTAGAATCCCCTGGGATATAAGTGAACATATGAAACAGAACTGAGGAATTGGTAGACAATATAAGAATCACCCAAGATATAAGTGGACATATCAGACAGAGCTAAGGAATTGGTAGAAAAAAAAAGAATCCCCTTGGAAATAAGTGGACATATAAGACAGAGCGGAGGAATGGGAAGAAAATATAAGAATACTCTGGAAAATAAGTGGAACAGAAATGAGGAATTTGTAGAGAAAATAAGAAACTTATGGGAAATAAGTGGACTGAAAAATTGGTAGACAAAATAAGAAACCTGCGGAAAATAAGTGGGCATATGGGACAGAGCTGAAAAATTGGTACACAAAATAACAAACCTGCGGAAAATAAGTGGACGTATGGGACAGAGTTGAAAAATTGGTAGACAAAATAAGAAACCTGTGGAAGATAAGTGGACATATGGGACAGAGCTGAAAAATTGGTAGACAAAATAAGAAACCTGTGGAAATTAAGTGGACAAATAGGATAGAGCTTAAAAATTGGTAGACAAAATAAGAAACCTGTGGGAAATAAAGGGACTTTAGAGACAGAGCTGAGGAATTTGTAGAAAAAATCAAAATATTCTTTGAAATAAGTGGACATATGAAACAGAGCTGAGGAATTTGTAGACAAAATAAGAATCCCCTGGGAAATAAGTGGACACGATATATTATATGAAACAGCTGAAATACTGGTAGATAATTGGAATCTCCTGGGAAAACAGTGAAGACGATATTTATAAAACACAGATGATGAATTTGTTGACAAAATGAGACTCCACTGGGAAATAGGTGGACACGACATATATGACATATATGACACACAGCACAGGAATTTGCAGCTTTGGGACATAAGTTGACATATGAGACAGAGCTGAAAAATTGGCAGACCAAAAAAGGAACTTATGGGAAATAACTGGACGCGATATATTTGTGAGATTCAGCCGAGGAATTGGTAGACCTAATAAGAATCCACTGGGAAATACGCGAACACGATATCCTCGAATAAGTGGACATGATACACATAATACATAGCTGATGAAATGGTTGACATAATAAGAATCCACTGGGAAGTACGTGGACACGATATTATAAGAGACACAACTGACGAAATGGTAGACATAATAAGAAACTTCTGGGAAATAAGTGGGCATGATATATATGATACACAGCTGATGAATTAGTTGACTATAACACGAATCCACCGGGGAATAAGTGGACACGATGTATATGAGACACAGCCGAGGGATTAATAGACATAATATGAATTCTCTAGGAAATAACTGGACACGACATATATAACACACAGCCCAGGAATTGGTAGATATAAAATAAAAAAAATGTAATCCCCTTGGAAATAGGTGGACATATAAGACACCGGTGAGGAATCGATAGACAAAACAAGAAACTTCTGGGAAAACGTGGTATGATATATATGCGACACAGCTGATAAATTGGTTGACATGATTCTAATCCACTGGGAAATAAGTTGACAAGAAATATATGACACACAGCAGAGGTATTGGTAGATATTATAGGAAGCACCTTGGAAAGTAGTGGACATATGAGGCACAGCTCTAGAACTGGTACACATAATAAGAAACCTCTGAAAAATAAGTGAACACGATATATATGAGACACAGGAATTGGTAGGCATGACAAGAAACTTCTATGAAAAAGTGGACACGATATATATGAGACATAATAAGAATTTCCTTGAAATAAGTGGACGCGATATATATGAAACACAGCCAGTTTTACGTACTCGTTGCTACAATTGACTTGGTAGTGGTGTTGATTTCCTTGTGGAGCTCACTTCTTCTACAGTTTTTGCTGTATTTTATTCAGTCGTCAAAGAAGTGATTGACATGTTAAGACGCAGTGTCAGACATAAACATTTTTTGATCGGATACAAGATAGCCAACTGGCGGCCGTATTAGATTTGATGATTTCCTTGTGCAGCGAACTACTTCTACAGTTTTCATTGCATTCTCTTCAAACATCACAGAAGTGACCGACATAATAAATGCGCAGCGCGTGACATAAAAAAATTCTTATAAATGTTCCCTTGGACATAGACAGAATGTGTTTTCTGTTATGAAATGTCTTTATCTGATGCAAGATGGCCGTCTGTGTCAATGTGCCATTGCTTGGGTATTTGTCATCTTCCATGACTGCTCTAATGTCTGCTAATTCGACATCTGTACCTCATATATATCGTGTCTACTTATTTCCCAGAAGATTCTTTTATGTCTTCCAATCCCTGAGCTTAGTCTCATATATATTGTGTCCACTTATTATCCAGTAAATTCCTATTACATTTGTATATCTACCAATTTCTCAGCTACGTCTCATATATACTGTATTCACTTATTCACCCAGAGATTCGTACTGTATCTACGATTTCACTTATTTCCCAGTACATTCTTATTATATCTACTAATTTCTCAGCTGTGTCACATTTATCGTACCCACTTATTTCTTAATGGATTCCTTTTTATGTATAGCATTTCCTCAGCTGTATCAAATACATTATGTCTTATTATGTCTTCCCGTTACCCATCTCTGTCTCATATATTTCGTGTCTCCTTATTTTCGAGGAGAATTTAACTATGACTCCCATTTCGTCAGCTGTATCTTGTATGTATTGTGTACACTTATTTCCTTGGAGATTCTTATATCGTTCCACATAATTCCCAACAGACTCTTATTAAGTATAGTATTCCTTATGAGTGTCTCATATATATCCTGTCCACTAATTTCCCGGCTGGAGAGTCTACCGTTTCCTCAGGTGTGTCTCATATATCGTGTCCACTTATTTCCTAGAAAATTCGTACTATGTCTTGCATTTCGTCAGCTGTGTCTCAGGAAATAAGTGGACACAATACATACGCGATACAGCTGACGAAATGGGAGACATAGATCTATGTCTCCCATTTCATCCTTTTTATTCCTACTGTTTCCTCACCAGTGACTGGTATATATCCCCAATAGCCTCATATTGAGTATAGTATTTCTCAACAGTGTCTAGTATATATCGTGTCCACTTATTTCTCGGCTGGAGGGTCTTATTATACCCGCCATTTTCTCAGCTGAGTCTCATATATATCGTGTCCAGGCGGGGTGGGGGGGGGGTGGAGGCTCAGTTACTGAGTGGTTAAGGCCGCTGACTTAAAATCACTTGCCTCTTATCAATCTGGGTTCCAGCCTCACTCGGGGGTTGAATTCTTACAAAAGATCGCTGGCTTACAAAAGATCGCTGGTTCTGTCCGCTCGTGATGAAATAATGCACGGTTAGGTACTTGGGGTCTTCCTCCACCATCAAAGCTTGAAGTCGCTATATGATTTATAATTGTGTCGGTGCGACGTTAAAAACAATAAAATAAATAAATGTATATCATGTCCACTTATTTCTTAGTGGAATCTTATTATGTTTACCATTTTCTCATTTTCTCATCGTGTCTCATATACATCGTGACCACTTATTTCCTTGATAATTCTTATTATGCCTTCAAATCCCTCAGTTGTGTCTCACATATATAGTGACCACTTATTTTCCAGATGATTCTTGTAATGTCTTCCAATCCCTCAGCTGTGTCTCATATATATCGTGTTCAAATATTTACCAGATGATTCTAACTACAATGTATGTCTTCCAGTTCCTCAGCTGTGTCCCAAATATATCTTGTCCACTTCTTTCTATATTCTGTCCACTTCATTCCCAGAAGATTCTTATCATGTCGTACAATTCCTAAGCTGTGGCTCATATGTCAACTTATTTCTAAGGTGAGTCTTAGCATGTCTATCAGTTCCCCAGCTGTGTCTCGTATATATCGTTTCCAGTTTTCTCCGAAGTTTCTTATAATGCCTACCATTTCCTCAGGTGTGTCTGCTATATATCGCGACCCTTTATTATTTTCAAATAGATTGTTAACAAGTATAGCATTTCTCTGCAGTGTGTCCACTTATTTCCCAGGTGATTCTTATTATGTCTACCATATATATATACCATAACTGTGTCTCATATATAATTATATTATATGTGGGCCGGTAGTCTAGTGTTAACACACTTGACTGTCAATCCAGAGACCCGGAGTTCGAATCCTGGTCAAGACACTGGACATTTCTGAGATGCTCTTGAGTGTCTCCCACCTAACTAAGACGCCTGTACTGGATCTTCGCAGGGAAGACGGCTTCGCGTGTAACGGTGCTGTACACCGGGCACGTCAAAAAACTTGACTGTCTATTCGCAAAGAGCTAGACAGGCATGTATCTAGAAATGATTTCTCTGTATCTGTTCTGGGGGCTTTATCTCACTCTGTCCCTCTGTCAGATCGCTCTGTGTCTGCGCTAGTAGAGCATGAATTTCGCGCCATGTGCGGCTGCGTTTGTTTTATGTAAAACGCCTTTGAACGTGTTTATCATGAAAAGGGCGCTATATAAATGTAGTATTTAATAATAACATCGTTTTCAATTATTTCCTAGATGATTCTTATTATGTCTAGAAATACCGCATTTATCTCTTATAGTATTATGTCCACTTATTTGCCAGTGGATTCTTGGTATGTCTATTAATTACTATGCTGTGTCTCTTATATGTGTATATGTATATTTCATATCCTTGTATATTCCTGTTGCATGCCATTCTTAGACAATAAAAAGAAATGGCTTATAGCTCTTAATAATTACTTGATACCCACTGGGCAAAATCACATTTGTTTGAAATAAAAAAATGCTGTAAATTTCATGCAAAGTGCCAGCGCCCTAGACCACCCAGTCACAAAGAGTATGTAAAATACAATGTCGATAAGAAAATATGTCCCGAAAGAAAAACAAACAGAAACCATTTTTAGTCAGTCATACCAGTATATTAGCCCAATTTATTCACGGAAGCTTAGATAAATATCATAAATCCAGTGGAGATTTATTCGTTACTGGGCGTATTATCAATCGGCGAACTAGTTAATTTAGGTTTTGAGATGTAACCTGAGGTTATATTAAGCGCGCTCCGCCCATTAGCTATATATAGGTTTGCGCTTGCGCATATGACCGTCTTCTTTATAGGCCATATACAAATATAAAGACTGTTCTTTGTTTCATATCAAATTCAGCTTCTTCAGAATAATTTTGTCACAGATTTAAGATTTTCACTCCGTCGTAGACATATTTTCCAGAAGATATATATCCATACATTTGCTTTAAAAAAAGAAAAAGAAAATGGGGCGTTGAATAGTATGAAGTGAAATACAAGTCAGTTGAAGTACCCCCATAGATTTTGCAGCATTTCAGAAAACGGTCCACAGAATAAACACCCTACTTCCGTTTGCAAGTAAACAACTCGAAAACATTGAAATATAAGCATGAAAAGTATCCTATTTTATGTAAAATTCATTCCGCGAGTGAAATAATGCCTATTTGGTCCCTGATTTACGCGCAAAGGTGCGAAAAAAAAAGGAATAATTAGGAACTTCTTTCGATTACACGAAGGAAGAACATTTTTGACCGAATAACTGCAATATAACCTCATCATTCGAGTATACCAGTCCTTTTCTTTTTGTACAGCCGGGTTGCAAAGACGATTTTCTGTACTAGTTTTAACTTAACTGGACTGCTAAATGAATCATGTAATTTTTACAAATCAAGTAATTATAAAAGTTATTGATATCACTTTTCCGTGTGATGTGTGAGACTGTAATGCATAATGACCATTCTTAAATTTCTTCAAACATAGCCTTTTGAAATAAAACAATCTGTCGGCTAATGATCGGATAGCCCTCATTTCAAACCAGAAAGACATCAGCGTATAAATCTAACCACTGCCTGCAAACATTAAAAAATGTGCTCCGCGAGCACTGTTGTGTCACATTGAGTATTGAATATACTTGTAAATGACCATTTGATACGTGAGGGTGCGACCAACAATTTCCTGCTTAGCAGTTGATCGTGTATTGAGATTTCAGACCGAAATGTATACTTTTTCTACATTTTTACGTGACTGATATTTTTAGGTTTTTCTTTCACTTCACGAATCAGTCTGGAAAGTCAAAAATCGGTCCAAAACTGACAAACTAATTTGAAAAACCTTTTAGAAATTCCTATACAGCTATCATTGGACTGCCAGTACTATTTTATAGTTCCTAGACTCAGTTATTTAAAAGAATTTAGCCAAGTCAATCACTGATATCTTCACTTCTTTCATGCAGGTCAAGCTGCTGGTGGACAGGATATTCCTCCAAATTGGTAAGAATAACAGAAATAACAAAATTCAAGAAAGTGTTTTTGATTATTTACAGATATGGCACGCCAATTGTCTAATTATAATCTGAGCCCGCCCGCTTAGCTCAGTAGGGAGAGCGTTGGTGTTGCGAGTTCGATCCCCGGGCGGGGCGTATGTTCTCCGTGACGATTTGATAAAAGACTGTGTGTCTGAAATCATTCGTCCTCCACCTCTGATAATTCATGTGGGAAGTTGGCAGTTACTTGCGGAGAACAGGTTTGTACTGGTACAGAATCCAGGAACACTGGTTAGGTTAACTGCCCGCCGTTACATGACTGAAATACTGTTGAAAAAAACGGCGTTAAACCCAAAACAAACAAACAAATAATTATAATCTGAACCCAGGTTCACAATCGAAAGACTATGATTAACGATCGATAAATTAAGTTTTTCGAACGTAATACCAGGTTTTTCGAAAACTAAGCTTTATTTTCAAGCTAAAACATAGGATAATGTCGTAAACCATAGTTCACGCTCGTAAACATATGTTTACGTTTGATAAACTAGGTTTCTCTATTGAACTATGAATTTCGGTCGTTATCCGTGGACATCGGTTTACGACCGTGGACATCGGTTTACGACCGCAAACATAGGTTCACGCCCGTGAACATAGGATAACGACAAAAAAATCATAGTTTTGTTCGAGAAACCTAGTTTATCGAACGTAAACCTAGGTTTCCGTTTGTAAACTATGGTTATTCCTCGTAAACCTGATTTCACGGCCGTAAATATAGGTTCATGCTCGTAAACGTAGGTTCATATCCATAAACTATGGTTCACGGCAAAGCAATTATCCAATAATTACGTTCTTGGTCGAAAAACTAGGATAATCTAATACTAACATACCAAAAACATGTGATAACGGACGTTATGCAGTTTATGCTCTTTAACCCGTGTTAACGTTCACTAGATTAGGTTTCTCGAATGAGCGTGAACCTAGTTTATGAATGTGAACCTATGAACCATGCACGATTCACGTTCGTAAACCATAGCTTACAAACTTAAACCTATATTTACGACCGTGAACTTGGGTGACCCTTTGTTTCAAGCGTGAACTATGGCGTTATCCTATGTTTTGCTTGAAAATATAAGTTAGAATTCAAAAAAACCTGGTCTTACGTCTGAAAAACCTGGTTTATCGATCGTTAATCCTAGTTATTTGACCGTAAACTTAGGTTCATGTAATAACTGGACAATCGGCGTGCCATATACAGAACTCAAATAAGAAGAAACTTTAAGTATTTTGCAAGCATGTTATTTTGTAAAAACAGTAGCCATTATGTGATGGTCACTTTTTGTGACATTTATATAGCTCTGAGACTCATTAAGCGATTTTGAAATTACTTGGCACTAATGTTTCTAATATTACAATGATATGCCATGAGCAAGACCAAGTGCAAACATCAATGTCAGGCTTTGAGGTCAAAGCTCACAGGATCTGCTTTTTGTCCAGTCCATCAGTTTGATTTTGAAATAACTTGGCACAAATATTTCCTAACAGGAGTTGAACTGTTGTATTCAAGACCCCAAACCGTAGGTTTTGATGTCTAAGGTTTACTAGGTATGTGTGTATCCAACCCATAACTCTGTCTTGCATCAAGTGATTTCAAAAGCGCTAACCACATTTGTTCTACATAATGAGGGACATTTATATTCCAAGACCCAGAATAGAAATAGTGGAAAACCACAGGTAGGCTGAAAATGTTGAAGTTTATTAAAGTCAAAGATGTGCTTTTGCGTACAAGATTGTATTACAGGTGCCGAAAACATAAACAGCTATTCTGTGGAAATTGACATTTACTACTAGTGCAAAAAAGAGTGTAGTATTTGTAATAACTGTTATTATGCCCATTACAATCACACTGTCCGTCCATCTGAGCGTGCGTCCGGTAAATTCTTGTGCGGGCTATAACTTGGTATTAATCTTAACCATAATGAGACTGCGTATCATGCGCAAGACCCTGACTCCTAGCTCCAAGGTCAATGTCACAATTAGAGGTCAAATGTTATCATAGTCTTTTTTGTGTCCGTTCCATTACTCCATGAAGGGATTTTCAAATATACACAAATGTTTACCATAATGAGACAACATGTCGTGCGCAAGACCCTGAACCCTAGCTACAAGTTTACGGTCACACTTAGAAGTCAAAGGTTAACAGGGTCAGTTTTATGTCAGGTTCATAACTCTGCCTTTCATCAAGGGATTTTTAAAATAACTTAACGTAAGGGTTCCTCATAATGAGGTTTCTTAATTATTCCATAACTTTGCCATTGATAAGGTATTTTGAAATAACTTGGCATTAATGTTCCGTATAATGAGATGAGGTGTCTTGCACAAGACCCAGACCCCAAGCGCCAAGGTCAAGATCGCACTTGTAGGTCAGATGTGTTTCTTGTCTGGTGCATAACTCTGCCATCTATCGAGGGATTTGAAAATAATTTGACACACGTGTTAACCATATTGAGAAGGTGTGTCATGTTTATGACTCTGGCCTTTTTTGTCATTGTGAAGGTCTTAAATTGATATGTGAATTTTTTTGTGCAGACATTGTAGCATTCTTGGGCATGCTTCAGAGGCAAATTTCCCAATATTGACAGCTCTTGTTTTTTTTAAACATTTGAATAAGCAGGTCAGTTTCAAAGTGATTGGAAGAATGACTCTCAGCTAAGAGTCTGTGCAGGTTCATCACGGTCTTTGATGTTTGCTATTCAGTCAGTAAATATTTTGAACGAACACCACTTTAAATGTTACTTAGCGCTGCTAAATATTAATTGATAGACCAGTTCATTTTAAGGACTTTAGATTGTTAAAGGATAGATTGCCATGATATTTTCAAATTGTTGTTATTTATCATGTTTTGTGAACTACTTACCAGCATTATTATTTTTTAGCTCATCTGAGCCAATGGCTAAGGGTGAGCTATTTTGATCGCTCACCGTCCAACGTACGGCGTCTGTCCGTTCACACTTTCCTTTAAACAACATCTCAATCCGGATCCTATACCAGCATTTCAATTTTGATGAAACTTAGGAATGATCCTTGGATGGCCTATTTTCAAGATTGTTCAAAGAATTGAATTCCACAAGGACCTCTGCTTGCCATGGCTACCAAAAGGAAATACTTCAAACTTCTTCTTGTCCAAAACCACAAGGGCTTTGATATTTGATAGCATTGCCTAGTGGTTCTTTAATAAATTGGTCAAATCATGCCCTTAGGGTGAAAAGAGCCAACCCCACCCCGGGGTCACTTGTATATGACTTATATAAGTTATATAGAAAACATATTTCAAAAATTATCTAATCACATTGCCTACACTGCTTTATTATAATTACCTGATGACCATAAGTACTTAGTGCACTTGACTGTGACCTTGACCTACGGACATAACGACTTATATAGGGAAAGATTTTGAAAATCTTTTTGTCCAAAACCACAGGGCCTAGGACTTTAATATTTGGTATGTAGCATCATCTAATGGTCCTCTACCAAGTTGTGTTGCAGATTATCTCCCTAGGGTCAAATATGACCCCGCCCTAGGGGTCACATATTTTATTAAGACTTATATAGAATAATTTTAAAAAATAGTCTTGCCTGAAACTGAAATGCCTAGGCTTTTCAAATTTGTAATGCTGCATTTCCTAGTGGTCTACTTCCATATTTGTTCCAATTATGTCCCTAGGGTGAAAAAAGGCACCGCTCTTGGGGTCCCAAGGTTTACATAGATATTTTGATATTTTATTTGTTTCACTGCCTAGCAAGATTGTTGGAATTATGCCCCTGTTGTGAAAAGAGGCCGTCCCTTGGGAGTCACTTGTTATATGAGTTATATAGGACAAAATACTTCAAAATTTCCTAGACTGTTTAATTATAATAACCTGATGACCCAAAGTGATAAGGGGTCACCCGACTGTGACTTTGACCTACTGACCTATTTTCATGTTTCTTAAGATACAACCTTGAAATTTGAATAACAGTTTTGCACACAAATCTTAAAACTGACTTTCAGTGACCAAGAATATGACCTACTGACCTTCTTACTAATTTTTAAAGATACAACCTTGAAATTTTGATGATATGCACAGTTTGCACACCAGTCTCAAAATTGAATTTCAGTGAAGATGAATGTGACCTACTGACCTACTTTCTTAATATTTTAGCATCAGTTTGACATTTGAAACATGTAGCTCATAAAGCCTTAGTGAGCTATCCAGGATTATCATGACCCTCTTGTTTGTAGTTATAGAAACTTTCCTGTCTAATGTAGATCTACTTAGTAATGTGGACTTGGTTTAATAAAAAAATAAATAAAACTGAAAATTTATCATGTAACTTGAGTTTTAATTTTGATGAATATTATATTTATTAGTCCACTCTTCATATTCATCCCATTGGTGTTTAAGGAACATTAAACCCTTACTATACTGGATACAACTGATCTGATTCTGCTTTTGCAACCAGTGCAGATCAAGATCAGCCTGCACATCTATGCAGTCTGATCATGGTATGCACTGTTCGCCATTCACTTTAAATGCTTAGTAAAGACAAGAATCATTAGCATAAAAAGTTTTTTGTAGCATCTTTGTTAGGCAAAGAACAGTTGTTTTTTTTGTGTGGATGAACAGTTAAAACTTTCCTTATCCATTACACCTGATAGATATATTTTCCAAGAAATAGTCACAAAATGACAATTTAGCATTCATGTTCAGCATGTGGAAATCAGATATATTCATTTTCAGACATAAAAAGAATAAAAAAGTCAACAGCCAAAAAAGAAGACACAGTAATAGTGACACTGAGCAGCTGGAGGAAGATAGAGAGATTGGTTGTTTTTGACATTTTTTATAATTGATCAGTGACAATGTTGTATGCTGAGACTGGTTGTTAAACATAGTTTTAGAACCGTGCTAGTTCTTACGGTAATGAATCACAGTATTTGGTAATTTCAGCAGTTTCTACCATTTCACTACATTAATTTTAACTTTTTGAAATTGCTGCTACTTTCGTATGACTTTCTTTACTGTGTGTGTCAGGTCGTCCGTCGCCATCAAATATGTGTAAACGACATCTCCTCCAAAACCACTGAATGGATTTTGATGAAACTCGGCCTGGATGTTACTTGGATGGTCCTCTACCAAAGTTATTCAAACAGTTCTGCTTGTTTGCACACAGGGGCAACAAGAGCTAAAAATAGAAAAAAAATTAACGACATCTCCTCCGAAACGGTTGGTCCGATTTAAAAATAATTTCACACAAATAGTCCTTGTGTCACCCTCTACCAAGACTGTTCGAGTTATACCGATTTGTCTAAAAACATGGCCGCCAGGGGGCGTAGTCATTTTTTCCTATATGTATATAGTAGAAATTAAAAAAAAATTGTAAAACTGCTGGCCTGATTTTAAAATAATTTTACACAAATGATCCTTGTGTGATCCTCTACCAAGATAGTTCAAAATATTTTGATTCGTCAGAAACATGGCTGCCAAGGGGCGTAGTCACTTTTACCTATATTGGAAACTTATTCTTGCGTGAAATTGCTGGTCCACTTTTAAAATAATTTTACATAAATGGTCCTTGTGTTACCCTTTCCTATGATTGTTGAAATTATTTCGATTCGTCAAAAAACATGGCTGCCAATGGGCGTGGTTACTTTTCACTATATGTATATTGTAGAAACATTGAATTTTTTATAAATTTATATAGCCCGATTTTAAAATAATTTCACACAAATTGTCCTTTGGTGACCTTCTACAAATAATGTTCAATTTTTTATGATTCGTAAAAAAGCATGGCCGCCAGCGGGCGTGGTTCCTTTTGATCAACAATTTCTTTAAACAAAAACTACAGAATGGATTTTGATGAAACTTTACATAAATGGTCTATGGGTAGCCCTTTTTCAATGTTGTTCAAGTGGTTCCGGTTTATTGAACATATGGGTATTTTTGGTTAAAAATAAGTTTTAAGCTATCAGACTTTATAAATCTTTTTCTCTAGACCTTTATATTTGGTATGAATTATAAGAGTTTTAGCCATAATTGTCCAACTTATTGTCCAAAGGTCGAAAAATGGCCACGCCTCTGTGTATGACATGTACTTACTTAAGGCTTATATTAAAGAAACTTTTAAAATCTTCTTCTCTGAATTCATAATAGCTAGAGCATTGATATTTGGTAAGTGATATTAGAGTTGTACTGTCTGTTGTAGTTGTTCAAATTATTGCCCTAGGTTCAGAAATGTGTGTGACATGTATATGATATAGGCTAACATAGAAGAAACCTAACTCTGTACTTATATCATTACATTATACAACCACACTTGAAGCCTTGTACACAGGTGAGCACTTTAGGGTTAATGACACTCTCGTTGATTTTGTGGTTGAGGCAATCCATGAAATTAATACCCATTGAATAAGTAAAATTCACATTCATTTAATGTTTGAATTCCATCAATTCATATTCCCATGAAATAAGTGTTTTGGTCCAGATCTTTGAAATGTAGGAAAGTTCATTGGTGGATGTTAAATTAACATTTAAAGAAATTCTGTAACTGTGAGGAAGTATTTATTGTTTTAATTTTCATTAATGCAATGATGACTTTATATTGAAGTGACTTTCATGATGTACAAGGATAAACATTAGGCTAGGCTGTTTAAAAATTAAAGTTGTTAATTTCATTTATACTTGTATAAATACATTATTTAACTTAACAAAATGTGTAAACTAAATTTGCAAAGCATGTAGTTCTAATAATAACTATGTGTAGTGAAATGAATAATAATAAGTCTGAAATATGAAAATGAAAATGTTGTTCTTCAGATGGTGTAGACTACACAGTTTGTTACAGATTTATAAGGCTTATTAGAACAACCAAACTGATAAATAAAATTGAATTTAGTTTAACCAATACACTATTCAGACCAAAATGCTCGTGTATAATCCATTTGGCTATAACAGTATCTAATGCTCTGCCCTTTATTATTTTGTTGGGTTTTTTGGGGGCGGGTGCGCACTTTAATATTGAAATTGTCTGTATGTCTGTCTGTCTGGGAATCAATGTCATGTATATCTCTATAAGTATTTGACTTAAAGTTATTAAATATCATATGATTGTTTTTCAGCAGTTTGAGAGATTTCTCTCTCACTAAGACCAGAGTTATAACCCTTGACACCCTTGACATAGTCAAAAGATGCGTGTAAAGCTGAAATAATATTTGACTCAGAAATAGGAAACCATATAAGAAATATAATTAAGCATGTGAAGTTGTGTACCTAGAGTTTAGTTTGGTATTTCAACATGCAAGACAAGAGTTATGGCCCTAAACTTAGCCAGAAGTACGCATTTAGGGTCTGACTATGTTACATGTATCTCTAGCATTGTCAACAAGTAACATGAATTTGGCCATATATCTACTTTTCTTTCTATCGTAAGTACTTTACAATAAATGATATGATTTAAGGGGACGCATGTTGCTACATTCACAATTCATACGGAAATATGGAAGGGGTGCGTATTCAAGAAATTGACGATGGGAAGATAAAAAACATATTCCTAAACTGATATAATACTGATGGACACCTGCAATATTCAGTACTCTGTGGATAAGAATGTGGTACTATGAATGTTATAGGAAAACAGAGGTCTTTGTGAAAGTACATTCAACACAAAATATTAAGCTTTTGTTTAAGGAAAAAAAGGCTTTTACAATACCACTGTTACAAATTATGTTGAAGGGATAAGATTTTCTTTCTAACGCATCAGGTTTGCTTAAACATGTAAAAATTTAACGCCACGTCATTTCAACTCAGGATGGACGCAATCTTTCTCATTGATAAAATGTGTAAATAAAAAATATCAGACTGGGATTAGCATTGCAAGACTATAACATGACATTCTACACGATGAATACCTTAGAAGAGATATCTGAGATGTTACACAGGTGTTGTATGTTAAATGCATAACGTCTATCACTTGAAATTGATCTTGAAAAGGTTGTTAATTTTAGTTTATTTACATGGTTTTTAATTTCCCCACGACTTCTCGGCGATTCACTGCCAAAAGTATTACTGCGCCTGACGAACGGTAACTCTAATGAACCACGGGAGACAACTTAGGTGTCAGCATGTGTATGTTTAAAAAAAAAACAACAAAAAACAGGTTGATGATTATAATTTTTTATCAAATAACGAATCCTATTCAGGTATTCGTCTTTAATATTAGAACATTAATTATTTCTGTGGACATTTATCAAAAGTATTACTTACAGTGGACTTCTTTGAGCATCAAATTCATTTTCGTTTCAGTTTTGAGGCACCTCCGTTATACTTTTTGGCAACATTAACAAAACACAAAATGAATCAATAAAGTCACTTATAAACCGACTGCTACTCAGATCAGTTGTAGTTGTCGCTACAACATTATGCTGGTTCATTACGTTATGAGATAAAGTTTTCCTTGAACTGCATAATCCGTTAATAACAGTCAAACCTGTCTATAAAGACCATCCTTAGAAGAGCCAACGTGTGGTCTTTATTGGGAGGTGGTCTTTATTCACAGGTTAAAATACACTGTAAATGTTAAAATGGGAAACAAAACACGTGGTCTTTAGAGCCAGGTGGTCTCTGTTCAGAGGTGGTCTTTAACACAGGTTTGACTCTACGTTTAGATGATAATTGCATTTACAACTTGTTTGATCCCGTTTTTTTACGGGAATGACAGCAGTCACATGCAAAACGTGCAAACGGAGTTATGAAAAGTACGGTGGAGAATTCAAGGACAAATTGTGAATGACATTAAAGTGAGGATAAATTGTATATTTGCCCAGTTCTGATCATTGACATTGCTGCTGCATATTAGTAAGTTTTGTGAATAAGATTAGAATGTATTTTTTGCGCATATACACATTGATCGGACCTCTCAACCAAATTTCAAACCTTATTTTAGAGATTTTTAAGACAATATATTTTCAAAAGTTTGTTGAATGTGTTTTGATATTTAAGTGCGTTGTAGTTCATTAATATCAAGTTGAAAATTAATAATGGAACCATTTCTATGCCCTGATTGTAAGCCACTCGACTTCTGTAACGACAAATGTTTAATGTATTAAGGGGAATGTACTCTTTTACTTTTGGAATGTGGTATTCCTTGACCACCATATTTTCATATGCACTACTTTGTAAACAAAGTAAGTAATGTGTTTAGCTTACATATGCGAAATGAAAAAAAAAGACAGTGAACTTATTTCACATTTTTTCTTTAATTTAGAATCTTTAGGATATTGATAAATGTTTGGACAAGCTAAAACACTATTATGTTTGCACAGAAGAATGTTAATTGTTGACTTCGAATGTACACAATATGTCGTATGTAATTCAACAATGACTTTCTTCTTTGACTTTTTCTCGTTTTAATTTTAGTGAGCAATCCTTTGTGTACTTATAACAGTTGAAACAGTATCCATTTCAAGTACCAAAACATAGTACTTTTTTGCAGGTAAATTGTATCATACCCCACCCACATTTTTCTAATTTCAAAGTCTGCGTCCCCTTAATCAGCATAAACGGAATTATACAGACTTACTGTTAGTTCTGATACAGTGCCATAGTGTATATTTATTTGCAGATTACACACAAACCCCTCCCTCTGGTGCAGTACCAACAACTCACCCACCCACACACACCTTTTTGATTTTACTTCCTTGTGCGCATATTACACTGACTACAAGATGACTGCTGTATTGGCTGGTAATTCATTGCAATAAAAATAGCTATAAAATAGGTTTTGAGTGATGTTATTCTCCATTATATGTTCAACTGACTGGTCAAATAAAACCTAAGCATGTGTTTTAATGTAGCTTTAAGATATGGCCATGTCCTGGATTTGTACTGGATCTTGTTTGAACTAAAAGTTCATAAGAACATTTTGAGAAAAAGGTAATTAGTTTAGAAGCCAGAAACTTATATCTCAACATGAATCTTTTGCCGCCTTGTTTAATTTGTTTTGCTTGTTTAAAAATGCAGAAATTCTAACTTTTGGAAACATTAATTAGCTCTATTCTTAATTTTTGCTCAGAAATTTGGGGGTACCATAACGCTCCTGATATTGAGAAACTGCATACAAAATTTGTTCGGTGCATCCTAGGTGTAAAAAGGCCAACAAACATATCGATGGGTCAGTGCAAGATGGCCGTAACTTGATTTTTTTACCAAATACACTTTTTTGCATAATTTGCCTTATTTAACATAAATACATCACTTGTTAAAATATCTAAATCACATTCTTAAAGTTAAAGTGAAAAAATTAAAATTGTCAAAAGGTTGTATCTCAGGAAGACACTTTCAGTCAGTGCAACATGGTCGTAACTCAACATACGTCTTTGTTGCACAGAGTTAGTATGCTATTTCACTTTGAAATTTCTGTGCAACATGGTTGTAACTCACAAAGTGTAACATATTAAAATAGTTAAATGATAAATAAGGATGATTTTTCTTTTAAAACAACGTAGAAATGGTATTTATACTACAAAATTAATATTGTTACCATATTTCATATTTTATCAATGCAAAGTGATGTTAAGAATTTATTGACCAACATGTTTAGGATTTTACCAAAACACTTACTCTGTTATATGGTAATAACAATGAACTGTACATGTTCAAGTAATATCAATAAATAACTGTTCTGTTCTGTTAAAAAAAAAAAACTCTGTTAACTATTTCTCAGCAAAACTTCTTCCAAATTCAATATTTTTTAGCATCAGAAGCCCTATTCATAGTGTCTTGACTTAATTTTAAGAGGAAAAAAGGCACCTATTTATACTTGTAATTATTAAATAAACTTTCCTTTATGCAAGTTTCATGTAAAACTGTGAAAAGATGACAATGAACTAACATTTTTCCTTTTGTATGCATATTTCCAAAATATGTGCAAATACAAAATGGTATTATTAAAGGTGGAAATTTTTCTGTGCTATAAGTGAAGCATGACTTCTGCTTGTTAAGCTCGTATTCTGATAAGTTTTATTTGGATATACAGAAGATTTTGTTGGGTATACCGAATATTTGTATAAGTCGTTAGACCACTAAAACATAAATAAATTGACCAGCATTTACATTTAAATTTAATGAATGATTTACTTGATTTTTATGTTGCAAAACACCAACATAAAGGCCTGGCTGATCAAGGGCCATGGCCAAGAGAGCCTGTATTCCCCCTATAACCCCAGTGACTTAAACTTATCGAAGTTGCATGCAAACAAAATAATATTTTCTCAATATATAGACCCAAAACTGCACCAAAGGCCACCATTTCATGCCTGCATTTCAAAATTTCCGGGAGGGGAGATGCTCCCGAGCCCATAACCAGAGGAAAGTATCCCCTCTATACCTCAACATATAGACCAAAAAATTCACTAGAGGCCATTATTATGTCTCCCACACCACTGTGTGATGGGAGACATATTGATTTACTCCTGTCTGTCCATCCGTCCGTCTATCACAAATCTTGTCCACAAAAGTCAAACAGTTCTCATCCAATTTTCCCCAAACTTGAAAAAATGTGTTTGCCAATAAGTTCTCAGCCAAGTTTGATAACTAGCCAAATCAGCCCAGGCACTTTGGAAGTATGGCCCTTGAAACATTGGTTTTTGATAAACAAAGCACTGAAAGGCTGATTGGATTATATTTGATAATCAAAGCACTGGAAGTCTGATTAGGTTTTATCAAAGCTCTGAAAGTCTGATTGGGTTGTTTTTGATAATCAAAGCACTGGAAGTCTGATTGGAAATTATGAATATATAGGGTGTAGGGTTTACGCTTGAACATTTCTCGTCCAATGTTATACTACTATTCAGATGAGTTAGCAGTTGTGGGAGACATTCACTTTTCTCTAAAGCAGCTCTAGTTTCATACCTAAATTTCAAAAACTTCCAGAAGAGACCCTTTCCCCCTCCCCAAATAGGAAGGAGGTATTATGCCAAACAGGAAGGAGTTATCCCCTCCTGTACTTCAAAATTTAGACCCAGAAATGCACAAGAGGCAACCATTTCATACCTAAATTACAGAAATTTCCGGGGGAGAGCCCCTCCCCTCTCTCCTCACTTGAGTCTCACTAACAGTAGGAAGGGCTAACCTCTTGTACCTCAAAATGCAGACCCAAAAATGCACAAGAAGCCAGTATTTCATAACTATGTTTAAAATATTTCTGGGGGAAACCCTCTGAACCCCTTCTCTACCTTTACATTTAAAGCCAAGTGCACCTGAGGCCACCATTCCATACCTTTATTAAAAAAGAAAATCCAGGGAGAGATCCACCTGACCCCCTTAACAGGAGGGAGGTATCCCATCATGTATCTCAAAGTTGTGACCCAAAAAGGCACTAGAGGCTTCCATTTTATACCTATATTCCAGAGGGAGACTCCCATGACCAACCTAACAGGAGGTGGGAACCCTCTTAATACCTGAAAATTTAGACTAAAAATATGCATCAGAGGCTGCAATTTCATACATATATTACAAAATTTTCCAGGAACAGACCATACTGACATTGAAATTTTACATCAGATGTATGGCATCATTTTTGATATTAGTTTCATGTGACTGTGTTGTTGCGTTTATCAAGTTCTTTAATTATAACATTTTCAGGTTTACTCAAGCTAAAGAGCAAAATTATACCATTGATAATTGTTTAAGTGTAGATTTTTATGTAATAAAATGACTTTTAGACTTGTATCAAGAAGTATGCACATGTTCTTTTGCAGAATAGTATTGTGCTCCTGTTGCATGCATTATTTATGCTGCAGAACCGGTGCATATTTCTTGATGAAAATCTAATAACTAAACACAGACATATTCAAATACCTTAGACCTTAAAGGCTCATAATGCCTATATTCTATAAAATATGCAAATATCTTGTACTTTAAAGACACTCAGTGTCTACATACTGTAAAATATTCAAGTACCTTGGACCAGTCAAGCACTTATTATCCATTTACTGTAAAATACTGAAATAACTTTGACCATAAAAGCTCTCAAAGCCTATATTCAGTACAATATGTAAATATTTTGGATCAGTCAAGCTTCTAATGTCCATTTATTGTAAAATAATGAAATAAGTTTGACCATAAAGGCTCCCAGTGTCTAATTTCAGTAAAATATTCGAGTACCTTTGACCAGTCAAGCTCTTATAATGTCCATTTACTGTATAATACTGAAACAACATTGAATACTAAAACTCTCAGTGCCTACATTCAGTAAAATATGCAAATATCTTGGACCAAGTCAAGCTCTTATTGTCTTTTTACTGTAAAATACTTTTAAATAATTTAAAATGTGTTTTTGTAGTAGTACATTTTTATTTCTACATTTTATATAATTTATTTTGACATTTTTGCCAGTAAAACAAGTCAATGAAAGTACAGAAAAAGATAAATGGATATCCTTAAAAATATTGAATTAATAGTCTTTTGAATAAACATCTCTGTTATGAATTATCTCCAATAAATTATTTGTTATCATTTAGTTACGACCTTGTTGCACTAAGTTTTTGACAAAATTTCCACACATTTCAGCGCAACATGGTCGTAACTGGAAAACTTCCAAATAACTCCTCAGTGAACATTTTTTTGACAATTTTTTCCCATAGTATTTTAGTTAATATTGTTATTTGATAAAAATAATATAGATTGTATTGGTTTTTCATTACATCATTTGAATACAAAAATATGTTTTGCTTCTCCTGTAAAGTTTTCAAAAAATGAGTTACGACCGTGTTGCACTGACCCATCGATATGTGACCATACGGCAAGAGACCGGTCGAGTCACATTAACAGTTAATCGTAAAGTTAACATGCTCAAACATTAGTCAGAAATGATTCTCTTGTTAAACAGACATTTAAAATGCTAAAGCAAGATGAAATTTGAAATAATTAAATTTGTTATCAATGAATATATGCAAGTTATACTTCAATATAGAAATTCCATGTTCTCTTTGTGCTCTCCTCGACACTTTGTAGCTAGAAATATTGTAACAGTGTTTAAAGCTAAATAAATTATTCTATTGTATTTTATAATTTCCAAACAGGCTTGTACCTAATTATAATTATAATTTAATCAATTATAACTGATTAACAAATTTGAAATAATTGAAAGTAATTATTAAAAGTCATTTAAAACTATCGTAAATAATTATTTACTGATTTAGATTTCACCAATTATTGTCAGTTAAATCTAATTATTCTTAGTTATTGTGCCTTTTATATTTAATAGAGCTGAGGTGAAATTTCACACTGTAAAGTAGTGGCAGTTTATGGCATACAGACACCCAGAAAACTGTAGTCGCAAATGGCGGATACAAATAGTCCTTTGTAGAGCTATTTTCTTTTTTTTCTTTGCACTTTTTTTTGCTTAAAACACATGGCAGATCTATGCTTGACATGTAGGTAGCATTTTCATAATAAAATTATAACATGACAATATTTCTCATGGAAACTTAGATCATACACCACCAGTATAATTTGGGGTCTCATTTTTAGCTGATTTTGCAGTTTGTGTGTTTGACTGAACTTATTTTTCTTACATCAAACATGACCCCCACTTTTCTTTTGATTTTTTTAGCACTGACAATATTCTTCAAGAACTGTAGGAAACAGACATTTAAAATGGGTCCTGATGTGTGTTGTGGCCATTGGAAATAGGTCAATCTTATATAGAATAAAGAACAACAACTATTTAGTGTGTTGTAACCTATAAGATGACATTAGCGAATGGGCTACTCCGATTAGAGTTTGATAGAAAATGACAAATTCATTGCAATTGTGTTGAAAATGAGGATTAAACCTCAAAATATCACATTTTTACTGTTTGGCGTGCATTTTTTTTCAAAATTACATATTTATAGCCTACTAATTTTTGACCATCAGAGGTAAAAGTGAACAGTGAACATATTTAACAGTTTAAATGTGTAATTTGCATGCAGATCACATTAGAAAATGTCAAAACAGGACGAAACAAGGCCGCATTTAGGGTAACTGTTTCAAAATTATGTCGCGACAGTTATTTTTGACAAAATCAGATGCTTTGTCTTATAGTACTGAAAATGAATGCTATAAACCTTAGAAACTGTTAATATCAAGCTAAAAATTATATTTTTCATGCATTTAGGTTTATTGTTCATTTCAAATGAAACTGACACAGTGTCAATTAAAAAAAAAACTTTTTTTCTTATAGGCGTACACATACTAAATAGAAAAATGGCGAGAAAAGAATGGTAGTCGCATAATGGCGGATACAAATAGTCCTTAAGATTGTTTTGCTCTGTAGAGCTATTTTCCTTATTTTCTTTTCATTTGCTTTGCTAAAATCGTATGACAGATCTATGCTTAACGTGTAGATAGCATTTTCATAATGAAATGACATTACTAAATATTTTATGGAAACTTAGATCATACACCACCAGTATAATTTGGGGTCTCATTTTAGCTGATTTTGCAGTTAGTAAGTTTTCTTGCATCAAACATGACCCTAACTTTTCTTTTGATTTTTATTAGTCACTGACAATATTCTTCAAGGAAATGTAGGTAACAAACATTTAAAATGGGTCCTGATATGTGCTTTGGTCATTGGAAATAGGCCAGTCTTATATAGAATTAAGAACAACAACTATTTAGTGTGTTATAACCTTATATTTATTGGGCTGTAAATAACAAGGTGTCAACACCTGTATTCTTTCATCACTCATAGCTTTAAGGTGCATTTCTGGTCTGTAATAACTTTAATTGTGGTTGCCATACAAAAGCTGTCATTTGCATTTTTTCTTCAGAAAATATTGTATTGATGAAAATAATATAACTGATAGTGATTCGCTCTTGTCTGTTTGCAATCTATTGAAATAGCAGGGAAACAAGGTTTTGTCTAGTACTGTTTACCATTTATAAATGATTTGGTGTAACTGAAAAGTGATTTCTTGGTGGAGCCCAGCTTATCGGAAACACATTATTAGTCTGGTTTGCTTGAACACGGACGCATTGAAGTGTTTTATTTTTCCAAAAGATACAATTTAATGGAAATTTTAATGCATGATTCGAGGAAAATTAAGTATGATTTATAACTTGTCCCAAAGACCAAGCATTTAATTGTAATTTAATTGAGAAGATTGCCAAAATAATTGTGATTAATTATTGAATTATTTTATGAAATAATTAGGCAAGAATATAATCAGGCACAAGAATTTTAAATTCCAAATTCCTCCTGCTAAAGAAATAAAATTTGTTAAGTGTGTAATGGCAGATTCAAATTTCCGATTATTTGTATTTCATATTACATGGCAGTGTCTTGCTGATCTATTAACTGATATTTTGTAGCAAGCATTCTTGTTTTGAAATGAACACCCAAATTTATCTTTTTAAGAGTTTGTTTGTTTTGTTTTTATCGCATTTTAGCTCATGTTACATGTGTTGGCTTTTGGTCTAGAAATAGTTTGATTTTACCTCATTCACCTGAGCACGAAGTGCTTAGGTGAGCTTTTGTGATCACCCTATGTCGGTCGTCGTCGGTCTACCGTCAACACTAATCTTGAAACTGACTTTCAGTGACAATGAGTGTGGCTTTCTGACCTACTTCCTTGCTTTTTAAGGTACAACCTTGATATTTGGATGACATGTATAGTTTTGCACACCGATCGCTGACTTTCTGTGACCATGAATGTGATCTGTTGAGCTACTTTTTTTAAGACACAGCCTTGATATTTGGAGGACATGTACAGTTTTGCAGACTTATCTTAAAACTGAATTTCAGTGACCATGAATGTGACCTACTGACCATTTTCTTGTTTTTTTAAGATTTGATTTTTAAGATTTTTTTGAGATTTGGATGTCATGTACAGTTTTGCATACCAATTCATCGGCCATAAATGTGACTAACTGACCTACCTAATATTTTAGCATCAGTTTGAAATTTTAAACATGTTTCTTATATTACTCAGATGAGCAAACAGGGTCATCATGACCCTCTTATTGTTAGTTATGTTTCCTTGAAATTGGCTTTACAAAACAGAACTACAGTGAACAATATGGTAAACATAATATATTTGTAACAATCTTTTTCAGAGTTTAGGAAATGTATAAGAAAGAAAACATGTGTAATTTTCAGTCAAACTATCTATGCAAGAAGTAATGTTTAAACATTTGCAAAATGTAATGTAATAAACATTTGCAAAATGTAATGTAATAAACAAAGTTTGTCTACTTTATAGTTCATGAGATGATTATGTCTCCCACCACACAGTGGTGTGGGAGACCTATTGATATCCTCCTGTCTGTGTGTCTATCTGTCATAAAGCTTGTTTGCACTCTAAGTCGAAGATTTCTCATCCAGTCTTCACCAAACTTAAACAAAATGTATTTGCCAATAAGTCCTTAGCCAAGTTCGATAACAAGCCAACCCGACTCAGGCACTTTACGAAAAACAAAATGAAGTTGGGATCGGGGGTGTATATAGGAGTGAGTTTGTTGGTCTGTCTGTCGGTCGGTCTGTTATTTCGTTAGTTTTCATGGTTTCCAAACAATAACTCATTAAAAGCTTGACAGGTGTAAATGATTTTGGTACACAGGTGTAATATCGGAAACAACAGGTCAGGTTTGAATTTGAGGTCAGTAGATCATAGGTCAAGGTTACACTGACTCTGAACAGTTCAACAGTTTCCTGATGATAACTTGAGATAACTTGGGCCTAGAATCATATATTTTGGTACATAGATGTAACGTCATGAAATACAGGACTTCGTTTACTTTGAGGTCAGTGACCTAGAATAGTTAAACGGTTTCCGGATGATAACTTGAGAATGCTTCGGTCTAGGATCATAAATTTTTGTATGGAGGTGTGAAACGATAAAATACAGGTCAGGTTTGACTGATGTTGTTAGGTCAAATGTTAAGGTCACAATGACACGAAAGAATTTAACGGTTTCCGGATGATAACTTGAGCAGGCTTGGGCCTATGATCATGAAAATTGATTGGAAGGTTTGTCATGACCAGCAGATGACTCCCACATGATATTGAGATAAATAGGTCACAGGTCAAGGTCAAAGTGACCCATAATCTTTAAGCATATTTTAGACGATAACTTCAGAACATTTAGGCCTACGATCACGAAACTTAATTGGGAGGTTGATCATGACCAGCAGATGACTCCTTTTGATTTTGATTTCAACGGTCAAAGGTCATTGTGATCCGGAGCAATCAAACCGTTTCCGCACAAGAACTTGGGAACGCTTAGGCTGAGGATCATGAAACTTCATAGGAAGTTGATCATGACCAGCAGGTGACCCCTATTGATTTTTATGTCAGTGGTTAAAGGTCAAGCAAGTTCGGCTGTGACATTGGCTTAGTTCTTTGACAAGACCATATTGTATGGATATAGTTCATCACTCCTGTGACAACTCTAGTGGTACTTTTTGTTCTTAAAAGATATCAAACAGAGAATGCCACGTACCAAAAACGCAGCCTCCCATAAACGAAACCCACAGCATGCAGACGCGCACACCACAAACACACACACACACACACACAAACACATACATACACGCGCTCACACACAAAGCCAATACATATGGACAAAACAAGCAAACAAAGGAACACAGTGGGGCACCGCCTTGGTACGGTCAGTGGCAAAAACACCACTGGGAAGCTTAAACCGGTTGATGGTGCGCACCCAACCTCACTCTTACCCCCATTATGTTCCAGAGACATGGGAGAGTGGAAGTAAAAGTAATCCCCTCCAGGTGAATCTCTAGCACACGCAATGGAAACAAAAAGGCATGGCATGTAAAACACGAAAATGCTCGTGTATAAATATATAAAAAGCAAACCTTTAGAACCAAAAACGTATGTACTCAGTGCCTTTTCAGAAGACAGAGCAACAAGAGAAACACCCTTAAGGGCCCGACGAAACAGGCCAGAAGACAGATATCAAAACAGTTCAGTCCTGGTAGGATTTAAAAACTGCTTATCATAGAGTCAGACACAATCAACGAGGGAAGCGTAGTGTCCAACTGTAAAGGAGTTGAACACTAAACATGCGGTATGTCTCAACACAGTGGGGTCGTAACCTCTTTTAATAAAACGTTTTATAATTTTACCAAATACATTTGGAAAATTACCATGACCCAAGATCTTACGAAGTTTGTAAACCACATCCCCATAAAAACGGGTTTAGAAATACCTTCTCGCAGAAGTGTCTTTAAATTACTATTGAATTTTTTAACTAAATCAGAATTACGACAGTAAAATTTAGCAAAATATTACGCAATTTGTTATAACGGTAGCCTTGCTGAAAAAGTTTACTTGTAATATATTGATTACGTTTATTGAAATGCTTGACATGACTACACGCTCTGGCAAACCGAATTAATTATCGGTGTGAAGTGAGCAGTTAGCAGTTGCAGCAGTTCAGCAGTTAACTGCTAGAACTGCTAGCAGTTGGAGCAGTTAACTGCTACAACTGCTGGCAGTTACAGCAGTTAACTGCTACAACTGCTGGCAGTTACAGCAGTTAACTGCTTCAACTGCTGGCAGTTGCAGCAGTTTACAGCTACTTGTATTATAGTCCATCAAAGGGAAATTAATCAGAAAGAATTCCTCGGAATTGTCTTCCCTTATAATTGTAACCGTTCCATCTGCTCAGACTTAAAGTAGTGCCAACTTAAGCTGATCTTGTAGGATGCACTTAACTAGCAACCCTCCAGTTCACTCAAGTTTCACTAAGGATGCAACTTTCCAGCCATGCTATAGCTCCAAAGAGCAGATATTTCAGCGGGGTGGTTACTACCCTAGGTTCGTACACTGGGTATATCAAGTTTACTCTAAAGTTAGACCAAGTAAAATCCAAGCTGAATAGCAGTTTTCAAATATATTTACAAAACCCTTAACAATAGCGAACAGCTAAGTTAATACATCATAAAATAAAATGTGACAAGTAAAATCATGAATACTAGGTACAGTTCATAGATGAGGCTTTGGTAAGAACTTGACTTGCGGGTTGTGACGGAAGAGGGCCGTCCGTAACCCAAAATGTACCATATACTATATAAGGGTTATGACAGAATTGGGCTGCCTGTACCCTTTTAGCCTTTAGCCTGCTGCCGGCTAGTGATTTTGCCTTTGCGACCAGTGCAGACCAAGATCCGTGCAGGCTGACCATGGTCTGCACTGTTTGCTATTCAGTCAGTAAATTTTCATTAACGCCCCTTCTAAAAGTAAATGGTATTGCCCAAACTGAATGATGGAACAGTCCTTCTTAGAAATTCAGCAGGGTAAAGGTTAGATGTAGAAATTTATGTGATCAGCTGGGTTATGACAGAAAATGGCTGCCCGTAACCCACGGATTTGTGACAAACAAATATGCTAGACGTTGGGTCAGACTTGCTGACCTGGTTGCTTTGATTTCATTAGTATTTATGTAAACTTTCAGTAACAGTTAAAGTGGTATGAAATTAGCATATTAACATATTCATAAGTAATAAATATTTTACTCATAACATAATCAGAATTCTTTTACATTTTAAAGAGAAATAAAATTGCTCTTAGAATAATTATCAATATGTAATTCTAACAAACTGTATATATGCTATGAAACAAATGTAATTAAATTTTCAAAATAAAAGGGAATTAATTCATGTGATATTACAGAATTAATTAAGAGTTAAAAACCATTATAATTATAATCATCTTTCACTAAAACGAAAGTAGGGAATTCCAAATTTCAAAGTTGAAACTGAAAAGATTTTGATAGTTTCGCATGTGTCCCGGGCACTAAATTTATATATAACATGTATATGCATTTTACATGCATTAATATTCAAGTAGTTATTTATCATTATCATTGAACAAAGGAGAGGTAAAAAGAATAAACATAATGTATGACAAGAAACGAAATGAGTGGGGGTGCTTCAAAGTCTGGGCAGAACGTAAAATGGCGAGTTTCGGTGTCGGGGTCCAGTCCCGCAACAGTAGAAGAAACTGGGGTGCCACCGGGTGGTCGTTGTAGAGAGGGTGGACGCACGACACGCCCGGGTGGTGGCCATCCTGGTTAAGGTCTGGGTTTCCGAGCAAGGGTGGACTTTGGTGTTTTTGGGCCGGGAACGCCCGAGAACGCCATTTTCGCCTCCAGCAGTTGATGCCTGGCCGTAACCGTAGAAGAAACTGGGTGCCACCGGGGGGGCGTTGTAGAGGGGGTCCGTGCATGCGGACCCGGCATAGCGGCCATCCCGGTTAAGGTCTGGTTTTTTCGTGGAGCGTGCGTCAAAGTCTGGGCAGAACGTAAAAATGGCGAGTTTTCGGTGTCGGGGTCCAGTCCCGCAACAGTAGAAGAAACTGGGGTGCCACCGGGTGGTCGTTGTAGAGAGGGTGGACGCACGACACGCCCGGGTGGTGGCCATCCTGGTTAAGGTCTGGTTTCCGAGCAAGGGTGGACTTTGGTGTTTGGCCGGAACGCCGAGAACGCCATTTCGCCTCCAGCAGTTGATTGCCTGGCCGTAACCGTAAGAAGAAACTGGGGTGGCCACCGGGTGGGCGTTGTAGAGGGGGTCCGTGCATGCGGACCCGGCATAGCGGCCATCCCGGTTAAGGTCTGGTTTTTTCGTGAGCGTGCGTCAAAGTCTGGGCAGAACGTAAAATGGCGAGTTTCGGTGTCGGGGTCCAGTCCCGCAACAGTAGAAGAAACTGGGGTGCCACCGGTGGTCGTTGTAGAGAGGGTGGACGCACGACACGCCCGGGTGGTGGCCATCCTGGTTAAGGTCTGGTTTCCGAGCAAGGGTGGACTTTGGTGTTTGGCCGGGAACGCCCCGAGAACGCCATTTCGCCTCCAGCAGTTGATTGCCTGGCCGTAACCGTAGAAGAAACTGGGGTGCCCCGGGTGGGCGTTGTAGAGGGGGTCCGTGCATGCGGACCCGGCATAGCGGCCATCCGGTTAAGGTCTGGTTTTTTTCGTGAGCGTGCGTCAAAGTCTGGGCAGGAACGTAAAATGGGGAGTTTCGGTGTCGGGTCCAGTCCCGCAACAGTAGAAGAAACTGGGTGCCACCGGTGGTCGTTGTAGAGAGGGTGGACGCACGACACGCCCGGGTGGTGGCCATCCTGGTTAAGGTCTGGTTTCCGAGCAAGGGTGGACTTTGGTGTTTGGCCGGGAACGCCCGAAAACGCCATTTCGCCTCCTGCAGTTGATTGCCGGGCCGTAACCGTAGAAGAAACTGGGGTGCCACCGGGTGGGCGTTGTAGAGGGGGTCCGTGCATGCGGACCCGCATAGCGGCCATCCCGGTTAAGGTCTGGTTTTTTCGTGAGCGTGCGTCAAAGTCTGGCAGAACGTAAAATGGCGAGTTTCGGGGTCGGGGTCCCGTCCCGCAACAGTAGAAGAAACTGGGGGTGCCACCGGGTGGTCGTGTAGAGAGGGTGGACGCACGACACGCCCGGGTGGTGGGCCCTCCTGGTTAAGGTCTGGTTTCCGAGCAAGGGTGGACTTTGGTGTTTGGCCGGGAACGCCCGAGAACGCCATTTCGCCTCCAGCAGTTGATTGCCTGGCCGTAACCGTAGAAGAAACTGGGGGGCCACCGGTGGGGTTGAAAGGGGGGGCCGTCATGGGGACCCGGCATAGCGGCCACCCCGGGTTTTAAAAGGTCTGGTTTTTTCCCGTGACGTGCTAAAAGCTGGGCAGAACAAAAATGGCATTTTTCGGTGTCGGGCCGTCCCCCAACAGTAGAAAAAAACTGGGTCCCACCGGTGGTCGTTGTAAAGGGGGGGACCCCGACCCACCCCCGGGGGTGGCCCACCTGGTTAAGGCCCTGGTTTTCCGACAAGGGTGGATTTTGGGTTTTTGGGGGCCGGAACACTCTCCCCTTTTTGACTTGCTTTTTTACTTATTTTAATTTTTCCCAGGGGGATAATCGTCGTGTAGTTTTGACTGAAGAACCCCCATGTTTTTCACTTCCAAGACAGGTTTTTCTCTCAAAATTTTGCTTCGCCAGTAGGTTCATATAATGCCAAAAATTTAACTCCATTGGGTCTCAAACGGGACTATCTTTTTAATCCGGGCAAAAGACAAAACCACATTGGAACTCAACCAGTGGAAAACGGGAAACCCTTGACACTTTTTTCCGCGCAACGATCTAGGGAAAAAAAAGCAAAATTGTTTTTTTTCCCACAAATATTAACGTACATAACAATGTAAAAACATAACATTACATTTAAAGAACTACCCTTTTTAAAAAACTGAGGTCTTTTTTTTTATAAAGTATTTGACCAATAATTTTTATTAATTCATACCAAAACAAAGTTGGCGTTGTATCGATTACAGAAATGGTTGATGTCGCAACAATTTTAAAAGTAATATTTTTTCAACATGACCAAAATTTTTCTGAAAAAAAAAAAAAAACTTTTTTAATGCTGTATAATTACAAAGCACTAAAAATGTCACATTTTGAAATTTGGATCTGGCATACGACAATCCGTTGCTGAAACAATACGTAGTTTGATTCTAATAGAAAATTTCTTTAAAAATACAATAAAGAGGGTGCTTTATATACATTTTTTCTTTTATTTCACATGAAAAGGGTTTTACACTTAAAAGCAATTTACCACATTGTATGGATTACTAGGGAGGCAGGATAGAACTCACTACGCACTCCTACGCTTTTCAGCGTTTTTACACAAAAACACTTGCAAAGGGGGTGTCCCCCTACAATATTTGGTGCCTTAAATGAGACGTGAATATGCTTTTCCCCATTTTTCCCTTCGTTTTTACTTTAAAAAAAAATATTACAATCGCTCGAAATAATAATCAGCGGAACCATGTTTTAATTATCCAAACAATACTAATCAGTTACACGCTGTGTGGATAATTCACTCGGACAAGACTCGTGGAATTCTTTCGCAGGTGTAGGCCCTATACTCTGCATATTGTTTATATAATTTTATGTTTAAATATGTTGATGCTAGATCTTATTTCAAAAATAAACGTAGCTACATATGGTTCGCCCTCAAAATTGGGAATACAGTAGTAACATGGATTCTGTTAATTTAATGTTTGTTGTTACAACAGTAATAGAATAAAGAATGTTGTTACCGTAACTGCTATTAAAACCTAAAAGCAGCAAAACTGCAAGTACTACTCCAGTGCAAACTTCCGGTGATCCGTAGGTTTATGCTACTTCAAACTGTATACATTGTATAGATGTTACATTCTTACTATTTTTCAGCTTTGTAATTGACATTTCATACATTCGCTAAGTTTAACTGCTGTAGCTGCTGGCAGTTTTAGCAGTTAACTGCTGTAACTGCTGGCAGTTGTAGCAGTTAACTGCTCTAACTGCCAGCAGTTGTAGCAGTTAACTGCTGTAACTGCTGCAACTGCTAACTGCCAACTTCCTGCTGGTGAATTAATTGAGAAATATATTCTCCATAAGATGTAGCCTGAGGTACATCCCCATCCAAATGGGGAAACAATACTAAAATTAAAATCATCTCTCTTGTCATAATTTTGGTGTGTATAATATTGTCATAAATGACAGATGTAAATATAAATTATACATATCCGGTGCAAAAAGAAATAACAGCAAATAGTGCATGCTGCTAGGATTCATTCAGCATATTTTAGATTGTTTGTCTTCATTTGATTGTGTTGTATATATGAAAATTGGAGGACAACCCTCTGGTGCAGTGTTGAAAATGACTATACATCCATAAGAGTTGCATGAATGGTTGATTTATAAATGAAGAAAACGTTTTTTATATGTTCTAGGCAATAAATGAGGACCCTGTAAGTGTAATCGACCTTAATGGCAGTCCAATGTCTATACAAAGTGAAAGATTCAGCCAACAGTCAATAGACACTCAGCAGAACCTGTTTTATAGTCAGACACTGCCGCAGCAATCTTCTGTTAAATTTGAAGATTTTTTAGGCTACATTATGCAGCATTTAAATTCTGTACTATTTTGAAAGAGAAATTGTACAAAATATGTGGTATTTAATGCAGTTCTGATGACTTAAACTGCATATGCTGTGGATCGTAAGATATTGCCTTTTTTGGCAGAAACGAATCAAAAATTCAAAAATTATAAAAAAAACATCATAAAAAATCACATTCTTAACTAAATTAGTTAAAACAAACAGTTATGCAATGACAGATCTTTCAGAAGATATATAATTATGCATTTATCCTTCGGGTGAAACACAATATAGGGAGCATTTAGAATATCACATTGTTATACATGGTTTTCATAAATGTCCTAACACTTTATTGCAATTTAACATTTACACTTCATAACACTAAATATGAAAAAGTTCTGTGCCAAATTTTATTGATCTACCTCAAATAGTTCTCAAGCAGTGGAAACAAAAAACGCATCTAGAAAAAGTCATTGTTGAAGCGTTATGTTGTTGCACTTAGAATTTTCCATATTTTTCAAATAAAATAATGATATCATATTATACTTTTCCATGTAAATCAGCATAAAGACAATTCCATAGGGATTATTTTGGTATTTGATTCGTCATGATCGGATGCAATTTGTTAATGCTGTCGAGAAAAATGTGAAATGGGTAAGATGTTATGCAGTTTTTCACTGAAATTCCTTCCTTTTGTTATAATGAATAATTTCAATGTTAACATTATTTTTTCTTCAATATTTTGGTCCAGAATCATTTCTTTCTCTGTTGTAATAGAAAAAAATAAAAAACATGTATTTCTGAAAATTGAATGTATGAATTTTTAAAATTGAAAAGGTTTTTATGAAAAGATGTAGAGTCCGTAACCAGTTGTATTTTGTAGATTTGTAAGATGTTATGGGAGTCTTTATTGATTTTTTCTTATCAAATTTAACTGCAGACATTAAATTTTTATGCTATTTCCTTTATCGTTAACTACATTTTTGCTGTAGCACCACTAATTTGGTAGTGTCCGTAATCTGTCTTTCAATGGTGTAAATAAACATTTTTAAAATTTTATTTATAATTATTCTTATGAAAGTTATATCTGATTTCACAAGTTAATTAATCAACTTAATTTTTCATCAACTTGTCGATGTTGCAACCACATTGGAAAACCCTTATTGCGGCATTTGTATATACAGCATCATTTTCTGTTGCTGCTGCATGAAACTGAAAGATGTCATAGCAAACATGGAAGTGACGAGAGATAAAGAATCACTATATTTTCAATATGGAATGTTCAATGATGACAAATTTAACAAAGTCTATAAATAATTTCATTACAAAAGGTAAATGTTGTCTATTTACTAATGCTACATGAAACTGTAGTGTCCGTAACCAGAGCTGAAAAAAAAACTTGCATCTTTTTGCAGAAAAAAATGAAATTAACAGTTATTCACTAAAACAAATTTCTTCAGGAGCATCATTGTAAAGATAATTCAAATTCATGTAGCTTACAATGATGTTTCTTTTCAGAACCTTTCTTAGTCCTATTTTTGCCTTGCATGATGTATTTCCATGTGTTTTTCCTACAAAACAGTAAAAATAGTTCAAGTTAATCATTAATTTGAAGCTTTATTTTACAAAATGTACCACTTGTAGTGTCCGTAACCAGCAAAATTATGCATTTTATCAGCCTTTAAGAATTACATTTCTGATGCAAGTACCAGCAAACCACTTAAGTTGCTTATGCTTCAAGCACTCTACTATGTAGAAAAATACTTTTTGCCAAAATTAAGAACTTATTTTTTCACCTACAAGTGCAAAACTACTGTTCCCTATATTGTGTTTCACCCGCCTTACAACAATAAAATAACCGCTGACCTTGCTACATCATGGAGATGGTTTACAAGTGTTGTAAGTTTCAAAGCTTTATGTCAAAAGTTTTGTCGAACTGTGGACTGGTACAAAAGAATTTGACCAAAGTGTGACACCAACGAAGACACTGACACAGACACCGTGGTGAGTAGGATTAGTTAGAGTGCTTAGAGCTCAAAATTGGCCGAATCGTTCAGATAATTCTACAAGCAAACCGCTTTGCATGATTATAGCTTGACATGTAGCCTTTAATATTCGATCGAGACCCCAACCTCAAAATCAATATGGCGGCTAAAATTCAAGATGGCAGACGCATGGCTACTAAGCTTTATGACAATTGCATAAATTTTGTTAAAACTGTGTTAAAATATGGTAAGTAAGGTTATTTCTTATTTCTTTATTGATTTGTATTGCAGACGTGTTCGACTATATACTTAAATAAGGATTTTGCCGGAAATATAAACTTTTGCCTAGTTGCATAAAATATGCGCATTTATAATTGTAAAATGGGCGGAAAATTGTCATTGTTTTTTTTCAACAATTGAATCTATTTTTTTCCAGACAATTAAGCACCCTAGTATTACCAAATTGTTTTATAGTCTAATTTGAATTATGTTTTAATGGTTTTACCTGTAATACAAACATTTTTGGCATTATTATGGAATAAAGGCCAGGCTAGGCAGGTGGGGTAAATTGACCCTCTGTAAATTCATTCAACATGTACATTACTTGTATATCATTTTAAACATAATACAAATGAATTTGTGATTACGTGAACTGCATTATATGACAGTATTTCTTAAACCCATTATTTTTGAAAAAATCAATATGTAGCATACTTTACTCAAGTTACGTTACCTTTTCATTAAACTTGTTTTATTATTTCAAATTATTTGAAAGATTTTAGATTTAGGCATATTTTAAATATAAATCACTATTAATTTTACTTCAAAACATTGTGACGAGGATGGACGTACCGGCGACAATAACTATCAGAACAAATCAACCCCCTTTACAATATTTACAAATTTATTTACTTAAAATGATTATTAACAATGAATAAATGATAAGTAGAAAAAAAACTGACTATAAGAAAGACAAAAAAGAAAATCAGAGTTCAGTATCTCTAGATACAAAGTTCTATCACTGACAGTTTCGTGGTAACGTGACGTGGCACAGATGTTTCAGTTAATTTCGAACTTTAAGTAGCACAAAAAATATAACATATCTTCAGATAAAGTCCCTTTAAACCGTGAATACGTTGACTCCGTTTTGGCTTCCTATGATAGTAGGTGATTGCATCCCTGAGCTGACTTCAGAGGATAACAAAAGTCATGGTCTTTGCGGTTTACGGCACAACCATGGGACGAAAGCTCTGCGCTGGGAAAATCACATCCAGGCGAGTGAAGACAAGTGAACCTCGGGCATTGTACTTCCGGGTTATGACATCACCAGGTAAAATCGTCTGGCGGAAGAAGCTAAAATATATAACATAGGGTAAGCACCATAGTAAAACAAATAAGTCAGGGCATAAAACTGTTCCTTTGGGTACACTAAACCTCCGTAGGCTCCAATAAATAATACAAAATAAATTATACAAAATATATGTGCTATTAAATTCAGACGTCACGGGATTAAATTACGTCACTTATTATTTCCATTATAACAAAAATTAATTACTTAAAAGTCTAAAATTGAGGTATAAAAAAGATATGAAAAGTTTATGATGAAAAATTATAGATACGGAAATGATAAACTGCAGCTATTATTTACAACTACAAATTAACAAAATTCAATGCAAATCAAACGTTATACAATAGTTGGTATCGATATAGCATCAAATGCCATACAACAAAACGGACACTGTATGTATATACTATAGACTGGCACAATATTTCAAATAAAAATACCATATTACATATAGGGTACTAGACTTGCCATATAGATTTATATATTACAGTGCAATACAATATCGGCGTTCCATAACAACGAAATGTTTGACATAAGTTTTTGAAACAGAGTACTTTACAATTATCATGTTACAAATTGAAGTACAAATTTTACATTTTATATAAACGAAACAATTTAGACTCCTCTTTCGAAATAATTTACAAAAGTCTGAAAAAAATAATAAATAGTCCTGAGATACCGAAACTAGCCAAAATCACATGCTGAAAAGTAAATGTTACAGAATTCTGTAGAATGCACAAAAATTTACCAAATAAAAATCGTAATGCAAAAATCATACAAAAATCTAACAAATAAATTTCTTACCTTGGTCGAGCATAAATTTCTAGCAAGAAAAATCAATCTGACATAGATTCGTCTAATGTCGGAATGTGGTGTGCGCTAGGCATATCTAGTCCAGTCTATTTGTAAGGTAATATCCCGCCAGATACTAAATTTCATGGGACTCACGGCTTATGCGGGGACTCCGACTATTTGCTTTTCCACAGGAATCATGATATAGCCGGGAAATCTAACTACTTTGGCGCGGATTGAAATTGACAATTTGAGGCCCGTTAGTGGTTTTTGGGATATAAACATGAATAATTACTGAAGTTTATAAAATATCAACTTTCTTTTTACTGAACCGAATTTAATAAAATTTACATGGAAATTTAAGTTATGAAAAACAGAAAAATATTACATGTATTTTATATCAATAACTCAAAATTTTACAAAAATATGATGCAATACCTGCATTTACACTACAGATACAATAAGGCCCGTATGTCAGTTTGTGACAAACATGAGAAAACTTTTTAATAGCATAATCATATTTCTTTTTTATTGATTATATGCAACTTATTTTACATATTTTACGTTACCATTTCACTACACTTATTCTACTGTATCATTATATTTATAAGATATTTCAAAAATAAGTTACTGTGTATTTACTTAAAATTTAATGCTGTAAGTATGAAATACACACCGTACTTGTCAAGTATTGCTGTTTTTCTTATCTAACAACACTTTTAAATACGTTACCTTTATATCTGGTTTTATTTCGAAAACATAATGTGGGAAAAATACTGATTTACTGACATCAATATATCAATATATTGAGGAATGACAAAATAGTGAGACGAAATTTATAACTTGCCAGCTAATGCAAACGTTTCTAATAGTCATATAATTATGTACAATGGGTGATCCAAAATTGCATGGCCTTTTTTCATAAAATTTCATTTAAAAATATACCACACTGAAAATTGTTAAGTGTATACTTTCACTTTTTATATATTGTCTGTATGAGAATAAAATTTAAAAGTCCCGTCAAATTAAATTTTCTTGTAAGGGTAACAAGTAAAGGATGAGTTGGAGCAACATAAACTGTGTAGTTTCACTGGAATTCAAACGCACAAATATATTAAGTATCTCCTGGGACACATTTTGTAAGTAGGTTCACTGACTTGTTATGTCAATATGTTATAATACAGAATTTCTACATTATATCTTTGTTTTCACAGAAATTGTATAACGATACATATTTTTGTACAAAGCCTTTCAAAACTTTAAAAATCATAGCTGTACCCAGGCGATGCTCCAACCTAAAATCTGTGTTCGTTACATCCATTATAAATAACATAACTCTAGCCAGCGGTAGTTATCCATGCGGACAAAACTGCTTTGTATGTCGATTAATGACATACAATACTAACATAGCAAGCACGATTACCGAAAAAAACATATAAAATACGTGGTCACCAGACGTGTATAAGCACAAGTGTCATATACCTTATCACTTGCAAAAAGTGCAATATTCAATATGTAGGCCAAACCGGCAACACTCTCAGGGATCGGTTCTACGGCACAAATATATTAAGTATCTCCTGGAACACATTTTGTAAGTAAGTTCACTGACTTGTTATGTCAATATGTTATAATACAAAATTTCTACATTATATCTTTGTTTTCACAGAAATTGTATAACGATACATATTTTTGTACAAAGCCTTTCAAAACTTTAAAAATCATAGCTGTACCCAGGCGATGCTCCAACCTAAAATCTATGTTCGTTACATCCATTATAAATAACATAACTCTAGCCAGCGGTAGTTATCCATGTGGACAAAACTGCTTTGTATGTCGATTAATGACATACAATACTAACATAGCAAGCACGATTACCGAAAAAACATATAAAATACGTGGTCACCAGACGTGTATTAGCACAAGTGTCATATACCTTATCACTTGCAAAAAGTGCAATATTCAATATGTAGGCCAAACCGGCAACACTCTCAGGGATCGGTTCTACGGCCACTTAGCTGATTTACGCGCCCAAAACGACGTCAAACCTGTTTCGCGCCACTTTTCACGCAATGACCATGACGTTAACGACGTCACGGTATCAGTTATACAAAAAAACAGTTAGAGACACGAATATTTGCCTTAGAAGTGAGGAAGTATGGATTGCCATTTTGAAAACAAAAACACCACAGGGACTCAACTTAATCCAATAATATTGTATACTGCCAGAAAGGCCACTGAAGAGGATATAGATAAAATTGAAGAAAACCAAAATACACCGTTAAATCAGAGACAGAATCAGAGAAAAGGCACGACTTACTTCAAGTTATGTGAAATTTGTAGAATGGCATTCAACAATTCTAGTGTATTCTATAGACACTGGAAAAACATAGAGAGCAGCTGATGGAAGATAATATAAGATATAAATGTTCTTGGTGTCATAAAACCTACAAAAGACTAGAATACCTGAAGAAACACTCGCGCAAAACATTCCACATAAAAGTAACAAACATTAACAGCTTATACGAACCGTCAAAATCAAACCAGGAAAAACGCGTGCAACCTACCAAGCAACAGATACTACCCCGCCTAAAAACATAAAATTCAGATTGATCCCAGGGAAGAAAAATTGGCTTTCAGGTGCACCAACCAGTACACCTGTGGAAAAATGTACATTTGATACTCTACTACCAATATCACCTCTACCACTGTCACCAATCTCGGACTACAACAATACAGAAATTATGGACCAGGACAAGTTACAATTTGGCAATATTCCAATTTCAATCCTTAAATAGTAACAATTGTTTCTAATTTCAGTAACAAACGTCACGAACGTGACGGTATAAAACTGTACTCTAGGTAACAGTTTTCTAATGTGTATATCCTGATGAAGATTCATATTGAACCGAAACTAGTAGATCTATAAATAAATACAGTTATAATTTATCTGGTGTTCAGGCGTGTTGTACCTCTACTTCATTTATTCTTAGTTGTAAAACTTTAAAAAATAAGATGTCAAATACTATTCGGAGAAAACACATAACATGACAGAAATTAAAATGGCACTAAGGCACTTTTCCCTGTAATTTCAAACCTTACATATTTCTGATTTCAATAGCGCTGTCAATATTAGGTACACACGCTTTAAAATTTGTAAATAAATGAAATAAATCTTAAAAGAGAGATTCTCGTATATTTTTTCGTTTTGGAGTTATGAAGAAAGTCAACATAATTCTTTGTCATATTTGTCAACAAACATCACTATCCTTAATCACGTCATGATATCAGAAATTACGCAGTCATTCATGCATTAAATCTTAATAAAACATATTATGTAAAGAATCATATAATTATCATGTCATGGTCCAAATTGGAAGAGCAGAAATATCTGTATGTCAATTATTTATTCTAATCGTCCAGAACAAAAAGTTATGACAATTGACGATTTCAAGGAATTCCAAGAAATCTTACCAAAAATACGTACTTTGCTTCCAGATCAATGTCATAGTTGAGAACACTAAACCTTAATAACCCTAATACATTGGCAAAAGTACTTTTCAAAACTTACTTCCAATACTCCCACTTTCATAGCATTGGGTATTGTTTAATCACCCCTTGGATATGGTGCCTGCTTTTTAATTTTGTCTTTTGACAGTTCCTGTGATACGCAGGCTCCATAATCTCAGATCCCCTTTCTAAATTCCAGTTTGTTTAGTTTTGCCCATTGTTTTTTTGTTTGGGGCAAACCCTTTACTTTATCTGGGGACCAAACGCCGCTTTTTATGGAATTACACGCCCCAACACGTGATTCATTGAAGGTTCCATGTTCACTGCCGTTTGAATACATCTGCGGATATCTCTAAATTGCTTTTTATTTACTTTCAGCATTTGTAAATGTTGAGTTCTGCTCAACCGAGGGCTAGAGGGTGTGGACGGTAGCATGCATTTACACTACCGTCCATGAACAGGCTCAATCAAACCAAGCTTGCAACATTTTGGTTTTTGTTGTGTTGAGCGACCTGTGAAGTTTCCACTTTTCTCTATTTTACTACTGAATATCTTTTTGGTTTAAACTGTCATTAAGGTGGAATGCGCCTATTTTGAAGTTATCGGGTTTCGTTTCGAAATTTTGATTAATATAAAATTCAGCATATTCCTCATAGACTGCGAATTTTACTTTTTTGATATTTCTGTAACTTTTTTCTCTGCAAATCTTCAAAAACGACCATTGACGTCCATTTTTGATGAACTGCGTTTCCACGTCTGTCAGACGATTTTTGTAAATCGTTCTGTTCATTCTACAAAAATCGATTTGCTTTCTACTCATAATATTTTCATTTAAAAATGTCTTTAAAATGGTGTATAATTTATGGAGATCATTTTAACGTAAACGTCGATATTTACGTTAACGTGACGACAGAGCGACAAATATGACGTTGAGTTTCGAATAAAAAGTTTACTTCAATCTTGTCTCGTGTAAAATCCAAACGATAGAATTTGAGAAAAAACTAACATGATGATGAAAATTTTATTTTCTATCGATTGAAGGAATAAAATAATAGGGTCACCGAATTCATTTTCGCGTAAAATTACATTACGCTACCCCTACCCCCAAATCACAAGATAGCGCAATTGAATATTTTTTTCAGTATATCCTCTTTTCTTCCATAAATCTACCATTTTATTTTTCTAAATACAATTAAATCATAATACTCTTTAAAACTCTGCTATCTTCGGCGAAATCATTTCAGTGTAGAACTCAGATTTTAATGTTTAGATTAATATTGCCCTGAATTACATTACTCTATCCCTATCCCAGATTTAAAAAATAATGCGTAACTCAATGGATTTTCTTATGTCTTGGGATAAAGACAAACACATTTTGAGTTCTTTACAACTGTGCAATAATTTCATTTGACATTATGATTGACATGATTTATTTCGCAAGTTAATGGTAATACATGAACAGTCCTGTATCGATGCACATTTACAAAAATTAATAAGAAAACGATAGAATATAATTAAAATCCTTTATTTGAATTATCTCAACCTTTAAAATTTTAACAATTTCCTGTACAGAATTCCATCACAAGCCGCTATTTCCGTTACGTATTATCTGAGCGTAAAACTGGGTACATAAAGAAATGAAATTTTATGCATGTAATAGCATAGAGACAAACAAATAAAATACAACTTTAGAAAATTTAAGGTAATTTATATCATCATGTTTGAATAAACTTTATTAATTTATTTAACTTTACTACAAATTTTACGTTTGGGAAATATTTCAATTGTTTGGAGAGTGGTCGGACACCCTGATTTCAAATAAAGTGCATTCTCTGTGAATACCTCAGGGGAAACAGAGTATATTTATTATACGGAGGCTGTTGCTCTGAAAATGTTAATTTATTTAGTAACTTGGCTAGAACAGAAACACCATCCTTTGCTAAGAGGTTTTAGCTCTCCGGATATGTGTGTAAAGAAGGTTATCATTGAATTCTTAGACACGTGATAGAAACATATTCCATACGTAATTCTTTTTTCTAACAGTAGAAACCTATCAAACACCACAAATATGGGTAAACATTCTATTAAAACTGATAAATATTCCACGAAAAAAATGTTTGTTTTGGGTTTAGCGCTGTTTTCTATGTTACGGCGAGAAATAACCTAGCCAGTGTTTCTGGATTCTGTATTCTCAGCAAGTTACTTCCGACTTCACCACATAAATCATAGTTGGAGGACGAATGATTTCTGACACGTGCCTCCTATCAAGTCGTCATGCCCTACCCGGGGATCGAACTCACGATTCATAGATCTGCGCTCCTTCTATTGAGCTCAGCGGGTTGGGTAAAAGAAAGAAAGAAAGTAGCGGTTGTGACTGAGACTCTCTGTAATTCAACAGCGGTTGATTGTTAAACATGTGTAATTCTATGTTGCCATTATCTATATGTGCGACTCAAGAATCGTAACTTTGTACGGAGGACTGGAGGCTCAAACTTGCAAACCCTGCTTTCGTATTTACGAGATATTGGGGTTTGTACGGGCACGTGTATATGTGTAAGGTTTCACTTATTATTTTAATAAGCGTCTTAGATGTCCAAATTCAGAATGTAACGATATTCAACATTCATCGGAAGTTTATAAGGATACACTTACGCGTATATGTAACCTAGAGATAGTATCTCTTATATCATGATTACGGAAATTATAGAAGTTATGATTTATTTCAAATAGCGCCTGTGGTATAAAATATCAAAAGAATAGAAAATAAATTCTGACCTTTAAAACCGAATTCTGCCGTCGTATATATGAACATTTGCGTAGAGCAGGTAATTTACCGGGCAAGCCCGTGGCAACTAAACTTATGGTCATCTTATGGGATTTGCGTGCGTGCGTGCCTGCGTGCGTGCTTTCGTGCGTGCTTAGGGAGTGTTAGGGATAATAAAAAGAAAAGATTCAAATAACGTTTACTACCGTGACGGGGCGGCTAAGTCAATAGTCATACGCCTGAAATAACAAACTTTAAAATATTTGAACTTGTATAATATTGAACTATGATATTTTGCAATAATTATGTTTCAAGTATGAAAACTCCGAACTATATATACAACTGCATATGCATATTTTTCTTTCATTTTAGCAGTGTATTACAACGGAAAACTTATTTATTGGTATTTTGAATAAGAGAAAGATGAAAAAATAATCATAATTATAAAGAAATATATTTAAAGCGATTTTTAAAAATAACATGATCAGTATTTTACGCAAAGTTGTCGCATTGGCGTATGTAAAAAATTCTGCATTGAAACCATTTCGCACCGATCGCCAGTTTTACAGTTATAAAGACCTCTTTTGATAGAGATGGTACCTATACAAATAAATCAAAGGGGGACAACTCTGAATTGATCAATAAACTGAAGCCAACATTAAACATTGATCAAAAGTGAAAGAAAAATCAGATAGGTCCTTTTTCAAACAACTTATCAGGCAGACAAAATATGACCTACATTTGTTTAAATCCCTTTGTATTCAATATACAATATGCATGCTTTTCTCATGACTTACACTGACAGTTATTTTGTAAGTTGTAGTGAGGCCCTGATAGAAAGTTTAGTAATGCATGAAGATTATATAGAATAATGCATACATTCCTTTGAAGAAAACTAACGACATTAAGAAACGTTAAGTTTTGATCTTTTAGCCAAAGTTGTTTATTTATTGTTCTCAATGGTGATACACTGGTTTACACAACATTTATATATCAAAATGTAAAATCTATATATCCAACAATGAGAAATAACAAAAAAAGTTAAATTGGTAACACAAAAATTCATTGTCGTCAAATATAATTACAATGTTTTAAGGTAGTAGTTGTAATTACTACATGTTAAGGTAGCTGACAGGTAATGACTCTATGTAATGTATTTTAAGCAATTCTCAATTTAAACATTCTCTGGAGGGAACTAGCACGATCATTTGCTTTCCTTGAAAAACGAATAAATGCTGAAAAAGTATATGGAGATTACTCTATTTGATGATTTTCGTTACAGGTCAACTACCCTAAACAAACTAAAAGATGTTTTATTTATTGTTGAAAACAAAGTAATCGGATAATTTCAGATATCAACATTAAGTTAAAACTTATACTGTTTACACAGCTTGAAAAAAGGTTTTTGTTGGGGCCTCTCATTTACAAATATATCAACAATTATCACCTGAATTGAGTGCATTCATGAGTGGAAAATATTGATAGTAAAATGGTGTAGGGGTTTGTTTACAATACACAATCTTTAATAACTTCTTTAAGGTACATTTTTGGTATGGTTTTGGTAAGCTTATAATAAAGAGCATGTCATTCTCTTTCACTCAGAATTTTTTCAAGCGTTTTAGACTCTTGGCTAGTCTTGGAATTTGACATTCTTAAAAGACAAAAGGAAGTTCAGTATAGGCTCTTTCAAAATGTTGAAAGTAGAGTAAACTTACCTTATACTCTATTGAATTTATTTAGCTGTGGGAGCTTTTGATATAGACTATAATTGGGGAAGTCCTAAAATCTTTGAAAAACGGTCAATACAAGAGTTGTTCATTTTGCTTCAGATATTTTGAGAAGTCATTTTTTAGATATCAAATATTTCTATTTTTGACATGGAGAAGAGGAAAACCATGAATATATTGAGAAAACTGGGGCACTTAGCTATCATTTCAGTCTGAAAAAAAACCTATAAAGATGAATTTAAATTTTTTAGATACCATCTCTACTTTTGAAAAAGAAAACCCTCTTTCTCACGTACCAAGATTCGTTTCACATCTATAGTGAGCCTCTGATGAATGAAAGTGTAAAATACTTAGATTTTAATAGAGATATATCAGAAAAATACGTAAACTAAGCTATGTTGTAATTTGGGGGTAGGGGTAGCGTAATGTAATTTTACGCGAAAATGAATTCGGTGACCACATAATTTTATTCCATAAATCGACAGAAAATGAAGTTTTCATCATCATGTTAGTTTTTTGTCAAATTCTATCGTTTGGATTTTACATGAGACAAAATTGAAGCAAAAATTTTATTCAAAACTCAAAGTCATATATGTCGCTCTGACGTCACTTAAACGTAAATATCGACGTTTACGTTAAAATGATCTCCATAAATTATACACCATTTTAAAGACATTTTTGAATTAAAATATGATGATTAGCAAGCAAATCGATTTTTGTAGAATGAACAGAACGATTTACGAAAATCGTCTGATGGACGTGAAATCGCGGTTCATCAAAAATGGACGTCAATGGTCATTTTTGAAGGTTTGCAGAGAAAAAAAGTTACAGAAATATCAAAAAAGTAAAATCCGCAGTCTACGAGGAATATGCTGAATTTTATATTAATCAAAATTTCGAAACGAAACCCGATAACTTCAAATTAGGCGCATTCCACCTTAAATTCCATCAATCTTTCAAAATGTAAAAAAATCTTAATGTCGGAAGTATATATTTGCTTGATAAAATAAAATACCGAAAATAAATTTGTTTTTGGCAAAGAAATAATATTTCTCCTGGGGAGATCCCTCTGATCGCCCTCTCTTTACAAGGGATGAGGGCCCAAATCCCATGCCTAAACCATCTCGGCGCTATGCATCTGGCCGATGACGACTTCGTACTTAACTGGTGCCCTCCCCCAACACACCGCATACTGTAGACCGCAATATTCTGAAAACAATGGAACAATATTATAATTATGTGTAAAATTGGGAGAATATATAAATGGTCATTTTCAATGATTTTTTTTAACTTAAAGGCCTATTGTCAATATCTTTGTTGATTTGCATTGTGATACACATTTCGTAATGTAGGAATTCATAACACGTCGCATTAACTAAAAAGCCAAAATGCAACCTGCTTGGTTCTTTGTGTGAACAGGAAATTTTTCTTTCCGCCTCTTTTTCTTCATTTGAGCACCCTTTTCATTTTTGACAACAGTGTATTATGAAACTATACCCATTGAATAACCAGTTCTTACTGGTTACTTTTCAATATTAAAAGCTAATTGCCTATTAATTATGTGTTTCGTTGCCAGCTGCAAATTTGTAGTAAAAGGAGAAGCTGGAAGTCAATCACTTTGAATTGTTTAGAGTTTGAGATAGTTTCCACCACAAAATTTAATAATTATAACCATCTCACTAATTCACATGGGCATAAAATATCAACAATGGATGTTCAGTTAGTAAAACATCTGACGGAGAATCCTGGCAGCCATTTTGAATTTGGAAAACTGTCAGTCAAGCTATATCTAGTGTTCAAGTGAAATAAGGGCTCTATATCTCATGTTTATGAACTTTATTCAATAAGATTTTCAAAGTATATATGTCTAATACTAAGACCGCCCGTGCGATTATCACGGCTATACCCGAAACCGTGTGATTCTCACGCCGTTTTTTTTTCAAAGGATGTGGCTTTGATGCACACGCCCGATTCGATACGCGCCTGAATACACAATTATTTATACCCGTTTATGCAGAAAGCATTCCTGAATAATTTTATTTATCATATTGGTATATATGTCTAAAACTAAGACCACCCGTGCAATTCTCATGGCTGGCTATACCCGAAACCGTGTGATTCTCACGCCGCCGCGTAGTTATCGCAAGATACGGAAATCTTAAGACAATTTTAAATATGAAATACTTATTTATTACTTTTTCCATTTTATTTTTCAAAATATGTTGCTTTGATGCTCACTTTAGAGTTGCTACGCACCTGAATATTAAGTAAATAAACGAATAAACTAGAAAATGTTTTTGTAAAAAAGCGCATGTCTCCCCCAATGCAAAGTCCTATAGGCAAGAAGTCAATAGGGGTCAGGAGCGAAAGTCAAAGAGACACTGATGGTTGGCTGCAATAGGGATCATCTACTTGGCATGTCCAGTCATCCCGCTAAATTTCAACACTCTTGGCCTAGTGGTTCTCAAGTCACTGTTCAGGCTCCTGTGACCTTGACCTTTGATCAAGTGACCTCAAAATCGTTAGGGGTCATCTACTCTGCATGTCCAATCATCCTATTAAGTTTCAACATTGTAGGTCAAGTGGTTCTCAAGTTATTTCCACAAAATGATTTCACATGAACAGGCCACTGTGACCTTGACCTTTAATAGACTGATCCCAAAATCAATAGGGATCATCTACTCTGCATGTTCAACCATCCTATGAAGTTTCAACATTCTGGGTCAAGTGGTTCTCAAGTTATTGATCGGAACTGGTTATCAATGTTCAGGCCCCTGTGACCTTGACCTTTAACAGAGTGACCCCAAAAACAATATGGGTCATTTACTCTGCATGAACAATCATCCTATGAAGTTTCAACATTCTGGGTCGAGAGGTTCTCAAGTTACTGATTGGAAATGGTTTTCCATGTTCAGACCCCTGTGGCCTTGACCTTTAACAGAGTGACCCTAAAATCGTTAGAGGTCATCTACTCTGCATGGCCAATCATCCTATGAAGTTTCATCATTCTGGATCAAGTGGTTCTCAAGTTACTGACCGGAAATGGTTTTCAATGTTCGGGCCCCTGTGACCTTGACCTTTCACAGAGTGACCCCAAAATCGTTAGGGGTCATTCACTCTGCATGACCAATCATCCTATTAAGTTTCAACATTCTGGGTCAAGTGGTTCTCAAGTTATTGACCGGAAATGGTTTTCAATGTTCAGGCCCCTGTGACCTTGACCTTTAATAGAGTGACCCCAAAATCAATAGGGGTCATCTACTTTGCATGTACAATCATCCTATGAAGTTTCAACATTCTGGGTCAAGTGGTTCTCTAGTTATTGATCGGAAATGGTTTTTCATGTTCAGGCCCCTGTGACCTTGACCTTTGATGGAGTTACTCCAAAATCAATAGGGGTCAATTACTCTTTATGACCAATCATCCTATGAAGTTTCAACATTCCGGGTCAAGTGGTTCTCTAGTTATTGATTGGAAATGGATTTCAATGTTCAGGCCCCTGTGACCTTGACCTTTAACGGAGTGACCCCAAAATCAATAGGGGTCATTTACTCTTCATGACCAATCATCCTCTGAAGTTTCAACATTCGGGGTCAAGTGGTTCTCTAGTTATTGATCGGAAATGGTTTTCAATGTTCAGGCCCCTGTGACCTTGACCTTTGACGGAGTGACCCCAAAAACAATAGGGGTTGTCTACTCCAGCAGCCCTATAATCTTATGAAGTTTGAAGGTTCTAGGTCAAATGGTTCTCCAGTTATTGTTCGGAAATGAAGTGTGACGTACGGACGGACGGACGGACAGGGCAAAAACAATATGTCTCCTGAGGGAGACATAATAAATAAATACCCCGCAAAAAATGCCTAGTACCCGCCCAGGCCCTGGATGTGATTCTCACGCCGCCGAGTAATTATCACAATATACGGGAACCTTTTAAGACAAATTTTAATATGAAATACTTTATTAATTTTCTTTTTTTTAAAAATATGTTGCTTTAGTGCTCACACCAGAGTTCTTCACACCTGAATATGAAAAAAATACGCCATTAAATGCTGGAATTATTCTTGAAAAAATTAATACATCGTACTTGTATTTTATAAATGTCTTAAACCAGGAAGGTCTAATACGTATCAGTTGTTCCAGCTTAGACTAACAACGTCCGTTTGATTTTACCGGCCACACGGCGAACCGCAAAAATGCTAAGTAACCGCCCTGCCCTGTTTATTTTAATGAATCAACTCGTTAAACATTTGATTTTAATGCACTACACGAAAAAATTACTTCGAAATTTATTCCACAGGATGCTGTGTTGCCACGCAGATAATTGCGCAATACAGAAATATATATTTTCTTTAAATATAAATAAATATATTTTCATTCTGAATCATTTTTGCATTATATAGGTACTAGTATATCATATATACCTACAATTACGCCGCCTGCATAGACATTTATCGTAGTTACAGTATACTCCTGACTAGCCGCCCATGGATTTTATAAAGTTCGTATCAGTTACTAGCCGCCCCTGGATTATCAAAGATTGTATCAGTTCATAATATTCGGTTTAAAAATAAATGTACGGACACGTATTAACACTATTCTTAAAAGGTCTGAATCATTTTGTTTACGAAAAACAAACAAAAAACACACACACTTTCCTTTTTCTTAGATTTCTTTATTTCTTTCAAAAAAGGAGAGCATGCAATGCTATAATTATGTTACCACGCACATAAACAGTCCGCTTATAGAGAGCATAATTGTTTTCCTTATACATTTTTTTTACCAAAATACCATTATATTTTAGTATGCACGCACGTGTTTTCTCCATCATTGTCCGCCTCTGGATTCCTAATATTCATATCAGTCCAATTCAGATAAAACATTTTAACTATTCTAAAAAGAAAGACTTAATGTTATTTATGAAAAAAAAATCCCATTGTTTTTCAAAGTATGTGGCTTTGATGCACAACCCCGAATTGATACGCGCCTGAACACCCAATTATTTTACACCCATTGATGCAGATATCATTCCTGAATAATTTTATGTATCATACTGGTATATATATATCTAAAGCTAAGGTGGCCGGGGAGTGCAGATTTGCGAATTCCACATTGACGTGTGGGTACCAGTGTTGAAATATCCACAGAAATCTCGTTTTTGCTTATTTTTCTTTGAAACTACTATGGACCATTGCAGATACTATAGACTACATAAAGACGACTCTCCGGTCCTATGCACCTGTCGCTTTCCACGCCAGATGTAGTGAAAATCGGCCAAATCACCCAAATTTTATAGACCAAAATTAGCCTAACCGGGCCTCACTTTGAACTCTGCCATTCATCCATTTTATATTTTTAAATCCAATTTCGTAGCATATATGTATAGTACGAACATAGATGCATACCCAGGTGGTGTGGAATATGTCTGCCAACCACCACTTTATTTCCCTAATGTTCACTTGAAAAAAAGTGTATTGATGACATCCGCGCGTCTGGCCGACTTTTTGTTCTGATATTTATGTTTTAGCCTCAACCGGAAGTACGGAGCTAGGAATTTTAAAACACCCGCCTTGTAGAATCATTAACCGTTCCTCATTCCCAAGATATATTAAAGAATTAATAATGATAAATAACCAGTAGGATAGGTATGCCTTTATATCTACCCTGTCCTGTTTATACAGAAAATCAACCGGGGCATAAAACTACGAAACCGCTCCCCTGCCACCTAAGACCGCCCTTGTGATTATCACGGCTATACCCGGAAATATTACCACGCGTGTGATATTCACGCGACACCAGACGTGAAGCTGACCTGGGTACCGTTTTACAAAAAAATCTTACGATAAAGTGGCAGGGGCCAGTTTCGCATTTTGCCCAGGTACGTTTTTTATATAAAATAGACATATGTACTTTAAAGGAATATAATTGTGACGTCGTCTTTGAAAACCGGTCCAGATGCGGCATGACGTAATATCGAGAAGCGACGTTTAAAGTTCTGTATCTGTATCTGTATTAATACTCGAAATTATCTCACTAACGAGCAAAAATTATCGAGGGTGTGTGTGCGCTTGATATAAGATGTTAATCGCACGATCTTAGTCCAAGAGAGCATGTTTGAATATATCGTTTTTAGTACAAGTAACAGCTGAGTCTGGTATTGAGTTCCAATGTCTGTATTACATGTCACTTGTTTGCTTGATTTAAAATTTGATCTTCGTTGTTGCCGTGGGTTATATTCCAGGAAATCATCAGCGGGGATGGCCATCAGGTCGTAGACGATCTTATGTAGGAATGCCAGGCGCTGGTCTCGTCGGCGCTCCTTTAAGGGTTTCCACTTCAGGTCACGCATCATGTTAGAAACACTACTTTTGCGCCTATAATCGTTAGAAACGAAACGCGCTGCGCGCCTTTGAACGTAATCAATATATTACAAGTAAACTTCTTCAGCAAGGCTACCGTTATTACAAATTGCGAAAATATTTTACTAAATTTTATTACCGTAATTCTGATTTAGTTTTAAAATTCAATAGTAATTTAAAGACACTTCTGCGAGAAGGTATTTCTAAACCCGTTTTTTATGGGGATGTGGTTTACAAACTTCGTAAGATCTTGGGTCATGGTAAGTTTCCAAATGTATTTGGAAAGATTATCAAACGTTTTATTAAAAGAGGTTACGACCCAACTGTTTTGAGACATACTGCATGTTTAGTGTTCAACCCGTTTACAGTTGGACACTACGCTTCCCTCTTTGATTGCGTCTGACGGAAGAGGGGGAGGACTCTATGATGAGCAGTTTTTAAATCCTACCAGGACTGAACTGTTTTGATATTTGTCTTCTGACCTGTTTCGTCGGGCCCTTAAGGGTGTTTCTCTTCTTGCTCTGTCTTCTGAAAAGGCATTGAGTACATACGTTTTTGGTTCTTAAGGTTTGCTTTTTATATATTTATACACGAGCATTTTTGTGTTTTACAAGCCATGCCTTTTTGTTTCCATTACGTGTGTTAGAGATTCACCTGGAGGGGATTACTTTTATTTACACTGTCCCATGTCTTTGGAACATGGTGGGGGTAAGAGTGAGGTTACTGTTTCCGGTTTCGGATTTTATCAGGGAAGCATGTGAAGTTTACTTTTGTTTAACTACCTTTTGTTCAACGATGAAGGGATCTGAGATTTGTAATACTGTTTACTGATTTGGTAAGTACTGTTTATAAACAGGTGTTAATGTAGATTCTCTAAAATATTTGAAACTTTCACTCAAATAAGTCTGTCTTTTTACCCGGAAGTGAATCTAAAACATACCGAGAGAAATTTATGAAATTTATCTTGTGGCCACTTAACACAGATGATTTCATTATGCCTGTGTATTTAATATAAAATGGCCAGTTGGGTTGTCACAAAGATTATTGAAGGCAGGCAGCTTCTTACTCAAGGTGACCAGGATTCATCAAATTATTTCATTGTCCATAGTAAGCATTAGTATGGAAAAATACAAAATACATGTAGCTATGATAATTAATAAATTTGATGCAGACTTATAGATGCCTGCCTATGTCACATCATTTCTCGAAAAGTCCCCTCTCACAGTAGTAGCCAAGGTATTTTAAAAGGAAATATGTAGATGTCCGGTAACCGCACGCCTACCCTGCATTCTAGCTGTCCGGCAACAAGACGACTAGCCTCTCCACGAATGTTTTTTTAGCTGTTCGGCGATCATTTTATATATGAAGACTGTAATGAATAAATTTATTGTATCATTTGTTTTTTGGCATACTAAGGTTTGAATATTCACATATAAGGCTTATCCAGACAATATTTTAAAATAGATTACCGGACGCCTAGAAAACCGCTATAGGATAGGATAGGCCAGGCGTCCTGTTACCGGTTGGCTAAAACACTGGCTAGGTTTCTGGTTACCGGATGTCTAGACGCTTCCATTTATGAAATGGTAACTGTTTTTGCTGTGGGTCTCATAAGTCATGTTATTTCTCTCTGGTGACTACTCTCTTTCCATTATTGTTGATTCAGAATGTTTTGTAACAGGATGATTTTATATGGATAGTGGGAATGTATGCTATTTAATGATTTTTTTTATGATTTTTTAAATTTTTGAGCCTTGCTGTGTGTAAAACAATTTATGATCTTTTAAAAAATAGATTCATAGTATAATAACTTTTAAAGTATTTTGTGGTAAGTTAATGAAACCTTTCACAATCACATTATTAATTAAGTATTCAGTTTTTGATTTTTAGTGATGTTTACAGTACATGTAATGTATCTTCTTTCAGATAATATTCCTTGTTCCTTTGATGGTTCATTCCACTACAGTTGGTTCATATACCCTACAACAGCCGGGAAATTGGTCTGTTTACTTTAAGATCTGAAGAAAATGTAACATATTTTGGATGTGCTTTTAGTCCAGTAAAAATACGAAATTATAGGGGGGGGGGGGGGGGGGGGGGGGGGGGGGGGGGGGGGGGGGGGGGGGGGGGGGGGGGGTGAGGAATTTGCACAGAAATGAATTTTGGCATGTGTGCTCTATAACATATTAGGAATGACATATCAAAAATCTACCAAAATCCAATGATGCAAATACCCTATTGTTTGGGTAAAATGTTGAAAAATTGAAACGAAAGTGCGAATTTTTGGAATTCCATTATAGCTTCATATATACTTATCTAAACATGTCAAACTTGTAAAGGATATAAGCAGAGTCTATTACCAGTCACCGAAAGTTATATTTGAAACAATATATATCCAATATGACTGCCAAATCCAATATGGCCACCATAACTTAAGGGAATTTCTTGAATTGATTCATAGTATGTTTTATACTGCATCTGAGTGTGTCAAACATTCATATGATAACAGAAAAGTAAAACAACGTTCATAACACATAATCCCTACAGCATTTTAATCCAATATTACATCATATATCCAATATGATTGCCTTATTTCCAATATGGCCGCCTAAAACAACATGATAACCGACAATTTTAGCATTATCTTTATGAAATGGGTAACAAGTACCCTTATAGAAACAAAGGTAGCGGCTAGCAAGCCAAGCTGCTACCTAGTCACTTCTATTGTTGATAGCAAGAACTAGTAGCAGGAAAGAAGCAGGTGGTAGCGAGTATCTGCTATGTACCTGCTATCTACTCACTACTAGTAGAGACCCGCCACTTTCGGTATCAAGAACCTGCTAGCACAGTCATTAGGTAGCGACAAAGCGATTTTGGTGGCACATAAGTCTAATATAACAGCAGCTACCTGCTACCATAGATATAAGGTAGCACTCAATATGCTGTCATTGTGTAGGCCCCCTAACATTTACCATGATATCACAATGTCTGTAGGTGGAAATGAAATGTTCAGTGTTTCGGACATGTGAATAAGTTGCCCGATTCAAATGTATAAAATGTTATCTATTCTGATTTACTCAAGAGGGTGAATTTTTATTTTCACGCAGGTAAGAGTCTCTCTGATTGTTAGTTGTTTTATAAGAATGTCTGAAAGTCAAAAAACATTGTCCAAGTTGAATTCAAGATGGCGCTGCTATGTTGTTTCATCCAGGTATTCCAGAAACCGATGTATTTTCAAACCCGTAAAATATAAATTTAGTTATTTTTTGCTTCTGAAGTCAATTTTACAAAACAAGAGATGAGGGCATATGCTGTTCTAGTTAGGTTGAGTGATTTACATGATAAATAGAAAAACAAAAACTGTCTTTTGATACAAGTATGTTATCAGGTCTCGGCAGCGCATATCAGCCTCGACCTGATAACATTAATATCAAATGACAGTTGCCTGTTATTTTTATCATTGATATATCAATACAAACTTTTCTGTCAATGACAGCTCTATGAAGTAATATCTTGATCTAGTCAATATTATGTCTCCAAATGTACCAGTGGTTTATATTTTGTTAATTTTCACTTCTGTTGATTTTAGGTCTGTATTTTGAGCCAGTCTTTGGAAATTTACATTTATTTAGCTCACCAATATCTCGGTGTGATCAGGTGAGCATTTGAGACTACATTCGTCCATAATCTGTCATCCTGTCATCTGATCATAGGCATAGACGATTTCCTTGTGGACACTCTAGAGGCCATATATTTTTGCAATCTTCATGAGTCTTAGTCATGATATCTAGGTCAACCTTTTCAGTTCTGAACACTGTGGGGGTAGTATATTAATTATTTTTGTGGTCCAATCTTCATGATACTTTATTATATTTACCCTGGGTGGATTAGATGACATTCACGAAATATTCTACAATAATCTCAAGGTAGCAGCTTGGTAGCATGAAAAGGTAGCAGATAGGTAGCGGCTACAAGTATGCAAGAAAACTAATATGCATAAGTAAGTTAAGTAGCAGGAAAAGGTAGCAGATAGCCGCTACTATAAAAGCAGGTAACAAGTAGCAGCAATTGAGGCGGTAGCAGGGAAAAGTAACAGCTAGCCACTACAAGTAGCAGGAAAACTAATTTGCATGCGAAACACCACCAATAGCAGCTAGCGGCTACTGGTAGCAGTGTGGTAGCAGCTACTTAACTGCTAGATTTACCTAGCTGCTATTGGTAGCAAGAGGCCAATTATTTCTGTAAGGGTAATAACTAAAATTCACAAAAATTATATTTTAAGAAGTTATCACACTGTATAGCTTCACTTAAATGCTACATGGTATTGTGATAGCTAGTATCTCTACCAATACAATATCAATTCAAATAATCAAACAAATCCTAATTTCTGAGCTTTTATTTTTTGTAGATGTAGTGAACTTTAGATTGTCAAGTCCTCTGCATGTGAACTACATTCCAAACCTACTTTTCTGCAATTATATGCTAATGTTTTACACCTCGTTACCTGGGCCCAGTTGTTTGAAACTTTAACGGGCGATTAAGCTAATGGTTAACATTTAGGGTAATATTTCAACATTTTAGAAGACTTAGTAAATCAAAGTTATAGATTAAGGAATATGAACAATAAAATGTCCTTACCACAAAATCAAAACATCATACTAGTGTTTTCTACATTATTTAATATTCTGGATCAAAAGTTAACCAGCAGTTAGTTCAACAGCCCGTTATATTTTTTAACAACTGGACCCTGATTGGCCTACAGCAAACAACTTTCATGACAACTATTCCGTCTGTTCGACGTGCAGAGGACTTAGTTGTGATAAATCGTTTGTACCGGAGTTTAGATCTGCCTAAATCTTTAACAATCTAAAGTTCGGTAGTGGGAATTCAGTTAAGTTTAATTAGATCACTGTAAGAGGTCACAGGAGAAACAGCCAATCAGAGAGGAGGATCCCAATCACCTGGCCAGGAGGACTAATCATCGACGAGCAGCATTGTTTAACTTCCAGACTCCATTGAATCTACAACTGGATCTATTTTGTATCACCAACTGAAATCCAAGGCCATCTTGGGTACTTATGACTGCATTGTATTTATATCTGTCTGTTAAACCTCTTCCGCCCCTAAAAGGAGTATCGGACCCGGTATAGTGATGGCCATTTTCGCTATATTGGTGCAGGAAGGTCTAATACAGTTGTTCCAGACTGGTGTCAGAAGTGGGATAAATGCAGCATCCATGTTGTCTATAGCACACATGAAACTAGGAGAAAAGTTAGATACGTAGTATCTGCATTATTGTACAGAGCACATTGTGAGTTCTAGAAACAGGGCTGACTACATTATCCATTATTTCTAGGGCATCCAAAGAAAGGGTAAGTAAGGTATCTGATTTATGGCATAAGTCATATGGGTACTAGACTTGAGGGTTATTAGGTATCCACATTGTCTAAATTGCACGTTGCTTGAGCAGAATGGTAGAAATAGTATTTGTATTACTGGCCATCTTGCTTTGGATGTTGGAATTAGGGTTGATACGGTTGCCGTATTTTCTAAACTGTAGGGGCGCGCCAAGAAAGGTTAAGTCAATATCTGCACTAACACATATAGTGCTAATATTATGAGTGGATACTCTGTTTCTGTTTCTGTTTTGGGTTTAACGCCGTTTTTCAATAGTATTTCAGTCATATAACGGCGGGCAGTTAACCTAACCAGTGTTCCTGGATTCTGTACCAGTACAAACCTGTTCTCCGCAAGTAACTGCCAACTTCCCCACATGAATCAGAGGTGGAGGACTAATGATTTCAGACACAATTTCATTTATCAAATAGTCACGGAGAACATACGCCCAGCCCGAGGATCGAACTCACGACCCCGCGATCCGTAGACCGACGCTCTACCTACTGAGCTAAGCGGGCGGGTCTATGAGTGGATACAGTCTCTTAATGATCTCCAGTACTAATCAACTTGTTTGGATTAAATATGGTGTTATCCCTACCAGGCCTACTAGCATTAGTGGTGTCAGCAATATTACTCCCACCATCATCTGATACAGTCATCAAGCTGGTTACCGGTCAATGTACTGCTCCTCTGCAGATACTCATCACTGATTTCCTCAAGACTAATGTCTGGACACAGTGGAGAACTAACAGCCCGAGAGCTATTTGCCTGCTGTCCTCAAGGTTTCGGACATTTGCCCAGCACAAGAGCACTACTCTCATTCATCTCCCCCCCCCCCCATTTTACTACATCTACAAAAATAATAGCTCAGAAATTAGGACTTGTTTGATTATTTCTTAAGAAATAAAAGGTAACATATAATCAAATAAAAGAATGCATTCATATCCGCATGCGTACTTTCCTAAGTGTGTATTTCAGAGCCGTAGGAACAGTCGGGGTGCCCCCCCCCCCCCCTCCAATAATTTGACTGAATATGGTAATTATCATAGCAAATATAGCAAATATTTTGACAGCGAGTCAATTTTAGCTGATTTTCATAATGTGTGCACCCATCCCACCAATCTGAAAATGCTTTCTACGGTCCTGTATTTGACTTTGAAAGACATTTCATATAGTTATTCTTCAAGTTAGAGAAATTAATAGGGTTCCAACCCTTTTCTTCCAAATCTGATCCACAAATTTAAAACAAAAATATTTGCAACACAGTTAAAGAACTTTAAAATGCACTATAAAATTGTATCAAAGGTATTTCTGTGTATCTTTTTATACATGCAATGTTAAGAAGTCATTGAAAATGTTTAAGCTTAAAAATTCCAATTTACTCATAGATATAGGCGTATTATCAATATAATTATCAATATTATCCAGAAAATTGCGGTTTTAGATACAGTTTCCAGCTTTTTTTGCCCAAAAAAATCATATATTGCATACTTGGATTTTGGTAGATTTTTCACTATAGACTCAGCACATGTTGTAGAATATGAAAACACGAAAACCATTTCTGTGCAAATTTTTTCCGTTATTTGCATTTTTGACACTAGATTTACTGGACTATTTGAGGAATCAGGTAAGTAACATGCAGCTAATGGCTCCTATTATAATTTAAATGCAATATATTATTTAATAATACCTCTGTCTAAGTTTTGTTGGAGCGTATACAAAATAAGTCTACTTCTACACTAATGATTTGTACAATGTATGTACATTTAGTACTATGACTATTGAATGGCTTAAACTGACAAAACTGGCATTATTGAAATTCAATTTCAACAATCCACTTTTGAGGAGGATCAGTTTGTGAAAAGTCTTCATTACATTGGCTATTAACCTGAGAAAAGTCTGTGGCACTCAATAAGTACATGGATAATTTGAATGCTTAACACTACATGTACATGTGTATAAGTTGATATCTTATTTAATTGTAGAAGAGTTCTAATTAATAGGAATTTTGATTAATTATTTGAAGTAAATCAATTTTTTGTAATTTAGTTTAATTGTAATATGATTATTTTCAAATTTAATTAACCCATTCTTGACTTAGACATTGTGATGTGATTGATTTTCTTTTACCAGTTTTATTGCACCAAGAATATGGATTAGAATGAAGGCTGTAAAGGTTCCTGAGATACATGAAGATAACAGATACTTTTACCAAAGACTTTTAAATCTTTTTTCAGGAAGGCAAGTGTTTCCTCTTGTTTATGAAAGCAACTCAGTTGGTTAAGGGGCAGACAACTTGTGAGCGTGGTACATCACTACCTGTATTGGTATTCCATTTTGGCAATGCTGCTAGCTAGAATAGAAATAATATCTTGCTGTGGTATGGTCTGTGGAGAGTTTTACTAGGTAACAACCATTTTTGATAGCTGTGAAAACAGTGTATACTTTTAACCCTTAGGCTGAATGAGGCAGCTATGTCTGCCTTTGCAACCAGTCCAGATCAAGATCAACCTGCACATCTGTGCAGTCTGATCATGCTCTGCAGTGTTTTATATTTAGTCAGCAAATTTTCTATGAGAACCCCGTATAAGCTATAAATGGCACTGTCTCTATTTAAGGTGGAGTGGTCCATTATGCAAATTTAGCAGGTTAAGGGTTAACACAACAAATGCAAAAAATGTGTTTTAGAACATCCTATTTGCAGTAATCAAAATCTACAAATATACTGACAGCACGCTGTTGTCAGTCTGTTTGTCAATATTTTAGAGTATTGGTTGTAAGAATCATCTTTTATCAAATAGTGATAACTCTGCTTTTATTAAATAAAGCGACTCCCATGTTAATTTTTTAAAATAAAATGTTTTACTTATTTGTTACAGGATATCACAGATTGATTGATTGAATATTCAACAATGATCACAGACCATGCAAAGTTTGAATCTGACTTGCACTTTTGAATTTAGAAGAATCTGTGGAGGGTGACTGCTGAGACCTTTAATAATACATGATATTGCTGACACAGTCTGTCAATCATCAAAGAAAGGTCATAACATTGCACAGTTGGTCAACAATGATTTAAATACTGTCACATTCTACCAGTGGAGAAATATCTTATCACAATATTTTAAACTTTTGAAGAAAATAACCAAGTATTACCACTTTACCATGTCTGCAGAAACACCTGGATTGTTAGTGTTAAAAGTGACAGTCCAGTTGAGACAGTTAACTTACTAAAATCTAACTCCCCCTTGCCAAACGAATATTATTGACATGGAATGACACAAGCCTGACAATGGTACCTGTATGAACTCCTAAGAGAATAGTATTTGTCTGAAAAGTCAAAGGATTCTGTTTGTCCCAAACCACTTGAACTGAAAACTGAAATTGTGATTGACGAGGATTTTTCTGAGAACTGAAAAAAGGAAGTGAATATAAAAGATAGAAATTGTTGTTGAATTCAAACGTTTTAATACACAACACTTTAGCCTGTTTTGCTGTTCATATAGATGTGTTTAGCTGTTAAGGTTAAACATCAAGTAAAGGTTGTAGTTTCAGTTACCTACATTAAAGTATTGGCTGGAAATAAATATTTACTTTTCACCAGAGTTTGTAGCAGTGTAACCTTCATCAAAAGTTTAGCTATTGTGTTAATTATTAAAGTATTTTTAGAAAAAAGGAATTTAGTATATATGTTGCCATGGTAACATAATTCAAATTATATTTCATTGAAATTATGGATTTGTATTTCAATAAAGGATCTACAGTATATAATGTAATGGTAAAAGAATGTTCACTTTCTTCAGTATTGTCAGTTATAACTAGCCAGTGAAAAAAACAGATTATGAGGAAAGGGATGAATGAAATGTTTATTCTTACATTAACTACTTTTGTTACTTTTTTTGTTTTGTTATTTTAAAGTTTTTATGTGAAATTTTCAGATTTCTTTCCTGAATACTTAAACTTTCAAATATTTAACTTATTAGAAATACTTTTTTAAAATAAGCTCTTGTTTTTAGGTATTATTGTAGGAAAAGGGAATTTAAAACATATGTCGCCATGGTAACACAATTTTCTTAGAAAATATGGAAATTTTTTAGTTAGCTGTACTTTCTAGTATTCTACTTTAAAATAAGCATAAACAATAAAAAAAATCAATAGTAATATATGTTTCATTTATTTCAAAATAGTCATTTATTACCAGCAGGTTAAAGGCAAGTTATGAAGAAACAATGACAGAAATGTCTTATTCTTATAGTTATTACTCATGTTACAAACGCTGTCATAAAACAAAACATTTTAAATTTTTTTAACATGGAATTTTGCAAAAATATTTTTGAATACACACCACTTGATAATATTCAAGTTATCTGAAACACTTTTTAAAATTTAGGTCTTTTTTAAAGTATTATTATAGAAAATAGAATCGAATGCATATGTTGCCATGGTAACATAATTTAATAATGTTTTTATAGAAAATGTGAAGGACTTTAGCCAGCTAGATGTTTGCACTTTAAGTAAATATCTAAATATTCTTTGTAAAAGAAGATTCATTTATTTGAAAATAGCCAGTGATTACCAATAAGTGAAAACACAAACTGAAGAAACAACGACTGAAATAGTTTATTCTTGTTGTTATTACCTGTGTTACGAAATCTGTCATAAAACCAAACATTTTATATCTTATCACATAAAATTTTCAAATTTTACTTTCGAATACATATACTTCGAAATATTCAACTTATAAGAAACATTGTTTCAAATCAAGCTTTTATTTTTAAGTTCTATTGTAGAAAAAGGAATTTAATGCATATGTTTCCATGGTAACATAATTTGAATAATGTTTTCATAGAAAATATGAAAGATTTTAATTAGCTGTATTTTTGTGTTTTAAGTAAGCATCACAAGAAAAAATGTCATAGTAATAGAAGGTTCTTTTTTTCCAAAATAGTCATTATTACCAGTATCTAAAAGACAAGTTATGAAGAAACAATGACAAATCTAACTTATTCTTATGGTTATTACCCATGTTACAAAAACTTGTCATAAAACCAAACATTCTTAATAGTTTTATGAGAAATTTTCAGAATATTTTTATAAATACATATGCCTTCTAATATTTTACTTTTTAAAGTCCTTACTTTAAGTGAACAAGTTTTTTTTAAAGTTTTATCATAGAAAAGGGAATTTAATATATTTGTTGCCATGGTAACACAATTTGAGAAATATTTTTATAGAAATTGTTGTAGATTTTAGTTGATTATCATTTAGTGTAGTAAGAAGGGATCTTATATATATCATGCAATTGTAACAGAAGATAAACTTATTTCAGAATTGTTAGCAATTACCAGTAAGTGAGAAATAAACTAGAAAGAAAGAATAACTTAAATGTTGTGTTTTTATTTTCAATATCTATATTACAAAATCTGTCATAAAACTGACAATTTTGAAGATTTTCATCTGAAATTTTCAGGATTTATTTCTGAATGGGTATACTTTCTAAATATGCAAAAACCTGAAAATGTAAAATTTCCTCATCTGGACCCATTTTCTCATTCATGGTCACATGTAGGTAGACGGCCGGGTCTAAAACGTTACCTGAGGTAACGGAAGTCAGACGAATTGGAAACGGTCATCCATCCATCCAGCTTCAGCTCAAATTTGCGGAAAAAGTAATCGGTTATGAGACACTTTTCTTCCCACCTTTATTTTTGTCTGGCCACATGCTTTAAAAATATGCATGTGTTTTAGGTCAGTCAATTGCAGATAATACGGTACAGGTCGCGCAAGGTGTGCATTTTGGGCCATTTTTGTCTAAAAATTCAGTGTCCTTAAACCTGCGTTTTACTCGTTTTTGTCACAGAAGCAACAGAATCGGTAGACTTTAAATGTCACATAATGAAGTGCTGTGTCTATGCAAGATATTCGCTCAACAATTGCCTTGAATTTGTCAAAATTGGATTTTTTATGATTTTTTTGCACTGGTATCACCACAGAGTTGTGAAGTTTTCAAATTTACTGTCCCTTGCCCCATAAGTTTTAGCGTAAGATCTGACTTACGCTTGACTTAACAATTTGGGGTGTTTTACAAAACAAATCTTAGTTAAGATATCTTATTTTTTCTCGTAACTTTAACACTGGTCTAGGGCACTCTTAAATCGCTAAGATAATCGTAACAAAAATGGCGTCCATTAGAATTTTTGGACTTTCATTTTGGCTAACCCTCTACCGTACATGTATACAATTCTGGCTATCGGTGAAAAGGTTCGGTTGTGTACCACTAAATTGAAATCTTCATACTATACTAAACTATGAGGCTTAGTTAATCCCCCGCTACGACAGGCTAAGGGGGAGGGAAAGCAGTGTTCTCTGTCCATCTGTCCGTACAATCTGTAACACTTTGATACTGATGATATAAAACAAATTCATGTGGCATTTTACCGTTTCTATCCATGGCATGTAAAATATCAAAAAAAGCCATATTGCGTTTTACTATGTCTATCTGTGGCCTGTAAAATACTTCGATATTGATGATATCCAATAAATTCATATTCTATATATGGCCTGTAATACGCTTCAATATTGTGATATGCATCTCTATTAATGATTTAAAATGAAGTCATATGTCATTTTTCTACGGGTATTCATGGCCTGTAGTTTACTGGACACAACGAGCACAGTCATAGGACATTTCACTGTGTCTATTTCTTGACGTAATATACATCATAAGTGACGTATATAAGGCGAAGAGATATGTGATTCCACTGCGGCTATCCTTGGCTTGTTATATACTTATATATTGATTATTGAGAAGAACGTGATATACAGTTTCACTGGGTCTATCCTTGACCTAATATAAAGTGCCCTTTCACTGTGGCTATCCAAGGTCTGTCATACGCATATATATTGGTGAAATCAAACAAAGTAAAGTGTTATTTCACTGTGGCTATCCGTGGTCAGTAATATACTTAAATATTGGACAAATCGAACAAAGTAAAGTGCCCTTTCACTGTGGCTATCCATGGCCTGTCATATGCTTATATAATGGTGAAATAGAACAAAGTAAAGTGTTATTTCACTGTTGCTATCCTTGGCCCGTTGTATAATAATATATTGGACAAATAGAACAAAGTAAAGTGTTATTTCACTGTTGGTATCCGTGGTCTGTTGTATAATGATATATTGGACAAATCAAACAATGTAAAGCGTCATTTCACTGTGGCTATCCGTGGTCTGTAATATAATTAAATATGGGACAAATCGAACAAAGTAAAGTGCCCTTTTAATATGGCTATTCATGGCCTGTCATACGCTTATATATTGGTGAAATCAAACAAAGTAAAGTGTTATTTCACTGTGGCTATCCTTGGCCCGTTGTATAATAATATATTGGACAAATAGAACAAAGTAAAGTGTTATTTCACTGTTGGTATCCGTGGTCTGTTGTATAATGATATATTGGACACATCTAACAATGTAAAGCGTCATTTCACTGTGGCTATCCGTGGTCTGTAATATACTTAAATATTGGACAAATCGAACAAAGTAAAGTGCTCTTTCACTGTGGCTATCCATGGCCTGTCACACGCTTATATATTGGTGAAATCAAACAAAGTAAAGTGTTATTTCACTGTGGCTATCCTTGGCCCGTTGTATAATAATATATTGGACAAATAGAACAAAGTAAAGTGTTATTTCACTGTTGGTATCCGTGGTCTGTTGTATAATGATATATTGGACAAATCGAACAATGTAAAGCGTCATTTAACTGTGGCTATCCGTGGTCTGTCATATACTTAAATATTGGACGAATCGAACAAAGTAAAGTGCCCTTTCACTGTGGCTATCCATGGCCTCTCATACGCTTATATAATGGTGAAATCAAACAAAGTAAAGTGTTATTTCACTGTGGCTATCCTTGGCCCGTTGCCGTTGTATAATAATATATTGGACAAATAGAACAAATTAAAGTGTTATTGAAGTGCCCTTTCACTGTGGTTATCCATGGCCTGTCATACGCTTATATATTGGTGAAATCAAACAAAGTAAAGTGTTATTTCACTGTGGCTATCCTTGGCCCGTTGTATAACAATATATTGGACAAATAGAACAAAGTAAAGTGTTATTTCACTGTTGGTATCCGTGGTCTGTTGTATAATGATATATTGGACAAATCGAACAATGTAATGCATCATTTCACCGTGGCTATCCGTGGTCTGTAATATACTTGAATATTAGACAAATCGAACAAAGTTAAATGCTTTGTCACTGTTGCTATCCATGGCCTGTCACACGCTTATATATTGGTGAAATCAAATAAAGTAAAGTGTTATTTCACTGTGGCTATCCTGGGCCCGTTGTATAATAATATATTGGACAAATAGAACAAAGTAAAGTGTTATTTCACTGTTGGTATCCGTGGTCTGTTGTATAATGATATATTGGACAAATCGAACCATGTAAAACGTCATTTCACTGTGGCTATCCGTGGTCTGTAATATACTTGAATATTGGACAAATCGAACAAAGTAAAGTGCCCTTTCACTGTGGCTATCCATGATCTGTCATACGCTTATATATTGGTGAAATCAAACAAAGTAAAGTGTTATTTCACTCTGGCTATCTTTGGCCCGTTGTTTGATAATATATTGGACAAATAGAACAAAGTAAAGTGTTATTTCACTGCTGGTATCCGTGGTCTGTTCTATAATGATATATTGAACAAATCGAACAATGTAAAGCGTCATTTCACTGTGGCTATCCGTGGTCTATAATATACTTTGTGACAGGAAAGGCCGTACCGGCGACAGTAACCATCAGAACAAATCAACACCCTTTAAAATATTTACAAATTTATTTACATAAGATGATTATTAACAATGAATAGATGATATGAAAAAAACAATACTGATTATAAGAAAGAAAGAAGAAAAAAATCAAAGTTCCGTATCTCTAGATACAAAGTCCGACACTTCCATTGTAATGTGACGTGACACAGTTCTTTCATTTAGTTGCGAACTTTAAGTAGCACAAACAATATATGACGTATCTTTAAAACAAGTCCCTTTAAACCGTAAATACGTTGATTCCGTATTGGCTCCCTATGGTGGTAAGTGATTGCATCCCTGAGCTGACTTCAGAGGATAACAAAAATCATCGTCTTTGCGGTTTACGGCACAACCATGGGACGAAAGCTCTGCGCTGGGAAAATCACATCCAGGCGAGTGAAGACAAGTGGACCTCGGGCATTGTACTTCCGGGTTACGACATCACCAGGTAAAATCGTCTGGCGGAAGAAGCTAAAATATATAACATATGGTAAGCACCATAGCAAAACAAATAAGTCAGGGCATAAAACTGCTCCTTTGGGTACACCATACCTCCGTAGGCTCCCATAAATAGTACGTGCTACTTATACAAAATATATGTGCTACTAAGTTCATACGTCACGTGATTAAAATACGTCACTAATTACTTCCATTATTACAAAAATTACTTACTTAAAAGACTAAAGTTAAAGTATGAAGAAGATATGAAAAGTATATGATGAAACATTATAGATACGGTCATGATAAATGATGACACATGATAAACTGCAGCTATTATTTACAACTACAAATTAACAAAATTCAATGTAAATTAAACGTTATACAATACTTGGTATCGATATAGCATCCAGTGCCATACACTAAAACGGACATTGTAGGTATATGCAATAGACTGGCATAATATCTCAAATTACAATAATATATTACATACATGGTACTAGACTTGCCATATAGATTTATACATAAAAATACAATGCAGTAATGGCGTTCCATAACAACGAAATGTTTGACATATGTTTTTTGAAACAGTGCCTTACAATTATCATGTTACAAATTTCAGTATAAATCTTACATCTTATATAAACGAGACATTTTAGACTCCTCTTTCGAAATAAATTACAAAAGTCTGAAAAATTTAATAAATTATCCTGACATACCGAAACTAGCTAAAATCATATACCGGAAAGTAAATGTTACAGAATTCTGTAGAATGCACAAAAATTTACCAAACAGAAATCGTAATGCAAAAATCATACAAAAATCTAACAAATAAATTTCTTTCCTCGATCGAGCATAAATTTCTAGCAAGAAAAATTAATCAGACATAGATTCGTCTATAATGTCGGAAGGTGGTGTGCGCAAGGCATATCTAGTCCAGTCTATTTAAAGGGTAATGTCCCGCAAAATACTAAATTTCATGGGACTCACGGCCTATGCGTAAACTCTTGACTATTTGTATTTCCACGGGATTCACGATATAGCCGGGAAATCTGACTACTTTGGCGCGGATTGAAATTCACAATTTCAGGCCCATTATAGTGGTTTTGGGGATAAAAACATAAATTACTGAAGTTTATAAAATATCAACTTTCTTATTACTGAACCGAATTTAATGAAATTTACATGGAAATTCAAGTTATGAAATACAGAAAAACATGAGAGGTATTTTATACGAAACATCTGACATTTACCTCAATAACTCAAAAATTTACAAAAAGACGATGCAAAACCTGCATTTACACTACAGATAAAATAAGGCCCGTATGTCAATTTGTGACATACTTAAATATTAGACAAATCGAACAAAGAAAAGTGCCCTTTCACTGTGGCTATCCATGGTCTGTCATACGCTTATATATTGGTGAAATCAAACAAAGTAAAGTGTCTTTTCACTGTGGCTATCCATGGCCTGTCATACGCATATATATTGGTAAAATCATATAAAGTAAAGTGTTATTTCACTGTGGCTATCCTTGGCCCCTTGTATGATAATATATTGGACAAATAAAACAAAGTAAATTGTTATTTCACTGTTGGTATCCGTGGTCTGTTCTAGTATGATATATTGGACAAATAGAACAATGTAAAGCGTCATTTCACTGTGGCTATCCGTAGTCTATAATATACTTAAATATTGGACGAATCGAACAGAGTAAAGTGCCCTTTCACTGTGGCTATCCATGGCCTGTCATACGCTTATTTATTGGTGAAATTAAACAAAGTTAAGTGTTATATTACTGTGGCTATCCTTGGCTCGTTGTATAATAACATATTGGACAAATAGAACAAAGTAACGTGTTATTTCACTGTTGGTATCCGTGGTCTGTTGTATAATGATATATTGGACAAATCGAACAATGTAAAGCGTCATTTCACTGTGGCTATCCGTGGTCTGTAATATACTTAAATATTGGACGAATCGGATAAAGTAAAGTGCCCTCTCACTGTGGCTATCAATGGCCTGTCATACGCTTATATATTGGTGAAATCAAACAAAATAAAGTGTTATTTCACTGTGGCTATCCATGGCCCGTTGTATAATAATATATTGGACAAATAGAACAAAGTAAAGTGTTTTTTAACTGTTGGTATCCGTGGTCTGTCGTATAATGATATATTGGACAAATCGTACAATGTAAAGCGTCATTTCACTGTGGCTATCCGTGGTCTGTAATATACTTGAATATTAAACAAATCGAACAAAGTAAAGTGCTCTTTCACTGTGGCTATCCATGGCCTGTCACACGCTTATATATTGGTGAAATCAAACAAAGAAAAGTGTTATTTCACTGTGGCTATCCTTGGCCCGTTGTATAATAATATATTGGACAAATAGAACAAAGTAAAGTGTTATTTCACTGTTGGTATCCGTGGTCTGTTGTATAATGATATATTGGACAAATCGAACAATGTAAAACGTCATTTCACTGTGGCTATCCGTGGTCTGTAATATACTTGAATATTGGACAAATCGAACAAAGTAAAGTGCCCTTTCACTGTGGCTATCCATGACCTGTCATACGCTTATATATTGATGAAATCAAACAAAGTAAAGTGTTATTTCACTGTGGCTATCATTGGCCCGTTGTATGATAATATATTGGACTAATAGAACAAAGTAAAGTGTTATTTCACTGTTGGTATCCGTGGTCTGTCGTATAATGATATATTGGACAAATTGAACAATGTAAAGCGTCATTTCACTGAGGCTATCCGTGGTCTATAATATGCTTAAATATTGGACAAATCCAACAAACTAAAGTGCCCTTTCACCATAGCCTGTCATACGCTTATATATTGGTGAAATCAAACAAAGTATAGAGGATATTTTTTGTTTTTATGAAAATGGAATATACTCACTGAGAAGTGAGAAAATTTCAAAAATTTTTTACAAACGCGTAGTGAGGAAATACATATACTTGGACGAAATACAAATGAAATTTACAGGCCACGTATAGCCGCTGTAAATGACACATGACTTTGCCCTTTGGGACCTTGAGCAGACGTAGCTGAATCATGAGGTCTGCAGATTGTCTTGATGAGGTGATCATTGGATCAAATATTTACGAAAATCCTTCAAGTGATTTAAAAGATACAGAGCTGACACAAAATGGATATCTCAAAATTTGAACTTTAGTTGTCACCTTGACTTTGAACCGACATGGCTGACTCATGAATTCTGCACATTGTCTTGATGAGGTGATTATTTGACTAAAGTTTCATAAAAATCCTTCAAGAGGTTTAGGAGATACAAAGCGGACACAAAATGAAAGGCTCAAACATTTGACCTTGAATTGTGACCTTGACCTTGAGTCAACATGGCTGACACGTAAGTTCTGCACATCGTCTTGATGAGTTGGTTTCTTGACCCAACCTTCTTGAAAATTCTTCAAGGGATTTGGAGATACAGAGCGGGCACATTGAAAAAAGGAAGGCTTAAACATTTGACCTTGAATTGTGACCTTGACCTTAAGACAACATGCCTGAGTCATGAGTTGTGCATATCGTCTTGATGAAGTGGTCATTTGACCCAAGTATTATAAAAATCCTGCGAGGGGTTTAATATATATGGACTGGACACGACATACTACGGGAGGATGAACGAACGGACGGACAGAGACCATTCCTTTAACCCTCCCCTCACCATCATAGCCACTCGTGATTAAGAATTAACTAGACCCCAGAATTATCATATTATGAACAAATCAATTTTAGAATTTAGTGATACGACACCGCCCCAGCGAGGTTAGCCAGAAATGTATACGGTAGCGTTTAGCCTAAAGGCGTGTCCGAATTTTTGACTTACACAGAGTATTTGAAAGAAAAAAGAAAGTTTTTCGGGACCGATTCGAGCTGGACGCAGCAGATTTCGAAAGTCTGAGTCCGGCTGATATAATTTCCAAATACCGTCTTGATATAGATGGTATCAACTACTTGGAAGACCTGCTAAGGGATGATCTGACACAGCCAACCGCTAGAAGCCATGCTGTATCTGGAAGAACAACGGTATCTATGTTTTTATTTTCAATCTGTACACTACTGTAAACGTTTTAGTGTACATGTACATGTAATTTTAGATCTGTCAAGGTCATGCGAAACAACAACAAAGTAACATACACCCACATACACCCGAGATCAATAAAATCTAGACTGTTACAGAGTAGATTATGACTAGCTGTGTGATTGTTTAATTAAGTTAATGTAGAGCACTGGGGGATTCGATAGAAGATGAGTAGCAAATGAAAATAATTTATATTCTGTTTGAAGTTGAGAGCTACTTGAGTAGTTTGCGGATGACTTGCATTGTATCGTTCTTTTTACGAAGACCTTTTATTCTCTTTCCGTTACTATATCACCCTTTACAGGAACGTAGACACCGATAGTATAAGTAATTGACAACTTTAACATATCTGTGCACCCTTGAATTCCATTAGGGGCAAATCAGTTTGGCTAGGGTGTTCATCTGAATTCGGTTAACAGTCTCTGTGGCAGACATTGGCCAGGAGTGCAGTAAAATGGAACGTGTGTAGCCGTTTTCATAACTAGTGGCTCAGTTGGTAGAGCATTGGCACAGTAAGCAGAAAGTTTGAATCCCGGTTGTAGGTGCAAAATTTTCCAGAAACTGTTACATAAGTTACTCTGCTAGTGTTACTTACAAAATGCAATCCATCCTCGCTTCTATGTTATAACACCGTTTTTTTGTTTATGTTATTAAATGTAGTAACAAATTTGCACATTACCAGCTTTAGGCCAATGAAAGCATTTGAATAACCTCGGGAATGCCAGAAATTGATATCGGGCATACATACTTTGCGTTCATGAAAATTTGATCAAAGAGGCTATCCATCATAAAAAAACATATTTACAATTTATTATTCAAGTGAAATATATGCAATAAAAATGTTATAAAACAGGACTGATGTGCCTTAAGGCGATATTGGCATACTATATCTCTCCTTGTTTGGCAGAATCATATTAAGGCATATAAGTCCTCTATAATAACATGTAATTATGTAAATCATGATTATATGTTACAGTGTCTTTGAATATGCCTCATTGTTACACATTTTTGAAAATATTTGACAATTATTCGATGCTAGCTGGCACATAGTGCAGTTGAATTGGTAATGATTTGCAGGATAATTGCAGTAAGGCGATTATGATGTTGATGTTTTTTGTCATAAATATTAATATGGTAACTCTTCAAATTTTGGCAGTACACTAAAGTAAAGCTTTAAAAGCATCTGAAGATTTTTTTAAAAATTTACAGTACCCTATGAATAACAGACGCACTGTAAATTTCTCGATTTGACATTCTGATATGGCTTAATTTGATTGCTAGTAATTGAAACATGTAAGGACTGAAACAGTAGAGGGCTTATTTAGTGCGGTATATCGTCTAATTTATCAAAGGTGATCATTCTGATGCTTGGATATACCTTGTGGTTCAGTCGCTGGACATGAACGTCAACCGTAATAAATTATACATAAAACCATACAAAATAAATGAAGGGTTACAATGTTAAACTTAGATAACTTGGCAGCTGGTCCTTTTACAAACAAGAGCTGTCGGAGGAGAGCAACGCTCAACTATTCAACAGCATTGTCGATTGAATGAATATGAAAGTCAACAAAGGGGCATAATTTAGTAAAAAAGCAAAATAGGGTTATAGAACCTGCATAGTGCTTATCAGCTCAGTGGACAAGTGTGTGAATTGTCAATCCATTCCCATTAGTGGGTACTGAGATACCAGCTTACATAAGAATTTAACCCAAAAGTCCTAAGTTGAAAAAGGGGCATAATTTTGTAAATTGCAAAGCTGAGTTATTGATCCTTTGCACTGCATGTCATATCATGACAGTGAACAAGTGTGTGAAGTTTCAATCCTTTCCCACTAGTGGATACTGAGATACCAGCTTACATATAAAAACTTAACTAAAAAATTCTATGTTGAAAAAGGGGCATAATTTTGTAAAAAAAAAGGAAAATAAAGTTATGGAACCTGCTTTGTGCATGTCAAATCATGACAGTGAACAAGTTTGTGAAGTTTCAATCCATCCCAATTAGTGAGTACTGAGATACTAGCTAACATACAAAGCCTTAACCAAAAAAAAAGTCAGAAAAAGGGCATAATTTAGAAAAAAACAAAATAAAGTTATAAAACCTGTGCAGTGTAAGTCAGTTTATCACAGTAAATAATTGTGTCAAGTTTCAATCCATTCCCACAAGTGGTTACTGAGATACCTGCTTACATAAAAAACCTTAACCAAAAATTTCTAAGTCAAAAAAGGGGGATAATTTTGTAAAAAAGCAAAATAGATTTATGGAACCTGTGCAATGTAAGTCAGTTTATCACAGTAAATAAGTGTGTGAAGTTTCAATCTATTCCCACAAGTGGTTGCTGAGATACCAGCTTACATACAAAAACTTAACCAAATCGGGACGCGGACGTCGGTGCGGAAGCCGACGCATGGGCGAGTCCAATAGCTCACTATTCTAAGAATAGTCGAGCTAAAAATATAACTTTCTTCAAACTCTTAATCTGCAAACACAGCAAAATGCGACAAATAAAGGGCTGCTACTGCATTGAAAATTTCTGGATTGTATCAATGCAACAATATGATGCTGCCAAGTATGGTTGCATTCTGCCTTGTTGGTTAGCAATGATCACTTTGTAGAGTTTGACGTAAATTTGCCGCATGGTGTTGGCGAAGTGGGGCAGATAAACTTACTGGCTGACATGGACAATACTAACTAAGTCTTAGACAGTAAAAATCAATATATAAATGTTTCGGCAACAGTTTCAATCTCTCCTATTTTTATTTATACTACCCTGTACTGATCACAATGTATACCCCTAAATTAAGGGTGAAGGTAAAATATATCACGATAGCATTAATATTATGTGCTGCTTTATTTAGCAATTTTAACCCCATGATATCGAAAGATATTACTGTGTCTGTGAAAGATTTCAAGTCGGTATTTATTTCTGATCTAAATCTTTATATACGTACATGTATGGTAATTAAAACGACTTTGCACCAAGTAAGTAGTCCCCGTAACAAGAGGACATTATAATTTTTATTTTATACAATACTGTCTTTTTAGATTGTTCATTTTCAGTGTGTAAACACATTACACATTTTCCACTGTCAAAGTGTCATTGCATTACTCTCAATTCTGCGTTTTAACATCACGAGTAGGGCATTGTGTGAATGTGTAACGGGAGAGGGTTGGAGAGAGGAGGGGATAACGGACAAACAGGCCGCGGCATGGTATTGTTATGCGCATGTGCAAATATCGTTTGTAAAAAAATAGCCATCTAAAAATAGCCATCCAAAATAAATGTCTTATTTTTTAGATAACTAGGCCGTTTTCTGTTTTCAATTAAATCATGAATCGGATGAGGAATTCACTATGAAGAAGGACTTTTATCACGGTTATTTGTGACTATTGAGGCAGCCAAAAAATCGTCATTGACGACTTGAATATTTTACTTCTTCCTCATTTTCGGAAAACAAGACTGAAAACACGGTATATATGAGTATATAGAGAATCATGCCCTAAACTGTTGTCATTGTTTGGTAACAACAGCTGGAGCATTGTATATATCAGTTACTAAAGTTACCATGACCCTGCTGTATTGATAGCTTAGCATCAGCCTTGAGCTAGGGGATATATGAGTACTATAGATTAACCTTGCCCCAAACTGTTGTCATGGTTTTTGATAACAGCAGGCTGGCGCATAGTTTATATCAGTACCGTATTGTTTAACCCATGTTTTAGCCGTAGGTCAGTGGTTCGGTAGCAAACAGGCGTGAGCGCGGTATATTTGAGTACTATAGTGAACCTGACCTAACAGATGTAATGCTCCAGCTAAGTAGCAAACGCTGGAACATGGTATACATGAAGTAATAGAAATAAACCATGCACCAATCTTGTCTGGTTTGATAACAAACATGCATATATATGTACATGCATTGTTGTTAACAATTTCCAATGTTGCTATTGTTCGATAGGCGAAATCAGAAGCCCAGCTTAGTGAACCACCAAACTGTTAGCATCGGTATGTATTTTAGTATTGTTATTCACTGTATTAACAGCTGAGAGCAGCGTATATCTGGGTATCTTAGATAACCATAAATTGACTCTTGCCGTGGGTTAGGTTACAACAGCTGAGTTTGCACATAAACAAAATACTTGTTACTATAGTTAATACTGTGCCAATTGTTGCTTTTTGCGATGGAGCATGGTTTATATATTATGATTTCCTGTTTGACGGTGTGTCCGTAACCCAGCTGGAGAATGGAAATTACCAAAAGAATTTATTATCCATTTTCCAACTGTGTAATGGATTCGGTAACAACAGCTGAAATCATGGTATTTACCTATATTATAGTTCAATTGCCCAAGGTGGTGCATAATCTATTACAGTTCAAACCTCACCACAGCGGCCATCTCTTAAGCATAACCCTCTATTATACCACTAATTCAATCAAAATTCCCTAAGCAGGAAATATTACTATCAAATATACCTCTCCAGAAACAAACAACCTCTAATAAAAGTCAATAATTTCGTATCTCCCAAAGGGTAGTTGCTCTACAGAGGTTGGCACTGTTATGAGTATTTTGGATTGATGATAAATAAGCCATTGACAGTCATTGGAGTTGGTTTGAACCCGTTCTGAAATATTTTTCCATTACAGCTGTTTTTGTTGTGGGCATACTATGCAAATGCGTAGCTTGGGGCTGTGATGTTTGGGTACTATAGATAACCATGTTCGGAATTGTTGTCGCTGTTCTGGTTATTAAGTACAGCTGGAGCAGGGTATATATCAGTACTAGAGTTAACCATGATACAATAGTTTTACATAATGCACTAGAAGCAAAACTAGACGAACTGGTTATCACAAGGTTGACCATTGTTCTGGGCTGTTGTTGTGGTTCGATAACAACTGTTGGATGATGGTCTAATGAGTACTTTGTAAACCATGCCCTAACTGTTGTCATGGTTGGCTTAACAATAGGTAGAGATGGTATATAGCTGTATTACAGATAACCATGTTCTGGGCTGTTTTTGTGGTTTCTGTACAACAGGGGGACATGGTAAATTGTATAGCACTATAGATAAACCATGCCCCAATGTGTCATGGTTTTGGGAACAACAGGTAGTAGCTTGGTATATATCCAGTAGTACAGATTGACCATGTTCGGGCCTGTTGTTGTGGGTCAGTAACAAACAGTCGGGAGCATGGTAAATAGATAGTATATAGATAAACCATGCCCCAATGTTTTGTAATGGTTTGGTAACAACAGGAAAAGATGGTATATATTCAGTATTACAAGTATGACCGTTTTGACTGTTGTTGTGGCTTCAGTAACAACAGTGGAACATGGTAAATTGTAGTATTATAGATAACCATGCCCCAACTGTTGTCATGGTTTGATAACAAACAGGAAAAGCATGGTATATATCAGTATTCAGATAACCAGGTTATGGACTGTTGTTATGGTTCGTTAAAAGTGGGAGCATAGATTAAATTTGTGCAACTTTAGATAAACATGCCTCTAACGTGTCAATGGTTTTGTAACAACAGGTAGTGCATGATATATATCAGTTATTACAGATAACCATGTTCTGGCTGTTTTTGTGGTTCTGTAATCAGCAGTGGGAGCATGGTAATATGTGTATATAGTTAACCATGCCCTAACTGTTGTCATGGTTTTGTAACAACAGGTAGTGCATGGTAATATATCGGTATTACAGTTAACATGTTTGGGTTTTTGTGGTTCACGTAACACCAAGTGGGAGCTTGGTAAATAGTAGCACTATAGATTCCCATGCCCTAACTGTGTAATGGTTTGGTAACAACGGTAGTGCATGGTATATTTCGTATTACGGATAACCATGTTTTGGCTGTTTTTTTGTTGTTTCAGTAACAACAGTGGGAGATGGGTAATAGTAGCACTATAGATAAACCATGCCCCATCTGTTGTCATGTTTTGTAACAACAGGTTAGGCATGGTATATTTCAGTATTACAGATGACATGTTCTGACGGTTGTTGTGGTTCAGTAAACAACAGTGGGAGCATGAGTAATTAGTAGTATTATAGAATAACCCATTGCCCCACACTGTTGTCATGGTTTGGTAAAACAGGAAAAAAGGCATGGATATATCAGTATTTCAGATGACCATGTGCTGACTGTTGTTGTGGTTCGATACAGTGGGAGCATAGTTAATATGTGTAATTTAGATAACATGCCCTAAACTGTTGTCATGGTTTGGTTTATCAAAGGAAGAGCATGGTAGATATCAGTATATAACAGATAATCCATTTTCTTGACTGTTGTTGTTGTTCAATATACAGGGGAGATAGTAAATATGTATACTATAGATAACATGCCCTAATGTTGTCTAGTTTGGTATCAACTGGGAAAGAGCATTGTTTTAATCAGTAATACAGATGACCATGTTCTGGCCTGTTGATGTGGTTCGATTACCAACTGCTGGATCACGATGGAATATGAGTACTATAGATAACCATGCCCTACTGGTTCATGGTTTGGTAACAACAGGAAAAGCATGGTATATATCAGTATTACAGATAACCATTTTCTGTCTGTGTTGTGGTTCAATACAGTGGGAGATAGTAAATAGGTTACTATAGATAACATGGCCTAACTGTTGTCATGGTTTAGGTATCAACAGTAAGGAGCATGGGATTTATCAGTATTACTGATGTCCCATTTCTGACTGTTGTTGTGGTTCAATAAGTGGGAGCATAGTGTAAATATGTATGTAAATTAGATACCATGCCCTAATCTGTGTCATGGTTTGGTATCATCAGGAAAAGGCATGGTATATATCAGTATTAAGAATAACCATGTTCTGACTGTTGTTGTTGTTCAATAACAGTGGGAGCATAGTAAATATGTGTTCTATAGATATCCATGCCCTAAGTGTTGTCATGAGTTTGGTATCAACAAGGAAGAGCATGGTATATATCTGTTTTACAGATTAACAGGTCTGGCGGTTTCTGTGGTTCAGTAACTACAGTGGGTGTCTGGAAAATATGAGTTATATAGATAAACCATGCTCAAACTGTTGTCAATTTTTGGTAACAACAGGAAGAGATGGTATTATCCAGTATTACAGATTGGACCATGTTCTGACTGTTGTTGGGTTCGGAGTAAACATCTGTGGGAGCATGGTAAATAGTAGTATATAGATAACCCTATGCCTAAACTGTTGTCATGGTTTGGTAACAACAGAAAGAGCATGGTATATATCAGTATTACAGATGACCATTTTCTGTCTGTTGTTGTGGTTCAATAAACAGTGGTGAGTGGGCATTGTAGGATAGTGTACTATAGATAACAATTGCCCTACTGGTGTAGTCATTGTTTGGTATCAAAAGGATGAGCATGGTATATATCAGTATTACTGATGACCAGTTCTGGCTGTTGATGTGGTTCGGATTACACTGCTGGATCACGATGAATATGAGTACTATAGATAACCATGCCCTAACTGTTGGTTCATGGTTTGGTAACAACAGGAATAGCAATGGTATATATCAGTATTACAGATGACCATGTTATCCCCCCCGCATGTTTTGTGGTTCGATAAACGTGGGAGCAATAGTAAATAAGGGTATATAGATAACCATGCCCCAACTGTTGTCATGGTTTGCGTTACAACAGCGAAAAGCATGGATATATCAGTATTACAGATGACCATTTTCTGTCTTTTTCTTGTTGGTTCAATAACAGTGGGGGCCAGTAGTAAATATGTGTACTATAGATTAACCATGCCTAAAATGTTGTCATGGTTTGGTAATCACAGGAAGAGCATGGGTATATTCGTATTACAGATAATCATTTTCTGATCGTTGTTGTTGATCAATAACAGTGGGAGCTTAGTATATTTTGTGGTATATAGATTAGCCATGACCTAACGTTGTTCTTGGTTTGGGATCACAGGAAAAGCATGGTAATATATCAGTATTACAGATGACCATGTTCGGCTGTTGATGGGTTCGATACAACTGCTGGATCACGATGAATATGAGTACTATAGAGATAAACATGCTCCGACATTTTAAATTGGATTCTCGGTAAAATTAAGCATCTGCAGATGGTATGGATTCTGATACAGACAATGCTCCAACTGTTGTAAACACATCCATGACAACAGTTGGTGCCTAAATTATCTTTAGTACTGTAAACAGATGCTCCGGATGTTGGTATGGACCTTGACAACAGTCCTGAGCATGTTTTATTATAGTATGATACAAACAATGATCTAAGTGTTGTTTAAACAACACGAGGAATAGTTGGGTCCTGAGAATTATATAGTACTGATACAGACCGTTCTCTAGCTCTGTTGTTACCAAACATGACAACACTTGCGGCCTGTTTATCTATAGTACTAAATATGACGATTCTCTAGCTGTTGAAACACAACCAAAATAACTTTTGGGCCCCTGGTTGGCTATAGTCCTGGTAAAACCATGCTTGGTTGTTATAAAACCCGACAAAAATTTGGGGCCCCTGGTTATTTTTTGACTAAGGGAACCATGCTCTATCTGTTTTTCCCCGGTCAATGACAACAGGGTAGCATTTTTTTTTGTATGTACAAAAACGCTTTTGCTGTTGCTACCGGACCTGACAACAGGCGGGCAGGTTTTTGTACGATAAAAACCAGCTCTTTTTTTCAAACCACAAAATAGTTGGGACCGGGTTATCTACAGTATGAACAGCATCTGTAGTGTTGTTCCCGGCCATACACATTGGGTTTTAGTATGTACAACCTCTGTTGAAACGAAACCTTGAATTGTTGGGGCCTTTTTTATTATTGAAAAAAATTTCGCCTGCTTACCTTTCTTACCAACCATGAAAAACATTTGGGGGGGTTTATCAAAAGCAAGTAAGCCTGCCGTCTATGGTTCCGGGCCAGCAACAGTAGGCTTTTAACCTATGTCGGGATCAGATCATCTCTTACTTTTTTTACTTATTTTTTTGGGGTTTAAGTCGCACCAACAATATAGGCTAGGCGTTTTTCCCAGCTTTGATGGTGGGGGAAGCCCCAAGGGGCCCCCCGTGCTTTTATTCACACGGCGGGGACCTGGGAAAAACCACCGCCTTCCGTAACCAGCTTGGGGTTTCCAAAACATGAGAAATTAAACCCCCCGTTGGGCTCGAACCCACATCGTATCTTTTATGTTTTTACACAACCATGAAACCGTTGGGGCCTTGATATTAAAGAAGTGATCAAACCCTCCCCACTGTTTTTGCAAACCCAGAAAACATTTGGGGGCCTTGTTTCTATGTACGGTCGAAGATGCTCCAGCTGTTGTAAAAAAAACCAAAAAACATTTGGGGCCCTGGTTACTTTATGCTATAAAAACCCATCCCTAGCTTTTTGGGTTGGGGTATCTACAGTAAATACAGACCATGCTGTAGTGTTTAACCGGCCCATGCAACAGCCGGGCTGTTATCTTGTACGAACAAAACCATCCCCAGCGTTTGTTTCCGGATCATACAACACCCGGGAAATGTTTTTCATAGTACGATGTTCTGACCCAAAGTTTTGTAACGCAACCTTGACAATTGTTGGGGGCCCTGTTTATCTATAGTACTAATCGACCTGCTCTACCTTTTTCTTACAAAACCCATACATCATTGGGGCCGGTTTCATTAGTACGTTACAAAAAGCCCGCCCCGGTCCGACCAGCCCAAAGCCAGAGCAGGTTACCTATAGAATTATACGAACTTCCCAAAATTTTGTTAAACCAACCTGCAACAGGGGGAGTCTGGTTTCTATGACAATAAGAAAATGTCCACTGTTGAACAAACCTGACAAATTGGGGCCGGTATCTAGACAATGAAAGCCATTTATAGGGTTATCACCAACCATGGCAATAGTTGGGGCCCTTTGTTATCTAAAGTACTGTTTACAGAAAGCTCCGTTTTTTTTAAAACAACCATGACAACGGGGGCCGGGTTCTAAGTATTGATACAGACCATGGTAGCTCTTGCAAAAAAACCAAACAAAATTTTTGGGCATGTTTATCTAAAGAAATTTTTAAGGGAAAATCTCCAGCTGTTGAACACCCCATGAAAGCAGTTGGGGCCTGGTTTGGGGCGGGTTTTTATTTAGTACAGATACAGATCAGCTTTAGCCGTTGTAACACAACCATGAAAAGTTGGCCCTTGTTTTACATTGTAAGTATGATACAAACCATGCTCTTTTTTTATAACGAAATCATGACAACAGCTGGAGCTTTTTTAACCTGTACGATTTATCATCTCCATTTTTGTAACACAACCATGAAAACATTTGGGGGCCTTTTTAATTTAGTACTGTTTAGACCTGCTCTAGCTGTTGTTCCGGGGTGAACGAAAACGCCCAAAATTTTTTTATCTTTTGAAATGTATAGCTATGCTCAACTTTTGCTTTCGGACATAACAACGCGGAGCAGGTTTTTTATTGTATGATAAGACCATGCTCAGTGTTGAAAAACATGAAAACATTTGGGGGCCTTTTTATCTATAGTACTGATACAGCCCATTTTTAGTGTTGTAACACAAAAGACCAAATTGGGGCCGGGTTTTTGTTATAAAAATAAGTTTTTTCCCCGGCTTTTTTTAGGCCGGGCCAAATTTTGACCCTGTTTAATTACTGCCAGACCCCCCCAAAACTGTTGTTACACAATATGACAACAGGGGGGTCTGATTACTATAAACGTACAGACCATGCTTTAGCTTTTGTCCCGGGCCTGACAACAGCCCATGTCATCTATGTACTAATCGCCCAGTCCAGGTGTTTTACCATCCATGAAAACTTGGGGCGTGTTTTTTATGTTTTAAAACAAACCATGCCCATCTTTTGTTCCGGTCCATGTCAACCCCGGAGCTTTTTTTATCTTTTGCACTGTTTTAAAGACCATGTTCTAGCGTTGTTCCCAAAACTATGAAATTTTTGGGATTTGGGTCATTCAGAACTGATGCAACCAGGTGCTTTTGTTGGCAAACCCAGAAACACCGTACCCCTTTTTACATATACAAAAAAAGGACCATGCTCTAGTGTTGTAACCAACCAGACAACTTTTGGCCCGGGTTTTTCGTTAGTAAAATCGATTTTCTCGCTATAGTTACCGGACCAGGCCACATAACCTTTTTTCCTTTACTCTACAATCTCCCCAAAACTGTTTTTCCCAAAATATGAAAACTTTGGGTCTGATTATCTATAAACTGAACGTCTGCTGTGTTTTTGTAACACAAACCTGACAAATTGGGGGTTGGTTATCTAAAGTATTGTTGCAGAATGCTGTCCCTTTGAAAACCCATGACAATAATTGGGGGGGTTCTAAAAGTACTGTGCGACCATGATGTAGCTTTGTAAACAACCTGAAAAAACGTTTGGCTTTGGTTAAAAAGTTGATACAAAAATACTCCAGCTAAGTAACACGAAAAAAGAGGGCCTGGTTAATTTAATACTTTCTGATCCTGCTCTGGGTGTGGGTCACACATCCAGGAATAGTTTGGGCCTGTTATCTACATTTGATACAGACCTGCTGTCTGTTGAAACCGGACCTGACAACACCCGGAGATGTTATCTATAGTATGATCAGCCCATGCCCCGTGTTGTTACAAAACCATGAAACATTTGGGGGGCCTGTTTATTCATAGTATAATACAGACCATGCCCCTTTTCTTTTGTTACCGATCCTGACAACCCGGAGAAATTTTATCCTTTTGCACTGATTAGACCATGCCCCTGGGGGTTTTTTCCGGGACCTGACAACAGGGGAGCACGTTCATCTATAGTTGATCGGGACCATGCTCCAGCTGTTTTTCCCGGGGATCATAACAACACCCGGAGCAGGGTATGTATGTATGATAAATATATGCCAGCTGTTGTAACGCAACCTTGGCACTTTTTGGGGCCTGTTTTTTTTTTATCTAATACAGACCATGCCTACCTGTTTTACCAACCAAAATCTTAGGGCCAGGTTATCATTGAACTGTACGATTTAGTCCAGTGTTGGTAGCAGACCTGCCACGTCAGAGCATTTTTATTAGAGTTTACAGAACTGCCTAATGTTGTTCCCCCCCGGGGGAACAGCGGGGGGTCTGGTTTTTCTGTAGTAATTGAGACAATGCTCGCGTTTAAAAAACATGAAACTTTTGGGGCTGGTTTCAAAATAATGTGCAGACCTGTTTACTTTTTAAATTTTTAGTACTGATACAGACCAGCTCTAGTGGTGTTAGGGAAAAGACAAAAGCCGAAGATATTTATTAGGGAATGATAAAACTTTCCCGGGCTTTTTGCTGGGGACAAGAAAACACCCTGGCGGTTATCTTTGACTGATACAGCCCCATGCCTACTGTTGTAAAAAACCCTTTAAAAAATTTGTGTCTTTTGGTATCTACATAAAAAAAACAGCTAGCTGTTTTTACACAACCATGAGAATTTTTTGGGGCCCTTTTTACTTTCCCGATAAGCCGCGTACTGTTGTAAGGGACCATGACAACAGCCGGAGCAGTTAATCTTAGTACTAATCGACCTGCTCCAGGTGTTTTTACAAACCTGAAACAGTTGGGACTGTGATTTATAGTAATAATACAGACCAGCTCCATCTTTGGTACCGGTCCATGACAAAAGCCGGAGATTTTATCTTTTGCACTGTACAGCCATGCTCAGGGTTTCTACCGGGGCCCATGACAACAACCGGGGGCATGTTTATCTTTTTACTGATTTATACCATACCCCGCTGTTGAACAAACCCAATACCCCCATTTGGGGTCGGGTTATCATGCATGTACAGAGCTGCTCTAGCTGTTTTTACCGGGTCAATGAAACAAAGCCGCGCATGTGTATCTATTTTTAAGATTTTTGACTAGCTCTCTTTTGGGGACCGGACAATAAAAACATGGGGAGCAGGTTTTCTATTGAATGATACAGACCAGTTCGCGGGTGAAACCAACCATGAAAAAGGGTTTGGGGCCAGGTTATCTTTTTAGTAAAAAATACAAATTTATTTTGGGGTATTGTTACCGGCAATCCCACATCAGAGCCTGTTTACTAAGTACTGTACAGCCCATCCCCTCTGTTTTTACCCCAATTGACAACATTGGGGTTGATTATCTATAGTACTGTAAGACCTTGTGACTTTGTAACAAACCATGAAACATTGGGGGGGTTGGTTATCTAAAGAATGTTGTGACCTGCTGTACCTTTTAACACAACCATGACAAAAATTGGGGTCGGTTCTAAATACTGATCAGACCATGAGTAGCTGCGAAACACCCCCCTGACAAAAGTTTGGGCGGTTATCTAAAGTACTGTTTAACACAATGTTCCAGCTGATGTAACACAATCATGAAAGCATTTGGGGCTGGTTATTTTTAGTACAGTTCAGATCAGTCTAGTGTTGTAAAAACCAGACAACATTTGGGGGCCTTGTTATCTATAGTATTTTTTTCAAACCAAAAAGGGGGAAAAGACACGCCGGAGCAGGTTTATCTTTTGTACTGAAAAGCCCCATGCCCCTTAGCTGTTGTAACCAACCAAAAGAAACTTTTGGGGTCTTGGTATCTATGTACTATACGACCGCTCTAGGCTTTTTTTCACAACATGACAACAGTTGAGGCCCTTTTTTTCTATATATTATACAAAACCATGCTTATCTGTTTTACCAACCATGAAAAAGGGGGCCTTTTATCTAAGTACTTTCACCCCTTTGCCTATCTTTGTTACCAACCATGAAAAGTTGAGCCTTGTTATCTTAGTATTTTTTACTCACTGCCCTAGGTTGTTACAAACCCCTGACAACAGTGGGGCCGGGTTTTATTATAACTTGTACAGACCACTTTAGCTGTTGGTTCCGGACCATGACATCATTGGGAGCCTTTTACTTTTTTATAAAACGATTTGTTTCCCCCACCATGACAACAGGGGGGTGCATGGCTAAAGTAATTTCAAAACGTCAAATAACGTTTGTAAAAAAAAGATGAAATATGATCAAATTTCCCCACAGTTAACTTTTGTGTATACCTTCGATTAGCATTAATATTAAAAACGGTGCGTGCCGAAAAGAATTGGATACTTATCTTCATATAAGCAAATATTAAAGCAGCCATTTTCAATGTATTTTGCCCAAAAAATAAACTTTTGATACCGTATTTTTTGCCTCTAAATGACTTAAGGCGCTCCATGAGGGATATTCCCTGGGTGAAAAACTTACGCGTAACCAGGACCGAACCCGGGGCCTTTCGCTTAGGGACGAACTCTTTTGACAGAGCAAACCCGGTCCCTTACACATTTTACCATTTAAACATAGTTTGAATTTTTTTGAGCACGGCATTCTTTTTTCGTTATTATATAGGGCATTTACTTGAAATTTAAAGGCTAAAAATCTAAAAAATTGTAAGATTAGAATTTTAAAACAAAAAACATCAAATAGGTTTTTGGAATACATGCGTTTTGCCCCCTTTAAAGGCATTCTAACTAAAAAAATTTTTTAATTTAAAGCAAAGAGCTACAAAAGGAAAACACTAAGTTTCAGGGAATTTTGTTGCAATTTTTTTTTATTGAAAATTATTTAAATGTTCTGCTGGCGATTTTTGTTTATTTGTAGGTTTGTCTACTTGCTTTCTTTTTAATATTTGAAAACCCTTTCCTCAAAACTTTCTTTTTTTTAAAAAATTTAATTTTTTTGAAAAAATTGCATTAAACTTGCAGTTCCATGGTTAAGTGTAAACCGGGGATATAAAAAAAAAAATTTACGAATTCAAATTGCACTAACCAGTTCCGTTAAATAAACTACTACATCGTTATTTCTCCGCAGGGTCCCCTTGATAGTTTTCAAAGGCCAAAATTAAACGGGAAAAAAAAGAGACAAGTCAGGCTTTAATCATTTTGTTGTATTTTACTAACGTTTTAAACCACAAGTCATATTGTACGGTAGGGTACTCACAATTGGAAATTTTAAAAAATATGTATAAAAAAGTTTTAATTTCCGCATCTATAAAAATAAAATTGACGCATGCGCATTTTGCAACCCCGCGCGGGCCCGTTGTCGTTATCCCTCTCCCCCCCCTCCCCCCCCCTGTGAAACTAACACATTTCTTCTTTCTGAGGGAAAAGTGGTTTTCCTTTATTTTTCTTTAAGAAAATTGTATGAAAAATGAGGGTTCCATGCAAAAATAAAACCATGTTGAACGGCAAATCCCTCCCCCTTATACTTTTTGTATTTTTTTTATTTAGGAACAGGCCCGAGTGTCTGGGGGCCTGTATGGTTTTTCCTTTTGCAATAATTCCTGTAAAACCCGTACTAAAAATGTGAATTTTTTTTTTAAATTTTTCATTTCTATTTTGACATACAAAAACTTAAAGATTATGTTTCTTAACAAACAACAACAAAAAGAGAATTTATAAAAAAAAATTACAAAAAGAAGGTTTGTCTGGTTTTGTATTTGGGGGCTTGTTGATTTTGCAAAGGGGAAATCCAATGGGGCTTTTTGCCATGTTGGAATCTTAGGCAAAATCCCCCTTTTTCCCCCGAAAAAAGTATCACAGAACAGAACAATTTTTTAACAATAACCATTTTTTCAGATAATATCTTACCCTTTTTGCTCTTTATAACTCATTTTCAGATTCCTACAAACTTCTTTTTTTCAATAACCCTTTTGATCATCATGACAAATCTCTGCCGTTACCTCTTTACAACATCATTTTCAGATTCCTACCAACCTTCTATTACAATAACCGTATTGTATCACCATAACAACTCTCTGCCGTTAGCTCTTTATAACATCATTTTCAGATACCTCAATAATTTTCAACTTTCTTTCATCTGATTGTGTTTTCAATTTACCTGCCTACAATGTATATACGGCTGCAGTCATTTGAAAAAGTTTGACCCATATGTCTGTAGGCTGTTATGTGTATAAGCAATAACTTGATAATGCTCATTGTCACAAAATTCATACTTGATATGTTATTTTTTTCAGGTCAATGATCATTTTATCTTTGGGTTGGGAAGGTTCTTTGTCAAGGCCATAATGACTTCTTGAAAACCCTTTACAGTTATTAACTTGCTTGCAGAAGGGTCTACCATCTCTTGTTAGGGGATATAATGTTCTTATCATTTACATACTTACTGATTTAAAAAAAAAATAATGAATCGTAATTTATAAATTTCACCATATCTTTCATTCAGGTTCTTATTGGGCTGCGATTCCTAGCAAAAGGAGATATGTTTTCTGATGTTGGGGATCTTCATGGACTGAGCAAAGCATGTGTTTCCACATCATTTGAAAGGTTCATCAATGCTGTGAACAACAAACTTGATAACATCAGGTAATGATTTCATTCTTTTTTTTTTTTGTTTTTATTGGCCAATCACACCTTCAGGTTTTCTCCCAATAAAGTTTGTCTATAAATGTAGGCTATCACACACCAAAAAAATGGCAACGCATGTACAGATCGAGTAAACCAGCAGTAATGCTATCGTTTGAAAAGCGGAAATGTTTGCAGACTGAAAAAGAGCTGTCAGAGGAGAAAGCACGCTGGACTATTTTGATGCTGGATAGTGAAACTGAGGATGCTGCAGCTGTGACAGGAGTATTTAATGACTGCAACGGTGGATGAAGATACTGCACAATAGCTGAGTCTGTGTCAAAAAAAAAAATTAAGTATGAAATGAGAGAGATAAAGTGTATATGAAAACAATAAATAAGCATACCAGTATAATTCTAAGCAAAATAGAGCATAATTTATAAAATATTGGTCCAAGAGTTATGAATCTTGTGTCATATAATGTTGGTTATAATGACGAACATTTACCTCAAGTTAATTTATTTATTTTGTTGGGTTTAAAGTCGCACCGACACAATTTTAGGTCATATGGCGACTTTCCAGCTTTAATGGTGGAGGAAGACCCCAGGTGCCCCTCCGTACATAATTTCATCACGAGCGGGCATCTGGGTAGAACCACCGACCTTCCGTAAGCCAGCTGGATGGCTTCCTCACGTGAAGAATTCTACGCCTCAAATGAGGTTTCGAACCCACATCGATGAGGGGCAAATGGTTTGAAGTCAACGACTCTAACCACTCGGCCACGGAGGCCCCACACCTCAAGTTAATGAATCAAATCCATTCAGTAGCAACTGAGATATTAATTAATTATGAAAATGCATCAACATTTGCCTTCAATTCAAAGTAAAAGAGGGCTTTATTAATGAAAAATTGCTACTAGAGTTATGCATCTTGTGTCGTATGATGTGGGTGATAAAGTGGAACAATTATGTTAAGTTTGAATGAAATCCATTTAGTAATAAATGAGATAGAGTGAATCAAAACTTTAACATGAAAGGAAAAAGGGAAGACAACTCATGATATATTGGTTCCAGAGTAATGGAGCTTGTATCCTATGATGTGGGAGATAATGGGGAACAACTACTTTCAGTTTGAATAAAATCAAGTTAGTAATAATTGTGATTGGGTGAAAGTGCACAAAAAGTTTAACCCGAAATTCTAGGCAAAAAGGGAAAATAATTCCTGAAATACTGGTGTGAGAGTTATGGCAGATATAGTGGCTGATGATGAGGAATGAACTTACTGGAAATACATCAAGAACTTAAAAGATAAGGACCATACAAGAGAGTTAAGAGTGATCCTCAATCACTTGCCTGAGTAATATAAGTGACATGTTTGAAATGGCAAACTGATGCTAAAATATTAGAAAGTAGGTCAATAGGTCACATTGAGGATCACTAAAGTCAGTTTTAAGATCGGTATGCAAAACTGTACATGTTATCCAAATTTCAAGGCTGTATCTTAAAAAACAAGAAAGTCGGTCAGTAGGTCAAGGTCACAGTAAGGTGACCCGTAATCACTTGGATACATTGATCAGGTATATATAATTAAACAGTGTAGGAAATATGATCTGATGATTTTTTAAGTATTTTTCCTATATAACTCATATAACAAGTAACCCCCAGGGCGCGGCCTCTTTTCACCCCAGGGGCATAATTTGAACAATTCTGTTAGAGTTCCATTAGGCAATGCTACACACCAAATATCAAAAGCCTAGGCCTTGCAGTTTCAGACAAAAAAATTATTTAAGTTTTCACATATATAAGTGTATGTAAAACTTGGGACCCCTGGGGCTCTTTTCATCCCAGGAGCACAATTTGAACAATCTTCATATAGGACCACAAGGCAATGTTACATACAAAATACCAAAGGCCTAGGTCTTGTAATTTCAGACAAGGAGATTTTTATTTTTTTTCCTATAATATTATAAGTCTATGTAAAACTCGGGACCACCGGGGGCCTCTTTTAATCCCAGGGGCACAATTTTAACAATCTTCATAGAGGATCATTAGATGATGTCATATGCCAAATATCAAGGCCCTATGCCTTGCAGTTTGGGACAAGAAGAGTTTTAAAGTTTTTCCTTTCGGTTTCCATGGCAACCAGAGTTCTGCCTGAAATGAAATTCTTTAAACAGTTTGAAAGGGGCCCACCCAAGGATCATTCATGTTAAGTTTGGTGTAATTCTGCCCAGTGGTTTTCAAGAAGATTTTTTTAGAAAATGTTGACGGACGACGCATCACGGACGACGGACATTGACCGGTCACAAAAGCTCACCAGTGAAAGTGTAAAAAGTAAAACATCTTTAGCCAAGATGGGGACACGATAAAAGCTCCGATGTCAGGGTGAGGCTCTCCATATACTTTGTAGTCGAGCTAAAAAATGTGTGTACAATAAACATGTTTTTCATGTTCTGTTATATATGCCTTACAGCCATTCCTGAAACAATTTATCATAAAACCAGGTAATTAATTTATTTTCTGTGATAATAACATTTTGAAGTAATGAATGCAATGGCAGTTGTAATGATAATGTTCTTTTACAGCATTTATCATTACTGTTTTTTTTTATGTAACAGAAGTGATAGCATCAGACATATTTGGAAATCACAGCTATGTTTTTCATAAATCTGTGTTATTCACAAGGTAGAAAACCTGTAGTGTGGCTTTGCTTTTTGAAGCCCCTTACACTAACATATAAAACAGTATTTTTAACTTGAAAACGGGATTTATTTTGCTATATGGTCAAGAGATATGAATACTCCATGATGTGAAGATTTTGAAAACACTTTTACAAGTAAATGCCTACAGGCAAAAATGTCCCAAATTTTCTATCTCAAACAAGCGTGTATTTAACAAAGCGTAAGTATATAAATAGTATGTGTGTAATATACAACATTGCGATGTCTGTTATAGGACAAAAGACATCTGAGAGAAGGAATAAAAACCATATTCATGTAATATAGTCACAGAGTAAAAAGAGGCATAATTCTTGTTTTATTTTTCTGGCAATCTGTCTGACACTTGCAGGGCAGCATCTTTATAGCACATGTTTATCAAAACCCTTCAGCACTGGCCTAATTAGGTAGCATTATGATGCTAAAGACAAGCATTTCATGTAGTAGACGTGGACAATACAATATACAAATGTGTATATATATATATATATATTTTAAGAAACATTTTAACTATTAGCAATTCAACAAGAAGAAATGACCAAGAATTGCAGTGGTAATACAATACCCTATAGGTGAAAAAGTTTGGTACTGTTTCTCCCTTTTGGTTGTTTGCAACAGTGTTATGACTAAAATTGCTTAAGGCAATTTGAAAATAAAAAACAAAAACTACTTTATCTTTAATGAAATTATAAAAGTGACCTTGATCTACAAACATAGACCATATACGTGACACCTAATCTCATCATGGGGGACATTTACACTAAGTACTAAAATAAGAGATCAATGCATACAAAAGATATGAGGTTCAGTAGTGACCTTGACCGACAACCATTGGTTATGTGTTCAACACAAAGTGTAATAATTGGGAATACTTCTGTGTAGCTATAAAAATTACCTTTCATACAATCAATAGTTAAGGAACTGAAAGATAAGCAACATATGCAACATATCATCCGTGTGTGAGAGTAAAATGTTTATAAAAATGATTTAAGGCATTTTAAAAGGTAATGGAGAAAAAGTAATTTTACTTTAATTTCAATAATGACATTCACCTCTGACCACCAAGCATACATCAGGTATGCAACATACTGACTAGTCGTCAGAAACATTTTTATTTGTGTTGGTATGAAAATCCTTTAATTAAGAAATAATGAATATGTCTCTATATTATATCAGTTAATAAAATATGGGCAGGAGTTCGGATGCGTAATAATTAAATCACGAGTGCGTAGCACGAGTAATTTAATATTCGCATCCGAATGACTGCCCATATTTTATTAACTGATAAAATTATTGGAACATATTTATTATTTCGATTCTAACCACGCAAATTCTTCGCATTTTACAGGACTACATTTTAGCTCGATACGTCATTCGGTTGGTCATATGCTATTATAAAAACCTCCCCTAGAATGGAAGGCGTTGCATAAAACGGATTTTTCAGTAAATCTTAATTAGATATAGATCTAGATGCACCGATGTTGAAGTTGAAACTTACCGGGATGAAACATTTTCTTACGGTAAAAATATAAACAAATAAATTCATCATTTAGAAATTGCTTGTTTCAGAAAATTTGATGTACTTTTTATTACTACTACTTAGCACTGAAAAAGTAGAGTATTAATTTAGTCTGCATGCAGAATCTCCGGTGACAGTCATGTTACAATCGTAGGGTGGAATGGAACAGCTATATTTTATCGTAGAATCATGTATAGGCGATTTCGCTATATGTTTATATAGCAACTGCTACGGATCGTGTTAGAATGCATATTAAAGTTATTAGAGGAGACTAAATATTTACTTGACCTTAACAGCGACCTTGACAACCTTGACATTTAAGTGAATACTAGAAATGTGTCCATGGGACACAGATGCCTCCACTACATGACAAAGGACACAATTTGTTTCCTAGGTCAGGGGCCATAACCCCTACAATACTGAATGAATCCGAATGCGAAACCCCAGGTGCACAACTGCACATGCTGACCAACATTCCTGCACACTGGCGACTGTAGGTCAAATACTTTTAGAGCTACTACACAACATTAAAATGACCAATTTTTAACTTAGTCAGGGGCCATAACTCCTACATGACTGAATGAGTCCTGACACGAAACCCCAGGTGCACAACTGCACATGCTGACCAACATTCCTGTAAACTTTGGAGACTCTAGGTCAAATAATTTTGGAGCTACGTGCAACACAACATTAAAATGACCAATTATCTACTTTGTCAGGGGCCATAACTCCTACAAGATTGAATGAATCCGGACGCAAAACCCCCAGGTGCATAACTACACATGCTGACCAACATTTCTTTTAAGTTTTGTGACTCTACGTCAAATACTTTGGGGGTAGGCACGACACGACACTAAAATGACCAATTTTACAAAGTCAGGGGCAATAACTCCTACATGATTGAATGAATCCTGACGCGAAACCCCAGGTGCACAACTACACATACTGACTAACATTCCTGTAAAGTTTTGTGATTCTACGTCAAATACTTTTGGAGCTAGGCGAGACACAACATTCTCGGAAGGACGGACGGCAAATCTATACCCACCCCCCACAAAGTGGAGGCATAAAAATAGATGATATTTTAAAATAATCTATTAATCCATATAAAAGTTAGGGAGTAGAAACAATTTTATCATTCAACTTCAGAAGTGACCATGACCTATAACTCATATACATGAAATACATACTGCAGTCTATTCACATACCTTGTTTTATGAACCAAGCTTTAGAAGTTTTTGAATAATTGCAAGATCCAAATTTGCAGACAGATGGAGTGCATTCCTATAGTCCCCTCCGATGTTCGACCATTAGGGGACTAAATGTTAAAGCCATACATGTATGTAAAAACAATCGGTGTGGAGGTATATAAATACAATCAGTGTGGAATGTTGACTGTCAAAATAGAGAATGTGTCAACATAGACAAATTTACATTGTGTCTGCTTGAAGTAAAAACAATTAGAGTTGTCACAGGAGTGACGAATTTATACCCACGACATTATGGCCTTGTCACAGAACTAAGCCAATGTCAAGCCAAACTTGCTTCACCTTTGACCTACTGACCTCAAAATCAATACAAAGCCATCTGCATGTCATGATCAACATTCCTATGAAGTTTCATGATCCTCGGCCTAAGCGTTCTGAAGTTATAGTCCGGAAAAGAATTTCAGTGTTCCAGGTCACTCTGATCTTTGGAACTCGTAACCAGTTGGAGTCATCTGCTGGTCATGATGAACCTCCAAAATAAGTTTTGTTATCCTATTCCTAAGTGTTCTGAAATCATTGTCCTAAAACAGTTTTAAATGATCTGGGTCAGCGTGAGCTTGACCTGTGACCCTTTGACCGCAAAATTAAAAGGGGTCATCTGTTGGTCATAAGCAACCTCCCTATAAATTTTCATGATCCTAGGCTCAAGTGTTCTCAAATTATCATCTGGAAACCGTGAAACTATTTTGTGTCGTTGTGACCATGACCTTTGACGTACTAACCTAAAGTCGAACTTGACCTGTACTTTATCAAGTTAAACCCTTGTACAAAAAATTATGATCCTAGACCAAAGCGTTCTCAAGTTTTCATCCGGAAACCGTTCAACTGTTCTGAGTCACTGTGATCTTCCCCTTTGACCTACAGACTTTAAGGGGCCTCCGTGGCCGAGTGGTTAGAGTCGCTGACTTCAAATCACTTGCCCCTCACCGCTGTGGGTTCGAATCCCCGCCGGGGACATAGAATCTTTCATGTGAGGAAGCCATCCAGCTGGCTTGCGGAAGGTCGGTGGTTCTACTCAGGTGCCCGCTCGGGCCTGAAATAATGTCCGAAGGGGCACCTGGGGTCTTCCTCCACCATTAAAGCTGGAAAGTCGCCATATGACCTACATTGTGTCGGTGTGACTTAAGGTTTAGGAGTATATCACCAAAACACAGAAATATCTTATAAACGAATAACATCGTTACCAATATTTTACTTAACCATTACATGTTCTGTCGTACTGTACCGTACTGAAAATATTCTGAAAAAGTTGTCCCCCTTTGAAAATGAATGTCATTTGTAAAGAAATAAAAATAAACAATTGCTGAAAACTGTGTTCCACTTAATTATGTGAAATTTCAACACTCGCATGCGATTGCAAATGAATCAAAACTAACATGTGTAACAGTTCTTTGAAAATGGTGAGTTTTTGAAGGCGTTTGACTGCTCGGAAGTGGGTCCCATTTAGGCAGTCCTTTTTTTCGGAATTCAATGTTTATATTAGTATACTGACACTTGTTTTGTTGTTTTTGTAATGATAGTGTGTATATTACTTATATTACTCTACAAAACAAGTGTCAGTATACTGATATAAGCATTGAATTCCGGAAAAAGAACTGTTTAAACAGGCCCCACTTCCAGACAGTCAAGCGCTTTTAAAAACTCACCATTTTCAAGGAATTGTTACACATGTTAGTTTTGATGCATCTGTAATAGCGTGCGAGTGTTGAAATTTCACATAACTAGGTGGAACACAGTTTTCAGCGATTGTTTATTTTTATTTCTTTACAAATGGCATTCATTTTCAAAGGGGGACAACTTTTTCAGAATATTTTAAGTACGGGACAGTACGGCAGAACACGTAATGGTCAGGTAAAATATTGGTAACGATGTTGTTCGTTTATAAAATATTTCTGTGTTTTGGTGATATACTCCTAAACCTTAAAATCCAACAAATAAATAAATATACTGACTTTAAAGTCAACCTTAACCTGCACTTCATGATGATACACCTGTGTACAAAAAATTATGATCCTTGACCCAAGCATTCTCAAGTTATCATCTGGAAATCATTTAACTGTTCCGAGTCACTGTGACCTTGACCTTTGACCTACTGACCTAAATGCCATACTTGACCTGCATTTTATGATGTTACAACTGTGTACCAAAATATATGATCCTACGTTCATGCCTTCTCTATTTATCGTCGGCAAACTTTTAAACTGTTCAGGGTCACTGTGAGCTTGATCTTTGACCTACTGACCCCAAGGTCGAATTTGACCTGTATTTTATGATGTTACATCTGTGTACCAAAAATTATTTAAATCTGTCAAGCCTTTCAAGAGTTATCATCCGGAAAACATAAATGTAACAGACAGACAGACAGACAAGCTCACTCCTATATACCCCACCCAAAGTTCGTTTTGTGGGGATACAAAAAGATTATAGCATATTTCCTAGTTCTAACCTACACAAAAAGATGGTGCATGCTATCATTTTGAATATTTTTTCAAAGTCTAAAATCTTATTCTATTCTTTAGGTTTCCCAGTAACCCGGAAGAAATAAACGACATAAAGATTGCTTTTTACAAAAAAAATGTAAAATACCAAATGTATTGGGTGCCACTGATGGCACTCTAATACCAATCTTAGCTCCGAAAGAGCATGAGGAGACTTTTGTTTGTAGGAAAGGGTTCCATGCATTGAATGTCCAAGCTGTTGTTGATCAAAAAATGAGGTAAAACTTTTAAGTCACTTTTGTGTGTGTGTGTGTGTGTGTGTGTGTGTGGTTGTGTGTTTCTGTGTTTGTATTATGTTAAAATCCTGTTTTAGGATTCTATTCATATTAGGCTCCAGTGGCCCATTCTCCAACCAAATGGAAATGTTTTAACAATTTGGAAAGAATACCAATGAAAGTACATGAAGGCCAAGGTTCATAATCTTTCACTAAATAGTAACAAAGGAGATGTCAGGTTAAGAAAAGTGTTGACAGACAGACATCGGATAGTATGTAATCACAAAAGCTCACTCTGAAGACGTCTTGTTCAGGTGAGCTTGAAAATACAAAATATGCTTCTAAAACATTCAGAAATGTAGGTGAATAATAATAACGTAATGTGTTGATAAAATATTATAAATTGTATAGCAAAACTGTACATGTACTTACATGGCAATGTTTATAATTTGCGAAATGAAGCATAATCATACACAGAGTTCAATACAATTTGGAAAAGTATTGTTTGTTTACAAGAGAAAATTTCAATTCTGTCAACTGACTTCATAGAATATATACCACAAGATGTGTAAAATGGCAGCAATGTCATAATAACATGATAACAAAATGTGCTTGGATTTTTAAAACCCATCACATATAATACAACCAGTTAAAATAACTGGCAGTGTGCTTGCAAAGTAACATGATCTTATCATAATGTATAATGAACAACTGAAATCTAAAATCACTATCTGTATTAGTTTTGGAAATAATTATCTGCACACAAAAGTTAAATCTTAAATGTTTTAATGCACAAAACCGCATAATCTGCCAAAAAATATATGTCAGGGTTATGGAATATGACAAGTACAGTTGTTGTCCGACCTAGAAAAAAAGAGAAATAAGTGTAAAAGCTATAAGCCTTTAAATACTAGCTATATGCACACATATGCAAAACTTTTACCGTGTGACGCCAAAAGTGAGTATTCTTTGAATTGTCAATCTAAAATAATTCAAAACAAAGAAAATTCAAAACAAAGATAAATATATGAGAAAACAATTATCTCAAAAATGGTTTAATAAAAGTTGACATATGGCAGACAACGGAAATAACTTAGCCTGAACCTTTTTTTAGTAAATTCAATCCTTGTTATGATTATTTATAAAATGCCAAAGTAAAATGTCATTTTCATTATAATTTACAATTTAACATATTTACAGATTCACTGACATAGTGACAAAATGGCCAGGATCTCAGCATGATGCCTCAATCTTTGACAGCTGCGGCTTAAAGGTAACTACAGAGGAATTTATTTTGACTCTCTAAATCACTGACAAAGGAAGGAACTACTGGCTATGTATTCCTTTTCAGGTACCCTACTAATTAAAGTGCAATACAATAGAATCAAGTACATGCGGGGCAAAGTGGTAGAGATGGTACATACCCCAAAAATATAAGGGAAGCAACTCTGAATTGACCACTAAACTGAAGCCAACATAAAACATTGGTCAAAAGTGAAAGAAAATCAGATCCTTTTTTAACAACTGATCAGGCAGACAAAATATGGTCTACATTTGTTTAAATCTCTGTGTATTCAATATACAATATCCACACGTTTCTCATTGCTTACACTGACAGTTATTTTATAAGTTGTAGTGAGGCCCTGATAGAAAGTTTAGTAGTGCATGAAGATTATGTAAAACAATGCATAAATTCCTTTAAAGAACATTTACGACATTAAGGAACATTATTAACTTTTGATCTTTTAGCAAAAGTTATTTATTGTTCTCAATGTTGATACATTGGTCTACATAAAATTTAAATGAGCCCTGCCATGAGAAAACCATCATAGTGCGTTTGCGACCAGCATGGATCCAGACCAGCCTGTACATCCGCATGGTTAGTATTTGAAAGCGAACAGCATAGATCCTAATCAGACTGCATGGATGTGCAGGCTGTTCTGTAGCTATGCTGGTCGCAAACGCACTATGCTGGTTTTCCCATAGCACGGCTCATTTATTAAAATGTAAGATTTTAAATCCAACAATGAGAAATAACAAAAAAAGTTTAATTGGTATCACGTTTGTGTAATAAAGTAGCTTGATTCAGGATATTTATCACTTCAATGAATCATTCTGAAAGTGTTTCTTATGCTTTTAGACATTTTTTAGATATTTTTTACTAGTTAAACTGTAGTCGCACCTAAAATCAGTGAAGAGTAAATATTTAAAAAAAAAATAGGAAGGACCTCAAACAAATGCAATCAGCTATTGTTTCCCTTTTCAGCAATACTTAGAGAATGGACAGATTTCTGGACATCTGGGTGATAGTGGATACCCACTGAGAAAATATTTAATAACGCCAAAGCTCAACCCTGTCACAGAGGCTGAAATGAGATACAGTCGTGCCCACTTTAATGGGAGAATCATTGTAGAAAGAACATTTGGTGTCTTGAAATCAAGATTTAGGTAAATTATAACTCATTATATCTTTTTCATAAAGAGGGCAATGACGGCCCTTAACCTTTCACCTAAGTAACAGAAGTGAACCGAAGTTTTAAAAAAAGTTTGCAATTTTGAAAGAGGACCAAAATAATTCCAAGGCAGTACAACTTCAGAATACGAATTACTGTGGCAGATGGTAAGCATATTATCTTGGAGAGATAATAATTGAGTTTGTTTTAAGAAATTTTGGGTGGAACCACAAATACCTTTAGCCTGCTGGCGGGAAGAGATACTGCCTTTGCCTATCATTGTCTGCAATGTTCGCAATTCAGTCAGTATATTATCAGTGAACATCCCTTTTAACTATAAATGGAACTGCCCAAATGCAAAGATGGACCAGCAAATTATAAAAATACAGCTTGGTAAAGTTTAAGACTTCTGCTTCCTCACTTGTAACATTCATATGCTATGTGTAATTTCAAATTCACGTGATTGTTGCGGCAAAACGATCATAACCACTCTGCCAAGGAGGCTAGCAAGAATGTTTTAAGCATTACATTGTCAGAAGAACCTGCATTAATATAAATTTGAACCCACATAAATAAACATTATAAGAGGAATACTTATTTGCAGATGCCTTCATAAAACTGGTGGTTGCTTGCAATTTACCCCAGGGAAATGTGCAAATGTTATTTCTGCATGTATGAGACTGCACAACATGTGCATTGACAGAAACATTCCCCTATAGAATACATGTCAGCCAGTTGTATTTGGGAATGACGAAATCATTACACAACGAAATACTGGTTCAGGAAATGCAGTAAGAGAAGCTATCATCCGACAATTCCAGTAATAAAAATATTGTTAAGAATTTTAAGATAAAGACACACTAAGCAGTAGCAGGAAAATTATAAGGAACATACCAAACAAACTCACAGGACTTTTCTCACTGCATGACTCTGAATAACAACTTTGTCAGTAAATATTGAATAAAACTTTAACCAACCAATTCTAAGTTTAAAAGGGTCACAGCTCTGTCAAAATTTAAATCTGAGTTATATGTATTGTTTGTCCCCATGTAGACTTAACTCGTAAATAATTATTAAGTTTGAAGTCCAAAGGTTTTTAAAGTAACACAGATATTTGACTTTCTCAAAACATTTAACCCAAAAATTCTAACTTTAAAATGGGCATATATAACTTTGTAAAATTCAAATCAGATTTATTGGGATACTTTCTGCCGGTGTAGCTTTGATACTAAATAAACTATCTTAAGTTTGTTAAGTTAATAGAAACAGAGAAATCGGACATAAAAACTTTTACAAAGAAATTCTATGTTAAAAACTGAACTAACTTTGTAAGAATTAGAATCTGAGTTATGGGAATTGTTTCTCCTCGTGTACATTTTGGCGTTTATTTGTTATTTTAATATTAAGGCCACAGGCTCTGATGGTAGCAAATATATTTGAATTAATCAGAAACTTAAAGTAAAATTTCTAAAATAAAAAGGGCCATAATGTTGTCAAAATTTAAATCAGAGTTGTTTTTCGTGTTGTAGACTTTCATAGTAAGTAAGTATTTTAAATTCCAAGTAAATAGCTTTTATAGATAGTAACAGAGATATTTTACTTTATAAAGTTTTAACCAATGCCAGTGCTGGGGTGAGAGCAGTGCCTCTACTTTTTCTCTGAAAAGTCAGTATAACAAGAGCTGTCACTAATGGTGACAAATGCCCCCGCAGCGGTTTGACCTTTGACCTGGTGACCTTGACCTTTGACGTGGTGATCCCAAAGTCAATAGGGGTCGTGTACTCAATAAGTACTATTAGCATGTGAAGTTTGAAGGTCCTGGGTGCAGTGGTTTGCGAGTAAAGTCCCTTCATGCAAAAAGTTAGCATTGGCCCCTGTGACCTTGACTTTGACGTGGTGACCCCAAAGTTAGTAGGGGTCGTATACTCAATAAGTACTATCAGCATGTGAAGTTTGAAGGTCCTGGGTGAAGTGGTTTGCGAGTAAAGTGCCTTCATGCAAAAAGTTAACATTGGCCCTTGTTTGCCAATTTTGAATAATAACACATTTTCATTTTTTAACAAATCAAGGCATTCATCTGTTTCTTGGATCAAGTTTGATAATACCTCTAAGCAAAGTCATGTCAGGTTTAACGAATTCACCTTAGATATTTTTTCTCTGATCTAATGACAGACATCCATGAAGACAAACAAGTCCAAAACAATTTCCCTCCCCTTTTAAACAAAAGCTTAAAAAAGTCGAGCTTAAAATTCAAGTTTACTGCTTAGTGTGTCCTTATATGTAGCTATTGACAAATAGGGGATTGCTAAACAGAGATAATTTGTAAATCATTCAAGCAATTATGATTGTTTTGCAGCTAGGAATTTCCTGTTAATTAGATCATGTAAACAATATATTGTGAAACAGATGTACAATGATTATTTCAATACTTTATTTTGTATCATAGCCAAACTAATGCTGATTACTTTTTTTAATTTGCTATATTTATAACAAAAAGCAGTTAGCAAACCCAAAATTGTGAACCACTGAATTTAAATATAAAACATAATGGCACTTTGACACAAATAGTGGGTATGTGCTCTCCAAAAAATAGGCATTTATACAATCTTTGTATAAGTGTAACAACTATCACAGGTAAGTAATAAATCATTTGTTAGAAGAACCTAATTAACAGATAAGTAACAGTACCTGCTTTATACATGTCATGAAACTGATATATGTATACACATATTATATGATCCTGTCTTAGGAATAAACAGAAGACAGGTTAAAGATATTTAGGAAATGATTTATAGCAAGAGTGTTTTAACACTATTTATGCACCATGGGCGGTTATACGTCAGACGTAATTATTTCAGGAGGGCGCAGCCCGAGTGAAATTATTTGTACGACATATTACCGCCCGATTGTATAATTAGTGTTAAAACACGGTTTTGGTATAAATTATTTCGATTCTAATATGACCTTAATTTAAAACAGCATATAAAATATAGTGGCGCTCTTTCTTGGTCGCAACAAAAACATTAGCATTAGAACTAATGAAACAGGGCCGCTTGTGTCTGAGGGTGATTCTAGCTAACTAGAAGAGGTATTGCATAGAAGTCTCAGAAATGGGGTCAACAATGGTAAACTGTGAAATCATTAATATTCATGGGGGATTAATTTTGGTGGATTTCGTTGTTCAATCAATCAAGAACATTTAATTCCCCAATAACAAGTAAAATTCCCATTAATTTTATGTTCAACACATGAAATCCATGAATATATATCCCTAGGACATGGCGGTTTTGACCAAAACCCAAAAATTGCAGGCCCACAAAATTAATTATTTTACAGTAGTTTGCCAATTTTGCTTTAATGCACACCAGCACATTTTTATAGAAATACGTAACATATACTGATATATCTGAGTAAATGCTCAGTTGAAACCAAAACATATCTATCAGCATCATTTATTGTCATAAAGTAAGATGTGCAAGTATGTAGACCAAGTTATTCCGGTACCAGTGTAACTTAACAGGGAGCGCAATATTCTTCCGCTGAAGAACGAGTGCATATTTCCCGATGCAAAGATAATAACCTTATTACATACCCATCTACACGTATAAATATTATGTAAATATCATAAAAATGTTCAATAGCCTGAATAGGATTGACAATACTGAACTAAATAGGAATAAGAGTCCAACAACCACACTGAATTACGTCACGCACCCGATATGCAATTCATGCGTCAGTTTATTGAGAAATATTGACATTTCCGGTACCAGTGTAACTTAACAGGGAATAAAAACGAGTACGTAATAACTGTATGTTATTTTCTACATTTTTAATTTCAACCGCATTTGGTCTTTATGTAAAATATGGAATAACGATAACTGTAACAGTTATTCCAGGTAAAGATTAATTTTTTCAAAAACAAAAATAATCCCAGCACAGAACAAGAGCTGTCGGATGAGAGCGCGCTTGTCTATTCGAAGAATTGTTTAAAGAATGGGGTCCAAATATTATCACAGATTTTCAGACAAAAGAAATAAAAATAGATTACACAAACAATGTTCCTGTATTTGTGAATTTCGATAAGTCTTGCTCTAAATGGCAATGTGTGACCATAATGGTAATGAAATGTTAAAAGTTTCAAAGTCACATATCAAACAGTTTAAACAAAATATGGTTTGGTATGAGAAACTTAACTTATTTCTATGTCAAAAAAGGGCTAAACTGAGTTAAAGTCCTTGGCCTAGTTAGCAGTCCCCATTGCATACACAAGTTTTTTCTTTGATTTAAGCAGTTGACCTAGTTTTTGACCCCAGATGACCCATATTTGAACTTGACCTTAATTTCATCTAGACAAACACTGTGATCAAATTTCACAAAGATCCATTGTAATATACAGTCACTATTGCATACAAAAGGTATTTCTTTGACTGGACCTGCTTACCTAGTTTTTGACCCCTGATGACTCATTTTAAATTTGGACTTACAATTAATCGAGGCTATCATTTTGACCAAATGTCATGAAGATCAAATGAAAAATACAGCTTCTATCGCATACACACGCTAAATGTCGACAGACAGACAACAGACAGACGTTGGACATCGAGCGATCGCAATAACTCACCTGAGCAGCAATAGGTGGCCTTGCTTGTTTTCAGGATATAAAACATTTTATTACCTCCATTTCATACATTTGAACTTTTAATATTTATGTAGACATTCAATTAATGTCGCATTTTTTTACTCTTGTACGCACTCGTTATGTCTCATGGAAAAATTTAAAGATTTAAACCATGAAAACCATTGGAAGTTATGTATTTCAAATGCCTGAGACATTGTATGTTGCTTTCAATTGTTTCAGCAATCATCTGATAAAACATTATCGCTTATTAAGCTACTCATAGGCCTATCTATGACATTACAATCGAATTGTTTAAAATACCTATAAATATCTACTGATAAAGTGTTCAATTCACTGTGAGTCTGCTAAATTATTAGCACTTATAATTTTACATACATGTGCTTGTAAGATCAAAGTGAATGCGCCCAAAAATGTGCATTGGCAACTCCCGGATACGTCTTTAAGATTGATGTTTCAGTTTGTACAGAGCATTTATAAGATTTATTATGTAAAAAAATTATCTATATGTCATTATAGATGCAGATGGCAATAGCTGGCTCTCGGGTAACTGTCTTGGCTCAAATTCAGTACAGCCTCTGTACCACCATAAAAGTAACCGCTGAACCAGACACTTCCATATGCATTTACAATTACTGAATGAGTGACAGATTCATGGTATTTCATACAGTCATACATGTATATTAATTACTGTGATAAATTTCTTTGTCCAATGTTTTTTCATGACAATTTTTCTGCTCTATTTCTTATAAGATTATTTTCTTTGTAGCTTTTATTACAATATTAAAAGTGTGACATATGAAACTTTTGTTTTTGGTCTTTTTTTTGTTCCCTACCCAAAGTCATATTATCTTTTTTCCTAATTACCTTGAAAACACAACACTGCACATGAAACAGATTCAATCTCCTCCAACATATTGACATTTATTATAGCCATAAAACAATATGTATCCCATTCTAGAAGTAAGAACGAATATGCAGAAACAAAAGCTATAACTGGCGATGAATGTACCCCCCCCCCCCCCCCCCACCACCCCCAACCATTGAAAACAGTACGTTGCAATTTGACATACAATTGCACAATTATGTGGACTGTATGTATATAGTATAATAACAAGAAAGAAAGTCCCATAACTCTGCTGAATATTTTTCCGACAGAACTTAACATGTACCATGCACAACTAGGTTTGGTACTGATCACTTGTGTGAAGTTTCCGTAAATTGTGTGCAATGAATCGGGATATTAGGAGCACACAAGGTTCGCACAATTACACTTGGTAATGATCACTCCTGTAAAGTTGCATCCAAATCCAGCCAGCAGTTTGACTTGGGAAACCCGGACAAGATTTTCCTATCTTTACCTCTGTTGGCCATTTTGTGCAGCATAGGTAAACATGCCGGTGAAACATACAACTAGGCTTGGTACTGATCATTATCCAGCCAGCAGTTTGACCTGTGGAAGACGGACAGGAGTTTTCTATATTTAGCTCTGGTGGCCATTTTGTGCAGCCAAGCTGAACATGCAGGTGATATGCACAACAAGGTTGGTACTGATCACTTATGTGAAGTTTTATCAAAATCCAGCCAGCAATTTAACCTGTGAAAGCCTGAAAAGCTAAATGTGGACAGACAGACAGGAAAGGCAAAAACAATGTCTCATCTGCCTATGGGGCGGGTGGGGGGGAGACATAATAACTGTTTGGTATTCAAAATGGGTGACTTCTGTTAGTTACAATGTATGTCATCTGCATATCTGTGCAGTCTGATCATGATCTGCAATGTTCACTATTCAGCCAGTAATAGAGGATATTACATGAGTGTCTTTTCATACTGAATTTATTAAACGAGTTGATTAAAATAATAAAATGCGAGGCTCTTTTTGTTACATGTTAACCTTTCCTGTCAAAAGATAAAAAATTCTACTTTCTTTACCTATAAAAAAAGTCAATTTGACCAACGTCTCCTACACTATAAACGACGTCGACGTCAAAGCTTTATTACACTAGTGTATTGTCATTTTTATTTAAAGCCTTTATTACACTACCGCGATGTCAAACATTTGATAAGCAGCCCTTTTAACAATAAATGGTATTGTTCAAAATGAAACATAAAGAAGTTCATTGTAGAAGGTCAGTGTTCACATCTTCTAAGTTGCTGTTATTGTTGGCATCAAACATTTTCCCAACGTGTCTTTCAATATTCTCTAAACTTGCTCGTATTTTTCTGAACTGGACCAGTTTCTCCCTCTCAATTTCGATAAGTGTGTTGGTGCACCCACACCTGTCATCAACTTTACCTGTGGAAGAAAGTAATATTCATTAACATGTTATTGTTACTGAACATGATCAATTAGAATGTATTTATGATTTCGAAAAGTTCTGAAGTAATTACAAATAACTGTTGTTCAGAAAATATACTTTATATACAACACAGATATAAATTACATAATAAAGCATAAGGATAGTTTAGAACCTGAATCCTGTCACGTAAAAAATGTTGTCTCTATAGCATTAACAAGATTTTCCATGACTTGATGTAGTTACATTGCCATTAAACCCATGACTCAATTTTAATATCCTCCTTAGAATTCAGGCAAACATTCTGACCAAGTTCCATCAACATCATCTGTAGTGTTAATTAAATTGTTAACAATATTCAATGGACAATCACAATATTTGACTTTCATCACATTCTGTGCATATGAGGTTATAATTAACATTGAGGAGTAAAGTGTGTTGGATGTTTTGATATACTGAAATAGCCTCACCTTTCTTTTTGGGTTTTGTCATACTTTCTTCTTCGGTTGTATCATATGTGGTTGTATCATATGTGCTTGTAGCTGTAAATTGTAGAAGAAATCATATTCAGAGTTTTTTAAATTTATTTATTCACTATATTCTCATGTATTCAGGGCCTCCTATGACATACACCAATGTAGCATCATGCTATAAATTCCTAAAAAATGGCGACATATTTATGGAAGTGGCTACAATAATTTTATTCAAATGTGGCTGAATTTTTGCAATTCTGCTTCAATTTGGCAGTGGATACAACTTTCTAAGGCCCAGTGGAGGACCTGATATTTAATTAATTTAGTTAAGGCCTGCACCAAATGAGAGCATTAATTCCAATCTATTTGGCCAATGAAGTTACATATCAAAATGATTTTATGTTCTGTAACATGTGCATATCAGTTAACAGTTTTATCAACCTACAACTGTCATAACATACTCAGAGTGAAAATAATAATTATAATACTGTTGTGTTGTTAAAATTCTTTATCATGCTTGATCACTTTCATATTGTCTGTATGACACCAAATATGTGTCTGTGATAGAAGTTCTGCCATGCTGTAATGAAAATTTAAACTCATTTGTCATAGTTGAATTCTTCAAGTCCTTACAAATGAAGTTATTTATTTAAATGTAGGTAACTCTCTTACATGTGTTTCGAATGATGGTATTGTTGATAACTTTCGCAACCATAACTTCCGTAGCTGAAACATAAAACATTGAAGAATCTTCTAGTAAAGATTTATGATCTTGTAAACATTGAAATTGTCAGAAAAATGGAATTACATTTCCCGAGCTTTCTTATATTATAGTCTGTCCTACCTAATTTTGGACCTCCGATAATTTATTGATACTGTATATAAATTTTTCCAAAATAGCAGTGTTAATAGCAGAAGGTTAATATCTCTAGGCACCTTTTTAATTACTTTGGAGAAACACCTAAAATGAAGTTAACAACAGCTGTCCGTAACACAGTCAATGCTCGACTATTCTAAATATTGTCCCAGAAGCAGGTAAAATATTACCCAAGATATTAAAATATCTAAACAGTTTCAATCCAGAACCTGCATTGCTAAACTTTAACCAGAAGTTTTAAGTTCAAAAGGGGACATAATTTGAGCAAAATGCAGGTCAGACTTATGGGACTTCATGCGATCAACTAGTTTTTTAACCCCAAAATCACATGTGAAGTTTCAACTTAATATCTGCATTTGTTCTGCAGATAGTTACTTGCAGGCAAAATTTAACGATTATTTTCTAAGTCAAAAAGGGGACATAATTTGCCCAAAATACATGTCAGAGTTATGGGACTGGATCCAGTGAGGTTGGTAATTGATCTAGAAAAAGAAAAAATAAGTTTTAGATATATATGCCTTTAAGTTATAGCTGTATGTACTTGCACACAAAACTTTAACCAGGATTTTCTAAGTCCAAAGGGGGCATAATTTGGCCAAAATGCAGGTCAGAGTTAAGGGACTTGATGCTATCAACTAGGTTTCAATTCAATACCAAGTCAGGCTCAAAGAGATAGAGTGGACGTGCATCAAAACTTACCCTGAAATTTTACTTTAAAGCGGGAATAATTAATGACAAATTTGTGCAACAGTTATGCACTTTGTGTCATATAGTATGGGAGATGATGTAGGAAAAATTATTTAAAAGTTGAATTAGATCCAGTCCTTTACTGTAGCTTAGAAATCAAAAAAGTACGTCAGTGTTTTACATTAAAGGTTAATGAAAGACTGTTCAAAGATCGGCATGCAAAACTATACAGTCATGTCATTCAAATTTCAACACTGTTCCTTAAAAACCAAAAAAAAAATAGGTCAGTAAATCATTTAACAGAACCACAGGTTTAGGACATGCTGTTTGAAAAGCTTTCTATTTTAGGTCTGGTGACCACTATGAGAAAGTAAGTGGAATCATTTCAAGAACCTTGGTTGAATCAACATCTATGTTAAGTTTCATCAAAATCCATTCACTTGTTTTGGAGAAAATATCTTTTTAACTCAACTCTTGACAACGGACGGACACACACACACATAGTGTGATCACAATAGCTCATCATGACTGTTTTCAGGTAAAATTGTTACTGTAGCATATGCATCAAACTTGTTTTTTTCTGCCCTATCATACCCGTTCTGGAGTACCTTCAATGCACATTCTTAATATATATTCGGAAATAGGCTTTCAAAACCAAAACATCACAGAAATATTTTTTCATCACCAGTATTCATAAATAATGTTAAAGGGACTAACCTCCAGATTGTTTGACACCAAAATAACATTATTTTCCACATATCTGCAAACAAATGATATATTTAAGAAACAATAAGTTCCCAAACATGGTTAAACAGTTTGATTTTTGCATACAATCAGTGTATAATATAGTTTAACCTGGATTTATAGAGTACCATCAAATGCACATGTCTGTTCAATGTGGGATAATTAATGCCTATCATGAAAAGCTTTCGGAAGTTTCAGAGTTTGATTACACTAGTTAAAAGTCATTGCATGCCTTTCTGTAATTTCATATATGTTTTCATAAGCTTTAATATTAGTAGGCATGCGTATATGCATTATCTCACAGCGTAAGTCTCACTAATACACATAATAGTATGCGCTCTGTGTGATCATCTAATTTTCTTTATTTGCAATGTTCACAATATTTTTTGTAACAAGAACTGATATCCTAATATTCACAATATAATCAAACTTCAATTTGAGTCAAAGATTACTTTTAACTAAATCTGGACAACACTGCCTATAAAGAATGATCTAAAAATCAAGGCTGAAAACTTTTAATATGAATGCACTTATACATGTTGCACAATGTAAAACCTTCAGTGCCCCCAACTGTGTTTTGTTTTCAAAGGCCAACTTATATTAACACAAGTCAAATTAAAATGCACTGACATAAAGAGGCCTTGAAACTTAATTACTGACAAGTTAATGAACAATTAACAATCACTTGTTTTTTTCGTTTTTTTTTTTTTTTTTTTTTTTAATTTTCGTATTTAAAACTGAAACCGTTTCTTACAGGGTACTGGAGGTAAACTGTCTAAATGAAAAAAACTATATCTCACTTTTTATTGCCAATCTGACACATATTGACTAATGCACTTTTTTTATTAATTTGACATTTTTAAGAAACAATATATCAGGGATCATCATACAAGGCGATCTGAGCGATATCGTCGCTTTAAAGTCAGCCACTTAGCCTGATTATCGCCTCCGGGCGAAATCCGAATCGCCAAGTTTTTCAGCGAGTTATCATCTGTTTCAAAGAGCTATAAAAATAAATAGATTGGCAACTTGAAAGGTATGTAGAGCAAATCTCGCCAACCTCCCGTGACAAAAAAACGAGATCTCGTTTACCGGAAGTGGCGCTTTCTCCACGCGCCATTTTGTATGCGAAAGCAATTATTCATCGGTAAAATAATTATCACCGTATGACCACGCTTCTTTCGATGGCAAAAAAAACGTGTACTTCGTATCTTAAGACCATTTCAAATTAAACTGATTTTGTTTTAGAAGCTAACTTGTATTTTAAATGTAGTTTTAAAGGTACGAAATTGTAACTCCATGCTCGCCGATGTTTGTTTTTAGTAAGATAACGCCGAATCACGTTCTGACACGAGCTCACGCGAGATTACAGCCAGTTTCCATTCTGTGTATTTTATACTTCTTTGTCTGTTTACTTAAAGTTGTAAAACTTGATGCATATTCTAGATTAAATTATCGGTAAAGCCATCGCCTACTCACCTGTCAAACTTAAGTCGATCGTAGCGTTAATATCCCACAGTGTCAATCAATAATATTGTAAGCCGTCACCATTTTGCAAATTTTCAATCGGCGTGTAAAAAGCCGATAAACTTAAAGGCACTCGCTACAGTTTTTCCGGACGGGTCGATATTTACCCCAACACCGTGCCAATTTGGTTTCGATGTAGCTCGCTGCAGTGTTGGTTCGGTCTTCTGCGCATGCCCGGAAGTGATTATCTAATGTCGCGTACGGCAAAAATTCGCAAATTATTGTTCGCATGCATTTAATGTACAAAATGTATAATATACTGACTAAAGGTTAGGGTAAGTATCACCATGGTTACTAAATATATACATTTAAAGTACTTTCAGTTCAAATTGCTTCAATCCGACATATACTGGAGTCTGTTATTTATACCAACGCTCCAACTCTGCATTGAGTCACAGCTGTTTCTCATCCCGTACCGTACCCGTACCGTACATTCGTAAACTATAGGTTTTGTCTAAAAAAAAAGGCGGAAACTTTCATCGTTCTATGCCATCAAAATGCTTCAGAAACACCTTAAAATCCGATTATTAAGAAATCTGCCGTTTGATAATTTTATATATACATTTCTAAGTCATTTGCTCAAACACTGAAAGAGTATTTCGTGCCAACCTGCGTTGTATAAATGCCCGCCACACCCTACCTCGTTGTAATTTGATTTAAGCGAAATCTAATACGGTGACCTATCAATTTTCTTTTTGTTTGAGATTAGGTAGACATAACCAAAGGTATGTGCAGAGTTTGATTAAATTCTATTATGTGAAACTCGATAAAATAGCAGAAGTGCCAACGTAAAACTGACAAAAATATGCAAAAATAGCCCTTGGGTCTGCTGAACAAGTATTCCTTTCTTTACAAAATCATGTTCTTTTGATTTCTCTGAGCATGTTTCAAATAGATATATTGTTTTCCGTTATAAAAATGCTTAGATAATCAAATTTATGCTGATTATTGTACTTTACTGAAATATATTTTAGGATTACAGAAATTTTGAAAAATGTTTAAAATAGCACCATATCTAGGGGCAAATTAAATCGAAACAATGCTGGTGACCTAGTATTGTTATTTCACTTTTCAATACATCATAACATGATTTTTTAATACAAAACATTTCATCAAAATCTATTATTGAGAAAAAAAATACGAAACTGTAGCGAGCGTCCTTAACGAGAGCATGATCTTATGCAACAAGTGTATATTATTCTTTCATTTTATTAAAGATTACTTAAAAAATCATTTCAGTTACCATGATAACAGTCAATTTCTGTAAATGAATTGCTCAGTTACTGTGGATAAAAAATGATTTCGCCCCCATCAGAACTAAGATATTGTAAAAAGATCGCCATTATGTACGAGTTTTATAATATATTTTAGAAAAAAATAATAAATTAATTAATTAAATGTATAAATGTGGACAAGTTGATGCAAAAGTCAGGCATTACAAAAGCACGAGAATCAAAAAATGAATGAAAATTTTCACGGCATTTTGATTGTTCACCTGATAAATTTACGAGTTTCGGACATGTAAAGTTCGGACAAAAATTTAAAGGCGACTTTTCCATACATAAGTTTATACTTTATTTAGAAATTCATGAAAATGATAATGCAAGAATCAATTTCCTTAAATAATTACTGTTTATAACTTACATCTAGACCCATAGAATGTGGACATATATAGGCAGGAAATTGAATGCTATGCCAATTCTCCTTAAATTCCTCAATTTTTCAATAAATTTTGTAGAGGGAGAAGTCAGTTCTCTCTAAAATTTTGACCTAGGATGATCCCTGTATATAAAACTAGAAATGTGTCCATCGGACACAGATGCCTCCACAACATGACAAAGGACACAAATTTTTCCCTTGTTCTGGGAATATAACTCCTACAATACTGAATGAATCTGGACGCGAAACCCCATGTGCACAACTGCACATGCTGACCAACATCCCTTTAAACTTGGTGACTCTAGTTCAAATACTTTTGTAGCTACGCATGACAAAACATTCAAATGACCAATTTTTAACTTAGTCTGGGGCCATAACTCCTACATGATTGAAATAATCTGGACGCGAACCCCACGTTCCTGTAAACTTTGGTGACTATAGGTCAAATACTCCTGAAGCTACACACGACAAAACATTAAAATGACCAATTTTTAACTAAGTCAGAGGACATAACTCCTAAATGACTGAATTAATCTGCATGCAAAACCCCAGTGCACAACTGCACATGCTGACCAACATTCCTGTAATCTTTGGTGACTCTACGTCAAATACTTTTGGAGGTAAGCGCAACACAACATTAAAATGACCAATTTTGTACTAAGTCTGGGGCCGTAACACCTACAAGACTTATATAATCCGGATGGAAAACCCCAGGTGCACAAGCACACATGCTGATCAACATTCCTGTAAAGTTTTGTTACTCTATCAAATACTTTTGGAGATACGCGCGACACAACACTTAAATTACCAAATTTTACAAAGTCAGGGGCCATAACTCCTACATGACTGAATGAATCCGGACGTGAAACCCCAGGTGCACAATAACACATGCTGATCAACATCACTGCAAAGTTTTGTGACTCTTCGTCAAATACTTTTGGAGTTTGGCGCGACACAACATTTTCGGAAGGACGGACAGATTGAAGGACGGACAGACAAGAGCAAATCTATATGCCCTCACCCACGAAAGTGGGGGCATAAAAATCATGTTCTAATTTTCATTGTATGACCAAACTTAATTTCTAAACACTATTCTTTAGCGAAAATGTAGGTCAGTGCCTTAAATTTATACAAAAGTAAAATTCAAAGTGAACAAACCTTTACTGTTGCCTGAAACTGCTGCATCAGCATTGTGCAAACTGCGGCAAGTGTCCACCCCACCATCTACACCAAAAATTATATCTCTTGGAAGTACGGATATAATCTGGAAAGAAATCTAGGTTATGTTATAATTCATTTTAAACACTAAAGGAAGGGAAACTTTCGTGTTTCACAATTTTAACTTCCATTGATGATTACTTACCATGTTGATATAAAGTAACATGAAATACATTACTTCCTTTTTATGTTTTTCAAAAATATTTGACTAATAAAATACAAATAAGAGTAACAAAACATCAAATACATTAAGTTTTAAATTGACGTTATTCATGCCAAATTTCCTAAGAAGCATATACTGTAAAATCATTTAACTTTGTGGGCATGAAATTCTGTGGTTTTGGTCACAGGGATTTTTTTACCGTTTCAAACCTGGGGACCTGGGCCCATTTGGTTTGGAAAAATGGTGCGTAAAAAAAATGGAAAATTCATAAAATTAGTTTTACCATCATACAACCTTATTTCAGAATTGTTTAATTTTTGTTTTTGTTGTAAGTCACATCAAAAGTCTTTTTTGGAATGTTTTGGAAACCTGAAAATTGAGACTACCTAAAAATTGGTGTTTTTTGCAGTTTCTTGGAATTGGGATGGGGCGCATATTCGGCCCCAAAATCAGCCTTAGAAAATTCCTGGGTCAAAACAACAATTTCGTGGATATGAATTTGTAGCTTTCAACTTTTGAACATAAAATGCATTGGAATTTTACTTGTTTGTTGGGGTGAAGTATTGTGGATTTATTTAACCACGAAACCTACGAAAATTAGTCCCCAACGAATATTAATGATTTAACAGTATACCAGTATCAATAAAAGAAATTGTTCGATGGGTTTACAAGAAACTGAGCAGGCTCAAACCTCTGACCTTGAGTTGTGACCTTAACCTTGAACTGACATGGTTCATTCATGAGAACTGCTCATCGTTTTTGTATGGTGATCATTTGACCCACGTTACATGAAAATACAAATGTACTACAATGCACATCGTTTGGATCTATATGGATCAATGCAACATCAGATGCACTGAGGCCACATGTGGCCTCAGTTATCAAAAAGAGCCATTAGTAACTAAATATTTGTACTGGAGTTACGTACCTTGTGTCATATTGTGAGGCTGACCATGTGGAAGTCCTAATTTCAAAAGTTTGAAATCCATTTAGTAATAACTGAGACAAAGTGGAAGTCCACCAAAACTTTAACCTGATATATTACTGGTGCATGAGTTTGTGCTAGAAGATATGTCTGATGCAGAGGACTGAAAATTTTAATCTGAAACAAACTCATCAAGCGACTGATGCTGTAGCTGATGCCAGCGTGAGTAGAATACATGTAGTTCTAAATATACTTTGTATTGGTAAAAGTTATTTAAAAAGTTATTTCAAGATTTCTTTTCCTACATGCTGCTGTCTCCTTCAAGAGACTTAACCTACAGTTTTATGGATATCTATCAAGTGGTTCAGCATTACAGTTTATTATGAGAAAAGAAATATAATTAACTAGTAATACAGGTACCTTTTTTCCCATTCATTCAGATATGATGGAGGTTCACCTCCACCAGTACTTTTTAACGAATTCATCCTTTGTCTTTCCTTCTTTTTAGTTTGAGACTGTAATTTAAGAAAAACTACCATTACAACATATAGAAACAAGAGCATCATTATGACCCTGGATAAATTTATGAAGTACCGGTAGAGATTTGCCAAGCTAAAAAGGGACATAAATAGCAAATAACAGGTCAAAAGTTTTAATAGTAACAGAGATATTTGACTTTATCAAAAATTTTAACAAAGAAAGTTTAAAAGGGGCATAATTCTGTCAACATTCAAAACAGAGTTATGGGAATTATTTCTCCTGGTGTAGACGTTGATGGTGAATAAGTAGTTAAAGTTTCAAGTCAAAAGCTTTGACAGTAACAGAGATATTTGACTTTATCAAAACTGGTGAACAATTGTGCCAAGTTTCATTAAAATCCCTCCATGCATGAAGAAGAAATGCTCAGAACAAAGTCATTTTTGAATTTGACCTTTGACCTGTAAGTGTGATCTTGACCTTAGAGATAGGAACCTGGGGTTTGCGCATGACACTCCGTCTTAATGAGGTTAACATTCATGCCAAATATAAACAAGATTGCTCCATGCATGTCAAAGTTATGGTCCGGACAAACAAATCCAGACAGACAGACGCACGCACATACACCGAACAGCCATTTGGACAACTATGTCTTCGCTTCTGCAAGCGGGCTCGACAAAAAGCTTTCACTTATGTAGCAAAACCGATTTCTTCTAAGTGTTGTTCTCCCCCCACTATATGCGGACGTCGTCAAAACAGCAATCCGTTAGCATTAAGCAGCGTTGACGTAACTTTTGTTCCTTTCCTTTTGCTGTTCATACGAAATGAATGTCGAATTTTTCAATGGAAAAGAATAGGGCGAATGTAAATATTAATTTTCGTGACTTTTTTTTCTAGAAATAGCAAAATACACTTATTTTTCAGTTATGAGTCACATATGTAAATAACAGAATTTGAAAGAAAATGAAGCTTTTTCCTCTCTGCTTTTCTGAGGACTTGGGACCTCCAGATTTCCAATCTGTCACTGTTCAGATTCACATACATTCACTTCTCATTAATATGAAGTAAAGTGCTAGTGTGAATCAATCAAAGACAAACTAAATCAGGTAGCATTAGAAATCCTTCATTCTTTATGGGCAAAAATCACCCTTTTAAATTTTTGAATCCAAAACATCTACTGTAAACCTAAAAAATAGCTGGATAAGATACAAGAAAAGAGTTATAGTTCAGATTTTCTAGTACAAAAAAGTTTCAAAACTAGCTCTTACAATTTTTAGAAAAGGTGGACCTAAACAAAGATTTTAACCAAGAAACTATTTTTTTAAGTTATTCAACATTTTTCTCTTTCTACAGTATCACTTTGAATGAATGATTTCTCTCTGTGAATGCACATATACATTACCTTTAGTTACCACAGATCCACATCCTTACTGTATGTCTTGACAGTTTGTAGCTGGACTTTTCTTCAACTGAAAGTAAACAAAAGAACATACTGTATAAGTGGTTAAGTTAGCGAGGCGGAAATTTTAGCGAATTTCGCAAATTGACAAATTCGCTAATAATTTCACCAGCGTAAGTATCAGCCAACCAGTCACAAAAATGTCTCATAACACCCGTAGTAAATGATATTCCGTCTTTGTATATACTCTTTACAAGTTAAATCTACTTTTGGGGCCTTAAATACGTCAAATATAGCCATAGTTGTTTGGTCACACTTCAGAAAGGGAAAGAGTGATTATATTTCCACTTTTTAACAGGTACAAAACTAGCAAAGCTAATTACTGTAAACCACATTCTAGATATGGCTCCAGACAAGTGGAAGGAAGACGCTAAAAGTTTATATCGCCTTTGGCTGGGGACATTATATCATTACCATTAGATGCTGTTTTTCTGCTGAATCCAAATTACCATGCCCCCTGGCAGTCATATTTTTGACAGAGTAACCTGGACACTCTTTGTTGTAACTAACATGAAGATCATTTGTGTGTATTTATTTTAAAATCTGACCAACAATTTTTTACAAAAAGATTTTTATTAAATATTGCACTTATTACATGTAGAGAAAAGTGACCAATCTCAAACAGCCTTCTCTTCATTTATGAAACTAAATATTTTGAACACTCTTGGTAGAGTGGCACAAAAGTTTCCATTGTGTAAAATCATTTAAAAATCTGGCAGGTGGTTTCTGATAAAAAATATTTCAGTTTCCTCTACCTACCAATAAGGCAGTGTGACCATCCCCTCTGGTGACCATGGTTTTCTCATTTATTCGATTGACGAATGATAGTTATCGACTGGACAGAGTGTAAAATTAGTATGCCCATTCTATGCCCCAATCTTTCTTAAAAACTGCAGGAAATTTCCAATTTAACTTATACAATAACTAAATGACCCAAGGACAGGACCTCTTTTTACCACAGGGGCATAATTTGAACAATTTTGGTGGAAGACTAATAGGCATTGCATCATACAAAATATCAAAAGACCAGGCATTGTGGTTTAAGACAAGAAGATTTTTAAATCTATTTCCTATTTATGTCTGTGTGAAAATTGGTACCCTTACGGCAGGGTCTCTATTCATCCAAGGAGTATAATTTGCACAAGATTGGTAGAGGACAATAAGAAAAATACTACATACCAATTACCAAACGGAAGTCTTGTGCTTCAACCAAGATGAATTTTAAAAAAAAAATGGCGTAATATTAGTCTATGTAAAACTTGGGATCTTGGTAGAGAATCACTAAATGATGCTACATACCAGACATCTAAGCCATAGGCACTGTGGTTTTGAACAAGATTTTCCTTTTGGTTGCCATAGCAACCAGAATTCTATAAGGCATCCAATTCTTTAAACTTTTACAGACCATCCAAGAAAATCCCAGTGAAGTTTCAACAAAAATAGCCTGTTTTTTTTCTGGAGGTAATGTTGTTTAAATGGAAGTTCAAACGGACGACGGTTAGATGTATGACTGTCAGACAGTGAGCAATCACAATATCACAAAGTGCTTAAGGTGACCTTATAAAATAGGGCTTTGTGGCAGTTTGCCTATCTGAGCCATAGAAGTCACTCCAGACAGGCAAAGTGAAAAAAATGGAATAATATAATTAATTACATTTAAGTTCTTTTTCTGACAGCAATATGTTTTACATTTTAATACAAAATGCCCATGGGCAACATGTCGAGCCCACCAGCTGTCAAAAGGACTGACAGTTACGATCCTTGACCTTTGAGACATTAATGTGGCTGATGCATGCCATACACAGTCTTATTGTGGTGAACAATTGTGCCAGGTTACTTTAAGATCACACAATCAATGACAAAGTTATTGTCTGGGCAAGGTCAATTATTGCCATATTAGACCTTTAAAATCCAAGTGTGACCTTGACCTTTAAGATATTGACGCGAGTGTTGCACACAACAGACCACCTCATGGTGGTAAACAACTATGCCAGTGTATTTCATAATCACACATTCAATGACGAATTGGTTGTCCGGACAAGGTCAATTATAGTCAAACTCCAAATGTGACCTTGACCTTTAAGATATTGACAAGACTTTTATGGGCGACATGCCGTCTTATGGTGGTGAACAATTGTGCAAATTTATTTGAAATTCGCACAATGAATGACAAACTTATGGCAAAGAAATCCTGGTTGACCCACTGACGTTTGCAGTTACGCACGTACACCGAACTGCCATTTCGGACAACTATGTCTTAGCTCCCTTACTGGCTCAACAACAAAACATTATACATTGTACTTATAAAATGAAAGTACTGAAACATGAATTCTTAATATTTCTTGATTTATTAATCAAAAGAATGATTATTTACCAATTATTAATTGTAACCAAACAAGTATAAAATTATTTTTATCGTTTTTTGTTGGAACCTTACAGGTACATAACTGAATTAGGGAGATAACTGTCAACAGTGTTGTGTACATTATGATAAATGTATATTACAGGTACCTTCAACTCAGTCCTCTTTTTCATGACCTCTACAATACTGCGACTATTGCCATAGACACTATTGATTCTGAAATGTACAACTGACACCATACATGATAAATTCAGAATCATGAAAAATGGTTATAACAGAATAGTGTTATACGTCATTTCCAAAGTATGTGAATATATCATTAAGACCACAGCATCACAGCAAAATTAAGTCATTATACATTTGTGTACACCTTAAGTAAACATTAACATGTGACCTCCAGTGTTTAAATATTGTTAACACTGTTACTATAAGATCACATCTACCTAATTATTTGGCGCAATCCATGCTCCATTTAATAGTGCTTCCATATTGCATTTAAATCATACTACATGCACATAACATCTTAAACACATTAAATAAAATCTGGTTGTATACAATATATATAATATATATTTAAACTGACAATGGGTGCATGTGACAACAAGAGCTGTCACAGGAGACAGCGCGCTCGACTATTCCGATGCTGGATAGTGAAACTGGGCACATCTGAGGAAACTAGAGCTGTCACAGGACTGTTTAATGACTCCAATTGTGGATGAAGATATTGCACAATAGCCTGAGTCTATGTCAAAAATATCAACTTAAAATAATAAGAGAGGTAAAGATAAAATGTATCAAAACACTATATAAGTATATCCTAAGCAAAAAAGGGCATAATTCATTAAATTTTGGTGCCAGAGTTATGCACCTTGTGGCATACGGTGTGGGTGACGATGTTGAACAACTATTTTAAGTTTGATTCAAATCCATTCAGTAAAAACAGAGACAGACTTAAAGTGCATCAAAACTTTAACCTAAAATTCTAAGTAAAAGGGGAAATAATTCATGAAAAATTGGTCCCAGAGTTATGCACCGTGTGTCATATGATAAGAGTAATGATGTTGAAATGATAACGAGTCAACTCTATTGTATTTTGGGGGAGCACGTAGAGTGCAAGAAAGTGAATGGAAGTACGGCAATGATTTATTCATTATAAGATTTAAGTATAACGAAGACGACGCTTACATCAGCCGCATTCAAAGGTTTGAGAACATTGTAGGGGCACAGTTTCCTAGTTTACAGTCTGCGAGCGCTTGGTTTGACCAACACACAGTTTTTGTATGGGGTTGATTTAATACTGATACATTTGACATTAGCAATGAACTTATCAAATTAGAATTCGTCAGAAACAGGTATCAATGCACCATTTCCCAGGCTGCTGGTAGAGGTGTTCTGAGTAAAGACGTCCAGAGGGGTGATATACCGACTGGCAGAACCGGTCACACTATCACACAGTTGGGTGATAATAAAGTAGTAATGCATGGCGGAGTATCACTACCCAACAGACATACGACAGGCCTTGTCAGTCCCTTTCCTCAAGATTGCAATGATGGTTCTTTATACGAGTTTGATTCGTTCACACATTTATGGACAAGAATAAAAAGTATTCCAGATGTAAGACCGAGAGCCTATCACGAATTCTGTGGCATGCATTGCCAGGCACAAATGTGTGATTATAATAGGAGGTTTGTCTTTCAAAGGGAATGAATCTGTACCATTAGAAAGACTTCCAGTAAATGAACTATTCATTCTGAAAATGCATAACCTGACTGAACATAGATACAGTTTAGACAAGATAACAGCTAAACTTCAAGTAGACATATTTATTTCGTACCATAGCATCGTTGCACTTAATAATAAACTGATTGCCACTGGTGCGTTTGCTCAAAAGGAACATGAGATGACTGATACTCCTTTAACAAGTAAGAAGTTATATACTATAGATATGCAATCTTTGAACATTGACACTACATAGTTAGACCTATGGCACTGCACTGCAGAAAATAGAAGTTTTGCTTTGTCAGATAACTGCATTATGGTTGTTGGAGGATCGGCTGAACAAATTTTTGCATACACTACCAAACCACTGCGACCAAGTTCGTGCGATTTAGATGATGAATTGAGTATTTTTGAATCTCCGGAAATTTCACCTATAGCATGGCTTCAGTGCGAAAACAAATACAAGCGTTGGTAACTTCAATACTGTGTGGGTCTTACAGTAAATTTTTTATTAAATAAAACATTACTACAAAATAAACCTTGACTTGTGTTGTTTGTTTTGCTGGCGGGTGTTCAACCCTGAACACATTAATGTCAACGTTTCGATTTAATAATTTCGTGTGGTCATTAATTCATCTTAAATACATAGACTACACTTAAAAAAGTAACGTCTTGGTATAATATTAGAGTATTACAACCATGTTTTCATACAGTCTGCTTTAAAATATTGTGAACATCAAACAAGAATTAAATTTCAGACTCAGACATAGATTTCTGCTAAAAAAACAAGGCAGTCATAATGGCCCTATACAGCTCATCTGAATATTATATAAATAATGGTGAAGGTCTATTTTTTTCAAAACAGAAGACCAGGTCGGAAGTAAATAGCTACATATCAGTTGTTCAACTATTATTGCTTTAACTTAACATAGCAATCAATACAAAAAGTCAAGGTTTAATAAAATCTGTAAAAAGATTCTTTGGAAGCAAAAAATGCAACTAATAATAATAATAGCAGACTCGGTTTGATCGAGTCTGTTCATGAGAGGTAATGAAATGTGCAACACCTCTCACGCCCCTAGCACCGGCTTAAGCGGAACTCTATTACACATATGTTGAATGGACTTCATGATCCCAAAGGACAAGAAAATATAACAACACTAACACTGAATCCAAGTACGGGGAGACTTTTACAGCCGCCACACGGCACTTAAAGATTGCTGTTGTGATAGTTAATAAAATCTTTAAAAAGACACTTTGGAAGCAAAGAGTGCAACCAAGAATGATAATAGCAGTCTCGTTTGATTTAGTCTGTTCATTAGAGATAATGAAGTTAAAAGTGTCAATTTTACATCTGCAAAGATGAAGGTCGTTTCCCGCTGGAATTGGTTACACCCACCCTTCTATAAATGTAACCATAATTAATGTCTAAAAGGTGTGAAAAAGCAAGAAAATAATACGTGTAGACAAATAGTTTTTGGAGCTCGGTGAACAAATCCATCCTTGTCTTGATATAAACAGTCTTCACCTCTGACCTCTCAGGCAGACTGCAGCTGCATTCAAAATTTGACTAAAACATAACACTAACTTTGTTATGTAAAACTTATGTAATGGCAATATTTTTGTTGCATGTTTTTTGAAAATATAATTTTATTTCATCAAACTACCTCAACTCTTCTTGAATATGCATAATGCGGACAGAGATCGCCTTGAAGTTTCATGTTTCATTGTTAATTTCAGAAAATAACGTCCGAAAATATTAGTCCTGGCCGATTTCGTTCCAAATACCTAAAACTGTTTAATATAACAGTATCAGCACGTCAGTGAATATGTGCAGCTTTAGCGGTTAGCGATCGACGTTATGTAAACAAACGACTTTGATGTCCTAGACACTGAAAATGTAAGGTGGACACTACCCAAATGAACTCAAAACGTGAAGTATATTCACTAATGATTTTGGAAAAAATTGTCTCTATTTTCAAAAAAAATTCTAACTTATATAAAATAAGCATCTTCTGGACAACTCATTGACTGTACCGATACCGTTCCTGCACTTAACTACGATTCATAACGTGCGTAGATAAAATACTTGTCTCAGAATTTCGAACTTTTAATTCTGTTTTGATGATCAATCATTATATAAATAAATTATACCAAGTTGTCAAGATTTGGACACTTCAGTTACCTGATATCGATCTGAAAACTTGAACGGTAGTTTTACTTTCGATTGGGCATGCGGTGCACTTGATTGACTTATGTTCTAATGTTTTTGACCGATATCCAATATGGCCGCTTCATTTGCATAATTTAATCATAAGAACAGGAGCAAGGGAGTTTGTTAGTGCCTAACCACTGCCTAAATATCCCGTTTTCTCATATTCTCGGGGGCCTAAGGTGTTGTTTTTATTTCCAGTAACAGATTAACCATTTCATAAACAGCATTTGGGTGTTATTTTGTAGAAAAATCATTTGTCTTTCAGACTGAGTCATAAAATATTACAGAAATTATCCCATTTAATTATTTTGTTACTGTATTTGATACCATCCTTACCCGCAGAAATGGACCAAGAGTTTCTCGTATTCTCGTGGATTTAGATTTGACTTTTCATCACAAATAAGTTGTAGAGTGGTGGAACCTATGCTCGCGGTATTCCTATGCTCGCGGTATTTCGAAATACGCTCTCTGCAGAAGCACAGATAAAAATATTTCATCATGCTATGTTCAACACCGACCAGTGGTGAAATGCCTTTACAACAAATGTAGCGATAGCCGCGCGTGCCGCTCACGTGACGTATACAGCAGCCGATACATTTTACGCAATCTGTATCCGTCGCACAAATCTCACACAAATATGTCAAAATAACCCAACTAAAGTTAGTTTTTTTTTAGAAATCATGCATTACAGTCAGATGTAAGATTCTTTTAAGAGCAAAATGTGATGAATGTGACGCCTGGCTACACTACGAGTGCCTGTCGAACCATGAAAAGATCGATGTTGATTTTAGTATTTTGACAAAGTCCAGAAGTGTCGGAAACATTAGTGAGTTATTCACGGTCGTTGTTTGAATCATTAATACTTGAACATTCTGTTTTTTATATAGCATTATTATACGTGTTAAAGCTTTGTTCTAATAGTGACTCCATTTCTGTAAGGGAAATATACACATAGAGGCACATACTAAATTTTATCCTCATTACTTTTGTTTTTCACATAATAAATGAGTAATGTTCTAAATATTATATTTGCATATGCTTGTTTGTTCATTTTTAGCCTTCTGAAAAATTTTGTCGCCCTTAGTTTAATATATATAACATACCGCCGGCATAGGTTCACTTCAGGGCGAATTTTCACTTTTTCACTTAGCCGTGTCGATAGCTCACGAGACGACTATTTCACGTGATGACGCACATCAACAATATGTTTCGATAATAGGAGGATAACTTTATGTTTTTGTATAGGCAAATCGAAATAATAATTTTTTCTTGTTTCTTAAAAAGATAATATATGTACAAAATACCGCGAGCATAGGTCCACCACTCTAGAATTTAAAACGTTAAAATTACCATTGTGTAATAAAAAGATATATTCTGTAGTAAACACATCAAGAAATATGACAATTAATTGCATAATCAATAATTTATGGCAAATTTGCTAACCCCACCAGAAAAAAATAAGGATTTTTTGGAAAATTGAGTAAAATGCTGATGATTTCGTCAATATGCGTTCAAATCACTTGAAATTTTCAGTGTGAAAGTTTTGTACTATTACTGTCTAGAATATAACAAACATTAAATTATTTGACAACATTAAGGCAAAAAACGAGAATATGAGAAACCCTGAGAATACGAGATAGCATGTACCCTACCCACCTAATTTATAATTTTAAAGTAGCTGTAGGATAACCACTTTTTGGCCAACAGAAACAGCAGTAACACCGTTTGCAAACACTAACGTCTATTGGTCGACGGAGCTTAAAAATGTACGGCACAGGCTCTCTTTCAGGGAATATAATACCGTTCATCATACATCATTTTACAGATATTTATACTGTCTTTCAAATTTATTATGGCCCAGATTTTTATCTTTGGTATGAATTATGTAGTTTATTCAATTTTCTACCTTATGCCTTCTGTGAGAATGCCGTTAGAATCACTTTTGAACAGGCCACAGATACTGTATTAGGGAATATGACACCATTTGTTATATAGCACTTTAAAGGTATTTATACTCTCTTTCAAATTCATACAAGCCCCTGTTTCTACCATGGGTATGATTTAGTATATCATTCAATCTTACAGCTTAAGCCTTCTTGGAGAAATCCGTTTAGAATACTTTTGAATAGCCCACTGACACGTTTTCAAGGAATGTGACACCATATGTAATACACTATTTTAAAGGTATTTATACTGTGTTTCAAGAACATTAAGGTAATATGCGCCACCTAACGAAAGTCAACGGACCGTTATGGAATTTTGCCGAATCAAAATTGACGATATTTCCGATTGACTGGTACTTTTTTCATTTTTCTGTTATTCTTCATTTTGCTGCTGTAAATCTTCAAACATGACCACTAACGTCATTTTTTCAGCAGAGCGCAAAATGACGTACTTGACTAGTTTTTCGATTATCGTTTTTGTATACAAGTAAAATACGGCAAAAAATCTTTATTTTCAAGTTTATATTAAAATTATCTCTCCAATGATATATAATATGTCATGTTTATTTCGACGTCACATCAGAGGCAAACGATTTATGAACGCAAAACACGCAAAACTGACGTCGAGCTTTACCCAAAATTTTGCGTGAAGACGCCTATATTTCAGAAACTCTCAGATAGTTTTTTGAATAAATTTGAGCAAGCGTGCAAAATTTCAATCACTATCGATTCCGTAAAAGAAAAATGGGGGTCACCGTTTTAGATTTCGCTCTATTTACCGTGGCGCTACCCCTACCCCCAGTAAAAAATAACAACGTTTTTATACATATTTCGTAAATTTTCATAAATTTTAATTCCGTTTCTGTTTCTGTTAGTGGATATAATGCTATTAAATTCCAGTAATAATAAAAAGAAGATATGATTAAATGAAATTATTGAAATAAATGAATAATTTCAGGAAATTGATCTCCTATACATGACACAGAAACACAAAGAGACCTTTTTATTGAAACAGGATATAGGTATCGGTAAAGTGCATTTTAGCCGAAAGTTGTATTCACCTAGAATACGCTGATTTTTATTTGTAGTTGCAGCTTCAATTCTTAAGCAAACTTTGTTTAAATTTAATAAAATTAAAAACATTGGTCAAAACGCAGAAAAGTGAAGCACATAAAATGTTAAAGTTCTAAGCAAAATGTTTGTAGTCAATCTTAAAGAGATTCTATTACCGTGTTCATCTTAGACTTCGTTAACTTTTAAATTTATGTTCACGCAGGTATGCTTCATGCCAGTACTGGATATTTCCATGTCAGTGTATTTTTATCTTATTTTGGTATTCTGTCGAACGCATGATAGGGACAAAAGGAACCGTTCTAGAAAATAATTCTGCACGTGACTTGTGTGCACAAACCGTTATCTGGAGAGGAAACAGGTACAAGTTCGAACTGTCCCGCCGGAAGTTCAGTTTGCCGGTTCGTGTGAGATAAACAAGATAAAATGGTTTATAAGAAAACGCAGAAGACGGTGCGGTCTTAATAAAAATGCAGTTATTTCGATACATGAGTGCAGTTTTTACATAGGTTCTATTAAAACAACAGATTATCGGGGCTAAAAGTGCAGTTTGGAAATATAAAGACTGATTCTTTGTTCTTACACATTCTTTTTATATATTTTAGTTGCTTTGTCACTCATGCTACTACAGTGACTGTTCAATATCTGTCACTTAAACGTCAAAACATAAATGAGCCGCGCCATGAGAAAACCAACATAGTGGCTTTGCGACCAGCATGCGCATCCGCGCAGTCTGTCTGGTCAGGATCCATGCTGTTCGCTTTCAAAGCCTATTGCAATTAGAGAAACTGTTAGCGAACAGCATGAACCATGACCAGAATGCGTGGATGCGCAGGCTGGTCTGGGTCCATGCTGGTCGCAAACGCACTTGGTTGGTTTTCTCATAGCTTGGCTCAAATGTTAAGATCGTCATCTAGATTGACTACACCGATGAAAGTTTGCGTCTGATATCAGGAGACGTAGGTTCAAACTATACAAATGCCACAATTTTAAATGTCTCATTTTAAAGGCATTGAAAACATGCGCACGGTAAATAGTTTAATTAACCAAATGTGGCAAGAAAATAAAATGGAGACTTTGTAAAACATGACTGTAGTATAAAATTGAATTATAAAATAGGGTAATATATAAAGCCATGCTCACGTTTTGTGAGCATTTTATTCAATTTACTGCTTAATTTCCAGCAGACGTTTATAATTTTGTCGGGATATATTGCACATGTATGAACCTGCGTCTTCTGATATCTGGCGCATACTATCCTCGGTGTTGTTTGTAACATTTGTTTACCGGGATATATAAACAAAACAAGTATTAAACATTAATCAAAAGTACCACGAGCGAAACTTTGCAGTGTGAACGTCTTGGAGGTACATGTGATTCTTAACACCCTAAATAAACTTATGGGACAAATTCCTTTCTCTCCTCATTAGAGTACTGGATGCGTAATCTAAATTACTGTAAACTGTTTCTATGTAAAGATGGAATCATTAACTGCGCACTCTTCGAAATACTATATAGAGTGCACAGGCACTTAGGCAAAATTGTCTGTAATAAAACATGTCTGTGAAAACATTCATCTGTTTGAAAAATTTGGGGATGAATAAGGTAGATAATTCAATCTTCTACCGTAAGATTTCTTGGCGAAAGCTGCTGGGACACTTATGAACATCCCACAGACCCTCTTTCAGGAAATGTGACACCACTTGTCATACATCATTTTGCAGGTATTTTCATTGTCCTTCAGATGCAATGAAGCTGATGTTTATATCTTGGGGACGAATTAGGTATAACATTCAATCTTTCGCCTTTAGTCTTTATGAAGAAAGCCGTTTTGAGTACTTTTGAACAGCCCACATATCTTCTTTCATGGAATGTGACACCACTTGCCATACATCATTTTTAGGTATTTATATTGTCTTTCAGAAGCCATAAAGGTCGAGCTCCTATGTTGGGGCTGAACAAGGTATATCAGTCAATATTTCACCTTAAGTCTTCTTTGAGAAAGCCGTTTTGAGCACTTTTGAACAGCCCACGAACCATTTTTCAGGAAATGTGACACCACTTACCATACATCATTTTGCAGATATGTATATTGTATTTCAAATACATTAAGAGCCAAGCTCCTATCTTGGGGATGACTAAGGTAGATCGTTCAATCTTCTATCTGAAGTATTCTTGTAGAAAGGCGTTTGTAGCACTTTTGAACAGCCCACAGAACCTCTTTCAGGAAATGTGACACCACTTGTCATACATCATTTTGCAGGTATTTTCATTGTCCTTCAGATGCAATGAAGCTGATGTTTATATCTTGGGGACGAATTAAGTATAACATTCAATCTTTCGCCTTTAGTCTTTATGTAGAAAGCCGTTTTGAGTACTTTTGAACAACCCATAGATCCTCTTTCATGGAATGTAACACCACTTGCCATACATCATTTTTAGGTATTTATATTGTCTTTCAGATGTCATAAAGGTCGAGCTCCTATGTTGGAGCTGAACAAGGTATATCAGTCAATATTTCACCTTAAGTCTTCTTTGAAAAAGCCGTTTTGAGCACTTTTGAACAACCCACGCACCATTTTTCAGGGAATGTGACACCACTTACCATACATCATTTTGCAGATATGTATATTGATTTTGAAATACATTAAGAACCAAGCTCCTATCTTGGGGATGACTAAGGTAGATCGTTCAATCTTCTATCTGAAGTCTTCTTGTAGAAAGGCGTTTGGAGCACTTTTGAACAGCCCACAGACCCTCTTTCAGGAAATGTGACACCACTTGCTGTATATCATTTCAAAAATATTTATAATGTATTTTAAATGCGTTTAGGCCAAACTTTCTATCTTGGGGATAAAGCTGATATGATATTTAATCTTGTACCTAAAATCTTCTCGGAGAAACGCCGTTTGAGCATTTTGAACAGCCCACATACATTCCTTCAGAGAATGTGACACCTCTTGCTGTACCTCATTGTTAAGATATACCTATTTTCTGTCAAATACATTTAGGTTTAACTTGCTAACTTGGGGATGAATTTAGTACATTGTTCAATCTTGTGCCTTAATCATTAATGAAGAAACGCATTTTTGAATATTTTAAACAGCCCACAGATCTTCTGTCAGGGAATGTGACACCACTTGCTATACATCATTTTGCAGGTATACATATTGTCTTTCAATGCCTTGAAGCTCATGTCTCTATCTTGGGACTTAATCAGATAGATCATTCATTTTTCTAGTTTATTACTTATTTCAAGCAGAAAGCCGTTTTGAGCACTTTTGAACACCCCACACACCCTCTATCATGAAATGTGACACAACCTGTCATACATTATTTTTAAGGTATTTTAATGTCTTTCCAACGCTTTGAAGCTCATGTTTCTATCTTTGGGATGAGTTAGGTAAAACAGTCAATCTTTTACCTTAAGTCTTTTGTATTAAGCTGTTTGGAGCACTTTGAACAGCCCGCAGACCCTCTTTCAGGGAATGTGACACCACTTGTCATTACATCAATTTTTATGTATTTATATTGTTTACAGATGCTATAAAGTCCACTTTCCCATCTTGGGGCTGAACAAAGTATACCATTCAATTTTTCATTTTAAATATTGTCTGAGAAAGCCGTATTTGAGTCTTTTTGAACAACCCACAGACCATTTTTCAGGTAATGTGACACCACTTGCCACAGATCGTTTTGCAGATATGTATATTGTATTTCAAATTCATTAAGAGCCACGGTCCTATTTAGAGGACGAATAAGGAAGATCATTCAATCTTATACCTTAAGTATTATTTTAGAAAGCCGTTTGGAGCACTTTTGAACAGCATACATACCCTCTTACAGGAAATGTGACACCACTTGCTATACATCATTTCAAAGATACTTGTATTGTTTTATAAATTCGTGTAAGCCGAACTTCCTATTTTGGGGGAGAAGCTGATATAATATCTAATCTTGTACCTTAAATCTTCTCGGAGCTACGCCGTTTTGAGCATTTTGAACGAGCCACATGCCTTCTTTCAGGGAATGTGTCACCACTTGTTGTACATGCTCATTGTTAAGATATTCCTATTGTCTGTGAAATACATTGAAGTTTAACCTGCTAACTTAGGGATGGACTGGGTACATTGTTCAATCTTGTGTCTTAAGTATTAATGGAGAAACGCCGTTTTGAACATTTTGAACATCCCACAGATCCTCTGTCTGGGAATGTGACACCACTTGCTATACATCATTTCAAAGGTACTTAAATTGTATTTCAAACATATGTAGGCTCAACTTTCTATCTTGGGGATGCATTAAGAATATTATTCAATCTTGTAACCGAAGTATGAAAGGAGAAACTATTTTTAGCGTTTTGAACAGCCCACAGACATCCTTTCAGGGAATGTGACACCATTTGCCATACATCATTTTGCAGGTATCTATATTGCTTTTCAAACTTATTGAAGCTCATGTTTCTATATGGGGGATAAATTAGCAAAAACATTCAATTTTCTAGTTTAAGTCTTCCTGTAGAAAGCCGTTTTAGCACTTTTGAACAGCCCACAGATACTCTTTCAGGGAATGTGACACCGCTTGCCATACATAATTTTACAGGTATCTATATTGTCTTTTAGGTGCACTGAAACTCATATTTCTACCTTGGGGATAAAGCTGATATAATATTTAATCTTGTACCTAAAATCTTCTCAGAGAAACGCCGTTTTGAGCATTTTGAACAGCCCACATACATTCCTTCAGGGAATGTGACACCACTTGTTCTACCTCATTGTTAAGATATACATATTTTCTATCAATTACATTTAGGTTTAACTTTCTAACTTGGGGATGAGTTTGATACACTGTTCAATTTTGTGCTTTAAGTATTAATGGAGAAACGCCGTTTTGAACATTTTGAACAGCCCACAGATCCTCTGTCAGGGAATGTGACACCACTTGTCATTCGTCATTTTGCAGGTATCTATATTGTATTTCAAACACGTTGAAGCTCATGTCTGCATCTTGGGGCGTAATAAGTTAGATCATTCAATTTTGTAAATTATTACTTATTGCAGAAAGCTGTTTAGAACTCATTTGACAGCCCCCACCCCCCACCCCTCTCCCCACCACACACCCTCTATCATGAAATGTGACACCACTTGCCATACATCATTTTGAAGGTATTTTTATTGTCTTTTTAACGCTTTGAAGCTTATGTTTCTATCTTGGGGATGAATTACGTAAAACATGCAATCTTTCACCTTAAGTCTTCATGTAGAAATGCGTTTGCAGCACTTTTGAACAGCCCACAGACCCTTATTCAGGGAATGTGACACCACTTGCCATACATCAATGTTTAGGTATTTATATTGTCTTTCAGATGCTATAAAACTCACTTTCCCATCTTAGGGCTAAACAACGGATATCATTCAATTTTTCACCATAATTCTTCTTTGAGAAAGCCGTTTTTGAGCATTTTTGAACAGCCCACAGACCATTTTTCAGGTAATGTGACACCACTTGCTACACATCATTTTGCAGGTATCTATATTGTTTTTTAGAACAACTGAAACTCATGTTTCTATCTTGTGGGTGAATTAGGTAAATCCTTCAATCTTTCACCTCAAGTTTTCTTGTATAAAGGCGTTTAGAGCACCTTTGGACAGCCCACAGATCCTCTTTCAGGGAATTTTGACACCACTTGTCATTCATCATTTTGCAGGTATCTATGTTGTCTTTCAAACACGCTGAAGCTCATGTCTCCATCTTAGCGCTTAATAGGTTATATCATTCAATTTTCTAGTTTATCACATATTGCAGAAAGCTGTTTGGAACACATTTGAACAACCCACACACCATTTATCATGAAATGTGACAACACTTGCCATACATCATTTTTAAGGTATTTTTAATGTCTTTCCAACGCTTTGAAGCTCATGATTCTATCTTGGAGATGAATTACGTAAAACATGCAATCTTTCACCTTAAGTCTTTATGTAGAAATGCGTTTGGAGCACTTTTGAACAGCCCACCGACCCTCTTTCGTGGAATGTGACACCACTTGTCATAAATCAATGTTTAGGTATTTATATTGTCTTTCAGAAATAATAAAGCTTACACTCCCATCTTAGGGCTTATAACGTACATTATTAAATTTTTCACCTTAATGTTTTTTGTGAGAAAGCCGTTTTGAGCATTTTTGAACAGCCCACAGATCATTTTTCAGGCAATGTGACACCACTTGCTACACATCATTTTGTAGATATTTATATTGTTTTTCAGATACATTAAGAGCCAAGCCCATATTTTGGGACAAATAAGGAAGATCATTCAATCTTCTATCTTAAGTCTTTTTGTAGAAAGCCATTTGGAGCACTTTTGAAAAGCCCATAGATATTATTTCAGGAAATGTGACACCACTTGCCATACAATATTTTGCAGCTATCTATATTGTCTTTTAGAAGCATTGAAACTCACGTTTCTATTTTGGGGGTGAATTAGGTAAACCCTTCAATCTTTCACCTCAAGTCTTCTTGTATAAAGGCGTTTGGAGCACTTTTGGACAGCCCACAGATCCTCTGTCAGGGAATGTGACACCACTTGTCATACATCATTTTGCAGGTATCTATATTGTCTTTCAAACACGTTGAAGCTCATGTCTCCATTTTACGGCTTAATAGGTTAGATCATTCAATTTTCTAGTTTATTACTTATTTCATAAAGCTGTTTGGAACACATTTGAACAACCCACACACCCTCTATCATGGAATGTGACACCACTTACTAAACATCATTTTGAAGGTATTTTTATTGTCCTTCCAATGCTTTGAAGCTCATGTTTCTATCCTGGGGATGAATTACGTGAAACATTCAATCTTTCACCTTAAGTCTTCATGTATTTAGCCATTTTGGGCACTTTTGAACAGCCCACAGACACTCTTTCAGGAAATTTGACACCTCTTGCCATACAACATTTTGCAGGTATCTATACTGTCTTTTAGATGCACTGAAAGTCATGTTTCTATCTTGGGGGTGAGTTAGGTAAAACATTCAATCTTTCACCTCAAGTCCTCTTGTATAAAGGCGTTTGGAGCACTGTTGGACAGCCCACAGACACTCTTTCGGGGAATGTGACATCACTTGTTATACATCATTTTTCAGGAATCTATATTGTCTTTCAAACGTATTGAAGCTCGTATCTCTATCTTGGAGCTAAATAAGGTAGATCATTCAATCTTCTACCTTAAGTTTTCTTTGAGAAAGATGTTTGGAACACTCCTGAACAGCCCGCTGACTTTAAGGGAATGTGACACCATCTGCCATACATCATTTTGCAGATATGAATATTATATTTCAAATTCATTAAGAGTCAGGCTCCTATCTTGGGGATAAATAAGGTAATTAATTCTACCTTCTGCCTTAAGTCTTCCTGAAGAAAGCCGTTTGGAGCACTTTGAACAGCCAACAGATCCACTTTCATGGAATGTGACACCACTTGCAATACATCATTTTGCAGGTAGTTACATTGTCTTACAATCGCTTTGAAGCTCATGATTCCATCTTCGGTGTGCATTGGGTATCACATTCAATTTTTCACATTTAGTCTTCTTTAAGAAAGCCTTTTGAGCACTTTTAAACAGCTTACAGAACCACTTTCAGGGAATGTGACACCACTTTTCCTACACTATTTTACAGGTATCTTTATTGTCTTTCAGATGCACCGAAGCTTATGTTTCTATCTTGGGGCTTAATAATGTAGATCATTCATGTTTCTAGGTTAAGTCTTCTTGCAGAAAACCGTTTGGAGCACTTTTGAACAGCACACAGACCCATTTTTGAGGAATGTGACACCACTTACTATACACCATTTTTTAGGTATTTATATTGTCTTTCAGATTCCATAAAGCTCACTTTCCTATCTTAGGGCTGAACAACCTATATCATTCAATTATTCTCCTGGAGTCTTCCTCGAGAAAGACGTTTGGAGCACTTTTGAACAGCCCACATACCCTCTTACAGGGAATTCGACACCACTGGCTGTATATCATTTCAAAGATACTCATATTGTTTTTAAATGCGTTTAAGCCGGACTTTCTACCTTGGGGATAAAGCTGATATAATATTTAATATTGTACCTAAAATCTTCCCAGATAAACGTCGTTTTGAGCATTTTGAACAGCCCATATACATTCCTTCAGGGAATGTAACACCACTTGCTGTACCTCATTGTTAAGATATACCTATTTTCTATCAATTACTTTTAGGTTTTACTTTCTAACTTGGGGATGAGTGTGATAAATTGTTCAATTGTGTGCTTTAAGTATTAATGGAGAAACGCCGTTTTGAACATTTTGAACAGCCCATAGATCCTCTGTCAAGGAATGTGACACCACTTCTCATTCGTCATTTTGCAGGTATCTGTATTGTATTTCAAACACGTTGAAGCTCATGTCTGCATCTTGGGGCTTAATAAGTTAGATCATTCAATTTTCTAAGTTATTACTTATTGCAGAAAGCTGTTTAAAACACATTTGAACAACCCCCACACCCTCTATCATGGAATGTGACACCACTTGCTATACATCATTTTGAAGGTATTTTTATAGTCTTTTTAACGCTTTGAAGCTCATGTTTCTATCTTGGAGATGAATTACGTGAAACAACCAATCTTTCAATTTAAGTCTTTATGTATTAAGCCATTTTGAGCACTTTTGAACAGCCCACATACACTCTTTCAGAGAAAGTGACACCACTTGCCATACATCATTTTACAGGTATCAATATCGTCTTTCAAACGCTTTGAAGCTGGTGTCTCTATCTTGGGACTTAATAACGTAGATCATTTAATTTTCTAGTTTATTATTTATTGCAGAAAGCCGTTTTGAGCACTTTTGAACACCTAACACACCCTCTATTATGAAATGTGACACCACTTGTCATACATTATTTTCAAGGTATTTTTATTGTTTTTCCAACGCTTTGAAGAACATGTTCCTATCTTGGGAATGTATTAGGTAAAATATTCAATCTTTCACCTTAAGTCTTCATGTAGAAAGACGTTTGGAGCACTTTTGAACAGCCCACAGACCCTCTTTCAGGGAATGTGACACCACTTGCTATACATCAATGTTTAGGTATTTATATTGTCTTTTAGATGCTATAATCTTCAGTTTCCCATCTTTGGACTGAACAACGTATATCATTCAATTTTTCGATTTAAATATTGTTTGAGAAAGCCGTTTTTGAGCATTTCTAAACAGCCCACAGACCATTTTTCAGGTAATGTGACACCACTTGCCACATCGTTTTACAGATATGTTTATTGTATTTCAAATTCGTTAAGAGCCAAGCTTGTATTTTGAGGACGAATAAGGAAGATCATTCAATCTTATACCTTAAGTATTCTTTTAGAAAGCCGTTTGAAGCACTTTACAACAGCATGCATACCCTCTAACAGGTAATGTGACAGCACTTGCTATACATCATTTCATTTCAAAGATACTTGTATTGTTTTATAAATGCGTTGAAGCCGAACTTCCTATCTTGGGGGAAAAGCTGATATAATATCTAATCTTGTATTTTAAATCTTCTCGGAGAAACGCCGTTTTGAGCATTTTGAACGGCCCACATACATTCTTTCAGGGAATGTGACACCACTTTCTGTACCTCATTGTTAAAATATACCTATTTTCTGTCAAATACATTTAAGTTTAACTTTCTAACTTGGGGATGGATTGGGTAAATTGTTCAATCTTATGCCTTAAGTATTAATGGAGAAACAACGTTTTGAACATTTTGAACAGCCCACAGATCCTCTGTCAAGAAATGTGACACCACTTGCTGTACCTCATTGTAAATATATACGTATTGACTGTCAAATACATTTAGATTTAACTTTCTAACTTGGCGCTGAATTGGGTGCATTGTTTAATCTTGTGCCTTAAGTATTAATGGAGAAACGCCGTTTTGAACATTTTGAACAGCCCACAGATACCTCTGTCAGGGAATGTGACACCACTAGCTATACATCATTTCAAAGGTACTTAAATTGTCTCTCAAACATATTTAGGCTCAACTTTCTATCTTAGGGATGCATGAAGAATCTTGTATCCGAAAATGAAAGGAGAAACGCCGTTTTTAGCATTTTGAACATCCCACAGATATCCTTTCAGGGAATGTGACACAACTTCTTATACATCATTTTGCAGGTATCTATTTTGTCTTTCAAACGTATTGAAGCTCATGTTTCTATCTGGGGGATAAATTAGCAAAAAACATTCAATTTTCTAGTTAAAGTCTTCCTGGAGAAAGCTGTTTTGGGCAATTTTGAACAGCCGACAGATACTCTTTCAGGGAATGTGACAGCACTTGCTACACATCATTCTTCAGGTATTTATATCGTCTTTCAGATGCATTGAAGCTCATTTTTCTATCTCTTGGGGAGGAATAAGTTTGATCATTCAATTTTCCACCTTAAGCCTTCTTGAAAAAAGCCGTTTGGAACACTTTTGAACAGTCCGGAGGTGTTCTTTCAGGGAATGTGACACCATTTGTGATGCATCATTTTGCAGGTATTTATATCGTCTTTCAGAAACACTGAAGCTAATGTTTCTATCTTGGGTATCAAATACGTAAATCATTCAATCTTTTACCTTACGTCTTTTTTGAGAAAGTCATTTGGAACACTTTTGAACTGCCCACAGACCCTTTATCATAGAATGTGAAACCACTTTTAATATATCATTTGAAAGTTATTTATACTCTCTTTGAAATGCATTAAGGCCCAGGTTTCTATCTTGGGGATGAATTAAGTTGGTCATTTAATGTTCCGCCTTAAGTGTTCCTGGAGAATGCCATTCGGGGTATTTTTGAACAGCCCACATACCATATTTCAGGGAATGTGACAGCACTTGCTATACATCATTTCAAAACTATTTATAGCCGTTTTGAACATCCCACAGACACTCTTTCAGGAAATGTGAGACCACTTGCCATACATCATTTTGCAGGTATTTATATATTCATTAAGATGCACTGAGACTCATATTCCTATTTTGGGGATGAATTAGATATATCTTTCAATATTTGATGATTCTTAGAAAAACGTCGTTTGGAACATTTTGAACGGCCCACAGACTACTCTGTGTTAGGGAGCGTGACACCATTTTTTATACAACATTTTAAAGTTATTTCTACTGTCCTATAAATGCATTGAGAGCTAGGCTGCTATCTATCTTGGGGATGAATAAGGTAGATCATTCAATCTTAGATCTTTAGTGTTCATGAAGAACGCCGTCTTATTTGAGAAAGCCGTTCGGTGCACTTTTGAAGAGCCTACAGACATTTTTTAGGGAATGTGACACCATTTGTTATACATCATTTAAAAGGTATTTATACTGTGTTAAAAATGCATTAAGTGCCAGGTTCCTACCTTGGGGACGAATAAGGTAGATCATTCAATCTTCCACCTGAAGTGTTAATGGAGAACTCCGTTTGGAGCACTTTTGAACAGCCCGCAGACCCTCTTTCATGGAATGTGACACCACTTGCCATACATCATTTTTTAGGTATTTATATTGTCTTTCCGACGCATGGAGACTCATGTTTCTATCTTACGGATGAATAATGTAGATCATTCAATTTTCCATTTTATGTCTTCTTGGAGAAAAACTGTTTCTTGATATTTTAAGTAAACGAACACATTAAAAAGTTTACATTTCGTTACGAAGTGTTTTTATTTCATTTGTAGGAAACACAAACAGCATTACTTATCCTTTTTCTTAGAGTTTGCGAAAAAATATCTCAAGGAATGTGTGTGTGGGTGGTGGTGGTGGTGTGTGTGTGGGTGGGGGGATGGGGGCGGTAACGCCGTTTTTCAACAGTATTTCATTTTATGTAACGGCAGGCAGTTAACCTAATGAGTCTTCCTGGATTCTGTACTAGTACAAACCTGTTCTCCGCAAGTAAGTGCCAACTGTCCCACATGAAACAGAGGTTGGGGACTAATGATTTCAGAACACAGTGTCTTTCATCAAATCGTCACGGAGAACACACGGCCCGCACTAGGAACGAACTCACAATTCCCCGATCCGTAGATCGGCGCTCTCCCTGCAGGTATCTGAAGGAAGTATATTTTCGAAATGGTATAGGTAAACAAAATGTATTATGCACACTGTCACTGTTATGTTTTTACCTGCAAATCAACTAATGTGGCGTATGTCTATTTTATAAAACGACCTGTAGGACATCAGCAAAATACTGTCAGATTCCTCTAAATTTGTTTCATTAATATTCATTTTTTTAAATTATATAGTTTGTGGTAATCACTTCCATTTGACACACAATTGTTATAAATGTCAAATATGCTATTGCAAACGACGTTTAAAGTTTCTTGCAAATGGCGTTTATAGTGCAAATGGCGTTAATAGTGTTGTGCAAATGGCGTTTATAGTGTTGTGCAAATGGCGTTAATAGTGCAAATGGCGTGATAAAGATAATCCTAGAATGAACATATTATTACATTATCAACCTGAAAATTCAAAGGCAAACGGATTAACCCAACAATTCACAAAATCTGAGAAAATAATCAAATAGACCTGCACCAGTTGTCATAAAGAAAATATATTTCTTTTGAAATTTGAAAGCAGTAATGTTGACTCGTTTCAAATGTCTTTTCCAATTAGATTTAAGACAACGCAAAAACATAAAAACTAAATTTTACCCTTATCTCACCTTCTTCATGTTTCAAAAAAATAATAACAGCAATAGCTGACCCTGAAAGACATAACCAAAGATGACAAAATCCGTATCAGGCCCGTGGCCACCGTATATCATGTATCTGATAATGTTGAAATCAATGTTTGGTCCGTACCACAATCCTGTTAAGAAGTCAATGTGCTAAAATATAGTCTCTCTTTAGACAAGACCTACGTAGCGCCTCTCAGTAACTTTTGGCCACACATGGCAAATGAACACCTGGATATTTCAAACAAAGAAAGTATTCCTGCAGACATGAAGCATGCAATGATCACTTGTTTGTTGTCATCCCGTGTATGGGTAAATAGTTTGTTGATGGTAAGAGGTGAGAGCAATGACACCCCAACAGAAACATAGGCATTAATATAGATGTGTTGGGCAATAACTTTTGAAGAAACCATAGCACCATAAATCAGTACCACCGAATGATCATGTGGTGTTGAGTCTTTCAAGTCCCTAGTCCCTTCTTGGAGATACAACTTGCTCAGGGCCTCAACAGACCCTACCCTTAGCTACTTGAGATATCTCCTCCCATCATTACAAAGGTGAAACGTATGGGGTGACATAATTAGTACTGTTCATGTATTATTTTGTGATTTCTTAAATTCATTTCATGATATCCGCAATTAACGTTGATACCATTAAAAGCGTTTCCTTAAAATTGTGTGTATCTAACATTATCACAAATTATAATTTAAGATTTTAAGATACCATAAAATGATTTCAAGAAAAATATGCCCGTATTATACATGGCCGTGTAGGTATGGGTTCTGGTTATCAACTGAGACAATGTTCGAATACCTTGGATAGCTGTAGGGTTCGGGGTCATGTAGGGTCACCATTTGGTATTCTAAGTTCCTATTATTACCATATCTAAGAGGTTTTAGACAGGGTTCGAGCCCCTATGCCAGTGATATACATATATTATTCATTGTCATGTAGGTGGGAGTCCTGGCTATTGACTGAGACCATGTTAAAGTATCTGGGATAGCAGCCCTAGAGGTCAGGGCAGGTCATATACGGCTACAAGGTATTGTTCGAAACGGCTTTTTGACCAGGTTAAAAGATTTTCGACCCAGCTGGATCACTTTTGACTTGTACCACTTTTATGCAATGTCAACTAGGTACGGGTCCTGACTACAGATAAAGACCATGTTTGAACCCCTGGGTGTGCCATAGGTGTCAGGGGAGGTAATACATGGAGGTACAGTATTGCAATTTAAACTAATAACACGAAGTTAGATTATGACCCGTGTTCGAGTCTCTGCAAACAGGTACCTACCTATACCATATATAAATATGTTTGCAGATGTCTTAGATTTACGTTTAAACTACTTAAAAATCCATATGATGCCATCAAAGCTCAGGACAGGTACCAGAAAATGACCAAAGTTGTTATATGCGGTGGGGTGCTGACCAAGACTAAACTGAGTTTTCAGGACTGCTCTGAAAAGTTCATATTTTGACAATACAAGCAGACTTTGACCTATAACCTTGACCCCTAGAGGACTGGATTCGAACCCGACCTGGCCTGTTTTCTCTAGGTACTGGCATGTCCTTTGCAATGAGGTATCATTTATTAAAATTTGACATCAGGTTATGAAGATATGACTCCTTCGACAAGGCCCATCCCTCTATCTGATATATGAAGAAGTTTGCATTTTTTCGCGAAAAATGGTACATTTTGAGACGGTCCCTCGACGAAACCGTCGGCGTAAAAATATACAAGTTACAAAAATCTCTTTAGACAATGTTTAAGTTATAAAAGTTATTTTATCAAAATATATTGTGATTGGGACATTCTACAATTATTTGAAGTTAATGCAAAACACAGACTTTTTCCGTACGGAAAAGTACGGAAGTACAGCTTTTACCAATAATTACGTACACACGGATGAACAGGCACAAACTTTCAGATTTTGTCATTTTCTATCAAAACAAGTTTTTTGTAGTTATCTACCCAAAAGAAATATTTTATAAGCACTTTTTCCTTATTTTACGGCTTATATATGAGTTCAGCAAATGTGGTGAAGAAAATTGTTTTATATATATATATATATACGTTTAGACAATATTTCCAACTACTTATTAAAAGAAATTCAGTTTGATATCTACCTCCTAACGCTTTTTATAATAAAATGAAATTGATGAATGTTTCGGGAAAAGGGCGACCAAAATTATCGTTATATGGTTCCTATAGCAAGTCTACAGATCGTACAGACGGACAAAACTTACTTAATACCATTTATTTCCATAGAAATAATTGATATACACCAAAGCGTGTTACTTTAGAGCCTTAGTTGATGTGAAGTATTTTTTATTAGAAAAATAAGGTGTATTTTTGTGCATTTTTTGATTTTTTTTTTTTTTTTTTTTTTTTTTTGAAATAGTTCTTGAATAGTTTAACAAATACATGTAAAGTTTATTAAGAAATTTTAAGTACTTTTATCGCAATATTTAATTGAAAATGACCGATTTTCGGAGAAAAAAAACTACAACAACAACATCTGATCTAAATTACCTCGACATGCCACAATTCCGCGACATTGCGCGATAGACTATCGTGTGTCATTGCTTGTTGCCGTGTGTCACGTTGAATGTTGTGGTTAAGCAATAGTCGACAATTTCACGACATTTGAGCGATATAATGTCGAGTGTCGTTGTACATTGTCGTGTGTCGCGATGAATGTTGCATGTCGCATTTTTAGTGCGACACACAACAACTCAACCCGACACACGATACGACACACGACATTCAACGTGACACATGACACGACACCCGTCAATGAACAATGACACTCAATTGTTACTGCACTACTTTTTGCCAAAACCTAGCGCCACAATGAAACATTCAAATGTTAAAATGTCGTGTGCCGTTGTACATTGTCGTCCGTCGAGTTGCTATGTCGTGCGTTGTGTCGTGTGTCGCGTTGATTGTCATGTGTTACACTCAATCGGCGACAGTCGACATTCAATGTGACAATAGGCTACTGTAGACAGGAGGTATTTATACTTTTACTTGAATGATATTTTTTTTAGTACACGAATATTTGTGTAACTATTTATGTGTAGTGTAGTTCACGGTCGTAGTGAGCTCGGCTATCTCGTGTAATGATTTCCACCGCCTGATTAAACTAATGACCATTATTCAAGTGTTTGATTGACTTTGAAACATTTGGTGGTATATCTACCAAAAATTGACAGAAATGTAGTAATATTTCAAAACTGCACCGGAACATTCTTTTGTAAAGCGTCATGATTTTGTCAAGAAATAATGCATTTCTTATGTAAAAAAAATGCGCGGGATATACACAAACGCCAAATATCCTTTTTAAAGATATTTCTTGTTTATTATGTGCAGCAATATACTCACATAATTATCTAAAAGTAAATTGTATCACGTTTCGTTAGAAAAAATATATCAACCATTGGCTGGTTCTGTTTGCCATTGACTTTTCAAGTTTATCTATATTATAATTTGTTTAACCTAGCATACATATTTTGGGAAATAGTTGTAAAAACGCCATTTGCAAAATTAGCGCCATTTGCAACTAACTCGCGTCATTTGCAGTTGCGTACAAGTTTTATATCGCTAACAATTATGGATCACCACTAATGTTATAAGTATGTAATTTAAAGAATAGATATTAAATATCAAAATAAAAACTTAAATGTTTCAGTAAGGGTTTTTTTTTTATTTTTTTTTTTTTTTTATTTAATCAATCATTTTACAAAACCAAGTGCATACAAACAAGTAAAATGACACAAATAAACATATATGTGGTTCATTCTCTGTTATTATAGCATTTATGATTCTGCATATTCATGAAATTTAAGTGTAAAAAGATTATTTACTTTCCTGTTGGTAAGATGTTTAAACATAATTCTGTATTCAGATTTAACATATTAACAATATCATAATTACATTCTCGACAATTGCTAATGAAATAAGCTTTATAAATGCAGAATCCGACTAGAGACAGTATGGTATTAATATAATAACAGTTCGAATCTGAAATCTTATAGCCTACAACAACAATTTTAAATGTCGTAAATTCTTGCATATACCACAAAACTTTAAGTACCTTATAGGCCTCCGCCCATAAGTCATTTGTTTTGTGACATTCTACAAAACATGTTCATAAGTTTCCACTTGATTACAAACTAAACAGTTACATGATTTCAACATTTCCATCTGCATCGTATTTCATGGCATGGAAATATTCTATTCTTTAATTTATACTTGGATTCTTTTATTCTATTGTCTTGTAAAGAGGGTATGAATTCATAAAAGATGTTCCATTGGATATCGTATTCAATATGTTGTTTCCAATAATCGTGTATACATGGTTTTGTACATCGTTTGGAAACTAGGTAGTTATATATAGTTCTGTTGTCACTACTCTTAAGAGTGAGTTTTATACTAAATTGTATTATCGGAATTAATTTTCTCATGGTTACCTTTATCGCCCGAATGTATATAAGCGTTTTTCGTTTGGAACGATACGTCCTTAGAAGATATTTTTTTCTGTGTTGGCCGTTAAAAATTTTCTATTAACATAATTGAAAAAAAAGTATTAATGTCTTAATAGTCTATGTATAAAGCAGCAGATTCCGGGTCACGCAAAATTCCACGTTTGGATTGTAGACAAGTTCGATAGATGGCTTCAGTATAATGTGAATCCTGTCTCTCCAACGCAAATGTCACCTTGACAACTCTTCTAGTATTTCTCTTGCTTTGTATGGAACCTTGTAACCGATCTCAGGAAAACCGATAAACGGGTCTTGGTTATAAGCGGGTTTGTAAGTTGACCCATAAGCACGCACACACATAATCACACACTGGAATGTTTTAGAGCAAAGAAAGTTTCAATACTCATGTAATATTCCTTTCAAATGGCAGAAATTGTTCAAAATGTAACATTTCTGTTGTATTCCAGTAATCCAGAAAACATATTTCCATTATAAGGGTGTAGTATTTGAAAAGATATTGTCTGAACATAACTTATGTATGACCGATCGGTTAGTAGCGATTCTATACTTATAAAGGGATTCCTAAGGTAATGAAATGAGAATTAATGTATTGTTAAGACAATCTTATACAAATGTACATGTGATACTTCAAATAATGTACGTTCAATGTCATAAAAGGGCCGTTCAAATTGTATCAAAAACTTATAATGATAATACATATTTCTGTTGTATTACAATAGGCAAAAACGCATTATTCCATCTCCAATTTAGAAAGTTGATACTATTCTGAATAAATTACGTACATCAATATCCTGTACATGTATATCTATTACCTTATCAACTTTGTGCCAGTTATGGTGTCACATTAACCGTGAAATTTTAAATGAATCGAAAGAAGCCCCTTGAATAATTTCTCGAGTATAGCAAAACACTTTCTTCTGACTGAGATGCGAGCTAGAAAAAAACAAAAAAAAAAAAAAAAAAAAAAAAAAAACAGTAAATACATTTATATATATATCTAAAGCGTTCTAGAAACTTCAGTCAGATTTCTTTTCAATACCAGGAAAGGTTCTTTCACTATAACAAATTCAAGTCCGAATAAACATTGCAGAAATACTAGTATTGTATCAGAAGAATGTAATTCGTTTTCAACCACAAATTGGAATATTTAAACTACCGTATTTGATTATATGCATCTATCACCTCTTCATACATGTATCGTTTGTGGTGTCATATAAATATCTTTAAAATGATGTATAGCAAGTGGTGTCACATTTCCTTATAGAGCGTCTCTGTGCCGTTAAAAATGTTACGAACGGCGTTTTCCCAAGAACCAGCAAAGTACAAAATTGAGCGATATAACTAATTCATCCCCAAGATAGAAACACGGGCCTAAATGCGTCTGAATGACAATATAATTACCTGCAAAACGATGTGTGGCAAGTTGTGTCACATTCCCAGAGTAAGGGTCTGTCTGTTCAAAAAGTGCTCCGAACGGCGTTCCCAATGAACACTTCAGGAGGGAAGATTGAAATGATCTACCTATTCGTCCCCAAATAGGAACATGGTTCTTAATGCATTTTAACACAGTATATATACCTTTAAATGATGTATAACAAATGGTGTCACATTCCCTAAGAGTGTCTGCGGGCTGTTCAATCATGCACCGAACGGCTTTCTCAAAGAAGCGGACGTTCTTCATAACACTCAAGGTCTAAGATTGAATGATCTACCTTATTCATCCCCAGATAGGGGCCTAGCTCTCGATGCATTTAAAGGACAGTACAAAATAACTTTAAAATATTGTATAATAAATGGTGTCCGTTCCCTATACAGCGTAGTCTGTGGGCCGTTCAAAATGTTCCGAACGACGTTTTTCTAAGAATCATCAAGGTACAATATTGAATGATCTATCTAATTCATCCCCAAGATAGGAACATGAGTCTCAACGCGTCTGAATGAATATATGAATACCTGCAAAATGAAGTATGGCAAGTGGTGTCATATTCCCTGAAAGAGTGTCTGTGGGCTGTTCAAAATGCTAAAACCGGCGTTTCTTTCCTTTCATATTTCGGATACAAAACGAATGAAATTCTTCATGCATTCCCAAGATAGGAAGTTGAGCCTATATGTGTTTGAAAGACAATATAAGTACCTTTGAAATGATGTATAGCCAGTGGTGTCACATCCCCTGAAAGAGGGTGTGTGGGCTGTGGAAATGTTCAAAACGGGTTCCTCCTTTAATACTTAGGGCACGAGATTGAACAATGTACACAATTCATCCACAAGTTAGCAAATTAAACCTAAATGTATATGACAGACAATAGGTATATCTTAACAATGACATACAGCAAGTGGTGTCACATTCCCTGAAAGAAGGTATATGGGTTATTCAAAATGCTCAAACGGCGTTTCTCCGAGAAAATTTTAGGTACAAGATTAGATATTATATCCGCTTTATCCCTAAGATAGGAAATTCGGCCTGAACGCATTTAAAAAAACAATATAAGTATCTTTGAAATGATGTATAGCAAGTGGTGTCACATTCCCAGTAAAAGGGTATGTGGGTTGCTCAAAAGTGCTCCAAATGGCTTTTCTCCTTCAATACTTAAGGTACAAGATTGAATAATATATCCAATTCATCCCATAGATAGAAACTTCATCATAAATGCTTTTGAAAGACACTATTATATTTTGAAATAATGTATAGCAAGTGGTGTCACATTCCCTGGAAGAGGGTCTGTGGGCTGTTAAAAATGCAGCGAAGGCTTTCTACATGAAGACTTAAGGTGAAAGATTGGATGTTTTACGTAATTCATCCCCAAGATAGAAACATGACCTTCAACGCATCTGAAAAACAATATAAATACCTAAAAAATGATGTATGCTTTTTTCCTAGGTCAGGGGCCATAACTCCTACAATACTGAATGAATCCGGACGCGAAACCCCAGGTGCACAACTGCACATGCTGACCAACATTCCTTTAAACATTGGTGACTCTAGGTCAAATACTTTTGGAGCTTCGTGCGACACAACATTAAAATGACCAATTTTTAACTAAGTCAGGGGCCATAACTCCTACATGACTGAATGAATACAGACGCAAAACCCAAGGTCCACAACTGCACATGTCAGGGTTGCCACACTTTTTCGTCTATGAAATTTAAGGACTTTTCCAGGACCTTGTTGCGATTTTCAAGGACCTCTGTACGACATATCGGGTTGTACGTTCCCGTCAATTTTTCTAGATTCAGTGTAAAAATATAAGAACAAGAGGGCCATGATGGCCCGATATTGCTTAAAAATTTCTACTTAATAAATACAGGCTCTGCAAATTTTCTTTTTTCTTTTTTGTTTTTTTTTTTTTGTTTTTCATTTTGTTTCCTTTCTGTCCTCAAGTTTTGTTTCGCAAGGAGACTATGTATCATTTACTTGTCTAGCATGTTGTGAAGAATTAATCAACTCCTTCATAATAACTACACCTCTGGTGCCACCTACATTATTTATATAATCTTTGATATACTTCTAGCAATTAAATTATTTTCAGTCAAGTTGTTGTTTGATCGCTGAATTCAAGCGTGTCACTAATCACGATTTTCACAATTGTTCTCGAAAAATAATCGGAATTTCACAGGGCTTCTTAAAAATCGACACAAAAATGACCGAAACCTAAAATTACTGTTTAAAAATTCAAGCATAGCTACCCATATAGGCCCATCAACCACAAAAACATCGGTATTTTCGAAAAAGGAAATTGAAATGACATCCATGTCCGCCATTTTGAATCATGAATTACTTTCCTTAGCAAAATTTGAAATTTCCCGGTATTTTCCCGTACCTTTACCGTTTTCTCGCCAAATTCCCGGTATTTTCACGACCGGGAGTCAATTTTTGAAATTCACGGACTTTTCCCGTTTTACCGGTAGCGTTGGAACCCTGACATGCTGACCAACATTCCTGTAAACTTTGGTGACTCTAGGTCAAATACTATTGGAGCTAGGCGCGACACAACATAAAATGACCAATTTTTTACTAAGTCAGGGGCCATAACTCCTACAAGGCTGAATGAATCTGGACGCGAAACCCCAGGTGCACAACTACACATGCTGACCAACATTCCTGTAAAGTTTTGTGACTCTGTGTCAAAAACTTTTGGAGCTAGGCGCGACACAACACTAAAATGACCACTTTTTACAAAGTCAGGAGCCGTAACTCCTACTGAATGAATCCGGACGCGAAACCCCAGGTGCACAACTGCACATGCTGACCAACATTCCTTTAAACTTTGGTGACTCTAGGTCAAATACTTTTGGAGCTACACGCGACACAACATTAAAATGACCATTTTTTAACTAAGTCAGGGGCCATAACTCCTACATGACTGAATGAAATGGACGCAATACCCCAGGTGCACAACTGCACATTCTGGCCAACATTCCTGTAAACTTTGGTGACTCTAGATCAAATACTTTTGGAGCTACACGCGACACAACATTAAAATGACCAATTTTTACTAAGTCAGGGGCCATAACTCCTACACGACTGAATAAATCCAGACGCGAAACCATAGGTGCACAACTACACATACTGACCAACATTCCTGAAAAGTTTTGTGACTCTATGTCAAATACTTTTGGAGCTAGGCGCGACACAACATTCTCGGAAGGACGGACGGACAAGGGCAAATCTATATCCACCCCCACCCCCAAAAGTGGGGGCATAAAAAGGGGCATAATTCTGTCAAAAATACAATTAGAGTTATGGGGTTTGTAACCACACATGCAGATGATGATTATAAAGAAATATTTTTAATTTCAAGTCATTATCTTTTAAAGTACCCAAGGTATGTCTATAAACGAAGCTTTCGAAAACATTTAACACGAAAATAATTCCAACTATAACAACTTTGTGACCTTGACATTGGGTATAATGGGCCGAGCCCCTGCACATACTTTGTTTGTATGCTGAACAATGTTTATGTGAACTTACAGTAAAATATAAGCAATAGTAACAAAGATATGGCAGAAAAACAAAGGTTGCCGAAAAACTTTAACCTTAAATATAACCTAAGTATAACACCCTGGTGACCTTGACCTTGGGTATAATGGGCCCAGCCCCTGTACATACTTTGTTTGTATGCTGCACAATGTTCATGTAAAGTTACAGTAAGATATAATCAATAGGCTATGACAGAAAAACAAAGGTTGCCGAAAAACTTTAACCTTAAAAATAACCTTAGTATAGCACCTTGGTGACCTTGACCTTGGGTATAATAGGCTCAGCCCTTACACATACTTTGTTTGTATACTGGAAAATGTTTATTTGATGTTATAGTAAGATATAAGCAATAGTAACAAAGATATGACAGAAAAACAAAGGTTGCCGAAAAAATTTAACCTTAAAAATAACCTAAGTATAACACATTGGTGACCTTGACCTTGGGTATAATGGGCTCAGCCCTTACACATACTTTGTTTGTATACTAGACAATGTTTATGTGAAGCTACAGTAATATATAAGCAATAATAACAAAGATATGACAGAAAAACAAAGGTAGCTGAAAAGCTTTAACCAAGAAAGGTCACGCCGACGCCGATGACGGGGCGAGTAGAATAGCCCCCCTATTATCCAAATAGTGGAGCTAAAGAGTGGGACAGGTCAATCAATAAATAAAGGATGCTACATGCTAAAGTATAAGGGAAAAAACTTTTAAAATCTTCTCGCCTGAAAGGATCATTCCTGTGAAGTTTGGTGTAAATCTGCCCAGTGGTTTTCAGGAAGATTTTTTAGAAATTGTTGACCCACAACACACAACAGACATTGAGCGGTCACAAAAGCTCATCTTGGGCCATTGGCTCAGTTGAGCTAAAAGAAAATAATTCAGGAACATTTTCCCTATTGAGTAAATAGTAAGGCTCCCACATTTACAGAATTTGGTAAATTTATGATTTTAGTTAAGTTGGTCTGCAGTTCGCAGTTCGCAGTTCGCGTTTCGAATTGCGAAGTGCAAACTTGTCTGCAGTTCGCAGTTCGCAGTTCGCGATTCGAATTGCGAACTGCAAACTGGTCTGCAGTTCGCGATTCGAATTGCGAACTGTAAACTGGTCTGCACTTTACGATTCAAATGTCAACGTGCAGTCTGATCAACAATGTCCTGCACATTGCAGACAAGAATGCATTCACAGTTGGTCTGCAGTTCTCGTTTCGAATTGCGAACTGCAAACTGGTTTGCAGTTTGCGATTCGTGTTGCGAACTGCAAACTAGTCTGCAGTTTACGATTCAAATTTCAAAGTGTGCAGTCTGATCAGCACTGCCCGGCAAATTGTAGACAAGAATGCATTTCACATTTGGTCTGAAGTTAGCAGATCGCGATTCGAATTGCGAACTGCAAACTGGTCTGCAGTTCGCGATTCGAATTGCAAACTGTAAACTGGTCTGTGCTTTACGATTCAAATGTCAACGTGCAGTCTGATCAACACTGTCCTGCGCATTGCAGACAAGAATGCATTTCACAGTTGGTCTGCAGTTCGCGTTTCGAATTGCGAACTGCAAACTGGTCTGCAGTTCGCGATTCAAATTCGAACTGCAAACTGTAAACTGGTCTGCGCTTTACGATTCAAATGTCAACGTGCAGTCTGATCAACACTGTCCTGCGCATTGCAGACAAGAATGCATTTCACAGTTGGTCTGCAGTTCGTGTTTCGAATTGCGAACTGCAAACTGGTCTGCAATTCGCGATTCGAATTCGAACTGCAAACTGGTCTGCAGTTTGAGATTCATATTGCGAACTGTAAACTGGGCTGCAGTTTACAATTCAAATTTCAATGTGCAATCTGATCAGCACTGTCCAGCGCACTGCGGACAAGAATGCATTTCATAATTAGTCTGCAGTTTGCATTTCGCGTTTCCAACTGCGAACTGCAAACTGGTCCGCAGTTCGCGTTCCGAATTGTAAACTGCAATCTTGTCTGTTGATTACAATAAAAAATTCAAAGTGCAGTCTGATCAGCACTTTCTTGCGCATAGCAGACAAGAATGCATTTCACAGTTGGTCTATAGTTCGCAGGTTGTGTTTCGAATTGCGAACTGCAAACTGGTCTGCAGTTCGCGTTTCGAATTGCGAACTGCAAACTGGTCTGCAGTTCGCAATTTGAATTCGAACTGCAAACTGGTCTGCAGTTCGGGATTCGTATTGCAAACTGTAAACTGGGCTACAATTTACAATTCAAATTTCAAAGTGCAGTCTGATCAGCTAACTAATACAGATGGATAACTCTAGTTACCCTAAACGGTGTTATTTTAGGCTAAAATCTTTAGATAACGTAGGTAGAATCACCTGGGCTACTCAGGTAAAACACTTGTTATTTTTGTATGGTTTGGGTTATGTTTGGGTTTCACATGATGTTGGAAATATTGACTACTTCGTTAGTATTTTTCGTCAAAGACTCATAGATTGTCATAAACAAAACTGGAAAGAGTCTATCGAAGAATCAAGTAGATGCCACCATTATAAACGTTTTAAAACTTTATTAAATACAGAACGTTACCTTACAAAAAAATTGCCATTTAAATACAGACTAGCAATGTCAAAAATTCGTTGTTCAAGCCATAAGCTGCATGTTGAAACTGGTAGGCACAACAATACACCTTTTGAATCTCGTATCTTCGTATCTGCCAATTTTGTTATAATAGAAGTAACACTAGTATTGTTGAATGTGAATATCATGCTTTTTTTCAATGTGAGAAATTTAGTGAGATCCGTAATCAGTATCTTCTTAATTGGTATTCATCTGACAGAAGTATACAAAGTTTTTATAACATACTTAGCTCTGATAATGAAAAGGTGTTATATCTAACAGCATAGTATCTTGAGAAACTCTTAAATAATGTTTGACCTGTTAAATATGATATTCAGCAGCCTATGTTTACTAGTCGACTGTGTGCTGAACCTATGAATATGTATTTTAACTTATCCGATTGTATATGTATACATTTTGTGGGATCACAACTGTTTATATATTTACTTACTATATATTATGTAGTGTATTTTGGGTCGGAGGCCTTTGTTACATTTCATAAACTTTTGACTTGACTTGACTTGACTGTCCAGCGCATTGCGGACAAGAATGCATTTCATAATTAGTCTGCAGTTCGCATTTCGCGTTTCCAACTGCGAACTGCAAACTGGTCCGCAGTTCGCGTTCCGAATTGCAAACTGCAATCTTGTCGGCTGATTACAATAAAAATTTCAAAGTGCAGTCTGATCAGCACTTTCTTGCGCATTTCACAGTTGGTCTATAGTTCGCAGTTTGTGTTTCGAATTGCGAACTGCAAACTGGTCTGCAGTTCGCAGTTCGCAGTTCGCGATTCGAATTGCGAACTGCAAACTGGTCTGCAGTTCGCGATTCGAATTCGAACTGCAAACTAGTCTGCAGTTCGGGATTCGTATTGCAAACTGTAAACTGGGCTACAATCTACGATTCAAATTTCAAAGTGCAGTCTGATCAGCACTGTCCAGCGCACTGCGGACAAGAGTGCTTTTCATAATTAGTCTGCAGTTCGCATTTCGCGTTTCCAACTGCGAACAGCAAACTGGTCCGCAGTTCGCGTTCCAAATTGCAAACTGCAATCTTGTCTGCTGATTACAATAAAAATTTCAAAGTGCAGTCTGATCAGCACTTTCTTGCGCATTGCAGACAAGAATGCATTTCACAGTTGGTCTATAGTTCTCAGTTTGTGTTTCAAATTGCGAACTGCAAACTGGTCTGCAGTTCGCGTTTCGAACTGCGAACTGCAAACTGGTCTGCAGTTCGCAGTTCGCAGTTCGTGATTCGAATTGCGAACTGCAAACTGGTCTGCGGTTCAAGATTCAAAATAAAAATATATTTGAACGTTACTCTTATACTTTTAAGTAATAGGTCAGTATTTGCTAAATATAAAATTTTGAGCCGTGACATGAGAAAATCAACATAGTGGGTTTGCGACCAGCATGGATCCAGACCAGCTTGCGCATCCGCGCAGTCTGGTCAGGATCCATGTTGTTCGCTAATGGTTTCTCTAATTACAGTAGGCTTTAAAAGTGAACAGCATGGATCCTGACCAGACTGCGCGGATGCGCAAGCTGGTCTGGATCCGTGCTGGTCGCAAACCCACTATGTTGATTTTCTCATGGCACGGCTCATTAATGTTAATGGTCTGCACTTCCTCCCTCTTCAGTAGAACTGAAAAGTGCCGGTAAGTCTGCGGCTCCTAGTTTTCGATTCGAACTACGAACTGCAAACTGGTCTGCAGTTCTCAGTTCGCAGTTCGCAATTCGTAGTTCATAATTCGAATTGCGAACTGCAAACTGGTCTGCAGTTCAAGATTCAAAATGAAAATGAATTTGAAGGTTACTCTTATACTTTAAAGTAATAGGCAAGTGTTTGCTAAACATAAATGTGAAAAGTCTGCACTTCCTCCCTCTCCATTAGAACTGCAGACAAGAATGCATTTTACAGTTGGTCTACAGTTCGCAGTTTGCGTTTCGAATTGTGAACTGCAAACTGGTCCGCAGTTCGCAGTTCGCATTTCGAATTGCAAACTGGACTGCAGTTCGCAGTTCGCGATTCGAATTGCGAACTGCAAACTGGTCCGCTGTTCGCAGTTCGCCTTTCGAATTGCGAACTGCAAACTGGCCTGCAGTTCGCAGTTCGCAGTTCGCGATTCGAATTGCGAACTGCAAAATGGTCTGTAGTTCGCGATTCAAATTCGAACTGAAAACTGGTCTTCAGTTCGAGATTCGTATTGAGAACTGTACACTGTGCTGCAGTTTACGATTCAAATTTCAAAGTGCAGTCTGATCAGCACTGTCCAGCAAAATGTAGACAAGAATGCATTTCACAGTTGGTCTGCAGTTTGCAGTTCTCAGTTCACGTTTTCAAATGCGATCTGCAAACTGGAAAAGTAAAGAAGAAATGAAAAATCTTGAAATGGAGCTTCTCTATCTTGCAGAATTTTTTCCAATGAATTTAGTAACATTTTTATGGAGGAGCCGCCCATATCAATTACCGGTGACGAATATAGATAAGCTTAAATATAAACAATGAAAACATGTAGAAGTTATAGCATGTTTGTCACGGGATGTAACATTTCATGCTCTTTAAACTTAATAGTGACGTGCGCCGCGCATAGCGGGGAAACTAATACTTTTCCCTGGCGGTATCGTCTGCTGTGTAATTGAATTGGATATCCTCGGCAATGAACGTGTTATTACGAATATTATCGGAGATGTCCGAGGCACTTCATCCTTGCCCGTACAGTCTTTGTGAATTCTTGTCATGTAGGTTACATTCTACCAATTCAATTCCTTATTTATTTCATATTAATAACAAAACAGTCAGACCTCATTTTCAGCACTTAAGAGCATTTCAATGATATGAAAACCATATATGGTCATTTAGTATAATATGTCTTCTTATCAAAAATAGAAAAATATTGACATGTTTTATGTTGTATATAAGAAAAATAACCTGTTCTGAGAAACATCACCCTCTAAAAATGCCCCCATGAAAACAGCCGTTTAGCAATTACGCGTAGGTAGACATTTTTCGCAAAGAATAAAACTTATTCCAGGAAATTTACAATGAAAATGGTCTACATCTATTCTCAATACAATAAGCAATAAACATAAGCCAAAAATTTAACTGTCACCTCCTTATGTCACATTCCAGACTTCATCCATAGCATGGAACTACATTTTGGACTACTTCACATGTAACACTGAGTAGTCACTTCCAGTTTGGTGTAATCCGTCCTGTATGACCAATCTTCTTGGTTTGTTTTATGAGTATAAAGGAGAGCTAGAATGAGAGAAAGAAATTCACTTGTGTTCTCTTAGTACCTTTTACTGCCAAATTCCTTCTACGCTCAGAGTAGTTAATGTACTCTTACGAGCAATACAGTAAAATTCATAGAAAACTGAATTAAAATCATTTAGAATTCTTATGATTACTTCAATTAATTCACCAGTCGGTGTGGCAAGGAATATTTTGAAATATCTTTAATATTGTAGTTTGTATTTCTTTACAGAGCGCGTGAATTTTTTTTTTTTGTGTGTGTGTGTGAAAACTTTGTATTATTTTATCTTTATTTTATCAGTTGATATATATTGTGACATGTTTCAATGTAAAGACATTTACACCCATTATAAGGATCGTCTACAGCCAAGTATGGCCTAATGTAACTCTTGAATGGCTTAAAGCCCAACTCGTTTACTGTCATGATGTTATAACATTTTTTCTTATGGAATGTTTTTAACTCAAATACATTTCTATTGTATTTAGGACTTATTAAAAGGTCATAAAACACATGAACTGACATATAAAAAATAAAATAAAAAAATCTTGTGCAGCTTTTGCAGTAGTGCGTTGTTCCTGTAAAATAATTTACTTCCAGTTTCGATCTGCAAAACTTGCCATGTGGGGTGTATGAAAATGTAAACTGTCTCATTCCATGTAGAATGTATTCCAGTAGTGCAAAAGTGTGATTTATTAAAGCACTCGTTCTACACGAATGTGCCCAAATAAAATGGGTAAATTAGGTACCATTTATTATGGACTGATTTCGAATATACCACGAACATTTTTTTTACCAATTTACTGACCCTATTCCGAAAGGACAAAACATATAATGTATATGACTCTGATTAGAGTAATTTGAAATTATTTTTTTACTATTATACCATGTTTATATATAGTCCTTTTTATGATAAGCCCGTTTAAAGGCGTTTTACATAGCACAAACGCAGCCGCTCTGGTCGCGAAAGTAATCTGACACCTAACGATCTCACCAGATGAAGAGTGAGATCCCTCAGAGCAGATGAAGAGAAATCGTGTATTTAGATACAGACTCTTTGTGGAAAGACAGACTGGTGCTTTGATATACCTTGTGCATGGCACTTTAGAAGCCTTCTTTTAGGAGAAGAACCGGTACAGGTCGCTTAGTCAGACCAGCTTACAGTTTACAGTTTCGATTCGGATAAAGTGACTGCAGCTGAGGGATCATAACCTCTTTTAAGCAAAAACTTACTAAGTACGAAATTCTATGCCTAAGAGTAATGTTCCAATATACTTTCATTTTAAATATTGAACTGCAGACCAGTTTGCAGTTCGCAATTCGAATCGTGAACTGCGAACTGCAGACCAGTTTGCAGTTCGCAATTCGAATTATGAACTACGAATTGCGAACTGCGAACTGAGAACTGCAGACCAGTTTGCAGTTCGCAATTCGAATTATAAACTACGAATTGCGAACTGCGAACTGCAGACCAGTTTGCAGTTCGTAGTCTGAATCGAAAACTAGGAGCCGCAGTCTTGCCGGCACTTTGCAGTTCTAATAAAGAGGGAGGAAGTGCAGTCCATTAACATTAATGAGCCGTGCCACGAGAAAACCAACATAGTGGGTGTGCGACCAGCCTCGATCAAGACCAGCCTGCGCATCCGCGCAGTCTGGTCAGGATCCATGCTGTTCGCTTTTAAAGCCTACTGCAATTAGAGAAACCATTAGCGAACAACATGGATCCTGACCTGATTGCGCGGATGCGAAAGCTGGTCTAAATCCATGCTGGTCGCAAACCCACTATGTTGATTTTTTCATGGCACGGCTAAAAATTTTATAATTAGCAAACACTGACCTATTACTTTAAAATATAAGAGTAACCTTCAAATTCACTTTCATTTTGAATCTTGAACTGCAGACCAGTTTCAGTTCGAATTCGAATCGCGAACTGCAGACCAGTTTGCAGTTCGCAATTCGAATCGCGAACTGCGAACTGCGAACTGCAGACCAGTTTGCAGTTCGCAATTCGAATCGCGAACTGCGAACTGCGAACTGCAGACCAGTTTGCAGTTCGCAATTCGAACCGCGAACTGCGAACTGCAGACCAGTTTGCAGTTCGCAATTCGAAACACAACCTGCGAACTATAGACCAACTGTGAAATGCGCAAGAAAGTGCTGATCAGACTGCACTTTGAAATTTTTATTGCAATCAGCCGACAAGATTGCAGTTTGCAATTCGGAATGCAAACTGCGGACCAGTTTGCAGTTCGCAGTTGGAAACGCGAAATGCGGACTGCAGACTAATTATGAAATGCATTCTTGCCCGCAATGCGCTGGACAGTGCTGATCAGACTGCTCTTTGAAATTTGATTCGTAAATTGTAGCCCAGTTTACAGTTTGCAATACGAATTCCGAACTGCAGACCAGTTTGCAGTTCGAATTCGAATCGCGAACTGCAGACCAGTTTGCAGTTCGCAATTCGAATCGTGAACTGCGAACTGCGAACTGCGAACTGCAGACCAGTTTGCAGTTCGCAATAAGAAACGCGAACTGCGAACTGCAGACCAGTTTGCAGATCGCAATAAGAAACACAAACTGCTAACTATAGACCAACTGTGAAATGCATTCTTGTCTGCAATGTGCAAGAAAGTGCTGATCAGACTGCACTTTGAAATTTTTATTGTAATCAGCAGACAAGATTGCAGTTTGCAATTTGGAATGCGAACTGCGGACCAGTTTGCAGATCGCAGTTTGAAACGCGAAATGCGAACTGCAGACTAATTATGAAAAGCATTCTTGTCCGCAATGCGCTGGACAGTGCTGATCAGACTGCACTTTGAAATTTGAATCGTAAATTGTAGCCCAGTTTACAGTTTGCAATACGAATCCCGAACTGCAGACCAGTTTGCAATTCGAATTCGAATCGCGAACTGCAGACCAGTTTGCAGTTCGCAATAAGAAACGCGAACGGCGAACTGCAGACCAGTTTGCAGTTCGCAATTGGAAACACAAACGGTGAACTATAGACCAACTGTGAAATGCATTCTTGTCTGCAATGCGCAAGAAAGTGCTGATCAGACTGCACTTTGAAATTTTTATTGTAATCTGCAGACAAGATTGCAGTTTGCAATTTGAAACGCGAACTGTGGACCAGTTTGCAGTTCGCAGCTGGAAACGCGAAATGCGAACTACAGACTAATTTTGAAAAGCATTCTTGTCCGCAATGCGCTGGACAGTGCTGATCAGACTGCACTTTGAAATTTGAATCGTAAACTGTGTCCCAGTTTACAGTTCGAAATACGAATCCCGCACTGCAGACCAGTTTGCAGTTCGCAATTCGAATCGCGAACTGCAGACCAGTTTGCAGTTCGCAATTCAGATCGCGAACTGCGAACTGCAGACCAGTTTGCAGTTCGCAATTCGAAACGCGAACTGCGAACTACAGACCAGTTTGCTGTTCACAATTGGAAACACAAACTGCGAACTATAGACCAACTGTGAAATGCATTCTTGTCTGCAATGCGCAAGAAATTGCTGATCTGACTGCATTTTGAAATTTTTATTGTAATCAGCAGACAAGATTGCAGTTTGCAATTCGGAACGTGAACCGCGGACCAGTTCGCAGTTGGAAACGCGAAATGAGATTTGCAGACTAATTATTAAATGCATTCTGGTCCGCAATGCGCTGGACAGTGCTGATCAGACTGCACTTTGAAACTTGAATCGTAAATTGCAGATTAGTTTGCAGTTCGTAACACGGATCGCCAACTGCAGACCAGTTTGCAGTTCGCAATTCGAAACTGCAGACCAACCGTGAAATGCATTCTTGTCTGAAATGCGCAGGACAGTGTAGATCAGACTGCACGTTGACATTTGAATCGTAAAGTGCAGACCAGTTTACAGTTCGCAATTCGAATCGCGAACTGCAGACCAGTTTGCAGTTCGCAATTCGAATCGCGAACTGCGAACTGCGAACTGCAGACCAACTTAACTGATATAAATTTATGTTTACACCATCTTTCAAACACAAAATGATTTTGTTTAAATTGCCTTCAATTACTACCTTCAGTCACAACTCTAGATGGCATTCCCTGTCTATAACAGGGGCCCACAATCGTAAATGCATTATTTTTTCAAATTATAAAGAAAAAATATCACAAATTCATTTTTGGTAATATTTTCTCAATTTCACAAGCTGTCTTTGACATTTTCGCACTATGAATTGCACTGTTTGATGCAAATCTATTCCAAAATGGAGCAATTTATTTTAATCAAATTTTGAACCAAACAAGTGGGCAAATTATACGGCGACTCCCTGTTTACTAAAAAAGACAAATCTAATATCTTTAACAGACTGAAAAACGTGTTTCAATCAGAAAGACTTGGTTGTTCTAAAGATGATTGTTTTGTTTAACCAGATAGAAATTTTGTAAACATTAACCAGTCAAACATGACAAGGACTAATTTAAATGTGTTAACATGGGAGCCTTAGTTAATAGAAGAAAGCAATCACAGAAAGATACTAAACAACTTCTTATTCACAACAGAAAATTCATTCTTTTGAAAATGGTATTGAAATGCAACCTTTGAAGATTTAGTAAACTGTTTCTTTGGAGAAAATATGTTTGATGAAAACTGTATCATTGTTTCACAATATTTTTTGTTTCTGTTCTCTTTGCATAGTAATGCTGCACTAAGTTAGCAACATTTCTACAGCACAACTTGTGCATATTTCTCAATATTAACAAAAAGATGGCCCTAGGTCGCTCACCCGAGATACACACCATAACAGTGTAAATATGTTTCACCTAGTGATTTCATGGACACAAATATAAGTCTGACCAATTTTCATTAAGATTGGACCAAAACGTTTTTTCTTTGATCTGACCTAGCAACCTAGTTTTTGATCCCAGATGACCCATATTCAAACTTGACCTTAACTTTATCAAGGCTATCATTCTGACCAAATTTCATGAAGATCAGTTGAAAAATACAGCTTCTATTGCATACACAAGGGTTTTCTTTGATTTTACCTAGTGACCTCGTTTTTGTCCCTAGATAATCCAATTTCAAACTTGGCCTAGATTTCATCAAGGCTATAATTTTGACCAAAATTCACGAAGATCAATTGAAAAATAAAGCCTCTATCGCATACACAAGGTTTTTCTTTGATTTGACCTAGTGACCCTAGATAATCCATTTTCGAACTTTGCCTTGATATCCTCAAGGTAATCCTTCTCACAAAATTTCGTGAAGATCAGTTGAAAAATACAGCCTCTATCGCATACACAATAGGGGTGTAACGATACACTAGTCTCACAATACAATACATATCGTGATACAAATGCAACAATACAGTACATGTACATATTGCGATACAAATTGAGCATTCATGTGACAAAATGAAAAAGAAAAAAACAAAGTTCCTACACTTGGAAAGTACTTGAAATTTTGTTTTCAAGTTAAAGAAACTGTTATAAATGATACATTTGTTTAGTTACTACCTTTAACATTGATTTTATTAAAGTTTTCATTCAATGTTTTTACTTTTCACTGTATCATTTCTGTATCGTGAAACAGGTCTATGATACGATTATGCGTATCGCCAGACTAAGGTATAGCGATACAGTGAATTGCGATATATCGTTACACCCTTAATACACAAGCTAAATGTTGACAGACAGACACTGGACGCCGGACATCGAACAATCACAAAAAATCACCTGAGCATTGCTCTGGTGAGCTAAAAAATGACCATATATGATATATTTAGACAATACATGTAATTATAATCCAATGCCTGTAGTAATACATCAGACTGTAGATTTCATCTTATTATTACACTATAAACAATTTGACTCAAATCTCTTTAACAATGATTCTTAAAACAATAAGTGTCTTGATAGTGACAAACAATATCTAACAAGGTTAAACAGTAAAGCTATGTCAAAAACAAAACGTAATTATTTTTGGTTGAAGAACAATTTATCTAAAACAGACCCTGTGTTTTGTTCACAGGAGATATTAACTCCTAAGGCTATTCAAATTTTGTGTAATTATATCCCTTTTTTTCTCAAAACACTGTTGACTGTTAATCAAGCCAAGACTGATGAAGTCAAAATATATGTTGTTTTTTTTTTTAAGATTATCTAATTGGTAGCCATCCGAAAAGGAAAATACTAAACAGTATCATACAATTTTAAGATCAAAGTTGACTTTTCAAAAATAGACTGTTTAGAAGACTGAGGAGGTGCTTGTTTCAATATGCAGTGAAACATTTACTAGTGTATTGCTGTTCATTTTTTATTTTTATTTTGTTGGATTTAACGTCGCACCGACACATGATAGGTCATATGGTGACTTTCCAGCTTTAATGGTGGTGGAAGACCCCAGGTGCCCCTCTGTGCATTATTTCATCACGAGCGGGCACCTGGGTAGAACCACCGACCTTCCGTAAGCCAGCTGGATGGCTTCCTCACATGAAGAATTCAACGCCCCGAGTGAGGCTCGAACCCACATCGATGAGGGGCAAGTGATTTGAAGTCAGCGACCTTAACCATTCGGCCACGGAGGCCCCTGTATTGCTGTTCAATCATGGCATTCAGTTGATGAATCAGGAATTAACAGTACATGATGTGATTATCTACAAAATTTATCATCTTTAACAAAGTTATACATGATACTAATGTCCACCAAAAAGCTAAATTTAGTAAAATCGCCACAGCTTACATGTACTATAAATGTGCATGTCAGCCTCAGGGTTAGAATTCAAGTGCTTCTTAGTGAATATAAAACTTCGACTCCATTTTAGTTAGCCAGGGCTCCAGATAATTTTTTTGGCCAATGAGTATTTACTCAACATATTTTTTGTGAATGAGTAAAATGGTAAAATCTGAAATTGACTAGAAGTAATTTTACTCCTGAATGCGTAGTGTTTGTTCACTTATACATTCTTAGAAAGAGATTTTTGTTTATTCCGCACCGGAAGTTGATATTTTAAATCGACACCGCTTTAAAATACACTACCGTACCATCAATATTAATTCCCAACTATTTGATATACGCAGACATTGAGTTAAAAAAATAGTTTAACCTAGGTTTATAGAGTACCTTCAATGCTTGTGTACGTTCAATCTAGGAGAATTAATGCCGACTGTGCTCTATTACATAAAGCATTCGGACGATTCAGATTTTGTTTATGCCAATAAAAAGTCATTGTGTGCGTTTCTGTTATTTCATATACGTTTTTATACGCTTAAAAATTATCAGACATGTACATGTACGGAATCCTGTTGCTGCCACTTAAATTGTCGCCTCGCCAACACGCGACAACGCGATAATTATCGCGTTGTCGCCTTGTCCGAAAACATACTTACATGCGAGATTTAACAATCCTCGCGAGGTTAAGAGGGCGATAATTATCGTCTTATTTGTCGTATATCTTTCTTAATTCTAGTGTCGTGAAATTGAAATCCAATAGACATAGTTGCGAGAATTAGTAAAACCTCGCATTGTCGCATTGTCGCACTGTCGCTTGGGATTAAATTTCCGGACAAATTGACCGATGTAATTCTTCCTGGGTACTATTTATCAATACCACGGTGATGTAGTAAGAAATTATCCCTTACACCGGGTGACAATGCGACAATGCGAGGTTTTACTAATTCTCGCAACTATGCCTATTGGATTTCAATTTCAAGACGCGAGAATTAAGAAAGACAAGCGACAATTAAGACGATAATTATCGCCCTCTTAACCTCGCGAGGATTGTTAAATGTCGCATGTACATAATATTCGCTTGTCTTTCTTAATTCAAAAACAATGCCCAGAAACTGCCATATGTCACAATTGAATTGTGTATAATCATAAATCGTTTTACATGCAGGGTTGGAATTAAGTTCGCATACTTGCAAAGTGCATGTGACTTTTGCCCAAACTCAGTCTCACAAAATTTTGCTGGTGCTAACCAGGGGTCCAGATAAGATGCGTATTAGCGTAAATTACGCTTTGAAATAATGCATATACGCATGTCTACGGAATCCTGTTCGTGCCACTTAAATTGTCGCCTCGCCAACACGCGACAACGCGATAATTATCGCGTCGTCGCCCTGTCCAAAAACATAATATAAAATAATCAGAATACTGATATAGGGTGTAAAAAATTTCTGGCACGACCCTGTAAGTTTTTATAGCCTTGGAGAATTATTTTTTCAACTTTTTAACAAAAAGTTGCTAAGCTGCACTTTTTATGCTTTAAACATGGCCAGTAATGTTAGGCATAACCCTCTTATTTGTATTCATTTTTTTGACACAATAATAATTTCCGAAAAGTCTCCCTTAATAAAAAAAAATTTAAAAATTTTTTCCCGTCCTAGCTACCCTAATTTTTTTAGCATGTTACTGGAAACAAACAATTTTTTTAGTCCTAGCCCAAAATCAAAAAAAAAAAAAAAATAACTATTTATTTTGTATTAGGCCAGATATGATACATCTGATTTCCATCTAGATATCAAGCATTTCTGACACCAAAGTTTTGATTGACTGCTGACATGAATGCTAATCCAGTTAATTATCAGTATCTACACTATTGTAACATATAAATCTTTGCAGACTTTGTTCCTGGCTTCTGTAGAATTTAGAACACTGTACTGTAAATGTAGCTCAGAATTATCATCGTTTTCCAGTTGTCCAAAAAATATGTCAAGCATGCTTAGACTTTAAAGTTTATACTATTTTTATTCAGTTGTTTTAACTCTGACCAAATATTCTGGTAAAAGGACTATTTGAAGCACCCCTTCAGACTCCAGTGTCTCTGAAAAATATGTTTGTGTGATTAATTAATTATTTTGTTGTTCATACATGTTCAGTTTAAATGAGGGCAAAGATATATTAGTAACAAAATTAATAATTTAATTTTAAAGAGTGAAAAATATAAAACAAAAAAGTTAATGAGACTGTTTGTGTTTTCTTACTATTCAATGTCATTGGGAATGGCTAAAAAGAAAATGAATCACTACTGTATAGATCTACACGTAAACATTTGGAATATAATCCGATTTTTTCATAAAGTGGTGCATAATATCAATCATTTGTGTATAAAGATCAATAGAAAAGAAATGGATCATGGGATACATGCATATTACATACATCATGTACTTATGGCAGAAAAGATATCCTATTTATAAGTTTGAAAATATGGAAGGTTACTATACATAACAATATATAGATCTAGACCATTTTCCTTATTTAAACCACGCATAAGTTTAAGACTGCATAACTTCAATCCAGGGGTCGTGAGTTTGTGTCCCTGTGGTTGTCACGACCATGCCTTCTCATAAGAAACCACTACTACCAGTATTGGTTTTTTCCATGAAGTGGACTGTAGAGTGATTGAAATAAGTTTTAAGCTTTCATCACTGTGACAATAGAGCTAAAATAAATTAGTATAAATGGAAAACTTACTTTTGTTTCATCCAGTCAGTATCAAGCTTGACATGACAGGCAGATTCTGCTAGATTGTACTGCACCATGATAGATCTACTTCATACTATAATTGCAAGAGACTGAGAGTTGGTGGTAGCTTTCCGTTAGGTTGTGGAACCTCCACTAGCTCATATCAAAACAGCCGCTAATGGCGCTATCCGGATTCTTGATCAAAAGTGAATGAAGATATTCCTGGTTTGTCCCGCAGTGAGGACACAATGCTAAGTTCTATTAGATTAGTTCATCTTGACTGTCCAAACAGCATTAAAACAACATTACCTATAATTTTCATTGGGCTAGATTCTATCAACTAAAATAATGTCACTTGGATACGCACATGTAGATCTATAAAAGTTTGTTAATGTTAAACCGAATGACCAAATTTCCACCAGCACTTTACTTTATCATGGCGTTTCATTGTAGATTCTACATTTATGTAAAATTCTTCTAAACATAAAAGATGTCAACTTCATCTGCGGCGCTGCCTGCTCTGCCTTTACGGAATCAGTATGGTATCGCCCTTGATTCAGTCAGTGCAGCCTTAGAGCTGACCACCTCACCTGCCATTTGTCTTTCTTGTCAGTAGCGTTGGTATGCGCCGAGCATTGGTCTGCCCACTTTAATGTGTCAGTGCGCTGACTGAATTGTTGTGGATGTATATCGTCAGTTCAAAAGCTCACATGAGCTTATGTTGTACTTGTTTGATGTCTTGCCGACTTTAAATAAATCTTATCTTATCGTCTGTAATTTCGTGTATGTCATCTATTCGTAAACAAACAACTCTGTTTCCATCCGATGTTCAGTTTCAGTGCCGTACCTGTACCGGATACGGTGTTCGGAAATTTTTAATGTAATGTATACATGGTCAGAAAAATTAGGTTTTTATGTGTCACAACTTGTATAAAAGACGCTATATATACACTAAACCGTTGCCATTGCTTGATAACAAACTGAACTTTTTTAATTAGCCTATGTTATCAAACGTGTTTTATTTTTTTCTTTGTAACTTACGTTGTAGTCGGTCATCATATGATAAATATTTTGACATTGTATTCTTATTGAAATTAGAGGCTGTATTTTCATACTTACTCATATCCGTTCGTGTTGTTTTTTCACAGTGTGACAGTATAGTGGAACCTTTTTTAACAGAACAGCTATCAGATCAAAGTTAATTTCTTTAAAGTTCAATGCGGAGATGTTTTTTTCTGTTTAAAGTGGTTTTAATTGCTACATAAGTTAACAAAATGTTTAATATAATTACATGGAAATCTGATATGTTTAAGATCTAATCTTATTCAGTTAGGCCTACTTCATATAATAACAACAATTATCTTCAATTTACCAGATTTATGCCTACATTTAGATTGGATTAAGCATGCAATCATGGCATAACTTTAAGTCCAACCCATTTTCTGTTCTTTTCATTTCAATATATGATTATTTGTTATGTATGTTATGTATATATGTAGAAATGAAAATTGTATGCAGTAAAATATGATTAAACTAAACTAAACAATCATGGTAACGGTAAGTGCAAACGCGGGTTAAAGGCCTAATAGTTGTACAACTTCATGAGTTAACATGGATGTTTTTCAATTGCGACATCAAAATTCCTCAAAGTTGGATGAGTTTCCGGTTTTCAAGGATTCAAGTTTATAGCGGTTTCAGTGCATTTTGCTGGTCTCAATTTTCTTTACAATCTAATCTAGATAGTGTTGGCGCTATGAAAAATATTGAATTGTTTCATTAATTTCGACACGGCAATGTACAATGACACTGGACATCATATCATGTCGTGGAATTGTCGACTGTCGACTTAAAATGCTTAACCACGACACACGACATTCAACGCGACACACGACAACGAGCAACGGAACACAACAGTCTATCGCTCAAATATCGCAGAATTATCGCATGTTGAGGTTATTTAGGTCATATGTTGTTAATATTTTGCTTTCAAAAAATGGTCATTTTCAATCAGATATTACGACAAAAGTTACTGAAAGTACTTAAGATATATTAATAAATGTTACATGTATTTGTAGAACTATTCGAGAACTATTTCATAAAGGCTCAAACCCGACCCTAAGAGTCGTACGGGCTCGAACATGGGTGCCATGTCAAAAGCAAAGAATGCACGACAATGCATCTTATTTTTCTAAAAAAATATTTTACATCAACTAAGGCTCTGATGTAACACGCCTTGGTGTATATCAATTATTTCTATTGAAAAAAAAATAGTTTAAGTAAAATTTGTCCGTCTGTACGATCTGTAGACGTTTAACGCTAATTTTGGTCGCATTTTTTCGAAAAATTCATCAATTTCATTTTATTATAAAAATCGTTAGGAGTAAGATATCAAACTGAAATTTCTTTTAATAAGTCGTTGGAAATATTGTGTAAACGAATATGAAAAACAATTTTCTTCTTCCTCGGACACGTCAAGAACATTTCCTGCATTAAGTTTAACCTTTTTGGCTTAAAATATTAGCCGTAAAATAAGGAAAAAGTGCGTATTAAATATTTATTTTGGGTAAATAACTGCAAGAAAATACTTGTTTGGATAGAAAATGACAATATCTGAAAGTTTATGACAAAAACAAACAACATAGTTATGTTCTTCCGTTTGTACGTAATTTAGGATAAAAGCTGTATTTCAGTACTTTTCCGTACGGCAAACGTCCGTGTTTTTCATTAAATAATTCTAGAATATTCCAATAACAAGATACGTTTATGAAATAACTTTTATGATTAAATCTAATACATTGCGTAAAGAGATATATAGTTGGTATTTTTTTACCGCCGACAGTTTCGTCGTGGGCCTTCTCAGAATGTACCATTTTTCGTGAAAATATGCATACTTCTTCATATATTAAATATAGAATGGAGGGGTGAGCCTTGTCAGAGGAGACATATCTTTATAACCTGATGTCTGATTTTTATAAATGATACATTGTTGCAAAGGGCAAGCCAGGCAAAAGAGAAAACAGGTCGAGTCGGGTTCGAACCCGGTCGGATAGGGGTCAAGGTCATAGGTCAAAGTCCGGTAATATTCTCAAAATAGGAACTTTTCAGAGCAGTCAAGACAGTCCTGAAAACTCAAGCACTATCTTCACTGAGTCCAATGACACCATTGGAGCAATTCTCAACACTCCCCGGTCGGGCCAGCTTAGACTTGGCCAGAGACCTACCACATATACTAAGTTTGGCCATTTTCTAATATCTGTCCTGATGGCATCATATGTACTTGTAAGTAGCTAAGACATCTACAAGCATATTCATATATGGTATAGAGACTCGAACAAGGGTCAAACTCTAACATAGTGTCATTATGTACTGAAGTTCAGTTAAAAATACAATACCGTACCTCTATTACTACCTCCCCTGACACCTATGGCTAACCTAGGTGTTCGAACATGATCTTAAACGGTAGCCAGGACCAATACCTAGTCGACCATAAAAGTGATACAAGTTTAGGTCAAAAGGGATCCAACTTAGTAGAAAACCTTCCAGACAAGGTCAAAAAGCTGTTTCGAACACTACCTTGTAGCCGTATATGACCTGCCCTGACCTCTAGGGCTACCACTAGGTACTTAAACATGGTCTCAGTCAAAAGCCAGGACTCCCATCTACATGAAAATGTATAATAAAGGTATATTACTTTGGCAGAGGGGCTCGAACCTGGTCGAAAACCTCTTAAATATGGTCAAAATAGGAACTTAGAAGAAGACAAAACTGTGACCTTACATGTCTCGCCTTGACCCCTACGGCTATCCAAGGTACTTGAATATGGTCTCAATTGATAGTTAGAACCCATACCTACACGACCATGTATGATACCGGTAAATATTTTGGCCATAGAGGCTCAAAGTTCATCGAACACCTCTCAGATATAGTAAAAATAGTCATTTTATTAATGAACGAACACTACCCGGTGACCTTGTACGACCTTTTAAGTACTTTTGTCGTAATATTCGCAAAATCGTCCGATTATGTTTTTTTTTACAGTATCAAGTTTCAAGGAAAACAGAACATAGAATGATACCAAGAACTCATCAAAGTGCACGATTTGCGCCTTAAATTTAAAAATGTTCTTAGGGGAGATCCCCTAATTTGCATAAACCCACGCACCCACTGCTTTGTCTGATTATACATTTTACTGCTTGTCCAAATAAAGTTTTAACATTTTAAGGGGATAAAAATCGCACCTTGAACTCATTAGATTGAAATTAAAATTACCAAATCTTTATGATGGAGATCCCCCAACTCCATTCTCATCATTCATGATCCGCGCTGCATATATTTTTGTACATTGATTAATCAATCAATTTCATCCCTTTTGTGGTCGGCCATTTCATCTAAAAAAGGCCGAAACGCGCAGAATCACATGTAGTTCTGTTTAGTTTAAACATATTTTATTGCCAATATATACATATATGAACAGATAACTACGATAATTGTACATATAATAGTAGTTCTGAACAGTTCTCGAAGGAGTATGTTGTACAGACCGTCCTAGCCCTTGTCATTTTGTTTTCATAATGCAATAAAATATGTATATGGTTTTCATATCAAAATCATATGGTTCTCACATGTACAATATTTCATATGATTTTCATATGTTAATTGTTTCATATGAGTAGCATATGAAAACCTTCATATGAAAATCATATGAAATATTACATATGAAAAGCATATGATCGTATTACGATATGATTATCATAAGAAATTCATACGAATTTCATATGGTAATCGTTTCATATGAGAATCATATGTGGCGAAATTGGCTATGTAGCTAACCGGGTTCGAACCTTGCGTGACCTTTTTTTCTCTAGGTACTGGCTTGCCCTTTTGCAACAAGGTATCATTTATTAAAATCGGATATCTGGTTATAAAGACATGCCAACTAAGACAAGGATCATCCCTTTATTTGATAAATGCAGAAGTATGCATACTTTCACGAAAAATGATACATTTTGAGACAATCATCCGACGAAACCGTCGGCGATAAAAGTATATAAATTACATATCCGTTTAGACGATGTTTAAATTTAATTCATAAAAGCTATTTTATTAAAATATCTTGTGTTTGGAACATTCTACAATTATTTGAAGTTTATGAAAAACACTGACATTTTCCGTACGAAAAAGTACGAAAATACAGCTTTATCGTAAATTACGTTCAGACGGACAAACAGATATTGTCTTTTTTTTTGGCACAAACATTCAGATTTTGTCTCTTTTTTTCAAAACAAGTTTTAATTTGCAGTTATTTACCCAAAATAAATATTTTATAAGCACTTTTTCCTTATTTTACTGCTAATATTTTAAGCCAAAATGGCAAAGTTCAGCAAATGTTCCCGACGGCGTGCCCGTCAGGGAAGAACATTGTTTTTAATATTTGATTAGGCAATACTACTTATTAAAAGAAATTTCAGTTTGATACATTAGTTTTAACGCTTTTAATAATAAAATGAAATTGATGAATTGTTCGAAAAAAATGCGACCTTGATTAGCCAGAGTTTATTTTTGTGAACACCGGTATTTATTCAAGTGAACACTGGTCAACGCACGACAATGCGATACGACATTGCGACAACGTCGTTTGTCGAATCGCGTTGTCGCGCATCGTATCACATTGTCGTGTGTCATATCGTGATGTCGTGCTATTGGCGCATAGGCGACACACGACAATGCGACAATGTCGTTTGAGAATGTCGCGTGTCTTATCGCATTGTCGCGCGTTGCTAAAATGCAGGACGCAACAATGCCAGACGACATCGCGATATTGCGATACGTCATCGTGACAATTCGATACAACGCCTGGCAATGTGATACGACGGACGACAATGCCACGCGACATCGTGACATATCGTGCCAAAATTGCCAACTCAACACACGACATTGCGAAGCGACATCGCAACATTTTGACGAATGTCATATTGCATTATCGTGCATGGTATCGTATTTTCGTGTGTCGTATCGCATTGTCGCGCGTCGTATTGCATTGTCGCGATGTCGTATTGCAATGTCGTGCGTCGCCTTTGACGGGCGACGGACGACATTTCACATGGCACTAACAGGATTCTGTAGCTGTGTGTTGCAGAGACAGCTAAGTGTCAGTGCGGATCTGACGAACAAACACCATTCCACATCCTGCAGAGGTGTTCCTACCTGGATGAAGCAAGCCAGAAAGTTTGGCCCACAGACATCCCATTTGAGACCAAGCTGTAAGGAAATGCCAGCAGTTTGTAGAATACACAAATGTACGATGCAGTTCATTGCCGCATCTAATCCTAAGATATAAAACGGCCGTAAGAAGATGAAACGCAGTAAGTAAGTAAAGGTTAACATTAAAATGAATTAGAATCAAATTATAATGACAAAATATTTTTGAACAAAGAAATAAAATAACAGTACAATCTTTTGAATTTTTACCCGAAAATGAATTTTAACTTCTAACATCAGGGCTGATCTATCTATCTATCTTGCGTTGACGTCAAACCCCTTGCGGGAACGTAGGCGTCAAAATCAAAACGAGAATAATGTCTGAAGATATCTTCATTGTTGACATTGACCCATATACATATACTTCAAGAACAACTATAACATACTAATAATGACAAACTACCTTTTAAACAATGAAAAGTATTGCAAAAATGCTATTTTGCGATCTTTCACACGAATGTGGCCTTTTACCTTTGATGAGAAAGAATTTTTTTTCAATGAAAACAAATGACAAGAAAATTTTTAACGAAGAAAAAATTAAATATGCTGTATATTGAATTTTACATGAAAATGAACTTTGACCTTTAATATCAGGTTTGACCTTGAATATTTTTTCATTATATTTCAAAAGAGATATTGTCAGATATGTATACTTTAAAATGAATAATGATCCGTTTTACTAATAGTAACAAAAATACCCTAAAACAACAACAAAAAATCATTGCGTAAATGCTGTTTTTGTTGCGATATTTTTTTTACACAGGTTTGACCTTTAACCTTAGATAATAGGCTTTGCTTTGACTTATTGGGACAAGACCTACATTGCTGACCTTGCTTGACATGTATACATTAAATTAAATTGCTAACCGTGAATTATAACAACAAGGTTTTTTTTAACAAAGTAATGAGTATGTATGCTACATTTTGTGATTTTTATGTAAAAATGACCCATGACCTTCAATACCAGGTTTGACCTTGATTTATTTCCTCTTCCATTACATCGTCTGACATATATACAGTAAAATGAACAAAGATCAGTTACTGAAATGACAAAACAAATACTTTTGAACAATTAAAAAATATTACAAATAGGTGGCATTATTGCAACACTTTAATCACTGTTTTTGACCTTTGGCCTTTGATTATTATGGTTGATCTTGAATGTATTGAAATTATAATATGTGCATACCCGACATCGCCTATCATTTATACATTAAAATGAACTGATACCATTGACTAATATCGACCAGATATTACTAACAAAGAGAAAAGTTAAAGAGCTATTTTTTTCATTCGTTTACTTGAAAATGACTTTGACCCTTAATATCACATTTGAACCAGACTCATTTCAGACTATATTTTTGTTGCTGATATTGTGGGCATACATACATTAGAATAAATCACGAGCAATTACTAATAATGACACAAATAATTCAAACAGGAAACTATTCATGAATGCAATTTTTCCACACAAATTTGATCTTTGACCTTTGATATAAGCTTTACCCCTGGGCGTTTTGGGAACAGAACAGAAAAGAACAGAACAGATATGTTATTATAGTCTTGTACGAAGTACATCGTTTCAACACATACTTTTGGGGTTACATCTGCACTGCTGTCTTTGACATACAAACATAAAATGAATTAACTTCAGCGACTAATGATGTGAAGACATATTAAACAGATAAGAAAAAGAAAATAAAGATAACATTTTTCACATTTTTGTATGAAAATGAACTTTGACCTTCAATTACCAGGGTTGACCTTGCCTTTCTGCAATAAGATTTATATTTCTGATTTAATGATCGTGGACATACTAATTTTCCCCCTTGTAAATGTAATAAATTAATGACAAAAAATGCATAGGTATCTTTTGTGTATAAAAATATTTTTGAAATTGTGAATTTAGAAATTCATAACAAAAAACATTTTTAACTTAGCATTTCAGTAGTATTTTAGAAAAGTTGGTCAAATGGAATATCCTTAATTTACTTTTTAATCTTTCAGTAATATTTCAGTAAAAGCTCAGAAAAATCATCTTCTGAAACTTTCCGAATTCGTCTCTAAATCTTTCAGATACAGTTCAGTACAAGTTCAGAAACACTCAGAAATGTCCACAACATAAACTCCCTGTTCAGAAAGATTCAGACTGCTAAAATGGTTCAGACAAGGTTCAGTCTATGTTCAGACATGTTTCGGAATTATTCAGAAAAATAATTTCACCAACTGAGTCACAATAAGGTAGAAAATATGTCAGGCAGCCAGTATGTTCGGCCAGTAAAAGCACTGCCGTATATAAGCAAGGGGTCACGAATTCAAGGGCAATATTGCAGACTTCTACCTAATATTGCACTGGCTGATATCGGTTTTTCAATTAAGTGAATGAATGAATGAATGAATGAATGAATGAATGAATGAGTGAGTGAGTGAGTGAGTGAATGTGCAGGCTGATCAAGATGTTCAGGCTGATCAAGATCTGCATTGTTCGCCTTTCAGTCAGTATCTTTTTGGTAAGCACCCCTTCTAACAGTTAATGGTAGTCCAAATTGAAAGATAGACAAGTTCATTATAGAACTTTAGCACGGTAAGGGTTATTATGAATAAACCATTTACTCAACTGGAGATTATTAACATGTTATTTACTGTGTTTATTGGTATCAATTACAGATATTAAATGGGTTTGTATTTATTTGTTCAACAGCAATGTTTTCCTAAATGGTTTACAGTCTTGCAATGACAGCAAGTAAAATATGGTCAACCTTTCAATGATGGGAAGCTGGGGCTCCAGTGTCCTGTGATCAGCATCTTGTCTTTTCTTTGATTTGTTTGGGGGCATACTTATTTCTTTCACAAATAGCTATGAGGTTAATACTGTAAACTTCCTGTGTAACTTGAGCATTTTTCTGAAAACATTTCAGCAAAACATAATATTTCATATATATTTCATTTGTTTCCTGAAAATATTAAGTAATTTTTAGTACACAATTTCATGTTAGTGCTTGAAACTGCCACAAGATACTTGGTAACTATTATGATAACATTCTCAAACTTACTCTAGAAAAACTGTGCATTTTTGTGAAAACATTATGCAATAAATTACTGTTTTCAAGATATCCTTTTTATTTCCAGGAAACTTTAGGCTACTGAGATAGTATTCAGAAAAGTTAGAAAACTCAAGATAATTGCTCAAAGTGTTAAGATAGCTGTCTTACTGATATTGAGATACTAATGTAAATTTTCCAACAACATTTCCAGAAAACTTTCAGCTATTGAGATAAAATCATCTTTTCAGAAAACTTCGCTTTATCAAGATAGCTTTTTTAAGAATCACAATAGCTACCTCGCTGGCAAAAATATGCCAACATAGATTTAAATGCCAATTTTTTATTTTTAAATCCAATTATATAAAAGCTAGACTATCTTCATGCAAATCAAGCTGGACTTTTTTTTCTATAAAAATCAAAATTCCCATAGAACTCCCTCCAAATGGATGACCTCTTACTGGTAATTTGTGACATATTAATAGACAAACTATAAAGTGATTCCAATATACTCTCAAAACCTTGTTTTGTAGGGGTAGCTTTTTTATTTGGGTTTAACGGTGCACCAACACAGTATAGATTGGCGCTAAACAAGACTACAAATTTTGGTTTCACATTTGTAGGGGTAGGGCTTTAACGTTATATTTATAATACTAATCCCCAATGATAACGTGATTCCCGCCGAAACGCGAGGACGAGTCTAATCCATGATAACTGATGAAATAACCATTCATAATGCTTGCACATTACTTGACACGCATTTATTAGTATTTCTTTCATTTTAAATATCCACTAAGTATATGGCAATATAGCTCAGTTTGGTAAAATGCAGATAATAATTGGGTGTAAGCAGATCGTTTTGTGGGTTCGAATCCTCACGATGGTTGTTTTTTTTTTTTCAGATTTTTGTTTTTGTTTTCCCTATTCGTTTTCATTTTTGCTTCCGTATTTTTGTTTCTTTCTTTGATTGTTTGTTGTCAAGCACGCTTGCGGTGAGCTCGATATAGTCGCCACTTTCGGTGTATGTGCGTGCGTGTGTCCGTCTGATTTTGTCAGGACCATATATAACTTTGACATGCATAGACCAATCTTGTTTATATTTCGCATTTATTTAATGTTTAACTCAATGAGAAGGCGTGTCAGGCGAAAACCCCATGTTCCTATCTCAAAGCAGGTCAAACTGAAGTTTGTCCGGAGCATTTCTCCTTCATGCTTGGTAGGATTTTGATGTATGTAGGATTGGTATGAATGTTCACCATTATGAGACATAATTGTATATATGTCTTTATATAAAACACTAGTATGTTCATTATTTACCTTAGTGCATGCATTTAATCAATATCATCTTTGTGATATAATAAACTATTCTGATCTGCCATCTCGCCTTTAGATACCTATACTATCGTGTTGTCACAGAGTTCATAAAGGAATCTTAATTATATGCAAAAGTGAAATAAAAATTTAAAAATTAAATGTCGATGCTGAGTTTCGAACCCACACGGCAAAAAAAATGTTGAACATAGACTGTATGCTTTACCACTGAGTTAATTCGTAACTGGTACAAATTCTGGAAATATTTAGATTGTAACATGTTAGCAAAATGTTGAATTCCCTATGTTCCATTTTAATCTATTTATAGTTATCGTTGGGGCATAAGAGTTATTATTCATTCAGTCTAGCTGTTATTACGTACCCTCTGGACACACTTTGTGCCATTTGTATGGATGACCAATAAATGAACAGTTATGTGTTAAAATTTTCATGACTTATTCATGACTTACAGTGTAAACAAACGTTACTTCTCTACTTGCTGTGCATTGTTGGTTATTTTGGATTTAGTATTTTTTGGTAAACTAATAAAATTGACCTAATTACATTTGAGATTTTTGCATCAGTCTCATAGGAAAAATAAAGGTAAGTGTTACAATTATATTTTACTTTTGCTTGATCCCAATGGCTTTACCAGATTTACTGGCTATAGAATTTAGGGATGGAATATGGTCAAAATCTAGGTATGAAAGAAACATGTTTAAGGGAAATTCAGGGTATTGTTTACCTTTATGAATTTAAGAATTAATAACAGGGACCACTAGGTCCACATTGTTCACCTTAGGATAATTTCACTGCAAAATACAGGCTGAACAGAATTACCAGTATACATGATTTTCATCAAACAATTAAGAAGTGCAATTCTGAAAAAATTCAAGGCCATTATTAGGTTTTTGCACCTTCTTTTTACCTTAACTGTTAGGAAGCACCTGACAGTCTTTTACTTTCTCTAACCCCCACTGTGGCCCCAACGCATGGCCATAATGTACCATATTGTGCGTTTGCGTACTATAAAAGAAGAACTTCGAAGAAGAAGAGAAACAAAATTTATTACAATGCATAGGCATAAGAGCAGGGTTGGGTATAATGTGATTATTCGCTCGACTTTTCAAAGAAAAAGTAGAGCTATTGCACTTGCCCCAGCGTCGGCGTCGGCATCGCAGTTGGTTAAAGTTTTTGATAATGTCAAACGTCTCTGTAACTATCAAAGCCATTGACTTGAAACTTAAAATATTTATTTGCTATCATAGTCTACACCAGGAGAAACAATCCTCATACCTCTATTTGAATTTTGACAGAGTTATGCATCTTTTTAACTTAGAATTTTATGGTTAAAGTTTTAAAAAGGTTTTACTGGCAAGGCTCTAAATTCAGAGTCAAGCACTTAGAAAAGTCGAGAGCGCTGTCTCACAGACAGCTCCCGTTTTTTAACAAAAAGTTGCAAAGCTGCACTTTTTTGCTTTAAACATGGTCAGTGATGTAAGAAATCTGATGCTCTGCATAACCCCCTTATTTGTATTCATATTTTGACACAAAAATAATTTCCGAAAAGTCCCACTTAGTAAAGAAAAATATCAAAGCAACCTTATTAACTTACCTTAATTTTTTTAGCATGTTACCAGAAACAAACATTTTTTTCTACGCCTAATACAGTTATAAGTTTATCTTTGGACTTATCTATAAATTGTTCGAGTAAGTTTGTTTACATAACTGACTAATGAAACAAAACATAAAGTTGTAATTATGCTAATTAAACACATGCATGTGTCTTTGTGTATTATTCATTACATAGCATAAAAAGTGAATGCTAAAGTTACCAAAGGCTGATCACAACCGTTACGGAAATATTATTTTGATACACTTGATGCAATGTTCACTGGATGCTCGTTGGTGTTCATTTTTCACATGCAAATTAGATTTGCCACGAACAAGTAGCTGTGAGCTTTCAGCGAACAAGTTGCTGCGATCATCCCAAGAACTATAGTTGCTGCGAACATGTCATGGACTAGCTGAAAACCATGACTACCAAAATAGCATGCACAGAAAAAGTGCGAAAACAAATAAATTAACAGGTATCAGGGATTAAATTTATTAACCCCCCGCAATAAGTGGTGATGGTGGTGGTGGTGGTGGTGTGTGTGTGTGTGGGGGGGGGGGGGGGGGGGGGGGGGGGGGGGGGGGGGGATATAGGAATGGTCTCCTTCCTTCCGTCCGTAACACTTTTGTGTCCGTTCCGTATCTCCTAACCCCTTGAAGGATTTTCATGAAACTTGGGTCAAATGATAACCTCATCAAGACTTTGTGCAGACTTCATGAGTCAGCCATGTTGGCTCCAGGTCAAGGTCACAACTCAAAGTCAAATGTTTTAGCCTTCCATTTCATGTCCCATCTATGTCTCTTAAACCCCTTGAAGGAATTTTATAAAAGTTGAGTCAAATGACCACCTCATTAAGATGATGTGCAGAACTTATGAGTCAGCCATGCCGACTCAAGGTCAAGGTCACAACTAAGGGTCAAAAGTTTGAGCCTTCCATTTTGTGTTCGCACTGTATCTCCTAAACCCCTTGAAGGATTTTCATGAAACTTGGGTCAAATGATCACCTCATTAAAATAATGTGCATACCTTATGAGTCAGCCATGTTGGCTTAAGGTCAAGGTCACAATTCAAGGTCAAAGGATTTAGTCTTCCATTCTATATCCGCTCTATATCTCATAAACCCCTTGAAAGAATTTGTTAAAACTTGGGTCAAATGATCACCTCGTCAAGACTATGTGCAGAACTCATGAGTCAGCCATGCCTGCTCAAGGTTAAGGTCACAACTTAGGGTCAAATATTTGAGCCTTCCATTTTGTGTCCGCTCTGTATCTCCTAAACTCCTCGAAGGAATTTCAAGAAACTTGGGTCAAATGATCACCTCATCAAAACAATGTGAGAACGTGAGAACTTACGAGTCAGCCATGTCGACTTAAGGTCAAGGTCACAGAACTGGATCAAATGTTTGAACCTTCCATTTTGTGCTCGCTCTGTATCTCCTTAACCCTGCCTGTGAAGGATTTTCATGAAACTTAGAGCAATTGATCACCTCATCAAGATGATGTGCATCAAGATGATGTGCAGAACTAATGAGTCGGCCGTGTTTGCTAGAGGTCAAGGTCAAACCTCAGCGTCAAAGGTTTGATCCGTGCATTTTATGTCGGCTCTTTAAATCCTAAACACCTTGAAGATTTTTTATACGACTTGGCTGTAATATTCCCCTTATTAAAGCAATGTGCGAAATTCAAAATTCACCTCTGTCAGCTTAAGGTCAAGGTCACAACTCGAATCTTTAATAGCTCCTCACAATACCATCAACCCTTTCATTATCCATAACATCTTACTTATCAAACTTACGAAGCTGAAATTGTTATTGTTGTATTTCCTTTTAAATATTCTGATTCAGCTCTGCAAAAATTTAAGCATTTATTTCATTTTCAAAATTCCTTATGTTTATTCAGACATACGAGTATCGATATCAAACATAAATTTTCTGACTTGCCACAAATAAGAATATATTCCTATCACCCTTTAAGAATCTCCATTTAAAATATGAAAAATGTCTGTAATGCATACCTATTTCCCACTAGACATGTCCAAAATATCTGGTTGTACTTAGCTAATAAGACTCATTACTGTGACCTTACAGATAATGTTACAAATTAACTGATCTATAGTTGCCTGCTCTTATCAAAGACTAAAACAATGTTCTAAGTTTTTCTTGTGATCATGTCGCGATCATTGGTCTTCCTGCGAATATACTACGAATTAGTATCATATCAGTCGCGGGTAGCAGTGAATATTTCGCGAATACTTCCTGCGAATAGGTATGTTCGTGGCATGTTGGCATCTTTTTGATCATTTCGTAAGGGAAAATTTTTATAAATAATATGCATATTAATATGACATTTAAAACAGATGACTTTAGGTACTTTTATTTGAATGATTCATCATTGTTTTTCGTGTAATTGATCTTTGTTCACAAGTGTATATGTTTAAAAATATTCTAATCAGCCACTTTTAACTGGCAAAAGTGTATTTCAAATGTTCATACACATCATATAGTGTTTGAAACTGCAAAGTTATCACATGCAATAAAGCTGCATTGCTTGTAAGTATTATTGCTCACTATACAGGAACCACAAAAATCTCATAAATCACATTGCTATTGAACAAAGAAGCATAAAAAATTATAGCTCTCTGTATCGAATAATACTGTCAGCAGAACTTCCTGGACAACCGCTGAAAACTGTCCTTGGACGAACATGGAATAACTCTTGAAAACTGTTGATGGACGTCCATGAAATTCATAATTTCAACATGTCCGAAACATTGCAGAATGATACTAATTTCACTTGGGTAATGATTACATTTTACTCTGACTTTATCATAGACTATCTGTGTAAAATCTCAAACTTTAAAGTAAAATCAAAGTATTAAATTCATGATATACTAGTATTTCAATAAAACTTTGAAGTTTTGTTGTTTGTAGCATCATCTTGAACATGTGCAGTGAAAATTCTTAATAATGATTTCTGAAATAGTATGATAATTTTTTCTAAAGTCATTATATGCTTATTGTAAAAATACTTCGTTTTTTTACCAAAGTGGAGACTGGCAGGTACTCGAAAATGCAGCTCTCTGATTGGCCAGTAGGAAGCACTGATGTCATGATAAAGTTATGAATCACTCTTGAAAGCTGTCCATGGAGAGTACCCTGGAAATCCCTGGACATTTCTCAACAGTTTTCCTCAGTATGCGCCGTATGATTTCCAAGACTGGAAAATGTGTAGATTTGAAATTATATACGTAAGGTGTGCATTTTGGGCCATTTTCGCCTCAAAATAGCAACAACCCACAAGAAAGATATCTCTTGCAAACACCTGATTTCAAACAAATGTGACCCCCCCCTCCCCCCTCAAAAAAAAAAAAAAAATAAAAAAATAAACGCTTGAAAACGCTTTTTAAACCTAGCTTATTTTGTTGCATAGAAGGTATCAGAAATACTGTATGATTTTTAAGACGGGAAAGTATGGAGATTGGAAATTATACACTGTTTTCGAAAGTGAAAGTACCATGTGTATTTGAATGGGGCTAAAATTTCATTTTCATTTTTTTTACTGAATGGCTGCATAAACTCTCTAAAGAAATTGGGGAAATCTTCCTTTGTAATACATAAATCAGTCATATTAAAATAAATTAATTACATATAGGACAAAATATTCAATTAGCTACGGTCACTTTTGCTACGAAAACTGAAAAATTTGTTACGTGTCAAAATCTTGGACATGACTTTTAACACCAAATAAAACTTCAAAAACAGAATTAATTTGTCTTACATACACATATAAGAGTCCAAAAACATAATTTTCATCTTGAAATAAAAAAAAAACAACAAAAAAGCGGTGGTTGTTGCTACTCATAAGTTTAGTGGCCTAAAACTGGAGTTTTACTAGTTTTTAATACAGAAAAAATGGACTCGACAGGCTTGAAATGTCACAGTATAAAGTGCTAAGTAAACGCAATATATTCACTGTACGCTTTCCTGTCATTTCTTAAAATTGGACTTTTTTAATGATTTCTTTGCACTGGTATCGGATTCCCATAATTAGTGGCAGTGGACAGTTTCGCATTTGGCCCGGGTACGTTTTTTTAAATAAAATCGATAGATATATATTAAAGGCATTTATACTCAACTGGCTATTTATGATGTTCATAGAACTAATGATTCCTGCGGACGAGTAGTTACTGTGTAAAATAAATAAGTGCTTGAAACATCCGATTTTCCTAGCTCCGTGCAGTCGGTCGGATCTAAAATCTTACCCGAGGTAACAGAAGTCGGACGAATCGGAAATGGCCATCCATCCATCCGTCTAGATTACACTCAAATTTGCGAAAAAAGTGAACGGTTATGAGACACTTTTCTTACCACCAATATCCCTACTGGGTCAAGTCCCTTAACTCTAACATGTATTTTTGGTAAATATGCCCCCTTTTGGACTTACAAAATTCTGGTTAAAGTTTTACATGCAGATATTGAATTGAAACTTTACATTTGTCTTCGGGGTTATAAAACTACTTGATAGGATCAAGTCCCATAATTCTGACATGCATTTTGGCCAAATTATGCTGGTTATAGTTTTGCGTGCAAGTAAATACAGCTATTACTTAAAGGCATATAGCTTTGAAACTTTTTTTTTCTTTTTTCTAGATCAATTACCAACCTCACCGGGTCATGTCCCATAACTCTGACATTGTATTTTAGGCAAATTATACCCCCTTTTGGACTTAGAAAATTCTATTAAAGTTTTGCGTGCAAGTTACTATCTGCAAAACAAATGCAGATTTTTGCATGCACGTTTCTATCTCCAAAACTAATGCCGATACTTGATTGAAACTCTATAGATATTTTAACATTTAGGTTAATATTCCTGTTCTGGGACAATGCTTCGAATAGTCGAGCACTGGCTGTCTTACGAACAGCTTTTGTTTCTTTTTTTTAGATCAATTACCAACCTCACTGGGTCATGTCCCATAACTCTGACATGTGTTTTGGGCAAATTTTGCCCCCTTTTGGGCTTAGATTCTGGTTAAAGTTTTGCGTCTGCAAAACAAATGCAGATATTAAAATGAAACTTCTTCGGGGTTATAAAACTAGTTGATTGCATCAAGTCTCATAACTCTGACTTGTATTTTGGGCAATTATGTCCCCTTTTAGACTTAGAAAACTTCTGGTGAGAGTTTTGGTTGAAACTCTGTTGATATTTCAACATTAGATTAATATTCCTGCTTCTGTGACAACGATTCGAATATTCGAGCACGGACAGCTCTTGATTTTTTTTGCACTGGTATCAAATCAGATTAACCAAAAAACACCAATTTTATTCCCATAGACTTCCATTATAAAATTACGACCTAGCTGGAATTCCATCATTCGGACCATAGCGCGTTTTTTACTAGTTCAGATGCGAATGCTTTTGTATGTGTCAGTGTGGCAAGAGATTCCTCCATGTGGACCGTATAGCGTTTTGTACTAGTTCGGATGTGAGGATGGAATTCCACCACTCGGATCGTAGCAAGTTTAGTACTAGTTCCATATCTGGCCCAAAATGTGCACCTCTGCACAACTGTGTCCATTTGTAACTCACTATATACCTTTGGTTACTAGGGTTATACTTACTCTATGTCTTTGGTTACTGTACTCTTTTTCAAAATTGTAATGTCAGTGCACAAGTGTCTAACTAGTTCAGATGCGGACAGTGAGGTGTTCGTGCACACTTAGTGCGGGGAGGAATTCAACTGAAGCTATAGTTAATATAGGCTTGAAATACATTAATAAGAGAAATAAATCCTTGACAATTTTGTAAGTGAACAATTATAATCACTTCTAGTATATCATGTGTCAATTATCTTGTTTAAGCTACAGTCACACATACGGATATGTTCGTGCGTTGAGGTACACTGCGGATAAGATTAGTCCGTGGGTGTATAACTACGGAGCAGTACGTCTTAGTACGGGGAAAATGGCGAGAAGCAGGAAACAAACAAAACAATACAGGACGCGAATAAGTACGGATAGGTACGAGGTACTACGTTGAATTACGTTTTACTGCGCCTTGCAACTTGCCCAGCGCACAGACGGGTCTGCGGTAAACTACCTTGAACTACGTTTAAGTACGAGCAGCCTCGGATAACTACGTTCTGCTACGGCGAGGTACGTAACAGCACGGATAACTGCGTTTAATTACTTTTAACTACGGATGAGTAAGTTTCAGCCAAGTTGGACTAAAGTCACGCTCAAATGGCTACGGTTCGGTCAAACTTGTGTGCATGTTCAAAAGTTGGAGAAACTTGCAAGTTTGGAATAAGATTTGAATACGTTTTGACCACGTTTTGGTACGGATTATTACGAATGACAACTCTGAGGTAAGGCTCAGGTACGGATCGATACGGATTACTACGTTTCTGTCCGTAGCTAGACGTAGTTATCCGCGCCGTATGTGTGACTGGGGTATTACAGAACATGTATCAGTTAAATTAAAAAATATTCTTTTACAGTGAAGTGGTGACGAAGTGGTTCGGACAGAGATGATATCAGTCTGAGGAAGTTAATGATGATGAAATGAACCTACAAAAAGATAGTTTGTCAATTCCGTGCGTTGGAAGTTTGTTACGTTTGTTTAACATGCCACTGTACAATTTGTAAGTACTTTTTTCAGTCACGTTTGTTATTACTTCCTCGGTTATCACCTTAAAGGCGTACAGTTACAGTGAAGTGGTACCTTTAAGGTGTAGTTTAGGTGAGCATTTCTAACTAGGAATTGAACTGAAGTTAGTTAACTGAGGCTTGAAATATATTAACAAGAGAAATGAACCCTTGACACTATTGTAAGTGAACAATGACTGCTGTTATAACATGTATAAAATTAATAGATATTCTTTTACAGTGAAGTGGTACCTTTAAGGTGTAGGTGAGCAATTTTTAGGTATGACTTCAGAATTCCTTCCATTTCGGTGCGGCAAGAAACACCTCCACTCGGACCGTAGCGCGTTTTGTACTAGTTCGGGCGCCGCGGTGGAACTCCATCAGTCGGACCGTAGCGCGTTTTGTACTAGTTCGGGCGCCGCGGAGGAATCCCTTGATGCGGTCTGTGCGCATTACGGTGCGGCAAGGGATATTCCTCCACTCGGACCGTAGCGCGTTTTGTACTAGTTCGGGCGCCGCGATGGAATTCCACCACTCGGACCGTAGCGCGTTTTGTACTAGTTCGGGCGCCGCGGAGGTGTTTCTTCATGCGTGCGGATGTTGAATTGTGTTATATGCGCACTCGGTGCGGGGAGGAATTCAACTGAAGTCAGTTAACTTAGGCTTGTTATGTATTAATTAATGAGACAAATTAATCCTTGTATCTGTTAAACAAAATAATTTATTCTTTTACAGTGAAGTGGTACCTTTAAGGTGTAGTTTAGGTGAGCATTTCTAACTAGGAATTGAACTGAAGTTAGTTAACTGAGGCTTGAAATATATTAACAAGAGAAATGAACCCTTGACACTATTGTAAGTGAACAATGACTGCTGTTATAACATGTATAAAATTAATAGATATTCTTTTACAGTGAAGTGGTACCTTTAAGGTGTAGGTGAGCAATTTTTAGCTCATCTGATTTTTTGAAAAAAAATGATGAGTTATTGTCATCACTTGAGCGGTTGTCGGCGTCGGCGTCGGCGTCGGTGTCGGCGTCGGCGTCTGCGTCGGCGTTGCCTGGTTAAGTTTTATGTTTAGGTCAGCTTTTTTCCTAAACTATCAAAGCTATTGCTTTGAAACTTGGAATACTTGTTCACCATCATAAGCTGACCCTGTATAGCAAGAAACATAACTCCATCTTGCTTTTTGCAAGATTTATGGCCCCTTTTGTACTTAGAAAATATCAGATTTCTTGGTTAAGTTTTATGTTTAGGTCAACTTTTCTCCTAAACTATCAAAGCTATTGCTTTGAAACTTGGAATACTTGTTCACCATCATAAGCAGACCCTGTACGTCAAGAAACATAACTCCATCTTGCTTTTTGCAAGATTTATTGCCCCTTTTGGACTTAGAAAATCAGTTTTCTTGGTTAAGTTTTATGTTTAGGTCAGCTTTTATCCTAAACTATCAAAGCTATTGCTTTAAAACTTGCAACACTTGTTCACCATCATAAGTTGACCCTGTATAGCAAGAAACATAACTCCGTCCTGCTTTTTGCAAGATTTATGGCCCCTTTTTGACTTAGAAAATATCAGATTTCTTGGTTAAGTTTTATGTTTAGGTCAACTTTTTCTCTTAAACTATCAAAGCTATTGCTTTGAAACTTGCAACACTTGTTCACCATCATAAGCTTACCCTGTACAGCAAGCAACATAACTCCATCCTGCTTTTTGCAATAATTATTGCCGCTTTTGGACTTAGAAAATCATTTTCTTGGTTGAGTATTATGTTTAAGTCAACTTTTCTCATAAACTATTAAAGCTATTGCTTTAAACTTGCAACAGTTTTTCACCATCATAAGTGGACACTGTACATCAAGAAACATAACTCTATCCTGCTTTTTGCAAGAATGATGGCCCTTTTAGACTTAGAAAATCATGGTAGGACAATATTTCTATTACACAAAAAAAATCAGATGAGCGTCAGCACCCGCAAGGCGGTGCTCTTGTTAGTTATGACTTCAGAATTCCTTCCATTTCGGTGCGGCAAGAAACACCTCCATTCGGACCGTAGCGCGTTTTGTACTAGTTCGGGCGCCGCGGTGGAACTCCATCAGTCGGACCGTAGCGCGTTTTGTACTAGTTCGGGCGCCGCGGAGGAATCCCTTGATGCGGTCTGTGCGCATTACGGTGCGGCAAGGGATATTCCTCCACTCGGACCGTAGCGCGTTTTGTACTAGTTCGGGCGCCGCGATGGAATTCCACCACTCGGACCGTAGCGCGTTTTGTACTAGTTCGGGCGCCGCGGAGGTGTTTCTTCATGCGGATGTTAAATTGTGTTATATGCGCACTCGGTGCGGGGAGGAATTCAACTGAAGTCAGTTAACTTAGGCTTGTTATGTATTAATTAATGAGACAAATTAATCCTTGTATCTGTTAAACAAAATAATTTATTCTTTTACAGTGAAGTGGTACCTTTAAGGTGTAGTTTAGGTGAGCATTTCTAACAAGGAATTGAACTGAAGTTAGTTAACTGAGGCTTGAAATATATTAACAAGAGAAATGAACCCTTGACACTATTGTAAGTGAACAATGACTGCTGTTATAACATGTATAAAATTAATAGATATTCTTTTACAGTGAAGTGATACTTTTAAGGTGTAGGTGAGCAATTTTTAGGTATGACTTCAGAATTCCTTCCATTTCGGTGCGGCAAGAAACACCTCCACTCGGACCGTAGCGCGTTTTGTACTAGTTCGGGCGCCGCGGTGGAACTCCATCAGTCGGACCGTAGCGCGTTTTGTACTAGTTCGGGCGCCGCGGAGGAATCCCTTGATGCGGTCTGTGCGCATTACGGTGCGGTAAAGGATATTCCTCCACTCGGACCGTAGCGCGTTTTGTACTAGTTCGGGCGCCGCAGAGGTGTTTCTTCATGCGGATGTTGAATTGTGTTATATGCGCACTCGGTGCGGGGAGGAAATCAACTGAAGTTAACTCAGGCTTGTTATGTATTAATTAATGAGACAAATTAATCCTTGTATCTGTTAAACAAAATAATTTATTCTTTTACAGTGAAGTGGTACCTTTAAGGTGTAGTTTAGGTGAGCATTTCTAACTAGGAATTGAACTGAAGTTAGTTAACTGAGGCTTGAAATATATTAACAAGAGAAATGAACCCTTGACACTATTGTAAGTGAACAATGACTGCTGTTATAACATGTATAAAATTAATAGATATTCTTTTACAGTTAAGTGGTATCTTTAAGGAGTAGGTGAGCAATTTTTAGGTATGACTTCAGAATTCCTTCCATTTCGGTGCGGCAAGAAACACCTCCACTCGGACCGTAGCGCGTTTTGTACTAGTCCGGGCGCCGCGGTGGAACTCCCATCAGTCGGGCCGTAGCGCGTTTTGTACCTGTTCGGGCGCCGCGGAGGAATCCCTTGATGCGGTCTGTGCGCATTACGGTGCGGCAAGGGATATTCCTCCACTCGGACCGTAGCGCGTTTTGTACTAGTTCGGGCGCCGCGATGGAATTCCACCACTCGGACTGTAGCGCGTTTTGTACTAGTTCGGTCGCCGCAGAGGTGTTTCTTCATGCGGATGTTGAATTGTGTTATATGCGCACTCGGTGCGGGGAGGAATTCAACTGAAGTCAGTTAACTTAGGCTTGTTATGTATTAATTAATGAGACAAATTAATCCTTGTATCTGTTAAACAAAATAATTTATTCTTTTACAGTGAAGTGGTACCTTTAAGGTGTAGTTTAGGTGAGCATTTCTAACTAGGAATTGAACTGAAGTTAGTTAACTGATGCTTGAAATATATTAACAAGAGAAATGAACCCTTGACAATATTGTAAGTGAACAATGACTGCTGTTATAACATGTATAAAATTAATAGATATTCTTTTACAGTGAAGTGGTCTATTCAAGGTGTAGGTGAGCAATTTTTCGGTATGACTTCAGAATTCCTTCCATTTCGGTGCGGCAAGAAACACCTCCACTCGGACCGTAGCGCGTTTTGTACTAGTTCGGGCGCCGCGGTGGAACTCCCATCAGTCGGGCCGTAGCGCGTTTTGTACTAGTTCGGGCGACGCGGATGAATCCCTTGATGCGGTCTGTGCGCATTACGGTGCGGCAAGGGATATTCCTCCACTCGGACCGTAGCGCGTTTTGTACTAGTTCGGGCGCCGCGATGGAATTCCACCACTCGGACTGTAGCGCGTTTTGTACTAGTTCGGGCGCCGCAGAGGTGTTTCTTCATGCGGATGTTGAATTGTGTTATATGCGCACTCGGTGCGGGGAGGAATTCAACTGAAGTCAGTTAACTTAGGCTTGTTATGTATTAATTAATGAGACAAATTAATCCTTGTATCTGTTAAACAAAATAATTTATTCTTTTACAGTGAAGTGGTACCTTTAAGGTGTAGTTTAGGTGAGCATTTCTAACTAGGAATTGAATTGAAGTTAGTTAACTGAGGCTTGAAATATATTAACAAGAGAAATGAACCCTTGACAATATTGTAAGTGAACAATGACTGCTGTTATAACATGTATAAAATTAATAGATATTCTTTTACAGTGAAGTGGTACCTTTAAGGTGTAGGTGAGCAATTTTTAGGTATGACTTCAGAATTCCTTCCATTTCGGTGCGGCAAGAAACACCTCCACTCGGACCGTAGCGCGTTTTGTACTAGTTCGGGCGCCGCGGTGGAACTCCATCAGTCGGACCGTAGCGCGTTTTGTACTAGTTCGGGCGCCGCGGAGGAATCCCTTGATGCGGTCTGTGCGCATTACGGTGCGGCAAGGGATATTCCTCCACTCGGACCGTAGCGCGTTTTGTACTAGTTCGGGCGCCGCGATGGAATTCCACCACTCGGACCGTAGCGCGTTTTGTACTAGTTCGGGCGCCGCGGAGGTGTTTCTTCATGCGTGCCGATGTTGAATTGTGTTATATGCGCACTCGGTGCGGGGAGGAATTCAACTGAAGTCAGTTAACTTAGGCTTGTTATGTATTAATTAATGAGACAAATTAATCCTTGTATCTGTTAAACAAAATAATTTATTCTTTTACAGTGAAGTGGTACCTTTAAGGTGTAGTTTAGGTGAGCATTTCTAACTAGGAATTGAACTGAAGTTAGTTAACTGAGGCTTGAAATATATTAACAAGAGAAATGAACCCTTGACACTATTGTAAGTGAACAATGACTGCTGTTATAACATGTATAAAATTAATAGATATTCTTTTACAGTGAAGTGGTACCTTTAAGGTGTAGGTGAGCAATTTTTAGGTATGACTTCAGAATTCCTTCCATTTCGGTGCGGCAAGAAACACCTCCACTCGGACCGTAGCGCGTTTTATACTAGTTCGGGCGCTGCGGTGGAACTCCATCAGTCGGACCGTAGCGCGTTTTGTACTAGTTCGGGCGCCGCGGAGGAATCCCTTGATGCGGTCTGTGCGCATTACGGTGCGGCAAGGGATATTCCTCCACTCGGACCGTAGCGCGTTTTGTACTAGTTCGGGCGCCGCGATGGAATTCCACCACTCGGACCGTAGCGCGTTTTGTACTAGTTCGGGCGCCGCGGAGGTGTTTCTTCATGCGGATGTTGAATTGTGTTATATGCGCACTCGGTGCGGGGAGGAATTCAACTGAAGTCAGTTAACTTAGGCTTGTTATGTATTAATTAATGAGAAAATTAATCCTTGTATCTGTTAAGCAATAATTTATTTTTTTACAAAGGTGTAGGGTAGGTGAGCATTTCTAACTAGGAATTGAACTGAAGTTTGTTAACTGAGGCTTGAAATATATTAACAAGAGAAATGAACCCTTGACAATATTGTAAGTGAATAATGACTGCTGTTATAACATGTATAAAATTAATAGATATTCTTTTACAGTTTAGTGGTACCTTTAAGGTGTAGGTGAGCAATTTTTAGGAATGACTTCAGAATTCCTACCATTTCGGTGCGGCAAGAAACACCTCCACTCGGACCGTAGCGCGTTTTGTACTAGTTCGGGCGCCGCGGTGGAACTCCATCAGTCGGGCCGTAGCGCGTTTTGTACTAGTTCGGGCGCCGCGGAGGAATCCCTTGATGCGGTCTGTACGCATTACGGTGCGGCAAGGGATATTCCTCCACTCGGACCGTAGCGCGTTTTGTACTAGTTCGGGCGCCGCGATGGAATTCCACCACTCGGACCGTAGCGCGTTTTGTACTAGTTTGGGCGCCGCAGAGGTGTTTCTTCATGCGGATGTTGAATTGTGTTATATGCGCACTCGGTGCGGGGAGGAATTCAACTGAAGTCAGTTAACTCAGGCTTGTTATGTATTAATTAATGAGAACAAATTAATCCTGTATCTGCTAAATAAATAAATATTCTTTTACAGTGAAGTGGTACCTTTAAGGTGTAGGTGAGGAATTTCTTTAGGAATTCTACTGAAGTTAGTTAACTGAGGCTTGAAATATATTAACAAGAGAAATGAACCCTTGACAATATTGTAAGTGAACAATGACTGCTGTTATAACATGTATAAAATTAATAGATATTCTTTTACAGTGAAGTGGTACATTAAAGGTGTAGGTGAGCAATTTTTAGTTATGACTTCAGAATTCCTTTCATTTCGGTGCGGCAAGAAACACCTCCATTCGGACCATAGCGCGTTTTGTACTTGTTCGGGCGCCGCGGTGGAACTCCATCAGTCGGGCCGTAGCGCCTTTTGTACTAGTTCGGGCGCCGCGGAGGAATCCCTTGATGCGGTCTGTGCGCATTACGGTGCGGCAAGGGATATTCCTCCACTCGGACCGTAGCGCGTTTTGTACTAGTTCGGGCGCCGCGATGGAATTCCACCACTCGGACCGTAGCGCGTTTTGTACTAGTTCGGGCGCCGCGGAGGTGTTTCTTCATGCGGATGTTGAATTGTGTTATATGCGCACTCGGTGCTGGGAGGAATTCAACTGAAGTCAGTTAACTCAGGCTTGTTATGTATTAATTAATGAGACAAATTAATCCTTGTATCTGTTAAACAAAATAATTTATTCTTTTACAGTGAAGTGCTACCTTTAAGGTGTAGTTTAGGTGAGCATTTCTAACAAGGAATTGAACTGAAGTTAGTTAATTGAGGCTTGAAATATATTAACAAGAGAAATGAACCCTTGACAATATTGTAAGTGAACAATGACTGCTGTTATAACAAGACACCGTGTAAAAAAGAAGCTGACAGTGGACGAGTCTATTTATAGAACACACGCCTGATATGGGGGTTGCAGGTAAAGGAACAATTAATTTTATTTTAATTTTCTAAGTTTTAATCAAAAGACTTTTCAAACAACTATTGTGAATAATTTGGTATAATTATAATAACATCTTAACAACCAGTTTCCATCTTTAAAGCAGTGAAAATTAATTTTAATTCCGGAAGAACCCAAATTCCCCATATGCGGTATTGGAACCGTCCGGTAACTGGCGTGTACCGTCACAACGCGCCTTGATTTCGAATAAGAAAATTGTATATATCTAGATCTACACAAAGTTTTGTCATCATGGAGTCGTTGTATTTCCACGCCATGTACCCGGATAATCCTTACTCTGTTCAGCGACCCTAACTCAGTGCCAACATGGCTGACAGAAAGACGATGTTTGTAGTTAATTTCCTGGTCTTTTTTCGTGTTTTTATGTGAGTATGCAATGTTAGCGTAAAACGTTTGATAGTCATAATATCCTGTATTGATAACATGTTTTGTGTACTAAATTTTTTCAATCGAAACGTCACATTATGTGGCTGGAATTCATTAAAATGTACTCAAAAAGTCTTCAAAATGAACATGTTTTATGTTTCTAACTGTTTTAAAGTACCAGAAAATGCAGTAAGACCTTACTTATTAAATGTATTAGTTCCATAAATATCTCTTTGACAGTGTTTAACAGTATCAAAGTTTGAAATCGATTTTATAGCTTAAAAATTGTATTGATTATGAGGTGGGTTTAAATTTGCGGATAATTCCTAACTGGTATAGGAAACGGTGCTTGATAAATACGAACTTAGCATGGATAAACACCTAACCAAACGAAAACGGCTGTTCGTCTGTCCTTTTTTATGGACTGTTGATGCTCGAAGTTCTTTGATCTACCCACCCCTGCAGGGATGTGGGATTCCTATGTCCAAAATCGTGATTTTTTGCCGGCGGACAAGTGCATTTTTCATTCTGTGTGTCCGCGGACAAGCATACTTTTTCAGGTAAAAAAAGAGAAAAAAAAATATCATTAAGTTTTGGGGGTTTTCCCTTAAGTATATGGGGGTTGTTTAAAAAATGAGGGTTTTTTTTTACTGGGTCACCCCAACACTGTAACCCTTTTGACTATGATAAAATATCAAAAAGTTTAATACAAGCAGATTTTTTTAAAGGGCCCGGAAAAAGTTAAATTTTAAACACTGCTTAAAGTTTTTTTCCGCAAACAAAAAGGGTAAATGAGCTAAACAAATTTAAAACGGCTGTAATAAAATCCCAAATGGGACCGGGAAAAAGGGGCCCCCAAAAAACAAAAAAAAAACATCGGGCTCTAAGTTAGATAAGAAACAAATCACAAATTTCACATCCCATGTTCCCGGTGCTTTAAAACCCAAAATTTACCACATAGGTACTAGCAAAAAAAAGGGGAAAAAGTAATTTCCCAACATAAGATTTAGCACATTTAAAGCAACATAAAAAAATTTTCTGACACTACACAAAAAAAAGAAGAGTAACTTTTTAAAAACAGCATTTAAACTTAAAAAGAAAAAATTTCAATACATGCAAAGGGAACATAAAAATTTATTTAAAAGTAGCTGAAGAAAAATATTTCTTCACCCGCATAAGCTTTCTGAAACTAAAACTAAAAAAGGAAAACAAATTTTACACACAGAGAATTTTAAAGGGAACTTTTAAAAGGGACATCAGAAACTAAAACAATTTAAAAAAAAAGTTTAGGGAAAAGGGTTTGTAAGTAAAATTTCCCAACTGCGAACAAAAGTCACTGTCAAGGGAAAATTTGCCCCCAAAAAGTGCCAAAATTAAAAAATCAAAAGCACACAAAAGATCGTAAGAATGACAAAAACAAGCCCGGAACGTTTTAGAGTCTTTCTCTGAATTCTTTGGGTTTGCACCTTTTGCGGGGTAGTTTCGGACATGACCTCAAAAACCCAAACATTTTGCTTACCCCCGGATTTTCAGATTTTTTAAAAACGTTAAAAGGGGGAAATATTTAAACAGCTTATTTTTTCCCACAGTTACTGTGATATCCTTTTCTTTTCATTGTCCCAAATAAAGAACTAGATCCCAGCCCTTTTTGCGCTTTCATGAACGTTTAATATTAAAAATCAGAGAAAAGTAAAAAGTTCCTAGGAAAAGGGGATTTTTAAGGGTCCGTGAACAAGGGAAAAATGTAAGGATACCCACACCCCTTTTCCCCCATCCATGCATCACTCCCCCAAACCCCCCCACCCCCCCCACACACCCCCCATTTAAAAAAATATCCCAAAAAAATTTGATTAAAACCCCTTTTAAAAAAAAACTTTTCACTATACGAATACAAGATTTTAAACCCCAAAAACCCAATTTTTTCTTAAACCCGTGGGGTGTGTGGTGTGTGCGTTTTGGGTGGGGTGGGAGGGGAGAGAGAGGGGGTTTTGGGGCACAGAACTTCGAACATCGGTTTGGGATTAAAAAAATTTTTTTTATAAATATAAAATTTTGACTTTTATTTCGAGTTAATTTTTTTGGGGTTTTCCAAAATTTTTTTTCCAAAAAATTGCTATTTTCATAAAATTAAAATTTTTGAAAAAAATTTGGGCGTAGGGGGCATCCCTATAACATCTTGTAAAATTTAAAGATAAAGTTTTTAAGGGCAATACCCCCTTATAAAGTAATGTTTACAATAATAAAACCATGTACATGTCAACTCATTTAAATTTTTATAGAATACTATCAGTTAGGGTTTTTTCCGTCACGCAAAATTTTGGTTTAAGTTTGGTTTTATCCATTTTCCTTTATTTTAAAAAGAGTTCGGTTTTTTTAAAAATCAAAGTTATGTTTTTTTCCCCTTTTTTCGTGTCATACGTTTGAAATGTATTGTGTTTTTTTAACATGTAGTGGGTTAACCCAAAAAAGTGTAAAAAGGGGCCCTTTAAACATATTTTGGTTTTAAAAAAACCAAAAAAATCGAGGCATCAAAAGGGGATAGAAGGAAAAAATTTTTAAAGAAATTTTTTTTAAAAGTTTTCATTGGAAAAAATTGCCTTTTTCGTCGGTTTTTTCCCCCTGGAAACAAAAGGTTTATATATTTAACATGATACCCTTTTGAAATAAATTCACTTGATCGTGGGATAGATATTTAAAAACGAAAACTTCCTTTTTAAAATCGAATTAACAGAAAAAAAAAAGTTTTTTATCACCTTTTCACCGCCGTTTTTAGCACTGATTAGGGGCGCGGAAAAAGATTAAAAATTATCCGGGGACATGGGGTGATTTCAGCTTAGACGAAAGTTCAATGAATTTTTTTTGTTTAAGATTTAAAATCGAGGTCAAGTGAAAGGGCCCTAGAAGTTCAAAAAAAAAGGGGCGGATGATAAAATTGGGGTATGCTATTAAATTATTATACCAAGATCTCTATTTTTAATGCAAACCCGTATTGATCAACTGTATTCCCACCGTTTTTTTTGCTTTGGGGCGAGACATTTTGGGTTTAGTAAGAACCCCTTTTAAAAGGGGGGCAGAGGGGGGTAGATCATCTAGACTTAGTTTTAGTAAAATTTTTAAATTACATAAAATTTAAAGGTGATTCAAGTTGTTCAAGACTTAATCCTAGAAATAGGTTTTTTAATTTTTTAAATTTTTTTGCCTTTTCACAAGTTTTGGATCAATTTCATTTGGGGTCCCTGTAAAAATAATTCGGGTGCCCGGTTTGTTTCCATTTTAAACGGTTTTTTTCCCCCCTGGGCTTTGGGTATTTATTTTTTGGGGGGTTTGTTTAAATTTTGTTTAAAAAACCCTAGGGGTTTGGATGGGGGGCCGGGAGAAAAAATGGAAAAAAACAGGGGGGTGGGGGCGGCAGCCCCCCCCAAGAAAAGTGACGTTTAGACCCTATTTTTCCCACTGGGACCCGCTAAAACCCGTAAGTGGGCCCAATAATTTTAAGTAATCTTTCTTTTTAAAAAATTTTTTAAAAAAATAAGTTTTGGGGGTTGTACTGTAAGTTTTTTTTTGGATTTTAAAATTTGGGAAATGCAGCTCCCCCACCAACCCCTGTGCCCCCCACCTAAAATTGTTTAGGGAGCCCATTGTAAATTTCTGGGGGAATCTACAGTAAAATTAATGCCTTTACCTCAAACTGGGGTTTTCCCCCCTTTTTGGGCCCTTTAAAATTGTAAGATGGTTTTTTTTAAAAAATTTTTCCGCCTTTTTTTCGTTTCAATTACTTGGGTTTTTTTTGAATCATCTTTATTTATCTCGAGGGCCAAACCTTTAACTTCAGTTTGATTTTTAAATAACGTAAAATCACAATTTCTAGTGTTGGTGGCTGATTTCTGCCATTCGTTCTGGCGTGTTGGCGCGTTTGCAGGGCGCCAGAACGCCAGGACGCCAGGACGACAATTATACGCGCCAAGACGACAAACAAGGCATTTGTCGTTCTGGCGGGGGCGCCAACACGCTAAATTGGGAAGTTGTCGTCCTGGCGTTCTGGCGTCTTAGCGCGTTTGCAGGGCGCCAAGACGCCAACACGCCAGGACGACAATTATACGCGCCAAGACGACAAAATCCATATTTGTCGTTTTGGCGCGTTCATTTGTCGTCTTGGCGTGTTGGCGCGTTGGCGTTTGCAGGGCGCCAAGACGCCAACACGCCAGGACGACAATAATATGCGCCAAGACGACGAAATCCATATTTGTCGTTTTGGCGCGTTCATTTGTCGTTTTGGCGTGTTGGCGCGTTGGCGGGGGGCGCCAAGACGCCAACACGCCAAGACGACAAATGAACGCGCCAAGACGACAAAATCCATATTTGTCGTTTGGCGCGTTCATTTGTCGTCTTGGCGTGTTGGCGTGTTGGCGCGTTGGCGGGGGCGGGGGCGCCAACACGCCAACACGCCAAGACGACAAATGAACGCGCCAAAACGACAAATACGGATTTTGTCGTCTTGGCGCCTATAATTGTCGTCCTGGCGTGTTGGCGTCTTGGCGCTCTGCAAACGCGCCAACACGCCAGAACGAGATGGCAGAAATCAGCCACCATACTAGTGGGTTAACAAACGTATGATTAACTTTGTATCATTTCTTATAAGGTTTTTGAATTTTGATTGGAATTGGATAGTATACTCATAATAATATTAACAAGTAAAATACCATTGTATTTTAAAGCTTTAAATTGGATGAGATTATTAATGTCAGTAATTTAATTTAAATACTCATGAAGTACATAATTACTCAAAGTACAAACAGTACAAAATTTAATTGTTGTGAACTATGTTTAGGTTTTTCCCCCCCTCTTAGACTTACTCAGTTTCTTCTAATTTTTTGTACCTTTAATAAGGCATCCATGGGATTAAAGACATCAGAGAGATTATGTAATTAACATAATTTGGTGGGAATATACAGGTTTACAGATAGACACAACAGGAGGTGCCAGCTGGGGAACAGAGTGAGAGTATTAAATTGTGTGAGAAGGGGCCAATAAACAGATTTATACAAAAAGGTTTAAGTGGTTAATACTTACATAACCCAATCATAATAATACAATGCTATTATTTCAGTCACATTTTTAAGAAATATCAATACTGCATGATTAGGAAACAGGACCGATGTAGGAAAACTGTGAAGGTCACTGTCATCTCAAGATTTTGGCTAAAATTCAACTTCCTTTAAGGTATTAGACCCATAATAGAGTGCCTCCTTTTGAAGAGTATATTCAATTCCTACCATAAATCTACTTTGACTGAAATATTTTAGTTTAAACATATTTATTCCCAAATAGTTAACATATACATTGATACATAGTCATACAGTGAATATTGTAACTTAGGAAAGGATAAGAATGGAAGACTAGTCTTATAGAATTCTTCTCCTTCGCGGACAATTAACTTGTAGACATACTATAAATTTGTAGCTAAAATGGGACTTGAAAGAAAAAAAAATGTTGTCGTTATGTTATCTGAAAACAAATGTACAAAGATTGTCAGTTCAGTATTTTTGTTAAAGAAAAATAAAGACGAAAAGGGTTAGTAAAGGAAGATAGAGTTGTTATAAAGTGAAGTAATAATACTGAAATGATATCTATTGCGTTATAGTCTTACTATAAATATAAAGATAGAAGTGTTGAAGTTCGCTTAAAGAAATATTTTAGAGGTGGGGCATAGGTCAAAACCCCACTGGGACCAACTTTTTTTTCCTTATTTTCCTATTTTCTAGAAAGACTTAAAAAAATTTTTCAAGACTTATATATTGATTTATTGTACAAAAGTGGAAATTCTTCATTTGATAAAAATTAATGATTTATTTCTTGCTGTTCAAAGTGAATTCACCTCTAGAACAGAAAGGGGCAGAGTTTAAGACATCTTTAAAATTACTGAGTTAGTTGTAGTAAAACTTCTCTCTATATAAATAGCTTTTATTCTATAAATTATTGGCTGTTAGAATTCTGTCTCAAATCCAGTTACTTGAGGCACCCTAGAAAAAATGATATTGACAGTTTTATTATGTGTTTTATTATTGTTTACCAATAGTTAGGTGTTTCTTTTATCAAAATTAATAGTATAATTAATGAATTTTCTGCAAACGTTTTGGACAGTGGCCGTCACTTTGGTATTTGTCATTACTTTAGCTTAAGGAAATAGTACCATAGATTATAAAAAATTTATAAAAAACGGCGTGGTAAAAGAATTTTGTTAAAAATTGTAACAGAGTGCAAAATTCGATCAACTTTAAGAATATACCAATCAAATTTTATTTTCAGCTCACCTGAGCACGAAGTGCTTAAAGATGAGCTTTTGAGATCGCCCTGTGTCCATCGTCCGTCCGTCATACATCCGTCGTCCGTCGACAACACTTTGACTGTTAACACTCTAGAGGTCACATTTTTGACCCAATCTTAACGAAACTTAGTCAGAATGTGACCCCCAATAAAATCTTGGATGAGTTTGATATTGAGTCATCTGGGGTCAAAAACTTGATGATCTTTTAGGTCAAGTTCGAATCTAGGTCATGTCGGGTCAAAAACTAGGTCACCGGGTCAAATCTAAGGAAAAGCTAGTTAAAACTTTAGAGGCCACATTTATGACCATATCTTAATGAAACTTGGTCAGAATGTTGAGCTTGATGATGTTTAGGTCAATAGGTCAGGTGAGCGATACAGGCCCTTCATGGCCCTCTTGTTTAAGCATTACTATTATATAAAGGGTCCAATATCTTAAAACAGAAGTTCTGTCACATAAGAATATGACTTGACAATGTGATGGTTCATGATCTAGTAAAAAACATTTTAATACATATTTTTTTTTAAATGAATATTTTTTTTAATGGAAAGCTCTTGAAATTAAAATAACTTAAGGTAGTGGACCTGTAATGACCCAGTATCTTATGATTAAATGTTCTTGCTCTAGCTAGGCAATTCAGCATTCTTCAGAATCAGATGTAAATGTAGCTGAGTACCTACACAGATTTCTGTAAAAAGTGGATATTCAGATATGAATTTGCTGATCATTGTCATTATGGGTCCGCTTCCTTATGCAGAACTCAGCTTAAAGCTACTGATAGTTTTTTGAAAATATAAACTATCATATGCATGCAAAAATTTGTATAAATGGTATACTTCCACAGCTAGTATTTATTTAGCAGTATGCAACCCTTGTACACTTTCCAGGTGTTTTGCACATGTATTGAAATTGATTTTAATTGATATAATTGTCAGTTGCATCAACTTTATATATCCACATGTATTTTATTTTATATTGAAGGTGTTGACAACATAAGAATGTCTGAGATTGTACTTGGAGAAGTTTGACTACAGACAATCTGGCCAGCCTACACCATCATCTCCAGGGTCTCGGTCCTTGCTTGTAAAGAGATGGGAGAAATACTGTACGTAAATCTCTAACTTTAAGTTTAACTTACGCAGTTCCTACACATGTATTTTTCGAGTTATGTTAGTCAAAATTGACTGTAATTTCCAATAAGTAAGACTGACAACTCATTTGAAATGGTTAACTTTTTGACATGGCATCTCTATGTCATTGCTTAATTAATGAATATTTTTCTATCATCCCTTTATTCTTAGATATGTCTTGATTTCATAACTTGGATGATTTTACGGAACAAATCGAAGATGTAAAAATGTAATCGACACATTATTTTGCCAAATTTTGTATCCGATGTATGAAACAAAATGTGTTTTCAGTTTCATGTTATAGTAGAGGAAAGTGACATGTGTGTTGAAAATGAATTTAAAATACGAATCGTGGTATTTTGGTATTGTTCTGATGTTGAATTATATGGTGTTTAATATTAGAATACTGTTTACACATAAAAATAGCGGAAATAACTTCTTGCAAATTGCAAAAAGAGCATGTCATGTTCTAAATATCGAAGCTCTGGGCGTTACAGTTTAAGACAAAAAATGTTTTAAGGGCTTTTCCTACACACAAGTCTTTCTAAAGAATCTGCCCTCATTTACGGATTGAATCTCTAGATCAAACGTAAATCTGCCCACTTCTACGGTATAGTAAAATATATATATGATTTAATATATAGTTTATATTCATTACGATTTATATTTATTTTTCCAGTGAAAGAGTGCGATGACCAGTCCACTGTCAGTATGGACAGCTCTGACTCGGATTGTACTAGTGGTAAGTTGTGTTTTGCATTATCTGGCACTGAACATGTTCCATCTTAGAAAAAATGTCATTACGATGTTATGAAAAAGAAGAAAAGGAATGAAGGTTTATATGAAACAAGAGCTGTCTCCATAGGATGACACATGCCCCCGATGGCAATTTGAATGAATATATAGTTATGGCCGATGTTAGAGTTTAGGACCTTTGACCTACGAAACTGGGTCTTGCGCGCGACATGTCGTCTTACTGTGTCACACATTCATGCGTAGATATTTTAAAATCCATGCATGAATGACAAAGATATGGACCGGACACGCCTATCAATGCACTATCATGAAAAATGACCTTTAACGTCTAAGTGTGACCTTGACCTTTGAGCTACGGACCTGGGTCTTGCGCGCGACACGTCGTCTTACTGTGGTACACATTCATGCCAAGTTATTTGAAAATCCATCTATCGATGACAAAGATATGGACCGGACACGCCCATCAATGCACTATCCTTAAATGTCTAAGTGTGACCTTGACCTTTAAGCTACGGACCTGGGTCTTGCGCGCGACACGTCATCTTACTGTGGTACACATTCATGCCAAGTTATTTGAAAATCCATCCATCGATGACAAAGATATGGACCGGACACGCCAATCAATGCACTATCCTTTAATGTCTAAGTGTGACCTTTACCTTTGAGCTACGGACCTGGGTCTTGCGCGCGACACGTCGTCTTAGTGTGGTACACATTCATGCCAAGTTATTTGAAAATCCATCCATCGATGACAAAGATATGGACCGGACACGCCCATCAATGCACTATCCTTTAATGTCTAAGTGTGACCTTGACCTTTGAGCTACGGACCTAGGTCTTGCGCGCGACACGTCGTCTTAGTGTGGTACACATTCATGCCAAGTTATTTGAAAATCCATCCATCGATGACAAAGATATGGACCGGACACGAAAATTGCGGACAGACAGACTGACAGATCGACAGACCGACGGACCGACAGACCGACAGACGGTTCAAAAACTATATGCCTCCCTTCGGGGGCATAAAAATCATGATCATGATCATGATCTGCATTGTTGGCCATTCAGTCAGTATCTTTTTGGTAAGCACTCCTTTTAACATTTAATGGTACTGTCCAAACTGAAAGATGGACAAGTTCATTATAGAAATTTAGCAGGGTAAGGGTTAATGTTATGTCGAGAAAATTTGACAAATACACGGTTCAGAATAATGTAAAGTTTCATGCCAATCCCTCTGAAATTTGATTAATTTTATAGAATATCTATGCACTTCAGTCGCATTTAAAAGTAATTTTGGGAAAATATACTTTGTGTGGTCTTTGGAATAAAAAATTCTTTTTATATTTAATTGCATGTATGTATAGCCAATGATGATGATACCTGCTGGCCAATCACTGCCAAAGAATAACCTATTCACAGAAATATGGCATCTTTCACACATATGGAATGGAACATTTTTGCCAAGATGCTACATAAACTCTGACACCGAGAATATGGCACATTTCACACATACGGAATGGAAAATTTTTGCCAAGACGCTACATAAACTCTGACACCGAGAATATGGCACCTTTCACACATATGGAATGGAACATTTTTGCCAAGACGCTACATAAACTTTGACACCGAGAATATGGCACCTTTCACACAGTCATATGGAATGGAACATTTTTGCAAAGACGCAACATACACTCTGACACCGAACGTACATTACGACTAGTATGACAATAATGGAAACATAAATTACACCATGTTAAAAACTCTTGTCTTCGGTATTGCTGCAGCCGGTCAGATTTTGGATTTAATAAATGTATTTCATGAAGTCACTTACAGGACAGTACCTATTGTCAAATTAACTGTGTCATATGACATAAGCCCTGCTAAGTCATTACTAACACTTAGTCTTGTCAACAAATATATTTATTGCTTAGACTTTATGATTTGATTTTTGTCGAAAAATATGCATAATTTCTGCAGCAGATCCTAGACTAGCGCAATATTATTCTGAGAAAGAACTTAATTCATATTTCTGGATGCAAAGCTAATTTTCATTACATACACAGAGTTAGATCTAATCTTAGAATTATTCTGGTAGATGAAATAAATAAGTTCTTTAACCAAAGTAAAATTGAAAATTTTGATATTAAAAGATCGAAACAGTGATGTTACAAATGACGTCACGTACCCGATACGAAAATTGCATTCCAGTACTGTAAAACCTGCTTAAGCTGTCACCTCTAATTAGCAGCCAACCTGTCTTAAGCAGCCTGTGTCTCGATCATTTCCCAAAATGGTCATTTATTCTATAAAGTACCTGCATTAAGCAGCCACCTGCTGTAAACAGCCACTTTTCCGAACACCCTTGGCTGGCTGTTTAAGACAGGTTTTACTGTATGGAAAAATGTTGATGTATGTAATTCGCATTCGCTCGTGCCACTTGGAAGAGTATAAATACGAGTATGTAATTCAGGTATTGATGTTTTCAAGCTTCTGTTTGATTTGTCGGTTTGTAATTTCTTTACTTTTCAAATATTACACAGCATTCTAAAATTCTTGAGTTGAGGTAGTAGGAACTTTTATTCTGGAATTCACTTTTAGACTGGTGTACCGGTATCCAGTGCCTGGCTTATTTTCATGTTGAATGATTCTGTACAGATATTTATGTCGGAACAATGCTGAATTACCTGACGATATTAGTTGACAAGCGTCGACAGCGATGAAAATTTCATCGGAAATTGCTTCAACTATTTTGGCCCTTCGAGTGTTTAACGCGAGTGGGGATATTGCCCATATGAAAAAATTATCTTAATATTTCCTAGGATGGCGTCAAATCAGTTGGACTACTGACTATATATATATAATCACACGGAAATGGCAGTCATTCCGTGTGTACTACATTATGACACAGTTGTGAATGATGATGATTATTGTTGTTTGAACTTGCTGTAAAATTGGAGCACTTGCACTTTAGCGGTCCCTATAATAATAGTAGTTTAATAATGTCTTAAATATTAAAAGTTAAAAGAGGTAACTTTATTTTGAGATGAATATGTTTGGGCGCTGCCGCCCCCACATCCCTGCTTTGCCCCACATCCCCAACTTGCTGCGCATGCGCATTGTAAACTTCCGGGGACCACTAAAGTGCATTCTACCCATAAAATTAATTATTCTAACACGATCCGATTCATTTTCCTATTAAACAAGGAAGACAGAAAACAGTGAATTATTATACAACAAATCACTGTTCTGACGTCACAGTTATTACGTCATGGCGTCAAACGGCATAGCGGCGCACTGGAAAAGAAACCGATTGAAAACGGGCAAATATTTAATGAATGTCGGCAAGAATCCTTGGTAACGTTTTAGAATCGAAATAATACATCTCAATTAGTGATTTGCTCTTGAATAAATCATTGTTTGTCGTTCAGATGCCTATTATTATATCATTCGGGCTGCACCCTCGTGATATAATTCCTTCGCATCTGAACTCCAAACAATGATTTATTCAACGACAAATCACTGGATGAGATATATTATTTCTTAATTATTTTTTATTATATTGATTTATTTCAAATTTACAACGTTTCACCGAGCACTGGAATACACCTCACAGCAAGTGCTGGTTTGACCGCTCTTAGTTGAATTAATTTTGTATTTTAAATTTGTTTTTAAAGAAAACTCCTGTTAATTTTTTTTTGCTGTTGTATTCATTTAAAAAAAACAACAAATGTTGTCAATGTTTTTTTAATCCAGTCTTGAAATTTGCTCACTGCAGTAGGCTACCGTATTGTTATTATTAGAAATAAATTTATGAAGTGATACCATTTAGTTATTTGAATTTGTAATGATAGTAAATCATTTTGTTAATTTAATTAGTTTATACAGACTAAGCAGACTTATCTGCAGTGACCAGTCGTTCAGTTCCTGTTGACAGTGTTGTACACAACTTCACAAGATTAAGGTGGTTCGCGGGGTTCCTACGAAAATTTCGAAGTCTGAGATACAAGACTGATATAAGGTCTGTATGTACTAACATCTCCTGTCTTTCATTTGGAGAAAAAAGAAAATCGCTCAGAGTCCACATTTCCTTTGAAGAGCGCCACCTGGCGGCATATGTATTTTTCAAGGGAAATCGCCATATTACTGTAATAATCTCATTAAAATTAATGTTATTACATTTTTTCAAACTCAGGAATATAGCTAAATTCAATGTTATTGTTTACATGTTGCGTTTTGTAAATTATTTCATTTAGAAAATGCTTAGATAAAGAGGTATCCGTAGTAGGGGTGGGGAAAAATAGCGAAAATATTCAACGTATTTCATGGCCGTTTAGCCGAAATAAAATAAAACGGAACGGTCAAAGTTCTTGATTTTTAAATATATTCTTCTTTAATCATTTCTGAACAAGAAAATAAAATAAAAATAGGGGGTCTTCACGGCAGATTGTTTGCAAATTTACTTTTTATTTGTTTTGGTAATGTAAATTTTGTGACGTTGATACACAATGACAGCGTTAACGTCGTGCAAACGCTGATTTCATTATGTCTTTCATTGATATAAACAGGACCTTCAGAGTTTACAAAAATCTTTAGAATTTTTTTTATTTGAATATATTCACATGATTGTTGCGTATTTTGCAGTCAAAGTATATTATCTAGTAATATATATCAGAGTCAGTTAAAGCTACTTGCCCACAGTTTCGGTGATTTTTTTTAACATGTTCATGTTCGCCAAGTTTGGCACAAAATGTGAATATGTCGCGCTAAAACATGTACTATAACTACTGAATATGGTAGAAGTGGTTGGATTTTTATGAAAATGTTTAATCTTGCATAACTCGCGTATCTGGCTCCGTATTTAAGGGTTAGTAAAGTGTTGGGGGACGGGGTGGGGGGTGTAGAAAAAATCTTATCAGTTTATCCGCTATGAATTAAAACGGAGCTGTCAAAATTCTTTATTTTCAAACATAGGTTTCTTTAATTATTCCCCGACAAGAAAATAGAAAAAAGAGTGATTTGCAAATTTACATTGAGCCGCGTCATGTGAAAACCGTCACAGTGGCTTTGCGACCAGCATGGAACCAGACGAGTCTGCGCATCCGCGCAGTCTTGTCAAGACTCCATGCTGTTCGCTTTCAAAGCTTATTGCAATTAGAGAAACTGTTAGCGAACAGCATGGATCCTGACCAGACTGCGCGGATGCAAAACCATTATGTTGGTTTTCTCGTGGCGCGGCTCCTTTTGTATGAAATGTTTAAGTGCGAAACTGAACGACATTCCTTATTGTTTTTTTTTTTTAATATTTCAAGTGACTAGCTAACAACGAAGATACAAGATACGAAATGTGATGAAACTGTTTTCCAGACAAAAATGAAATAAATTTTTAACGAAAAAGAACATTTTGAAGGGTGGCTAAAACATCAGTATGTTTCTTTTTTGTTATGATATGTAACTTTATTTAGAGGTTTTGATTTTCATTATAATTCTAATTGTGTATTATATTTATTGCTTTTTAAACCTATATTGAATATTTACAATAAATAAAATCATGGAATCTTAAGCAGATGATGGATAAATGAGATAATGCCTCTTACGGTAAAAATGTACTTCAGTCTGTGAACTTGAAACCGTTACTTGAATAAAGCTCATTTTGGTGCCGCTTAGTGCATTAAATTTATAACGTCAACGTGAATGCACAATGCAAACCGTATTAAGGGAAAACTTGCTTCAAAATGACAGAACAAAAATAAAACTCTAACTCATTTCGCTTTAAAACATTCAGAAATAATATAAAACAGGTACAGTCGACGCAGATGATATTTTAGGATGGAAAGATGGAAGAAGGGTGGTTTAACTGAGGCTGCCCTTGCGAAAGGTTTAGAGGCATGCGTTCATTGTTCAGACCCGCTGTTTCTGTCAGATGTTTTCAAGGAAACGCACTTTCGACATGGTTCATTGTTGTACATACAAAAAGTTTCGATTATAGAATTTTGGCGGCAAATTGGGATCATTCTTATTTGATGAAGGTTTTATTCCAAAATCGAAGTATGGTATTCCAGTGCTGAATGTAATATCAAAAAAGTAACCACTATAATTTCATCTCGTGCATTTCTTTTGGTGTTTCAAAAATTTTAAAAGACGGATAAAACTAAGAAATAAATAAAACCACCATTTACATGTACCTTGAAATGTTTTCGCCAGAATGCTGAAAACAAAATATTTGACTGGTATTTAGTGTGAAAGTGCATTTTGACGCAGATGCGAATACATTCGGATATTTCAGGACTGCAACTCACTGCAGACCTGGAACGTCTGTATAAATTATAGACCCCGGTATATACCGGATTCAAGCAATTTGAATGAAAATTATCTTTAATGTATATACTTTGTGACCATTCTAATACTAACCCTAACCTTTTGTCAGTATATTATACATATTATACACTAAATGCATGCTGTAGTAAAATAAATTGCGTATTTTTGCCGTGCGCTCCGATTGATAATCAGTTCAGGACATGCGCAGAAGACCGCTCCAGCTATGACAGACTGCAGTGAGCAACATCGTATAAAGAATGTCCGTGACATTGAGCGCAAAGTGAACAGAAGTTACGATATGCAAGCATCAAATGGGGATTTTACATTTATGCGTTTTGAAGCGCATTGTCAGGTTTTTCTGTTGATTTTATTTTCACAGTTTTGCATATAATGGATCACAAATGTATCATAATTAAAATGATTATAGTTAAGTTTACAAGTAACCACCGACTGGATATATTCCTTAATGAATTACTGTGATCATTGCGTTGGAGATCCACGGCTTAAAAATGTGCCATTAATTGATTACAGTGAAGTCTTCATGCATTAAGTTAGCTCTAAAACTGTTTCAAAAATGGGTAAAACAATTTAGCAGATGCGTATTGGTTGCACGAAATGCTAATTACGACGCCAGTTTTCAGAAATCCATGTGAATGTAGACTTTGTTCTTGCAGACAGCTAGTCTAATAGAATTTGAGACAGGCTGAAATTTTAATACCCTGACAGAAACGGCAAGGGTGTCCGTGGTTATCATTTCTAAATGACATTTTACATAATAATATAAACAAAATAATTAGCGTCTTTAAGGAAATTGTTGAACTGACATTGAAGTATATTTCTAGATGATATACTTAGATTGTAAATTACTTAAAACTGTAAATAATGTGAATCTATTTAGTAAAAATATTTCATTTTTGTGTACTTTCATCATCCTGTATATACAAAAATGTATCTTTAAAGGACATAATGGACAAAACGTTTGTGTGACGTTAACACCATAAATGACGTATCAACGTCATAATATTTACATTACCAAAACAAAAAGTAAATTTACAAAAAATCTGCCGTGAAGACCCCCTATTTTTATTTTATTTTCTTGTTCAGAAATGATTAAAGAAGAATATATTTAAAAATCAAGAACTTTGACCGTTCCGTTTTATTTTATTTCGGCTAAACGGCCATGAAATACGTTGAATATTTTCGCCATTTTTCCCCACCCTTACTATGGATAATTATCTCGTTATTTAAGCATTTTCTAAATGAAATAATTTACAAAATGCAACATGTAAACAATAACATAGAATTTAGCTATATTCCTGAGTTTGAAAAAAATGTAATAACATTAATTTTAATGCGATTATTACAGAAAAACGGCGTTTTCCCTTGAAAAATACATATGCCGCCAGGTGGCGCTCTTCAAAGGAAATGTGGACTCGGAACGATTTTCTTTTTTCTCCATTATTGGCAAGAAAAATATGACTAGTACTGCTTTGTCTCCTATGAATAACAACAAAATGGCGAGCTTTCCAGAATACAAACTTTATTAAATGTATAGAATAACTCCATGATTGATATGAAACCATCTTAAAGAAGGGTAATCATTAAATTAATTTTCGAATAGAGAGACGTCCGCCATTTTGTTTCTAATGTAAACTGAAAAATGGCCTTACGCAACGGCCAATCAAAATCGATATCCACTTTCCGTATATACCGTCAGTGTAGAGGGGCCCGCTGAAGGGGAAATTCGCTCACGGGGTATACGGTTTTATATAACGTGCATGTTAGCCAATGAACATCCGAGAAATTCATTTGCAGTATTATAAGATTTAATATATAGTTTATATTCATTACGATTTATATTTATTTTTCCAGTGAAAGAGTGCGATGACCAGTCCACTGTCAGTATGGACAGCTCTGACTCGGATTGTACTAGTGGTAAGTTGTGTTTTGCATTATCTGGCACTGAACATGTTCCATCTTAGAAAAAATGTCATTACGATGTTATGAAAAAGAAGAAAAGGAATGAAGGTTTTATGAAAAACAAAACTCAGGTAAATGTATTTATGTCTGTCAACACACAGTGGTGTGGGAGACATATTGATTTACTCCTGTCTGTGTGTGTGTCTGTCTGTCACAAAGCCTGTCTGCACTCTAAGTCGAACATTTCTCATCAGATCTTCACCAAACTTGAACAAAATGTGTTTGCCAATAAGTGCTCAAACAAGTTTGATAAATAGCCAAATCGGCACTGGCACTTCGGAATTATAACCCTTGAAGTACCAAAAAAAAAAAAAAAAAAACACTCATTTTGGTGCCAAAACTGCATCATTCGTATCTATAGCGTAGAATGAAAGCTGTGTTACTGCAGTACCCTGATTGAATTGACTTCTGTTAAAACTTTTAATTGCCAAGTTAAACAACTGATCTTAACAAGCAGACTTCAAATGGCTCTGTCTTTTCTAAACACTGATCAATTTGTTTTAAACAACATTCAGCCAATCACACTGTAGAAATTAATTTTAAGGGATTTATTCATTTTTGTATCACAGGAAAAGTTGATGATTCAGAAACTGACAAGACAGAAGACATATCAGTTCAAGGTAACAGTCCTTATTCATTATTGAAATCATTCGTCCTCCACCTTTGATAATTCATGTGGGGAAGTTGGCAGTTACTTGCGGAGAACAGGTTTGTACTGGTACAGAATCCAAGAACACTGATTAGGTTAACTGCCCGCCGTTACATGACTGAAACACTTGAGAAACGGCGTTAAACCCAAAACAAACAAACAAATAATTTTTATTAATTATACTTTATTTTTAGCTCACCTGAGCCAAAGGCTCAAGGTAAGCTTTTGTGTCCGCTCTAAGTCTGTTTTGTGTTGTGCGTCTGTCAACATTTTCTAAAAAAAATCTTCTTCTTGACAACCACTGGACAGAATTACATCAAACTTCACAGGAATGATCCTTGGGTGGTCCTCTTTCAAAATTGTTCAAAGAATTGAATTCCATGCAGAACTCTGGTTGCCATGGCAACCAAAAGGAAAAACTTTAAAAATCTTCATGCCAAAAAGCGCAAGGCGTAGAGCCTTGATATTCGGCATGTGAATCCTTTAATGGTCCTTATGAAGATTGTTCAAATTATGCCCCTGGGGTGAAAAGAGGCCCCGCCCCTGGGTCCCAAGTTTTACATAGACTTATATAGTAAAAAATCTTAAATATCTTCTTGTCTAAATTAACAAGACTTAAGTCTTTGATATTTAGTATGAAGCATTGCCAAGAGGTCCTCTACCAAAATTATTCAAATTATAACCCTGGGGTGAAAAGAGGCCCTGCCTTGGGGGGTCTCAAATTTTACATAGACTTGTAGAGGAAAAAACTTTAAAAATCTTCTTGCCTGAAACTGCAAGGCTTATGCCTTTGATATTTGGTATGTTGCATTGTCCTGTGGTCCTCTACCAAAATTGTTCAAATTATGCCCCTGGGGTGAAAAGAGGCCCTGCCCCGGGGGTCCCAAATTTAACATAGACTTATATAGGGGAAAAAAATAATCTTGTGTGAAAGTTCAAGGCCTAGGCCATTGATATTTGGTATGTTGCATTGCCTAGTGGATGTCCAACAATATTGTTCAAATTATTCCCCTGGGTGAAAAGAGAGTTATATAGGAATAAATACTTAAAAAATTATCAGATCATATTTCCAAGACTGTTTGATTATAATTACCTGATGACCTCAAGTGATTAGGGGTCACCTGACTGTGACCTTAACCTACTGACCTACTTTCTTGTTTTTAGCTCACCTGTCACATAGTGACAAGGTGAACTTTTGTGATCACCCGTCGCCAGCCCGTCCGTCCGTCCGTCCGTCCGTCCGTGCGTCAACAATTTCTTGTCTGCACGATAGTGGTGTCATTTATGATCTTATTTTAACCAAACTTGCACACAACTTGTATTACCATAAGATCTCGGTTCCTTTCTTGAACTGGCCAGATCCAATTATGGGTTCAAGAGTTATGGCCCCTGAAAGGGCCAAAATTAGCTATTTTGACATTATCAGCACAATAGCAGCTTTATTTATAACTTGATTTTTACCAAACCGGCACACAACTTGTATCACCATAAGATCTTGGTTTCTTTTTTGAACTGGCCAGATTCCAATATGGGTTCCAGAGTTATGGCCCTTGAAAGGGCCAGAATTAGCTATTTTGACCTTGTCTGCACAATAGCAGCTTCATTTATGATTTGATTTTAACCAAACTTGTACACAGCTTGTATCACCATATGATCTTGGTTCCTTTCTTCAACTGGCGAAATTCCATTATGGGTTCAAGAGTTATGGCCCCTGAAAAGGCCAGAATTAGCTATTTTGACTTTGTCTGCACAATAGCAGCTTCATTTATGATTTGAATTTAATCAAACTTGCACAAAACTTGTGTCACCATGAGATCTCTGTTCCTTAGTTAAACCGGCCAGATCCCTTAAAAGGTTCCAGAGTTATGGCCCCTGAAATGGCCAAAATCAGCTATTTTGACCTTGTCTGCACAATAGCAGCTTCATTTATGATTTGATTTTAACCAAACTTGCACACAACTTGTATTACCATAAGATCTTGGTTCCTTTCCTGAACTGGCCAGATTCCTTAATGGGTTCCAGAGTTATGGCCCCTTAAAGGTCCAAAATTGGCTATTTTGGCTTTTGCAGCCATATAGAGACTTCATTTATGGTTTTATTTGATACAAACTTCCAAAATATCTTCAACAACAATAAATCTTGGATTCCATGACAAATCAGATCCAATCGTAGGTTCCAGAGTTATTTTATATCTGATTACCTCCCCTGATTGTAATCAAAATGGATTTATATCAGTAAGTACTTATAGGACGTATTTGAAATTTCATTATTGTCATTAGTTGGACTGAGCCAATCAGGTTAGATAACTATGGACTGATTTTATGTCAGATTACCTCCCTTTATTTCAAATTAAAATGGGCATATCTCCGTAACTAATGAAGATACTGATCTGAAATTTCATTTATGTCAACAGATTTATTTGGCAGATCCTTCTTTTGTTCAGTAAAATATTTTTTTAATTACTTCCCTTTTACGTTACTATAAATAGCTTATTTTAGTAACTTTTTATTATTGGCCGTAGGGAAAAACCGAGACCACTTTTCTGTGGTACAACATGGATGGTACCTCCAATTTTTAGGTGTATTTTGACATATCTGTACCTTGTAAGATTTTTTTTTTTTGGTTAAATTTCTTCCCTTTGTTGTTCCTGTCCTTTGGACTTAGATATTTTTTCTGAGGACCTTCTTGTCCTCAAGTGCAATGATAATAGGTGAGCGATATAGGACCATCATGGCCCTCTTGTTTTAAGATACAGCCTTGAAATTTGGATGACATCTACAGTTTTGCACTGTTCTTAAAACTGACTTTCAGTGACCATGAATATGACCTACTGATCTACTTTCTAATATTGAAGCATCAGTTTGCCATTTTAAACATGTGGCTCATATTTCTCAGGTGAGCCATTCAGGGTCATCATGAACCTCTTGTTTCTTACATAGATGATTTCAGTTTCACTTTGCTATTTGGTTGAGGACTTTCCTATTGACTCAATGCTGCTTAGCCAATGGTTAATATGACAGTTCACTGCCACATAATAAACCAATGTGATATCACCAAAATATAGACTATTTGATAAGGTAATCCAATTATTTTAATATAAAAAGTGATTCTTTCTGCTTGGCTTTAGAAGTCTCCTTATCACCTGCATTATGCTTTGGTTAACTTTTTACTTGCAATGCAATCTCACTAACTTTAGCTCACCCTGAAAGTTACCTTGTAAACACAATAGAAGTGACATTTCATATTTGATTTTAACCACACTTGGACACAAATAAAGTCTCAATAAAACTCGATTCCTTTTGAAAACTGGCTGAAATCCATCTCGTATTCTAGAGTTACTTCCCCTGGAAGGGGCAAAAATTTCTATTTTGACCCTCTTGACCACATAGAGGTTTCATTCATGCTTTGATTTGATACAAACTTGCTCAGAATGATTGGATCGAAACTAGGTCATGATGAGTCAAAAACTAGATAATCCGGTCAAATCAAAGGAAAAGCTTTTAACGAACTAGAAGCCGCATTTATGGCCCTATCTTCAGGAAACTTGTTCTGATTATTTCTAGGTCAAATTCAAACTGGGTCAAATCGGGTCAAAAACTAGGTTATCCAGTCAAATCAAAGGAAAAGCTTCTTAGCACTCATTAGGCCACATTTATTACCCTATATTCTTGAAACTTGGTCAGAAAATTTATTTTGATGATTCCTAGGCTAAGTTTGAAACTTGGTTAAACGGGTTCAAAAACTAGGTCATCTGGTCAAATCAAAGGAAAAGCTTGTTAACACAATATGGGTTAGATTCCTTCCATATGATGCACATGTACAACTGCTTAATTGAAGATTGGTTGTTCTACATATGAGAACATGATAAAAAACACAATATTGGCCACAGGTTCTGCATGTCCTGATATACATTAAACTGTGTCAGAATGTTTGCTCTGATGGATTCTAGGCCAAGATAGGTACTCTGTCCACAAGGAGCCCGCCCGCTTAGCTCAGTAGGTAGAGCGTTGGTCTACGGATCGCGGGGTCGTGAGTTCGATCCTCGGGCGGGGCGTATGTTCTCCGTGACTATTTGATAAACGGCATTGTGTCTGAAATCATTAGTCCTCCACCTCTGATTCATGTGGGGAAGTTGGCAGTTACTTGCGGAGAACAGGTTAGTACTGGTACAGAATCCAGGACCACTGGTTAGGTTAACTGCCCGCCGTTACATGACTGAAATACTGTTGAAAAACGCGTTAAACCCAAAACAAACAAACAAACTGTCCACAAGGAATGCAAATTAGGTCACAAGGTTTCAGCAGAAGCTGACATTAACACTCAGGAGGCAACATTTTCTAGCAGGTCGACATGAAACCTAGTCAGAATGATTTTCTAACTGGTTTAACAGTGTCATCTACTTACTTGGGTGATTAATGTTTTTGTATGTTTCATGGTTGTATTCTGTTCCTATTTTAGGTATTCAGGACAAGGTTCTTCAAGAGAAGTTCATTGGTATGTATATGATAATTTTATCTTTTTATTAAAAAGTTTTTATTTATTTCTCATGCCTATGCATGGTCACTAGGTAAGTGTTACACAGACACAAGCTTCAAATGATATACTGAAAAATTGCATTTGTTGTTCCCTTTTGGAGTTAAACTACAACTAAATCACAGATATTTAGATTATAAAATCCTGCATATAAGGCTTTAGATATCTGGGATGCAAAATGTTTGCTTTTTTGCTCAGAAGTCAAAAAATGATCAATGAGAGCTATACTACTCACCTGGTAATCAATGTCACACCTTGGAAAACATTTTGTGTGGAAGGCTTTATTATGTCTCCCACTACACATTGGTGTGGCAGACATACTGATTTACTCCAGTCAGTGTGTGTGTGTGTGTCAAAAAGCTAGTCTACACTCTAAGTCAAACATTTCTCGTCCAATCTTCACCAAACTTGAACAAAATGTGTCTGACCGTAAGACCTCGGTCAAGTTCAATAACTAGCCAAATCAGCACAGGGACTTCAGAATTTTGGCCCTTAAATTACAAACCTCAGACCGCATATGCCCAAAATATACTCTATACTACTCATTATTTATTTAGTAGTATAGGATACCTTTTGGCCCCAGGAATGTGCATGTGCTCAGAGAGGTATAGCAGTCCGTTTGACTCAGTGAATGTGCATGCGCTCTAGAAGGGTAAGTCCGATAATAAGCCAAATTGGCCCAAACACTTTAGAGCAATGACCCTTGAATAACCGAAAACTGGCCTCTTTACTTTTGTCTGCTCTCTTAACTCCTTGGGGCCGAAATGCGACTAAAGGCGCTATATTTTCTACCCCTGTAGCGTTGATATCCGACTATACGCGCTTTATTAGGACTCCCCAGGACGGCGATTGACGAGTATAGTCGCGGCACCGAGATCATGCTGATTGCGTCACATACTTGTTAATTTTTGGTGATGCTGATAAAAGCAAAATTATTTTGCATACCGGCTATTATTTCTTAGATGTTATAATTATTAATTATGCTAATAATTAGTTTCCTTGTTAAAATAAATGTTTGTAAATTTTCGGTATTAAAAGAAAATTAAAAAAGACGAACTCCGCTGTGTTTCGTTCATACTGTATTTCTAAAGATTAAAATAATTTCGGCTGCCCGAGAATTTTCTTAAATTGAAGAAAATACTCATTATCATGCTGATTTTGACGTATCAGTCCGTCGGATGATGATTCCAACGATGAAATTTCATTATCAGAGAAATGAATGGTCAGAAAATATTAACTTTTAGAAAGCTGAAATATCCGTACACTTACATCGCATTAAGTTCAAATCGATAAAAATAACACAGCAAAAAATGTTTCATACATAAAAATGTGTGTAAATAAACGCTTTTTGTAAATTTAATAATTCTTCAAAGATAGGTGCAAATATTACAACTTAAATGTCTCAGTGCATGTCACACAACGATTGTGTACATGTTTAGAAGTAAATTATACATCAAAATAAACCATCGATATTCACTCAAAAATGGGTGTTAATTTTGAGTAATGCTGATGTAAATACTCTGTGTTAATAATGTATTTCCAATGATTGGAAACTAATGTGTTTACATTTGAAAAAGTAATAAGTAATAAAATCGGAAATGTTCAAATATTTATTAAACGCAATATGTGTGTAAAAATGATGAATGTGTCGAAGTGAAATTATAATTCTATTTGGATATAACTTACGGACGAAAGTGGATAAATATAAATATTGTTCAAACTTGGAAAATTTTATAAGTATAGTTTAATTTACACCCATGTTAATAATATTTCCATGCATGATTTCAGTTGAGTGCCTGCGAGTGTGATTATGAGAAAATCAGATTATGTTCTTCGACGTCAGGTGGTAATTATCTCGCCGCAGCACGTATATTATGATATCGGCCTCAGGGAGTTAAGGTATTAGACCCCTAATAGTACTGTTTAAAAATGGCATTTTCTTGGTGTATTCTTAAAGTGGACCGTGTTTTGTACTGTGTTGCAATTTTTAAACAACTTTTACCGTGCCGTTTTTTTTATAAGTTTTGTATAATTTGTGGTATTTCCTCAAGCTAAATTACAGACAAATTTTAAAGTGATGGCCACTATCCAAAACGTTTGCAGAGAATTCAGTATGCCATTAATTTTGATTAAAGAAACATCAAACTATTGGTAAACAATTAGAAAACACAAAATAAATCTTTCAGTATCATTTTTTTCTAGGGTACTTCAAGTAAACAGATTTAATGAGATAGAATCCTCACTCCCAACATTGAAAAAGTAAGGTAGAATCCTGCGGGTCCGTTTTTAATTTTGCCCACTTCGTTCAAAAATTACCTTGGGGCAGAAGTAAAACCTACCTACATTTCTCCCACAATATGTAGTCTGAAGTGTGAAGGTAAAAAAGAGAACTTTTACCGCATTAACTCAGTATTTTTAAAGATGTCTAACTCTACCCCTTCTGTTTCAGAGATAAATTCACTTTGAACAGCAAGAAATCGCTTATCAAATGAAAATTTTCCACTTTTGTACAATAAATCAATAAGGTAGTAGGTCTTGAAAGAAGTAAAAACTTACTAGAAAAAAGGAAAATAAGGAAGAAAAATTGAGGTGCTCTATTACGGGTCTAAATGTCTTTGACCATAAGTCCTTGGCCAGGTTTGATAAAATTCAAATGTTCCTGTAATTCTAGAAACTATAAACTAGCCAACATTTCATGTAAATATATGAAACAGTGACTGCATTTTGCCTTTCTGTGATAAAAGGTGATAAAAATGATTTAAAAGTTACAATTCACAATATGTGGATTAGTCGCTTTAAGTAAGTCTTCATTATAATAAACCTATTTTAAAAATCTTTTTTCAGGGATATTTGATGTGCACGTGAGCAACTTGTGTCCCCCGCATCCATCAAGGTCAACAAGGCTCTTGGACCATGACCATGTTGGAAACTTGGTGGAGTCATTTCAAGGGAATGGGTGTGGCCAACTGGTGATGATGATTGGAATGATTTCACCAGGAACAGACCTCCTCTGTAGGTAAAGAATCTTTTTCAGATTGTAAAATGTCTCCAGATCTTGAGGCCGAGCAGGTGAAGCAGTTGTCTTATTTGTTGGAACAATATTCTGACGTTTTCGTCTGATAAACCAGGTTTAACTACCTTAGGAAAACATGACATCAAATTAACTACAGATGAACCAGTCAGGGCAAAACCATATCCAATGCCGTTTGCTGTAAGAGAAATAATAAAGGAAGAAGTGTTAAAAATGCTTGATTTAGGGTAAAATGGGGTAACTGGGACACTTAAAGAATCACTGTTGAGTAATATTTTAGAAAGACAAAATATATACTTGATTTATTGATATTTCAGTATGCGCAACCTATATAATATATGACGAATATAAACTTTTACAAATACCTGATAACCTGTGATTAACTATAAATTAATTAAACATTGGTCAAGTGTCCCAAGTTACCCCACCCAGTTGGGGTAACTTGGGACATTTTAGTTTTATTAGAATTTATGTATATTACAGTCGCATTTATGACAAATGAAACCATTCATGTCCACAGATCAAAAACGAATTCTAAACTGAAAATATAGCTCCGTATTAATTACAATTTATGACTGTTTTGTAAAACAAGGATGCATAAAGAAATCAATATGTCCAAGTTTTGCCTAAATTATGTCATTATTTGTTTCAATATATGCTTATTATATAAATCGTTTAAAATAGAAAAATGTTTAAGTGTAAATAACTATGTATGAATTAAACATAAACTTGACATAATCCATTATGTACTTATATATGTGATTTTTACACTTGAAACTGATCAAAATTTTAAACAGTCTTAAAACATAGATTTTATCAAATATTAACGGGACAATTAAAATGTGTGTCTTTTTTCACAAAGAAATAAGGACATTAACTAACTTTTTGCATACAAGAAGACGCGGGGAGGAGGGGATGAAATTTGAGGGGAAAGAAGGCAGGGTTAAGGAGATCTAGACGGACACATGGGCATACGCTCTCGGAAACTATTGGCAACTGTACCTAAAATGTGTTGTCTGGCCAATATTTGGTGTTTGCTTTAGCCTGAATATTTGACACAACGTCATCTTTTAAAGGAGTAATTAACTAAAAGAACTACTATGTTGGCTTGACTGTCAGTTGGTTCCTGCGCTTCACCTAGTATAAATACTACTTATTAATATAAGATTTGCCGACAGTTTCTTTAAACATGAAAGAAATATCAGTATTAGCCTATTAGACTATCAAAAATTCTAAACTCACCAGATTTTACGCGGAATGAGTGGGAGGGGTTCACGGAACGATCTCCCTTTAAATAAACGTATGTGAATAAACAGTGACTTAGATCATGTAAACTTGGTATCGGGTAGAAAATTCAGTAGTTGCACCAGAGTTAAGCTAATATATATTATGACCACGCCTGTGAACTAGTGGTATACTTACAAAATATCAGAGTTTCGTCATTACTAGACTTTCTTTCCTATTTTCATTTCATTTGTGGAAAAAGATTAAAAGTTAACAATTTATAGTGGTTATGTCCAGTTATGTACAACATTTTATGTACTGTCCATTGGAGCATATCCCCATTTTCTTCCAGCATCCAGTTCGTTCAAAAATAAAATCATGGAGAACTTTGTTCTTAACGACAGTGTCCAACTTGCCCCAATACATTAGGATAAGTGGGACACTTTTGAAAAGGAACGTTCAAAAATAAAGTATGTTGTAATTTCTCAAAAACAAATCACATTGTATGAAATAGTAATGTGATACTACAGTTTTGCAACTCTACCCATAACTGAAGGTATCAACACATAATATTATAAATATTTTGGACATGCCATATTTCACTAACAAGCACCTGTTTTATAACGTCGTTGTCTGACGTCAACGCAACGGTTCATGACAGGCCACTTTATTATTCAAAATGAAAGTCAATAAAACAAAATCATAATACTTTTTTATAGAATTAAAAAAAAATAATGCCATGTCCTTGATTTGCAATGATACATAATACGCTTCAGTATTTCAAACAAGTTAAATGCGATATTTTGTGTATACGAGAACCAGCTTCTTGCGTCAAAATTGACGTCACATTTATGATCAAGCCGTTATGGTACCGAAATTAAATATCTTTAAGATTTTATTGATATACCGACAACATATAAGCAAATACATCTATAAAGTCAGACGACTATTTCTACTGTGCGTTTCACTAGACAGGAACATAACGAGAATATTTTAATGCACCATCTGAAAAAATAGGCATAATTATTTACAGTGTGTAGTTTTATGTTTTCTTATTTTTATTTAATTAGTAATACTCTCAACATAAGTCTAAGAAAATCGATTCTTAAAATATTTTCCAATCCATCGGCAGAAAAGTTTTGTCATATTAGGCTTTAACACTGAATGTCCTTTTTCAACATATGATCTGATTTAGGGAACGTAACCAATATTTACCCCAATTTACTGAAAAGTGTAAAGTGTCCCAGTTTCCCCATTGTCCCAGTTACCCCATTTTACCCTAGGTGTGATTGAACCATCTGAGAGCCAGTACTGCAGCAATGTCGTCATTGTTAAGAAGAGTGACAATACTAATCGCAGATTTCCGCGCTTTAAACCGTATTACGGTTTTTGATTGTGAGCCAATTTCCAACATGGAAGAAATCTTTGTTAAGTTATCAAAATCTAAGTTTGTTTCCGGATTAGACTTAACGAAGGGTTACTGGCAGCTTCCTCTCACGGATTCTGCAAACCCATTAACGGCATTTCGTACACCACTTGGATTGTTCCATTATAAGACTATGCCTTTTGGACTAGTTTGTGCTAGTGCAAGTTTCAGCCGATTGATGCGTAGACTTCTAAGTGGAATGTCTGATATAGATAACTTCATTGATGATATATATGTTTATACAGAAACCTTTCTACATCATTTACAGGTATTAGCAGACTTATTCTCCGTGAACCGAGTGAAGCGATGATAGAGGTTCTTGGTGGGAACCACACCCGTGAGGCTCTCCAGGCTCTGGAGAAGAAAGGGGCACTGGATGTGGAACATGTGAAAGTCAGGTTGTACAGGTCCTTACCACAGACTTCTGCTTTGGCCCTTGGCTTCCAGCACAACTATCTGTTGCATGAAAAGAAGAAAGCAGTAACATTTCTGGAAAAGGTGAAGCTGATGAGGGATTGTCGATTTGAAAACAAATCAGAAACAGAATGGAAAAACATGCTTGTCATTGTTTTCAGACTTAAGGTAAGGTTTTGCTGAATGGTAGCTAATATCAATATAAGCTTTATTCTGTTCAACATTTCCAATTAAAATAAACTACATAGCATAAGTGATAGCATTTACCGATATTCACTACCACTAAACATGTTTGCGGAGAGAGGTGGGGTTATATAGGAATCAGTTTTGTCGCGTCCTTTCCCGTCCCGTCCCAGTATCTATCTCTCAGTTATCATGGTTATTACTTAATGGATTTGATTCCCATCACATGACTCAAGATGCATAATTCTGACACCACTTTTTCCTGAATTATGCCCCCTTTTACTTAGAATTTAAAGTTTATTTTGATGCATTTTCACTATATCTCGGTTATTACTAAATTGATTAAATTGTAACAGACTTAAAATAGATGTTCCACCTTATCAGCCATATCACACAAAGTGCATAACTCTGACACCAATTTTTCAACGATTATGCCCCATAAAAAATTTAAGGTAAATTTTAATGCATTTTCACTATCTCATTTATTACTGAATGTATTTGATTCAAACTTAGAATAAATGTTCCACCTTATCATCCACATCATGTGACACAAGGTGCATAACTCTGACACCAATTTTTCATGATTTATATCCCCTTTTACATGTACTTAGAATTTAAGGTTAATTTGATGCATTTACACTTTCTCTCGGTTATTGCTAAATGGATTTGATTCAAACTTGAAATAGATGTTCCACCTTATCACCCACATCATGTGACATAAGGTGCATAACTCTGATAGCAATTTTTCATGAATTATGCCCCCTTTTACTTAAAATTTAAGGTTGATTTTGATGCATTTTCACTATATCTCAATTACTACAAAATGCATTTGTTTCAAACTTGAAGTAGTTGTTCCACATCATATGACACAAAGTGCATAACTCTTGCACAAATATTTCCTGAATTATGCCCCCTTTTTGCTTAAGAATTATACTTTCGTAGTGTTTTGATTCACTTTATTTGTACCTCTCTTATTATTTGATAGTTTTTAACACAGACTAAAGCTATTGTGCAATATTCATCCACCATTGGAGTCGTTTAACACTCCAGTGACAGTTCTTGACAGATTTAAATGTTTTTGGTACATCATAAAATACAGGTCAAGTGCGATTTAAATTACACCTTCTTGTGGCCATGTCTTTCTTCTGGTTGCCATTCTTCTGTGACAAGACCATATTGTGGGGGTATTCATCACTCCTGTGACAGTTCTAGTTTAATAAGATTTTGGTCATGAACATGTTTCCATAAAATAAATACTTTACAATGTCTGGTCATTTTTATAATTTTTTAGCTTGACAATTACATATATTGTAGAGTTTTAGCCAGCATTCTAACTAGTCTCAAGTTGTGCATGTAAGTTAAGTCTTCTGTAAAACTGCTAAGCCTAATGCTTTCAAACTTCACATTTCGTGAGATGACGCCACAGAATTTGTACTTATTTCAGGATAGAAAAACTCTTCAGCAACAGATGACAAACCATTTGCTGATGGGAAAGCTGCCAATGAAGATTTGGACCATGATTATGAAATTTGGTGATGTCCCAGAAAAATTCTATAGAAATCTAATGAGGTTAGATGACGAAAGCCTGCTGGAGACCTGCCTTGAGGTATTACTCACTGAAGGGCCAGGGAAATTTAGGTTGAAAGTGTAAGTGACTGGATTATGTTTTGCATTTTAGTTTGAAAATCAGCTATATTTTTTTCATTTGTGTAACAAATTAGATAATCATTCTTTTTATAATTATACTGATGTTGGACCTGGTTCCTAAATGCCTGTTCATGACTTCCATGTGATAGGGTAAAAACCCTGGTTTGGATGTGGCTTGTTGAAAGTCAGTGGTTCTTGTTAGGTGCAAACCAGTGACTGAAATATTGTCAGAGGTTACCTTGTTTTTTTCTGTACCATCAAAATCTGTAACATTGCCCAATAAAATGGATTGACTTGTTTTAACAATGACAATCTGAATGAAATACTTTTGAAAGATAGTATGGTATTACAATGTATACAATGTATTTTGACAGTAAACTGTAGCATTAGGTGGGCTGGTGGTCTAGTGGTAACATGCTTGACTGTCAATCCAGAGGTTCGGGGTTCGAATCCCGGTCCAGACACTGGAAATTTCTGAGATGCTCTTGAGTGTCTCCCACCTAAGTAACAGGCCTATACTGGTTATTCCCAGGAAATATGGCTTCACGTGTATCGTTGCTATACACAGGCATGTTAACGAACCAGACTTTCTGTTAACAAAGAGCTAGGCTAAGTTAGCTGGACAGGCCTGTATCTAAAAAGGATTTCTCTCTATCTGTTATAGGGGCTTTATCTCACTCTGTTCCTCTGGTCAGAACGCTCTGTGTCTGTACTAGTAGAGGATGAATTTCGCGCCCTGTGTGGCTGCGTTAGCTTTATGTAAAGCGCCTTTGAACGTGTTTATCATGAAAAGGGCGCTATATAAATCTGGTATGATAGTAAATATTATTAAAACATGAACCCAACAAGTTGTTTTGTTTATAACAGATGAATATATTTTCTCTTACAGGAAAGATTATATTGATATGGGACACACCAGGTCCAAGAGGAAAACAAACAAGGTATATGATTTGAAATTTATGTCTTTAGTACCTGTATGTTGTATAAATAAAACTACTTCAGAGTTCACCAGAAAGAGCAAGCCTTACCCAGACTAAGAATATTGCCTTCTTAAAACTTTGTGACAAAATCAACCAAACAAAATGAAACTTTTTTGATGCCCATTTTCTGCTTTTTCAACAAGTTGTGGCCATGTGTTTTACAATATGTGGCTTTTGTTGTGTTTACTGCATTCAATTCTTATAGGGTGTCAACTATAGCTTTTGGATTCAAAATGAATAGGCATCACCAACCTTTTTTGTGTAAAAAAATAAACATCTGTATTTTATTGTTCAGCTAATTCCTTTCAGGCATTATCACTTGGACTAATAATTGAATCTTATACTTCCAGGTGTCCAATAGCACTCCTGACACTCCGACTCCATCAGATGACAACATTATCACAGAAATGGAAGTTGATTCAAATCTGACAGATATGGTAAGTGATTACAAAATCAAGCAATGAAACATTACATGCCATGTGTGGGTGGACGGATAGCTCAGTGGTTTACACACTGGCCTTCCAATCCTGAGGTCGGGGGTTCGATCCCCGGCAGCTACTCGGGAGTTTTCAGAAACGCTTTTCAGTGTTTCCCACCCAACTAGAGGTGTACTGGTCAGGAACCCAGGCAATCCTTGCGTGTATCAGTGCTATACACTGGGCACGTTAAAGAACCAAGCTGTGTATTCGCAACGAGCTAAGCTAAGTTAAACGGACAAGCCTGTATCTGATTTCTGATCTCTCTGTCACGGGGGCTTTGTCTCACTCTGTCCCTCTGGTCAGATCGCCCTGTGTCTGTACTAGTAGAGGATGAATTATGCGCCCTGTGTGGCTGCATTTGAACTATGTAAAGCGCCTTTGAACGTGAAATTGATCATAAAAAGGGCGCTATATAAATCTGGTATAATAATAATAATAATGTGGTAGCTGTAAATAGTCCCTCTGTACTAAGACTCATTTTTGTCCTTTGGGAGTGTTTGAGTTGATTCAGTTATACTACTGCAGCATTCCATTTAGCCAGTGCTAGGTGTTGTGACCAGTGTCTGCAAATGTTATTAATTTCATGAACAGACAGTCAAACTGAGTCTGCTATTATTTTGCTTAATTGCGGTCTATGCTTCTAAGTTTTTTTTTAGCTCACCTGTCACATAGTGACAAGGTGAGCTTTTGTGATCACCCTTCGTCCGTCGTCAGTCCGTCCGTCAGTGCGTGCGTGCGTGCGTCCGTCAACAATTTCTTGTCTGCACGATAGTGGTTTCATTTATGATTTTATTTTAACCAAACTTGCACACAACTTGTATCACCATAAGATCTCGGTTCCTTTCTTGAACTGGCCAGATCCCATTATGGGTTCCAGAGATATGGCCTCTGAAAGGGCCAAAATTAGCTATTTTGACATTGTCTGCACAATAGCAGCTTTATTTAGGATTTGATTTTTACCAAACTGGCACACAACTTGTATCACCATAAGGCCTTGGTTCCTTTCTTGAACTGGCTATATTCCCTTATGGATTCTAGAGTTATGGCCCCTGAAAGGGCCAGAATCAGCTATTTGGACCTTGTCTGCACAGTTGCAGCTTCATTTATGATTTGAATTTAATCAAACTTGCACAAAACTTGTGTCACTATAAGATCTTGATTCCTTAGTTGAACCGGCCAGATCCCGTTATGGGTTCAAGAGTTATGGCCCCTGAAAGGACCAAAATCAGCTATTTTGACCTTGTCTGCACAATAGCAGCTTCGTTTGTGATTCGATTTTAACCAAACTTGCACACAACTTGTATCACCACACGATCTTGGTTCCTTTGTTGAACTAGCCAGATTTCCTTATGGGTTACAGAGTTATGGCCCCTTAAAGGTCCAAAATTGGCTATTTTGGCTTTTGCAGCCATATAGAGACTTCATTTATGGTTTTATTTGATACAAACTTCGAAAATAACTTCAACAACAATAATTCTTGGATTCCATGACAAATCACATCCAAGCGTAGGTTCAGAGTTATTTTATATCTGATTACCTCCCCTGATTGTAATCAAAATGGATTTATATCAGTAAGTACTTATAGGACTTATTTGAAATTTCATTATTGTCATTAGTTGGACTGAGCCAATCAGGGTAGATAACTATGGACTGATTTTATGTCAAATTACCTCCCTTTATTTCAAATTAAAATGGGTATATCTCCGTAACTAATGAAGATAATGATCTGAAATTTCATTTATGTCAACAGATTTATTTGGCATATCCTTCTTTTGTTCACTTACAATATTATTTTTTATTAATTACTTCCCTTTTACGTTACTATAAATAGCTTATTTTAGTAACTTTTTAGCTCACCTGTCACATAGTGACAAGGTGAGCTTTTGTGATCACCCTTCGTCCGTCGTCCGTCGTGTGTCCGTGCGTCCGTGCGTGCGTCCGTCAACAATTTCTTGTCTGCACGATAGTGGTTTCATTTATGATTTTACTTCAACCAAACTTGCACACAACTTGTATCACCATAAGATCTCGGTTCCTTTCTTGAACTGGCCAGATCCCATCATGGGTTCCAGAGTTATGGCCCCTGAAAGGGCCAAAATCAGCTATTTTGACCTTGTCTGCACAATAGGAGCTTTATTTATGATTTGATTTTTACCAAACTGGCACACAACTTGTATCACCATAAGATCTTGGTTCCTTTCTTGAACTGGCCAGATCCCATAATGGGTTCCAGAGTTATGGCCCCTGAAAGGGCCAGAATTAGCTATTTTGACCTTGTCTGCACAATAGCAGCTTCATTTATGATTTGATTTTAACCAAACTTGCACACAACTTGTATCACTATAAGATCTTGATTCCTTTCTTGAACTGGCTAGATTCCGTTATGGGTTCCAGAGTTATGGCCCCTGAAAGGGCCAGAATTAGCTATTTTGACCTTGTCTGCACAATAGCAGCTTCATTTATGATTTGAATTTAATCAAACTTGCACAAAACTTGTGTTGCCATAAGATCTCAGTTCCTTTGTTGAACCGGCCAGATCCCATAATGGGTTCCAGAGTTATGGCCCCTTAAAGGGCCAAAATTAGCTATTTTGACCTTGTCTGCACAATAGCAACTTCATTTATAATTTGATTTTAACCAAACTTGCACACAACTTGTATCACCACAAGATCTTGGTTCCTTTCTTGAACTGGCCAGATTCCATCATGGGTTCCAGAGTTATGGCCCCTTGAAGGTCCAAAATTGGCTATTTTGGCTTTTGCAGCCATATAGAGACTTCATTTATGGTTTTATTTGATACAAACTTCCAAAATATCTTCAACAACAATAAATCTTGGATTCCATGACAAATCAGATCCAATCGTAGGTTCCAGAGTTATTTTATATCTGATTACCTCCCCTGATTGTTGTCAAACTGGATTGATATCAGTAAGTACTTATAGACTTATTTGAAATTTCATTATTATCATTTGTTGGACTGAGTCAATCAGGGTAGATAACTGTGGACTGATTTTATGTCAAATTACCTCCCTTTATTTCAAATTAAAATGGGTATATCTCCGTAACTAATGAAGATACTGATCTGAAATTTCATTTATGTCAACAGATTTATTTGGCAGATCCTTCTTTTGTTCACTTACAATAATTTTCTTTTTAATTACTTCCCTTTTACGTTAATATAAATAGCTTATTTTTAGTAACTTTTTTATTATTGGCCGTAGGGAAAAACCGAGACCACTTTTCTGTGGTACAACATGGATGGTACCTCCAAATTTTAGGTGTATTTTGACATATCTGTACCTTGTAAGAATTTTTTTTTCTTTTTGGTTAAATTTCTTTCCTTTGTTGTTCCTGTCCTTTGGACTTAGATATTTTTTCTGAGGACCTTTTTGTCCTCAAGTGCAATGATAACAGGTGAGCGATATAGGGCCATCATGGCCCTCTTGTTTATTATTGGCCGTAGGGAAAAACTGAGACCACTTTTCTTGGTACAACATGGATGGTACCTCCAATTTTTAGGTGTATTTTGATATATCTTTACCTTGTAAGATTTTTTTTTTTTGGTTAAATTTCTTCCCTTTGTTGTTACTGTCCTTTGGACTTAGATATTTTTCTGAGGACCTTCTTGTCCTCAAGTGCAATGATAACAGGTGAGCGATATAGGGCCATCATGGCCCTCTTGTTTAGAGATTTTAATGCGCACTTTCTTATTGAATACGTAAACATTAAAGAGAAATGTTGATATATGAACACAATTTTGCAGTTATGGTTGAATACTGCTTAAGCCGGCGCTTGGGGGCGTGGGCAGTATTGCATTTTCCATTACTGCTCATGAACAGACTCAATCAAACCGAGTCAGCAATTTTCACTGTTTGCCTTGTTTTCGGTGCTTCCGAGGGATCTACTTTCCAGATTTGATTTCAAATACAACAAAACGAAACAACTTTTCCATTTTTAAAGAGAGTTAGAATCTACATGAAATTTTACATATAAGCATTAAATAACAAGATCTTGTCAGTGGTAAAAAGCATTTTGAAACCATTGACTAACTTGTTTAGCATGTTCTTTTTTCTAAATTGAAATTATGGTTATCACTATACGTATTTTTGTTTGTTTTGTTTTATCCTAGGATGATACCATACAGGCACAGTTAGACACAGTGACAGCCAAGTATACAGATCTTAAGGTAACATTCTATTTCAAGCTGACAGAAATTCTAAAAATATGGAATCACACTAATGACTGTTCAGTTACTCAGAAAATAACCAAAGCAGTTTAATCGGTTTGCCATCTGTTTAATAATATATATTTAGTACTGAATATGTTCTGAAGAATGTAATCAGATTTATTTTACTTGGAATAGGCAAATATTATTTACTTTACACATAGGCCAAAATGTGTTCTTGACAGGATTTAACATCCCACACTGAATTACACACAGTTATAGTTGTGTGTATATTTTGCATTTTTAAACAGTTTTCTGTACATAAAACATCATATACTATCTTTCACATTATCAAATTGCTTATTAATTTTGTTGCTTTATCATCACATTCAAAATAGATATACTTAGAATGTAATTAAATGTTTCGTTTTAGGCAAAGTTCAGCACCCTGCAGCAAGAAAATGAGAGCTTGAAAGAAGAGATAGAGAAGTTGAGAAGAAATCAAAATGGTTTGTTATTTTGAAATTTTTGCAGTTGATGAAGTTACTTCCTTGGGCAGTCAAAAGGCTGTGTGAGATATTACCTGATACGGGTTTACCTGTATTCTAGGATGCAGATGTGATAAATAACAGGGGTTTTTTTTAACATTTGAAACACCCAGTGTGTTACCTTGGTATATGAGCCTTCAGTTAAGATTCATAATAATGGACACAAAGTTTTAAAGAAAGTCAGTCAAAAGAAAAAAGGCCTTACTATTGCACTGTAAATGGTCTGTGTTACAATTTAGATGAGACCGTCAGGTTAGATCAGTCAGTAGAAGAATATACTGAATATCAATGTTGCAGGGTATATTCTTTAATATAAACCAGATATTCTCAGGAACGATAAAAATGACAGAAGTCAGAATTGTTGAAGACCATTGTCCGCTATTTTTAACACATATTCATTTGTTAAGAAGTTGTCAGGTACTCTCACAGAAAAATACTTAGAATTTCCTTCAACTTCATTTGATGTTTTAAATATGTTGCTTTACTGTTTTGTAGAATCCCAGAGAGGAACTAAAAGATAAAGAGTCATAACGGTAAGTAAAGGAGGATATAAATTATACCGGATTTTGTTTACAAAATACATGTACATGAATTAGGTCAGCATTAAGATTATAGTAAGAACATACCAAATCTGTTTATAATAAACAGCTGAAATTTGTCATAAGTGGTACATAACTTTCTTTAACCATGTACAAAAATTGATATGCTGTAATTTCATATCAATTAATGCGAGTTAATCTCCAGCACATCATTGAGCATATGTTTAATAGGATGTAAAATGTGTTATTTAACATATGTATATATGATAAGTGCAGCCCGCCCGCTTAGCTCAGTAGGTAGAGCGTTGGTCTACGGATCGCGGGGTCGCGAGTTCGATCCTCAGGCGGGGCGTATGTTCTCCGTGACTATTTGATAAACGACATTGTGTCTGAAATCATTAGTCCTCCACCTCTGATTCATGTGGGGAAGTTGGCAGTTACTTGCGGAGAACAGGTTTGTACTGGTACAGAATCCAGGAACACTGGTTAGGTTAACTGTCCGCCGTTACATGACTGAAATACTGTTGAAAAACGGCGTTAAACCCAAAACAAATAAAACAAACAAATGATAAGTGCATAAATATAGAAGCTGGCATTATTCTGTAAGTTGGCTAGTGGCAAAAAATATAATGCTTACTAAAAGCTTAACTCTAGTTTTCTTGCACTTTTGTTCTAATATTTACAGCCCCCTAGCATACATATAATTCATAATATTGCTAATGTAATATATTTACATCAACATCCGAACTTGTAAAATATTAAGTTATTAAATATTTACTTAAAGTAAGCAAAATATTCGTGGCTGTTTTAAGGTATTAGTTCCTGTTATCTCACTACTTAATTACACACACTTTCTTTTAGGATGATGAGTACTGTGCTGGAGAAACAGTAAAGGCATTTTGGCGTGATGAGGATGGGGAAAGTTGGTTGGATGCAACAATCTTGACAGTTTATGCTGATGGTATGTAGTACAGTTGAATTGACTGTTTAATAAGAATGGAAAAAGACTTTTCATTCAGTCAGCAATACAATATTCGGTATCACAGATAATTTGTTCCATGTAAGGCAAACAAATGAAACCTTATTGGTAGACATTATCACTGTCACTGTTATTTATCTATTATTTCAATATAAAAGCAAAAAGCAAAAAGCCCGTGCAGATTTCTCACATTGCATCTGAAAGGTCGAATAGACCGTTATTATAAACTGACTGACAGATTTCTCACTGTTCTTCTACACGTCGTTCGGTAAAGATAAACTTAAAGTACATGTAATCTTAAAATTGAGATGCCGCATGAACGTGTTAGACCTAAACGGCAAGGCTGGGAAAGGAAGTACGAAGGTCACAGGCAAGGGCTTTTCATCAGTAAGACGAACAAAATTGTAAACAACAGGAATATCACCATAGGACGAGGGGAGTGAAACAAAAGGCCGGCTGGGAAGAGGTGCGGAATCAGATACCTCCACATGACCTTGGAGCACGAGGGATCGGTAATGGTGCAAACGGTATCGAAAAGGAAGAAACAGACAGTTGCAAGATGATGCTGGTGGGTGTAATAATAATATTATTGATTTATAAGTATGTTACATGGTTCGGGTATTTCACAAGACTATGTCATTGTTAGAGGTAAATATTCAAGGAGAGTGTGGCGATGTAAATGTATAGGTCATTTATACTAGCTCGTCTGTATGGTCAGCAGGTCTAATATTGAACAAAAGATTGCAGTCTGTGGCAAGATGCGCAAATCAAATCATACCTTCTGTAAGTCTAACCAGTGTCTTATTGGCGGCACATCTGCATTTCCATGAGCAGATTTTCAGAGATGAATATATCAATTTGGCGTTATTGGTCAAAGGGGGGCATTTTAGTTATCAAAACGTTTTTAGTAAGAAAGACATTTTAAATTGTCTACCGACGGTCAGATTATAAACACCCAGGCAAGATTAATTTTATATGCAGTGGTCTAAAGCGTTCATTATTTATGCGTCGATATATCTAAGTTCAGAAAATGCTTTGTTACATGTACAAGTTTTAGCATGGCGTGTACACGGTGGGAAGTTTCGGTTGCGTCGGGCAATATCGCCCGCATCCTGGTCCTAAAACATAACAGACTTGTGGCGGCGATGTGTGCAGGTTAACGACGCGGCGGAAACGGTTTGGGCGAGTACACGTCACTGCACGTGCAATTACTTCGTTAATATTCAAATTTCTCTTATGTAGCACATACTTCGCTCCACATTCGGGAGTGTCCTGTAGTCAGTATAACTTTTCAGTAAATCCCGCGATAATTTGCAAGTAGAGCATTTCAGAGACCTTTTAGGGGTCAAGATTGGGGTCGCGCCCGGAGATCAAATGAAATTTCGTCCCAAGAGCTCCAATACTTAAATCAATCTAAGCTCTTCAAAAAAAAAATAACACACACACACAAAAAAAATATCGATATAGTTAACTTAGCAAATTCGCCGGTCAAAGTAGACTATATCGACCCAGAATAACAGCTGTCAAATTTCTAAAATAAGTCAAGATCTAGGTCAAGTGACTTGACATCAAAAAACGCAAACGCATACCGTTTAGTACGTTTAATAGTCTTCTCTGCTAACACAGACACTGGACTGACACAGAACGTATTTTGATACAGCACTTCCTTTTGGGGATCGATAACATTGCGAAATTTACTAGGATTTAAAGATGCGCCACAAAATACCTGTATTCTTTTGTATTTCCATGACGGTAGTTTTACATGATTTGCATGAAAAGATTGAAATATACAAGTATTTAGTAACAAGTTGACGGTGACATAGATTAGGCCAAGGCAAGGTGTTTAATGTCTTAACACTTTATTTAATTAATGTAACAATATGTACAGAAATTAGTGTATTAAGTTAAACTTGATTTCGAACACATTTGGTTTCTTCAGTGTAAAGCAGTCATTCTATGCTATGCTATGTTCTTAAAACTATGATGATAAGAGATTGATTGAATAAGTTTGCAGATGAAGCTATAAACTAATTTATTTTAGGAAGGGCCTTAATTATCCATCATAGCAGTGTATTACCTGTAATTTAAGAATGATTTTCATGAAGTTTTCTTGGTTAAATAAAGAAGAAGGTTACTAGGGCAGGTCGTGGTGGCCATTTAAGAATTCTGTGTTGAAATCAAACATGAATCCGGGCAAACAACAGACCTATCTAGACGATCTTATTGGTGGTGGTTTTACGACACAAACTCGTTTTACGGGCGGCTTTAAATGTATTTAAGGATTTGATAGCAGTTGGCAGACGAAAAAACGAAGGCACTAATGACTGAGATCTTGGGGTTCAGAGCTTGATTTGTAGGCCTATAGATAGTGATCCGAATTCTGACCACTACACTTCAGAAAGTAAATTTAAAAAATACAGGAAGTCTGTTTATTTAAAAAAAAACAACACCATCGATTGTTTCACAGAATAATTTTTTCTTTAGGACTACATATGTGTGTAGACTGTTTCGTCTCTGCTTCATCTGACTCATTCTGTTGACTTAGCAAGCCTATTACAACATAAGGGTTGAGATTTGTTTAAATTTAACAATGTTACTAGGATTCTTGCGATATTACAATCGGTATACCCGTTTTTTTAGGACTATTTTCGGATTCCCAAACAGGGCGAACAGTTGTTTTTTCGGTAAATGTTTGGGGTGAATGTTTTGAATAAAGGTCATTGGTGTCACGCAAAGTTGCCGGACACGTGGCATAAATATGGCATAACTTCCGATAGAATTGTTCTAGAACTATTATATTATTTCCCATTTATCTAGGGTATCGGCCTGTCGAATGAAGAAATCAAATTCAGTGGCGATTATATGTCTGGTGCCTTCATTTAAATATTTTATTCAAAACCAATCACGTGCCTGGTCGTTTTAATGGCATTTGAGATGCCCTGCTTCGCCTTCGGATTGAAAAATTTAAGACATTCTTTATTTAGAACAAAGAAGTATAAAATACACATTTTATTTTTATAGCTTTTTGTTTAGAACTGGTCGGAAATCTCTACCTATTCTCTGATAATGTGTAGCACTGCTTTTAAAAGCATTTGAAATATTCTGTCAATTATAACCAGTAAAAGTATAGCCTATACTTAGTGAATTCGTCATTTTATTCATGACGTATGGTTTAGTGTAAGAGTTCTCATCGAACTTTATCATAGTTTAACGTTGCCGATTTATCATTTGCATTATTTTCACTAGTATATGAGTGTGTTTTTTCGTTGTTATTAATAAGTAATCTATTACAGCACTTTTGCGGCGGTAGATATATACCTATTTTATTGCAGATTTATTATAACTACAAATAAAGTTTGTTTACAGTTGTTTTCACATTGGCCTACTTTGGCAGGCCGCTATATTCAGATTATTTTCAAGTGTATTGGTCGCTTCAAGCGTCGGCCGGATTCGGTATTAAGGGAACAGGCTGACCTGACTTTTACGGACAGTATTTGGTTATACGTTTAATAAATTCTAAGACAAATCAGAAAGAGAATCTTATTTTTTTTTTTTAAATACAAAAAGAAACCAGTCTAGTTTGCCCATAGTTCAACTAATTTAACACGATTCTAGGAAATATTAAGCTCCTCTTTTTCTTATGGGCAATATCCCCACATGAGTCAAACATTCGAAAGACCATTTGAAATAGTTTAAGCAATTTCCGAGGAAAAAATGTTCATTGCTACCGACGCTTTACATGCTAGAGGTTTAAATTTATGCAAATTATTTCACGATTTGGACACGAATTCAAATAAAACTTGTATGTGTCAAAAGTTAATTGATTTAGGTAAGAATATTAAGGAATATCTAAAATTACGAATTTACTGGTGATTTGAAACTATGTATGTACTTTACACGATTGACGTTTACCGTGTTTTCACGCAAAATGCGCAAGAGATAAAACAAACTTTTCATGACTATCCCCTTCAAAGTTTTGACGTCACAAATAACCGAACATCGAATTATTTTGTTAAGGCCTAATTTGCCCAAGAATTTTACGGTTTAAAAACCAAATCACACTATATTTTGTTATGCCACAGCAACCTTTTTCCGGTAAAGTGGGGTTCTAGATTTATGCTATTAGAGATAAGTGCATCAATACTTTAAGTTTGTCCTGTACGTACTGTTCCGTCAGTTTCCGTTCAGGCAGGGTTACAGACTAATCAAAATTGGTCCTTAATTAAGGCTTCTGTTAGGTTTGGCAGACGGATAAACTGCCCGTTCGTGTTAGAAATATTACAGTATTTTTCTGTAGCACCGCGTGATATTGTCGACTCGAGTGATCGGCTGGCCGTGTGGATTGAATGTTTACCTATATTTTATGCATACGCTTTAATTTCTTTCGCGCGGATTCATTGCATTTTGCTTAAGATTTGCCTCGGTTACAGATAGGCTTAATAGAAACTTGTAAATGTCGAATTTTCCTTTGTGTTGATTTTTTGGGGGATAAATTTATGCAAAATTTATTGTGGCGGAAAAAATCAATAAATCGAGAGGAGACGGGACGCCTGGTGCTTGTTAAACAGCTTTCTAGCACTGAGTGTTTGGCGGTAGTCCTTGACTTGCTTCGTGGCATCGTTTTGGTGCGGAGCCGTGGTTAGCTGAGGTCTACTGTCATACATTCGGGTGTGGTCCGTGTGCTGGGTGCCGTCTGCGGTTTTTAGGGGTCATCGCATCGCGTGTTGTCTCATGCTTGCGCCTGGTCTCCTCTCGCTAGAAGATAGAGCGGCCAAAAACATGCCAGCTTAACTTTTCAATGTTTTCTCAGATCTGTTGATGCATTTACCTTAGCAGATGTAGAATATATTAATTTAGAAATCAAGAATTTTAAGTCATTTGTTCGTCATAATGTGTTATATGATCTTAAAATATTTAACAGTATAACAATGAGGTAAATAAAAGACATAGAATGGTACATGTTCTTATTTTATTTGGAGTAATATGAAATAATATAAATTATTTCTTTAAAATAATTTCATTTATTTCTGAAGAAACAGGTGTGTTAGTTGCTAAGGAATCGGAATTAATCGGCCTTTATCATTCAGTTGAACTGGTTCTCGTTTTATCACTACAGTACTGATGTGCATGTTCAGCGAGCCGAGAACACAGCCAATTGTTCAATATAAAAGCAAAAAGCCCGTGCAGATTTCTCACATTGCATCTGAAAGGGCGAATAGACCGTTATTATAAACTGACTGACAGATTTCTCACTGTTCTTCTACACGTCGTCCGGTAAAGATAAACTTACCCTCCCGCCACACCCCTATAGTTGCTAATGAAGTAATTTTATGGTTAACTTAGTTTTTGGTGAAAGACCTGACATTTAGAGATAGGCCCTAAAATTTTCAATGATAGAATTACATTAAATAAAGTCTAGAAATTAATTTCTAAGTCCTTGAAATAACCAAAAATGATTTCACAAATGTGAAGTTTATGATAGTTTTGTTAATATCAATAACAGAAGTTTTAATTTTTAATTTAAAGTTGTGATCCACAAAGAATGACAACTCTTGCCTTGGGCTAGTACTTATAAGTAGAGATCTATTAGTTTACTTCCCTTGCAATTACACAATTGAGTGGAAAATGAAAACTGTTTAAGACACAATTCCATACTTTTTTGCACAACAAAATCATTAAGGATTTATTCATTTGTGTTTGATTTACCCCTCAAGACATGGTTCCTATGATTCTGTCAACTTACATATGGTAAAAAATTAACTTTTAACAAGCCAATAATAAAACGAAGTACCAGTAGGTAAATAATAGTGCAGATAATACAGTTTTGTTTGTATCAAAATGTCACAATAGATCCACTTTTGTAATACAGAACACCTGGTAGGATTAGTAAAGGTGTAATTATATTGATCTCTATTTCCTATGCCTATGACATTCTCGAGAAATTTGTATCAGATTTGCTGCTTTTTGTATTATACTTTCAGGGTACAGATTTCTTATATGGCATTTACTGAAGTTGTCAGTGAGCTGGTAGTGCAACACTGTGAAGTCTCCGATATCCCAATTATAATCATACTCAAAGAAGTTACGAATGAATGTTCTGTTATAGAAGCCAAGTCGAAGGAACTTCAAAGTACCGTAGATACTTTCTGGAAATGAACTTTTGGATCGTTCCCGATTTATGGAATTCAGGTGTATTGTGTTCATAAATAACAGCATTCGTTGGAATGCTTTTTTAGGATATCGGAAATTAAATTAATGTTAAGACATTTTCTTTAAAAAGAATATATAGGAAAAGAAATTACATGAACTTGTGTATTACATTAGCTTAGTTATTTTCATTTATATCTTAGCTTCTATATATATGATAAGGCTCACTGACAGTTATTTCTGTGATAAGTAACTTTTATGAATCTGTAATTATACCTTCAATGTTAGGATTGTCGCTCATATAATGTTGAATAGGAGATCAGGCGAGATATCGAGTTAATAAGACCGGTTGGGTGTTTTTTAATTGTTTTATGGCGATTTATACGGTAGACGCCGAACTAGAGATATATCTATGCGTTTGGTGTGATGAATTTTATCCGGAACAGTTCAGTGTAATTATGTCTCCTCCCCCTCCCCCCCCCCCCCCCCTCTGGGGGAGACAGTTTGTTTTTGCCCTGTCCGTCCGTACGTACGTACGTCACACTTCATTTCCGAGCAATAACTGGAGAACCATTTGACCTAGAACCTTCAAACTTCATAGGGTTGTAGGGCTGCTGGAGTAGACGACCCCTATTGTTTTTGGGGTTACTCGGTCAAAGGTCAAGGTCACATGGGCCTGAACATTGAAAACCATTTCCGATCAATAACTAGAGAACCACTTGACCCAGAATATTGAAACTTAAAAGGATGATTGGTCATGAAGAGTAGATGACCCCTATTGATTTTGGGGTCATTCCGTCAAAGGTCAAGGTCACAGGGGCCTGAACATTGAAAACCATTTCCGATCAATAACTAAAGAACCGCTTGACCCAGAATGTTGAAACTATATAGGATGATTGGTCATAAAGAGTAGATGACCCGTATTGTTTTTGGAGTCACTCCGTCAAAGATCAAGGTCACAGGGGCCTGAAAATTGAAAACCATTTCCGATCAATAATTACAGAACCACTTGACCCAGAATGTTGAAACTTCATAGGATGATTGGTCATGTAGAGTAGATGACCCCTATTGTTTTTGGGGTAACTCTGTCAAAGGTCAAGGTCACAGAGGCCTGAACATTGAAAACCATTTCCGGTCAGTACTTGAGAGCCACTCGACCCAGAATGTTGAAACTTCATAGGATGATTGTTTATGCAGAATAAATGACCCCTATTGTTTTTGGGGTCACTCCGTTAAAGGTCAAGGTCACAGGGGCCTGAACATTGATAACCATTTCCGATCAATAAGTTCAGAACCTCTTGATCCAGAATGTTGAAACTTCATAGGATGATTGAACATGCAGAGTAGATGACCATTATCGATTTTGGGGTCACTCTGTTAAAGGTCAAGGTCACAGGAGCCTGAACATAGAAAACAATTTCCGATCAATAACTTGAGAACCACTTGACCCAGAATGTTGAAACTTCATAGGGTGATTGAACATGCAGAGTAGATGACCCCTATTGATTTTTGGGTCAGTCATTAAAGGTCAAGTCAAGGGCTGGTCATGTAATCATTCGGAAACTGGAACATTTGCCTAGATGTGAACTAATAGGATGATTGGACATGCAGAGTAGTATTTATTTTGAGGTCACTTGATCAACTAGGCTGACTGACTTGAGAACCACTGCAATAGTGTTGAAATTTAGCGATGATGGACATGCAAGTAGATGATCTATTGCTTAGGCATACATCATGGTCTCTAGTTGACTTTCGCTCTTGACCCTATTGAACTATGCTTGACTATAGGACTTGCATTGGGGGAGACATGTGCTTTTTACCACAACCATCAGTGTCTCTTTGACTTTCGCTCCTGACCCCTATTGACTTCTTGCCTATAGGACTTTGCATTGGGGGAGACATGTGCTTTTTTACAAAAGCAATTTCTAGTTAGCGTTGTCGTCTTTCAGTTATGGACACGGTCCGCTCAGTTTTGTGAAACTATGTATGCCTTTATCGGGGCCTATCACAAAGACATTGTTGTCTTAAACAGTACACCAAAGGTTGTTCATTGCAAAGATGCACTTTGCTATTTAAAGTTGGTTGACCTGAAGTTGCTTCGGGTCACTAGGATTTCGTCCTTACAGTACTGGCAAATCCTAGATTGCATTGCGTTGCGTTGCTTGTTTGTGAAGTGGTTGTAGTGCACCACTATAGGTAGAATAAATGACCCCTATTGTTTTTGGGGTCACTCCGTTAAAGGTCAAGGTCACAGGGGCCTGAACATTGATAACCATTTCCGATCAATAAGTTCAGAACCTCTTGATCCAGAATGTTGAAACTTCATAGGATGATTGAACATGCAGAGTAGATGACCCCTATTGATTTTGGGGTCACTGTTAAAGGTCAAGGTCACAGGAGCCTGAACATAGAAAACAATTTCCGATCAATAACTTGAGAACCACTTGACCCAGAATGTTGAAACTTCATAGGATGATTGAACATGCAGAGTAGATGACCCCTATTGATTTTTGGGTCAGTCTATTAAAGGTCAAGGTCACAGGGGCCTGGTCATGTAAAATCATTTCTGGAAAATAACTTGAGAACCACTTGACCTAGAATGTTGAAACTTAATAGGATGATTGGACATGCAGAGTAGATATTTATTTTGAGGTCACTTGATCAAAGGTCAAGGTCACAGGAGCCTGAACAGTGACTTGAGAACCACTAGGCCAATAGTGTTGAAATTTAGCGGGATGACTGGACATGCGAAGTAGATGATCCCTATTGCAGCCAACCATCAGTGTCTCTTTGACTTTCGCTCCTGACCCCTATTGACTTCTTGCCTATAGGACTTTGCATTGGGGGAGACATGTGCTTTTTTACAAAAGCAATTTCTAGTTAGCGTTGTCGTCTTTCAGTTGTGGACACGGTCCGCTCAGTTTTGTGAAACTATGTATGTCTTTATCGGGGCCTATCACAAAGACATTGTTGTCTTAAACAGTACACCAAAGGTTGTTCATTGCAAAGATGCACTTTGCTATTTAAAGTTGGTTGACCTGAAGTTGCTTCGGGTCACTAGGATTTCGTCCTTACAGTACTGGCGAATCCTAGATTGCATTGCGTTGCGTTGCTTGTTTGTGAAGTGGTTGTAGTGCACCACTATAGGCTCTGGTGATGCCTAGGTTGCTTTGCCTTTTGCGTAGTGAAGCTTCTGTAGTGAATAACTACAGTATTAGTGAAGCATATGTTGTGTTGCGTTTTTGCTAAGTGAAAACACTTCGTCTGTGGTGTATCACTGGCGATGCCTGGATTGTTTTGCGAAAAGAAGTGTATGTAATGCATCACTATGGTACTGGTGAGCTCAGGTTGCATTCCGTTGTCCGTAGTGCTTCACTGTAGTGTTGGTAATGCCTATGTTGCGTTGTTTCTTGCGATATGAAGTGTTTGTAATGCATCACAATGGTACTGGTGAGGCTCTGGTTGCATTCCGTTGTCTGTAATGCTTCACTATAAAGTTGGTGATGTTGCGTTGCGTCTTGCAAGGTGAAGTGTCTAGAGTTCATCAGTTGGTGTTTTGTGTGGTAGGCCCAGTCAGTCCGTTTTTTAGTTTTACTAGCTGAAGCATTGGGCTGTCTCATAAATATTTAACGCGTGCCGTTTTCGTGGACAATAATGCCAATTTTGTCGTTCTTGTTTTTAGCACAGACATATATTAAACAGCTTTCTAGCACTGAGTGTTTGGCGGTAGCCCTTGACTTGCTTCGTGGCATCGTTTTGGTGCGGAGCCGTGGTTAGCTGAGGTCTACTGTCATACATTCGGGTGTGGTCCGTGTGCTGGGTGCCGTCTGCGGTTTTTAGGGGTCATCGCATCGCGTGTTGTCTCATGCTTGCGCCTGGTCTCCTCTCGCTAGAAGATAGAGCGGCCAAAAACATGCCAACTTAACTTTTTAATGTTTTCTCAGATCTGTTGATGCATTTACCTTAGCAGATGTAGAATATATTAATTTAGAAATCAAGAATTGTAAGTCATTTGTTCGTCATAATGTGTTATATGATCTTAAAATATTTAACAGTATAACAATGAGGTAAATAAAAGACATAGAATCGTACATGTTCTTATTTTATTTCGAGTAATATGAAATAACTTGAGAATGCTTGGGACTAGGATCAGGAAACTTAACCTAGAGGTTGGTCATGTCAAGCAGATGACCCATATTGATTTTGAGTTCCAAAGGTCAAAGGTCATTAAAACCTTTTACGGACAATAACTTGAGAACGCTTGGGCGGAGGATCATGAAACTTCATAGGGAGGTTGATTATGACTAGCAGATGACCTCTATTGATTTTGTGGTCAGTAGGTCAAAGGTCAAGCAAGTTCGGCTTTGACATTGGCTTAGTTGTGTGACAAGGCCATATTGTGGGGGTATAATTCGTCACTCCTGTGGCAACTCTAGTTTTATTTTGATGTTAATTCACGTGTTAAATGTTGAACAACAGTTCAGACAGTTATTTCTTTCTATATGAGATGTCTGTCCGTCTGTCATAAAAATGTTTGTTAGTCTATGATCATTTTGTATAAAAAATTTGTTGGTGCATATTTTTACTTCTTGATGGTATTATTTGAATAAAGCTTAATAGATATCACCAGAATCAAGAGAAGTATCACATATTGTGCTACTGAATGCCTTTTTAGCTCAACTATTCAAAGAATAAGTAGAGCTATCCTACTCACCACGGGGTCGGTGTGACTTCTTGGTTAAGGTTTTCATACCTGTCCACATTTTGACAAAAACTTTCAAAACAAAGCTTTGAAATTTTCAACACCTGCACCATGAACACCATGTCCAGTTTTAGGCAAGAGTACACAACTCTGTCAAGGATATTGGCTGAATTATGGCCCCTTTTAACCTTTGAATCTTTAAGATTTTCATTGTTTATGTAAACTGTTTGACATGTGGTTTTGAATTTTTTTTTCACTTGTTTACTATAACAGTCTCTTTCTGTAGGTAATAATACATATCTCTGTCAACTATTTTGGCTGAATTATGGCCCTTTTTGGACTTGGAAATTGGTTCAGTTTTCGTACCAGTCAACGTTTTGTCAAAACTATTAGACATATGTCTTTGAAACTTTGAAAACCTGTTTATCATCATGTTCTTTATCTGTAGGCAAGAAAACATGACTCTGTCAACTATTTTGGTTGACTTATGGCCCTTTTAGAGCATTGTAATCAGTTAAATGTTTCATACCAGTCCATATTTAGCCTAACCTGTTAGTCATATGGCTTTAGTCACATACCACTTGTTTACCATCATAATCTACATAATAATTTGTGAAGGCAAAAGTATGATTAAACTAGGACAAGGACTTAAACTTTAGTTATGACCCTTTTTTTACATAGAAATAAGTTAAATTTCGCATAACATTCTATATTTTGCCATATGGCTTTGAAACTTTGACCACTTGTTTACCATCAGAATCTACATAAAAAAGTATGTAATAAATTATGTAGGCTAGAGTATATAACTAGGACAAGGACATTAGCTTATGACTCTTTTTTTTACATAGAAATAAGTGAAGTTTCGCATACCATTCCATATTTTGTCTAAACTGCGTGATATATGGCTTTGAACACTTGCTTACCATAATAGTCACACATTGCCATATAGTGCAAGATTTGTCTAAATCCACAAATACAGGTACATTGTTTGTCTTATCTATTTTTAGCTCGACTATTCGAAGAATAAGTAGAGCTATCCTACTCACCACGGCGTCGGCGTCGGCGTCACACCCTGGTTAAGTTTTTCGTACCAATCCACTTTTTGACAAAGTCTTTTAAGATAAATCTTTGAAACTTTCAACACTTGTTTACCATCACCATGTCCAGTTGTAGGCAAGAGTACATAACTCTGTCAAGCATTTTGACTGAATTATGGCCCCTTTTGACTTAGAAATCTTGGTTAAGTTTTTCGTACCAGTTCATATTTTGACAAAGTCTTTTGAGATAAAGCTTTGAAACTTTCAACACTTGTTTACCATCACCATGTCCAGGTATAGGCAAGAGTACGTAACTCTGTCAAGCATTTTGACTGAATTATGGCCCCTTTTTGACTTAGAAATCTTGGTTAAGTTTTTCGTACCAGTCCACATTTTGACAAAGTCTTTTGAGATAAAGCTTTGAAACTTTCAGCACTTGTTAACCATTACCATGAGCAGTTATAGGCAAGAGTACATAACTCCATCAAGGATTTTGGCTGAATTATGGCCCCTTTTGACTTAGAAATCTTGGTTAAGTTTTTCGTACCAGTTCATATTTTGTGTAAAGTGTTTGACATATGGCTTTGAAACTTTTAAAACTTGTTCATTATAATAGTCTCTATCAGTAGACAGGAGTACATAACTCTGTCATCTATTTTGGCTGAGTTATGGCCCTTTTTGGATTTGGAAATTGGTTTTCGTACATGTCCACGTTTTGTCAAAATTATTTGACGTTTGGCTTTTAAACTTTAAACACTTGTTTATCATCATGATTTCCATCTGTAGGCAAGAGTACATAACACTGACAACTATTTTGGCTGAATTATGGCCCTTTTTGAACTTTGAAATTTGTTCAGGTTTTCTTACAAGTCAGCGTTTTGTCAAAACTATTTGAACTGTGGCTTTGAAACTTTTAACACTAGTTTATCAACATGATTTCCATCTGTAGGTGAGAGGCCATAACTCTGTCAACTATTTTGACTGAATTATGGCCCTTTTTGTACTTGAAAATTTGTTAAATTTTTCATACAAGTCTATATTTTGCCTAACATATAACATAACATATTTGCCATCATGGTTACACATTGCCATTTAGTGCAAGACTAATCAAAATTCGCAAGTACAGGAACATTTTTGTGTTTAATCCATTTTTTCTTTTTTCTGAAAATCTATGGTAATATTTTGACCCCATTCTTCAATCAATTTTTCGAATAGCCGAGCGCGCTGTCATCCGACAGCTCTTGTTCTTCTTTTGTTTTTCTTCTTCAGCTATTGTTGAAATAAAATTTTGGCCTCATAAATATTTTTCTGATAATTTCAGGCAAGACCTGCAAAGTGAGGTATCATGTCGACAATGGTATTTCAAAGTTGGCCAGATCCTGGATAAGAAAGATTTAAAGTGGACTTTCACACCAGTGTACACCAGTGTTTCAGATTTTGCCCATTCCAACATAACTCATTTGACAGTATCCCCTATGTCGAATAATTTGCAGGCTAAAATGACAAATAATGATACATGTATATTTTTGTGTAAAATGTGATAAAAATCATACCTTCACAGTTGATCTCCATTACTGATAGTATATTGCTAGATTCAGAATGAGCTAGTTTACAAAAAATGACAACATTCAGCTACAAATGATAAAACATAACTGGAACTTTGTTGACGTGCATCTATGAAAAATTCTGATGTCTACCACTAGTTGTAGATGCAGACTTAAATATCTAGGGCACTTGGGAAATTAATTATATTGATAAGTCAGACAAGCCTTGTTACCACCAAAACAAGTTACTCTGGAACCGGTTATTCTGATCTACATCTACAACCAGTGGCAGATTTATAGTCTGTAATTCATTAAATGATATCCTGAAACTGATTGAGTGATATCACAAAATCGATGCATTATGTGAGATCCTTAATTTGATGATATAGTCATTCATTTTATGATATCCAAAAATCAATAATGGATATCATAAAACAGAATTAAAGATATGATTAAATGGAATGAAGGATATCATAAAAATCTGATTTTAGAATATCCAATAAATGAATTACAGATATGTATAAAACATTTTGTGATATATCTATATGCATTTAATGATATACAAGAATGATAAATGCTATCGTTAAATGAATTTGTGGAATCCATGAATGAATTAAGAATAGATTACTTATAACTGAATTTAGGATATGACACTTAAATAGTGAATAAAGAGTAAAATGGCATTCCATAGCAGGGTTTTCCCTAGGGAATTTATTTTGAGGGACATCATGTCCCCCCAAATTTATTTTTCTAGAAAAACGAGACTATTTTGGGGGACATGTTTGGATTTGCTTGAATACTTTGATATTCTTTTGGGCTTTTAATAGATTAAATTGACTGAAATTAACTTTTAATTAATTTGGAAAATTGTTTTTTGGGGAAAACTCATGCCCCTCTTTGCTAAGAAAAGGGGGACATGGACCTCGAAAAGTGGTAAATTTACCACCTTTTTGGGGGCTAGGGAAAACCCTGCATAGTATTTTGTATTTCATGTAGTGAACAATCAAATTTACATCCAATCAAATTATATTGCACCAAATTTTGTATATTTATTGATTGTTTATGTTGAAATGTATATATGTTTTTTTATTTCTTGATGTGATTTTAAAGTGTGAAAAGTGATGTTTGAGAGAATGATCAATTTCTAGTAAAAGCTGTAAACAAATATGTATTGATACTCATTGGTGTAACAATTTTTATATTTATAAAAAATCTATAAATGTAATAAATGTTCATTGATTCTTTTCATTAACTGAAAAATGCAATGAGAAGTTGAAGTACCTGTTTTCAGTTTTGTAAATAATATTTACAAAGAAGTTGAAGAAATGTTCAACAAATGCTCTTTTTTTATCAAAAGTTGTAAAGAGCTGAATTTATGTTGAAAATATAACTGTTCTGCATGTCAGAACTTTGACACAGACTGTGTCATTTGTGTGAATTTTGTTTATTTGGTGTTGAAAACTAGTCTAGGTCACTAGGTTAAATCAAAGAAAATGCTTGTTTACACTCAAAAAGCCATGTTCAATCTTAGTGAAAATTTTGCAGAATATTTTTTTATGAAATCACTATGTAAAACATGTTTACACTCTTATGGTGTGTTACTCGATCAGATGAGAGACCAAGGGCCATTTTGGCCCTCTTGTTATAGAAACGTTTTTTAAAGAGAATCATTTTTGTCAAGGTTTACATATTAAATTGCTTTAAACATTTTATCAAAATGTGTCAATAAGTGTTATGTATTTTATTATGCATCATAAACATAAAAAATGTTCCTGTCTGAACAGTTTTATAGTGATAGACAATAATGGATTTGTTTAAGGTTCTGCTCAGCAGATGACTTTCAAAAAAAATAAAAGACTTGTGTTGCGTCTACTAGAGTCTTAAGCCTTACAGCATAATGACACTAAAAAAATATGCCAGGCTGAACTTTTTACTTGTCAAGATTAATGTAAAATCTTTTAACAAGCTTTATATTTGTATATCGAGTACAGGCTTTACATCATTCAAAAGACTCCAGTTTAGCCATGAAAGTTCTGGCAGAGTCTTCAGTGACTCATCACAGTAAAGATTTGCATATCTTTTTTAACATTTTGCCAAGTATGTGGTAAACTTAAATAGAGTCTGTTATATATAATGAGGCAAGCAGAACATTTTAAGACTCTGATATTGTTTATAATTTTAAAAGATGCGAGTTTAGATGGATGTATTCTGTCAGGCAGAACTGTTTTAAACATGTATAGTTTTTATACAATTTTTATAGTTACTAAGAGTCGAGGCTTCTTGTAAAAAGTTCTGTCAGACAGAACTTTTGTACCGAGAATCATTGTTGTGCAGATTTCCAAGCATGTGGTAAAAGTATATATAGCCTGTTGTATAATAATGAATATATAAAACCAGGCAGAACTTTTTACACCTTATTCCTATATTTGTATTCATTATAGGGAGAACTTCTTGACACATTACCATAATGTATTGGCATGTAGAATATAATATACTTCAAAAAGTTCTGCCGGGCAGAACTTTATAAACACATTGCTATTCTTTATAATATAATATATAATGTTGAGTCAAATAAAGTTCTGCCAGGCAGGATGTTTAAACCTGGTATTCGTCTTCTAATATTTTAATAACAGACCCCTGCATAAAGAACCTGAAAAAGTTCTGTCGGGCAGAACTTTTTAAAACTCATTGATATATCCATTGTATCTCATTTCAAAACACTCTAGTTGAGTCAGATAAAGTTCTGCCAGGCAGAACTTTTTACAACTCAAAATCTCATTTTAAAACACTCTAGTTGAGTCAGATAAAGTTCTGCCGGGCAGAACTTTTTACAACTCATTGATAGATCCATTATATCCTTATACAGGCAGAACTTTTTGAACCTTATTCATATTTGAGTTACAGGCTTTTTATGATTTTGATAATAGACCTGGAAAAGTTCTGCCGAGAGCTGAACTTTTTACATCTCATTGATATATCTATTATATATTTTATTTTATTTTTATTTTAAAACAGTTGAGTAAGATAAAGTTCTGCCAGGCAGAACTTTTTGAACCTTATTCATATTTCAGTTATAGGCTTTTAATGATATTGATAATAAACCTGAAAATATTCTGCCGGGCAGAACTTTTTAAAACTCATTGATATATCCATTGTATCTCATTTTGAAACACTCTAGTTGAGTCAGATAAAGTTCTGCCAGGCAGAACCTTTCGAACCTTATTCATATTTCAGTTATAGCCTTTTTATAATTTTGATAACTGACCCGTGCATACAGAACCTGAAAAAATTCTGCCGAGCAGAACTTTTAAAAACTCATTGATATATCCATTATATCCTTAATCTTACTTTTAAACACTCTAGTTGAGTAAGATAAAGTTCTGCTAGGCAGAACTTTTTGAACCTTATTCATATTTCAGTTATAGGCTTTTAATGATTTTGATAATAAACCTGAAAACGTTCTGCCGGGCAGAACTTTCTAAAACTCATTTATATATCCATTGTATCTCATTTTGAAACACTCTAGTTGAGTCAGATAAAGTTCTGCCAGGCAGAACTTTTTGATCCTTATTCATATTTCAGTTATAGCCTTTTTATAATTTTGATAACAGACCCGTGCATAAAGAACCTTAAAAAGTTCTGCCGGGCAGAACTTTTTAAAACTCATTGATATATCCATTATATCCTTAATCTTACTTTTAAACACTCTAGTTGAGTAAGATGAAGTTCTGCTAGGGACGGACTTCCGCTTCCGGTCTAGTATGGCGGAAAAATAATAGCTCTCGGAATATTTTAATAAAATCCGGTTAAATCATTGGAAGTAGTGAAAAATATGAAGTGATACTTGGCGGTTTAGTGCACATAGTGTTACTGCGTACTTTTGCAAAAAAAAACTGTTGGATTATTTGAAATATTGAGGAAAATGGCTTGTACAGACACCGCCTCGTCGGGCAAACCATCGTGTAGAGATTGTGATTTAACTTTCACTATGAAAAGCAGAGGATTACAGTGTAGTTTTTGTGAAAATTCATATTGCTTGAAGCGTTCAAAGTTAAAAGCTAGTCTTTTTAATGAAATTGGTAAAGATGAATCTGTATTCTTTAGCTGTACTCATTGTAGGATTGCTATGCCTTCACTGTCCAAAGTGCTTGCTAAGATTTCATCGTTTGAAGAAAGATTTGAGAAAATTGAGAGAAGTTTGGATACTTTGACCAAGCATGGAGATTCTTTGACCAAGCATGGAGATTCTCAAAGCAGTACTAGTGATAGGATTAGGGAAATAATACAGGAAGAAAAACAAGAGGAACATGAAAGAGAGGTGAGAAAATTGAACATTATTATACATTCTCTTGCTGAAGGTGACGATGATAAGAAGGAAGTGAATCAGATTTTAAATGGAACTTTCAATTTAAATCTTGAATTTGAAAATGTGATCAGAATGGGAAAAACTGCAACAAATCACAGGAAGCCAAGACCCTTGCGTTTCACTGTAAAGGATGTGGATTTGAAACACAAAATACTCGGGGCATCAGGGCTCTTGAAAAATCATGATAAGTATTCTTCAGTATTTCTCACACCTGATCTTACACCAAGGCAACGTGAAATAGCTTTTAAATTACGTGAGGAGAAACGTAGAAGAGAAGCAGCGGGCGAGTCAAATCTAGTAATTCGCAAAGGTCGGATTGTCCAACAGGACAACAATAGAAGGATGGATGATCATGGTTACAATGTAGCACAGCGCCGACAAAATCCATCTAGCAGTGGTGGGGCTTTTCACTAGAAACACTTGCATGGATAAAGACTCAACATGTACATATGTTAACAGTTTACAGTTAAATCAAAGTTCAAGTTTTAACAGTTCAAATGTTAGTGCAGCAAATAAGGGGGCAAATGTTCTTTTTGACTTGTTCTACAATTTTGTATTCTGGAGATGATACAAATGACAGTTTTGTTACGGTGGGTGAAAATTCTACAGATTTATATTCTGAACAGCATTCAGATTTTATTTCAGACTTTAGTTTGGGTGGTCAGTCAGATCTTTTTTCAGATTTGAATTCGAGTGGTAACTTGGGTAGTTTGAATGGAAATTCTTCTAATTCATTTGAATTTAGCAGCACACAGAGAAATGGACTCAGTCTGTATTATACGAATGCAGATAATCTGTTAAATAAATTTGATGAACTGGAAATACTGGTTTCCTTGAATAATTTTGACATTGTTGTGGTAACCGAGGTTTTCCCGAAAAATGTAAAACCAACTATCATTGACTATCATGAAATGCTTTGAAAAATTATCAATGTTTCATTTCGAATGTTCACGAGAGTAGTCGTGGAGTGGTAATTTATATCAAAGACAGTATCCCTGCTGAGTATTGCAAAGTTCTGCAAGGAAATGCGTTTTCTGAATCAGTATGGTGTGTAGTAAGAATGTCAAATTCACAAAAACTGCTTTTAGGGGGAATTTACAAATCTCCGTCTTCTGATATTGAAAAGCATCGGAAACTGAACATGTTATTAAATCGGGTATCTTCATTGAAATATGATCATTTAGTAATTGCTGGTGATTTTAACTTTCCAGAGATAGACTGGAGCACGTGGTCTGTAAATAGAACTGAAACACATCCGGCATTCTTATTTGTAGAATGTTTGAGGGACAATTTTCTTGTGCAGCATGTAAATTCATATACAAGATATAGGGAGGGTCAAGACCCCAGTTGTTTGGACTTAATATTAACTGACAGTACGACAAATATTGATAACATGAAAACAGTTGGTAATTTAGGTGCCTCTGATCATGTGGGTATTGTTTTTGAATTCCTCAGCCCTGTTGAAGAAAATTGTGAAAAAATTCCCAGACCTAAATTTTACAAAGGAAATTATGATGATATAAGAAATTACTTGGAAAAAGTCTCGTGGGAAGCTATTAATGATTTGGATGTTCAAGAAGCATGGAATTTCATGTTGCATCATATAAGACACTGTATAGAAACTTATATACCAAAAACTAGTGACAATAAGTTAAAATTTAAGAAGCCAAAGTGGATGAACTCATATTGTGTTAGGAAAGTAAAAAAGAAGTATCATGCATGGAAACCTTTCACGTTTAGCCATAGTTACCGGGACTATCAGGAATTTTGCAAACACCGTAATCTTGCGACAAGTGCTATACGTTTTGCTAAAAAGAAATATCAAAAATGAGTAGCTGAAAATTCTAAAACTTCTCCTAAGTCCTTTTGGAGTTTTGTAAGGTCTGAAACCAAACGCAAGGATGGGATTGCAGATTTAGTAGATGAAAATGGCAACATTGTAACAGAAAATATTGGGAAAGCAAATACACTAAATAACTTTTTTGCATCAGTTTTTACGGAGGAAGGACAAGCTAATTTACCAGATTTTGAGGAGAAAATTGATAGAGACAGTTTTATTTCTGATATTGTAATTTCGCCTGAAAGTGTGCTCAAACATTTGAAAAATCTGAATGTATCAAAGGCTTGTGGCCCAGATGATTGTCACCCTATGTTTTTAAGACAATGTGCAGAACAGTTGTATAAACCTTTAAGTAATATTTTCCAAAAATCTGTATCTACAGGGGTGTTACCTGAAGACTGGAAGGTTGCAAATGTTACTTGCATTTTTAAGAAGGAAGATAAATCTTCACCAGGAAATTATAGACCCGTATCTTTAACTTCAATTGTTTGTAAAACTCTTGAAAAGCTTATAAGACAAGTGATACTAAATCACCTGACAGAACACAATCTGATATCTGATTGTCAGTTTGGCTTTAGGAAAAATCGTAATACTATGTTACAACTGTTAGCTGTACTTGAAGATTGGACGGAGGCTGTAGATAATGATATTCAGGTTGACACAATATACTTAGACTTTCGAAAGGCTTTTGACAGTGTTCCCCATCGTCGTTTACTTCAAAAGGTAGAAGCTTATGATATAACTGGTAACATTTTGAACTGGCTTAAAAGTTTTTTAAATGGTCGAAGACAACGAGTAGTATTAAATGGACATAAATCAAATTGGAACTCAATAGTATCTGGTATTCCTCAGGGATCCATATTAGGGCCAATTTTGTTTATTATTTTTGTGAATGATCTGCCAGATGTAGTTGATTCTGTATGCAAGATGTTCGCAGATGACTGTAAATTATATCGTAACATCACGTCAAGGCAAGATCAGCTAGACCTGCAAGATGATATCGCACATTTATGTGACTGGAGTAAGGACTGGTTGTTAAAGTTCAATATACAAAAATGTAAAGTTGTTTCATACGGAATTGAAAAAATCCGAAAAGACTATACTATGCCTGATGCAACTGGAGTAGAGCATAAACTGACAAGAGATAACTCGGAGAAGGATTTGGGAGTATTGTTTACTAGTAAACTGAACTTTGAGCAACATATAAGCAGTTTAGTGAATAAAGGGAATAAAATACTTGGTCTTATGAAAAGGAAATTTACGTACATGGATAAATCATTGTTTTTGACATTGTATAAGGCATTAGTTCGCTCCCATAATGATTATGGTAACTTAGTGTATTATCCAGTTACGAAAAAATGTAAACAGCTGGTTGAAAATCTACAAAGACGGGCAACAGCACTAGTTCCTGAAATTAGACATCTTTCTTATTGTGAGAGGTTAAAGGAATTAAATCTTCCTTCTTTAGACTATCGTAGAAATAGATATGATATGATCCAGGTATTTAAAATAATACACAAGATAGATGATGTAAACATGAACACTTTCTTCAGTTTTGCTGGAAATAGCGGTACAAGAGGTCATAATTTGAAACTCTACAAACCAAAAGCCAAAAAATTAGTCAACAGTGACACTGTAACTTCTTTCAAATCAAAACTGGACAAATACTGGATATCTAAACGATATGATGTTTCTCAAGTATATTAGGTTTAGACTAGACCGGAGGCGGAAAACAGTTTTTATGAGGTATTTCAAGGGGGCTTATTTTAGCTAAAGGGCTATGGAGTGCCCCCAGAAGACAAAAGATAGACAAAAGGTAGGTAGAACCTTATTCATATTTCAGTTATAGGTTTTTAATGATTTTGATAATAAACCTGAAAAGAACTTTTTAAAACTCATTGATATATCCATTGTATCCTTAAACTTATTTTAAAAGACTTGAGTTTATTTAGATAAAATTCTGCCTGGCAGAACTTCATATTTCAGTTATAGACTTTTTTTTATAATCTTGAAATATCTTTTGCTTGTGTATAATGCATAATGAGCATAAAAGTTCTGCCGAGCAGAACAAAATGTAAATAAAGTATGTGTATTTGAAAGAGTATTTTTTGTTTTGTCTTATTTTGTTCTGACCAGTTTGAAAAACAGCCTTCTTTTTATCTGTGTAAATTCCCCAAAATGGCTACTTTAAATGGGATTGATGGGACAATCCCTTTATAAAATGGACTTGGTTTCTTGTTAATAATTAATCTTTTGACTATGTTCGAATATTTATGTTCTTATACATATATCATATTGTAAGAGAAACTAATTTTCTTTCACTCTGTTATATCGTTACTTTTAAGAAAGGATCATTCTAATTTTGCTTTTTATTCAACATATCAAATAGCATGATGATACGTATAAAATGACCATTAACTTTATTAACTAGTGCTCTGGTATATATATATTTGTATGAAAGTCATCCGGAAGACCAATTATAACATTTAAAAAGGGGTTGTTGCCTTCTAGTGTTTCCAATCAGGGTATAATAAGGTCAAAGGGCATCTGAGTGCATTTACAAATATACTACGCCGCTGTAAATTTATGTTATTTTCATTTACCCCTATAATTAGGTTCAAACATTATACCTTGATGTTTTTTAAACATCTTGCTACTAAGAGTGATAAATGTAAGTGCAAAAATGATCTCTATGCTAATTGACATATTCATTATAGCCTGCTTATATAATAGAAAAGTAAGTTAATTAATGCTCGACAGCTAAGCTAATCTTTACATCTTGGTCAGCTGTACTGTTGTATCCTAGCGGTCATTTTAAGGCCACAGTCAGGTCAAAGGTCAAATAAATGTTTAGAAATGTTTACTAACAAAACGTACTTCTTGCGTATTAAACAAAGCACAATGATACGATTATTAATGTTATGATTTTGACACTGCAAGTGCATTTCAGGCGAAAGTATTACTTCAATTTTACCTCTGTACTGATGACAAAAAAAAATAATGATATAAATCACGCTTTTTGAGGAATGTGTTTCTAAAGCGTTTTGAGAAAGAAGACTGTGATCGTGAATAAAATGTACTTAGATATAAAACATATCGCCGATCAATATACTTTCAAGTATTGAAATTTAACAAAAATATTGGCGTTGTAGAGAGGTCAGACGCCCACGTGCAGATGGTGGCCGTCCAGGGAAAACTCTTGTTCCCGAGCAACAGAGTGGCTGATGTGTTTGTTGATTGCATTTGTGTAACAATAGAAGAATCCGGTGCCCAGCCGGGTGGCTGTTGCATATGGGATCCGTGCATGTGGACCCGGCATTCTGGTCACCCCGAGAAAACTCTCGTTTTCTCGTGAGCGGGCATAAAATTTGGCCCTGAACATAGGGTGGACGTTGTAGATAGGGTGGACGCCTATCACGCCAAGGTGGTTACAATCCTGGGAAGATTCTTGTTTATAAGCAATATGCAGGTTAATGAGTTTGCTTCAAAACGCTTTTTGCCTCCTAATTGCGTGGACTTAACCAACTATAGAAGAACCCAGGGTCCTACCAGGCGGCCATTGTAGTGGGATCCATGTATGCGGATCCAGCATACCGTTCTCCCTGGAAAACTCTTGTTTTTGAGTCGGCTAAAGGCTGAAAGCCTTTTGACGAGTCCTTGCTATCCAACGATTCTCTAAATGGACCAAATAACACAGTGAAGGGATGTAGTTCCATTAGATTTCTCAAACTTCAAACAGTTCACTGCATGAATGAAGTTAAGTTGTGTCAATTCCCTTTGCTATGACCAATATACGATGTAATCTGTCATATTTATGACTTGTAATTGTGCAATTCTCGAATGTAACTCATTAAGCATAAATGTGCATTTTAAGAATTGCGCAGGCTTACAAAGCTTGGGTAACATCCAGCGAAAGACAAAAAATAGTTCCAGCAGGGCTCCAGATAAGATGCGTATTAGCGTAAATTACGTATAGAAATAATGCAAATTCGCATGTCTAATAATTTCTAAGCGTATAAAAACGTATATAAAATTACAGAAACGCACACAATGCTTTTTTAAAAACAAAATCTGAATCGTCTGGATGCGTTAGGTAACATAGCCGATCAGCCTTAATTCTCCCACATTGAACGTAAACACGCATCGTATGATTTCTATAAACTTTGCGTGGGTTGAATTTTGCAGTCAGTAAACGGATAAATTATCGGAAGAAGAAGCTCTTACTGGTTTGTTTAGTTACTACTGATATTAAAAATGATTTTAATTCTTATTTTTCGAGAAATTAACAAATCGGCGAAACATTAAATTGTATTTTCTTGTAGTTTTTGAAATCGAAAGTAGATCGTCTATGTTTGGCGAAACGAAACAACTTTTTTCTGAAAAGATTTAAATAAGAGGTAATTTAACCGTAAACTTCAATGTCAGATACTGCCAATTGCTGCTAAATGTCTTCGTATCATCACAATTTGTAAAATATATTGTTCAAACTGGAGAAAAGTGTAATCGTATCCGGATATAATATTTTGGGTAAATATCGAGCTGTGTTATGAAATTTTAAGAAAAAAACTAAAAACAAACTGAAACTGGTAGACTATACTGTCAGTACATCAATCATTAGCCGACTCAGACCATTCAGGCCTTTGATTTTAGTGAGCGGGCATCAAGTTCGGCCCTGAACCGATATTCGCGATTTTTTCTTTTCGCCCTCCAAGCATGTAACTGTAGCAGTAAAAGATGTCCCACCGTGTTGGCGTTGTAGAAAGGGCCAAACTGAAGAACCCGGGATCCGTCAAAGTTAGCGTCGTAGAGAGGGCGTACACCAATCACGCCCAGGTGATGGCCAACTTGGGAAAGCTATTGTTTCAAAGCAAGGGTGGGCTGGTGTGTTTGTCCAGGAACGCTTCAAAACGCTTTTTTGCCTCCAGTTGTTGATTGCATGTCATAGCCAGTTTGCCATTGTAGAAGGAGTCCGTGCATGCCGATCCTGCATTCCGGTCTCCCCGGGAATACTCATGTTTTTTCATGAGCGGGCATCATGTTTTACATTGAACCGATATACGCGATTTTTTTGGCGACGTCCACTCACGTAACTGTAAAAGAACCCGGGATCCCACCAGGTTGGTGTTTTAGAAAGCGTCGATGCCCACCACGCCCAGATAGTGGCCATCCTCGGAAAACTAAGGCGAAGGCGGAGGGATATTTTTTGCGTTATCCGTCCGTCCGTCCTTTCGTCTGTCTTTCCATCATACAGAAAATATGACACTTAGTCGCAAAATGCTAGAATTTCAACAAAATGAATATAAAATAAAACTATTTTTTGTTACAGTTTGATAGGAATATAACTTATTTATGAGCATTTGAAGCCATTATATCAAGTTATCTGTTATTGAAATCATCAAATTGCATTTAAATTTAAGCAAAACCCCTATAATTTTGTCCAATGTCCTTGCATAAGTTCTCGTCAGAACGATGATCTCATACGTCACTTTTTAAAATGCAGTTTTAAACGAATGTTTTAAATGCCTATAATTTACAATACTTTAATAAAATGTGAATTCTTTTAATTTGCCTAAATATTGACATTTTATCAACAATATTTTTTTTTCTAAATGAATCTGAAATTGAAAGTGCTCAAATAGTAATTTGAAAGGTTTTGGAAAAAGTCCAAGATTTGTTAAGTGCATTTTGTCATATAGTTTACAGCTATATACAACAGCGCGGAACAAATAAAGTCTCTCTTAAAGTCTTTACAACTATTCTTTCAGGGATTATTGTTTCTTTTCAGTTCTCTTTTACTTTTCTTGAATTATTAAAACTATTACAAAACATTTAGTTTAGAATAGTTTTATTAAGCCATCCCTTAGTCCTAACATTCTTTACGAAATTGTCGAAGCCCCATTGATCTTCATTATTTCATGCCAACTTCAGTATCGCTGAAGAAATATACAGAAGTGTTTATTTTGAATGAAGATCTACGCATGCTTTGATTATAACGTAGATCCAGAATGGCATTTATAACTGGAAGAATTTTAAACCGATATGATTTAATTATATACACATGCTTACTGTTATCATAGTACATTTTTATAAAAAGTTTGTCTTTATTTTAAAACACAGAGTAAAGTGATACTTAAATTTAAGATGATTTAACCTAAATTAATTAATTAAGTTATCTAACTTTAATACTTCCTGCAATAATGTTACATTGAGGAGCTCTACATATTCTAATTGTTTGTTACCAGCTTATCAGAAAGTTAGTAAAGGACGGTTAGATTTTATACGTTGCTGAGTATGATCGTATTATTCTTACAAATTCAAATGTCAGATCAACCATCTGAAGTGCGTTCAGTTGATTTGTTGGACCGTTCAATATCCAGAAATTATCGTCAGGTATTGTTCTTCAAGAGAGATATTATCTTAAGTCTGTACTAAAATTTGCATGGTTCGACCGTTCAGTTTTCAAGCCGGGTTAGATGTTCAATTCGTCAAGGAAAATATGGTTGCTAGAAGTATTGCAATTAGTAAATGTTTTTGTTTTCCTCCATTTCATGCTTTCACAATCATTGTTTTACTTCAATTAGGCATTTAAATAAACGTTATGATTTTGATAGTTTTGTAACAAAATGAACAAATAATTGTTTCAAATGAATTCTTAAACCCTTAATTATAATACTGTTGTATATAGAACATCACCATATTTTCATTTAGAAAGTTGTGATGACTGTACATAGTTATTAACTGATTGATATGCTTTTTGCTGAAAACCTCTAAGTATTTATTGATAGTATCAATTTATTTATATGTTTACAGTTAAGGATAGTTAGTATAGTGTAATATTTAGTTTCTACTTCAATACCGCATAAACTCTTCCTGTTAAGTAAACCCACTCCAGGAGAACTACGTTCCAACGTAAGTCAAGTCTCATCGATATCATGTGACATATCTCAACGACAATGTTACGGTGTCGCTCCGTATGGCCTTGTTGATTCATTTATTATGTGCAATAAAGCATTGATTCTACGTTTTCATAACTGAAAAGATGAGTTTAATGTGTGTAAGCGATATTAGCTGTTTGCAGAATTTTGGAAGATAAAACGAACTAGCTACAAATAGACTTAAGTAAGCTACATAAATGTTGCAAGGCCGCAACGATAACGGACAATACGCGACAACGTCTCACATACAGTGTTGCAAAGTCTTAACATCATAATTAACATTTGAACTTGTAAAAATTCCTATGTACATTTTATCTTTTCGTTGAAAACATTTCTTAGACACTTTCATAAATGACTGGATGACGTGTGAGTAAGGTACAACAATTTATTCAGTATGAAAAATGTATTTGAGCAGCGCAATGAGAAAACCAACAAAGTGCGTTTGCGACCAGCATGGATTCAGACCAGTCTGCACATCCGCGCAGTCTGGTCAGGATCGATGCTGTTCGCTGTCAAAGCCTATTGCAATTAGAGAAATTGTTAGCGAACAACATGGATCCTGACCCAGACTGTCTGTATCCATGCTTGTCGCAAACCTACTATGTTGGTTTTCTCGTTGTGCGGCTCAGTTGTCGTCATCATTTTACACATTATAGTCATACGCAGGCTGGTGTTAAAGTATTTGAAATGGATGCATATAATTATATACAATTTCAGCATGAAAATTAAAGCGCAAAGTTAATGCTCTACAATAGAAACAAGAATCTTCAGGTGTTCGCTATAGAAATACATCCACTTAATTCAAATACCATGGAAGGTTGTAAGCACTGCCGGTGACTCCTACGCAATAGTGATGTTCAGCTGAAACATTACTCATACACTCAGTTTTAAAAAAGTGTATACATGTTATGCATTTCAATGTTTACATTTTACGTTAAAAGTGGGTAGAGAACATGTAAGGTTTTAATACTTGGAAGAACATTACAATTTTGTTATTTTATACATTACTGCATTTATTTCTTTCTCGTCACACGCGCATTTCTTGAATTTTTTTCCTAATTTATCTATTAAATTCACAAAACTTGTGTTTTAATACGAAACGCCATACTTATGCAGTTTATTGCATTACCTTTTTAATATTCTTTTTCAAACTAAATTCATAAAAGTCGTGCAGTTACTCGAATCTCTTTTACTTTGTCGTTTCACTGAATCGCCCTTTTCCTTTCTTTGAAATGAAAGTCATGCAAATATAAGCATTTATTTTAATCTCAGACAAATTTGCATTTTACTGCGTCCCTTTCTCAAAAAAAACAAACAAACAACAAACAAACAAAAAAAAAAAAAAAAAAAAAAAAAAACGAAATAAACTTGTTTTTCAATAATCTCATTAAATCATTATTTATTTCTTCCCTCCAATCCATGTTCGCAGTGACTCAAGTATTAATTCGTGATCATTTCGCTAATTTACTAGGTCTGTTGTTTTTTTTTTAATTCACAATTAAAGAGATATTTTGATTAAACTAAAGTCCCGTATAGTTTTACATCCCTCCACCCTATTTCTTGTGAAAAGACTTTGTTTTGTTGCAAAAGATTCCTTTAAAAAAGGTCTTCTTATAGAGTTAATGTATGATCCGCAAGATCTATAATAGGATTGTGTTTGAAATTTACAGATATCATTTAAATTGGCATTGTATATTCTGTGCGCCCATAGTAAGTTATAACGTGAAAGACCTCCGAGGCCAATGGTCGCTGACTTCGAATCACTTGCCCTCTCAACTATGTGTTTGAAATTAAGCTTTGGGTGTGGGATTTTCAAGTAAGAAAGCTATCCAATACGCTTGAGGTAGGTCGTTTGCTCTACAAAGACGTCCGTCCGTATATGAAATAATGTTCAGTGGGACACCTAGGGCCTTCCATCACAACAAACCTTAGTATCTTTTATCAGAGTGTCGTAAAATGCTTCATTAATGTTACTAAATCGGCTAAAAATAGCTTATACGTTCACACTTATTAAATAGTCCGTGTTCACGTAAGAACACGTAATAACTGATACATACGTACGCCGTTAATCAATACTGTATAAATGATCCGGATCGTGAAGCATTACTTCCAGAGCTTTGTACAGAAATTAGCTATTTCGTAACAAATGTTTTAGTCATCATGTGCAGGCGTGTCACTTATTTTGTCCGCACATAATAATAATTATTATTACAATGTACGTGCGAATGTATTAGGAACCTGAGACGTCATAACTCGTAACCGCCAAAGGCGCAGGTGCCCTCAGGACGGATATTTCTACCCGATTCGTAAACACATGACTGATTTTTTTTTTTTGCATATCGAATACAAATAAGCGTTTTATTCTGACAGATTACATTTTTACAAATGATAGAAGAAAAAAAAGCAAATATAAAGACTTTATTTGCAGCACTCTTTCTTATAGTAGGGTATGTACGCACAGCGCGGGAAATTTACGTCCATAAGCTAGGCATAGGAAATAAAGATCAATATAATTGCACCTTTACTAATCCTACCAGGTGTTCTGTATTACAAAAGTGTTTCTATTGTGACATTTTGATACAAGCAAAACTGTATTATCTGCACTATTATTAACTTACTGGTATTTTATTTTATTATTGGCTTGTTAAAAGTTATTTTTTACCATATGTAAGTTGACAGAATCATATGAATCATGTTTTGAGGGGTAAATCAGTCACAAATGAATAAATCCTAAATGTTTTTGTTGTGCAAACAAGTATGATATTGTGTCTAAAACAGTTTTCATTTTCCATTCAATTGTGTAATTGCAAGGGAAGTAAACTAATACAGATCTCTGCTTATAGGTACTAGCCCAAGGCAAGAGTTGTCATTCATTGTGGATCACAACTTTAAATTAAAAATTAAAACTTCTGTTATTGATATTAACAAAACTATCATAAACTTCACATTTGCGAAATCATTTTTGGTTATTTCAAGGACTTGGAAATCAATTTCTAGACTGTATTTAATGTATTACTATCATTGAAAATTTTAGCGTCTATCTCTACATAAGGTGAAGTGACGTCATGACGTTTCAGTGAAGCACAATAACAAAGTTCCACTTTAGTTTTATCGTTTCTAGCGTAACGGTATGTTCTTTCCGTAAAATAAAGTTTTTGGACCGAGAAATATACTTCATGTAAAAGGGACGGAGAGAAGCTCTCAATGTACTTGATATTTCTTAGTTCACATAAACAATACCATATATAATCAATGCATAAAGCGCTAATTGTCATTAACAGAACGAGAGCCATCTGGCACGGGTTTTGCCGAGATGGGTAAATCAACGGAAACGCCAATTCTGTGTGCAAGAAATATTTTTCCATATTGACGTTCCAGTTTCATATCGGGTGCGTGTCGTCAATTGTGACGTCACTTCCATAGATTCATGAATGTCATCCTGTTTTTAAGTTCTTTAACCACGACATTTTCAGTTCAACTCGAGCTAAAGTACAAAATTTATATCGTTGATATAATGAATAATACACGTGTAGCAATTATAAAAAGATTATTAGATTTGCATCGAGAAATGTGCATTCATTCTTCCTAGATAAATGGAAAACCTGACAGAAAATACTACACACTTTGAACAAAATCTGATTTTCAGTCACATTTAGACTTGCTGGTATATTTTACTCAAATATAAGTAATGTGTTTAGCCACAAGACTTCGATGAGTGTCAGTAACGCATGTCTATGTCGCGTTTAGAGTTAGTAACATCATCGGTTAGAGTAAGGAACAGGATATTAGATAAATATTGCCTGATTATGATAAAGCAGTTGCAGAAAATATATTTCTAAGATTAAAACTGACATTGCCTTCAATCGATCATTGACTGTCTGTAAATCTTGTTTTTGAAAACGTGTAGTATATCTTTTATTCTGGAAAATAGCAAAGTACTTCTATTTTTTTCAAGAAACAGACGACTGTTTCTAAAATCTAAATGTTTTAATCAACTACTTTTAAAACCTGAGTACATGTTCACGCCAAGACACAAGAAAATATAATCAAAGTCATTATTATATATGAAAAGTGTATAAACCGCGTGATATTGAGCGATACCATTACCAGACATCGTTGAGATATGTCACATGATATCGTAGAGACATGACTTACGCTGGAACGTAGTTCTCCCGGAGTGATGTTGTTCGCTTACGGTTTCTCTTATTGCTATAGGGTTTGAAACCGAACAGCATAGACTCTGGCACAGACTGTATGGATGCGCAAGCTGGTCTGGATCCATACTGGTCGCAAAGCCACTATGTTGGTATTCTCATGGCGCGGCTCATATATATTTTATATTGATATGTGCGCAGCTATTTCAATACAAGTATGTGCGCGTTTAAGATCTAATACGTCCGCCCAAAATAATTATTATGTGCTCATGTATTTGTATGAAATACAATAATCTTTATTTCTCCTCGGGTATTCTGCCCTCGGGTTGACAATATCAATGTCAAACACTTACGCTGCCATATGATATTTATATTATGTGACCTCCGTAACAAACACTATATTCCCCGATATGTAAGATTAGTACTGTTATTTTAGGAAACGAAAAACGGCATAACACCTCTAAATTTGTTCACCTCCATTTTCGGATTGATGAATATTTATTTCAAAAAAGTATTCACTAACAGAGCAGACAGCCTAATCCGCACCCGCTTCTTATATGGGAGGTCGTGGGTTCAATCTCCGACCGCTTATTTATGAAACTTCATACTAAGAATGTATTTTAAACGGTCTAGTAAAACATGGCATTTATTCTACAATTAATGAAAAAGCACTTATCGAACGGTACGAATACAGATTGTAGGCTTTCTGCATCATTAGTACAAAACACATTTTATAACATGTAACGGACATACAGTAAATGAAAGAAAATAGCCTAGATAAATGGTTCGGAATATTTAAACTCGATACTAAAATACAAAATATGGTACGAAAGTCTAGTGTTTTTAATCATCAAAGTAGTATGATCGTTCGTAATTGACAGAATAATGCCTTTAGGATTTTGAACTCAAATACCACTGAGCTGCCGATCGTACCGATCGCGTCAAAGCAGAAAATAATTCTTACATAAACAAATTATTAACTTTTAGTAGTTGCGTTGCTCAAAGGTGTCTTTCTTGCCTTTTTAACATTTGAGGAACCAAACTTTTTTTTTTAAAAAATGCCGCTTAAACACTATCAACTAGATAATAACGCCGAAATGCAGTTGATTCTTGGGTAAAAACATTCAATGTGTTACTTTCAATTTCACTTTTTATCATGCAACTACAATGCAAAGTACCTGATATCACTTGCCTGATATTTTATTTTGTTATCAGGTCATTGACCTGATATCAAAATTAAGCTCCTCCCATATTGACGGACTAGTTTTTACATCAGTTTCCTTCCAGATTGAATTTTATTACAGAGTCCAGTTTCGATGTTGCACAACTTTTTTTCTAATAGATTCTGTAATCTCGGCAACAAATTTCCTTGAATATGGTTGTCTGGATAACTTTGTTACACAGACAATATGACTGAATGACGTAATTGTGAAACGTTCATCATGACATCACAATGTTTACATGGATCGATTCTTGGAAAGATATACAATACACTTGACAATGTATGATTTACTTATTCTTGATTTATGCCTTATTTATGGCATGCACATTTTATTAAGTATTAGCAAAAGTGTTTGTGTTAATTATTATTCTTTAATCAGTTAATTATAATTCTTGGATCAGTGTAAATTTAGTGATTTTAAAAACTTTAAAGTCTGGAACTGGAAGTGAAATTTTCAGCGCTTTGGACATGTAGTTGTCTGAGTCAAATGTTGTATGATATGGAAATAAAGCATGTTCTGGTTTATTCAAGAGGATGATTTTTATGCAGGTAAGAAATTATTTCATTCTTATTTTTTTACAAGAATATCAGAAAGTCAAAAAACATTGTCGGAGTTGAATTCAATATGGCTGCCGTATTGTTTCGTTCAGATGTTTCAGGGCCGGATGAATTTTCAAATCCGTAAAATATAAATTTAATTTTTGGCTTCAGAAGACATTTTTTACGAAATAAGAGATGAAGACATGTGTTTTTCTAGGCAGTTTGTATGAGTTTCATGATAAATAGAATAACAAGCTACTATCTTTTGATATCAATGTTATCAGGTCTCGACTGATATGGGCGGAAGGGGTTCGGTTCCCTCACCCCTTCCAGCGCATATCAGCCTCAACCTGATAACATTGATATCAAAAGACAGTAGCCTGTTATTCTCTATACATCAAACTCGTAGCTATTAAAATTTCTTATACCCTCCAATGGGAGGTTTTCACCCGCGGGGTTTACGATTATTTTTTATTTCGCATAGTAATACATCTTTAAGTTAAATTTGAGTTGATATTGATAAAATTATAATTAATTAGCAAAAAGTGAAACACTAAATGCAGTTTCAAAAAATCATCGAGACGCCAGTGGGAGGTTTCCTCCCATAACGAAAATGGGAGTTTTTTTTTCAAAAGTCGTTTTTCAACGCTAAATCATGTCAGAACTGTTTTTTTATTGTATAAATTATTAATCTGAGTTAAAATATTTTGATTTGAAAACTTTAGAAAAAACCCACGGTTTCTTTCTCCCGTAATTGGTGAAGTGGGAGAAATCCACCCGTGGGACCTCCCATGGGTTAGCAAAAACCCCATGGGAGGAAAAAATACTCCAATGGGAGGACCAACTTTGAAAACCTCCCATGACTTCATTCTTTAACATATAAAGAAGGAACCGACCAATTATTACTCTATGGGACTAGAACTATCGTATAATGTAAAAAATCAGAGGAAAGTCAAAGGCAAATGGTAGCTGACTTTGCGAAAATTCCGGATTTGCAAACTAAATCCGGAGACTGTAATTACGAATTGAAATTACTTGGGCTTCCGTACAGCATGTTAGCTTTTAATCTATGAAAACATATTTGAGCTCTGGATAAAACAGAAATCCCACAGGGGTCCGTAACGGACCAAGGGTACATTGATAATTTTGGTTCTACGGAAGCGTGAAACGGCCATCAGAGGCTAACACGTTTAAATACGTTAAGGCTGCGGAAAGGATATACAGATTTCCTAAAATGCATTTTAGTTCAGCCATTTTTGTCTCCAACATCAGTTTTTGTACAGACGTGTTAAAAATGTCGAAAAAGCACAGGGGTCATGCGCAGGGGTCACCCAGTCTAAATGTATATGCGCGTGGACTTCTTTTTTTTTTGCTATTGGGGAGTAAATTTTCAGCTCTTTATTACGAATTGAAATTACCTGGGCTTTCGTACAGCATGTCAGCTTTTAATCTATGAAAAAATATTTGAGCTCTGGATAAACAGAAATCCCACAGGGGTCCGTAATGGACCAAGGGTACATAATTTTGGAACTTCATCTAATCGCTCAACATGTCATTTCTGATGTTGTCTGAGAGTGTCAGTATATGCCTCAGATGTAAGATATAACCGTATTTGAGAGCTGCAGACTTAGACATTTAATAAATATTTTCAAAATAAGTTTCGTGTAATAAATGTTGTTTCTACGGAAGCGTGAAACGGCCATCAGACGCTTATACGTTTAAGTACGTTAAGGCTGTGGAAAGGATATACAGATTTCCTAAAATGCATTTTAGTTCAGCCATTTTTGTTTTGTCTCCAACATCAGTTTTCGTACAGACGTGTTAAAAATGTCGAAAAAGCACCGATTTTTAGATAAAAGATGATTTCTCTAATAACCTTAGGACGGCCAACACATATTTATGCAATCTCGCCAGGCATACAAATGTTTTTGGCAACACAGAAAATGACGTCATTCGACCTTCAGCTATTTCCGGCAGTAAATAAAATGAAAGTAGAAATGCAAAACTTGAAAACGAAAGCCGCATTTTGATTCATAGATTGTGATGGGTCACGTGCAGGGGTCACCCCGTCTAAATGTATGCGCGTGGACTTCTATTTTTTTTTTCTTTTTTTTGATATTGGAGACTCAATTTTCAGCTCTTTATTACGAATTGAAATTACCTGGGCTTTCGTACAGCATGTCAGCTTTTAATCTATGAAAAAATATTTGAGCTCTGGATAAACAGAAATCCCACAGGGGTCCGTAACGGACCAAGGGTACATTGATAATTTTGGAACTTCATCAAATCGCTCAAAATGTCATTTTTGATGTTGTCTCAGAGTGTCAGTATATGCCTCAGATGTAAGATATAACCGTATTTGAGAGCTGCAGACCTAGACCTTTTAGAAATATTTTCAAAATAAGTTTCTTGTAATAAATGTTGTTTCTACGGAAGCGTGAAACGGCCATCAGACGCTAATACGTTTTAAGTACGTTAAGGCTTTGGAAAGGATATATAACAATAAGTCGTGCAATCAAGAAAATTATTTCATTTCAATCTAAATGTACATTAAACTGAACTCGGGGAGCAGTCAAAATACGAAGCAATATTTCAGTAAGTGGTTAGTTTATACTACACTGTTGAATAAGTAACCCGACCGTATGCCTCAAGTTTTGAAATTTTAGAAACATTTACAACAAGTAAAGCGAGAATAAAGAGAATAAAAACATATTTCATGCAACGCATGTTTACAGAATCATAAATTTACAAATATAGAATATTGATAGAATAACTGATGATTTTTTAAAAAAAAATTGGAAGATTTTCTGATGTACAATCAAGTAACCCCTGCGGGGGAGGGGGGAGGGCAATTTTACCCTGGGGACCATGATTTGAACAAAGTTTGTAGAAGTCTACTAGGCAATGTTACATATCAAATATCTACGATCTAGGCCTTCTGGTTTATTTTTAGCAAGTTGATGAACAATCAAGTAATCCCTGGGGCTGGGTCAATTTGACTATGGGAGGAGGGAGGTGTCAAGATTTGAACAAACTTTGTAGAGGACCACTAGGGAATGTTACATGTCAAATATCTAAGATCTAGGCCTTCTGGTTTATTTTTAGAAAATTTTGAAACATTTCTATTTACAAATAAGTATCCCCGGGGGTCATAATTTGAACAAATTTTGTAGAGGTCCACTAGGTAATGCTACATGTCAAATATCTAAGCTCTAGGCATTCTGGTTTTTGAGAAGAATTTTTAAGATTTTCCTATGTAAAATCAAGTGACCCCTGGGGCGGGGTCAATTTTGACCCCGGGGTCATGATTTGAACAAACTTGGTAGAGGTCCACTAGGCAATGCTTCACACCAAATATCTAAGGTCCAGGGTATCTGGTTTTTGATAAGAAGATTTTTTAAATTTTTCCTTTCGGTTGCCATGGCAACCAGAGTTCTGCATGGAATTCAATTCTTTGAACAATTTTGAAAGGGAGCCATCCAAGAAACATTCCTGTGAAGTTTGGTGTAATTCTGCCCAGTGGTTTTCAAGTAGAAGATAGTTTTAGAACGCACGCCTGACGACGGACGACGGACATCAAGCGGTCACAATAGTGACAGGTGAGCTAAAAATCGGAACATTTCATGGAACATGTTTACAGAATCATAAATTTACAATTTTATAGAATATTACATATGAAATATTCTATATGCTACACTATTTAACAAGAGGGCCAAGATGGCCCTAGGTCGCTCACCTGAGAAACACTTTATAACAGTGTAAACATGTTTGACCTAGTGATTTCATGGAAACAAATATTCTGACTAATTTTCGTTAAAGATTGGACAAAAAGTGGTATCTTCAGTTTAACAAAAAACAAGCATTTTCAATTTGACTTAGTGACCTAGTTATTCAGCCCAGACAACCTACATTCAAATTTGACCTAGATTTTATTAAGGTAATTATTCTGACTAAATTTTATCAACCTCAATTAAAAAATACAGCCTCTATCGTATACAAAACGTTTTTTTTTTTTGCTTTATCCTAGCGACCTAGCTTTTGGCCCCCTGTCATTCATATTCAAATTAGACCTTAATTTCATAAAGATTATCATTCGGACTGAATTCCATAAAGATCAGTTGAAAAATACAGTCTCTATGGCATAAACAATGCTTTATTTTATTTGACCTAGTAAACTAGTTTTTGACCACAGATGACTAAATTTTATGAATATCCAGTGTAAAATGCAGCCCCTATTGCGTTCACAAGGTTTATTTTTAATTTGACCCAGTGAAATAGTTTTTAACTCTAGATAACCAATATTCAAACTTTTTCTATATTTCATATAGACAAACATTCTGATAAAGTCTCATAAAGATCCGGTGTAAAATGCAGCCCTTATTACATACACAAGTTTTTTCTTTGTTTTGACATAGTGACCTAGTTTTTTACCCTGGATGACCCATATTCAAACTTAACCTAGATTTGATCATTCTGACCAAAATTAATGAAGATCAATTGAAAAAATACAGTCTCTATTGCTTACATAACGTTTCTCTTTAATTAGAAGTAATGGCCAATATTGACCCAAGATTTTCAAACTTGGCCTAGATAAGGTAATCATTCTGATCAAAATTCATGAAGATTATTTGAAAATTACAGCCTTTATCACATTTTCAAACTCCACCTAGATTTTATCAAATTTTGACAAAATCTCATAGAAATCAGCTGAAAAATACAGCCTCTATCGTATACATGAGGGTTTTCGTTTATTTGACCTAGTGACCTAGTTTTTTACCCCAGATAACCCATTTTCAAACTCGGCCTAGCTTTTGTAACGGTAATCATTCTGACAAAATTTCATGAAGATCAGTTGAAAATACAGTCTCTATCGCATATACAAGTTAAATGTTGACAAACGACAGAACACAGACAGACCACAGACGACAGACAGACAGATTCCGGACATCGAGCGGTCTCAATAACTCACCTCAAACAGTATTGGTCTGTGCAACAGATCAATCACCTAGTGTCAAATGAATGAATATAAAACTTGAAAAGGGCATTATTTTGTAGAATTGCAAAAACAGGTTATAGAACTTGTACAGTGCATATCAGCTCATGACAGTGGACACGTATTTAAACCCATTCTCATTAGAAGGTACTAGTACACTAGCGTACTTACAAAGACTTACAAGCGCCCCCCACTCCCATAAAAAAATAAATAAATGATAAAAACAAAAGGAAAAAGTAAGCAAAACTTTGGAAAAGAGGCATAATTTTATAATAAAGCAATATAGAGTTATGGATCATGTGCACTGCAGAGTAGCTGCATTAACATTTACAATTCAAAATATTGTGTTTGATAAAAAGAGAGGTTCAAATTTAATTGTGTTTAAGTTAGATTATATTCATTTCTCTAACTGTGGTTCGAAAATATTGGTCACTGATTATTTATGTAACAGTTTCTAGAATAGCAGTACATACATGTGAAAAATAAACTTACCACATGAAAACATGCTCCTTAATTACTTATAGGGTATTCAATTTTAAACAATGGCATAACATTTGCATATTCTATTTGATTAGCAGGCTACTTGGCATTTAATTAAATATATGTCAAATCCATAAAACATAAGCCAAATAACAAAGCTATAGAGAAGAAGGGTTTTGAAGTCCGATAGCTTAAAACTACTTTAACGAAAAAGATCTATATGTTCATTAAAGCGAAACCATTCGAACAACCTTGAAAGAAGGGTCATTTGTGTATAGTTTCATTAAAGTTATTTCAGCGACTTTCCCCTGGAAACCATGTTTTTGTCTAATCGGAATAATTTGAACAGTCCTGGTAGAGGGTCACACAATGCCTTTGTGTAAAATAATTGCAAATCGGGTTGGCTGTTTCACACAAGAAAATGTTTGAAATTTCCTCTATAGACATTAAGGGAAAATGACCACATCCACTGGCGGCCATGTGTTTTGAGGGATCAAAGTAATTTGAACAATCTTGGTAATGTGTCACCCAAGGACCATTTATGTAAAAGGTATTTTAAAATTTGACCAGCAGTTTCACACAAAACAATTTTTAAAGTTTCAACTATATGAATATAAAGGAAAGTGACCACGACCCCTGGCATCCATGTTTATTGACAAATCGGTATAATTTGAACAATCTTGGTAGAGGGAGGCCACCCAAGGATCATCCAGGCCAAGTTTCATCTACGGACACAGCGCAATCACAATGGCTTACAATTAGTACTTTATGCTCATGTCAGCTAAGAAATAGAGTCAGACAGCATTGCTCAATATAAAGGACAGCAACGTTCCATCAGGGTAAAAACAAGCATTAAATAGAACGCATGAACAAAAGAACTAAATATTTTTCTAACTTAGAAAAAAGAAAGGAAAAGAAAAGTGAAAACAAGATTAAACGTACATAGAAATGATATATCAAACGATCAAACGAATTAGAAATATTACAAGAAAACGAAACATTTTATGACAAACTATGAAACTATGTAACAAGAGTTGTCTGTTGACAGTGCGCTCGACTGTTGGAAGAATTGTTGGAAATATGGGGTCAAAATGTAAACAGAGATGTTCATAGTATTTAAAGTTTCAAAGCCATAAATCAAATAGTTTAAACAAAATATGGAATGGTATATATATATAATTGTCAGAGTTGTGACCTCTTGCCCACAAATTAAGTCTACCGGTATTATGATTAAGGAATATTTAAAGTTTCAAAGACAAATGTCAAATAATTTTGACAAAACGCTGATCTGGTCCAAAATGGGCCATAATTGAACCAAAATAGTTGACAGTGTTATGTACTCTTGCCTACTGATGCAATCATGAAGATAAAATGTGGACTTTTATGGAAACTGAATCCATTTCTAAGCCCAAAGTGGCCATTGTTTTCAGCCTAAATAATTAACAGAGTTATGTCCCTTGGCTACAAGTAAATATTGTTAAAATGAAAAAGTGATAAAGTTTCAAAGCCTTATGTCATATATGAACTGGTTCGAAAAACGTAAAGAAGATTTGTAAGTGAAAAGGGGCTATAATGCAGTCATAATCCTTGAAAGAGTTATGTACTCTTGCCTAAAATTGAAAAGGTATTGGTACACAAGTGTTTAAAAACTTTAACTAAAAGGTTTTGTCAAAAAGTGGACTGTTACGAAAAACTGAACCAAGGTGTGACGCCGAAGCAGACGCCGATGCCGTAGTGGATAGGATAACTCTTATTATTTTTGAAATTGCCGAGCTATAAATATTCTGTTAAATATTGAACTCTACTGATTTCCAGAAAGTAAGAAAATCTCAGAGATGTACAAAAACAGTCATGTGAATGATTTTAACAGAAAGCGAATGTCCAAATGTACAACAAGAGTAAAGGATCTGAGGGATTGACTACACAATTCTACAAAATATTTTGGCCTAAACAAAGATTTCATTCAGTCTATCGATCTTTTCAACTTAACTAGAAACAAAGGGCATTATAAACCTGATAAACAGGAAAGATAAAAAATTGTCACCTCTAAATTTTAGAGACCTATTTGTCTTTCTAAACATTGACTATAAAATTGCAACTAAAGTATTAGCAAAGAGAATCATCAACTGGTTTCATTAAGGAGAGATATATTGGAGAAGATATAAAACTAATTTTTGATACAAGTGATTTTTAAATAGAAATAAAAAGCCCGATATACTTTTCTCCGTCGATTAATAAAGAATAGTCCTATAATTTGTAACATGGAGGTAGAATCCTTAAAAAGCATGTTATTTGGAGTGTCAGAATGTACAAGATTTTTTTCAGATGATCATTAAATTAATTAACAACATAATCTTGGCAAAATACCTTATATACAAATGCAAATTAGGAAATAAAAATTCAAGAATTGAATTGTTTATTGAAAGAAATCGAAAAGCATGTTGTAGGAAAATCAATCAGTAACTAGAATTTGTAACTACGTTTACCGCCTATAGAAAATTCACATAAAATTGCATACTATAACAACATGGCAACAAACTAGCAATGTTTACAAACATTAATTTATATCATATAGCAGGAAGACATAATAAAGTTTGTAAATGTCTGACAATTTATAGTTCGTGACTGCTTTCAAATGACTATATGATATGTATTTCAAAGATTTAACTGGACTCTATTTTTGCACTGGTAACGAAAAATGTAAAATAAAAATATTATGAAGTATTTTATCACAGTAAATGAAAATTATTAATAGACAAATGAAATCTATGCCACTTATGCGGTATTAAAGTATTAAAACTTGTTCTTAAATTACACACCAGGAAAAAGTCCATTTTACTGTTAGTCAGTGCATCAACCTAATTAATTGCAACCATTGAAATGCTGCATTTACCTATACATACCATTAAGTTATAATAGTGACTGGATTCTAAAAGTCAACAGTCTTAAAAGAATATCAACATCAGTATCATTAATCTTCTTTAAAACATAATTATTTATGTATTTGATCATATAAAATGGAGGTAAATTCATTTACAAACAAAAAATAACTCGGGTGCCTGTGACCATGACCTTTTGTATATAACACAATGTCTTGTAATGGTGAATATTTATGCCAAAATATCTGAGAATACACCAATGCATAAAACGTACAGATCAGACAAAAAAAACAAGTGATCTGAGGACAGCGACGCTCGACTATTCAACAGCCTTGTCAATCGAACGAGTACTTAAGTCGAAAAAGGGGCAGAGTTTTGAAAAAAAATCAAAACAGGGTTATGGAACCTGTAGAAGGCATATCAGCTTATGAAAATGGCCAATTTTGCGAATGTGTCAATCATTTCCCTAAGTGGGTACTGCGATACTAGCTGATATACAAACACTTTACAGAAAAAGTGCTAAGTCAAGCAAGAGCAGCATGTAAGTCAGCACGCTCGATATTTCTCAGTAAAGTTAAAAATGGACAAAACTCTCTCAAACTTTATACCAGAGTTATGGGGACTATTTCTTCTGGTGGAGACTTTGATAGTAAAAAACTACTTTTTGTTTTAAATCAATAGTTTTGACAGTAACAGAGATATTGGACGCTACATAACACTTAAACCTAAAAATATAATCTAAAAAAGTGCATAACTCTGTCAAAATTGACATCAGAGTTATGGGGTTTGTTTCTTCTGGTGAAGCCTTTAATAGTTAATAATTATTTTTAGATTCACCTCAATAGCTTTGAAATTAACAGTGGTATTTGACATTATTTTAAACTTAAAAATGCAAGAGGTTGTTTTGTTACAAAAACATGTATCTCCACCCCCACCCCACCCTATGTATACCTTTAGCTTTAGTGGTCATTTAATGCAGCGCAGCGGAATGTGCAGGCAATGTGCTCAACTAGACTTGGTACTGATCACTACTGTGAAGTTTCATTGAAATCCAGTCAGCAGTTTGACCTTTGATAGCCGTACACTATTTTTCTATCTTTAGTTCTGGCAACCATTTTATGCAGCGAAGCGGAACGTGTCATCAATATGCGTACCTAGGCATAGAACTTCTGTGACGTTTCGTCGACGTCCAGCCATTAGTTTGACATGTGAAAGCTGGTCATTTCTTTTTTCTATTTTTAGCTCTGGCGGCCATTTTATGCAGCGAAACGGATCATATCGGCGGTATGCACACAACTAAGCATGGTGACCTGTCAAGCCGGAGAAGACTTTTCATTTTTAGATCTGGCGGCCATTTTGTGTAGCGAAGCGGAACGTGCCGGCGATATATACCAATAGGCTTAGTACTAATCACTCCTATGGAGTTTTGTTGAAATCCTGCCAGCAGTTTGACCTGTGAAAGCCGAACAAGCTTAAAGCGGACGGAGGGACCGGTGGACATACAGGCGAACAGACAGACGGCGAAGGCAAAAGCAATATGTATCCCCTACCTATGGGGATACATATTTATAAGTGAAAAGTAGCATAAATCTGTCAAAATTGAAATCAGAGCTAGGGGGATTGTTTCTATTGGTGTAGACTTTGATAGTACTAGAAATACATTCTGCATGCCCACGGGCAAAATGTCGAGTCCGCCAGCTGTCTAAAAAGTAAAATTTAATATACTATTTGGCGGTGTCAGAACTGATTTATACTAGCACCTGTATTTGCATATGTACTTATTTTTTGACAAATGATAAATAAAGATATATATAATGTTAGTCCACACAAAACTCCTTACTAGGTACAGATAGATCCAAATACACCAAAATATTGGATGTAACATGCATGTTGTACCACAGAAAAGAAAGTTGTCTCAATTTTTCACCACGGCCAGTAATATGAAAATTTCATTATAAGCTATTTATAGTAAAGCGAAGGTAAGTAATTCTAAAAACAAGATTGTCTTATGGTATTGTACATATGTGCCAAGTTACATTAAAATCCCCTTATGCATAAAGAAGACATGTTCCAGACAATGTCATTCTTGTATCTGGCCTTTGGTGTCTAAGTGTGTGCTTGACCTTTGACCTAGGGACCTGTTCTTGCGCATGACACTGTCTCATAAAGGTGAACAACTGCTCTTGACAAGCTTCAATTTGACCTGTGACCTTGACCTCTGAGATAGGAATATGGGATTTGCGCATGACACTCCTTCTCATTGAGGTAAACATTCATGCCAAATATAAACAAATTTGGACCATGCACGTCAAAGTAATGGTCCGGACAAACTTAAATTTCACCTTTGGCATCCAACTGTGACCTTGACAATTGAGATAAAAAAACATTGGGTTTGCGAACGCCTTCTCACTGAGGTTAACATTCATGCCAAATATAAACACGATTGGTCTATGCATGTCAAAGTTATGGTCCGGACAAAATCAGACATGCTCCAATGTCATTCTTGTATCTGACGTTTGGCCTCTACGTATGACATTGACCTTTGACCTAGGGACCTGATTCTTGCGTATGAAATATGCATAAAGGTGAACATCTATGCCAAGTTACATCAAAATTCCACCATGAATGAAGAAAATTGCTCCGGACAAGCTTCAATTTGACCTTTGACCTTCAATTGTGACCTTGAACTCTGAGATAGGAATGTTGGATTTGCGCATGACACACCTTCTTATTGAGATAAATATTCTTGCCAAATATAAGCAAATTTGGTCCATGCATGTCAAAGTAATAGTCCGGACAAACTTAACTTTCACCTTTGACCTCTAACTGTGACCTTGACATCTGAGTTAAGAACGTTAGGTTTGCGCACGCCTTCTCATTGAGGTTAACATTCATGCCATATATAAACAAGATTGGTCCATGCATGTCAAAGTTATGGTCCGGACAAAATCACACGGATGCACTGACGCACGGACACACGGACGCACGCACATACACCGAAAGTGGTGACTACATCGAGCTCACCGCAAAAAAACTAGTATCAAGCCAAAAGCTTTGGTAGTAACAGAGATATTTGACTTTATTGTTAAAATGTCTTAATTAAAAAGGGGCATAGTTCTGCAAAAAATCAAATTAGAATTCTCGGAACTGTTTCTCTTGGTGAAGACGCCGATAATACACATCAACAGGACAACAAAGAAAGCAAATCATCGATCATTTATGGGTTGAATTTCAAATCCATATCCGTCAAAACCCTCCCATCTTGTCATACAACATTCCCTTGGAAAGAAGCATGTATCTGTAAAGTATAAAACAACCATTTTAATATGCAGCACTAACCCAAATATAGAATATCAATTCACTCAAATTCATTTAATTAAATTCAGTACTTAAGTCAAAATCAAATAGCAATACAAAGTATGGAGGAAATGATATCAGATATAAAAGCGTCCATTCAGCTTTATCATCACTGTTTTTCAATGATGAATATATAGTATTTCCTTGAACACATTATTGAAGAGAACTGGAACTTTCGTAATTCTAAGTAAGAAAATATGAAATAAAAAAAATCACAAAAATGCAAAATGTGTTCTCTCTAAAATATGATTTTGCATTATACAATTCACTGACTGCGTACATATTGTATACTATTCCTAATTAATCAAAGGGTAATATCTAAATGGAAAAAAAACATCCCACCGGAAAGTTACTTCTGATTAGAAACGCGCTAAATTTTAGCCATGTTGATAAATCAAAGTGCAGTAACTCATGCACATCTCCTCTTTAGAGTTAAGCTTCCTATGAAGATTTTGTGAATTCAAGGCAATGGTTGCTGATGGATACAACGGACAAGATAGCATACTAATGTTGAATTATCAAAGGACAATATCACTTTGTGAAAAGTCATTAGCCCGGGAACATCAAGATAATATGCACATTTCCTTTTAGGAGTGAGGGACGGTCCGGTGGATAGACGGAGCGGCGACTTTAAACGAGAAAATAGGGAATATATCTTTAATTACTTGAACATGAGCATTGAAAAGGTATAAAACCATGATTTCTGAAACTCCGCGCCAAAACAAAGCACTGTTAGTAGTATTGATAGAACAGGAAATGATATGACAATACTTGCGTCTATGTTGTAGACCTAGACAAGCATGCAGTCTGGTAGGGGTTTGTTGGATGAAAACATTAACTTTTTAGTGTGAGCAGGATTTTTAATGTTGTATTTGACGACCTACTTATTGACTTATCATGACCCGTTTGCGAAGTTGAACTTTAAGGTTCAGTTTATGGAATAAAACGTGTTGTATACAGAAGGGTGTTCTTTAATTAAGACTAAGTTGTTCATCCGAAATGAATGGGTTTCCAAACTTTGCATTGTAGTTATCAAAACGTTTATTCTGACAAATGTCTAATCAGGAATGTGAACTTCACATAATCGGTTGAAACACAAAATACGAAGCATTGATTTTTTCTTATCAAATTTAATTGGTGACATTAAAATCAGACGCTTTTCATTTTATCATTAAATGCTTTTTTGCTGTAGCATCACTGACATGGTTACTGACACTACAAAAACCCCGTACTGTTCGTAACCTGTCTTCCTATGGTGTTCATCAACACTTATTAAATATTTATTTTATTGTTAATCTTTCGAAAGTAATAACTGACTTCAAAAGTCAATAAATCAACTTTATTTTTCATCAACATGTTGATTTAACAATTAAATTGGAAAACCCTGATTGCAGCATCTTTATATTCAGCATCATTTCCTGTTGCTGTAACACGAAATTGAAAGATGTCATAGCAAACATGGAAGTGGTGAAAGATAAAGAATCACAAATATTTTTTTTTCAATATGGAAGGTTCACAGATGCCACATTTAATAAAGCCCACTAATTTTTCCACAAGAAAAGGTAAGTTTTGTCTTTTTAATAATGCTATTTGAAAATGTAGTGTCCGTAACCAAAGCTGACAAAATCAAAACTTGCATTTTTTACAGAAAAGTGAATAATTAACATTTCAAAGCTTATTACTATTATTGAGTAAAAGCAATTAATGTATCTGTGCAAAACTATTGTCAGATATACAAATAAAAATACAGTTCAAAAGTGCTAAAATTATTGTTTACCATCAAAATTGTACAGGTTTATATTAAAAATGTAAAGTTGTGATAATGATAATCAATATTTATTCACTTTGATAAATTTCTTCAAATGCATCATTGTTCAGATGCATGTAGCTTACAATAATGTTTCTATTTAAAATGATTCAGAGTGGCGGGGTAAAATCTGATTACGGACACTGAAGAAATGGATTGAAACCATACCATCACATAAAATATCCATTTTCCAAAATAGGTATATACTACAAGATGATTTAATATTTGACTCTTTGTTATGAGAACTCAAATTTAATACACTTACTTCTCTTTGGAAGGCGTCTATGTGTACGCCTATACATTATTTTTTCCATTGAAGACGTGATGGTCATTCCTGTTCTTTTAAAATGACCATCTGCTGTACTTCCAACGACTAATAACAAGATTTCATCTCCGCTTGCCATAATCTCAGCAAGAACTTCTTGCTTGCTTTTTTTTTCTACATTTTTATCATTGATTTCAACAATTCTGTCGTTCACAAAAAGCATGGCAGACCTTGCCGGTGAATTATGTTGGACATTTGCAATGAAATGTCCATCACTTTCCTCGGAGAGAGTGAAACCATAGCCGTCAAAATCATACCATTTTACAATGTCACATAATCTGGCACATAATGCTGGTGTTTCTGGAATGGAAAAAAAACACGCTAAATAAGTTCTGTACAATAATATAACTTATTTCCTTAAAATGATTTTATCTATTTATTATGGTGGCTGATTTTTGCCATTTAGTGTGTTCGTGTCGGCGAGGCGAAATGTCGAAGTAACGAAAACACGAAAGGTCAAAATAATGCATATTGGTTCGGGTTGGCGGGTTGAAATGTCGAAAACACGACAGGTCAAAAACAGCTTACTTTTCGTATGTTCGCCTTTCGACATTCGAGGCGAATACACGAAGTAACGAAACATTGACCGCGCAATAAGAAATTTTAGAGGCGAACACACGAACTTTTGTATCAATCACTTTTCGTGTCGGCAGGTATTAAAACATTGTGTTGTCGCCCTTCTTTTGGCGTGTCTTCGTGTATTCACCTCGAAATTTGAAAGGCGAACATACGTGAAATAAGCAGTTTTCGACTTTTGGACCTTTCGTTACTTCGACCCGCCGACACGAACACACGACAAATGTGCAATTTCGTCCAGTAGTGTATTCGTCTTCCTGTAGGCATTCGTATAACAATTACACTTATGCCGCTGGAGTAATTATGCTATCTAAATACTGTGTATTGTGTTTTAGCATTTATTAAATAATAGCTGTCTTCAAACAAAAGCCAATGATTTATATTCCATAAAAGATGTCATTCAATGATTGTGCAGATATTTTATTACTAATGTTAAATTTACATGTACATTCATTAAGCTTCTGTCAGTCTTACAGGGCATACCATTATGCCGATCTGAACTCTGAGTGCTACCCAGATAATGTGTAATAAAAACATGTCACTCAAATATTTCAATTCTGGTATAAAATTCATATAAGAAGCCGCGCCATGAGAAAACCAACATAGTGCATTTGGGACCAGCATAGATCCAGACCAGCCTGCGCATCTTGTCAGGATCAATGCTGTTCGCTTTCAAAGCTTAATGCAGTTAGAGAAACCGTTAGCGAACAGCATGGATCCTGATCACACTGCACGGATGCGCAGGCTAGACTGGCTCCTTGCTGATCGCAAATGCACTATGTTGGTTTTCTCATGAAGCGGTTCATATACATTGCGCCATTATTATAGTGTATTAAGGTAGACCCTACACGATACATTTGTCGTATTTGTGTCGCCGGCCAAAGTAACGAAAGGTCGAAAACAGTTCAGTTTTCGTGTGTTCGCCTTTCGTCTTCCGGGGCGAATATACGAAATAATGAAACATTGAACGCGAAATAAAGAAGTTTTAACACCCGCCGGTACGAAAAGTGATTAATACAAAAGTTCGTGTGTTCGCCTCGACTGGTCTAGTTTCGAAAAACGTTGGGCAAATTTCGTTATTTCGCCTTCAATGTTTCGTTACTTTCTGTAGTCGCCTGGAAAGTCGAAAGGCGAACACACGACAAATAAGCATTATTTCGGCATTTTGTGTTTTCGTTACTTCGCCTCGCCGACACAAGCACACGAAATGGCAGAAATCAGCCATCATTATTTCTTGAGAAATAAAGTTTGTCCGTTGCTAAGGAATCGGGATAAATTTGCTTTTATCCCCGAGTTAAACTGGTGTTATTAAAACAGAACTGCTGTGTATGTGTAGTGAAGCAAGAACATGGCTTACTGTTCGATATAAAAGCAAAACTCACGTGCAAAATCGTCACTGTATTTCTATATGTCATTCAGTAAAGTTTAACTTACACTGTTCTACATGTCGTCAGTACACCGTGATCCTCCGGGAGAGGAACGATGGTGTTCAAAGGCAGAACGCAAGAGCAAATCACCATGATGACCATCAACCAGAAAACCGCCCAAGGACGAGGGGTCAGAAACGTCAGGCGGATAAAATGGTTAGGGACGAGGCTCAGAATCAACAACTACATGACTTTGAGACAGGGACAGACGAAATAGAGACATGGGGAAACAGACTTCTACAGGATGATGCCGGCGGGTGCAATAATAACATTATTGATTTTGAAACTGTTTTGCATGGTTCTGGTATTTTACACAATAATGTAGTTGATACAACGAATCAAAGCAGAAATTCAGTGGAGTGTGGCGAGGTAAACGTACAGGGAAATTCTAGTAGTTCGTCTATGTGGCCGTTGAGTCTATAATCAAACCAAACTGGTCACAGCTCATGGCAAAATGCACCAAACGGACCTACTATTCTTCCAGCCAATGACAATTTGGCTACACATGTGTCTTTGCCTCTTAAGCAACAAATATGTGAACGCGAATATATAAATTTGGCGTTATTGCTGAAAGGGGCGGTTGGGCTGCCAAATTTTTGTAAAGGGAGCCTTCTGAAGTTGTCTGCTGACGTTCACATTGAATCCACTCTAAAAGTGTGTAAGGACAATATTAATTCTATAGCACATTGGACGAATGCGTTCATTATTTACATGTCAATTTATTTACTGAATGATAGTGATAAAATTCATGTGATGCTCCATTATATGTACAATATTAGGGAGTGCGCTATGCGCCAGGGAGGTTTTCCATGGCGTGTGTATGACGAGCAGTTTCGGTTACGTCAGGCAATATCGCCCACATCCTGGCCACAAATCAGTAATGATCTGTGGTTGCGATGTGTGCAGGTTAACGACACGCCGAAAACGATTCAAGCGAACACACGCCGTTACACGTGCAATGATTTCAATAGCAGCAATTGTATTTGGCAATTTGGCCAAATTGCAATTTCCTCATGTATGTAACCCATGCTTCGATCTACATCCCCAGGTGTTTTGTAATCAGTACAACTCTTCAGTTAAGTACCAAAACCGACAGTCCCGTGGTAATTTTCAAGTAGGGAATTTCGGAGACCTTTCAAGGGTCAAGGCCGTGCTCGCGCCCAAAGATAAAAGCAAAAGCGAAAACCCAGCACAAGAGCCGCAAAACAGTACATCAGCAGAAATTTTACCCCCAGAGCCTAAAACCTTAGATATTATTAATTTAGCAAATTCTCCGGTAAATGTAGAAGCTTTGAAACGCTACGCTTACAATTAATTCTTGGTATCATTCAAAGTTTTCCATTTCAGTATACCTAGGTTATTTCGTGATTAAAAAAATTACACTCTACCTCTCTGTATCCGGATATAATTAAATCTCAGATAAATAAAGAAGTAGAAAAAGTAGAGTAGCTGGTCCGTTTTAAGAGCGTACGCTTCCTAATATGATAGTTTCTCCGATTGGTCTAGTTCCGAAAAAATGTTGGGCAAATTTCGTATGATACATCACCTGAGTTATCCGGAGAATAAGTCTATTAACAGTTATATCGACCCAGTAGTTTGTTCTGTCAAATACACTAGTTTTGAGGAAGCTGTTAAATTAGTTCAAGATCTAGGTCAAGGCTGCAGATTGTTCAAATCTGACATCAAAAGCACATACTATTTGATACCAATACAACCATTTGATTTTCAGATTTTGAATTAATAGGTTTCTGTTATAGTGAAAAGTTTTATTTCGGTAAACCACTTCCTTTTGGGGCCCCGATAAGCTAGATTTTTTTAAATTCTACGTTAAATCAAATTAGACATCCGACAAATTAAGACATTATCTTCACGACTTCATTGGAGGCGGTTTTACAACAAAATCTTGTACACAGGCTTTAAAGATATCTAAGGATATAATGTCGAAATTAGGCGTGCCATTGGCAGACGAGAAAACAGAAGACCCGACTGAGACTCTTGTATTTTTGGGTTTAGAACTTGATTCTATTCAGATGGAGGTCCGAATTCCGCCAGATAAAATTCAGGAAGTAATTCAAAAAATAGAGGAAATTCTATCTCATGAAAACAACAACTTTAAACAAAATGCAATCCTTGATCGGTTCACTGAACTTTTGCTGTAAGACTGTTGCTGTGGGTAGACCATTTTGTCTTCGCTTAATTGACTCAGTCAGCGGGCTTACAAAGCCTTATTACTACCTAAGGGTTAAGAAGGAAATCCGTTTAGATTTAAGAATGTGGTTAGGATTTTTGTGAAATCACAATGGTGTATCCGTTTTCCATGACCGTTTCTGGTTTACCAATGAGGATGTACAGTTGTTTTCTGATAGTACTGGGGTAAAGGTTTGGGCTTTGAAATTTATTTCAAAGGTCACTGGTGTAATGCAAGATGGCCGGACACGTGGCATGCACGTGGCATAACTTCTGATATAACGTTGCTAGAACTATTCCCTATTTTAGTTGCGATATACATTTGGGGTATTGACGAAATAAAGAAATCAAGTTCAATTGTGATAGTATGTATGCTGTTCAAATTTTAAACAAACTGTCTTCTAAATCAAGTCAGGTCATGTGCCAGAGTATTGACTTTCAGATGCCTTCATTAAAACATTCATATCAAAGCCAATCATGTGCCCGTTCAATTTAATGAGATTTGTGATGACTTGACTCGCTTTCAGCTGGCAATGTTCAGGAGGTTGGCGCCAGAGGCAGACCCAACGCCTACCCCAGTTCCAGATTTTCTCTGGAACATCTTCGATATAGAGCTGGACAGCTTCTTCAGTCAGAAATTGCTACCAACTAACATATGACTTATAACACCACTCTCAGAGCATTTGAAATATTTATACAGTCCTATAATCTTCCGAAAGTATGGCCTATACGAAGTGAACACGTCATTTTATTTATGACGTATTGCTTTGAGAAGAGGTTTGTTTTCTCCTAAGTCTATCACAACTTATATCGCTGGTTTGAGTTATTTTCATAAACTAGGTTGATTTTATAACATAACTCACGTGTTTGGTATAAGCAAACTATTAGAGGGTTGTCGCAGAAGTCGAATCACCCCGGATATTAGGGCCCCTTTAACTAAATCTACGTTAATGGCGGTATGCAATGTTTTGTCTCAAGTTTGTTACAACATCTACGAGAGAAGACTATTTACAGCTATTTTCACGTTGGCCTATTCTTTGCCTGTTAGGAATAAGTGAATTGGTAGCTTCAAGCGCCGGCCGGGTTGGATGTCATAATGAACGGGCAGACGTCAATTTCAGTAATAACAAATTAATTATATGTCTTAGACACTCTAAAACATGTCAGAGAGGGAATCTTATTTTGTTGAAAATACTGGGAGAAACCGGTCCAATTTGTCCAGTGAAGAAACTGTTGGAGTTTTTAATAGTTAGGCCAAGCCATAACGGCATGTTTTTCTGTCACGGCGATTGATCCCTAGTAACTAAGGTTCAGGTTCCTGCCGTTTTAAATAAGTTTGGCTTGTCCGGTATGTACTGATCACATAGTTTTCTCATAGTTTTAGAATCGGTAAGGCTACATACTTAGCAACAGCTGGTGTTCATTCAGAAGCCATTATGAAACAGAAGGACGTCAGACTCGTAAAAATTGTACTTTCGTGTCTGAAATATTACAGAATCCGTAGTAAACTTTGATTGATACTATCACGTGATAATTCTGACCTTAGTAATGGCTAAAATACTTTCCAACAATTTATAGGTAAACTCAAAATATCATATTGTACTTCGTCATTGAACTTTTACACCGTATGATTGGAGTATATTTAGTTTGACCTTAACCGTAATTAAAATCAGCTCTTTATTTAGAACAGGAACTACTTTTGGGAAAACCGATTTAATCACGAGCGTAGAAGGACATCATATTTTCTTGTTATAGTTATCCATTGTGGAACATATAATTTCTTTCTATATATAAAATTTGTATTTTAATATCCCAGATATATGGATAGTTGGGGATTCGATCCCGTTTTGGGCTGGCGAGCCGACCAAAACAACAGGGAAGGCTAATCTGCATGTAGATGGCAGGAGGATCGCCTGGTGGGGCGTGAGGGTGTCTGTGATGGAGTGGTTTTCGACGCACGGTCCAAAATTATGTGTTGCTGTCTCCACCTCCTGCCATTGTCGTACACTTAGGTGGGAATGATTTACATGATCATTCAATTACAAAAATAAAGAAGAGCATTAGGTCCGGTACGGTACTTAAGAGAGGCCTTTCCTGACACCGTTCTAATTTGGAATGATATTTAACCAAGGAGAATTTGAAGAGGGGACTTTTCACCTAAAGTAATCGATGAAAAACGTAAGTGAGCAAACCGTTTCGGTCGTTCTCTTTTTACTAGACCAGGCAATAGTGACTGGGTTCTTCCTGATATAGATGTAGAAACTAATTTCTTTCGCACGGCTGGCGTCCATCTGAACGAAGTCGGGCTAAAGTTTTACCTCGATTACTTAAGAGATGCTTTATTGAAAAAAATTGTAAACGTTAATCTTCAGTCTGTTGATTTTGAGGGGGATAATTGTTTACAAAACTTTTTGTGGCGAAAAAAAAATCAATCGACCTGGAGGAGATTGTGCCGGGCGCTGGTTGAACATTTACTTTCAAGCACATGATTGATTTCGAGGTACCACTTTGGTACGAAGCCGGATTAATCTGAAGTCTACAGTCATGTATTCGGGTGTGGTCCGTGTAGGCTACTATATACCATTTGCAAGTTTTTCAGGATTATCGCATCGCGTATTGTTTCATGTTTACGCTTGGTGACGTCTCGCTCGAAGATTTTTAGAGCGGCCAAAACATGCCAATTTATTCTTTCAAGTTTCTCTCACACATATCTATTGATATATTTACTTTGGAAATGTAAAGATACTCTCAGATCTATTGATGCATTTGCTGTTAGCAAATGTTCCTTCAAAACTAAATTTTTAAGTCACAATATCGGTTCATCATAAATTTCTCATGCATGTATTACATTATATGCTCTTTAAATACGTAAAAATATAAAAATGAGGTATATAAAACAATAGTTGTTTCATGTTCTTATTTTATTTGGAATAATATAAATTATTTTCTTAAAACAATTTTATTTATTTATTAAAAAATAAACTTTGTCCGTTGCTAAGGAATCGGGATTAATTAACTTTTATCCCAGAGTTAAACTGGTTCCCGTCTTATCAATACAGAGCTGTTGTGAATGTGTAGTGAGCCGAGAACATGGCTTACTGTTCGACATAAAAGCAAAATTCCCGTGCGTAAATCTTCAGTGTATTTCTACACGTTGTTCAGTAAAGTTTTAATGTATTTATTCTAGGTTTAAAGTAATCGAGAGTATACTGTATTGAAAAGTTATTGAAGTGTTGGTTGCACGATTATTTCGTGCAAATTTCAGTTGGTATATAGCGGAGTTGAATAGTCAGTTAAATCATTCGAGGTTGTCTGCATTGCTTAACACAACACACACAACTTACATCTATACAAACTCCGCTATATACCAATGTTATACAATTTCTGACATTGACTTTTCTTAACATCATTTGCACGTGTATCAATAATGCATTCCAACAACTTAAGTTTTTATTGAACACCTCAGTTTTACTAACATCAGGAAATATAAGTGTTTTGTACTTTTAGGACATTCTGATATATTTTATGAATATAATGACGGCTATGAAGTCGATATTTACTGTGTAGAATATCAATTGTGCAGTGATAGTGAAGAAGTCGATTTAGGTTTAGAAACAATTAAAAGTTATCAGAAGTGTAACAATAATTGCATCTTACATTTAAATTATAATATAATCACTTTCCTTCTTTGATGTTCGATACATGACAATGCAGACAACAAATCCTAAAATGCATTTATGTATTTGTTCTCCTTTCTTCCCTCGATTTACTTTGATTATGGGATAAATAATTTATTTACGTTTGAGCGTAGCGAATTAGAAAATAAATGTATTTATTCTAGGTTTAAAGTAATCGAGAGTTTACTGTATTGAAAAGTTATTGAAGTGTTGGTTGCACGATTATTTCGTGCAAATTTCAGTTGGTATATAGCGGAGTTGAATAGTCAGTTAAATCATTCGAGGTTGTCTGCATTGCTTAACACAACACACACAACTTACATGTATACAAACTGGATCCCATCCCGCCCACCCATTGGAAGCTTTTTTTGAATTTGAATAAGATATTGAAGTCTTGAAAAGATATAAAAGTTAAAACAAATAATAATGATAATAATGATAACAACAAATCGGTCGATATACATGTTGTATATTTTGTACATTTATTTCAATATTTATAAAGAAATTATACAATAGTCATGCATAAAGGGAGGCAATCAGAACCAGAAAATTCAATAATAGTTTCAATTGAATTTGTATATCAATTAATCATCAAACTCCTGACAAATTTTCAAATATTGGAGAAAACAATAATCAAAAGAAAGAAACTAGGAACTAAAAATAAATTATATTTTTATGTTCATAAATGTGTGACAGCCGCGTCACAAACAAATGTAATACGAGTTTTAACATTATTTCGAATATTAACAGCACATAGCACTGCATGGAAGTTTCCCTCATGTATTTTATTATGTGTTTGGTTAACTTGCTCGGCTTAATTGTAAGACCTGATTTAAGTATAATCGGTACAGTTTTCAACACGATGTTGATAATAATACCGTTTAGTTTATATTTTACGGATTATTCCAAAAGCTGAGGAGTTTTTCTGGATACATTGTCGCCTAGATTTCTCGTGATGGATATGAGTTTTATAATGATGCATATAGAGAACTGTTCTACAATGGACTGGCGTAGCACAAATGAAACAATCATTTGCCTTGTTTAAAGATCTTTTAAAAATAGAAGGTTACTTTTTCTTGTAAGATAGAAAGATAGAGACAGTATTTTACCAAAAGTGCAAAATCGATATCATAGTCTCATTAAGATATAAATACATTGTAAGAATTCAAATGAATTTATAATTATGTACTTGTATATTATAAGTTTAATGAAATGATATGTTCGGAAGACATACATTTAATGAATGTACATGCTTTTGGCTAGCAACTGAACTTCTATGGACTACATTGTCTTCACTTAGGATAATGCTTTTAGGCAATAAATTGTGGGGGTTGTCAGGCCGCCGGAAGATGGTAGCTGGTCTTGAGACTTAGTATCTGTCTACTTCCCCCTCCCACGACGGAGTAAGGGTTGAGTAGCCGCCTCGCAGCACACTGACTGGGAAAGTATATTCATATATGTAAGTTTTCTGTGTAGGAATTGAAGAAAATTGATATTCTATATGATTGAAGTCAGTTGAACAGGATATAATTGTAAAGAAGGTTTATGCAGTTTTTGTATATATTATGTATATAGATATGTGCAGTTTTCGCTCTGTAAAAAAAAAGAAAAAAAATAGTATTATAGTTCATGCATGATGTGTTGTGTTAAAGTTTGAAATGTGTTAACAATGTGGATACATGACAATGCAGACAACAAATCCTAAAATGCATTTATATATTTGTTCTCCTTTCTTCCCTCGATTTACTTTGATTATGGGATAAATAATTTATTTACGTTTGAGCGTAGCGAATTAGAAAATAACTTACCCTCCCGTCACACCCTTATTTTTGTTACATATTAATTTTGCATTACATATTTTTGTTAAAAGAAAGAGAGAAACGCCTAAACATTTAGTTTTTTCTTGGTATAATATGCAACATGGGTTATTTTGTATCAGATTTGCTGTTTTTAGTATTGTCCTTTCAGCATCATTCATATTACGACGTTTTTTGAAATTGTCAGTGAGCTGGGAGTGCAACATTATGACGTCTCCGATATCCAATTACAAATACATCCAAGGAAGTTACGTTAGAACATTTCGTTACACAGAAACCTATGTGTAAAGAACTTCCATGTACTGTAAATGTTAATGGCGACGATTGGAAAATTACACATAGAGACATGGAACTGGACTAGAGAAAATAAGTGAATTTATATATTTTTACTTACAGTGTTTGTTAAATAAGTTTGTTTCGAGCTTTATGAGGATATCGAAAGTTAGATTACTCTAGGACGTTTTTATTCTTGAGATAAACAGAGGAAAAGAAATGATATAAACTTGTGCATTACATTATTTTTATTATTTCGTTTATGTCTAAGTTTCATTGATACGTTTAATCTCACTGATAATAATTCTTTGTCACTTCTATGAATCAGTAATTGTTTTCTTTTAATTATTAGGATTGTCGCTCAGGTAAAGTTGAGGAGATCAGGCGAGGCATCTGGTTAACGAGGGTGATAAACCTAATCGGGTTGGTTCTTTGTCATGGTCACGTAGTAACTCATAGATGTCAAACTATAGATAAATATAGGCATTAAATTCGAGAAATTTGTTTTATAACTGTTCAGTGGATTTGGCATTATCGTCTGTCAGTAATGGACATAGCTTAGTTGTACATATGTATGCATGCGTATATAGGGGCATATCAGTGCTATTAGGATTCCTTAAGTAAAGCTCGCTCATGTATCATGAGGATTGTTAATTTTGAAAGATGCACAATGCTATTTTAGGTTAGTTGACCCGTTTTGCTTCGGGTCACTAGGTCTCGTCCTTATAGTACTGGCGATTCCTAGATTGCGTTGCATTGCGTTGCTTGCTTGTGAAGTGCCTGTAGTGCACCATTGTATCGGCGAGGAAGTGTCCGTAGAGCACCACTTTTCTTTTGGCGAGTCTGAAGTTGCATTGCGTTTTTAGCAAAGGGAAGTGTCCGTAGTGCACCACTATTCTTTTGGCGAGTCTGCGATTGCATTGCGTTTTTAGCAAAGCGAAGTGTCCGTAGTGCATCACTATTGTACTAGCTATCTGTAGTTCGTTTTGCGTTTTGCACAAGTGAAGTGTCTGTTGGCATCACTAGGATATTTTTGCATACCAGACGGGGATTTCCGGTATTTTTACCGGTGCTGGAAAAATCCATCTTACACCCCGGGGTGTAAGATGACTCTCGTGCTTTAAATGACGTATTACGAACTACATATATGTAGAAGATTTATGTAGTTATTTATATTTAATTTCGAAAAACGGGAAAAAAATCCAATACCATGACAGTTCCTCTTTTTCCTGATAGTATATTTCTCGATTCAAAACACGTTATTTTTTCAAAAAATCATAACGTTACGCTGCAACTGATAAAACAAAACCGGAACTAAACATTGTTATTTGTCTTTGAAACGTTATGACATCTTTTCTGTTTACGGACGTTGGTTTCCCGCGCTTTGTTTAAATACGCTGCTATAAGAAATAGTTCTAAAAAGAAAACTTTTCGACTGACTTTATTTTTATTATTATATCTTGATATCGTTATGCAAGAAAAAGATTCTTACACTGGATGGGTGCAGATGGGAATATCCGGCTCTCGGGTAACTGTTTAGGCGGTAACTCGGTAACTCACACATATCTATAGATGCAGTTATTTGGAAATGTAAAGATTCTCTCAGATCTATTGATGCATTTACTTTTAGCAAATGTTCCTTCAAAACTTAATTTTTAAGTCACAGTATTGGTTTATCATAAATTTCTCATGCATGTATTACGTTGTATGCTCTGTAAATATGTAGAAATATAATAATGAGGTAAACAAAACAATGGATATTACATGTTCTTATTTGATTTCGAATAACACGAAATAAAGAAACGTTTAGTTCATATATGTTCAATTTCAAAGTTTTGTTTTAGAAAAAAATAGCTTCTCAAATAGTATGGTACATGCATCCTGACAAAGCTTAACAGAATATTGTTATACATAAAAAAGTACATTGACACTGCAAAAAGCTAAGATACGTCATTGGTATATTTCATTCCTGAATCAAGTCATAAATTTGATCTTGACCCATGAAATGACTTTGTCTTGTGCGTTTAGAAATAAGTAAGTCTCAGACAAGGTTTTTGAAACACCACACCCAAATTCACATTACAAAAATAACAATAGGCAATGCTTTTGTGCTCACCATCGTAAACTTTCAAAGTTTGCAGGTTTATTAAGATACTCAATTAAAACATTTTTTAACATATAGATCAGTGTCCTTGATCTTGATCACAGTGACCCCAAAATAAAATTCCAACTTTTGTCTTTTACAAAAGCTATATTCATACCAAGTTTAGATGTATCCAAACTAAAGACAATGAGTAGAAATCGTTTTTGTAACAGTGACCCGAAACCCAAAGAAGCTCTTCATATATATTTGCTATACACTGCAGACAATAATGGCCAATGTTGACCCAAGAAGCATAGCCTCAATCAACTAAGAAGAAGACCAAAATGATGAAGCAATATCACAAACGTCTTTAAGGTTTTGCAGCTACAGAGAAGCAGACAGCAAGAATTTAAGGTATTAGACCCGTAATAGTGTATCTCCTTTCTGGAGAGTATTCAATTCCTGCAGTAAATCTACTTTGCAATTTTCAGGGATGCGTAGCTTCAAGCCCCACTGGGACCAAATTGTTTCCATATTTTTCGTTTTTCTAGTAAGATTTTACCTACTTCTTATAAGATTTATTATTGATGTATTGTACGAAAGTGGAACATTTTCATTTGATAAGCGATTTCTTGCTGTTAAAATTGAACTTACCTCTGAAACACAAGGGGTAGAGTTAGACATCTTTAAAGATACTGAGTTACATGCAGAAACAGTTCTCTGTTTTGCCTTCACTCTTTAGATTACATATCGTCGAAGAAGTGTAGGAAAGTTTTACTTCTGCCCAAAGGTTATTTTTAAATGAAGTGAGAAAAATGCAAAACAGACGTAGGATTCGACCTTAACATTTTTTAATGCTAGAGTGAGAATTCTGTCTCATTAAATCCGTTTACTTGAGGCACCCTTGAAAAAAAAAAGATATTCACAGTTCTATTTTGTGTTTTATAGAGTTAATTCTTTCCAATAGGTTGACGTTTCTTTTATCAGAATTAACCGTATACTGAATTCTCTGCAAATATTTTTGACAGTGGCCATCACTTGGAAATGTGCCTCTACTTGATACAAAATGTATAAAAATAAACAGCATGGTAAAAGTTGTTTAAAAAATGCAACACAGTGCGAAACACGTCAACTTCCAGAAGATGCCAAGCCCTTAATAGTTCATTTACAATTTCAGACCATGCAATACGCAATTACTACTTTTATATTAAATTTTGTGCTAGTAAAGGTATAGTATTTTAGTCGGTTTTCTCATTTGTCAAAAAATGCCCGGATATAACAAATCAACACAGGCGATCGCAAGAAGTAGCTTCGAGATCTAGGTAAGATAATTTGAAAGTAACTTACATGTTTGTCAATTCTTACTCTACACAATCATTAACCAGTGTGAAGTTAGCAGTAGAGCAGTAACAGCAGTAACAGCAGTATTACTGCTATTACTGCTATAACGTGCTAGCAGTAATACCTGTAATACTGCTGTTACTACCGGAACGCTATAGCAGTAACAGCAGTATCACTGTTACTACTGCTGGAAGTTCTAGCAGTAGCAGCAGTATTACTGCTATTACTGCTAGAACGTTATAGCAGTAACAACAGTATTACTGCTGTTACTGTAGGCAGTTTTAGCAACAACAACAATATCACTGATGCTACTATTGGAAGTTGTAGCAGTAACAACAGTAGTTTGAAGTTGCGGAAAATACAAAATGAAATCAGTTTTATAAGTTTATGCATTATTGGCCATCGAAATATTGTCAAAGCAGTTCCTTTTAAAATGTATAATATTTCTGTCCTTTTGTGTTTCAGGAAACGGGCTTCAAGCCCTCTTTCTGCTGTTATTCACAATTTTTATGCAGGCTAAAGATGCATTTCACGACATCGATATATTGTTGTTATGTTAGTTCAAAAAGGACTTCATTGTCGGCGGATATTCAGGATACCAATGGCATCCTATCTTTCGAAAAGTTTTAATGTCCAAAATGGGGTCAAATCTTTATTACTGCTGTAATTCACAGCGTCCAGTGGGACTTTGGGATAAAATAAAACAGGTGGATATATTGCTGGTATGTATGTTAAAATAATGGTATATATAACATAGCCGACGGATATTCAAGATGCCGACGGCATACGTCCAAAGAAGACCTCATCGTTAAATTAGAACATGTTTTTTATACTCAGTTAATGCTTTATTCTCCACCGAAACGACACCCTTCAGCCAATATTTGGTCATCTTAGGTCATTGTTGGGGTCTTTCTAAGATACGAAATAAAATTAGTTCTACCCCTTTATGCATAATGTTTCGACGAAGAACGGTGAAATGTCCGGAAAATCTGAATTTAAAGCATTTTTTAGGTGTACGGAAATGGGTTCGAATCATGGTAACTGCTGTTATTCTCAGCGTGTCCATGAATCAAACCAGATGCATATAATGCTGGTGTGTGTGTCCAAATAATAGTATATATTTTATTGCCGACGGATATTCATTAAACCGACGGCATACGTCCAAAGAATACCACATCACGAAACTGGAACATGCTTTGGTGGTCAGTTACTGCTGTTTTCTGCGCCAAAACGATGCCCTTAAGACAATATTTGACCAGTCTATGTCATTATTAGGACATTTATGAGATATAAAATGACTTTTGTTATAGTAATTTATGCATAATGTGCCGACGTCGAACAGTGAAATGTGTTGAAAATCGTAATTTTTTAGGTGTTCAAAAATGGGCTCGAATCCTTATTACTGCTGTAAATCACAGCACCAAGGTGGACTAGAGGATAAATAAATACATGTGGATATACAATGTATTACTGCTATGTATTACTGCGATAGTATATATTTCATTGCCGACGATGTTTCAGGATGCCGACGGCATACGTCCAAAGAAGACCTCATCTGTAATTTGGAACATGTTTTGGTGGTCAGTTACTGCTGTATTCTGCGCCACACCGATGCCCTCGAAACATAAATTGGACATGTAATGTCATTGTTGATGCCTTCATTAGTTATAAAATGAATTTAGTTTCAGCAATTTATGCAATATGTGACGACGAAGAACAATGAAATGTGTTAAAACATCGTAATTTCCAGTAATTTTCATGTGTCCGAAAATGGGCTCGAATCCTTGTTACTGCTGTAATCCATAGCGTACAGGACATGATGATGAATCAAATTATGTGGATATATATGCAAGTATGTGTGTCCAAATAAAAGTTCACATTGCATGCATTGCTGAATGATCTTCAAGATGCCACCGGCATACGTCGAAAAAACGCCCCATCATAAAATTGAAACATTTTTTGGTGCTTAGATGCTGCTGTGTTCTGCGCCGAAACGATGCACATGAGTCACGATTTGATCTCCTAAGATCACTGTTGAAGTCTCTGTTATATACAAAATAAAATTAGTTTTAGCAGTTTATGCTTTATTTTCCTGCGAAGAACGTTAAAATCTGTTGAAAATCGTAATTTTAAGCATGTTTAAGGTGTCCGAAAATGGCCTCGAATCCTTTTTACTACTGTAATTCACAGCGTCCGAAGTACTTGAGGATAAATAAAACCATGTGGATATATTGCTTGTGTATATGTTCAAATGATAGTATTTACAATATTGCCGTCGGATTTGAAGAATGCCGACGGCATACGTCCAAAAAAGGACTCATCTGTAATCTAGAACATGTTTTGGTGGTGAGTTACTGCTGAATTTGGCGCCGAAACGATCCCCTCAAACCATTATTTAGTCATCTAATGTCATTGTTGAGGCCTTTATGAGATATAAAATGAATTTAGGTTTAGCAATTTATGTAGTATGTGCCGACGATGAACAATGAAATGTGTTGAAAATCGTAATTTCAAGCATTTTTCAGGTGTCCGAAAATGGGCTCGAATCCTTGCTTCTGCTGTAATCCACAGCGTCCAGGAGGACAAGAGGATGAATCAAACTATGTGGATATATTGCTGGTATGTATGTCCAAATAAAGTACATATTACATTGCCGACCGATTTTCAGGATGTCGACGGCATACTTCGAAGAAACGCCTCATAACAAAATTGAAACATATTTTGGTGCTTAGATGCTGCTGTATTCTGCGCCGAAACGATACACATGAGACACGATTTGGTCTCCTTAGATCAATAATGAAGTTTCGATTATATACAAAATAAAATTAGTTTTAGCGGTTAAAGGCGTACGCTAGAATTCCCTGTATATGAGATGGGCGAAAATTTTCCCAATAACAGAAAAAGAGTTATCTGCCCCTGAAAACGTCATTTTTGGGGGAAATGCCGTTTTCAAGGGCAGATAACTCTTTTTCAATACCGGTGACCTATGATTTTTATTGCATTTTTTGTTTCTTAGATGATTGTCCTTCAATATCCAAAGTTTGAAGAATTTCTGTTATTGGGAAAATTTTCGCACCAAATTCTAGCATACGTCCTTAAAGCTGCGAAGAACGGTAAATCTGTTGAAAATCGTTATTTTATGTATTTTTCAGACGTCCAAAAATGGGCTGTAATTCGCAGCGTCCTAAAAACATAGAATGAATCAAACTATGTAAATATATTGCTAGTATGTATGTTCAAGTAATATTACATATAATATTGCCTGCGGATTTTCAGATTGCCGACTGAATACGTCGAATATACGCCTCATCACAAAATTAAAACATATATTGGTGCTTAGATTTTGTGTATTAGAACTGCGCCGAAACGATGCACATGAGTCACGATTTAGTCTTTTTAGGTCATCGTTTAAGTTTTTATTATATACAAAATAAAATTAATTTTAGCCGTTCATGCTTTGTATTTCAGCGAAGAAGTGTTAAATATGTTGGAAATTGCAATTATAAGCATTTGTTTTTCAGATTTTCAAAGATAGGCTCGAATCCTCGTTATTGCTGCAATTCATAGCATTCTGAAAGAGGATAAATAATAATAATGGTGATGATAATAATAATAATAATAATGATGATAATAATAATAATAATAATAATAATAATAATAATATAATGATAGTTCATATCACATTATGAATTGCTAACTTATAAATTTGACAATGTCTAGATAGAGCTCCAGTAATAATTCGGATGAAAATGTTATTTGCAAAGTTATTCATCAAAAATAGATTTCGTCTTCTTTTTCTTGTTCTAATTACAATTGTTAATTGCAACTGACCAGAAACAAAATGATATGATAAACCGTTTATGACTACAAGTTAAAGCATAGCAAAACTTCCTTCTAGAGCATATCTATATAAATATAAAATGATCATCTTGTAAAATTTTGGTTGCAATGTCTGTTTTATACTGTCAGGTAAGTATTTACGCTAGTTATTTAACATAAATTGTTAAATCCAGCAGTAGGCGGTTGAAACAGTATGACCTCACTTGACCACTTGCCCGATTCACTAAGCACACTTTGATCTTACCCTAAACTTTAGTAGAAACTAAGTTTCTGTCTTAAAATACTAACTCGGTACATTTGTTCCCTGAAAATCTTTGGTTAAACCAAATGGAAACCTCTGGTTTAACCAAATGAAAAAAAAAACATATATTTAAAAATGGACAAAAACCTAGAAGAAAAATTTACATGTCCTTATTTATCAAAATAATTTATAATTGTTTGTTCATTATGTTTTACATTGTTTACTCTCAGTGTTTTATACAATAAATCATAAATGTTTATACCATTTTGTAGCATTTTTATGAAAAATAAATAATAATATCCACAGAGCGTACTTGTTTTGTCTTGATATTGTATGTTGTTATACTTGACTCCGGGTCTATATTTAATTACTTCTTTTGGTGGAGGAAGTCCAAATTGATCAAAGTACAAAGTACTTTTCCGAAAACCTCTAGCTTGATCAAAGTACATGCTATTTACATAACAAACCCAATGTGTTCCCGACCCAACAGAGTCATCTAAATTTATAATTCCGCATTCAACCTTTTCTTTCGTTTTTGGTAAATTATTTCTACTAAATACACCCCTAAAGTTTGTTATACCGAGTTGTTTAACCATTGTTCAATTTCAAAGTTAGATATTGGTTTGTTTAAAATTTTTTTTTTTACTATAGGAATTCGTCTGTAAGGCCTCCTCTGAGAATCAATCTGTATACCCCGACCATGTCCCTTACCACTTAACAAAGATGTAATCAAAGGTATTCATAGACTAGCAGCCAGCATACCCAGGAACCCACCGTCTTGTTTTTGTTTTTGTGTTAATTTAATCACTCCAGATCCCACTAGTTGTTTTCTTTGATTAGGTGTAAGATATGGTGATATCATGTTTCTCTTATTATTAGCTACTGAAATCATACCATTTCCAAGTATTTTACTTACATCAGTACTGGCAAGCCCAGACAAAGCGCCGATGCCTAGAGGAGCTAATACTTTTGGAGCTATTTTTGCTGCCATTGGAAGAATTGTTTTTCCTAACAAACCAGCCAAAGCTCCTAAAAATCCACCATTTTGACCTTGACTGGACATTTGATTTTTTGAAATTGTAATTTCTAATCCCTTATTGCTTTTAATAGACTTTTCAATTTGGTTAATTTGTGTTTTTGTTAAAAGTAAAGGGAAGTTTCCACGTAATTGTTCATGTTTTAATTTAAAAGTATGTGGAATTTTATTATTATAAGCTTGTGCTATTTTTTTCTGTCCATCTGTTAGGTTAACTTTATATTCAATATAATTTGATGTCATTATATATTAAATTTATATTTTATTTACACAATTACAAGTTCATTTCCAATAGTATTTATTTTAACTGTTTCTTCATATAATACAATTGCATAAATGCGATATCTTGCAGTGGGAAGTGTATTTAAACGTAAGTGTAATGTGATATGCGTAGGATCTTCTGTCATTCCTTCCTTTTAGAATTCTAAGTTAAAATGAACAAATCCAAACAAACTTTGAAAATTAAATCTATTTAAGAGACTTCCTGTAGTTTTGTTATTTTGTTTATAATAATAATTAAGAACATCATCATAAAGTCTTGATATACTTGTGTATTCCGTTTCAGGATAAAAACATCATTACCAACTTCAAGACGACAAGATTCCAGCCTACAATCATTATCTGCTGCATTAGCTTTAAATGTATCTAATAAATGTGGATTATGTTCTTGTGAATTACTTTTATCAGGCCGTTGTAAATAAACAAACACATGTTCAGGTTTTGTTACACCAGCTGTTATTCTAAAAGTTGTATTAACCTGTTGCGTATCAGTTGACTGTGAAATCATTTCACGAAAGTATATCCAACTTGTTGCTTTCATATATCTTTCAGAAATTAAATTAATTCCATATGGATTAAAACTTAAACGTGGAACCCACAATATTAATCTAGTTACAATTACCCTACCCGGATCAGCAGCATTATTTCTAATAATTAATTCATCATCATTTCGTCCCCTTAATGCAAAAAGGTACCATGAGAATATAAATAAAGAAGGCACTTGGTACCTTTTTGCATTAAGGGGACGATTTGTTAATTAAGGTGTTATTTGTATTTGACATGGGGGTAACATGTTTTGTTCCAAACCCTGAAAAAATGAATAATTATTTAATGGAATTTTAGCATTTACCCCTTTACCACCCTCGATTTCTTTCTTTCTAAGTGCAAAACCTTTATTATCATCAGCAACAGCAGTAGCAGTAGTATCTAAATAAATAAATTCGTTTGTTCCAGTTGTTTCTGCATAATCCTTAGATAGTTCAACTAAATCCTTTACATTTATTACCTTGTATAAATTATTACAATCATAAACAATTTTTCCATTTTGTTTTACTATAAGCTGATCAATTAATGAAGCCGCATTATTAATCAAAGCAATTTGATCTCCATCAGCATAATTATTACCATTAGCAAGCTTATTTACTTTAAAACTTACTTCAAAATAACCATCATACCAATCAAAATATGAACTTCTATCATTAATTGTAAAGTGATACCCACTTTTTTGTTGTTTAACATTATTTACCAAGACAGAAATTAAAGCCGTATCCAACTGAATAGGAGTTAGTTCGTACCTTTCACAATATTGTTTTGTTCTAAACATGTATATATTATATATTATTTTATTTTTTATAAATTAATCTGTTTATACGTTTACGCGTCCCAGAACCTGACAATAATCTATTTAATCTTATATTAATATTCTCCTCCTCATTATTTGAATTTGTTTTTTTTGTAATTCCTTAGCAATTAAATCACCAACTGCCGGAAAAGGTTTCTTTTTAAATGTTTCAACAATTTTATCAGCAGCTAAATTCCCGACTTCCGTCCGTTCCAACCTTTTTTGTCCCACTTTCAAGAGCTGCTTTTCCTTCTGTTTCCAAAGCTTTTTTTCCAGCAGATGCAACTCCACTTGAAAACAATTTCGTTAAAGTGTCAAAGATACCTGAGCCGTGTATAATTTCTTCTCCCGTGTGAGCATCAACATAAATAAATGTTCCTTTATTTTTGTCATAAACTTTCTTGTACATCATATAAAACTAAAATTTATTAATTATTTAATTAATTTCTTTTAATATTAGTGTAAAACTTGTTTCGACCTCATTAAAATTAATTATTCTACCAAATACATCTGTAATATATATTCTTATTGAATTTATAATATATTTATTAATTTCAGAATATCCGACTCTGTTTGGTTCTTTTGTAAATGGATAAGCTCTTGTTAAATCTGCAGTACATAAAGCATAGATAATATCACTAAAATTACCATCAACATGTGAATTATCAATAAGATCACAATGAATGTAAATTGTATCCACAGAGTTAGTTATATTTGATGTTGTAGTTCCCCATTCAGTATTTCTCAATGCTTTTTTCTCAAATCCAAGCAATGTATAAAAAATTGACATTCTTAAATCCAACATAAAATTATCATGAATTGAAATCAAAACCTTAAAACTACTTAAATCAAATTCCAAACTTATTGGAGCAATGTCTGATTTATCAAATTCATAATCACTATTACTTATTAATGTTTCCCTTATATAATTATTAATATCTGTGTAACTGTAAGAACCATTTGTAAATATAATATCTTTCCATTCTTTACCATTATTATAACGAATTCTTTTATTGTCATATTCATCACTAATATTATGCCAAGAATAAGTCATAGTGTTAATACTATCCAAACCAACAACAAAAGTTTTATTTTTATCTAAAATTAAAGATCGACTAAATCTGATTGATAAATCACTCGGAGTATTTTTATTATCATCTTTAACTGTTTCAGAACTTAATACTATGTTTTGTTCCATTAATATATTCAAGAAAAATATTTTTTACATAACATTTCATGTTGTTCTGGTAACAATTCATTCATTTTTAATAATTGGTCTACTACCTTAATACCTTCATTTTTTAGTTCTTCATTATTATTTCCAGCATCAATTGAACCACAAATTAACTCCAAGTCATTAACCAATTCTTCAGGATTACATGGACAAACGTCATAACCCTGTCCTCTAATTACTTTTTTAAATTTCATAGATCTTTTATTGATAGGTAATCCTGATTTTTCTGTTAATTCTTTAAATATTTTTTCTAGAATGAATTGAATGTTTTTTATTATTGTTATATCTTTTATTAATCAAATCAATTAAATCATTATCTACTTTAGTGTTAATTACTTCCTTTCCAGTTCTTTGATCCTTAGCGATTAATTTGTTTTGATCATAAAGTTTATTCAAGTTAATAATTAAATTACCATATTGTCAATTTGATGAAACTTTATATGGATTATGATATCTTATTCCTTTTCCAAATACTTCTGAGTCATTAATCGTTTTTGATAAGCGTTCACCGTATCTTTTAAGATTTTCTCTGTCTAATTCTAACTCCGAAACATACTCACCTACAGCCATAGGTTCTGCATCTGTAAATTCAATTTTTTTATCTGGGTTTTCTTTACTGTATTTATTTATATCACGAGTAAAGCTCTTTAATTTCTTGGTGATCCCCTTTCTTGTTCGCACCCAATCATCTTTATCTTTGCTTATTGCTAACTCTGATAATGTAGGCAATCCATATTCTGATAATACATCTTTATCGATATTTATATCTAAATTTGCCCCCAATTCTTCAGGAAATTCTTTAGTGTCTTCAAACTCATCACCATCATCCGTATCCATATCCAAACCCACATGATCTTCAGGAGACCATGTAATTGATGGTGGTTCTTGGAATAGCTGTGGTAAACCCTGATATGTTTGTATGTCTTTAATTTCATCACCTAGTAACGCTAATTGCTTTTTAATTCCAGGTAATGATTTTAACTGGCTTGATAATTTTTCTTTTTGACTTTCTATTCCTTCAGTAATTGGCTTATTAATTTCATTATACATTTCTTGACTAATAGCTTTTCTTATTTTTTCTCTTCTTATTTCTTCTCTTTTAGCTTTTACTTTTTGTTCAACTAGGTTGTTTATTTCTCTCATTTCTTTAAGTTTCGCTAGCATTTATATAATAATGTAAAATTATGTAAGATATTGTAAAATAATGTAAGATATTGTAAGATAATGTAATATTATTATATAATGGAAATTCCAAATTATGATACAAAAAGTGATAAATCAAATAACTTTAAACAAATTAAGCAATATCCTTTTATGCCGGATTCATGTTTTAGAATGTTAATATGTGGATCTTCTGGATCTGGAAAAACAAATACAATAATGCATATACTTCGAAAACCTCTTATATATTATGATAAATTATACCTTTATGCTAAAAACCTAGAACAATCTAAATATCAGGATTTAATAAATCACTAAGTCAAATTGCAAAAAGAATTAAAGTCGATCCAAATGAAATACTTGAATGTTCTGATAATGAAATAATTGAATGAATGAATGAATGAGTTGGGTTTTACGGCGAATCGACACAAAAAGGTCATATATCGCCGAGAAAAAGTTAAATGAATTACGTTAATTGTAAAGCATCTACAAAACTATTAAAGTAAAAAGGTATATACATATATAGCGTAAAAAGACTATTGCAAGCATAAAAATGTAAAACATGTAAATAAAAATCAAATAAAGTTCAAATTGATATATGCCTATTTGTTTCAAAAATTGCAAAATTTTGTCGGCAGGAACTTGTTCAAACAACTCTTTTAACGATTCTACATTATAGTATGAACTGCGCTGTGGATCGAAGTCAACACAGTTGATTATAATATGTTTAATAGAAAGCGGTGTTTGACATGGTACACATTCAGGTTGATCTTCATTGTTCAAAAGATACGAATGAGTTAACCGAGTATGACCTATTCGACAACAAGAAAGAACAACTTCCTACCTGCGAACAGATCTATTTCCCTGGTGCCATTCACCTAAAGTAGGTTTAATTTCACGAAGTTTATTGAACGAAGCATTGTTCCATGAAGACTGCCATTTAGTTAAAATATATTTGTTGATATTTGACCTAAAATTAGTATATGGTAATTTCAATTTAGATTGATTTAATGAAAGTGATTTCTTTGCTGCGGTGTCAGCATTCTCATTTCCATGAATACCAACATGACTAGGAATCCAACAGAATATGATGGACTTCTTAAAAGATAGTTCATGAACCTTGACAAGAATATTTTGAATGAGAGGATTTTCTGTATGACGGTTGTGTATTGATTGTAATACAGAAAGTGAGTCGGAAAAGATGATAAACTTTTCTTCATTATATTCTGAAATAAATCAAGGGCCAAATCAATAGCTTTTGCCTCGGCTGAAAAAATTGTAGCGTTATTTGGTAAACGTAATTTTGACTGATGCTGATGGCTAACGGCGGCACATCCAACCTTTGAATCATCTTTTGAACCATCTGTATAAATAGGAAAATGATCTTTGTAAGCCGATTTGATTTCGTTATATTTGGACTTGGATATTTCAGGGTTTGTTTCAGCCTTTTTCAATGCGGAAAATAATTGATGTTAATGATCTTAAATCAGAAAAACAAAAAGTAGTAATATTTGATGATTTTGTATGTGAAGATAAAAAGGTTCAAAATGAAATAACAAAATACTTTATTCAAGGACGTCACAAAAACTGTTGTGTTATTTATTTAAGTCAGTTTTACAATAAAACACCAAAAGATATTCGGATTAACTGTTCACATTATATTTTATTTGAAAGTCCAGGTAAAAGGGAAAATGATATGATTTGTAATGAACAAAATATTAACCCTAACTCCTTTGCTAATGCAACAAAACAAAAATATGATTTCTTTTATACTGACAAACCAAGGAAGTTTTTAAGAAAACACTTTACAGGAATTATATAATTATTATATAATGGGAGTTTTTAATGATGTAAAACAAATAAGGGAACCCGACAGTATAAGTAAAGTTAAATTTGATATTGATTTAAGTGATTATGCTACTAAAAACCAATTCAAAAATCTTAAAAAGGAATCGGAATCGTATCTTCACAGAAATTAGGAACTTGATAACACAATGAACAGAGCATTAGCTACGGGAGGTAATGAAATAATCAACCTAGGAAATCCAGATAAACCCAACGATGCAGTTTCAAGACGGTTTATGTATAAAAAAGTTCAAAGTGTAATAGATGACTATAATCTTGAAGATATTAAAAGTATAAAACAGACACTCGAAGCAGAAGTAAAGAATATTGAAGAATTAACAAAAGATTTTAAAAAGAGTGAATTATTAATAATTCAATTACAAGGTAAAATTGAAGAAGAAATGAAAGCTATGGTTGATTCTATTAAAGAACTTGAAGAGAAATCTGATCTGACAGATGACAACATAAAAGAAGTATACAGAACCAATTTTGAAAAGTTATACAATCAAGTTCAAGAATTAAAAGATAGTATGACTAAACATGAAGAACTAAAAGACAAGATTATTGAAGCTGAGAAAAAGTTACAAAATATGTACAAGTTAGAAATCAGAACAGAAATAAATAAACTAAATACTGACTTTACAAAAAAAAAAACACCAAGATTTACTCAATACATTTTCAAGTAAATTTGCAGAATATAAATCTGACTTGGAAAAGGCAGCTTCACAAAGTGGTGATGACCATGACATAGCATTAGATAACCTTAAAATTGAGCTCAATTCTAAAATAGAAAACTTTAAGAAACAACTTCGGATCTTGATTAGTAATGTCAACACACGTCATAATTTAAAGTACGCAGACTTGAGTAAACTTACAAAAATACAACAAGAAGATATCAACGAATTTAATGATAAAATTAAAACAATAATAAATGATCTGGACTTTGTAGTTGAAATATCAGCTAAACAAGGAGAATCAATCACTGCTAATATCCAAACAATTTCCAGTAATGCAGAAAAAATTACAGAAGTAAAAAATGTTTTCTTAAAACAAGAAATACAATTAGCTAGAACAAAGAATGTTGTTGACAATTTATCTGCTTCTGAAGTTGCTACAACAAAACGAGTTGATGATTTAGCTGAAGTAATTCTCGAACATGAAAATAAATTTGCAGAATATAAATCTGAACTGGAAAAAGTAAGACGCGAAGTGTTTCTTTTTGAACACTTCAATAACAGACAACGACATATAACGGTTCTTGCTCCAGAAGTATATGATATTGAAGACAAACAATTACAACAAAAAGTAATGGATACTCCAGATTTTTTTGCATTATTTGGAATACGAGCTAATAAGATTACAGATTATAAAAATTTTATTGACACATATGAATTTCTCGAAAAATCACTCCCCAGCGGAAAAACGAAAGTGATAAATAAATTGTGTGAAGTTCAACAAAATGGGGATTACATAATTGAAGTAAACATTATTATAAGCTTAATAAGCTCTCCCGAAAGTTTTAAATTTCAGTTTATTTTTGATTGGTGGGGTGATCAGACAAACGGAAAAGAGTATATATCATCTGAGATTAGGGGTACCACACTGGTTTTTAAGACAAAAATTGAAATTAATTTAGGTGACGGGTTTAAAATTTATCCAGAAGCACCAAGTGGTAGTAATTTTATCATAGAACCCGGTAGTTATGTCAGATTCTATCTAGTTAATTAAAACTTTAATTTAATTACTGTTTTTTATATAATGGGAATATTCAATAATATAAATGAAAAAGTAAATAAAAAAGAAAGAAAACCTCCATTGTTTTTAACATGTTATACCCAAGATACTGATAGTGGATTATTTCAATGGAAAATTGTAAATGCTAGTCCAGGTTTGGTTCAAAATGATAATAATGTAACAATTAAACAAAATTCCATATTAATTATTCTTGTTGATGCAATTAAATTAGATAAAGGAGAAGCAAAATTGGAATTAAAAAGCAAAGAAAATAAAATTCTTCAAAGTTATAATGTAAAAAATAACAAAAAAAAATTTGCAATTATTAATTATGCAAATCAATTATGTATCAATACCATTATCAAGAATATATCTTTTATCGTCATAACATGATAAAGATGTTTCATTTATAACATAACTGGAAAGATTGTGTTTATCAGAACGAATAACTTTAAATGTATGGTTAATTTGGGGTGAATTAAACAAAGTATCTTTGTAATTTTTATGAACTATTGTTTTCTTAACAACATGTTTTTTACTTCCTTTACATATTTTAATGTGAACTTCATTTTGTAATAAATATGAATAAATTTTACTTCTTAATCCAAAAAATTCAACAATGGGTATGCCGGCAGCTTCATCTTTGAATTTTCCAATTACTTTTTATTATTGTCGAAATAAAATTTTGAATTACTATCGTAATCATTATTATCAAATAAATCTGTCCTTATAAAAATCCTCATATGCATCTTTGGTTTTAATTTCATAACATAATGAATCAGTGTCGGTGAATGGTAATTTACAATTACCTTTATACTTTTCCTTAATGTAATTATAATGAAAATCATACATTAAATATTTTGATGAATCTAGAATGCACATTCCAACATAACTGTTTAATAACAAACTTTCTTTTATTCTATTAATACCAAATAAATTCTTGTTAAACATCGTTGAACTTACAAATGAAGGCTTGGCAATATATTTTAATAAAAGGTTTTCATCAGGAGTTAATTTAATATTAACCCTCTTGCGTAAATTCTCCATCGTCTTACCGAATACAGAGTTGTTCATTAACTTAAAAAAGTCTTTTTCAAATGAAGTTTTTGCTTTAGATCGTTTTTGAGTATTAAAATCAATATACATTTTTAACCAAGGACTTTCATCAAAAGTTAATATTTTGTGTATTTTTGTTACTTTTAACCCTAATTGTGTATATAGTTCAAGATTTTTATAATGAACTACATAATTTTGTTTTTTCATTAAAGTTGGAACTAATTTTTTTTTCATTACTTTTTCCTATTTCAAATTCCGTTTTAATATTTTTACTATAATCAGAAAGCCATTTGTCTGGTATTTTGATTTTTTCAGGAGCCAAAGGATAATCATTATGTACAGTATGTAATTCTTTTGGATATTCAAGATCACATTCAACTATAAAGTTAGTTTTACCTATTGCAATTAATTTCTTAAATTGTTTTTCGGATATGAAGTTGAAGTTTCCAGAGGGCAAAGGTCGACATATGGCCCAACCATAAAGATTATTGGCGTCGAGGTACATAATGTATTTAGATTCTAATTCAGGATCATAATCTTTCATATATTTATTGTTTGCTTTGCTTTATCTGTTTTGAAATATAACTTATTACTCCCCTCAGTCCCTTTTCAATAAAAAGATACATATCAATATCAGTTATTAAATCTAACTGAATTCCAGTCATTTTTAACATTGCATCCCAAGCTAAACCAGGACCACTAAAATAATGACAAGGGTCTAATTTGTAGTACTCTAAACATAGTTTTCTAAAATTTTCAAAAACATCAGCTAAAAGTAAAACGTCAGTTTTTAAATATAGATCATGATATTCTCCCATTGTTTTAATTTTAAATTTATTCCAAACATTTTTACATGTTCATATTCGTTGTCAGATATGTGTGTTTCATTTAAAATTGAATAAAACTCTTTTTCAGGAGGTAATTTTGTTTCTTTGAATTTTTTTTAAATGAATCCATGTAATCATGTAATCATATGGATAAACACCTTTTGTTTTTAATAATTCAACACTTTCACAATTAAATTCAGTGTGTATTTAAATTCTGGAATATTTTTTACTAAGTTATCCAATGATTGAGACATAAATTGAAATGAATCAATAAAAATTAAATCACCTATCATAAATGCCATATATCTTTCCATATTGTTAGGAATAACAATAATTTCTTTTTTGAATTTTCCTATTTGTTGCATAATAAAATGACCGTCATAACCTCTTAAATTATTAAAAGTAACAGGAATTTTGTGTGTTAGTCTAAAATTAATATTACATTCTGAGTGAGCACTTCCTCTGAATTTTCCTGTTATATGACAGTGGTCACGTACTGACACTTCGCCTTCTATATATTCTTTTTCACAGATATGACAAAATTTTTGTTTTTTAAATTCAATTTCGTCTTTTTTAGACATTCTTAGTTCTTTGTTAAAGTGCTCTTTAAATATTTCTTTACAATATTCCTCTTCCTCAAGCATTTTCCCAATAAATTTATAAACTGCATTAGGACCTCTGTAAATCTTAGTTGGTTTAGTATATTGATGCCCACCGGGCAAGAGCTTTAGCTCATCGTCATAACAACAAACAACTTTTTAGCCGTAACCACAATCTATATGTTTTTGATATGGTTCAGTAAATGAAGATTCAGGTGACGGTAAAGCAGTTAAAACTTTCTTAGTTATTGATTCAAAATCAGCATAAATTACAAAAGGTACTGCTAAACCCTTATGATAATTTTCAAATTGTACTTCACTTCCCTCTTTTGGCATTTTTACGCCTTGGGTACCATTAATAGCTAAACAGTTTGGTATGTGTTCATTTAATATTCTTTCTTGTGAAAAATTTTGTAAGCATGATTTGCAAAAATGTTTTTTATTATTTAAACATTAATCTATTAAAGTCTTTTATCCAAACATAATGTGTTATTTCGTTATTATTAATTAGCAACATGTCACACCTTTCGGAATATTGATATTTTGATATGTACAATGGATAAATTCCCGTAGGTTCTTCATAACCAAATATATTAAATGAAATATCATTTGAAACTTCTATTTTAGGTATTTGATTTAATGTAACAGGAAATTTAATTCCAGTATAATCAAGATCGTTTATATGTTTTTTATATTTTGAAACTCTATGAGGGTTTTCTTTAACAGGAAATTTGTAAGCTAAATGAAACCATTTAAAACATTCATTATCATCATTCTTTATATTTATTAATACTATTATTGGATGTTGTAACGGTTTTGGTAACTCTAAATAACTTGAAGCAGCCAGTGGTGTATATTTATATCTATTTATATAATGAGCATCAACTGATTCTATTCTCCAGCCACTTCCTTCTGAAATCCAATTACCAATTCTATTTGTTATTTCATCAAAAGCTTGACGTAAAGTGTTTTTTTATTTCGTTTGTGTTAATAATTTCTAAAGCCTTTGATTGAAAATAAGCTGATTTATATATTGTATCTGTTGCACTCATTTTTACAAAAGCTATTTTTAAAACAACGTTTATTTTTATACCTTTTAAAGCTTTAAGTTCAGATTTAACTATTTCATAAGAGTCGTTTATAGTTAAATATAACTGATTTTTTGGATCTTGTCTATATTCAATTTTAATTTCAAATTTCTTATAATATTGCTTTGTAGATCTCTCAATTTCCATCTATATATTATATTTAGAAAATAAAATTCGTTAAGCAAAAAAGGGTTAAAAAATAAAGTTTAAGAAGAAACAAAATATTTAAATTTATATCTTTTTCCATTAGTTTTTGATATTCCACTTTTTACTCTGTTTTTCCCTTCACAGCACATTTTTATTAACCCTGAATTAATATCAAGGTCTTTAAATGCTGCGTAAGTGCTTTTATACATTTTTTCTTCATTAGTATTACAATCGGTTGCAATAACATTTTTAGGATTGTTTCGGTGATTATTCGATTTAGGACAATCACATAACTTTTCCACATTTTCTTCTTCAGTAAATAGACAACCACAGTCCCATTCAAATAAATTCCTTTCTAATAGATAATGATATATAACATTTTGTAATTTATCAATGACATGATTTTTATATTCATCGCTAAATATTTGATCAAGTTTTGATTTAATAACGTTTCTTCTTTTGAGTACTTTTTTATATGAATTATTGTCTGGATTCATTATTTCTCCTAAAGTGCAAGATAATTTTGGCATAATCATTCTATCTATCTTTCTATTAACCATCTATATATAATATACTAGAAAAAAATCTTTAAAAACGCACCTAAAGAACATTTAAAACATAGGTAATATTATCTATATCTTTTGAATAAGATTTCAAAGTTATTTTTTCTAAATTGTTATCAACTGTTAAAATTTTAATGCCTTCTTGAGACATTCTGTTTAACCATTCTTCATGTAATTTGTGTAGTTTTTCTAAATAATCTAAACCAACTCTATTTTCTTCAGTTGTGTTTCTTTTCTTTTTTTTTTTTTTTTGAAGTCTTTTAAGGCATATTTCTGGGTCGGTTTAAACATAAACAAATCCATCAATTGGTTTTTTTCCGTATGGTTTTATAATATGATCAGTTAATAAAAGATTGTATACTGCCCACTCGGGGTCATTTATAACATCGTTGTCGTGATATTGGTTTGTAAAAACGTTACTGTTAATTAAATAACAACGTTCAAGAAAAGAAACACCGTCAAATTTTATAGCAGAATTTAACATTTTTATATGACTGTTTGAAGTTGCTAATTGAAAAGGAAATGAATATTTTAGATGTTCTTGAGCAGTAAGTTCAAAAAGGTTATATAATTATAACTTGGGTCCATAACATTTTGCCATTCATGAATTGATTCTGGAATTATATTAAAATTAGGATTATATTCTTTAATAATATCTAAAAACGTACTTTTTCCTGATGCAATATTACCTTCAACTGATATAATTTTTCTCATTTATATAAAATACTTATAGAAAAAATCTTTAATATAACTCTTCTTCTTTTTTACTTTTATATCCGTTAAGTTTAAATTCCTTCATATATGTTTCAAAAGGCACTGAATAATTTTTTTCTTTCTGCATTTCTAACAGTATTGTAAAAATATCCTGAATAACTTTTTTCTCTTCTTCTTTATTTACTATTCCGATATGTGCTTTTGTTATTAGTTGTTTTATTTTGTGGTGGTGCAATTTAAAATAGCTTTTTTGTCTTCAACTTTTAGTCTATTAATAAGTATAGTAATTATTGATGGAACAGCGCCAGCAACTGCTACAAATATAGGAATAGCTGGAACAAGTGCTAATGCAGCTGAGCAACCAAAGATGCCTGCTGTAATCTGTAATCCTGTAATTACTCTTCCGCAAACTTATAACTTTTTCTGTAAGCGGCAGCTAGTTTAGTTAAGTGAATAATTAATTGATCTATTGTTTCTATTCCATTATTAGAAATTAGATTTTTATTACTCATTTATATAATATATTTTCAATTTAAATTTCTTCCAATTCACTAAACGGAACCCAACTATTAAATTTTTCATTGTAACCTTTCCATTTTACTAAAGCTTGTTTTTTCTTAAAGTCTCGTCTGATAACTTTTTCTATTCTAAAAATTTCTTGTGCGGTAGGTAAAAGTTCTTGTTCATAAAATGAACCTTGAATTATTTCATCATTTAAATCTTTTATAGTGTATGTTCTTGGATTTGTATTATTAATTCCATAAATTATAAATATCTCCTCTGTCCAGTTTGGTGTATATCCTTTTTCAAAATGTCTTTTCAGTTTGCTTAAGCGAACTCGATCACCAATTTTGAATTTTGGTTTACTCTTTGGTATCTTTAAATTACCGTATAAGTTAAAGTAAACAGTACCTTTATTTAAGTTTTTACTGGCTTTGGTTGGTGTCATTTTTATACTAGAGTGTTTTCTTTTGTTATATTTATCAACCATATCCTGCAAATTATCTAAATAAGTATAAGTATTATTTGCTGTAAAATATTTCCACATTATTCTTTTTAAACTTCTATTAAAACTTTCAATAACTACAGCTTTTCCTTCATTAAATGTATGGTACATATTATTCTTATTTTTATTCAAAAATGATTCAAACTTTTTATTATAAAATTATTTTCCTTCATCTACCCATAAGTTTGTTGGTGTTCTGTCTTCAGAGATTATTTTATTAAATGCTTCAGTAACAGATTCTCCAGTTTTATTCTTTAATGGAATAACCCAAGCATATTTACTGAATATATCAATAACGGTTAACAAGTACTTAACACCTTTATTATATTTTGAAAAAGCTTGCATATCAACTAAATCAGCAGGCTAAGTATCACCAATAACATGGACAATCACTCTTCGTTTCCTAAATTTTCTTTTAATTGGTTTGTGTAATTCTTCTGCTAATTCACCACTCCAGCGGTAGCTTGGTACAGTTATTTCGGGGGTATACCCCCTTTTCCCATTTTTTGACTTTCGTTTTTGTCCAAGATCAAGTTTGTATTTCGTTTTAATTACAGGTTTCACAACTAAATGTTTTGCAATCTTTTCTCCAAATGTTTTTTATTAAGTGTTATTTAAGTCGGAAAGCATTTGCTTATCGTATTTGTTTTTACTTATTCCTGAACTATAACAGTAATCATGGTCCCTACATACTGCATCCAATTCATTTACGTGTTGTCCATTATCTAAAGCATTTCCGGGCCCGCAATAGCAATATCCTGGAAGGTTTAACCCTTTCTTAGGTAATAAAGGTAACATTGCTTTATGAATATCAATTGCACCTCCAGAACGTTTAACAAACTTGGTTTTTATATTACCGCAGGATGCACACTGAGCTCTTAACGTAAGTCTACCATTTTTTGTTGTAACATATTGAGGATTTATACTATCAGTAAATTTCCTTTCTTTTACACAATGTATTTGTTTTTGATTCATTTATATTATATATATTTAAAATTATTTAAGAAAACCCACTTTTACCAAAAAAAAAAAAAAAAAAAACAAAAACAAAGGAAAAAAACCTCCTGATCCTGGAATCGAACCCCTGACCGTGGCGGTAATAAAAACTATTTCGTTCCGGCTAACCGATTGAGCTATGAACGCTTGTGTATAAGCGTGTGTAAATATCAATATTTATAATTAAACGGTTTACCTCTAGCGAAGCGTATCAAGTGTTTCTTTGATTTTGATGTATCTACATTTTTCTATGTTGACAGTTTTTTTTTATTTTATAATACATTTTCAGTGCTTTTAATTAATTTATCAAATAATTTCAAAGGTTAAACATTAAAAAATATAACATATAATTAATCAAATACTTGGAATATTAAGATAAATTAATCTTATGAAGTTATGAAAGCTGTCCGACTGAAGTACGGATCTGTGTGACTGATAGCTTTGATCACGTTATTGTTAATACATTTCACTACTTCAGGTGAACCTTCCGTGCATTTCGAGACTGTGGAAGGTCCGCCAAATGGGGTAGCTGAGATGTGTCTAAGTTGAACCGGTATCAGGCACTTGAATAAGTGTGCCAGCTGGTTAGAAGGGCCGCCGGGAATAAGTGAGAGAGGTGAAAGGTTAAGTTTGCCCGACCCGACGGCTCGCAGTCACACAGCGGGCATTTTGTCATTTTTTCTTTTCTCAATATAGTTTTTTAACTCGTTTGCTTGTTAATCGTTTAATATTGATCAGTTTAGTTGCGGTTTAACTGTTCGTATATGAATGAAGAATGCGGAAGTAATATGTTTTTCAGTGTGTGAATTTTTCTTCCGGGGTTTTTTTTACACCCATCAATCGGATGGTTTCATTTGATTAAACTGGAGGTTTTCATTTGGTTTAACCAAAGATAGAATCTTAGATTCTGCTAAAGATTTTCAGGGTACAAATGTACCGAGTTAGTATTTTAAGACAGAAACTTAGTTTCTACTAAAGTTTAGGGTAAGACCAAAGTGTGCTTAGTGAATCGGGCAAGGGGTCAAGTGAGGTCATACTGTTTCAATCGCCTTACTTTCTACACTACTTCCAACAACAAATTAAATCTGTTACCACTTTCAGTAGAGTAAATACGGCAATAGATATTGACCCGGTCATTCCATTACGATACGATGCGTGAATTTGTTGCGCATAGTTAGAAGGTCGAAATGGGGTTTGTTTTTAAATATTAACCATGCATTTGAAGGTAACGATAATATTTAGTTGTTTACATTTAAATTTGCTGATATATGCCTATCTGGTCCACTGAATGTGTTATGTTCTTCAAGAATGGAGGAAATAAAAGAATCATGCAATCAATCATCCTCGGGCTCAGTAATATGTAATCCATGGAACGCGTTCAGTCAAAGAGTCGCCTCAATTAGGAAAGAATAGTTTAACGTCAGAGGTTATTTCTAAGGTCACGGAGTTTAATTGGCCAGCTTGTAATTACAACAGCTACCGATATCAGTAGCTCAGTCAAGTGATGACCGAATATTCGAATATTCGTTCGGAAGGCTGACCGAATATTCGAATACCAAAAATGGTATTCATTGCCATCCCTAGATTTTACCGTTCTTCGCAGGAATATAATAACTAATTTTATTTTATATATAACAGAGACTTCATTAATGACCTTTGGGGACCAAATTGAGTCTCATGTGCATCGTTTCGGTGCAGAATACAGCAGCATCTAAGCACCAAAATATGTTTCAATTTTGTGATGGGGCGTATTTTCGACGTATGCCGTCGGCATCCTGAAAATCGGTCGGCAATGCAATATGTACTTTTATTTGTACATACATACCAGCAATATATCCACATAGTTTGATTCATCATCAGGTCCTCCTGGACGCTGTGGATTACAGCAGTAACAAGGATTCGAGTCCATTTTCGGACACCTGAAAAATGCTTGAAATTACGATTCTCAACACATTTCATTGTTCTTCGTCGCCACATATTGCATAAAATTGCTAAAACTAAATTCATTTTATATCTCCGAAAGGCCTCAACAATGACATTAGATGACTAAATAATTGTTCAAAGGGATCGTTTCGGCGCAAAATACAGCAGTAACTGATCACCAAAACATGTTCCAGATTACAGATGAGGTCTTCTTTGGACGTATGCCGTTGGTATAATTGATATCCGTCGGCAATGAAATATATATACTTTTATTTGAATATACATACCAGCAATATATCCACCTCGTTTGATTCATGCTCAAGTCCTCTTGAACACTGAAAGTAACAGCAGTAGCAAGCATTCGAGCCCATTTACGTACACCTATAAAATGCTTTAAATTCAGATTTTCCGGACGTTTCACCATTTTTGTCGAAACATTATGCATAAAGTGCTGAAACTGATTTCATTTCTTATCTTATAAAGACCCAACAATGACCTAAGATGACCAAACATTGGCTTAAGGGCATCTTTACGTGGCAAAATAAAGCATTAACTGATTATGAAAACATGTTCTAATTTCGCGATGATGAGGCCTTCTCTGGACGTATGCCGTCGGCATCCTGAATATCCGTCGGCTATGTTAAATATACTATTACTTTTAAATACATACAAGCAGTATATCAACATATTTTATTTCATCCCAAAATACCACTGGACGCTGTGACTTACAGCAGTGATAAAGATTTGAGCCCATTTCGGACATTAAAAATATGATGCCTTTGGTATCCTGAACATCCGCCGGCAATGTAATATGCAGTACTTTTGAACAAACACACCAACAATATATCGATATCGTGAATGCATTCTAAAGTCTGCATAAAAGTTGTGAATAACAGCAGCAAGAGGGCTTGAAGCCCGTTTCCTGAGAAATAAAAAGACAAAAAACATTATAAAGAACAGCTTTGAAAATTTTTTGATGGCCAATAATGCATAAATTGATACAACTAATTTCATATTGTACTTTGCGCAACTTCCGACACTGTTGTTACTGCTATAACTTCCAATAGTAGCATCAGTAATATTGTTGTTGTTACTAAAATTGACAACAGTAACAGCAGTAATACTGTTGTTACTGCTAGAACTCTACAACAGTAATAGCAGTAATACTTCTGCTACTGCTATAACTTCCAGCAGTAGTAGCAGTAATACTGCTGTTACTGCTATAGCGTTCCGGCAGTAACAGCAGTATTACTAGAACGTTATAGCAGTAATTGCAGTAATACTGAAAATCCAGAAATATATCTGCACATGCGCCGTGGTTGATTGTGTTGTTATTGTTAATATTTAAGTATCGTGGACACTATTTAGTGTTTCGTTGTATTTTCCATTGAAATCTTTGAAATTATGTCGACTTTAACAGTTTTTACTGTTTCAATATTGAAAACAATATTTGTTAATCAATGAGAAATAAAGCATTTTATCTCTTACGAGCTTTAACTGTTCTTTGGAAAGTAGCTTCAAAGATTTTGCTGTACAAGTCTATGTGAATGACCCGTGGGCAGGGGAAATTTCAACTACAGAGATATAATTTGAATAAAGTTGGAAGGGACAATGCTACCAGCCAAAATGTATGTTCCGGGGCTTGGGAATCAGACGAGAAAAATAAAAATAATCTTATATCAACGAGTCGCAACCGGAAGGAGACAATTTTTATCCAAAAGGCACAATTTGAGCAACCTTTCCAATAAAACAATACAAAATGAACAAAGCTACATGCTAAGATCAAGTTCAAGGGCATTAGTGAACGTGTTTTTTCCTAAATAGAAGTAAAACTGGTGTTTGTCAGGGCCCTACAAGCGTGCTACACACCATGTTTGATGATGATCAATCAATTAGATAATGGGAATAAGTTGCTTATTTCAGACTTTTAACTCTTTTCGCTGAAGCGCCCTGTAAATTGGGCGTAATCAGAGCGCCATGTTTGTCCTTTACAAATGGATCGAATTGAGGAAGGAGGTACGATGCTATGAAAATCAAAGGCAAATAATTTGAGAAAATGTTTAGATTATTAAACAGACATATTGCAGTAAATTTGCAAGGTTCAGTGGCTTTCATTAAAAAAAACAGACTGATATGAAGGAATTTAGCAAATTTGCAACCAATTTGGAAAAAAAGAAGAGACTCACATGCAAATTCATGAACTAATTGTGCCAGAATTATGCACCTTGCGTCATATGATGTGGATAATGATGTTAAACAATTATTTTAAGTTTGAATCAAATTCATCAAGTTATTACAGAGATAAGTAGAAAAAAGAGAAAAGGGAAAAAAACTTTAACCAAGGTGGGGACACGGAAAGACGCCGACACAGACGCCGGGTCGAGTAGGATAGCTTTCCTTATACTTCGTTTAGTCGAGCTAAATGTGGTTAAAAGGTATAGTTACCACAACTCGTCACAACAGCATGACAAGCTGACAATCAATGTCACATTTTATAACAATTAAACTAAACATGGGCCATAGATTTAAACTAAGCACGGTTATACAGAACATTAGTCATATTATGTTATGGCCTAAAATAGTATTCTCCTAAAGTTTCTTTACCGATTTACCATATATAGTAATAGTTGTACAAGGGAAGAATGATGACACCACTGTGCCTATATTTGCTAATATTCCATTTCATAATGATATTCAAATAGCTATTTCATTTTCGTTTGTTGTCTGATTTTCATTTTTTTTATCAGTGTTAAGGTTTCGTCTAACTTCTTCTTTTAAAACAGTTGCGAAATATTGTATATTCCCCTTTAATAATTTAACGTATGACGCAGACACACATTATTGACAGATTTGATATTAGGCCTCAATTTTAGACCTTAACCTTTGACCTACTGACTCACTTTATGCGCTTTGCACAGTGCCGCATCACCAACTACCGATATGCAATGATTGAATTCAATACCTTGAATGACATTCATGTTTTACTACGGACACAATATAAGATAGCTGATTTAGCCTTTGATCTCAATTTTTGATCTGAACGTTTAAGATACAGCAGACCAATATTTTGCAAACTGCAGAGTGTCTCAATGTCACATTTCTAACAGACAATTCGTGTTGTTTAATAGAAAGGAAATTCAAACATTCTCTCATACCGTTTCTAATCCATGGTCGTTTGGCCGACTTTAAAACCTGGATTTCTGGTAGTGACGAGTGTACAGATATCCCCTTCCTCTTATATAGATGATCTGTACACCCGTCAACTACCAAAAGCTTGATCTCTGTCTTCTTTTTTTTCATCATCTGCACAACTTGCTGGTAACTCTTATTCTCTATATTTTTTCCGTCTACTTCGACTATTCTATCGTTTGTTTTAAGACCAACATCTTTCGCCGGAGAACCTTCCTTTATCTTTCTTATAAAAATTAACGTTCTTTTTGATTCTGGAGATCCTGAAAAAAATCGACATTTTCTTTATTATTATATATAACATTGCTTTCTACAGGAGGCTGAAATGTGTTAAGCAAGTGATAGAAGTTTTGCGAGACAATTACATAGTCCCCTGCTATTATACAAAATAAATGATAGTAGTGTAAGAATAAGTTTTATAGACGCAAGGACCTTTTACACCTTTACCAACCTAATGCTGAATATTTCAAATGTTCAAAACAATGTTAGCTTTATTATATATCCAGTGAGAGACTTGTATGCATAATGGAAGCAGCATTTACATTATGTGAAAGAAAAGTCAACTTTGTGGTTTCAGAATAAGAATGTTTACATTTTTTTGATTACACAAAAAAAATATATTTAGTAAGGACTTTATCAACCAGCTAATATTCTCTAAATTGACTGAGGCTTACGATTAACACCAACCGAGGGCGTGATTGATGTTAATGCTATGTACCACAGTCATTGTAAAAAGATCAGCTGGCTACTAGCCCCTAAACCTTTTGTTCACGGAATGAACCTGTTGTTTTTTTATGTTCTCTGTACCGTTAGACGTACGGACAGTGCAATTTTAATATGCCCATCTCTGGGCCATACAAAAGAAAATTAAGGAAAAGCAATTGGTCTCAGTGGGACTTGAACTTATGCCCCTAAAATATTTAAGTCAAAGTAGGTATTGAATACTCTTCAAAAGGAGGTACACTTTAACATGGTCAAAGCTTAAGTAAACAAACAATTGAAACTATCAAATTATAAAAAAATATGTAAACAATCAGAATGTACTTTAAGGAAATTCCTGTATAGTTTCCCACTGCAAGCTAAATACAGCGCTGTTGTGAAACCGAAATTTAAGTTAGCCAGAGGATATGTGCTGTTGTGAAATATCGCAGCTGTTCTTAAACGTAAATTGATAACATTATGCGTTCACTGTATTAATTAGCAGAGATAAGACATAAGTTTTGATGGGACTTAAAACCTAGAGTAAAAATGTTTTTTTTTTTTTTTTTTTTTTTTTTTTTTTAATAAAATATATATGTATACGTTAATTTTGAGGGTTTAAGTAATCGATGGGAAACATGTTTTTAATAATTAAGACGTGATATTTATACTTATTTTGATAATTAAATTTCAAGGGTATTGAAAAGGTTTTATTAATTTATTAAACTTCAAGAAGAGATCGGAAAATTAAAAGGGGAATTGAAAATATTAAGACAACAGCTACTATCAAAGGCACAGAAGAGACCACATACAAAGAAGACGCCTTCAGCAAAGGAAACAGAATACGAGAAGAAAACAAAAACATGTTAAGACGAAAGTAAGAAGTGTTAATACACTTAACAAAATTCCTAATTGGTCAGTTTATATTGTATTACTATTTTGTTAATAATGCATGTATTTACAAGAAATTTAACATACCGACATTTGAATAGGTACTGCAGCTAAATATTGATTTATTTTTGGCCGACTCATGGCTAGCGTAACCGCATTAGACGTTTTGACCAATATTGCATATTTTGCACGTGCAAGGCATGCGCACCAATATGCACTTGTTAGTGAACATTTTTGGCATTACTGACGAAAGTCCTATTAGAAAAACACATATCATTGTGAAATTGGCACAAGAGCAACGCGCCCGGGCTGTCAGAATTTTAAAATAAAACTCAAAATCGGTCACTTCAATGAATTGTCCTTGGGATAAATTTTGTCAAAAGAGCGCGGATGGTAGATAACCAACGATTGAAGGTTCTTGTAAACGGAAATGAGGTTAAAAATGGAAATAACCATCAAAGTAACAGCTTAAAACAAATTGTATCAAAATTCTTTTGAATTTGCAAAAATAATTGCACACGTGTCGTAAATGTGTCCCGGCTAGCAACATTCCGACAGCTCGATCGCGTTGCTTTTGTGTCAATTTCACCATGATATGTGTTTTTCTAGTAGGACTTTCGTCAGTAATGCCAAAAGTGTAAACGAACACGTGCATGTAGGTGCACATACCCTGCACGTGCAAAAAATGCAATATTGGTCAAAACGCCTAATGCGGTTACTTTGGCTGTGCATCGCCAAAAAAAAAAATCAATGATTAGCTGCAGTACCTATTCAAATGTCGGTATGTGAAATTTCATGTGAATGCATGCATTATTAACAAAATAGTAATACAATATAAACCGGCCAATTAGGAATTTTGTTGAGTGTATATCAAGTCAACAAATAAGCGTTGTGTTGAAACTTTCGAAATCTATTATAATTTGATAACACGGCTAAAACAAGATCAGATAGGGAAAGAAGAATGTTCTGCTGTTATACACTTGCATCTCTTTACAATAAAAAGTAGATATAATATAATGAATTGCATTGTTTGGAGCTTGTTCCCAGCTTTCTTAGCATGCAACACTATTAGGTTTCGGCTCACAGTTTTAAAGATATTATGCATAAAGTAAGCTAAAAGGGCCATTTTTATGTTATTCTGTGTCATTTTAAACAAGCCAAAATTTGAAAATGTGTGGCAAAAGTACGCGAAAAGAAACCACTTTTAAGGTAAGAAATGTATAATTATACATATTGGGTAATATTTTGTTGATACCATTCATTATCATATTTAGCTTTCTCATGGGTAGCATCTTTTCGGGAAGTGTTGTCATCGTTATCCTTTTTCAGTTATTACATTTGTTGAGTTTGTGAAGATGTAAAAGCAATATCTTTGACAAATAATGCTTATATTTATTATTTATTGCACCAGTAATTATGTATTCTTATAACAGATACAAACAATTACTTGCAAAGCTTTAGTTAGGCTTCAGGAACTAATAATCTAAGTAAACCGTTTGGTAGTGTCCGTAGATAGCAATTTTAAGCAAGTTTGTCTATAAACATGTACGAGCGATTGATATGTTACGACTGTTTTCTGTTTCAGACTCTGGCAATGAATGAAAATAGCAGAGCTTGAAACCTAAGCTTTTTGCATATTTTAATGGTGACTGGTTAAATTTTGTCCGTAGATCAAGTTTTTTTTCAAAAGGACTAGGTTTTATGCATAAACACCTTTTCAATAAAATAATTAAATTCTTGAACATGTTATTGCAAAAGAAATTTCTTGTAATTCATTTTTGTTTTAGGGTTTAGTGATCTACGGACACTACAGTCTTAGGCTTAAGGTTTCATATGTTCAAGATGAAGTATTTTTCATGTTTATTTGAGCAATATTGGTGCTAAAAGAACGACCTGCTTTTTATATGAGATTGTGTAGGTTGGCAACCCTTATAACAAGCTTTTGCCACTGTGTCCATGAATCACACAACATCGAGTTGTATATAATAAAATCAATGAACTAGCATTCAGAAATGTGTTGTTAAAACATTCCAATTAAATGCCACAGTCGCGTTTAAATGAAGTATATTGTATAAATTCAAGTTGAGCACAACCACATTCATGCATTTGACATCATCACAATTAGTAAGTATCCAACAATTCTACATACAGAATTTCATTCAGAATTAACAGTTCCATTAAGTCTGTATTTATTGTCAACTCTTTTTTTTTAAATGTAGCTACATCCTTAAAATGTATCTATATCCTTGAATGGGGCCTCCGTGGCCGAGTGGTTAAGGTCGCTGACTTCTAATCACTTGCCTCTCATCGATGTGGGTTCAAGCCTCACTCGGGGCGTTGAATTTTTCATGTGAGTAAGCCATCCAGCTGGCTTACGGAAGGTCGGCGGTTCTACTCAGGTGCCCGCTCGTGATGAAATAATGCACGGAGGGGCACCTGGGGTCTTCCTCTACCATTAAAGCTGGAAAGTCGCCATATGACATATCATGTGTCGGTGCGACGTGAAATCAAAACAAAATCCTTGAAAAACTTTTAAAGATATATCATGCTTGAAACAAAATTTTTACATCCAAATTTACTAGAAGATAACTACTTTTACCTTAAGTCCTAAGGCAGTTATTCGTATATATTTTAAAGGTATCAATGTTAATAGAAAACCAAAATAAAGTAAAGTAAAAGTAAGGTTGAATAAATTCTCAGTAAGCACTTTATTTGGTAACGTAGCCTCTGTCTGGATACAAAGAAAAATGATATTTTGAACAGATTTAGAACCTGCATCTTTAAGAAAGGTCATTGTCTGTATTAAAGGAAACTGAAATAAACCATGGGTCTTTCATTTTCTTCAACATCCTACAGAGGGAGTAACTAGAAATATAGATATAGTTAGAATTTTTAAAATGATTTGCACTATCTCTACAAAGGGAAACTAAAGAAGAAAAGTTTTGTTTTTTTCTGTACTGAGAGCAGCCGAAATCAGTAGATGGATGTTTCATGTTCTTACATTTTCTATAAACAGAGAAACTAAAAAATAAGATAGAAAATTTATTTTTAACTCCCACGCAAAAATGGAAACTTAAATTAAAGAAAAGCACTTCTACACAAAGAGAAACTAAACAATACAGATAGAACTTGTCACTGCAGTTGTCCAAACACCTGGAAACTGCAATTTAAGAATGGTACTTGATACATTACAGCTGAAATAAATATAAAAATCTTAAATCTGTGAAATAAACAGATTCCATTATCTTTTCTTTGTGCCATCTCCTTAGTCTTTGCAGTCTGGTGTGCTGATTGCATGTGACATTAGAGTACTAAATGTTTCAGCTAAATAAAACATGTTTAAGGCACCAGTACATTTTCACAAGGAATGTCATATATGCTTGGGTTGTTCTAGCACAGGCTAAACCTGAAGATGTGTCTGTAGTGCTTAGTGTCTGAAGTGCTAGCTTAAAGCATGTATGCCACTTTATTTTACTTTGTTCTCGTTTTCTATTAGAATTAAAACAATTTTGTGACTTTGTCATTATATTTGAAATGGAATATTTGAATAGCACTTTTCTGAGTGCCAGTTCATTCATTCTATTCTATGCTGTGCGACTCGTGAATACAGTGGCAAAAGCAGTTTTTATAAGGGCTGTCAACCTACAAATATACACCATAACGTATTTGGTAGTATCTGTAGACAGTTGTTTTAAACATTTATTCATAGTTTGACTATTTTGTTGTTCAGATTTTGTTTCAACATTACCTTTACCTTCTAGAAAAGGCATTTTTACATGTCAATAAATTGCAAGGTTAACCACAATAGTCCAGAATCAAAAGGAAATTGTCATAAGTAGTACCTTTTTATTTCGTCTTCAATTTCAATGTTTAAACTTCAAAACATAAAATATTTGTCATAAAAGCATTATAAACAGAACTTAGTACATTGTAGAATACAAAAAAAAAAATGTTAATAATTTTAGTTAACATATCATATGTAGTCGAAGTCATAGTCGGCATATATATAACATATTTGTAGTGCCCGTAGATAATTTGACACTCAGACAGAATTTGTCATATTTCTAAAGCTAAGCTTTTGAGACATCTAGGACAGGTATTTTCTTGTCAGCCTAAACAATTTTTGTGATTTATGTACTTTATTAGTTCTTCCAAGTTGAACTGCAAAAGCAATAAAATTTGAACCAATTAATTAAATGTTAAGCTTCAAATATCTTTCGTTCTTGTGTCATGGGATCAAATATTGCATTGGAACAGAGCAGACACTTATTACTGAATGTGTTCACAGATGTTTGTGTGTGCATTTAGGTAGAACAGATTTTGCTATTGTGTTACTTAGTATATTAATTGAAAATACAGCACCATTATGCTTTTAGTTGTAGTGTCCTAGATCAGCTCCCTTCAGAAGATTGAACAGCTGCAACGTTTTAAATACTCATGCGCAAGCTAAAACTCTTTGGAATTTTATGTCTTCTCATATGACCCCATATAACAAACACCTTTTTCAAAGGATTCTTGACATTTCATTTATGACCAAAAATGAGACAATCTTTCCCTATCTGATCTTGTTTTAGCCGAAAAGTGATACAGCAATACTATGCGAGTTTTAAAATATTTTAAGAGGTTATAAAACAGAGAGGATTCATTAATACACAACACAGTAACGGTTTTAACTGGCTGAATTATTTACATTTTTTTTTGTATTATCGCACTGTAACTTTTCAATACGTTTATATGACTTTTATGTGAGCTGTACGTCGCACCGACAAAATGGTAAGTCATGTGGTGACTTTCCAGCTTTGATGAAGGAGGAAAAATCCAGGCGGCCCTTCATGCATTATTTCATCATAAACGGGTACGTAGGTAGAACCGCCGACCTTATTAGTCAGCTGGATTGCTCCATCACATAAATAGTTCAATGAATTGAATAAGGCTCGAACCCGCATCGATGTGTTGCAACTAATAAATTGTGCATCTTTTTTATATCTTATATCATTTTACAAAAAAGGGAATGAAACACATGTTTTGTGTTCATGTTGTATATGGTTATACTTTACTTTTTAATTCAAAACTTGTTCCTTGATAACATTTATTTATCCATTTTGATGGGTTTAACGCCGCATCGACACAATTATAGATCATATGGCGTCTTTCCAGCTTTAATGGTGGAGGATTCCAGGTGCCCATCTTTGCATCATTTCATCACGAGCGGGTACTTGAATAGAACCACCGACCTTCCATAAGCCAGCTGGATGAATTCCATGCCATGAGTAAAGCTCGAACCCACATCGATGAGGGGCAAGTGATTAGAAGTCAGTAACCTTAACCACTCGGCCGAGGAAGCCCCCTATTTCCTTGATAACACACTCTGTAGTAACCTTCAATTTTTTGTCGTGATTTAGTAAGCGCTAAATTATTTCCTCTAAATATATCCCTAAAAATATTTTTAATTGTTTCATCCATAGTTAAATTTCAAAAATAGAAATCCTTTTACTTCAAACGTTATCTTTTATACAGTCTTCTACTTGAACCAAAAGAATTCGTTCATAGATTTGCGGAGAATAAATCTGTATACTCTTGCTGATTTCTTAACCATTTGATAATACAAAACAGTTTTTTAAACAGCTCCCTTAATCCCTGACATCTAATTACTAACATTTAGAAGTGACCTGTCGCTTTTGTTTTTAGATTTGGATTTTCCAGACTGTTCCATTTATGAAATAAGAGTTTGAAAGATATTTCAGTGGTATGTTTAGGACATGCAATTATTTCTTTTTAGGATTAAATTATCTTGAGCGATCAACATCTTATCTCGTGCGCACGACATCTTATTTTGAGCGATCAACATCTTATCTCGAGCGATTAACATATTATCTTAAACGATCAACATGTTATCTCGAGCGATCAACAGCTTATCTCGAGCGATCAACATATTGTCTTGAGCGATCAACATCTTATCTCGAGCGATCAACATCTTATCTCGAGCGATCAACATATTATCTTGAGCGATCAACATCTTATCTCGAGCGTCAACATCTTATTTCGTGCGCACGACATCTTATCTTGAGCGATCAACATCTTATCTCGAGCGTCAACATCTTATTTCGTGCGCACGACATCTTATCTTGAGCGATCAACATCTTATCTCGAGCGATCGACATATTATCTCGAGCGATCAACATATTATCTTGAGCGATCAACATGTTATCTCGATCGATCAACAGCTTATCTCGAGCGATCAACATATTGTCTTGAGCGATCAACATTTTATCTCGAGCGATCAACATCTTATCTCGAGCGATCAACATATTATCTTGAGCGATCAACATCTTATCTCGAGCGATCAACATCTTATTTCGTGCGCACGACATCTTATCTTGAGCGATCAACATCTTATCTCGAGCGATCGACATATTATCTCGAGCGATCAACATATTATCTTGAGCGATCAACATATTATCTTTAGCGATCAACATCTTCTCTCGAGCGATCAACATATTATCTCGAGCGATCAACATCTTATCTCGAGCGATCGACATATCATCTTGAGCGATCTACATCTTATCTCGAGCGATCAACATATTATCTTGAGCGATCAACATATTATCTTGAGCGATCCACATCTTAGCTCGAGCGATCAACATCTTATTTCGTGCGTACGACATCTTATCTTGAGCTAACAACATCTTATCATGAGCGATCACCATATTATCTTGAGCGATCAACATCTTATCTCGTGCGCACGACATCTTATCTCGAGCGATCAACATATCATCTTGAGCGATCAACATATTATCTTGAGCGTTCAACATATGTTGTGTTGATCGCTCGAGATAAGATGTTGATCGCTCAAGATAAGATGTCGTACGCACGAGATAAGATGTTGATCGCTCCAGATAAGATTCCGTACGCACGAGATAATTTAATTTAAAAAAAACATATGTCCTAAACATACTACCGTAGATATTTGACTTATTTAAAACTATAAATATACAGATCGAAATTGCATCGATAGCTCAGTTGGAAGAACTGAGGAATCTAACTAGTAATTTAACTTTGCGATTAGGAGACTGGGGGTTCGAATCCCACACAGTACGATTTGTTTTATGACTGAATTTGTTTTATTTATATTTTTCATGTGTTTTTTTATTTCATTTTATTTTATCATTTCAATTTCATTTCACTTTTAATTTCATTTATACAATTTCAATAAATTCAATACATTTATACACACGCATCCAATGGAGCATCCTCACAATCAGGAAGATATTTAACATTATCATCATTTTAAAATGTATGTTAGGAAAATGTAAAATAAAAAACGTATTGATCTCCGTTGGAATTCGAACTCACAAAAGTAAGATTCTAGAGACGTCACGCTTACCACTGCACCACTGCGTCTAAATGTCAAAGGAGGCAGTCATTTAAATACTTATTATAAAAATAAGTTATAAAAAGGTAAGGTACCCCTTTACTGAAGTGGTTAATTCCAGTAACCTTTCAAGTCTATTGATAAAAGCGACAGTTCACTCCTAAATGCTATACAGTTCATAAAATAAACAAACGTGTTTGCAAACATGGACGGATCCAAAACGGAAGGGGAAGAAGCATTTTATAGAAATATTTCGATTGCAAAATACAATTACATATCGTAGCCCTGACCAACCTATAAACCGGGCCACTTTATTTCATAAGTACAACAACACGGTTGACCCCCATTTAAACGAGTTGTACTTTTAACATTTGTCTACAAAATATTTAATGTTTTCATTATTATTGTTAAAGCTTATAACATGCAGATCAATCAAATCATCATCTACCCACATATTCATTACTTCTTCTCAAGTGACTTCATTCTTTGCAATCAGTTTTGCTCGTAATAGCTCGATCAATAAACCACCAAATTTATTATTTGTAACAAGTTTGTATTGTACGGATTGTAAAATTTCATTCCTTTTCTCATTTACTTTCCTCGTTTAAGAATGTCTGCGATTACTTCTTTGAAGTTGTTATAAAGGTTCAATTAAGAGATGGCCTCTTCAGGATAGTAAAGACAAAGTTGAAAGGTGACCAAGGTGAAATTCTGACAGGATATTTTAGAGAAGATGTCGAAGTAAAAAGGTTGAAACCGGACGCTGGATCAACCGTCCATAATAACAGAATAAACCCTGTATGTTTGGTTCAGATGAGGTACAAAGTAAATAATATTAATGGCCATAGCGATGTAACTGAAAATCTGGCCATTATACCAGGTAACTATATAAACTTTCCAAGATTTTATCATGACTGTGGAATAAAACAGTTACTGTCTTACCTTCGTCATTAACTGTTCTACTGTCCTCTCCTCTATGTCTTTTAGCACCTGAGTCTGTCAATTCTACAAACGTTCTCTTTGTTCTGCTGACAACTTCTTCCTCAGCCTCACCTTCACAATTACATTATAAAAATATTCAGATTTTGTGTCCTTACATTCCCAACATGAAGAATTGCAAAGTATCAATATTCAGTAAGGCTAGATGGCTTTATAAAAAGAATTTTTGATTAATCATGTCACCCGAACGTACCATATGATACTGGGCTAACTTTCGTTACAATTTAAATCCTGTAATCAATATGTGTTTCTATTCTGACAAATTAAACATGGTAAATACAGATTTTGAAGCACTGATATATCATTTATAACATCTTAACATAATTATATACTTATTTCTGAAAGAATGTCCTTATTGTTTTGTTCTCGGATCTCGCCGGAAGTGTCGTAATTTAAATTGTTATTTGTTGGTTTTAACGTCGCACAAACGCAATTATAGGTCCTACGGCGCCATTCAAGCTTCTATGGCGGAGGAAGACCCCAAGTGTCCCCTTGTGCATTTTTTCACCACGAGCGGACACCTGGGTAGAACCACTGGCCTTTCGTAAGCCAACTGTTTGGCTTTTTAACAAGGAAAATTCAACGCCCCGAGTAAGGCTAGAACCCACATCGATGAGGGCAAGTGATGTGAAGTCAGCGACCTTAACCACAATTTTGGACGTTACCATTCACATCATTAGTGCTGATGGATAACTGAGGCTATGCAGTAAATTCAATAGATAACAATTCATTGAACCTTACTGACTCGAAAGTCAGACAATTTGAGAAGTTCCTATCAAAATTTTCATGGATTGGAAAAGGCATCAATGTTCAAAAAATAAAAAGGATTGCTGATACAGATATTAAATTTTCAATTTCAAAATACTGCATCTATTAAATAGACAATACCAAGTTGTCTATTCTAAATTTCTGGGCTATAACTTGTGCATAACATTCTAATGTTGACCTAGATGTTGTAGCTTATATGATCTTAATTAGAATGATATAAGAATATTTAGATTTAAGCAACAATAAGACACTAATGGCGATGAACTTGATTTCCATAGTTTCCTGGTATGACAATTTCACGGCAGAAAAGCGGTTAATATTAACAGATTTTAAATTTTTGATAAAGCTTTATGTCTTTTCTTTTTCCACCTACCGATGAACAATTGCTCAGTAAATATATTTTGTCACTCTATTTATATTAAAAAAACAAAGAAGAAACTTTAGACCATGTAAGTAATTTTCGGGTTTTCAAAAACGTTTAGTTTACGGAAAAATAATTGACTGACAGGTGGTTATACTTTAAGTAAAGCATTTATATTAAAACAGTTTTATTTCTCCCCGAAGTCTAGATGATCAAAAATGATTTTAAATCAACAAATAATTAGAATGTTAGAGCCATGAAAGTGATATTGGGTTTTGCAAATACATGTATGAGGAATCACGAAAGCGAGTCAATTTTGACATCCTCTATTTCTTTAACTGTAGCATCATTTCTAAACATTTTTACCAAGCTTAGATGCTAAAAACGATATTATATTCTTAATATAATATATATCCTTAAGATTTTAAACCATTTATGAGAGTTAAATGACAGTCACAATAAAGCTTTTTGTCCAACAAAATTGTCGCATTAGGAAAATAAGGGAAATCACATGTAAAATTAATTGTCTGTACTGGTTTAGGATGTTAAATTACCACTTTCAGATATAATGACAATTAAGACTGGAACTTAAATTATCATTGATATATATTTGAAAAGAACTGATTCCAAACAGTATCTAAATTTTAAATCATGCCATCCTAAACACACAAACAAAATCATTCCAGTTTCCTTAGGACACAGAGAATATACAACTGATCAGACAAAAACATACTTAAACACGGTTAAATACCTGGCATTCATTCTCATTGAAAGAAGATATCCATTACACATTATTAAAATAGGAATAGTATTTTACTAAGCGTACAAAATAACAAAAGTGAGAACATTACATCTAATATTTCAACATATTTATCTTAAAACAGGGAGTTAATTTGAATACTAAAAGGCAACATGGATATTGAAAATAATGTTGTCACTATGAAAAGAATAATAAACGATAAAACATCATAAAATGTAAAGGGTAAATTCTTAATTTAAAAAGTCTTCCTATTAAACTTTAATTAAAAACAAAGAACTTCTCCATCAGTACAACAATACAATAACCCTAGATGTAGTTTATGTATTTGTATTATTGACGAGTCTTCTTTCAGGTTAAAAATATTTAAAAAATATCATTTTAAAAAAGGTATAAACTGCACTGTTAAAATTTATTATATATACTAGTTTGTAATTGGTGAAATGAATTTTATATTGGTCAAACAGGAGATAAACTCAGAAGTAGATGGACAGTACATTACCGACAAATAAGAGACCCATCTACAAGACAATTGCCTATAAGTAAACATTTAAGTATACGCTCAAAAACCGTCCCAAAATTTCCAATTATTTTTTTTTTCATATTTCATAGTAATGATGTTTCAGCTAGGTCACCTTAAGAATGCTATTTTTATTGACATTTAAAACCAAAACTTAGTCAAAATTGATGACGTCACAATATTTACGTTGTGTACACATGCGTAGGCATAAAATGTCATTGCTGAGCAATTACGCGTTTTATGACGCCATATTGTATTATTTGCCCTTATTAGTAAATAAACGAAACCGGCAAATATTCAATAAATCTCGCAATTCTATTTATTTTTGCTTTATATAAATATCCAAAATGCATTTAGCTGAACAATACCGATAAAACAGCGGTAAAAAGATTGAAGGAAATGGCTTTTGTGTATTGCATAGTTTAACGTAGTTCGCGGGTTTCCTACGAAAATTTCAAAGTATGAGACATAAGACTAATATTCGCTCTGTATGTTTTAACACCTCAAGTCTTTCATTTGGAGAAAAAAATAAAAACGTTCCGAGTCCACATTTTTTGAGGAGCGCCCCCTAGCGGTACATGTATTTTTCAAGGGAAATCGCAGTTTTTCTGTCATAACGGCATTAGAATCAACGTTATAAAAAATTTCCAAACTCAGGAATATAGCTAAATTCAGTTTAATTGTTTACATGTTGCTTTTTGTAAATTATTTCATTTGAAAAATGCTTAAATGAATAGATATCCGTAGTAACGGAGGGAAAAATTAGCGAAAAATTTCAATGTATTTCATGCAGTTTAGCCGATAAAAAATAAAACGGAACGGTCAATGCTTTTGAGTTCAAATATATTCTTCTTTCATAATTTCTGGAAAAAAAATAAGATAAAAGAAGTGGGGTGGAGGGCGTGGGGGTGTCTTCACAGCTGAGTTTTTGTAAATTTACATTTCATTTCTGCTGGTAAGTTAGATATCGCGACGTCATTTATGGTGTTAATGTCACACAAACGTTTAATTCATTATGTCCTTTATAGATACATTTTAGTATAAAATATACAGGGCAATGAAACTACACAAAAATGAAATATTTTTTTTACTAAAATAGTGTCATATTATTTACGGTGTTAAGTAATTTACAATCTAATCTAAGTATATTATCTAGAAATATACTTCAATGTCAGTATAACGATTTTCTTAAAGACGCTAATTTTGTTTATATTATTATGTAAAATATCATTTACTAATGATGACTATCTATAGGCACCCATGCCTTTTCTGTCAGGGTATTAAAATTTTACGGCTGTCTCAAATTCTATTAGACTGTCTACAAAAACAGAGTGTACATTCACATGGATTTCTAATGAATGGTCTCGTAATTAGCATTGTGTGCAACCAACTTGTGAGCCAGCCTTGATATGCAAAAGTCTGATAAAAGTCAACAGAAAAATCTGACAAGGCGCATCAAAACGCATAAATGTTAAATCCCATTTGATGCTTGCCTATCGTAACATCTGTTCACTAGTCGCTCAATGTCACGGACATTCTTTAAGCGATGTTGCTAATTGTACTCTATCAGAGCTGCAGGGGTCTTCTGCGCATGTCCTGAAGTGATTATCAATCGGAGCGCACGGCAAAAGTACGCAAATTATTGCATGATAGTATGCATTTAATGTATAATATACTGACTAAAGGTTAGAGTTAGTATTACCATGGTCACAAAATATATACCTCACTCGGGGCGTTGAATTCTTCATGTGAGGAAGCCATCCAGCTGGCTTACGGAAGGTCGGTGGTTCTACCCAGGTGCCCGCTTGTGATAAAATAATGCACGGAGGGGTCTTCCTCCACCATTAAAACTGAAAAGTCGCCATATGACTTATCAAGTGTTGGTGCGACGTTAAATCCAAAATATATATAAACATCAAAGATATTTTTCTGCCCACTTGCTTGAATCCGGTATATACCGGAGTCTGTAATTTGTACATCTGCTGTGAGTCACAGTCTACGTGAAGAAGTGCTGCAGTCCGGAAATATCCGAATTTATTCGCATCAGCGAAAAAATGCACTTTTACACTAAATACCAGTAAAATACTTTGTTTTCAGCATTCTGGCGATCATGTAAATAAAACATTTCAAAGTATACGGCTACTTTTCTTAGTTTTATCCGACTTTTAAATTTTTTGTAACACCAACAGAAGTGCATGAGATGAAATCATAGTGGTAACTCTTTTTTGATATTATGTTCAGCACTGGAATATAATACTACGATTTGGAATAGAATTGGGAGGGACAAACCTACACCAAATAAGAATGACTCGAATCGTTTTGTATGTAAGGCAAAGAACCATGTCGAAAGTGCGTTTCCTTGAAAACATCGACAGAAACAGCGGGTCTGAACATAGAACACATGCCTCTAAAGTTTTCGCAAGCAGCCCCAGTTCAACCACTCTTCTTCCATCTTTCCATCCTAAAATGTCGTCTGCATCGACTGTATCTTTTTATTGTATTTCCTGAATGTTTTGAAGCCAAACGTGTCAGAGTTTTATTTTTGTTATGTCGTTTGGAGGCAAGTTTTCCTCAATACTGCCTTGCACTGTACATTCACATTGACATTTCAAACCTCATGCACTAAACGGCACCAAAATGAGCTTTATTCAGGAAACCGTTTCAAGTACACAGACTGAAGTACCCTTTTACCGTAAGAGACATTATCTCATTTATTTATCATATACTTAAGATTCCATATAGACCATATTTATAAAATAAAACACATTGAGTTTATTTATTCAAATTCGTTGTTAGCTTACAGATATTTGTGTATTGTGAATGTCCTGTAGATATCAATGAAAGACATAATGAAATCAGCGTTTGTGCGACGTTAACGCTGTCATTGGTGTATCAACGTCACAATATTTAGATTATCAAGACAAATAAAACAGTAGATTAAAAAATATGCCGTGAAGAAGCCCTCACACCCACTTTTTATTTTAGTTCTTGTTCAGAAATTATGAAAGAATTATATATTTGAATGATAGGGTTTTCATCTGTGGCATGTAATGTAAAACGATGTATAAATTTTTATAGTTAATTGAAAATAGAATATCAGAATGACAATAAGTTGTTTCGTTATATTTATGTGTATCACGAAACAGAAAATTTACTTGATCTGGTTCTAAATTGCTAAAGAAATGGCAATTCTTATCCAATTTTGATATTTTTGCACCAACGTGTCCCAAATTTGGCGCGTAAATGCGACATTATAATAACAGCGTCAAAGAGGCTGTAAGTAAGCATCATTTCAAATGTAAACAACAGTAGTGCGTCGTAGTGTTACTCCTCCGATACAAGCTGAACACAGTACGTAAAACGTTTAACATTGTGTTTTTCTGTTTATTTTTCATAACCGCTTTTATACTGTGTAAAAGAACACATAACAAACAGATAAATTTTGTAAAAGAAAGTATTGAATGTCACTGTGTCATTGATCCCAAGAAAATTTTTAAGTTTTTTTCTTATATCTGTCAATGTAAAACTTGGTACCACGGGGCGGGGACTCTTTTACCCCAGGGTAATAATTTGACAATCTTGGTAGAATACCACAAGGCAATGCTACATACTGAAACTGAAATTGAATAATTTGATTGAACGCCCATTTTTATACAATGATATATTCAATGGATTGTACATAATAATGATAATAATAATAATTTTAACATTATTAATAATGACAGTGGTAATAAAAACAGCCTTATTGTAACAAACAGTCATGACCGCAGCCATCCCCTTGAGGTCAATTTACCCCTATTGTGAATACCAGTGCTTAAAGCATCACATGGTACGCCCAGACGAGCTGCATATAGAGGTTCAGGTCCTCCAGTTAATGGTGCTATCATATACTATTTAAGAAAGAAATACTACATACTACCCTACCCATAGAGATTTAACAACAATGGCATACGTCTTGTGGTTCCAGACATGAGGAATATTTTCCTATATAAGTCTATGTAAATCTTGGGACCCCCCGGGGTGGAACCACATTTAACCCTATGGTTTAATCCTGGTAGAGAACCACTAGATGATGCTACGTACCAAATATCAAATCCCTAGGCCATGTGGGTTTGCACAAGATTTTCAAACTTCTCCCAATATAAGTCTAGATGGTGAAACATACCAGATATCAAAGCCCTATATCCTTTGGTTTTGGACAAGAAGATTTTTAAAGTTTTTCCTTTCGGTTGCCATGGCAACCACAGTTCTGCATAAATATCTCAATTCTTTTGGGCAATGTCGATTGGGGGGTAATCACAGGACTATTCCTCTGAAGTTTGCTGTTAATATGCCATCAAATGCAATGCTAATATGTAAAGTTTATTTACATATTACAGTTGGCATGTATTTTGCATGTACAATACATGAGCAGATCTGAATTATTACTGGTTAATGAGTGCAGTTTTTCTTCGAATGCTAAACTTCATTCTGCTTTGTATTTGCTGCAATGATACAACTTCAGTATATAATGCAGTTTGAGTACACAGCTACATTTGTTCCTAAGTACAATGTATTAATATAGACTTGTCGAATCCTCCTGTTTACCAATAATATATGCTGAGGTAATATAAAAGTAATTTTCTTGTTGTTAATGTACCGGAAAATGCATATGTTAGTCTTTTTTTGTAAATAGACATAATAACTTTGTCCTCAATTACCTTGAAAATACATCAATTTTATCATATGTTCCACAATACATATCCAGTACAGCCAAATATGTAACCTCTGTGAATGATGTTTAGTGTGTAGCTGCAAATGATGCATTTAATTAGTTTACGCCATTGCACCTTTTCAATAAACGGTATATTATTTAAGTCTGGACTTATTATTAACTCTAGCCGTTTTGTGTTTTGAACAGGCTATAAGTGGTATTTCTTATATAATTACACTAATAAAGAGAACAGAATGTCTTCCTTATAGTCCGTAATAACTAACAATGATTCCGTGTTAAAACTGCTTTCCTACTGCCTATAATGTCGAGAGCTTACTGGAAACAAAAGCAACTGCTTAGTGTTTACAGTTCAGCTTCATGAATCGACATTGTTCTAAGGATATACCAAGTCGTCCTTTTTTTTCGCTTCTCCGCATCTGGGAATTAAGATAACTCTGTCGGTCTTAATGACAGGAGACAGCATCGCTATTGGGGCATCCGTGGTTGCATATTGTAAAAGTTTCAGAAATGATTAAGTTAGACGTTCTGGAATGACTAATCCTTCTATTGTGAGTTAGACCTTTAGGAATATCTAAGTTAGACGTTCTGGAATGACTAACTTGCCTGTCTAAGTAAGACATTCTGGAATGACTAACTCTTTTGCCAAGTTAGGCGTTCAAGAATGAATAACTTGCCCGTTTGGGTTATACGTTCCAGAATGACTAACCCGCCTGTCCGAGATAGACGTTCTGGAATAACTAAAACCTGGTTGGGTTAGACGTTCCAAAATGACTAACACGCCTGAGATAAACGTTCTGGAATGACTAAGCTTGGGTTACCATTCCAGAATGACTCACACCCCTGTCTGAGTTTGATGCTCAACAAGGACTAACCCCGTTCAAATGGCGCAATTTTCCTTAACAATATTCACCAACAGGTATAAAAGCATTATAAAGACTGAAAGTAATATTACCAGACAACTTGTAGAGGTGAAATTCACACACAAAAGAGAATGTATTATACCTTGTTGCATATTATTCGAACGAACCAATCTGAACTTCAGTATTGTCATTTTAAGTAGCTGATATAAAGATAATTATGACTACGACAGTTATAGTATATCAAATAACATATACTATGTAGACACTTGTCGGATAAAACAACGAATATACATGTTTGTGCAGGATTTCCCCTTCACAATAGGGGTCGTTAATAGGTCCCTTGCCCTCAGAAAAAGTCTCTTAAATCATGCAGTTTCCCAAAAAATGTCCTCAGGTGTTTTTTATACCCCTTTGCCCCAATACCGAGCTATTTTCTTCCCAAATCACAGCCCTGGCCCCATCCGCAACTTGTAAAAAACATGTTGTGAGTAATCGTTATACTTAATACTCTGATATCTCAGCACTCAACCTTTTGGATTCTACCATGCTAGCAATAAATGTTAAACGGGATATGTTAAATACAGGCTCGTATGCAGGGATGTTGGAAGAAATCAGTTTACATCTAATGAATACAGTCCTCTGTGGTATGGTTTTTTCAGACTTAGAAAACGTAAGTACAATAAATGTTATCAAGATTTTTATTCAATTTTTTATCATGCTTTACTGTAAGCAACGTAAATAAGTAGTTTTCTCGATGAGGAGGTATTAGTTTTCGGGAATTATAATGTCACTTCAGCGCAAAATGTGGGCTCATTAAAGTAAAGAAGATACAGGTTTTGCGCCGAGATGACGATTTTTGCCTTAATATATCTAATGTTGTATATATTTACCTCTTCTCACTTTTTGTACAATAAAGGTTGCACAGAACATTGTGGTCAACATGACAGATTTGGTCAATATATATTTCACCAACAATATTATTTCATCAAACTGAAAAACCTGTACCTGTCTAGTGACCATATACAACATATTTCCTCGCATAAAAAGTGCAAAGCAGTTTTAACATTGTATTAACTTTTACTGCATTTATAATGTAAAACAGTGGTACATGGTTAAATATTACACTGAAACTGTCAAATAATTGCTGCTGCATCAGGTGTGTCTTCTTAACATTTTATCCTCATTAAGTCCTTGTTCATTCACAAATAGATAAATATCACATTTAGTTTTAACTGAGTGTAATCAGTTCCTCTGAACCACTGGAAATACTAAATGATTACAGATACTTCCATCATCAAACAACTTCTCTTTTGACTTAACTATTGATTATGAATAATAATACAATTTTTTTTATCCCATTTATTAAGATATATGTAACTTTAGCATTAACATAATCATAATTTTGCTTATAGTATACAGTAGTTTTATTATGCTTAGGAGTTTTAGCAATCTGCTTTTTTCCAGCTTGTATATTGTCACAAAATCAAGTAAATTTTATTTATCATTCTTTTAAAGGCAATGCTACAATTATCAGATTAAGCATCGATGTACTTTTAAACTCATGGTATCTTAATACATATGTAGATTAACTGGATTAGCTGACCATACAATGTCACACCTGAATGAATTTTACCTGTAAATAATTGACCAATCAGTGTGAGATTGGAGAAATGCATCTTGTGTCTTTTTGAATAAGTTTATACCTGAGCTGACTTTTGACTAGAGCATATGGCATTTTAGCATAAAAAGACTTGATAGAATATTTGGCAGAAGTTTATTTAAAAGAAACTTGAATTTTCTTAGTTAATTATCAAGATGATATTTTATGGTCAGAATTATTTTCCTGTTTATTGAGCTTGTCACTGCAAACCAGATATCACAGTAAGTGTGCTTTTATTCACATTTTGAACTGTAAATTGTCTTGTTGTTGTTGTTGTTTTTTCACTTTGTACATGGAAGCTTTTATGAATATTTCTTTTTGTAAAATTTCATTAGTAACTAGAGGTAATATTGTAAAATCCCTTTTTTGTATATAACATGCAAGTATTATGTAATGTATTTCAACAATGATGTGAAATAGTATTTTATGTCTGATAAATGAATGTAAAGTTCCTGTTATTAGGTTGGTTGGAGGAGAGATGCTCGTAGCTCATGGTATTGGTAGTTGGTGCCTTCAACACGGCTTTGTTGCACAGTTGACTGGTGTGGACAGCTGGTATAGGAATGTGTACAGTAACTGAAACATTGTACAGTGTGTTGGTGTTTCCGTCATAAGTATTAATGTCGGTGTTTGGACTATATTTAGATATTTATATGGTCGGTGTATTTCTATAATACTGAACAGTTTTCTACTACAAGAAACATTGACCAAATCTGTTGGTCGGAGTTGAACTAACATTAGTGTTAAGAATATTGAGGACCATGCATTGGTCGGAGATTCTAGAGACATTCAGTTCTTAAGGCGGGAGTGTTAGGTGGAAGTGTTGTTGGTTGGTCTCGATTTGATTCCAGGATTACAGAACTTTTCATTATTTAACAGAATATCTTTGTTTTATATGCATAATATACTTCATATTTAATTTGATTATGAAAAAATTGATGAAAAGTTAACTTAATTTGTTAGGAGGTTATTGCAGTAGTAGAGCTACCCACTCTGGCCAATTCTGACTGTGACATTGGTGTCAGAAGTGGGATAGTAGTTCTTTGCTGCAGTAACCACTTCAGTAAAATTTGTTTTATATTTGTATCTTTAAGTTTGTGTAAAATTTTAATTTGTTTTTAATTTGTTTTCCGATGTTGAGAATTGTAATCCATGGACAAAGGAGAAGTTTTGGATGAACACTCCAGCTCAGTTTAATTAGGCCCACGAACTATGCCCTGATGTCTGGTACGTGGTTACAGTGACACTGTATAGGTTGTAAGTAAAACATTAAGTGATCGTCTTCTGCCAGATTTTTCTTTGAAGTCAGACACGTATCTTGTAAGATTTTTCTTCGGTAAACTTAGTATACTGGGTCAGTCCTGTGTATAGGTAGAGGTGGATATTTGGTATTTGTACTTTTCCTTCAGTATAAGTGACATAGGTAGGGAAGGGATATAACGGTTTATATATATATAGAAGGTGTCTATGTCGCTGAAATATTTAGTGAATATACATGATTTAATCCTTTCTGGTGTTGTTTGGCAGGAGAAGAGACAGAGTTCACATCAAGAATACGTATACCACTGGTTCATGCAGCAGTAACAAAGTGTTATTACATTTCAGTGACAAAAATTTTCATTTGTTTGATTTTGTTAATTGAGAAAATATGTCTTTACAAACTTTAACAGAATTAAGTAAAGAGATGGGCTACGCAGGAGAAGAATTGAGAGAGTTTGTGAAATATCAGCAAAATAGACTGCGTGACGAGAGAAAGGAAAAACGAGAAATGCTTCAAGCAGAGCAACAGTTAGAACGTGAAAAGCAAGATCATGAGTTAAAAAATGGCTCGGTTTAAGTATGAGGCAGATAAAGCTGCACATGAAGCAGAATGGAAGGTAAGATAGAAGGAGAAAGAAATAGAGGAAGAGAAGATTAAATTAGAAGCATTACAGATAGCACATAGTCATAAATTGGAGCTGTTAGAAAAACAGCAAGAAATAAATGAAAGTATGTCATCGAGTATGCCTGTCGCACCTTTTAGCTCCTGTGCACCGAAGATGCCCAAAATGCCTCCGTTTGATGAAAATTATGATGAAATGGATTCGTATTTGAGACGGTTTGAGCGTTACGCAGTAGCAGTTGGTTGGAAGTCAGAAACTTGGGAAACCAACTGAAGTGCTCTTTTAAAGGGTCGTGCGTTAGATGTTTATGCTCGAATGCCTGTTGAAAATGCACTTGACTATGATGAATTAAAAACTGCTTTATTAAAAAGGTTTGAGCTTACAGAAGAAGGTTTTAAGAAAAGATTTCGTTCTTGTAGACCCGAGAATGGGGAAACATATACACAGTTTTCTGTTAGATTAGAGAGTTATTTAAAACGATGGATAGATATGGCAGAGATTGATCATTCATTTGAGGGACTGCTTGATTTGATGATTAGAGACCAGTTTTTACATATATGCAATAAAGAACTAACTTTATTTCTTTTAGAAAGGATTCCAAAGTCATCTGCACAGATGGCAAAATTTGCAGATTAGTATTGTGAAGCACGGTCACTTCCGACATCTACATTTGTCTTTCGCCGTAGTGAACCTGTTCAACGTAATGCTGCAAATGACCGTAGTAGAAGTGTTGAGTGGAGTCAACAATTACATGTTGACAATAGAAATAGAGACAGACGTTTCCCTTCAGGTACGAGACAATGCTACAGATGTGGTAAAACTGGCCATATTGCTTCAGAATGTCGTACTAATTTTTCTCCGAAAAAATCAGTTGCTTCATTACAGGGTTCTGATAGACCAAGAAGTCCATCACCATATAAGGTGCGTTTTGAAGATCAAAAGGGTAAAGTACAGAAGTCCAGATCAAGGTCAGCAACACCTGAGAGAAGGGATGATAAGGTGTGTGGAGCTTTCCTTTCTTTAACTGACTGTATTTCTTACAGTTCTCCAGAGTCGAGTACAATTTTGAGTTCTGCATGTAATGTGAGTACTTCAGCAATGCCCACATCTAATGGTATCATAGGTAGTAAGTTAGTGACTGTCCTTAGAGATTCAAGATGCAGTGGCGTTGTAGTGAGAAGGAGTTGCATAGATGAGAATCAGATCACTAATAGAACGCAATTTTGTGTTTTAGCTGATCGAACGAAGACTGAAGTCCCGATTGCATGCATATATATTAACACACCTTATTTTTCAGGAAAGGCTGATGCTTGGTGTATGGAAAATCCAATCTATGATCTAATCTTAGGGAATATTACAGGTGCTCGTAGTCCTGAGTCCCCAGATCCGGATTGGAAACAACAGGTTAGTGCTGTTCAAACAAGACAGCGAGCACGTGATGCACGTCATGACAAATACCGGAAGATGTTGGTTCCTGATGTTGTTAAAGATGAGGCAAGCCCTGATGATATAGAAAAGGAACAGCAAACTGATCCGTCTTTGACAAAGGTTAGGCGTTTGATTTCTGAGGAGAAGCAGAATGACAGTAAGTGTTATTTCATGAAGGGCAATTTAATATTTAGAAAATTTCAATCATCCAAAGTCGATAATGGCAAAGTATTTAAGCAACTAGTTGTTCCACAAATGTTTCGACATACTGTTATGCGATTAGCACATGAATCAATTCTGTCCGGTCACCTTGCCACAAGGCGAACCTTAGCTTAGGTTTTGTTAGAATTTTACTGGCCAGGGATTGTGTCAGAGCTGAAAAGATATTGCCAGTCTTGTGATATTTGTCAACGGACTTCAACAAAAGGTAGATTTATGAAGGCACCATTAGGACACATGCCTTTGATTGATGTTCCATTCAAAAGGGTTGCCATAGACTTAGTAGGTCCGTTAGAACCGAGATCTGAAAAAGGGAATAGATATATACTTACATTAATAGATTTTGCCACTCGATACGCAGAAGCAGTAGCCCTCCCGTCAATAGAAACTGAGAGTGTTGCTGAGGCTTTACTTGACATGTTTTGTAGAACAGGAGTTCCTGAAGAAATTCTTTCTGACTTAGGATCTCAATTCACCTCGGACCTAATGAAAGAGGTAAGTAGGTTTTTTAACATTTAGACAATTGACTACTACACCATACCATCCAATCTGTAATGGTCTGTGTGAGAGGATAAATGGTACAATTAAGATGATGCTTAGAAGGCTGTGCGCAGAAAGACCGAAAGATTGGGATAAGTATATTAACCCATTGTTGTTTGCATACAGGGATTCACCACTAGAAAGCTTAAGATTCACACCTTTTGAGCTTATATATGGTAGATCAATCCGTGGCCCAATGACAATATTGAAGGAGTTATGGACTAAGGAAATTCCAAATTCTAAAGTAAAGACAACATACCAGTATGTGTTAGACTTGCAGACCAGGTTAGAAGAAACAAGTAAGTTAGTACAGAAAAATCTAACAAGTTCATCACACAGATACAGACAGATATACAATAGAAGGGCTAAAGCAAAGAAGTTGAAGGAAGGTGATAAAGATTTAGTGTTGCTCCCAACAAAAAATAACAAGCTACTTATGCAGTGAAAAGGTCCTTAAACAGTATCAGAAAAGGTAGGTACATTAGACTATAGGATACAGGTTCATGACAAGATGAAATTATTCCATGTAAACATGTTGAAACGATACTTTGATCGTGCTAATACTGGTTCTTATTAAGCTGTAGGTATAGCAGGGGTTGCTGTTATAGATCTCCAGAGTGAAGAGAGTGAAGCCGAGTTTGATTCTGTGGGAAAAAGAGATATGTTGGTAGAAACTCCCTCCTCTGTAGGTAAAGAATCTTTTTCAGATTGTAAAATGTCTCCAGATCTTGAGGCCGAGCAGGTGAAGCAGTTGTCTTGTTTGTTGGAACAATATTCTGACGTTTTGTCTGATAAACCAGGTTTAACTACCTTAGGAAAACATGACATCTTTTTAAATACAGTTGGACCAGTCAGGGCAAAACCATATCCAATGCCGTTTGCTGTAAGAGAAATAATAAAGGAAGAAGTGTTAAAAATGCTTGATTTAGGTGTGATTGAACCATCTGAGAGCCAGTACTGCAGCAATGTCTTCATTGTTAAGAAGAGTGACAATACTAATCGCAGATTTTCGCGCTTTAAACCGTATTACGGTTTTTGATTGTGAGCCAATTCCCAACATGGAAGAAATCTTTGTTAAGTTATCAAAATCTAAGTTTATTTCCAGATTAGACCTAACGAAGGGTTACTGGGAGCTTCCTCTCACGGATTCTGCAAAACCATTAACGGCATTTCGTACACCACTTGGATTGTTCCATTATAAGACTATGCCTTTTGGACTAGTTTGTGCTAGTGCAAGTTTCAGCCGATTGATGCGTAGACTTCTAAGTGGAATGTCTGATATAGATAACTTCATTGATGATATATTTGTTTATACAGAAACCTTTCTACATCATTTACAGGTATTAGCAGACTTATTCTTACGGTTACGTCAAGCTCATTTGACAGTGAAACCTAGTAAATGTTGTTTTGTGTTTCAAAGTACTGAGTGTCTTGGTCATATTGTAGGTGAAGGCTGTCTGCAACCTGTGCCTGACAAGTTGAATGCTTTCGAGAAGCTGAGAGACATATGACAAAGAAGCAAGTACGCTCTTTCCTAGGTTTAGTTGGATTCTATATGAAGTTTGTTACTAATTTTGCCACAATTGCAGCACCTCTGACAGACCTTACGAAGAAAGGACGACCAAATAAAGTGGCATGGGGTGAAGCACAAGAGAAAGCCTTTCAGTTCTTAAAGGCAGCTCTATGTTCCTTTCCAATTTTAAAATTACCAGATCTCGATGCAATGTTTGTTTTGCAGACTGACAGTAGTGAAGTTGGGATAGGCGGTATTCTATTACAGAAAGAAGATGGGGTCAAGAAACCAGTAGCTTATGCTAGTAGAAAGCAGAACTTAATTATGCTACAATAGAAAAGGAATGTTTATTCCTTGTATGGGGTGTTCTCACGTTTAAGAGGTATCTTTATGGCAAAGAGTTTGTTTTAGAGACTGATCACCGCCCATTGATTTATCTTAATAATGGTAAAGTAGCGAATGCCCGCCTTATGCGTTGGGCCTTGTTGTTACAGCCATATAGATTCCGCATAGTTGCTATACGGGGTCGAGACAATGTTGGGACAGACTATTTGTCTCGTACTTAGATGTTTGATGTGTGGGTTAGATAGGAATAGGGTAAGATTTTGTGTTAGAAAGTGTAAACACTTCTTAAGCAGGGGGTTATGTCACAAAATCAAGTAAATTTTATTTATCATTCTTTTAAAGGCAATGCTACAATTATCAGATTAAGCATTGATTTACTTTTAAACTCATGGTATCTTAATACATAGGTAGATTAACTGGATCAGTTGACCATACAATGTCACACCTGAGTGAATTTTACCTGTAAATAATTGACCAATCAGTGTGAAACTGGAGAAATGTATATTGTGTCTTTTTGAATAAGCTTACACCTGAGCTGACTTTTGACTAGAGCACATGGCATTTTAGCATAAAAAGACTTGATAGAATATTTGGCAGAAGTTTATTTAAAAGAAACTTGAATTTTCTTAGTTAATTATCAAGATGATGTTTTATGGTCAGAATTATTTTCCTGTTTATTGAGCTTGTCACTGCAAACCAGATATCACAGTAAGTGTGCTTTTATTCACATTTTGAACTGTAAAATTTGTTGTTGTTGTTCTTTTTCACTTTGAACATGGAAGATTTTATGAATATTTCTTTTTGTAAAATTTCATTAGTAACTAGAGGTAATATTGTAAAATCCCTTTTTTGTATATAACATACAAGTATTATGTAATGTATTTCAACAATGATGTAAAATAGTATTTTATGTCTGATAAATGAATGTAAAGTTCCTGTTATTAGGTTGGTTGGAGGAGAGATGCTCGTAGCTCTTGGTATTGGTAGTTGGTGCCTTTAACACGGCTTTGTAGCACAGTTGAGATCTTTGACTGGTGTGGAGAGCTGGTATAGGAATGTGTACAGTAACTGAAACATTGTACAGTGTGTGGATGTTTCCGTCATAAGTATTAATGTCGGTGTTTGGACTATATTTAGATATTTATATGGTCGATGTATTTCAATAATACTGAACAGTTTTCTACTACAAGAAACATTGACCAAATCTGTTGGTCGGAGTTGAACTAACTTTAGTGTTGATAACATTGAGGACCATGCGTTGGTCAGAGATTCTACAGACATTCAGTTCTTAAAGCGGAAATGTTAGGTGGAAGTGTTGTTGGTTGGTCTCGATTTGATTCCAGGATTACAGAACTTTTCATTATTTAACAGAATATCTTTGTTTTATATGCATAATATCCTTCATATTTAATTTGATTATTAAAAGATTGATCAAAAGTTAATTTAATTTGTTAGGTGGTTATTGCAGTAGTAGAGCTACCCACTCTGGCAAATCCTGACTGTGATATATATACTTTAAAATGTTTACTGTTTACCATTAATTTTATTTTGTATCTTAGCCTTAACCATGTACTTTTCTTATCCTTATAGATTGTTTGTTTGTAGTGTTATAGGATAATCATGTTATGTCGGAAACTAGCTTGTTATAGCTAATGTTTACATGTTTGTGAAAACCGACGCTAAATAAAGATTATCTTATCTTTTCTTACTTCTTGTGACTTTGCTTTCAAACTTCTTGCCACACCTGTATTATAGAAAGAGAAAAATAGAATGAGTGATGTTAGTTAAGATATATCATATACCATATACTAGTAAAATCATTCTCAAATGATGCAAAATTAATGCAAAGAAATTGAAGACTGCAGTTTGCTGCAGAATACACGACTACGGTGGAGCTTACTGGCGTTCAAAGAACAGCCTTTATGAAAATGACAAAATACATTGTGTGAAATGACTAATGTTAAGCATGAAGGCCCTGACCGACTTCTTACTTCTAGCTTATAGAACGGGTCGAAAATGTAGCATTGCAAATGTTTATTTGAAATAGTAACCTTATAATTAACCCTGTATAACAGTTTCAAACTTTACATAGACTTACGACGACAACAACTTTACAAAAGGACATCGGACATTAAGACAATGCCATTTGATGAGTTCAGTATTTGACAATTTTATATAATGAGTTCAAATATTTATGGCTAAGTTATATACCTATCAAACGGTCACAAAAATGAGTTTATTTCATGTTTGTTGAAATTCGAACAGTATGTGGCTTAGGGTAATATTTTATGAAAAATGTAAAATGTGTATTATTAGTGAAATAAGCATATGTATTTAAGATTTGCCTGTTATAAAGTGTTTAAAACAATAAATAAACACTTACCATGCAGATTATCAGTTTTATTAACTTTTTAAAAAAAAAAAAAACTTAAATACGAAAGCTGAAAGTGGGACGAAACTTTTGGTGACACAACTGTACTTCAGTTCTTTCCACCTTAGCGCCCATGACAACTGATGCATTGATCATAGCCTATTGTTAGTTTTCTACACATCTATTAATATACTATATTGACGCATGCAATACACATGTACAAAAGTGACCGGGCATTATAGGGAGGGTTATATATTGAATATATGCAATGGTGTAGCTGGCCTCAAAATGTTTACATACGTTTGAGTAGCTGGCCTTTTTCAGTTTTAGCGGAGGGGTATAGGGGGCAACCTAAGCAACTGTAGGTTCAGGGGTGCCTGCGCTTTAGCATTTTATGACTCATCTGGGCATGTTCTATCGTTTGCTCTATTCAAGGTTTTTATATATTAGTTTTGGTGCGTTTGGTTCTTCAGTTTTCGAAAAGAGGTGTAGGCACAGTCCTGCTGTGCTTAATAAAAACGGCTACGCCACAGTATCATTCACATTTAGCCTATACTTTTTAATGTCTATCAAACATTTAAATGTACTTTTTGTTACACAATGTGAAAATAAAAAATAGAACAACATAATGATACAATGTAGTAATAAAATTCCGACTGGTCCAATGAAACAGAACTTAACTAGGTAGTATCAACATCTATGTAGATATTCTTGGGGTGTCAGTGTTAGATCCTTGAAGGTCGTCACAAAAACGAATAAATATGTAGATAAGCAAAGTTTACGAAACACAAGCAGTAAGTGTCAAAATATTTTATGCAAAATTAATTTGTTGACACCCTGTATGTAGTCTTTTTCCCATTTTTATCACTTCCCCCCTATGACTAAGTACCATTTTTACAGCATACATATACAATAATTATTTACAAAAGCATGTGAAATATTTTGTTGCGTCTCTTGGGGGTAGGGGTTTGGGGGAAGAGGTTAAAAACATCAAAAAAGATTAATGTTCATATTTCAATTGGAACGAGAATGAGAAATGTCCACAAAGTCATCTTTTTTGCTAATAAACTTGTAAAATTTAGTCGAATATATCAAGAAATGCTCTTTAACTATCTGTATTTCAGACGTCTAGCCCTTGATTAGTTTTTACATAATTGGATACGCAATCTGAATAGGGATATGTCCGAGGTCCTTTCATTCTTGGTAAAAGAAAGTGGCCTGTACAGTGGTAACAATGTTTTCTTCCCTACCTCTATTTGAATCTGGGTTAGGTGGGATCAAAAACTAGATCACCAGGTCAAATCAAGGGAAAAGCTAATTAACACTCTTAGAGGCCAGACATTTGACCATATCTTAATGAATGTTAAAATTGACGATCTTAAGGTCAAATTCAAATCTGGGTCAGGTAGGGTCAAAATCTAGGTCACTAGGTCAAAGGAGAGGCTAGTTAACATTCCAGAGGCCAAATCTATGACAATATCTTAATGAAATTTGGCCAGAATGTAAATCTTGATGATCTTTAGGTCAAGTTCAAATCTAGATCAAATGGGGTTAAAATCTAGGTCGCCAGGTAAATTAAAAAAACCGTAGAGGCCATACTTACTTAAATCTAAGTCAGGTGGGGTAAAAAGCTAGGTCATAAGGTCGGATCAAAGGTAAAGCTTGATAACACTGTAGAGACCTTATTTAAAGTTTGAAACTCATGAGAATCGATCAAAATATTTGCTTTGATGATCTCTAGGTCAAATTTGAACCTAGGTCATGTGAGGTCGAAAACTAGGTCACCAGGTTAAATCAAAGGGAAAGCTTGTTAACATTTTTAAGGTCATATTTATGACTGTATCTTCATGAAACTTGATCAGAATGTTGATGATCTTGATGATCTTTATGTCAGTTTGTTATCTGGGTAATTTGGGAACAAAAACTCGGTCACCAGGTCAAATCAAAGGTAAACCTAGTAAAACAACATTGATGGCTATATCCTAATGAAACTTTGTCAGAATGTTAATCTTAATGATCTTGTTTATACGAATTTCAGTCCAAATGCTGTGTTATAAATTTAACATATTTTATATATTGTACAGTATTGACAGATAATATACCAGATCGTTATGTAATACTGCAGTAGAAAAAATGTGATCTCTCTTGGGACCATACTTTCTACCTGATCTTTAAAACCTGGCACATTATGAAATCATAACTGGAAATTGAAACTATGTTTTGTCATCTTGGGTCAAACTAGGTCAATAGATCTTTTGAAATCCTTATTAACACTCCAGAGGGCTCATCTCCTAATCTTCATTATTCTTGGTTACAGGACTTTTTCTTGAAAAAATTAGCAGTTATTGGATCTGTGACTTTACAGATAAAAAGGTAGGTCACAAGGTTAAATAATAGAAAACATTGTTACCACTGTACAGGCCACTTTCTTTTACCAAAAATGAAAGGACCTCGGACATTTCCCTATTCAGATTGCCTATCCAATTATGTAAAAACTGAATAAGGGCTAGACGTCTGAAATAGCACAATACAGATAGTTAAAGAGCATTTCTTGATATATTCGACTAAATTTTACAAGTTTATTAGCAAAAAAGATGACTTTGTGGAAATTTCTCATTCTCATTTCAATTGAAATATGAACATTAATCTTTTTTGATGTTTTCAACATCTTCCCCCTCCCCCCCCCCACCCCCAACCCCAGAGACGCAAAAAATATTTCACATGCCTTTGTAAATAATTATTATATATGTATGCTGTAAAAATGGCACTTAATCATAGGGGGAAAGTGATAAAAATGGGCAAAAACACTACATACAGGGTGTCAGCAAATTAATTTTGCATAAAATATTTTGACACTTACCGCTTGTGTCTCGTAAACTTTGCTTATCTACATATTTATTCGTTTTTGTAACGACCTTCAAGGATCTAACACTGACACCCCAAAAATATCTACATAGGTGTTGATACTACCTAGTTAAGTTCTGTTTCATTGGACCAGTCGGAATTTTATTACTACATTGTATCATTATGTTGTTCTATTTTTTATTTTTGCATTGTGTAACAAAAAGTACATTTAAATGTTTGATAGACATTAAAAAGTATAGGCTAAATGTGAAGGATACTGTGGCGTAGCCGCTTTTATTAAGCACAGCAGGACTGTACCTACACCTCATTTCGAAAACTGAAGAACCAAACACACCAAAAATAATATATAAAAACCTTGAATAGAGCAAACGATGCATCTAGAACTTGCCCAGATGTGTCATAAAATGCTAAAACGCAGGCACCCCTGAACCTACAGTACAACCCTAGATTGTCCCCTATACCCCTCCGCTAAAACTGAAAAAGGCCAGCTACTCAAACGTATGTAAATATTTTGAGGCCAGCTACATCATTGCATATATTCAATATATAACCCTCCCTATAATGCCCGGTCACTTGTGTACATGTGTATTGCATGCGTCAATATAGTATAGTAATAGATGTATAGAAAACTAAAAATAGGCTATGATCAATGCATCAGTTATCATGGGCGCTCAGATGGAAAGAACTGAAGTACAATTGTGTCACCAAACGTTTCGTCCCACTTTTAGTTTTCGTATATAAATTATTTTTTAAAAAGTTAATAAAACTGATAATCTGCATGGTAAGAGTTTATTCATTGTTTTAAACACTTTATAGCAGGCAAACCTTAAACGCATATGCTTATTTCACTAATAATACACATTTTACATTTTTCATAAAATATTACCGTCAGCCACAAACTGTTCGAATTTCAAGACAACAAACATGAAATAAACTTATTTTTGTGACAGTTTGATAGGTATATAACTTAGCCATAAGTATTTGAACCCATTATATAAAATTGTCAAACACTGAACTCATGAAATTGCATTGAAATTTGGGCAAAATCTATAGCTTAATGTCCGATGTCCTTTTGTAGAGTCGTAGGTCTATGTAAAGTTAGAAACTGTTATACAGGGTTAATTATAAGGTTACTACTTCAAATAAACATTTGCAAGGCTACATTTTCGACCCGTTCTATAAGCGAGAAGTAAGAAGTCGGTCAGGGCCTTCATGCTTATCTTCTTAACATTAGTCATGTCACACAGTGTATTTTGTCATTTTTATAAAACCTTTTCTTTGAACGCCAATACGCTCCACCGTAGTCGTGTATTCTGCAGCAAACTGCAGTCTTCAATTTCTTTGCATTAATTTTGCATCATTTGAGAATGATTTTACTAGTATATGGTATATGATATATCTTAACTAACATCACTCATTCTATTTTTCTCTTTCTAAAATACAGGTGTGGCTAGAAGTTTGAAAGCAAAGTCACAAGAAGTAAGATAAGATAAGATAAGATAATCTTTGTTTAGCGTCGGTTTTCACAAACATGTAAACATTAGCTATAACAAGTTAGTTTTCGGCATAAAATGATTATCCTATAACAATACAAACAAACAATCTAAAAGGATAAGAAAAGTACATGGTAAGGCTAAGATACAAAATAAAATTAATGGTAAACAGTAAACATGTTAAAGCATATACAAGCTGGAAAAAAAGCAGATTGCTAAAACTCCTAAGCATAATAAAACTACTGTATACTATAAGCAAAATTATGATTATGTCAATGCTAAAGTTACATATATGTTAATAAATGGGATAAGAAAAAAATATTGTATTATTATTCTTAATCAATAGTTAAGTCAAAAGAAAGGTTGTTTGATGATGGAAGTATCTGTAATCATTTAGTATTTCCAGTGGTTCAGAGGAACAGATTACACTCAGTTAAAACTAAATTTGATATTTATCTATTTGTGAATGAACAAGGACTTAATGAGGATAAAATTTTAAGAAGACACACCTGATGCAGCAGCAATTATCTGACAGTATCAGTGTAATATTTAACCATGTACCACTGTTTTACATTATAAATGCAGTAAAAGTTAATACAATGTTAAAACTGCTTTGCACTTTTTATGCGAGGAAATATGTTGTATATGGTTACTAGACAGGTACAGGTTTTTCAGTTTGATGAAATAATATTGTTGGTGAAGTATATATTGACCAAATCTGTTATGTTGACCATAATGTTCTGTGCAACCTTTATTGTACAAAAAGTGAGAAGAGGTAAATATATACAACATTAAATATATTAAGGCAAAAATCGTCATCTCGGAGCAAAACTTGTATCTTCTTCTTTACTTCAATGAGCCCACATTTTGCGCTGAAGTGACATTATAATTCCCAAAAACTAATACCTCCTCATCGAGAAAACTACTTATTTACGTTGCTTACAGTAAAGCATGATAAAAAATTGAATAAAAATCTTGATAAAATGTATTGTACTTACGCTTTCTAAGTCTGACAAAACCATACCACAGAGGACTGTATTCATTAGATGTAAATTGGTTTCTTCCGACATCCCTGCATAAGAGCATGTATTGAACATATCCCGTTTAACATTTATTGCTAGCATGGTAGAATCCAAAAGGTTGAGTGCTGAGATATCAGAGTATTAAGTATAACGATAACTCACAGCATGTTTTTTACAAGTTGCGGATGGGGCCCAGGGCTGTGATTTGGGAAGAAAATAGCTCGTTATTGGGGCAAAGGGGTATAAAAAAAGCCTGAGGACAATATTTTGGGAATCTGCATGATTTAAGAGATTTTTTCTGAGGGCAAGGGACCTATTAACGGCCCCTATTGTGAAGGGGAAATCCTGCACAAACATGTATATTCGTTGTTTTATCCTACAAGTTTATACATAGAATATGTTATTTGATATACTATAACTGTCGTAGTCATAATTATCTTTATGTCAGCTACTTAAAATGACAATACTGAAGTTCAGATTGGTTCGCCCGAATAATATGCAACAAGGTATAATAAATTCTCCTTTGTGTGTGAATTTCACCTCTACAAGTTGTCTGGTAATATTACTTTCAGTCTTTATAATGCTTCTATACCTGTTGGTGAATATTGTTAAGGAAACCTTCGCCATTTAAACGGGGTTAATCTTTGTGAAGCATCAAACTCAGACAGGGGTGTGAGTCATTCTAGAATGGCTAACCCAAGCTTAGTCAATTCCAGAATGTTATCTCAGGCGTGTTAGTCATTCTGGAACGTCTAACCTAACCAAGTGTTAGTCATTCCAGAACGTCTACTGGTATCTCGGACAGGCGGGTTAGTCATTCTGGAACGTCTAACCCAAACGGGCAAGTAATTCATTCTTGAACGCCTAACTTGGCAAAAGGGTTAGTCATTCAAGAACGTCTTACTTAGACAGGCAAGTTAGTCATTCCGGAACGTCTAACTTAGACATACCTAAACGTGCTCTCTCCTGTCATTAAGACCGACAGAGTTATCTAAATTACCAGATGCGGAGAAGCGAAAAATAAAGGACGACTTGGTATATCCTCAGAACAATGTCGATTCATGAAGCTGAACTGTAAACACTAAGCAGTTGGTTTTGTTTCCAGTAAGCTCTCGACATTATAGGCAGTAGGAAAGCAGTTTTAACACGGAATCATTGTTGGTTATTACGGACTAAAGGGAGGACATTTTTGTTCTCTTTATTAGTGTAATTATATAAGAAATACCACTTATAGCCTGTTCAAAACACAAAACGTCTAGAGTTAATAATAAGTCCAGACTTAAATAATATACTGTTTATTGAAAAGGTGCAATGGCGTAAACTAATTAAATGCATCATTTGCAGCTACAAACTAAACATCATTCACAGAGGTTACATATTTTGCTGTACTGGATATGGACTGTGGAACATATGATAAAATTGATGTATTTTCAAGGTAATTGAGGACAAAGTAATTATGTCTATTTACAAAAATAGACTAACATATGCATTTTCCGGTACATTAACAACAAGAACATTACTTTTATATTACCTCAGCATATATTATTGGTAAACAGGAGGATTCGACAAGTCTATATTAATACATTGTACTTAGGAACAAACGTAGCTGTGTACTCAAAATGCATTATATACTGAAGTTGTATCATTGCAGCAAATACAAATCAGAATGAAGTTTAGCATCTGAAGAAAAACTGCACTCATTAACCAGTAATAATTCAGATCTGCTCATGTATTGTACATGCAAAATACATGCCAACTGTAATATGTAAATAAACTTTACATATTGTCATTGCATTTGATGTGATAACATTAACACAGTAACAGTTTTCAAACTGAAATAAAACAATGACTTAACTGTCATTTGTATTGAACATTTCATTGCCTGAACAGTAGTTTAAGTTGTCTGAATGGAAGATTGGTTGTCCTGGACAAGATGTCAACCACTAATTTCATAGACTGTTTACATAAATAGTATTTTTATATTTTTACATAGTTATTCATTTTCCTGTGCATTCATTTATGTCATTTTTAAATACTTTATCTCCTTTCCTAAAAAGCAAAGAAAATTAAAATTGGTTAGAAGACGAATAAATCACCAGTGGAAATTGATTTTTTTTGTTTTTGTTTTCGGTTTAACGCCGTTTTTCAACATTATTTCAGTCCAGTGGAAATTGAATGATGGTATATGGGTACATTACTTTCTAGAACAAATGGCAAAGATGATTATTCACATACAGTGAACCAAATGTTATCTGATGGTGAAGACTAGGCATATGATGTTGAGGACTTTCAAACGGCTATCTTAAAGTTTCTTTGAAATTTAGTCATTTATTAGGTATAAGGTTCTTTGCAATTTTCAAGGTGATGTCACGTTTTGAATTTCCGGTGAATAACAAAAAAAAAAACAACAAAGAATATTCAGTTCTTTCCAGAAACCGTTATGTTATGATTCAACCAAATAGTTTCCTTTGTCTACCAGAAAGGAACAATTCTTATATCTTAATATTGAGATTTAGTACCTTTATAACAGACAATAAACTAAAACAATAGACATTCATATGTGACTTCGGTGAGTTCAACAAATCAATTTCAAGCACAAATATTATTGTGGTATGTAAAGTAAGTTACACACTACAAAATCCGACCAAGATACTTTCAAAAACAATGCATTTGCAGAATAGAAAGATAAAAATAATTTTGACAGCTCATGTAAACTAATGGCAAATTTTGACAAGTATATGATGACTCATGACCTTTTTTCTGTTATTTCTAACTTCTAGTTTGATTTGTTTGTTTGTTTGTTTTGGGTTTTACGCCATTTTTCAACAGTATTTCAGTCATGTAACGTCGGGCAGTTAACCTAACCAGTGTTCCTGGATTCTGTACCAGTACAAACCTGTTCTCCGCAAGTAACTGCCAACTGCCCCACATGAATCAGAGGCGGAGGACTAATGATTTCAGACACAATGTCGTTTATCAAATAGTCACGGAGAACATATGCCCCGCCCGAAGATCGAACTCGCGACCCCGCGATCTGTAGACCGACGCTCTACCTACTGAGCTAAGCGGGCGGGTACTAGTTTGATGTTTTGTAAAATATTCAAAACCTGGTTTACTCAATCGAAGATCACATTTGTATTATGGTATCTGGTGAGATAAAGTAATAAAACAAACCTTGCAGAGGGCATGCGTTTTTGCATTTTTTCACTGCTGCCCATGAACAGTGTATAGCCAAGTCTGTAATTTTAGCTGTGTTGCTTTTGTTTTAAATTCTCTTCACTGATTATTTGTGCACAAGGTCAAGACTGAGATAACAGCTATAGTTTATATATAAACCTGTTAGGAAAAAAAAACAATAACTAATGCAAGTGCATTATCAACTTGGTCACTGTCTACTGATTTGGCTTTTGTTGTACACCATACAAAGATAATTATTTTCCACATGCCTGGGCCTAATTTTATTTAAACACCAAGTAATGTATAGTTTTCCCCTCAAATAAATAAGAGCTTCCTACAACCATGTAGTTACATGTGTATACAAAATGTATTATTGTTTTCATAGATGTTATTTTAATATTATTGTTTTACGTAAGAATCATAAATATTAATCATACCTCACAGAGATTTGTTATATGTATGATCTGTCCAATTTTGTTCATATATGATATCTGCTTTGACAATTCAAGGAGTTTTGATATATATTTAAATAAAAACTTTTGGTAACTATTTAAAATATATATTACACAAAGCTTATTGGCACTATATTTTCAATACTCCTAAATGTTGGTATTTAACTGCAGTAAATAACAATTTTATTTCCTCCCTTTATAAATACAGCACATGAATCAAGCATGCTTCATATTTAAATATATGTTTTTCATTAATATTAACACGTTATGCAAGAGAAATATAGGTACATAGCGAACACATTCTTCTTCCTTCTTTCGCCGATACTCTGCATACCTGAGTAATTTAGATATATACAGGATATGGTGGGCCACTGCACAGGATTAATTTATAGCAAAAGAGTGCTTTAACACTATTTATACACTATAGGTGGCTATACGTCGGGTGTAATAATTTCATGAGGGCGCAACCCGAGTGAAATTATTTGAACGACGTATACCACCCAAGTGTATAAATAGTGTTAAAACACGCTTGTGCTATAAATTATTTCGATTATGATATGCCCTTAATCTAAATCAGGTGATAAAATATAGAAGCGCTCTTTCTTGGTTGCAACAAAAACCTTGACGTCACCGCACATTAATGTGACGTCATTTTAATGTAAGAGTTTTTTTAACAGAGACAAGCATATTAGACTAGTTACTCTTGTCAGGGCCCCATTCTTTTTTTACTTTGAATATGCTGTAAGAAGAAAAAATCGAAATAATTCAGTAAATAAAGAAAAGTATGCAATTTAATTTTATAGAGATTTCCATGAATTAATTAGGACAGTTGGTGGTTAAGCATTGTGTATTTGCCTATCGATTTTCCTTTGTCATACTTTCATTGTTGTAAGCAACTTCAAAATGTGTTGTTAGTTTTAGAGGTTGTGTTTATCATTGCATAGATACAAAGAAATTAGAGATCAACATTTGTTTCTGTGCTAATGTGAAGCTTATCTCCTGCTTTTCTCATATTCTGCATTACTTGCTTTTCCAATAGACTACTAGGCATTTTACAATAAATCAGCGAGAAGGTCAGAAAGTATAACGATGATATATTTGTTTATTGTTTTATAGATACTACAGTAAAATTTCTCCCCGTCTATAATCCTATCTTCTATCAGTGTATTTTACTATACTTTACTGAACATAGCATATTTGACCGTGAAGAGTTTGGTGTTGTCAGTCCTTCAGAACTAAAATGCAGAACTGTTGATACAATCTCAGAAAACAAGTTTAAGTCCTGTGTTTCAAAAAAGTGTCGTGAAATAAACACGTTTTGAAATTACTGGAAAATATCTTGACATGGAAGCCATCTGGAACTTCTTCGTCAAGTCCAACAAACATTTTAAAGCACCTCCTTTGGTGAATTAAAATTTGCGGTAAATTTGTTGTCAAACTGCATAATTTAACAGAATTATTGTACTGACACTTCACCAGCAACAGATTTTTAACTAAAACATTGAACAATACATTTATTGTAGCAGCACTAATTTATCAAAATTTTACTGCTAAAAAAATCTGAGCAACCGAAAAGTTTAACAGCAAAATTTAACAAAATAATTAACGAGCATTAAGCTATTTAACGAAAATATCATCGTTAAATATCAAACGAAAGTTTTGAACAACCGGCCCATTACCTTTATCAGATTTCATTTTACCTTTGGTTTACCGTTTAATGTAAAAGTACCGTTATAATTCAAGTAATGTAATAAAAACTAGAAAATGCTTTTGTAAAAAAGCGCATGTCTCCCCCAATGCAAAGTCCTATAGGCAAGAAGTCAATAGGGGTCAGGAGCGAAAGTCGAAGAGACACTGATGGTTGGCTGCAATAGGGATCATCTACTTGGCATGTCCAGGCATCCCGCTAAATTTCAACACTCTTGGCCTAGTGGTTCTCAAGTCACTGTTCAGGCTCCTGTGACCTTGACCATTGATCAAGTGACCTCAAAATAAATAGGGGTCATCTACTCTGCATGTCCAATCATCCTATTAAGTTTCAACATTGTAGGTCAAGTGGTTCTCAAGTTATTTCCAAAAAATGATTTTACATGAACAGGCCACTGTGACCTTGACGTTTAACAGACTGACCCCATAATCCATGGGGGTCATCTACTCTGCATGTTCAATCATCCTATAAAGTTTCAACGTTCTGGGTCAAGTGGTTCTCAAGTTATTGATCGGAACTGGTTATCAATGTTCAGGCCTCTGTGACCTTGACCTTTAACGGAGTGACCCCAAAAACAATAGGGGTCATTTACTCTGCATGAACAATCATCCTATGAAGTTTATACATTCTGGGTCGAGAGGTTCTCAAGTTATTGATCGGAAATGGTTTTCCATGTTCAGGCCCCTGTGGCCTTGACCTTTAACAGAGTGACCCTAAAATCGTTAAGGGTCATCTACTCTGCATGACCAATCATCCTATGAAGTTTCAACATTCTGGGTCAAGTGGTTCTCAAATTACTGACCGGAAATGGTTTTCAATGTTCAGGCCCCTGTGACCTTGACCTTTCACAGAGTGATCCCAAAATCGTTAGGGGTCATCTACTCTGCATGATCAATCATCCTATTAAGTTTCAACATTCTGGGTCAAGTGGTTCTCAAGTTACTGACCGGAAATGGTTTTCAATGTTCAGGCCCCTGTGACCTTGACCTTTAATGGAGTGACCCCAAAATCGATAGGGGCCATCTACTTTGCATGCACAATCATCCTATGAAGTTTCAACATTCTGGGTCAAGTGGTTCTCTAGTTATTGATCAGAAATGGTTTTCCATGTTCAGGCCCCTGTGACCTTGACCATTGATGGAGTGACCCCAAAATCAATAGGGGTCATCTACTCTTCATGATCAATCATCCTATGAAGTTTCAACATTCCGGGTCACGTGGTTCTCTAGTTATTGATCGGAAATGGTTTTCAATGTTCAGGCCCCTGTGACCTTGACCTTTGACGGAGTGACCCCAAAATCAATAGGGGTCATCTACTCTTCATGATCAATCATCCTATGAAGTTTCAACATTCTGGGTCAAGTGGTTCTCTAGTTATTGATCGGAAATTGTTTTCAATGTTCAGGCCCCTGTGACCTTGACCTTTGACGGAGTGACCCCAAAAACAATAGGAGTCGTCTACTCCAGCAGCCCTACAACCCTATGAAGATTGAAGGTTCTAGGTCAAATGGTTCTCTAGTTATTGCTCGGAAATGAAGTGTGACGTACGGACGGACGGACGGACGGACGGACAGGGCAAAAACAATATGTCTCCTGGGGGAGACATAAATATATCCATTTTGAAGATAGATTTTGGAAGAAGTCCTCTTAAGTAAGGTGTTGTATCAATTATAGGGGATTTATCCATGGCGCGAAGCGCCTGGGATGAAAATCCCCGAGACAGTAACGTCCTTATATAGTTATTCGTCTTTGTTGTCTGCATATACTGAGACAATTTTTTCGATGTTTTCCGGTTCCGGTTTATATACACACCGCAGACTGGTTGTCTGCATAAACATACGAGCACCCTGAATCAGTCATAGAAACTCGTAAACCACGCTAACAGGATTATTTTACTTATTTTTCGTAATGAAAACTGTACATGCAACTGAAAAACACTTTTAAAACAGTAAGGAAGTGTAAAGGACGTCAAGTTTCTGCGTGGAGTGCAAACAAACAAAAAAATCCTAAAAGCTAGTGCGAGAACGCTGAATGACGTCACCGTCACAGCTTCCGTAAATTTTGCAAAGTATGATATTCGCTGTAAGAGGTCTGATGACACTAAATGTAAACTACAGTTAGAGCAAAGTTTCACTTTCTTGAGCGTTGAATATTTCTTTCTAAGCGGATATAAAAAGATAAATCCCCAATGCTAGGTTGTGCCTTAATTCATATTATTTCTTAAATATTTGAGAAACCTGACAAAATATGCAGCTTTTTAGATGATTTATAATAATTTGTTATATTTATTTGTAAAAAATATCAAAATTACTAAATATGACCAAAACATTACTGAATAAATAGAAATAAAAGTCAACTACTCTTTATGTTTTGACCACCTTGCCTTATCAAAAAAGTAGAAGTCATTTATACAACAATGTGTAATATCATTTTCAAGAGAAGTGGTTTGACTTAACGATGTTTCGTCATATTCTTAACCATAATCTCCGCACAGTGCTAGACGATATATTTAAAAAAAGATAATATGACAAACAGGTACTATGGCCCAACGATAACTTGATATTTACAAACATGACTATAAATAGATTAAAATGGAACATAGGGAATTCAACATTTTTCTAACATTTTAAAACCTAAACATTTCTAGTTTCGGTACCAATTACATATTAGCTCAGAGGTAAAGCATACTCTCCATGATAAGCAGATATTTTGCCGTGTGGGTTCGAAACTCAGTATCGACATTTAATTTTTATTTCTTTTTTGCATGAAAAATTTAGATTCCTTCATGTGCTCTGTGACAACACCATAGAGAAATCTCTAAAGCCGATATTGCAGAGTAGAAAGGTTTAAGAGTGAGGTTGGGTGCGCACCATAAACCGGTTTAAGCTCCCCAGTGGTGTTTTTGCCACTGACCGTTCCAAGGCGGTTCCTTTGTTTGTTCGTTTTGTCCTCGTGTGTTGGCTTTGTGTGTGTGTGTTTGTGGTGTGCACGTCTGCGTGCTGTAGGTTTCGTTTTGGGGAGGCTGCGATTTTGGTACATGGCATTCCCTGTTTGATATTTGTCTTTGTTTTTTAGCATTATATCAAAGATGATATTAATTAAATACATCCACTTAAGCGAATAATGAACATAATATTAATAATAAAATATGTAATATAAAGACATATATGCAATGCAAATACAAACCAACAAAGAAAGAAACGAAAATATGGGAACAAAAACGAAAACAAAAAAAAATCTGAAAAAAAAAATCCTCATGAGGATTCGAACTCACAAAACAATTTGCTTATATCCAATTGTTATCTGCATTTTACCCACCTGAGCTATGTTGCCATATACTTAGTGGATAGTTAAAATGAAACAAATACTAATATTTACTTGTACAAGCATTATGAATTGTTATTTTATCAGTTATCATGAAATAGACTCGTCCTCGCGTTTCGGCGGGAATCACGTTATTACTAATTTTTGGGGATTAGTAAATATATTAGTCAAATGCGAAGTCGATTTGGTTCCATTCAGAAAGAAAGTTGTGTCAAATTGTAGGATACGTTTTCTTACGACATTACCAATAAACTTCACGAACAACACTTTGGAAAAAAACTTAATTTGTATACGATTTGCAAAAACAATATCCAATTTAGGACATATGTTCAGTATGTGTAATGTTTGTTTAGAGCTAAATAGATGTAAGTGATTTGTTTGTTTGTTTGCTTTGGGTTTAACGCCGTTTTTCAACAGTATTTCAGTCATGTAACGGCGGGTAGTTAACCTAACCAGTGTTCCTGGATTCTATACCAGTACAAACCTGTTCTCCGCAAGTAACTGCCAACTTCCCCACATGAATCAGAGGTGGAGGACTAATGATTTCAGACACAATATCGTTTATCAAATAGTCACGGACAACATAAGCCCCGCCAGAGGATCGAACTCGCGACCCCGCGATCCGTAGACCAACGCTCTTACCTACTGAGCTAAGCGGGCGGGCAGATGTAAGTGAACTATCTGCACAAATGATGAAATACGAAGTACATTTGTATATTAAGATTTGCTTTACAATCAAGGGCCCTCTAGGATTTTCAAAATAGAAACAGCATTGATACATCTTTGACTGTTAACAAAAAAACATTCTTATTATCACTGTTATCGAATATGAAACTCATGCTGAATTCGAAACACATTCTATCTACCGGCATTCAATCATACTTGAAAGCCTTTCAAAGTGCACTTTAAAACAAGAGACGTTTTTGTAAAATAAGTACAAGTACAGTAAGCTCAAGTTTAGAACATTTTACAAAGACACCAATTATATAAGATGGATGGAGGTATTGATTATGAGGTTAACAAGTATAGGGGACAAATCACAAAAAACATTACCATTTGATCTCACCTTGTTGTGTTGGCAGGTCACTTGGTGAAAATCTGATGCTATCTGGACTACTATCTGGACTACAGGGGTGATCTGCAAGACCAATAAAATCTCATTTTGATATTATATTATTTAAGATAAAAAGTGGCCTACCGAAATGTTCAGGAATCCAAACAGATTTTTTTATAAGTTGTGTCAAATTTGTAGGGTTTCGTTTTCTTACGACATTACCTATAAACTTCACGAACAACACTTTGGGAAAAAAACCATAATTTGTATACAATTTGCAAAAACAATATCTAATTTAGGACAAATGTTCAGTATGTGTAATGCTTGTTTGGAGCTTAACAGATGTTAGTGAACTGTCTGCACAAATGATGAAATATGAAGTACATTTGTATATTAAGATTTGCTTTACAATCAAGGGCCCTCTAGGATTGTCAAAATAGAAACAAAATTGATACATCTTTGCCTGTTAACAAAAAAAAAAGCATTTTATTATCATTGTTATCGAATATGATACTCATGCTGAATTCAAAACACATTCTATCTACCGGCATTCAAACATGCTTGAAAGCGTTTCAAAGTTCACTTTAAAACAAGAGACGTTTTTGTAAAATAAGCACAAGTACAGTAAGCCCAATTTTAAAAACTTTAACAAAGACACCAATTATATAAGATGAATGGAGGTATTGATTATGAGGTTAACTTGTACAGGTGACAAATCACACAAAACATGACCATTTAATCTCACCTTGTTGTGTTGGCAGGTCACTTGGTGAAAATCTGATGCTATCTGGACTACTATCTGGACTACAGGGGTGATCTGCAAGACCAATAAAATCTCATTTTGATATTATATTATTTAAGATAAAAAGTGGGCTACCAAAAATGTTCAGGAATCCAAACAGATTTTTTATAAGTTGTTACAAATTTGTAGGATACGTTTTCTTACGACATTACCAATAAACTTCACGAACAACACTTTGGAAAAATCTTAATTTGTATACAATTTGCAAAACCAATATCTAATTTAGGACAAATGTTCAGTATGTGTAATGTTTGTTTGGAGCTAAACAGATGTAAGTGAACTGTCTGCACAAATGATGCAATATGAAGTATATGTGTATATTAAAATTTGCTTTACAATCAAGGGCCCTCTAGGATTGTCAAAATAGAAACAGCATTGATACATCTTTGACTGTTAACAAAAAAGCATTTTTATTATCACTGTTATCGAATATGAAACTCATGCTGAATTCGAAACACATTCTATCTACCGGCATTCAAACATACTTGAAAGCGTTTCAAAGTGCACTTTAAAACAAGAGACGTTTTTGTTAAATAAGCACAAGTACAATTAGCTCAATTTTAGAAACATTTACAAAGACTCCAATTATATAAGATGGATGGAGGTATTGATTATGTGGTTAACGTGTACAGGTGACAAATCACACAAAACATTACCATTTAATCTCACCTTGTTGTGTTGGCAGGTCACTTGGTGAAAATCTGATGCTATCTGGGCTGCTATCTGGACTACTATCTGGACTACAGGGGTGATCTGCAAGACCAATAAAATTTCATTCTGATATTTTATTATTTAAGATAAAAAGTGGCCTACCACAAATGTTCAGGAATCCAAACAGATTTTTTATAAGTTGTGTCAAATGTGTAGGATACGTTTTCTTACGACATTACCAATAAACTTCACGAACAACACTTTGGAAAAAAACTTAATTTGTATACAATTCGCAAAAACAAAATCCAATTTAGGACAAATGTTCAGTATGTGTAATGTTTGTTTGGAGCTAAACAGATGTAATATGAAGTACATTTGTATATAAGATTTGCTTTACAATCAAGGGCCCTCTAGGATTGTCAAAATAGAAACAGCATTGATACATCTTTGACTGTTAGCAAAAAAGCATTTTTATTATCATTGTTATCGAATATGATACTCATGCTGAATTCGAAACACATTCTATCTACCGGCATTCAAACATACTTGAAAGCGTTTCAAAGTGCACTTTAAAACAAGAGACGTTTATGTTAAATAAGCACAAGTACAGTAAGCTCAATTTTAGAAACTTTTACAAAGACTCCAATTATATGAGATGGATGGAGGTATTGATTATGAGGTTAACGTGTACAGGTGACAAATCAAACAAAACATTACCATTTAATCTCACCTTGTTGTGTTGGCAGGTCACTTGGTGAAAATCTGATGCTATCTGGACTGCTATCTGGACTACTACCTGGACTACAGGGGTGATCTGCAAGATCAATAAAATTTCATTTTGATATTTTATTATTTAAGATAAAAAGTGGCCTACCAAAAATGTTCAGGAATCCAAACAGATTTTTTATAAGTTGTGTCAAATGTGTAGGATACGTTTTCTTACGACATTACCAATAAACTTCACGAACAACACATTGGAAAAAAAAAACTTAATTTGTATACAATTTGCAAAACCAATATCTAATTTAGGACAAATGTTCAGTATGTGTAATGTTTGGAGCCAAACAGATGTAAGCGAACTGCCTGCACAAATGATGAAATATGAAGTTCATCTGTATATTAAGGACGTTCGCTACAGTTTCGTTTTTTTTCATCTAAATGATAAATTTTGATGAAATGTTTTTTATTAAAAGATCATGTTATGATGTATTGAAAAATAAAATAAAAATACTAGGTCACCAGCTTTGTTTCAATTTAATTTGCCCCTAGATATGGTGCTATTTTTAACATTTTTCAAAATTTCTATAATCCTAAAATATATTTCATTAAAGTACAATAATCAGCACAAATTTGATATATAAGCTTTTTTATAATGGAAAACAATTTATCTATTTGAATATGCTCAGAGAAATCAAAAGAAAATGATTTTGTAAAGAAAGGAATACTTGTTCAGCAGACCCAAGGGCTATATTTGCATATTTTTGTCAAGTTTAAGTTGGTACTTCTGCTATTTTATCTAGTTTCACATAATAGAATTTAATCAAACTCTGCACATACCTTTGCTAATGTCTACCTAATCTAAGAAAATTGATAGGTCACTATTACAATCAAATTACAATGAGGTGGGGTGTGGCGGGCATTTATACAACGCAGGCTGGTACGAAATACGCTTTCAGTGTTTGAGCAAATGACTTAGAAATATATCAAATTATCAAACGGCAGATTTCTTAATAAGCGGATTTTAAGATGTTTCTGAAGCATTTTGATGTCATAGAACGATGAAAGTTTCGGCCTTTCTCCGAACAAAACCTATAGTTTACGAATACGGATGTACGGTATGGGTACGGTACGGGATTAGAAACAGCTGTGACTCAATGCAGAGTTGGAGCGCTGGTATAAATTACAGACTCCAGTATATGTCGGATTGAAGCAATTTGAACTAAATGTACTTTAAATGTATATATTTTGTGACCATGGTGATACTTACCCTAACATTTAGTCAGTATATTATACATATTTTACATTAAATGCATGCGAACATACAATAATTTGCGGATTTTTTGCCGTGCGCGACATTAGATAATCACTTCCGGGCATGCGCAGAAAACCGCTCCAACTCTGTAGTGAGTTACATCGATTAGAAGCACAACCAAATTGGCACGGTGTTGGAGTAAATATCAACCCATCCGGAAAAACTGTAGCGAGTGCCTTTAAGATTTCCTTTACAATCAAGGGCCCTCTAGGATTGTCAAAATAGAAACAGCATTGATACATCTTTTACTGTTAACAAAAAAGCATTTTTATTATCATTGTTATCGAATATGATACTCATGCTGAATTCGAAACACATTCTACCTACCGGCATTCAATCATACTTGAAAGCCTTTCAAAGTGCACTTTAAAACAAGAGACGTTTTAGTAAAATTAGCACAAGTATAGTATGCTCAATATTAGAAACTTTCATAAAGACACCAAATATATTGTACAAGCGTGTCACCTACCGAGAAAAGCTTTTCAGGATAGCCTCAGTGCATTTTGTCCTATGGCAGCTTGTCTGCCTAATAACCAGGTTCTTGTACGTAAGGGTAGTGAGCAGTAGTCATTGGGATTCTGCAGTATTGTGCAAGGAAGTGAAGATTGGACTGAATTACGTTTCTGAGTAGGCAATGTTTTTTTTTTCTTTACAGAAACAATTGTTTCCGGACCCTCCAACACAAGAGGACGTACCTGATTTTTTCAGCCTCCAGTAATGTTGCACGTTAGCTATACTCTCTAAGTATTACTGGCTGCATGGTCAGACGGGAAAAAATTAAAACTTTCTACATGGACAAAAATTAAATCCTAGCTTTGTCGATTTTTTATTTGTTTGTTTTTTTTGTTTGTTTTGGGTTTTTCGCCGTTTTTCAACAGTATTTCAGTTATGTAACGGCGGGCAGTTAACCTAACCAGTGTTCCTGGTTTCTGTACCAGTACAAACCTGTTCTCCGCAAGTAACTGCCAACTACTACTTCTCCTGAACAATATTGTTTATAAAATAAGTGATTAGTTTCTTTATAAAATGCTAAAATGTCGTGGGGGTGGGGGTGCAAAATTCCTGTTTGGACCTCATTTAAGACTACATGACCTTTAAAGAAAGTACTAACGGGCGGATGGACATCCCAATGTCTGGTACCTTTGGCAGTATTTCCATTCTTCTCAGACAAAACAATGACCGCTTAGGGCAAAGAGACAAGACAAAAGATTTCTTTTTATTAGCCCACACCTCCTGCCATCTTCGGTATACTGCGTTTGCATGGACGGACAAACGGATGCATGAAATATAAGGAACTTAACAAAGTAGTTCTACTGGCATGATTAGGTTGGATGTAATTCAATAACCGAAACTGATATATCCGAATCTTTGCACCTAATGTTTACAGAATTTTCAATTCATTTAGCAAACGTTTTTGGAATATTTATGCAAGGAAGAATATGTACAATAGGGAGCAAAATATGCCATTGCCATCCTTCAACCTTCTTTAAAGACTAGGACCTTTGTTTTATTAACATTTACCTTTAACTTCCATTTATTGCAATATTCGTTTAAATTGTTTAATACAGTTTGTAGTCCTGACGCCGTCTCTGAGAAGATTACGGCATCATCAGCAAAACGCAATATTTAGATATATCGATAGTTGATCTATTGTTAAACAAGAGTTATTGTCGCTTTGTAAAAACATCTCTATGTCATTTACAAACAATGAAAATAGTATCGGAGAAATTATCTCCCCTTGTAATAATCCAACATCACAGTTGAAAAAAAGATCTGAAAAGGAACCCATATGCCTTAGGCATAATTTAACTTCGTCATACAAAGATCTTATAATACAAAATATTTACACTATTTTTTAATAATTTTACTTATAGTGCATTCCTATAAATAGAATCAAAACATTTCATAAGATCCACAAAGCAACAATACAATTTCTTATTCTGTTTTAATTGTCTTTCTATAAAAGCTTGAAGGAGAAAAATAGCATCTACCGTACTGTAATTATATATATATATATATATATATATATATATATATATATATATATATATATATATATATATATATATAAGATACAACATTTGTTCTATTTTCAACTGTTTTGTTAGCATTAAATTCTGACCCGGCGTTTTTATATAAAGCATATTTTTGCTTACAACCATTATCAAACCATTATCAAACCATTTAGTCAGTATGCCAAATGCCAATTATCTACCTAACCTAAAATTACAGTATGCACAAAATAGTTTGACATATAAAGGTTTTGCAACATGTACCTTCATAGAAACTGGATGATGCAACTTTGGCATCATTGAGCATTTTGTTGCTGGAGGTAACAAAATAAACATTAGATGTATATTTCAGAAAAGAAAATAATTTGAAAAATCAAAAATGGTGGTCAAAATGGCCGCCAAAACGGAAAATCCCTTTATTTTGCATTAAACACTCTAAATGTATAGGTTTTCCTACTGTAACACTTAAAATGTTTCTTCAATAATTTTATTACAAAGAAGTGGATAAAATAGATGTTCTTATTCAAAAGCACTACAATTTGAACACAAACATATACATGTATATAAGAATGTGGTACATGTATAATTTGTGATCGGTTTGTAGGGTTACACTCAAGGAATTTAAAACCCCGATCTATGCATTCAAGAAGATAATCGTAATGCATTTATGCATAATAGATAAAGGTATAATAGTTGAAATGTGTCTGTGCTAAAGGAAGCGTGACTACTGTTCATTTCGCTCATATTCGGATAAGTTTTATTTGGATATAGGTTGTCGTCACTAAATAGTAATAGCAAATATTTGTTTGTTTTTACATTGTTAAAAGATAAAAAAAATGGTTATTTTGTCCAATGATAAAATGGTTAGTTTATTAGGGAGATGACGTTGACGTAATGCAAAACGTTAACATGGTGGTACTAAACAAAAACTCCAAAAGCTGCAGCCTGTCCACTACAATTTTGGTGACTGATGTAGCGTTTCAATAAAATTTTGAAAACGCATTTAGATAAAAGTCGGGAAATTTTGATGAAATCGTTGCTTATGATCTCAGTATATACGCCAACAGGTAATAATATTTAATTATCATAGATGCGTAGTGTGAACTTTGTATGTGAGATACAGCACACGCTACACTTGTACAGGCGGCATAAGCGGCAATGATCATGCTTCAGGTATCACAGAAGGAGTCAACATATTTTAGATTCGGATTTAATGATTAATTAAAGGCAAATAAAAAACTACTTGAACACATCTTGAAATAATGAAATATCTGCCATACATGTGTGAGAGTTTATAATGCCCTTGAGGGTTTTTCAAGTGTAATCATAATGCTACTGTGTTAAATTAACTTATACTGTCTTACCCGTATAACACATTGACATATATAGTCCTTCAGCTTTCTAAGTCTCTGCCAGAATCACTAGAATAAATATCTGCATCACTTAAGGGGACGCATACTTTGAAATTAGAAAAAAGTGGGTGGGGTATTATAAAATTTACCTGCAAAAAAGTACAAGGTTTTGGTAAATGAAATGAATACTGTTTCAACTGTTATAAGTACACAAAGGATTGCTCACTAAAATAAAAATGAGAAAAACTGAAACAAGAAAGTTATTGTTGAATTACGTAAGACTTCTTGTGTACATTCAAAGTCAACAATTAAGACTTTTTGGTGCGAAAATAATAGTGCTTCACTTTGTCTAAACATTTATCAATGTCCTACAGATTCTAATTTAAAGAAAGAATGTGAAATAAGTTCACTGTCTTGCTTTTCATTTCGCATATGTGAGCTAAAACACATTATTTAGTTTGTTTACAAAGTAGTGCATAAGAAAAGATACGGTGGTCAAGGAATGCCACATTACAAAACTAAAAGAGTATATTCCCCTTAATACATTAAACATTTATCGTTACAGAAGTCTAGTGGCTTACAATAAAGGCCTAGAAATGTTGCCATTATTAATTTTTAACTTGGTATTCATGAACTACAATGCACTTAAATATCAAAACACATTCAACAAACTTTTGAAAATGTATTGTCTTAAAAATCCCTGAAATAAGGTATGAAATTTGGTTGAGAGGTCCAATCAATGTGTATATGTGCAAAAGCAACATTCTAATCTTGTTCACAAAAGTTACTAATAAACAGCAGGAATGTCAATGATCAAAACTGGACGAATATATAGTTATCCTCGCTTTAATGTCATTTATAATTTGTCCTTGAATTTTCCACCATACTTTTCATAACTCTGTTTGCACGAGTTGCACGAGAATGCTGTCATTCACGTAAAAAAACGGGGTCAAATAAGTTGTAAATGCAGTATCATCTAAACGTAATTAATGGATTATGCAGTTCAAGATAAACTTTATCTCATATCGTAACGAACATGTATAATGTTGTAACAACAACTTTACTTACACTGATTTAAGTAGCAGTCGGTTTATAAGTGACTTTATTGATTCATTTTGTGTTTTGTTATTGTTGTCAAAAAGTATAACGGAAGTGCCTCACAACTGAAGCGGAAACCAGTTTGATGTGCAAAGTAGTCCACTGTAAGTAATATTATTTGACAAATGTCCACAGAAATTAATAATTTTCTAATATTAAAGACGAATATCTGAATAGGATTCATTATTTGATAAGAAATTATAATCATCGACATGTTTTTTTAAAAATCGTACACGTGCTGACACCTAAGTTGTCTCCCGTTGTTTATTAGAGTTACCTTTCGTCCGGTGCAGTAATACATTTGCAGTGAATCGCCGAGAAGTCGTGGGAAAATTAAAAACCATGTAAACAAACTAAAATTAACCACCTTTTCAAGATGAATTTCAAGTGATCGACATTATGCATTTAACCCGCCTGACCTGTGTAGCATCTTAGATATCTGTTCTAAGGTATTCATTGTGTAGAATGTCATGTTATGCCCTTGCAATGCTAATCCCACTCTGATTTTTTTGTTTACATTTTTTATCAATGAGAAATATGGCGTCCATCCCGAGATGAACAGACGTGGCGTTAAATTTTTACATGTTTAAGCAAACCTGGTGTATTAGAAAGAAAATCTCATCCCTTCAACATTATTTGGAATACTGTTATTGTAAAAAACCTGTATTTTCCTTATACAAAAGCTTAATATTTTGTGTTGAATGTACTTTCACAAAGACCTCTGTTTTCCTATTACATTCATAGTACCACATCCTTATCCACAAAATACTGAATATTACAGGTGTCCATCAGTATTATATCAGTTTAGGAATATGTTTTTTATTTTCCCACCATCGATTTCTTGAATATGCACCCCTTCCGCATTGCTGTATGAACTGTGAATGTAGCAATATGCGTCCCCTTAAAGTTTCGCTATTTAAATAGCATTCGTGCATCTATATTGAGAGACTGAGGTTTTATGACAGTTGCAGAATACTGTACAGCGATGTGAGCTCCGGGATGTTGCAAATGGTTATTCTGATGCACAACAGATTTGGGGGAATAATGTTGTCTTCCGGAATTGTCGTCAGTACAAGCCTCTAAGAGTGTGGATCATTGCTCCATCAAAATGACATAAAAAGTTGAAGGGTCTTGGTCGAAAGCTCTCCTCCATATGTGCGTCTGTATGTATGCTTTTTTGACATTCTCATAGAAAGAGTCTGGTGTGGGTGAGAATGATTGTAGTTTGATCATTTGTTTGTTTGTTTTGGGTTGAACGCCGTTTTTCAATAGTATTTCAGTCATGTAACGGCGGGCAGTTATCCTAACCAGCGTTCCTGGATTCTGCACCAGTACATACCTGTTCTCCGCAAGTAACTGCCAACTTCCCTACATGAATCAGAGGTGGAGGACTAATAATTTCAGACACAATGTCATTTATCAAATAGTCACGGAGAACATACGGCCCGCCCGAGGATCGGACTCACGACCCCACGGTCCGTAGACCAACGCTCTACCTACTGAGCTAAGCGGGCGGACACTAACTTTTTTAATGAATCAGTTTCATACAGACTATCGTATTGTATTGGTGAATTGTAGAACTTATGTAAATATCGTCTTGTACTTGAAAGAAATGCTTATCCAATTTAACCACATTTTATAATCAACATATTTTTTATTAAGTTTACACCTTTAATAATAGGTTTATTAACATAGGCTAAAATGTCCCCACTACTCCGCTCATATATGGCCCATTTTCTGTCCAGTTTGTTAGAATCTTCGTATTGTAAGAATTACTTACAATCTTTTTCAGTATGTGCACGAGTTGTAAGATTTTTTTAAGTATGCATGAACATCCATCATTTTACATTTCATCACTTGCAAAACATCCTTACAGCGAAGAGCGGGGACTAATGCCATTCCAGCTCTAACTTCCCTTATATTCCCTTTATGCTATTGACAATGATTACACATTTCTCAGATGTCACCACTGACTTCTTCTTCTCGTTCGCGAATCACCACTGACAATTCTTACTGTTAATAGGCCGGGAACTCACTCCCTTTCACCTCTTAACTTCTCACTATCCTCCCCGTATATTCCCCTTGTTTTATGATCTACGATAAAATTTCATATTTTTTTTAATTTCACCACTTACAAAATTACCTTCTTCCAAAATAACTCTTACTATGAAAATGCCTGAGACTTAGCTCCTTTCATCTCTTACTATCTCCTCTCTTCCCTGTATGTTCCCCTTCTTTTATGATATAATTTCATCTTTTCAATTTTCGCCACTTACAAAATTACATTCTTACAAAATAATTCCAAGTACGAAAATGTCGGGGTATTAGCTACTTTCATCTCTTACTATCTCCTATCTTCCCCGTATATTCGCCTTCTTCTATTATCTATGATAAAATTGCATCTTTTTCAATTCTCGCCACTTACAAAATTACATTCTTACAATTTCGTTTTACCTACGAAAAGGCCTGGACTTAGCTCCTTTCACCTCTAACTTCTCACTATCTTGCCTGTATATACCACTTGTTTTATGGTCCATGGTAAACTTTCATCTTTTTAAATTTTCGTCACTTACAAAATTATATTCTTAAAAATTAATCTTAGCTGCGAAAAGGCCGGAGAATTAGCTCCTTTGACCTCTAACTACTCGCTATCTTCCCGGTATATATATATTCCTTGTTATATATATATATATATCCCTTGTTTTATAATCTCTTCAAATTTCGCCACTTACAAATTACATTCTTACAATTTCATTTTACCTACGAAAAGGCCAGGACTTAGTTCCTTTCACTATCTTCCCCGTATATACCCCTTGTTTTATGGTCTAAAATAAAATTTCATATTTTCCATATTTCGCCACTTACAAAATTACTTTCTTACAAAATAACTCTAAATACGAAAATGCCTGGGACTTGCCTCCTTTCATCGCTTACAATCTCATATCTTCCCCATATGTTTCCCTTCTTTTATGATCTATGATAAAATTTCATCTTTTTCCATTGCTTCTTAAATTTCGCCACTTACAAAATTACATTCTCACAAAATAGTTCTAAGTACGAAAATGCCGGGGACTGGGCTCCTCTTGTCTCCATCTTATGAACAGACAGACTTAAAATGCTATACCGATTCAGACTCGTGACGGATAGGCTTTTACAACTTGCCATTATTATTTCTAATTTTAAAGTCCATTGTTAGTAATTCTTACAACATGCGCGCTTCTGGCGAACTGGACAGAAAATGAGACATATATAACTCCGCTTAGACCTTTTATTCTGAAATTTCCTATACGAATGAAAACGTTCGTATCCATTTAGCTCTATATTTGATGTTTTATTGGTCCGAGTTTCACTGAGAAATATAATATCGTATTCTCCAATGAAGTTTGTAAAAGTTAAAGTAAATTGTTAAAAAACTCATAGATACCTTAATTAAATGAGTTTGATGTTTAATTATTTAAAAAACAACATTTCATACTGACAAAAGTTACTCATTTTTACAAACTGACAATGCTTGAATGTATAAAAGAAAGATTTTTGTTCCACTGATACATTCATAAAAATGGAATTCATCACTAAAAGTAAAGGTTGAAAAACTCTGCTAGGCAGGACATGCTTACAGCAAAACAGGAGGGCCAAGATGACCCAACATTTTTTTTAATTACTTCCCTTTTATGTTACTATAAATAGCTTATTTAGTAACTTTTTAATAATTGGCCGTAGGGAAAAACCGAGACCACTTTTCTGTGGTACAACATGGATGGTACCTCCAGTTTTTAGGTGTTTTTGACAATTATTTACCTTGTAAGATTTTTTTATTTTTTGCTAAATTTCTTCCCTTTGTTGTTTGATCTTCTTGTCCTTAAGTACAATGATAACTTGTGAGCGATATAGAGCCATTATGGCCCTCTTGTTTTATCATTTAGTTGCATATAGAGTTAAACATTGCAATTTATAAAGCAATATATTTTTTTCAAGGGTGTATTGTATCATTATAGCAACTGCGACTGTTCTGTTTTCATGTTGAATTGAGAGCACTTTTTATCATTCAGTTGCATGTAGAGTTAAACACCTAATTTTACTGCACTGCTGATTGAAATTATGTATGACAGCGTGACTTTATACTGGCTTAGAGTTAGAACACGTTTAACTGTTTTTAGAAAAGGACAATGATGAACTCTCCAATTTAATAGAATAATTTGATAGAAAGCAAAACGTGTTATACTTCAAATTCCGAGCTTTGACAATTTTTGGATATAGTGAACAGCGAAAAAAATGAATTTTAGTAACTTATATTAAATAAAAGCACTTTATGTCTTTAAGTTTTAAGATTTAGCGAAATCTTATTATTATTATGACTTCCTATGTTGGTAAAGAAGCCAAATACTTTTTCATGTGTTCGAAAAATAATTATGGAATTTTGAAAAGTAGTAATTTTTTTTTATTAAACTAACACAGCTTATTCTTTATGTATGAAAATCATCATGAAATACTGTATTACAAACCTAAGGTTTAATTGTTTGATTGTCTCATCTTACACACACAATTCGTTCACTTAATGTCAAATGTCTAGCAAATAGGAAGAAAAGAGGTTTTTTGTTGGGTAAAAGAAAAGAAATTTACAATTTCTATGCTGCAAGAAACACATTTAACTGAAGATAAAATTGATCAGTTTAGAAAAGATTGGCAAGGTGAAATGTTTCTAAGTGGCATTAACTCAAACAGTCAGGGTGTAGCCATATTAATATGTCCAGATGGTCTTAACCAAGTTACAGTTACAGAATCTACACATATAGTCAAAGAGCGACTGTTAGCACTTGATATTAAAATAAATAAGAAAGAGTATACTCTTATTATCATACATGGCGCAAATAAGGATGATTAATTTACTTTTTCAAAATTAGAAACATATCTAAAATTAAATAATGATAAAAAATCATAATCGGCGGAGATCTTAATACAGTTTTAGATAATAAACTTAATAAAAGAAATGGGCTTTCAAATACCAACACAGGATGCAGAACTAAATCAATGAGTATATTAAAAAATTCACTTAATTGACATCTGGAGAGTATCAAACCCGCAAAAACTTCAATATACATGGAGTTCAAATAGTAAACCACCTATATTCTGCAGACTAGATTATTTCGTGGTAACTGACACCTTTTGGAGCATAATTAAATGTAGTACAATACAACAAGGATATAAAAGTGACCATTCATTAATTTCATAGACTATAAATCCTTTATCTCAAAAAAGAGGCCCTGGTTATTTTTTTTAAAAAAAATAACAGTTTATTACTGGATGAAGTTTACTCTACAAATATAATAAACTGTATAAACAACACAGTGAATTTCAACAAGGATGCAAGTCCTGATGTATTGTGGGAGCTTATTAAAAGCAGCATTAGATATGTAACCATCAAATATGCAACAAGTAAGAAAACGAAAGAAAGGGAGCAAGAAGAAAAACTACAAAATGAAATTCATACTCCAGAAACTTTAATCTTAAATTTTCCGAATGTACTCCAATACTCACAAAAACTAAATGAAAAGAAAAATAAATTGCACTTTATGATAAAAAATAAATGGTATTATGCTAAGGTCAAAAGCTATACATGTAGAAATGAATGAAAAAAACAAACAACAAAATACTTTGCAAATTTTGAAAAAAAAGGCATGCTGAAAGGAAAGATATTCAAAAGCTCCGAATAAACAACAAAACAACCACAGATGCAACAGAAATTTTAAAAGAAACAACATCTTTTTATAAAAGACTTTATGATATGAAGACATCAGAAAATTCAAACGTAGACATTCTCGATTCTTCTATGACTAAATAAGCAAAGACGACTCATATCAATGCGAGGGAGTATTAACCGAATATGAATGTAAAATTGCATTGTTTGAAATGAAAATTGATAAGAACCCTGGCTCTGATGGATTAACAGACGAATTTTATAAATATTACTGGGAGCATTTAAAAATATTTTATATCAATGCAATTAATAATTGTTATCATATAGTCGAACTTTCTGATCTTCAAAAACAAAGCATTATAACTCTTCTACCAAAACCAGATAAAGATCCTACAGATTTGTCAAACTGGAGACCGATAAGTCTATCAAATGTAGACTATAAAATTGCAACAAGGGCTATAGCCAATAGGTTAATGAAAATACCTGCAAAACTAATAAACCCAAATCAAACTGGTTTCATGATAGGACGATACATTAGAGAAAATGTTTGCATAGAATTGTGTATGAAGGATGATATAAACAATCTGTCGATGCACATATGAGAGCAAACAAAAAAATTTGATAGATATTCAAGGATGCTACAAAGCTAGTTTAGCGAAGATACATGAACAGTAATAAATAGTTGAATACAAATTCTAGTGTGATGGACAGACTAAAGGTTGACAGATTAATGTTCCAAACATGAATGCCTCCTTGGTATTCGGTACTTGGGGCTTATTTACAAAATGCTTATGTAAGTTTGGTGAACTCTTTTTAGCTCTCGTAGCCCTTATATACGGTACATCTGAACAAGCTTGAGAAAGCTCACGCTAGTGCTCCACGAGTCTGGTAACATTTTGAGATTTATCAACCCAGGTTTAGAAGAAGGAATCATTTTTATGATCCCTTTGTGTAGCCATGCTGAAGACTTGAAAACTATCTATCCAAAGATACTACACAACAATTTTTTGATGAAGATCTATGATGCGGTTAATGAAAAGAAGTAATAAGATTGAAATCATCTGGACACACTTACGACAGATCAATCCAGAATGCCAAGGACCGAATTTTGTTAATTTTGAATAAACTTGATCTGACCAGTAGCTTCAGAGCAAAATGTCTAAGCAAACTTGTGTGCGAATAATGACTTACGATTTATATCATATGAACGAATCTTCTGTATACATGACTCTAACTGATGATGTCTCTCCAACTGTTTCTTTTCATCACCACCGATCGAGTTGAAAAAGCACTGAAAACAACAAGAGCAACTGGAAAAATTTATTCTTAAATAATGTGTCAAAACAGACAGTTGTCGCTTCTTTTCATATTGCGCAGTTTTACATTTAATCTTCAAATGTTCACAAAGTGGCTTCACATCCAAACTTAAACACTATTTTTAAAGGGCAGATACTGAACTGTATGCCAAAAAGAGGATAATAGTCCTATAAATTAGCAGGCCTGTTTGCAAGATCCAAATGTCATCCATCGAAATATAAACATTTAAACTTTTCCCTCACACGCACTTCTTCAACTAACTGCAAACAGTCTTTGCAACAAGTTTTATCAGGTTTCAATGGCACAATCCGTTTTATTAGCATTTAAACCGTAAGAAATGTAAATTTTGGTAACAGCCGTTTGGTTATCATTTTGATGTTTTAGATTAGGAAGTCTCTTGGGGTATAAATCCATTCTTTAAGAATATGATTACCTCTGGAAAAACCTGTCAGGGATTATCTGATAATACTGACCTCCTTTACACAAACTCGCGCAGAACAAACAAAGGAAGAAACGGACAAACGCTACGGTTCATGTAGCGAATATTATCATCCATAGAGTGATCTTAATATTACTTGGCACAAATGACACATAGTGGATAACATATATTGAGTACATTGTCCTGCACAAGACCTGAAACCCTAGCTCAAAGGTCGTTGTCACACTTTGATGTCAAAGGTCAGCAGAGTATTTTACTATCTTGTATGTAACTCAACTATCTATAAAGTGATTGTGATACGACTTGATTCAAATGTTCCCAAAATGAGATGATATGCCGACCCCTGGCATAAAGATCGTTGTCACACTTGGAGGGGAGGCATAAACATCTTTTAAAATCTGACATGTTCAGACTTCTTTCATACTCCATATCTATTGACGAAAACATTCATAGCTAATTCAGACTTTTGCAGAGTGAATCAAATATCTGAATATTTTAAATATTTGAATAAGAAATAAGGTCAAATAATTCAGTTTAAAATGTGTCTCCGTGGTGTAGTCAGAAGAAGTCAAAATTAAATAGATCCAAATTTTGCCATTTCTATCGAATTTGTGTAGAAAGAGTGCTTTGATAATACATTTTCACTGCAGGACTATATCCTGCGTAAAATCAGGTCTGCATGTTTATACATGACAAGTTTTGCAGATTGAAACCGAAAGTAGGGGCTTATTGCGCGGACAAGAACAAACATGCAGACCACAATCTACTTGCATTACACTTAAAACTATTCAACCTCCTATTTTCTGTTGTTTTTTTTATTAATTATGATAGCACTTTCAATGAAAATAGGTGTAGGGGAATTGATGTTCTGTAATGATAGGTAAAGAAGAGCTGAAGTTGTCCGGATATTTTCATGAAACGACAAAAAAGGATTTGAATTACTGACCTTAAACACATCACAATTTGTCTTAATAGTCATAAATCTGTTGTATAGGTGATAAAATGTTTTCCCATGCAAAATTATCATGACAACTGAAAAACCCTGAATGTTGACCAGTTTTTGCATACATGCGCCAATTTTGGCAGAGGTTTCTGGGATAAAAAGGGCCGATTTTTTTTGCTTTTTGTTTCTAAAATTATTCATGAAGAAATGAATCATATTTCGAAATCCAAGAAAAAAAAAACAATGCAACAATGACACTTATACCAAACATTTCAGTGAAGCGACCATAGAGTCTAAATTTAGACAAGTAAATGAGTAGGGGCAATATACTCAATGTCAAAGTTTTGAGTTTCACAATGAAACTTAGTAATACCCTCGGTAGTATATTTTTTCTTAAACCTTGGCTTAAAAAGCTGTAAAATTCGGTAAGAATTATTTCTTATAGGTATAAGGTCAGAAATTCGGTCGAAAAGTCCCATGTTAAACATACGATAAAGCCCGAAACGCATGAAAATATTCCGATTGTAAATTGGAACCTATCCTAGCCATATCTGAATGGGAATTATTTTTCTGGAAACATTTTTAGGAGCAAGACAGATTCCTGGGGAGGAATCAAAAGTTGAACCTGTGCTTAGCCTGCAAAGCAAATGAGGCCATTGTGTTCATCAGATAATTTTGTAATAAGCTGTCATATTAGTATACTCACTAATTTGTTTTCACACATTATTATTTCTTTGTTCATGTCTATTCTGTAGTTTCTCAAAATGTGTGAACACTGTGGACACTCCTGTCCAGCTTCCATCTGCAAAAGATATAACATAACTTCTTGAGAAAAAATACAGTGTCCTTTCTTCAAACTTTTCTCATAACAAAAATAACAAAAAATATCGGTAAATATATGTGTGCTCCCCAAAATACTATTAGTGCATATCCAAAGCAAAAAAGCCAAATTAACTGACTTGACACATATCTCTTCTCTTTAGTGAAGCTTCTTAAGAAGTTATATAACCTCTAGCGAGTAGTTGTTGAGAAAAAGCACGCACATAATATGCACATCTCCCTGAATACCATGCAGTGGTTGCTGAGGAATACTTGGGACGAGAGCGGTGCTATAGATTACTAATATTAAATAATTAAAAGGCAGTAACTCAGAAAATCATTACACCATAAAATTAATATGCTCCTCTCCTATTTAGCGTGATGGTTCCTATGAATCTTCGCTGAATTCATGAAACAGGTTGCTGAGGACACGAAAATGTGCTATTCTATATAAATGTAGAATAATCAAAGGGAAATAACTCAATGAAAAATCATTTGGACAAAACATGCATATAATATGTATATTTCCATTTACGAGAATTGCTTTCTTTGAAGTTTCTTTTATTTCTAGCAAGTGGCTGCTAAGAAATACTCTGAACAAGAATTGCGGGCTGGGTAAATGTCTTTACGAATTGCCAGATAAATTATTATTTAAGTACTGTACATAAGTTGTTACTTTGCTTTAGTAGTTTGCTACTCTGCTTTTTCATTTTAGGTGGGGGGGGGGGACATATTGTTTTTGCCCTGTTATTCATAGTACAATTTTGATACTTTCAATGAATGCTAATTTTTCATCTAGAAATGTTGCCAAATGTTGCATATTCTCCTTTAAGGCAAGAACACATCAGCATGTTTACAAATTTCCAAAATGAAAATTTGTTTGTTTGTTTTGGGTTTAACGCCTTTTTTTAACAGTATTTCAGTCATGTAACGGCGGGCAGTTAACCTAACCAGTGTTCCTGGGTTCTGTTCCAGGCCAAACCTGTTCTCCGCAAGTAACTGCCAAATTCATGTGGGGAAGTTGGCAGTTACTTGCGGAGAACAGGTTTGTACTGGTACAGAACCCAGGAACACTGGTTAGGTTAACTGCCCGCCGTTACATGACTGAAATACTGTTGAAAAACGGCGTTAAACCAAAAAAAAAAAAAAAAAAAATTTCATTTTGGAACTTTGTAAACATGCTGATGTGTTCTCGCCTTAAAGGAGAATATGCAACATTTGGCAACATTTTAGATGAAAAATTAGCATTCATTGAAAGTATCAAAATTGTACTATGAATAACAGGGCAAAAACAATATGTCCTCCCACCCAACAGTGGGGAGAAATAATTCTGTATTCTATGTTAGCATATGTCTGTAAAACCAACACAGAATACTTGCATGTAAACGATTCTGAAGCATTCAATTTATTATATGATTAGGTAGGATGGCTAAGGTTATCTTAGAATCAAAAATATCAGAAAATACCTTACTAAAGAGGCTACTGAAATTGTGATATTATCACTTGTCATTTCACATATAGATTATTGCAATGCAATATTGTATAATATTCCTCTCTGTGAAATTCAGAAAATGCAAAGGATACAAAACATGTGTGCCAAACTCGTTTTAAGACTCAGCAAGTACGACAGTTCAAAACAAGCTTTGTTCCGACTACACTGGCTTCCTATCAAAGCTAGAATTGAATTTAAGATTTTAACTTCATGTTTAATTGTTCAATCGGCCAAGCTCCATCTTACTTGACTGAATTATTATCGGAACAAGCACCAAAACGTAGTTCAAGGTCTTCAGACTCTGTTACAGGTTGTTACGAGGTACCATTTAACAAACGTAAAACATTTGGCAATAGAAGTTTTCAAACTGTAGGGCCGAAACTAAGGAACAAACTACCAGTAGAAATGAGAAATTCTGATTTGGTGGACACTTTTAAGAAAAAGCTCAAAACACTGTTTTTTTTATTTCTCTGTTGGTGGACTGAATATGGTAGAGATGCTGAGTATACTCTACTATGTAGTGTGATCGACGTATGTTTTATACGCAATGTTGTAATTTGCACTGTACAGTAATTTTGTCAAATATGTTTCATTATGTATATAATTTATCATAATTTTTCTTTTTTTAATTTAATGTACAACGCCAGTGAATAAACTATGTGTAAAATTAGGCGTTTAATCGAATAAAGCAGTTTCAGTTTCAGTAGGATGGCGAGTCACAGACCCCCCCCCCCCCCCCCCCCCCCCCCCCCCCAATGGATAGAACGAGGGGTTCGATATTAAATGTCATTATATACATGAAGACTGATCAATAGAGACAATTTGGTATGTATGTTTTTTTGCTTCATTTACGCCCTTAAAGTACATAAATTGCCTACTGTAGTCGCTAAATGGAATACAGTGTCAGTCGCAAATAAGAGTTGAGATCAAATAGCCGGTATACAATGAATGTTTTTACTGTCTAGAAAAAAAGTTATTTCTTTCAAAACCTCAACAGCTATGCAACATTATTACTGAACTTTGACGCATGACCTTGCACACATGGAGGACCAATCGTTGTTTTACTTTAGCCCCCAAGTTCGATCCTGTCTTTTCTAACAATTAATCTTTTTTTCTAAAACTGATACACAAACAGGCTATTCCTTTTGGATAGTTGTTTATTGTCAATATATAACTTATTGAACATATTTTCGACAAATAATGGTAATGTTTTGGAGCTCTTTAAGCTGTTTAAGATACCTGCGTAAGAATTGCATGTTTCTTTAGACAAAGTGTTGAACTAAATAATTTAATATATCTTATTAAAACTTCTTGCGCACATGAGTGGCGTTTCCGATGTTTTAACCATGCAGGCAAAACACATCCGTCACCCCCATTCCCAGATGACTCTCGTGCTGTTTATGACAGCTTAAGATTTGTGCAACGATTATACATTTTATTTTGTAAAATACGATAAAAGTCAAACGCTTTGATAGTTTCTTTTCGCTCCTCATAGTATACTTTTCGATTCAAAATAAGTTATTATGCGGAAAAGCTAGAAATGAAGGAATTAAACCGGAACTTTGTAGTGCGTCATTTAACGTTAACTTCCCGCGCTTTTTATAAATAAGTTACTACACGAAAGTGCTACAAAGAAAGTATTCCTTTCCGCTTAATTTATTTATTTATAATTTGTAAGGAAAAATAATCTACCACTGCTTGTAGATGCAGATGGGAATATCCGGCTAATAATCTATGTTATGGTACATTTTACACTTACCTGAATGTAATGAAAAACATTTTCCGTACGTACATGCACGCGAACTGTTTTTTCCTGTATAACGAAAAAACAAACGTACGTTCATCATATTCAGATATATTTTATTGCAACTGATAATTTCACAATACATTGATTTTTATAAAGTGGAAACGCAAATTACTACATGTATATATGAAGGTAAAAGATACATATACACCATAAGTATGTCTCATGTGCCAGGGTGTCATTGAAAGGCAGAAAACATTTAATTAGTAATGATTTCTTTTTAATATTAAACAGAAAAAAAAAATTGAAATAGAAAATTATGGGCACTATAATTTCAACAACTAGAAAAAAGCATATGTGTTCATTGATGTCTGAGCTGAAAACTTGCTGACTGAAGTTTGTACCTGGTCAGTTTTTCCCAAAATGTCTCCAATTTCATCAAGCAACTCTGTGAGAACATTTTCTCATTTGAAATATGAAAAAGACTTACAGTTTCTATAAAAGCTAACGGGACTTTTGATCGCAATTAAAACAGTGCATTGTAGATTTTTTCATTTCGTGTTCTGCCATTTTGCTATGCAGCAAAGCATAATCTTTATAGGTCAAAAGGAATTAACTGTTTTTCAATAGACTTACATTGTACAGTTTTGTGTTATAGCCCTTTCCTAACATTTAAACTGTTAATGCCACCTACCCAGGATGAAAGAACTATCTACTAGATAGCAAGCTGATCTTCACTTTTGGACACTTTTTTCACCCGAAAGTCGGTAAACCCTAGTCTGGCAGTTAATTTTTGTTTACATTTCATGAAAGTACTGTATTACTAAAACAAGCATATTTCTCAAACAAAATACACCTTCCAATATTTTTCCTCCATGAATTAGAACTTGATTTCAAACATATTCAACAGATATTTCATCATTGAGAGACCACTTTACATTTTAGATATTTGTCTCGAAATACCATATACTGTTTTTCAAATAATCAAAAGCCCTGTTAGTTAATTCCCTTTGACCACCTCCCTTCATTATACCCCTATTGTACACCTCACTCAAATGCTTATATTTTTACTTTGAATCCACCGATTTTTTTCATTTATATAGCATTGTGTTCCAAATATATTGCTCTATAATGTGCCGATAACCGCATCTAAAATTAACCAGCGGTTACGGAACTACGTACGGGGTAACATTACATATTGAACGCCCCTCGTAGTTTATAGAACAGTAATTCGGTCAAAAATGTGCTTCCGTGGTGTATCGAAAGAAAGAAGTCCCTAATAAATAGATCTTTTTTTTTATTTCTCGCGTATTTGCCAGTAAACCGGGGACGAAATGGTCATTAGTTCACTCGTGGAATGAAGTTTGCATAAAATGAGGCACTTTTCGTGCTAATAATCGCATGTTTTCGTTATGAAAGTAGAGTGTTTATTCTGTGGACCGCTTTCTGAAATGCGACAATATGACTTCAGTCGACTTGGATTTCACTGCATACTATTCAACACCCATTTCTCTTTTCGTTTTCATGAAGCAAATGAATGAATATATTGTGGAAAACAGGTTTACGGCGAAGTGAAAATCTAGAAACTGTATAAATTGTTTTGAAATAGCTGAATTTTACACAAAACAAAATACAATTTCTTTTATTGGTATATAGCCTAAAAGTGGCAAATCAGGTACTTTTCTCAAAGTGACAGCAGGCAGAGCTTAATTTCACAATTCTATTTCTAATCACGTGTATATTAATACAACGACATTTGGCAGGATTTTTTTTAGTTTTGACCAATTTCTCGCACATGGGTGATAACTTCGCTAAATCTTTGCAGATCAAAAAGCCCAATTTGTATGATCTGGACATGAAATCAGTATTGATTTGTTAAATCCGTGGCATTTTAAATGAAGTTGTTCTTATTTTACCTTCTGTGAGAAGGCAAACTAATGTAAAACACTCGAAAAATGCGAAAACTTGCACAAGAGGTTTTGGCAAGAGACGGACATGGGGTGGCCTTCGAAAAACACGAATTTATCGACTTAACTTATGACTTATAAATGGAACTGCGGAGGTAGTCTTTACTACAGGTTTTCTGAGAAATAAATGCAATAATTGCCTAAAGCTTAATTTTTCTTCTCAAATTGGCAGAAGCTTAATTTCATACTTTTCATTTCTAATCACGTACAACGACATTTGGGCACAAAATAGACAGAGACTTATTTATGGACTTTTTTATCTTTGACCAAATTTTGGCACATGTTGTGTTAATTTTTGTAAATCTGGTTCAGATCTAATCGCGTCCGATGAAACTCAAAAGGCAAATCTCTTGAACGACTTTTTTGTTGCCCAGACACGAATTGATGAAAACCAAGCTCCTCCTCTTCCCGACTTGATTCATGACTCCGACCAAACTCTCGACGACATCATTATTACTCCTGCAGATGTGGAGTTGGTATTGAAGTCACTTTCAATAGGGAAGGCAGCTGGTCCTGTCGAAATCAACAATCGAATACTTTGCGAGCTTTCTTTTGAACTCAGTAGTCCTCTCTATTCTCTTTTCAACTTCTCTATTCAGTCATCTCAAGTTCCTGACATATGGAAGGAAGCCAATGTCTCTCCTCTCTTTAAATATGGTGATCCTTCATTAGTCAACAATTATCGTCCTATATCTCTTATCAGTACTGTCAATAAAGTATTTGAAAGAATAGTATTCAAGCGAACTTTCAACTTCCTCCTGGAAAATAATATCCTTACTCCTCTTCAGTCTGGTTTTGTTCAAGGTGACTCCACTGTCAATCAGCTTACCATCATTTACAACTTATTTGCACATGACAACGTTATGTGGAGAAGGGACAGCTACCCATTTCAACTGGCTTCGAATTTCTAGACCCCATCGGGGGATACAGGATGTTAAAAAACATGGAATACGAGAACCGAGTGAAGTCCGTCCTGACTTTTCATCACAGTCTGTGCGACCACATCCGACAGCGCCACCACGAAAAAAAAAAGGTAAACCGCCTTCCACGCCCGAAAAACGAGCTATTGAGTTAGAACATAAAGAACATAAAGAACGTACAGAAAACAAAAACAAGGAAACAAAAAGAGGTGGTTAAACGTTCAAAGAAAGCGACAAAGCCACAAAAAGCAAGGGTAAGCGCAGCGATACAAAGCAGTCTTATGATGAAGAAGAATGGTACTGCCTCATGTGTGTTGAACCTTTTTCTAATAGTAAATCCCGCGAAAAATGGCTGCAGTCTTATGGCTGCAAGGGTTGATCTCATCTAGAGTGTACCGGTGTAGAAGAAACAGGATTGTAAGTTTATCATCACTGTGATTCAGATGACGATATCAGCATTTAAGAATAAACTGCATTTTATTGAAAGAGAATATATATATATATATATATATATATATATATATATATATATATATATATATATATATATATATATATATCACACATATATATATATATATATAATTTAGTCAATTTATTGATGAAAACATGCGCTTGCTTGCTCGTCAGTCAGTGGGCCTCATATCATGCGGCCTTTTCTGCCACTTATTTATACTACTGATAATTTGATATACAATATTGCTCGATATCTTTGGCGTAACTTGTTTGTATAGAAGTGTTGACCTGGAATAAAGTGCTATTGCTTGTATGCTGTTGTTACTTATTGCCTTGAGAAGTCCTAAAATAAGACTTATTATTTTATTAATAAATAATAATATTTATTTTGGCGCATCAAGTTTGGTGTGTATCCAAGGTTACCAATCTAACTTTGGTATTTGGATACACTCGGCATTTCCCATACCAGTAATCATTAGCGTGTGACCACTGGTCATTGGATTGTCAGCACGTGTACAACCAACAGAAAATGTAATGGTTTCAAAATCCCACCCACCACACCCATTTAGGTGCCATGCTATTTAGGTGCCATTTTGTTAATGATACATGTCAGTGAATATCTAGTAGGTCACCTTATGTTACTTATAAAATATATAAAAAAAAAGATGCAGAATTGATCTATTCTAAATGGTTCTGGATTACTGACGTTTTGCAGGTACATATCTCGGTATAGGTGGAGCATATAGTCAAGTTGTTAAGTTTCACAGAGAAATGAGACCAGTTACACAAGTTTGTTTTTTGTGGTGTAGCTGGTTCATGTATGGTGACATATTTTGCTATTTACAATTTTATCCATGTGTTTTGAAGTATACTGCCGGTGGAGTTTTATATATTTGCAGGCTGTTGATGCAGTAAATGGAAGAACATTGTGTACAGACAGTAAATAAAAATGAACAATATACCAAGCACAAATGGTATACCAAGCGAAAATGGAACGAGTAAAAACAAAATTTGAAGTCATAATGTGACATCAGTTGAACATGTATATACATACAAGCCAGATTAACTAAGCCGCCCAGTCAAGTGGACTGTATACCTAATTTGAATTTATCCAAGGCCTTCGTGGAATAGAAACTTGAATGTAATGAAGTTTAGAAAGGAGAATGACTTTAACTATAAACAGCTACAAATGTCACAATAATGGTTTTAACATGAACATTTAAGTACCTTATGATGAGTCATTTGATAGTTACAAAGCAGGAAAATTCACAAACTCTGGAATCTTTAAACTTACATACAAATTTGCTTTGTCTATTGGCAAACAGCAATTTCCTGTAACAAAACTAGGAGACATGCAAACGGGGAATCAGCTGCAGTGGCACACTTGGCAGGACATAAGCTTAGTATGTCATGACAGGACAGTGATAAGATGAACAGTATTACAATAGCAAGCGGATAAATATAAATATACTCCCTTGTAGTTATATATATTACTTTAAGACAATTAAGTGTAAATAGTGCTCAACACTTATATACAGAACAGGGAACACTAAATTAAATATACGTAATAGAAACAATTAAGCCTGGAAACACGTTTGTTCAAAAGTATTTTTATCAACAGACTTGGGCAAATGGAAACTAAGAAGCGGCCAGCTCCTTAACATTGAAGAATATTAATCCGTGGATGTCTCAGCAATAGTCTGAGCATGAACACAAAGTACTTTTTCAGCAGAGTAGGTGAAAGCAATGTTCCATGATTCATTTCGGAGATATTCAGTTGCAATGTGTAAATTAGCCATTGTCGTTTTTACATGTTGAAACTTGCATAAATAGTGCAATGAACTTGGATAGATATGAATTTTGTACAGTCATTGTTTCGTAAATACAACTGATGTACTTTTGATGTTATATAAATTGTATAGTCATCAAGGTCATGTAATCCAAGGCTTTCCCATACTTTTCTCTCAAGAGTTTTTAGGGTTTTGATGTGCGGATTACAAATAACACTTGTACATAATTTTATCATGTTTAGTCTCTGTTCATTGCACTATTTACTGTTATGCCACGAAGAACTAAGTTGTTTATAATATGTTTTTCTGATTCATGTCTTTCACTTCACCGTCTATGTTATGTATCATGCATCTAGGATGAATTTTTACATGATTATGTTAGAGGACCGTATGTTAGATGGGCTATAGCCAGTTACGTTATCCTATTTTTAAACAAGAGAAGTTACTATTTAAATATGAAATCAATCTGATATTTACCCTTTTTATGGAAAAATATGTTAAGAAGTTTCAGTTCTATATATGATTGGAAACTTTTCTTAGGATTCTGTTGTTGCCTCTAAATGTACAGTATTGAGTAGAAAATGAAAACATATAAATGCAATGATTTAACTCTTAAGATTAAATAACCTATTATATACTTTAATTTATACGATTCTGTCGCGCTGATGAAGGTTTCCAACTGACATCGAGGAAGCATGGGTATTAACATCACATATCCAATTCAAGTCTAAATTTGTTTCAGTGATATGTGAAATCTTGTAGATTTAAGCTTACTGTACTATGGGTGACTATGGTCGCAATGCTCCTTGTCTTTGTTAACTTGGGTGGCTGTGGTTACAATCTCCTTAGGTAGTTTAGGTTTTTCGTCTACATGCTAAATTTGCCTGAGTTACATTAAATTTGCCTAAATCAGTTTAATATTTGAGTGAAAAAGGCAGTTTTTGTAGTGATAATTGAAATCTTGTAGATTTTAACTTGCTATACTATGTATGACTATGGTCACAATGCTCCTTGTCCTTGGTAACTTGGGTGGCTGTGGTCATAATGCTCCTTAGGTAGTTGAAGCTTTTCGTCTAAAAGCTAAATTTGCCTAAGTTACATTTACCTCGATCAGTTTATTATCTAAGTGGATAAGGTAGTTTCTGCAGTAATAATTGAGATCTTGTAGATTTTAACTTGCTATACTATGGGTGACTAAGGTCACAATGCTCCTAAGGTAGTTTGGGTTGTCATCTACACACTTAATTTATCCTAACTGCTTTTGCCTATATCCAAAAACATTTTAGTTAATGTGTTATTCTCTTAATATAACTAAATGGGGTTAATGTTACAACACACAGGTTGGTTCCCTGTAGCAGTAGTGATGTAAGCTACTAGGGCAGTTGAAAGTGTAACAACTGTTTTTATGGTTGTATGTTGTTGTTATAGTGATGTATTCCGTTAGGTCGGTCAACAGTATATCAAACCATTGGTTGCTTATCTGTTGTTAAAGTGATGCTAACCGCTAGCTCTGTTAACACTTTAGTGTGTTAACCACTAGGTCAGTTAAATTGGGTTAACTGCTAGGTCTGTTAAAGTGTGTTAACCGCTAGGTCGGTTAAAGTGTGTTAACCGCAATGTCAATTTCTAGTCTAAGTCGTCTGTTAACAGCTAGGTCAGTTTTCAGTGTGTTACCGCTATGTCACTTAAAGGATAGGTCCGTTTACATCGTGAACTAGGTTTTGCCCATTACTACCTTGAGAAGTCCTAAAATAAATACAGCTGTTACTTTGAACCATCAAATTTCATGCCAGCTGAAAAATTCTATGAATTTTTTATAACTTTGAATTATGCTTTAAACTGAAACTGCATGTTTTGAAGGCCTGAAATATGCTTGTTCTGTGTTTTTTTTGCCTTCCATGGATGCTGCATTTCACTGAAATATGAACACTCTTAGCTCTATATTCATTTTGACCTTTAAGTAGCAAAAAGACATGAAATAATTTGCAAAAGTCTTATTTTGACACTCATATAGACTAGTTTCGTGTTTAGTGTTGGTCAACCCTGGCAGGAAATTCGGTGCACAAGTATTCTATTTGCATTTTTTTAACAAATGTACGAAATCCATACTCTCATAGGTTTTGTAAGTTATTGTTATGGGCATTAATGTATTTATAAATGATTATTTAAAAATCACATAGAATAGTTTCGCATTGACTCACAAGGTTATTTTTATTACAATTCAGTGCGCAAGTATTCTATTTGAATTTTTAGGCAAAAACTTTTTTTCAAGTGATCAGACAACAAAAAATAATGTATTCATGTATTTGCAACACTAAAACAGACATAATATCTTTATGATACTTAAAAAAACAAATTATTTCTTTTCTTGGAATGTTTTTTCCTTCTCCTGAATATTTCTGAAAAATGCACATAGACTAGTTTCGCGTTGAGCCCTAGTTATGTGAAGTTTCATTAAATTGTGTAAACAGGTTTGGGAGATTAGTCATGCACAAGATTGTGTCTATGAATAGATGGACAGACAGACAACCTGAAACCAGTAAACCCCACTTACAACTTTGTTGTGCAGGGGATACAAAAATTTTCTCCTCTTTTTAAATACATTTATTACATGGTACTAATGCAGAAAATCAGTGGAGCATTTTTAACAGCTTTTAGTACATAAGTCTTACTAGAAAAGAACAAAAATAAGACCAGACAATAGGTCTTCAAACTCAACATTTTTAAACTAAAACAAAAGGGTTGACTGTGTATTGCTCACCTGAAAACTCTGCCTTACAGAACATAATGATGATGAATTAAAATGTAAAAAAAGCCTCTACAGTTCACATCTATACAACAAGTATATAACAATATTACCAAACTCTTCAAACATACAGAATTTTCTCAAGCTTGGTATATTGACTTAACTCTTGGAGCCTTTGAAATAGAAATCTGGAAAAAAATTCACATGTCAAAATGCTTGTTTTTTAATTATATCTGTATGAATATATTTAAAATAGCAAATATGCCAATTTCAAGGTGAAGTAACTAAAAATAAACATGGTCACTGGGGCGGGGTCAATTTTGACCCCGGGGGTCATGATTTGAACAATTTTAGTAGAGGTCCACTAGGCAATGCTACATGTCAAATATCTAAGCTCTAGGGCTTCTGGTTTTTGAGAAGAAGATTTTTTAAGATTTATTTATGTAAAATCAAGTGACTCATGGGGCGGGGTCAATTTTGACCCCGGGCTCATGATTTAAACAAATTTGGTAGAGGTCCACTAGGCAATGCTTCACACCATATATCTAAGCTCTAGGGCTTCTGGTTTTTGAGAAGAAGATTTTTAAAGTTTTTCCTTTCGGTTGCCATGGCAACCAAACTTCTGCATGGAATTCAATTCTTTGAACAATTTTGAAAGGGGGCCACCCAAGGATCATTCCTGTGAAGTTTGGTGTAATTCTGCCCAGTGGTTTTCAAGAAGAAGTCTTTTTTACAAATTGTTGACGGACGACGGACATCAAGCGGTCACAATAGCTCACCTTGTCACTTCGTGACAGGTGAGCTAAAATGTGCTCAAAAGTCATCTGAATAGCCAATTTTAAATACTTCTGATATCCATAGTGATAGAATGTGGTATTAAAAAGAAATAAAGACCATTTGAAGAATAAACTCTTGCAAAATTAATTATTCATTTTGTACTTTTTCCCAATTTTGTAGAAAACAATGAATAATTCCAAATTCAAAGGGTTGCACTGTGTTCCCAGCATGTCAAAAATAATCCCTGTGTCTGTAGGACACAGTGTGTGCCCCCCACTAGTACATTTGTCACAAATAAGGGGCAACAATTCAAATGTTTGCATTGTAAGTGGGGTTAAGCCTAAACAAACATTTTATGAAAAGGATTCATTATTCTAGGCCATTTATTTTTGAGCTATGAGCATCACAAACAAAAAATCCACTATTTCGGTTATTTCAAGGGCCATAACTCTGTTATAAGCACAAAGATTCTCAAGAAGAATGCCAAGTGTGAAAGGTCACATCATGATTAAGACTAAAGCAAGGTTTCATGAATTTAAATTAAATACTTTTTGAGCTTGGCACATAATTAGGTGAAAATGTGTATTTTTTACTATTTCAGGGGTCATAACTTTAAGAATAGGGAGTGGAGCCAGCCAAAAAATAAGAGGTGTGCAAGTTTATATCATGATAAAGACTTATGCAAGTTTTCAACCATTTGTATTAAATACTTTTTGAACTAGGTGCGGGAAAAGGTGAACATGTGCATTTTAGACTATTTCAGGGGCCATAACTCTGAAAATAGGGGGCAGAGTCAGACAAAAAATAGGAGACGCGCAGGTTCATATCATGTAAAGACTCATACAAGGTTTAATCAATTTATATGATATACTTTTTGAGCTAGGCGCATCACAAGGTGAAAATGAGCATTTTTTACTATTTCACATACCATAACTCTGAAAATAGGGAGCAGAGGCAGACGAAAAATAGAAGGTGCACAAGTTCATATCATGATAAAGATTAAGTAATTACAGAGTAAGGAGAAACAAGAGGGCCATGATGGCCCTATATATCCTTCATCAGAATTGATCTGGCCTATTGACCTAGTTTTTGATCCCACATGACCAAGAGTTGAACTTGATCTAAAGATCATCAAGACAAACGTTCTGACTAAATTTTCATAAAGATTTGGTTACAACTGTGGCCTCTAGAGTGTTCACAAGCTTTTCCTTTTATTTGACCGGTGACCTAGTTTTTGACCCCACATGACCCAGACTTGAACTTGACCTAAAGATTATCAAAACAAACATTCTGACTAATTCTCATGAGTTTCAAACTTAAATTGTAGTCTCTAGAGTGTTGAAAAGATTTTCCTTTGACCTGGCCTAGAGACCTAGTTTTTGACCCCACATGACCCAGATTAAAACCTGACCTAGAAATGATTAAGACAAACATTCTGACCCAGTTTCATAAAGATCGAGTCACAAACGTGGCCTATAAAGTGTTCACAAGCTTTTCCTTTGATTTGACAAGGTGACCTAGTTTTTGACCCCACATGACCCAGATTCAAAATCGATCTAGAAATCATCAAGCCAAATTTTCTGACTAAGTTTCATAAATATTGGGTCATAACTGTGGCCTGTAGAGTGTTCACAAGCTTTTCCTTTGATTTGACCAGGTGACCTAGTTTTTAAACCAACATCAGACCCAGTTTCGAACTTGACATAGAGATCATCAAGCCTAACATTCTGACCAATTTTCATAAAGATTGTTTCACAAATGTGGTCTCTAGAGTGTTCACAAGCTTTTCCTTTAAACTGACCTAGTTTTTGACCCCACATGACCCAGTTTCAAACTTGACCTAGAGATTATCAAGACTAACATTCTGACCAAGTTTCATAAAGATTGAGTCACAAATGTGGCCTCTAGAGTGTTCACAAGGTAAATGTTCACAGATGACGCACAACTGAAGACGGGCGACGGACGCCAGACAATGACTGGTCACAATAGCTCACCTTGAGCACTGGTGAGCTAAAAAGAGAAAAATGTAAAAGAAACTTTAACCAAGGTCACGTGAGGACGCAGAAAGTTGCTGACACCAGGGTTTGTAGGATAGCTCTTCATATACTTTGTATAGTCATAAAAATGAAACAAGAGCTGTCACTAATGGTGACAAATGCCCATGCAGCACCTTGACCTTTGACCTGGTGACCCCAAAGTCAGTAGGAGTGGTGTACCCAATAAGTACTATCAGCATGTGAAGTTTGAAGGTCCTGGGTGAAGTGGTTCGCATGTAAAATGCCTTCATGCAAAAAATTAACTTTGGCCCCTGTGACCTTGACCTTTGACCTGGTGACCCCAAAGTCAGTAGGGTTGGTGTACTCATAAAGTACTATCAGCATGTAAAGTTTGAAGGTCCTGGGTGAAGTGGTTCGCGAGTAAAGTGCTTTCATGCAAAAAGTTAATGTTGGCCCCTGTGACCTTGACCTTTGATCTGGTGACCCCAAAGTCAGTAGGAGTGGTGTACTCAATAAGTACTATCAGCATGTGAAGCTTGAAGGTCCTGGGTGCAGTGGTTCGCGAGTAAAGTGCCTTCATGCAAAAAGTTAACGTTGGCCCCTGTGACCTTGACCTTTGACCTGGTGACCCCAGTCAGTAGGGGTGGTGTACTCAATAAGTACTATCAGCATGTGAAGTTTGAAGGTCCTGGGTGCAGGTGGTTGGGGGTGAATGGTTAGAGTGGTAGGGGTGACCAGGTGGAAGAGCCTGGTAGGGTGAAAGTACAACTGTGCATGTTGATAAATGTTCATAAAAGGTTCTTCAAGTTGGTTTTTTTCCCCCCAAAAAATAGTGTGGAGGTGTCAAGGGAGAGGGGGTGTTACCAGGGCAGTGGGGATGACTGGGTGTGGGTACACAACCTAATATATTGATAATAATTGTTACTTGAAACAAATGAAAGAAATTCAATAAAATTATACCAATTGGTAAGTTTGTCACATACATATGTGGGTTTTTAAACAATTGAAGAGCACCGCTGTGCGGGTGCAGACACTCATCTGAATTTTTTGTCTGTATAATAGAAATATTGTCCTACCCATGATTTTCCAAGTCCAAAAAGGGCCATATATCTTGCTAAACGCAGGATGGAGTTATGTTTCTTGCTATACAGGGTCAGCTTATGATAAAAAAACAACAAGAAGCTGCGTTCAATAAACACTTAATGCCCCCAGTGGCATCCTTGTCGATAGATTTTGCACCTAAGTCCAAAATGAGGTCAAGGTCAAGGTCAGGTGATGTTTGAAGATGAGGAATGGTCACAGTCTACATCTGTCTTAGTATCAATTCATTCTTGTAAGCGGTATTGATGCTAGACGAAATGGTCCCATTTGGTTAACCAAGAGATGGCCCATATAAAGCAACCAAAGTCCAAAATGAGGTCAAGGTCAAAATGAGGTCAGGTGATGTCTGAAGCTGAAGAATGGTCACAGGTTACATCTGCATAAGTATCAAGGCATTCTAGTAAGGGGTATTGATGCTAGATGAGACGGTCCTATTTGGTTAACCTCGTACGGACGGACGAACGAACAGACGGATGGACGGGCAGGACAATCACTATATGCCTCCTGCATCAGTAGATGCTGGGGGCATAAATAAATGGATGGGGGATGGGGATGCATGATCGGGGTGGTGGGCAAGACTGAGTGAAGAGTGAGGTGGGGGAACGGTACAACTTTGCATGCTGATAACAGGGCTCCAGATAAGATGTGTATTAGCGTAAATTTACGCTTTGAAATAATGCATAATTATACGCATGTCTGCTAATTTTTTAGCTTATAAAAGCGTACATAGAAACGCATGCAATGACTTTATACTAGCGTAAACAAAATCTGAATCGTCTGGATGCTTTACATAACAGAGCACGATCGGCATTCATTCTGCCACAATGAACGTACACAGGCATTGAATGGTACTTTATAAACCTAGGTTAAACTATATTATACACTCATTGCATGCGTAAATCATATTGTTGGGAATTAATATTGATGGTAAGGTAGTGTATTTTAAAGTGGTGTTGATTTAAAATATTAACTTCTGATGTGGAGTAAACAACAACATGTCTCTTTCTAAGAATGTATGAACTTAACAAACATGCTATGCATTCTTTAAATAAACCAACAAAAAATGATTCCCAAAACATCGTTAAAGGTATATTGAACAAGTGAATGAAGTATTGCCATGCAATACAAAGTCCCCTACTGGAAGGCACCTAATTTTCTCTACTGCAGTAAAACATAATGAACTGATATCTGTCAATGATGTATAAACAATATTGTACTATATATACAATATGTTATAACAAAACACTTGGATTAAAATTTATATATATAAAAACCTACAGTTGTTTTCATATTGAATTTTTTTGGCTGATTATAAAAATGTTATCATGTAAGTTATTTATAGTAACAACAAAGGGAAATTAATCTTTTAAAAAAAAAAAAAAAAAAAAAAAAAAAAAAAAAAAAATCTATATAATACAAGTCCACAAGAAACTCTTTACCAGGTAGAGATAGGTCAAAATACACCTAAAAATTGGATGTAACATGCATGCTGTACCACAGAAAAGTGGTCTCGATTTTTCTCTACCGCCAGTAATAAAAAAGTTACAATAAAATCTATTTATAGTAACAACAAAGGGACGTAATTCTAAAAACAAGGGTGCCTCATGGTGGTGAACATTTGGTCCAAGTTACATCAAAATCCCTCCATGCATGAAGAAGAAATGTCCCGTACAAAGTCATTTTTGAATTTGACCTTTGACCTCTAAATATGACCTTGACCTTAGACCTAGGGACCTGGTTCTTGCGCATGACATGTTGTCTCATCCAGGGGAATATTTGTGCCAACTGATATCTAAATCCTGCTTTGCATGACAAAGTTATAGACCGGACAGGAAATAAATCCTCTTGACCTTTGATCTCAAAGTGTGACCTTGACATTTAAGCTAGGGTATTGGGTGTTGCGCATGACACGTCGTCTCATCATGGGAAACATTTATGCCAAGTAATACTGTAATCCCTTGATGGATGACAGAGTTCTGGATCGGACAGGGCAAAAACCTTATTGACCTTTGACCTCCAATTGTGACCTTGACCTTTGAGCTAAGGGTCTGGGCTTTGCGCATGACATGTTGTCTCATCATGGGGAACATTTGTGCCAAGTAATATTAAAATCCCTTCATGGATGGCAGAGTTATGGACGGGACAGGAAAAAAACTCTGTTGACCTTTGACCCCCAATTGTGACCTTGACCTTTAAGCTAGGGGTCTGAGATTTGCGCATGACACGTCATCTCATCATGGGGAACACTTGTGCTAAGTGATATTAAAATTCCTTAATGAATGTCAGAGTTATGGACCGGACACGAAACAGACCCTGTTCATGCTATGTTAACATTTGACTGCTAAGTGTGACCTTGACCTTTGAGCTAGGGGTCTGAAAGTTGTGCATGACACATCGTCTTATTATGAGGTACATTGGTGCCAAGTAATATTAAAATCCCTTCATAGATGGGAAAGTTATGGACTGGACAGGAAAAAAGCCTTGTTGACCTTTGACCTCCAATTGTGACCTTGACCTTTAAGCTAGGGGTCCAGGTTTTGCGCATGACACGTCGTCTCCTCATGGGGAACATTTGTGCCAAGTAATATTAAAATCTCTTCATGGATGGGAGAGTTATGGACCGGACAGGAAAAAAGCCCTGTTGACCTTTGACCTCCAATTGTGACCTTGACCTTTGAGCTAGGGGTCCGGGATTTGCGCATGACACATCATCTCATCATGGGGAACAATTGTGCCAAGTAATACTAAAATTCCTTCAAGGATGGGAGAGTTGTGGACCGGACAGGAAAAAAGCCCTGTTGACCTTTGACCTCCAATTGTGACCTTGACCTTTGAGCTAGAGGTCCGGGTTTTGCACATGACACGTCGTCTCATCATGGGGAACATTTGTGCCAAGTAATATTAAAATCCCTTCATGGATGGCAGAGTTATGGACCGGACACGAAATTGCGGACGGACGGACAGACGGACGGAATGACGGAAAAGTGCATTCCTATAGTCCCCGAAACTGGTTTTCAACCAGTAGGGGACTAATAATCTATTGGATTTGGCAGTGAGTGTGAAGCCAAAGCAAGCCAATGGAGAAAAAGAAGCAACAACCTGAATGCTGAATTGAAACTGAACTGCAAACAAATTCATGGGTGTTACACCCAATAAATATGTTATAAAAATTATTTCTGTTTTTATTTATCTATCTATCTTCCATTTAGTCAAACCCCTGCTGGGGACCTAGACTTTGCGCGTCAACTAGCAAGAGTGTTAAACAAGTAAAAAGTAGTGGTAAAAAGAAAGGAGAATGGTTAATTAAAACAGGTTAAAAACAGAGCAGGTGTATTTAAGGCGAGATGTTCTCAATCTGGCTTACAGCCTGACTGAACACTGGCCCAGACGAGTTGACAACATCTGAAGGCAAGGCATTCCAATGATATACTGTACGAGGGGAAAATGAAAATTTATGATAGTTGGATGAGGGTGATACTTCTCATTTACAAATTTTCAGGAGTAAAATTACTCCTAGTCAATTTCAGGTTTTACCATTTTACAAATTCGCAAAAATTTTGATGAGTAAATACTCAAAGGCCAAAAAAATTATCTGGAGCCCTGTAATAAATATTCATGGAAGGTTTGAAAAAAAAAACCCAAAAAAAAACAAGAAACTTCACATGTTTATAATAAATGTTCATGGAAAAGAATGAAAGAAGTTTAATGAAATTCTACCAATTGGTTGGTTTGTTATGTACAAATCTGTAGATTTTTAAACAATTAAAGGGCAATAACTCTAAGGAAAATGGACCAATTGAAAAAAAAAATGACAGACATCATCGAAGTATGTTGATTCATATTTATTTCAAGTTTTATGAAAATCTACCAACTTGTTACTGAGAAATGGCTGCAGACTTGGATTTTTCATTAAATCAAGGGCAATAACTCTAAGGGAAATTGATCAATAAAAAAAAACAAAACTTGACAGACATCATCACAGTATGTTGGTTCATGTTTATTTCAAGTTTCATGAAATTCTACCTGCCAGTTACTGAGAAATGGATGTGGACGGACATTTTTTGGCATTTTTCATTAAATCAAGGGCAATAACTCTAAGGGAAATTGACCAATCAAAAAAAACTTGATGAGCATCATCGCAGTATGTTGGTTCATGTTTATTTCGCGTTTCATGAAATTCTACCAGTGCTAGTTACCGAGAAATGGCTGCGGATGGACGAACAGACGCACTGACTGAGAACGAGTGGCACACACACACACACACACACACACAGAGACAGGAGTAAAATCAATATGTCTCCCACACAACTGTGTGGTGGTAGACATTATAATAAATTCTGTTAAGGATATACCAAGACACCAAATTTCCAATAACTGTGTTTATTAAAACAGCCCCAGTGAATAACAATTAGTTACAGAATTATCATTTAAATTGTATTGTGTAAATCTAATACATACTTTAAAGAATAAGTACGAGAAATTATTGTTTATCCCAGTGAAAACTTTTGATATTTTTTCCTATAAGCGAACAAAGATGCTGGAAAATATTTGTCCCTTCAGTCTTGTGGCTGCCATTTGAAGTTTTTTCCTCATTGTCTGATCTGCCCTACCCCTGTAATTATCTGCCTGCAAATTGTGCACGTTCTCTGTTACCCCCCCCCCCCACTCCTGTGCAATACTACACACCATACAGAACGTATGTCCACATGAAAAAATTAGAAAGGAGTCTCTGTCTCTATCCATGCAGATGCAGCATTGAATGCTGGAAGAATTAAAAGTTACCTGGAAAATAAAAGAAACAGGTCGGTAAAACCAGAAATGCTTCTCAATGCAAATATCAAAATATGTTGGAATTCTTTTTGTTTTTTTTTTGTTTTGGGTTTAACGCCGTTTTTCAACAGTATTTCAGTTATAGAACGGCGGGCAGTTAACCTAACCAGTGTTCCTGGATTCTGTACCAGTACAAACCTGTTCTCCGCAAGTAACTGCCAACTTCCCCACATGAATCAGAGGTGGAGGACTAATGATTTCAGACACAATGTCGTTTATCAAATAGTCACGGAGAACATACGCCCCGCCCGAGGATCGAACTCGCGACCCAGCGATCTGTAGACCAACGCTCTTACCTACTGAGCTAAGCGGGCGGGCTTGTTGGAATTCTATGTCGATCAACATAAAAAGCTGTACTGATCGAGGCATTGCATACTTTGTGTTTTCAAATTGGTTCAAATTTTCAAGAAAAACAAAACAGAGAACTACTAAATTGTAAACATTCTCATGTTAAGCATTAGCATGGGGTCTCAACACATGCCCCTCAAGCTGTTAAATTAACCAACAATTCAACTACCTTAACTGTATTTTGCTTTATAGAATAGTACGCCTGTAGCAAATACCTATCGGGGTACTCAGATATCCAAATTTATGGCCAGGAAATGAAGTATGGTTATTTCTCTTTGCCAATATTGTTGGATCATGTATTTTATAAATAAACAGGATTATTTAGAAATAAACTTAAGACAAGAGGGCCATGAAGGCCCTGTATTGCTCACCTGACCTATTGGCCTAAAGATCAACAAGATTAACATTCTGACCAAGTTTCATAAAGATACGGTCATAAATGTGGTCTCTAGAGTGTTAACAAGCTTTTCCTTTGATTTGACCTGGTGACCTAGTTTTTGACCCGACATGACCCAGATTCAATCTGGACCTTAAGATCATCATTCTGACCAAGTTTCATGAAGATACAGTCTTAAATGTGGCCTCTACAGTGTTAACAAGCTTTTCCTTTGATTTGACTCGGTGACCTATTTTTTGACCCCACCTGACCCAGATTTGAAAATGACTTATAAATCATCAAGATTAACATTCTGACCAAGTTTCATTAAGATATGTTCATAAATGTGGCCTCTACAGTGTAAACTAGCTTTTCCTTTGATTTGACCTAGTGACCTAGTTTATGATCCTACATAACCCAGATTCAAATTTGACCTTGAGATCATCAAGATTACCATTCTGACCAAGTTTCATGAATATACAGTCATAAATGTGGCCTTTACAGTGTTAACAAGCTTTTCCTTTGATTTGACCCAGTGACCTAGTTTTTGATCCGACATGACCCAGGTTCAAACTTACCCTAAAGACCATTCTGACTAAGTTTCATGAAGATACAGTCATAAATGTGGCCTCTAGAGTGTTAACAAGCTTTTCCTTTGATTTGACCTAGTGACCTAGATTTTAACCCCACCTAACCCAGATTTGAACTTGACCTACAGAGCCTCAAGATTAACATTCTGACCAAGTTTCATTAAGATACGGTCATAAATGAGGCCTCTACAGTGAAAACTAGCTTTTCCTTTGATTTGACCTGGTGACCTACTTTTTGATCCTACATGACCCAGATTCAAAATGGACCTTGAGATCACCAAGATTAATACTCTGACCAAGTTTCATGAAGATATATCATAAATGTTGCCTCTACAGTGTTGACAAGCTTTTCCTTTAATTTGACCCAGTGACCTAGTTTTTGACCCAAGATGACCCAATATCAAACTGTCCAAGACTTTATTGAGGGTAACATTCTGACCAAGTTTCATTAAGATTGGGCCTAAATTGTGACCTCTAGAGTGTTAACAAGCTTTTCCTTTGATTTGACCTGGTGACCTAGATTTTAACCTCACATGACCCAATATCAAACTCGTCCAAGATTTTATTGAGGGTTACATTCTGACCAAGTTTCATTAAGATTGGGCCAAAAATGTGACCTCTAGTGTGTTAACAAGCTTTTCCTTTGATATGACCTATTAACCTAGTTTTTGACCCCAGATGACCCAATATCGAACTCGTCCAAGATTTTATTGAGGGTAACATTCTGATCAAATTTCATTAAGATTGGCTCAAAATTGTGACCTCTAGAGTGTTAACAGTAAAATTGTTGACGATGACGACGGACACAGGGCGATCACAAAAGCTCACCTTTGAGCACTTTGTGCTCAAGTGAGCTAATAAAAAACAAGTTGATAAGCTTTATCACTGAATTCTAAACAAGGGCTGTCACTATTAGGGACAAGTGCCCCAGATGTGTGCCCAACAATGCTAGTTGTCTGCGCAAAATTTGCTAGAATAGTCTAGGTATGAATCATTTTGTGATCTTGGCCTTGACCTTAGACCCGGGTCATAAGCGTGACACACTTTCTCAATACTTACAGTTGGTGTTCCAGCAGAAATATGAATGTTCTGTTGCATTTGTTGATCACAAGTGTTGGATGAGGTCGTGACGGGTACCTGATTATAAAATATACATGTTTATAAAATAACCTATCATCATGAACAGCAATGACATTTAAATTTATCCAACCTTTGGTCACACTAAAATAGCCATAGAATTAAACTTGCTCTCCCTATTTGTAGTCAAACTGAAAAGCATTTAGGCAAGAGACCCATAACAGTGCACAAGCTGTCCGTGGAAACGCAGATCTGTGTGCCAGTAACAAGTAAAACAAGGCAGTCTGAAAGACAGCTAAATCCCCTGCCACTGTTATGGATAGTGAAAGGGTAAACATTTGACCTTGAGCTGTGACCTTGACCTTGAACTGACATAGTTGACCCATGAATTCTGCACATTGTCTTGATGAGGTGATCATTTGACCAGTTTCATGAAAAGCCTTTAAGGGGTTTAGGAGATACAAAGCTCAAGCCTTTGAGCTTGAGTTGTGACCTTGACCTTGAGTTGACATGGCTAACTCATGAGTTCTGCACATCGTCTTGATGAGAAGATCATTTGATCCAAGTTTCATGATTATCCTTCAAGGGGTTTAGGAGATACAGAGCGGACATGAAATGAAAGGCTTAAACCTTTAACCTCGAGTTGTGACCTTGACCTTGAGCTGACATGGCTGACTCACAGGTTCTACTAGGAGATACAGAGCGGACATGAAATGAAAGGCTTAAACCTTTAACCTCGAGTTGTGACCTTGACCTTGAGCTGACATGGCTGACTCACAGGTTCTACACATTGTCTTGATGAGGTGATCATTTGGCCTAAGTTTCATGATTATCCTTCAAGGGGTTTAGGAGATACAGAGCAGACACAAAAGGGAAGACCCAAACCTTTGACCCTGAGTTGTGACCTTGACCTTGAACCGACATGGCTGACTACTGGGTTATGCACATCGTCATGATGAGGTGATCATTTGACCCAAGTTTCATGAAAATCCTTCAAGGGGTTTAGGAGATACAGAGCAGACACAAAATGTTACGGAAGGACGGAAGATGGAAGGACGGATGGAGACCATTCCGATAACCCCCCACCACTCATGGCGAGGGATTAAAAAATACCATCAATGTTTTTTGGACTATTCACTATTTCAGTAGTGAAATAAAGTAAAAATGTCTTTATTACAAGAGGGTCATGATGACCCTGAATAGAAATAAAAGTTTAAGTTGAAGGCATCTGTGTGTTGAAACACTGCTTTTTTGAAAGAAGCCACGATGACCCTAAATTGCTCATCAGGTTATTATTATTAGATCTACAGTTTACATGTAATCACTGACCAGCAAGTAGGTAAGAGTGTCAAAACTATTGTTGTCACAGGAGTGACGAATTATACCCCCACAATATGGCCTTGTCACAGAACTAAGCCAATGTCAAAGCTAAACTTGCTTGACCTTTGACCTACTGACCTCAAAATCAGTAGAGGTCACCTGCTGGTCATGATCAACCTCACTATGAAGTTTCATAATCCTCTGCCCAAGCATTCTCAAGTTATTGTCCAGAAAAAGTTTAAATGACCTTTGACCTTTGGAACACAAAATAATTATGGGTCATCTGCTGGTAGCAATAGAAAACAATCTTTCCAATATTTCGGAATGGTATTTTTCAACAAGGTTGTCATGATGACACCGGATCATCCACCTAAGTAATATCAGCTACATGTTTCACAAATGTCAAACTGATGTTAAAATAGGTCACAATTATGATTACTGAAAGTCAGTTTTAAGATTGGTATGCAAAAATGTGCATGTCATCCAAATCTCAAGTCTGTATCTTTTTAAAAACAAGAGGGCCCTAAAGGCTCTGTAATGCTCTCCTGACCCAGATTTGAACATTACCTAAAGATCAAGGTTAACATTATCACCAAGTTTCATGAAGATACAGTAATAAATGTGGCCTCTAAAGTGTTCACAAGCTTTTCCTTTCATTTAACCTGGTGACCTAGTTTTTGACCCTACCTGACCCAGATTTGAACTTGCCTAAAGATCATCAAAATTAACACTCTGATCAAGTCTCATTATGATTTGGTCACAAATGTGGCCTCTAGAGTTAACTAGCTTTTCCTTTGATTTGACCTGGTTGCTGACTACGTGATGCAGATTTGAACTTGATCTAATGTCCATCAATTAACATTCTGACCAAGTTCCATTAAGATATGGTCGCCTCGGCAGCCTAGTGGTAGAGTGTCCGCTTCAAGTGCGGGAGGTTGTGGGTGCGATCCCTGGCCACATCATACCAAAGACGTAAAAAATGGTACAAGTAGCTTCCTCGCTTGGCACTCAGAATTAAGAGGATAGTGCTAGGACTGGTCAGTCTGGTGTCAGTATAATGTGACTGGGTGGGTTATCATGCCACCTGTCTACTGAGTGATATTCCAGTGAGGCAGCACTATAAAGTTGGGCATTGTGCTCACTGCTATATTTATATGACTGAAAAATTGTTGAAAAAAACGTTAAACCCAAACACACACAAATAAATGTGATCCCTACTGTTTACCAGCTTTTCCTTGGATTTGACCTGGTGACCTAGTTTTTAACCCCAGATGACCCAATATCAAACTCACCCAAGATTTTATTGAGGATAACTTTCTGACTATGTTTCATTAAGATTGGGCCGAATTGTGATCTCAGAGTGTTAACAGTCAAATTGTTGACAATGGACGACAAACACAGGGCAATCACAAAAGCTCACTTTGAGAGCTAACAAGTCTTTTTTAGAGCTGTCCGTAAGACAGCGCACTCCACTATTTTGAACATAAAATGACTTTGTGTCTCATTAAGAGACCTCTACTTTAAAAGGAAGATACATAAAGATATGTAAAGGACCCTAATACTAAGAGGTGTTAAAGGTAATGCATGGAAGGGTAATGATGATGGTAAAGATATACTCTGTGTTTCATTAGTTTATAAAGTACCAAGTTATGTCCAGAAAACAAAGTTTTGTAAAAAGCATTTAAGAATTAAGTATCAAAGGGGCATAATTTGGTCAAAAATACAAATCAGAATTATGGGGATTGTTACCACACATGCAGATGATGATAAATAAAGATACAATTCAAATTTCAAGTCATTATCTTATATTGTACACAAGTTATATCCAGAAACAAAATACTGCGAAAAAACTTTTAAGAATAAAAGGGGTATAATTCTGTCAAAAATACAATTACAGTTATGGGGATTGTAACCACACATGCACATGATGATTATAATGAAAAGTTTTTTATTTCAAGTCATTGTCTTTTTAAGTTCCAAAAATATGTCTTTAAACGAAGTTTTAAAAAAATTAATATAAAGATAATTCCAAGTATAACATCTTGGTGACTTTGTCCTCCAGTATCTATAATAGGCCCTGGGCCCCTGCACTTACTTTGTTTGTATGCTGGACAATGTTTATGAGAAGTTACTGTAGGATATAAGCAATAGTAACAAAGATATGATAGAAACATCTTCTTGCGATTCTACCGAGAGACCGCAGAAACATTCCCCCCATAGAAATAACCTGCTATACGATTTTCGATCTTTAATTAGTATCATAGCAAAAGTGATTTTTTATACCTCTTTCATCAAATTACTATTAAATTTATATGAAATTAATTTTGTTTGGAAGAAAAATACAAGAGGGCCATGATGGCCCTATATCGCTCACCTGTTATCATTGCACTTGAGGACAAGAAGGTCCTCAGAAAAAATATCTAAGTCCAAAGGACAGGAACAACAAAGGGAAGAAATTAAACCAAAAAGAAAAAAAAATTCTTACAAGGTATAGATATGTCAAAATACACGTAAAAATTGGAGGTACCATCCATGTTGTACCACAGAAAAGTGGTCTCGGTTTTTCCCTATGGCCAATAATAAAAAAGTTACTAAAAACAAGCTATTTATAGTAACGTAAATGGGAAGGAATTAAAAAAAAAATGATTGTAAGTTAATAAAAGAAGGATCTGCCAAATAAATCTGTTGACATAAATGAAATTTCAGATCAGTATCTTCATTAGTTACGGAGATATACCCATTTTAATTTGAAATAAAGGGAGGTAATTTAACATAAAATCAGTCCATAGTTATCTACTCTCATTGACTCAGTCCAACTAATGACAATAATGAAATTTCAAATAAGTCCTATAAGGACTTACTGATATAAATCCATTTTGATTACAATCAGGGGAGGTAATCAGATATAAAATAACTCTGGAACCTACGAATGTATCTGATTTGTCATGGAATCCAAGATTTATTGTTGTTGAAGATATTTTGGAAGTTTGTATCAAATAAAACCATAAATGAAGTCTTTATATGGCTGCAAAAGCCAAAACAGCCAATTTTGGACCTTTAAGGGGCCATAACTCTGGAACCCATGAAGGAATCTGGCCAGTTCAAGAAAGGAACCAAGATCTTGTTGTGATACAAGTTTTGTGCAAGTTTGGTTAAAATTAAATTATAAATGAAGCTGCTCTTGTGCAGACAAGGTCAAAACAGCTAATTTTGGCCCTTTCAGAGGCCATAACTCTGGAATCCATTATGGGATCTGGCCAGTTCAAGAAAGGAACCTAGATCTTATGGTGACACAAGTTTTGTGCAAGTTTGATTAAATTCAAATCATAAATGAAGCTGCTATTGTGTAGACAAGGTCAAAATAGCTAATTCTGGCCCTTTCAGGGGCCATCACTCTGGAACCCATAAATGAATCTGGCCAGTTCAAGAAAGGAACCAAGATCATTATGATGATACAAGTTGTGTGCAAGTTTGGTTAAAATAAAATCATAAATGAAGCTGCTATTGTGCAGACAAGGTCAAAATAGCTAATTCTGGCCCTTTCAGGGGCCATAACTCTCGAACCCATATTAGGATCTGGCCAGTTCAAGAAAGGAGCCAAGATCTTATGGTGATACAAGTTGTGTGCAAGTTTGGTAAAAATCAAATTATAAATAAAGCTGCTATTGTGCAGACAAGGTCAAAACAGCTAATTTTGGCCCTTTCAGGGGCCATAACTCTGGAACCTGTAATGGGATCTGGCCAGTTCAAGAAAGGAACCGAGATCTTATGGTGATACAAGTTGTGTGCAAGTTTGTTTAAAATCAAATCATAAATGAAACCACTATCGTGCAGACAAGAAATTGTTGACGCACTTACGGACGCATGAGACGCACAGACGGACTGACGACGGACGAAGGGTGATCACAAAAGCTCACCTAGTCACTATGTGACAGGTGAGCTAAAAACACTTGATCAGGAACCTTAGATTTCAGTGCAGACAGAAATTTCCCTTTACTTAAATGATTAAAATTGTAAATAAACATGTTTTAAAGTTGGAAAATCGTCTATACATGTGTGTTATACACACCCATGATTCAGGTGTGGTCTCGGGAAGAAAAAACAAGAGGGCCATGATAGCCCTGTATCGCTCACCTGAGTACCATTGCTCAAAATGATATGATCAAGTTTTGACATAGAGCACATAAGCATACACATTAAATATCATCTGGATAAACATTTTCTTGTAACAGTCCCTTTTGACCTAGTCAGGGCCAATTTCCATACCAAGTTTGAGGGTCCTAGGCTCAAATGCTGCATTTTTGTACTAACATGACTATTCCTTACCCTGGAAGACTTGAATAACATTTAAAACCAATCTCATTAGATGCTGCTGAGATATATTCGTTTACATAAAATAAAGGGAGGTAATTTGTCATAAATTCAGTCAAAAGTTATGTCCGAGTCCATCTGATGGCACAAATGACATTTCAAATCAGTATCTTCATTGGTTACTGAGATACACCCATTTTAATTTGAAACAAAGGTAGGTAATTTGACATAAAATCAGTCCATAGCTATCTACCCTGATTGCCTAAGTCCAACTAAAGACAATAATGAAATTTCAAATGAGTTCTATAAATATTTATCGAGATAAATCCATTTTTATTAAAATCAGGGGAGGTAATCATGCATTGGTATATGCATGTAGAAGATACAGAGTACAAGCCTATACAACAATATATTAGTAAAGTATTCATATCAATAAATGTTCAATCAAGAGTTATCTAATATGACTATTTCTTACCATGGAAGACATAAATAACGTTTCAAACCAATCTCATTAGAAGCTGCTAAGGTGTATTTATTTAGATAAAAATAAAGGGAGGTAATTTGTCATAAATTCAGTCAATATGTATCTTCACTGATTGTCCAAGTCCATCTGCTGACATAAATGAAATTTCAGATCAGCATCTTCATTAGTTACGGAGATATACCCATTTTAATTTGAAACAAGTGAATGAAGTATTGCCATGCAATACAAAGTCCCCTACTGGAAGGCACCTAATTTTCTCTACTGCAGTATAACATAATGAACTGATATCTGTCAATGATGTATAAACAATATTGTACTACATATACAATATGTTATAACAACACACTTGGATTAAAATGTGCATATATAAAAACCCACAGTTGTTTTCATATTGAATTTTTTTGGCTGATTATAAAAATGTTATCATGTAAGTTATTTATAGTAACCACAAAGGGAAATTAATCTTAAAAAAATCTATATAATATAAGTCCACAAGAAACTCTTTACCAGGTAGAGATAGGTCAAAATACACCTAAAAATTGGATGTAACATGCATGCTGTACCACAGAAAAGTGGTCTCGATTTTTCTCTACCGTCAGTAATAAAAAAGTTACAATAAAATCTATTTATAGTAACAACAAAGGGACGTAATTCTTAAAACAAGGGTGCCTCATGGTGCTGAACATTTCGTCCAAGTTACATCAAAATCCCTCCATGCATGAAGAAGAAATGTTCGTACAAAGTCATTCTTGAATCTGACCTTTGACCTCTAAGTATGACCTTGACCTTAGACCTTAGACCTAGGGACCTGGTTCTTGCGCATAACATGTTGTCTCATCCAGGCGAATATTTGTGCCAACTGATATCTAAATCCTGCTTTGCATGACAAAGTTATAGACCTGACAGGAAAAAAATCCTCTTGACCTTTGATCTCAAAGTGTGACCTTGACCTTTAAGCTAGGGTACTGGGTGTTGCGCATGACACGTCGTCTCATCATGGGGAACATTTATGCCAAGTAATATTGTAATGTATTGATGGATGACAGAGTTCTGGATCAGACAGGGAAAAAACCTTATTGACCTTTGTCCTCCAATTGTGACCTTGACCTTTGAGCTAAGGGTCTGGGCTTTGCGCATGACATGTTGTCTCATCATGGGGAACATTTGTGCCAAGTAATATTAAAATCCCTTCATGGATGGCAGAGTTATGGACGGGACAGGAAAAAAAAACTCTGTTGACCTTTGACCCCAAATTGTGACCTTGATCTTTGAGCTAGGGGTCGGGGATTTGCGCATGACACGTCATCTCATCATGGGGAACACTTGTGCTAAGTGATATTAAAATCCCTTAATGAATGTCAGAGTTATGGACCGGACACGAAACAGACCCTGTTCATGTTATGTTAACATTTGACTGCTAAGTGTGACCTTGACCTTTGAGCTAGGGGTCTGAAAGTTGTGCATGACACATCGTCTTATTATGAGGTACATTTGTGCCAAGTAATATTAAAATCCCTTCATGGATGGGAGAGTTATGGACCGGACAGGAAAAAAGCCTTGTTGACCTTTGACCTCTAATTGTGACCTTGACCTTTAAGCTAGGGGTCCAGGTTTTGCGCATGACACGTCGTCTCCTCATGGGGAACATTTGTGCCAAGTAATATTAAAATCTCTTCATGGATGGGAGAGTTATGGACCGGACAGGAATAAAGCCCTGTTGATCTTTGACCTCCAATTGTGACCTTGACCTTTGAGCTAGGGGTCCGGGATTTGCGCATGACACATCATCTCATCATGGGGAACATTTGTGCCAATTAATACTAAAATCCCTTCATGGATGGGAGAGTTGTGGACCGGACAGGAAAAAAGCCCTGTTGACCTTTGACCTCCAATTGTGACCTTGACCTTTGAGCTAGGGGTCAGGGTTTTGCGCATGACACGTCGTCTCATCATGGGGAACATTTGTGCCAAGTAATATTAAAATCCCTTCATGGATGACAGAGTTATGGACCGGACACGAAATTGCGGACGGACGGATGGACCGACAGACGGACGGACGGATGGAATGACGGAAAAGTGCATTCCTATCCCCGAAACTGGTTTTCAACCAGTAGGGGACTAATAAAGGGAGGTAATTTGACATAAAATCAGTCCATAGTTATCTACCCTGATTGTCTCAGTCCAACTAATGACAATAATGAAATTTCAAATAAGTCCTGTAAGTATTTACTGATATAAATCCATTTTGATTACAATCAGGGGAAGTAATCAGATATAAAATAACTCTGGAACCTACAACTGGATCTGACAAATTCGTCATGGAATCCAAGATTTATTGTTGTTGAAGATATTTTTGAAGTTTGTATCAAATCAAACCATAAATGAAGTCTACATATGGCTGCAAAGGCCAAAACAACAAATTTTGGACTTTTAAGGGGCCATAACTCTGGAGCCCATGATTGAATCTGGCCCGTTCAAGAAAGGAACCAAGATCTTATATTGACACAAGTTTTGTGCAAGTTTGATTAAATTCAAATCATAAATGAAGCTGCTTTTGTGCAGACAAGGTCAAAATAGATAGTTCTGGCCCTTTCAGGGGCCATAACTCTGGAACCCATAATGGAATCTGGCCGGTTCAAGAAAGGAATTGAGATCTTGTTGTGATACAAGTTGTGTGCAAGTGTGGTTAAAATAAAATAAAGAAAGAAGCTGCTATTGTGCAGACAAGGTCAAAATAGCTAATTCTGGCCCTTTCAGGGGCCATAACTCTGGAACCCATAAAGGAATCTGGCCAGTTCAAGAAAGGAACCAAGATCTTATGGTGATACAAGTTGTGTGCAAGTTTGGTAAAAATCAAATTATAAATAAAGCTGCTATTGTGCAGACAAGGTCAAAATAGCTAAGTTTGGCCCTTTCAGGGGCCGTAACTCTGGAACCCATAATGGGATCTGACCAGTTCAAGAAAGGAACCAAGATCTTATGGTGATACAAGTTGTGTGCAAGTTTGGTTAAATTAAAATCATAAATGAAATCACTATCGTGCACACAAGAAATTGTTGACGGACGGACGCATGCACTGACGACGGACGAAGGGTGATCACAAAAGCTCACCTTGTCACTATGTGACAGGTGAGCTAAAAATGCACATTATACATGGGTATCTACAATACATAACCTTCATTTAATAAAATTTTCACAATAAACATACAAAAATTCAGATTCTTGACAAATCAACCAATGTTGTACAATCCTTCTAGTTTGCAGTTTTGTATTGTATTAGCAAATTATACCCACCACAACAGGTCCAGAAGTTGACATTGTTACATTACTAGTAGGTCTATTTGTAATTGGCCAGACAGCAACAGATACACTACTTTTAGGTGTAGATATCTGAAAAATAGAAATGTCTGTTAATTACTAATAAAACAAGAGGGCCAAAATGGCCCTAAGTCGCTCAACTGAAAAAAGTCACCATAATAGTGTGTACATGTTTGACCCAGTGAATTTATAGAGACAAATAGTCTGACCAATTTTCATTCAGATTGGACCAAAAATGTGGCCTCTTTAGTGTAAACAACCATTTTCTTCCATTTGACTTAGTTCTTACCCCTACATGACCCAGATTCATGCTTGTCCAAGGTTCCATAAAAGCAAGCATCCTGATAAAGTGTTGGGAAGATTGGAGCAAAGATGTGGCCTCTACAGTGTTATCAAGCTTTTTCTTTGATTTGACTGGATGACCTACTTTTTTACTCAACATAACCCTGTTTCGAACTTGACACGAGATCGTCAAATTCTGATCAAGTTTCATAAGGACTGGGTAGCAACAATGACCTCTCGAGTGTTGTCTGAATAAATCCGGCCAACAGTTTGACCTGTGAAAGCCAGACAAGATTTTTCTATATCTAGCTCTTGCAGCCAATTTGTGCAACAAATGGAACATGCATTAGATATGCACAACTAGGCTTTGTACTGATCACTCCTGTGAAGTTTGGTTGAAATACAGGACCTGTGAAAGCTGGACAAGCTTAATGCATATGGACAGATGGCACAGGCAAAAACAGTATGTCTCCCTCATCTATTGTTGAGACATAATAATATTGCAAAAAATAAGGAGGGCTTTGTCAACAAGATCTGTTCGTAAGACAGCGCACTCGGTTTTCTCAGTGCTTGACTCTGAATTAGAGCTTTGCGAGTAAAAAAAAAATAATCCAAAAGGGGCATAACTCTATCAAAATTCAATCAGAGTTATGGGAATTGTGTCTCCTGGTGCAGACTTCGATAGTAAATAACTATATTGAGTTTCAAGTCCAAAGCTTTAATAGTAACAGAGATATTTGACTTTATCAAAAATTTTAACAAAAAGTTCTAAGTTAAAAAGGGACGTAATTCTGTCAAAATTCAAAACAGAGTTATGGGGATTGTTTCTCCTGGTGTAGACTTTGACAGTAAACAAGTATTTTAAGTTTCAAGTCAAAAGCTTTGATAGTAACGGAGATATTTGACTCTATAAAAAACTCTAACCAAAAATTCTAAGTTAAAAAGGGGCAGAATTCTGTCAAAATTCAAAACAAGAGTTATTGGAATTGTGTCTCCTGGTGTAGATTTTGATAGTAAATAACTATTTTGAGTTTCAAATCAAAAGCTTTAATAGCAACAGAGATATTTGACTTTATCAAAAATTTTAACAAAAAATTCTAAGTTAAAATGGGGCATAATTCTGTCAAAATTCAAACCAGAGTTATGGGGATTGTTTTTCCTGGTGTAGACATTGATGGTAAATAAATGTTTTAAGTTTCAAGTCAATAGCTTTGATAGTAACAGAGATATTTGACTTTATCAAAAACTTTAACCAACAATTCTAAGGTAAAAAGGGGCATAATTCTGTCAAAATTCAATCAGAGTTATGGGGATTGTAGACTTTGATAGTAAATAACTGTTTTAAGTTTCAAGTCAATAGCTTTGATAGTAACAGAGATATTTGACTTTATCAAAAACTTTAACCAACGGCGACACCGACGCCGGGGCGAGTACAATAGCTCTACTTTTTCTTCGAAAAGTCGAGCTAAAAATGAAAAGCATCAATAAAACATAATGGAACACGTTAATTCTATTTTTGTGCAACTAAAATCCAGTCAAAATCAACTGCACATTTTACACAATGTGGTTACGTGCCATTAAGATTACTAAAGCAACCAAATTTTTTTTTCAGGCAATTCAAAACTTTTTACTATTCAAACTATGATTGTTTCATTTCATGAGCAGAAAGGTTGTTATTATATTTTATTCTGTGTTTGTCACTTTGCAGCCTTACTGGGACTTTAACCTGGGACCCTTCACTTATAGAGCGAACGCTTTACCAGCTGAGCTTCCATGACGTCTACACATCTTTCTAAACAAGAGCTGTCGGAGGACAGCAATGCTCGAGTATTCAACAGCCTTGTCGATTGAATGAATAAGAAAGTCGAAAAAGGGACATAATTTAGTAAAAAAAGCAAGATAGGGTTATGGAACCTGTGTAGTGCTTATCAGCTCATGTCAGTGGACAAGTGTGTAGTTTCAATCCATTCCCATAAGTGGGTACTGAGATACCATTCTTACATATAAGAATTTAACCAAAACTCCTAAGTTGAAAAAGGGGCATAATTTTGTAAAATGCGATGTTGAGTTATTGACCCTTTGCACTGCATGTCATATCATGACAGTGAACAAGTTTGTGAAGTTCCAATCCTTTCCTATTAGTGGATACTGAGATACTAGCTTACATACAAAAACTTAACCAAAAATTTCTATGTTGAAAAAGGGGCATAATTTTGTAAAAAAGCAAAATAGAGTTATGGGACCTACTTTGTGCATGTCAGATCATGACAGTGAACAAGTGTGTGAAGTTTCAATCCATTCCCATTAGTGAGTACTGAGATACCAGCTTACATACAAAACCTTAACCAAAAATTTCAAAGTCAAAAAAGGGGCATAATTTTGTAAAAAAGCAAAATAGAGTTATGGAACCTGTGCAATGTAAGTCAGTTTATCACAGTAAATAAGTGTGTGAAGTTTCAATCCATTCCCACAAGTGGTTACTGAGATACCAGCTTACATACAAAACCTTAACCAAAAATTTCTAAGTTAAGAAAGGGGCATAATTTTGTAAAAAAGCAAAATAGAGTTATGGAACCTGTGCAATGTAAGTCAGTTTATCACAGTGAATAAGAGTGTGAAGTTTCAATCCATTCCCACAAGTGGTTGCTGAGATACCAGCTTACATACAAAAACTTAACCAAATAGGGACGCGGACGCCAACGCATGGGCGAGTCCAGTAGCTCTATTATTCTATGAATAGTCGAGCTAAACATTGTGAAAAATTTTCTACCATGACATTTATCTCTTTTAAATTGCACTGGCAGAACTTTTCACTTCAAACACAAACATGATTATATTGCCTGGGACAAAATCATACTGTACAGACACATTAAATCTGCCTTTTGGTTTTCTTTCCTGTACAGAAACACTTACTAGAACATCATCTACGAAAGGTGCTGTCGTCACAGGTGCTGAAGGTCTTTTCCTCTGTAATTATGAATAGTAGAATGAGAAATAGTAACACCAGAAGTTAAATCCTTACCTGTGCTATTCAGTAATTGTTTTCTTATTACTTGAATGTTAGCTCATAACTCACTGACTAATAATGTGTATTTTACATTCTAACTTGACACGGTTTGATTTCCAGTTAAACCAAGAAGGAAATCAAGCTCTGTATATTCTGCAATAAACAACGGTTGACACGCGAACCAGTAAGAGAGCATTATGATGTCAATTATGACTTCAAATTGCCACATGACATCGGATACATTACTCCTCGGGTAAATGATGTCCAGCATATTATTTATTATGTCAATGAGCATGTCAGAATGAAAACAATTAAGGCCTTCTTGTGATTTATTGTCTAATTCACCACGGATCATTGTTCAGACGCTTCAGTAATGAACCACTCGGGCTAACGCCCTCATGGTTCAATTCCTACGCATATGAACTCAGTGAACAAAGGTAAATCAGACGATAAACCACTCAAAGGCCTTGATTATTTGTTTAATATATTTATACCTGGTAAGTAATTAATATAAATGCTCCTCTTTAGGAAAGCTTAACATGACAAGCAGGGCCATAGGAACAGGGTTGACCAACTATGGTAATTATCTTTGCAATTTTTTGACAGCCAGTCAATTTTAGCTGATTTTCAATATGTGTGCCCCCCCCCCCCCCACCCACCACCCGAAAATGCTTCCCACGGTCCTGACAAGTGTACACTTCTATTTAATGATTTTTAAAAATTATTGCAGTCTTTTGAAAAGCTGTATGCATTAATACAAACAAGAGTTGTCCGTAAGACAGCCAAGCTCGACTATTTGAAATATTGTCCCAGTAGCAGGAAAATATTACCCAAAATGTTAAAATATCAAGAGTTTTAAGTTCAACAGGGATATAATTTGACCAAAATACATATGGTACTTATGGTACTAGATGCTATCAACTAGTTTTATAACCCTGAAGGCACATGTGAAGTTTCAATTCAATATTTGCATTAGTTTTGCAGAGAGTAACTTGCATGTAAAACTTTAACCAAAATTTTCTTAGTCCAAAGGGGGCATAATTTGCGCAAAATACATGTCAGACTAATGAGACTTGACCCAGTGAGATTGGTAACTGACCTAGAAAAAGAAAAAATAAGTTTCAAATCTATATGATTTTTAGTATTAACTGTATGTACTTGCACGCAAAACTTTAACCAGAATTTTCTAAGTCCAAAAGGGGACATAATTTGGCCAAAATGAAGGTCAGAGTTATGAGACTTGGTGTTATCAATTAGTTTTATAACCCCAAAGACACGTGAAGTTTCAATTCAATATCTGCATTAGTTTAGGAGATACAGTCGACATTGTTTTAAGAGACCGCCCAAGGGACTGCTAAAAAGTGGTCTCTGAATGGAGTGGTCTCTTAATGAATTTCAGTCAGGTGAAGAGAAAAGTTATTTTTGACTGTTAATATAAGTGCATTTATTATGAACATACATATATGTAGATATATTTAACAAACTGTGAAAATTAAAGCTGGATTGTTCGTAAGTTCGACTGTTTCAAAGGTTAATTGCATTCAGGCAGGTGCAAAACGTACCTGCTAATTACACAGGTGAAGAAATGCACGGCGGAAATTTGGTACCCGGTTGCTTAATAGATACTTTTGTTGAATATCTTATCTGTCGAGACTACATTAATGTGGTCGCTAGTCGTTTAATAACAAGAGGACCATGATGGTCCTGAATCGCTCACCTATCCCCACATGACCCAGTGTTGAACCGAGTATGATGTCGTTATTTCTATTATTTGACATAGTGACCTAGATTTTGAGCATATGTGACCTAGATATCATCAAGATAAAAAATTCTGAACAATTTTCATAAAGATCCATTGAAAAATATAGATATCATCAAGCTGAACACTCTCACCAATTTTCATGAAGATCCATTGAGAAATATGGCCTCTAGAGACGTCACAAGGTTTTTCTATTTTTAGACCTACTGACCTAGTTTTTGACCGCATGTGACCCAGTTTCGAACCTGACCTAGATATCCTCAAGTTGAACATTCTGATCAATTTTCATGAAGATCTCTTGAAAAATATGGCCTCAAGAGAAGTCACAAGGTTTTCATATTTTTAGACCTACTGACCTAGTTATTGACCTCACGTGACCCAGTTTCAAAATTGCCCTAGATATCATCAAGGTGAACATTCTGACAAATTTTCATGAAGATCCATTGAGAAATATGGCCCTTAGAGAGGTCACAAGGTTTTTCTATTTTTAGACCTACTGACCTAGTTTTTGAACCCATGTGACCCAGTTTCGAACTTGACCTAGATATCATCAATGTGAACATTCTGACCAATTTTCATGAAGATCCATTGAGAAATTTGGCCTCTAGAGAGGTCACAAGGTTTTTCTATTTTTAGCCCTACTGACCTAGTTTTTGATGGAACGTGACCCAGTTTCGAACTTGACCTAGATATCATCAAGATGAACATTCAGACCAACTTTCATACAGATCCCATGAAAAATATGGCCTCTAGAGAGGTCACAAGGTTTTTCTATTTTTAGCCCTACTGACCTAGTTTTTGATGGAACGTGACCCAGTTTCGAACTTGACCTAGATATTATCAAGGTGAACATTCTGACCAATATTCATGAAGATCTTTTGAAATATATGGCCTCTAGAGAGGTCACAAGGTTTTTCTATTTTTAGACCTACTGACCTAGTTTTTGACCCCACGTGACCCAGTTTCGAACCTGATCTAGATATCATCAAGGTGAACTCTCTGACCAATTTTCATGAAGATCTCATGAAATATATGGCCTCTAGAGAGGTCACAAGGTTTTTCTAATTTTAGACCTACTGACCTAGTTTTTGAACGCACGTAACCCAGTTTCGAACTTGACCTAGATATCATCAAGATGAACATTCTGACCAACTTTCATAAAGATCCCATGAAAAATGTGACCTCTAGAGTGGTCACAAGCAAAAGTTTACGCACGGAGGGACGGACGGACGGACGACGACGGACCTTAACCTGAAAGGACTAACCTAGTCAGAGATGGAATTTAACTTTTTTTCCCACTAGTTACTCTAGTTAATTGTTGCTAGTGCCATTTTTTTCCACCAGCAAAATGATGGGTTCCACTAGCAATTATTTTAAAGCTGTTTACGTGCTAAATTTATTAACTTGTTTTGTTGTTGTTTGGTTTCATATAAAAGTTCATGGTCCGGACCGACCAGAGACTTTCTGGTTTTGAAAGTACATACCAACCAAAGTACTCAATGATTCTTTGGACTTTTGGCTGGACGTTGAAGTTTTAAGTTTTTCTCAGGTCACTGCCCCTAGTGTTGCTAGCATTTTCGGTCTCCGCGGGCATTTTTGCACCAAGAAACATGCTATTTTCCTCTCCATTTCCGCAGAACTTTGCCAATTACAGGCCAAAATGAAAACAAATATTGCTTAGATGCTTACTTAGATATCCGATAATTACTTTTGTATAAAGCGACAAGCGTCTACAAGCAGTCACATGATTATCGGTAAATTAACTGCCCCAAAGGAGTTTTTAAAGAGAAAAGGAGAGTTTGAGCGAATTCCCCGATTTTCGAACGTGATCGCGAAAATATTCGAGTGCCATGATTTTCTACTCACATTTTTTTATTCTTATTCGAATTTCGCGAGTAAGCAACTGTTAAATTTGATCCCTGTAAGTCTAAGTGCTCTTGATTTGCTATGATGGCCCTAAAGTGCTCAAATGAGTACTATTGCCACGTAAAATTTGAAGATGTTTGTTTTGTTGGATTTAACGTCGCACCGACACATGATAGGTCATATGGCGACTTTCCAGCTTTAATGGTGGAGGAAGACCCCAGGTGCCCCTCCGTGCATTATTTCAACACGAGCGGGCACCTGGGTAGAACCACCGACCTTCCGTAAGCCAGCTGGATGGCTTCCTCACATGAAGAATTCAACGCCCCGAGTGAGGCTCGAACCCACATCGATGAGGGGCAAGTGATTTAAAGTCAGCGACCTTAACCTCTCGGCCACGGAGGCCCCTAATTTGAAAATGAGTAATATCAGAGGAGGATAGGAGCAAAATTTCAAGAAGTTGACTGTTGAAGAACAAAGGACAGGATGAACAAGGCAGTCTGAACGACACCTAAATCCCCCGACACTGTTACAGATAGTAAAAAGGTAAACCTTTGACCTTTAGCTGTGACCCTGACCTTGAACTGACATGGCTGACTCATGAATTCTGCACAACATCTTGATAAGGTGATCATTTCACCCAAGTTTCATGAAAATCCTTCAAGAGGTTTAGGAGATACAGAGCTCAAACCTTTGACCTTGAGTTGTGACCTTGACCTTGAGTTGACATGGCTGACTCTTTGAACAATTTTGAAAGGGAGCCATCCAAGGATGTGAAGTTTGGTGTAATTCAGCCCAGAGGTTTTCAAGAAGATTTTTTTAGAAATTGTTGACGGACGACGCGCGACGCACGACGGACATCAAGCGGTCACAAAAGCTCACCTTGTCACTTCGTCCTCTTGTGGACCACATTTTCCATTATTTAAATAGGCGATCTGGTTTTGACTTGCAATCACCCTATTTTGAACTCTTAATAATAAAAGCTACTAAGTCTGTAACTTACCCTACTGAAAGATATATCTGGCAGTTCAAAGTCACTGTCACTGTCTGATTCTACAAATAATACCTGAAACAAACATTTAATATATCTTATCATGATGCATTCAGAAAAAAATAGAGCTGCTTTTGAGAAAAGTGCATGTCTACCACAAATGCCTAACGCTAATCATCTAAATAGCAGGTCAGTCTTTATTGTACTGTTTACTCACAAAAAAGGTACCTTTGAAGAACAAGAGGGCCATGATGGCCCAATATCGCTCACCTGAGTACCATTGCTCTAAATGATAAGAGCAAGATTTGACAAAGATTACATAGGCATAAACATAAAATATCATCAGGATAAACATTTTGTTGTAACAGTCCCTTTTGACCTATGGGTCACATACTAGTCAGGGCCAATTTCAATATCAAGTTTGAGTATCCTACACTCAAATGATGCATTTTTGTATTAGCATGACTATTTCTTACCCTAGAAGACTTAAATAACATTTAAAACCAATCTCATTACATTCTGCCAAGGTATATTCATTTACATGAAATAAAGGGAGGTAATTTGTCATATATTCAGTCAAAAGTTATCTACCCTGATTGTCCGAGACAATCTGATGGCATAAGTGACATTTCAAATCAGAACCTTCATTGGTTACCGAGATACATCCATTTTAATTT